>NW_026262734.1:24871389-26316389 GCF_021869535.1 Mytilus californianus | reverse complement strand
TATGCTCTGTTCTATCTGAAGCAAATTGAAACTGCACAGTGAATATATATATATATATATATATTGTTCCTTGTTCCTTATTTTAGCTGACACCATGAGTGACCAAAAAGCTGTTGTTAAGAATGCTGATATGTCAGAGGATATGCAACAAGATGCTGTCGACTGTTCTACACAAGCTCTAGAAAAGTTTAACATTGAAAAAGACATTGCCGCATACATCAAAAAAGAATTTGATAAGAAGTATAACCCGACATGGCACTGTATCGTTGGGCGGAATTTTGGCAGTTATGTTACACATGAATCTAAACATTTTATTTATTTTTACTTGGGACAAGTTGCAATTTTGTTGTATAAATCTGGATAATAAAAGAAATTAAATTAGAAATTTAACATATTAGAACACATAATAAATCGGCGTCATACTTGGGGATCTTTTTTGAACTTAGATCAAATTTAAGGTTAATTTTTCCCATATACAACACAAAACACAAATAACACAAACAAAACACAAACAAATCCCCGTTCTTCTGTGCTGCATCTGATGCGCATGTCTGGATTTTCCATCGTTGAAGACGCTCATAGACTGGTTTCCTGTCCTCATAATTTTTTGTCGCTAGCAAGGATTTCGTAGCTACCCGTATGTTGCAAGTGACTATAGTTCATAGTTAGTATACACATCACTAAATATAAACAACACAAAGTTTATAGGCAAAATCATTACCCATATTGACATCTTGGACCATGAAAAAAAACAATTATCTGAAGAATACAATATGGGAAACTGAAGCAATCCAACTTAGACCAAAAAACAAAAGGTGGAAAAAGACACGTTTTGCCATGGACTTATAACCCATCTTATTATTATAATGTTTTATGAAACGCGTTTGTCGTCTGTCAGCATGAATTATACTTTTCTTTTTTTATTTTATTTTTGGATTTTTTTTAGGGCGACACTGTTTAAAGTCAGGAGATATCTAAGAGTTTTACAAGTATACAAAACTGTTTTTTCTGTAGTTTTATCATCATAACCTTTCCATAGCATTTTGTTTTTGTAGAGATGTAAATAAAAAACGGTATTCCGGTAAGGCAAAAAACAAAAGGAAAGAATTAACTAGGTACAATCAAACATTAAAGCTTGTGAAACTATATAAAAAGACAGGAACAAACAAAAAACATATCAATAAATAACGTTAATTGAGAAATCAAGGTTTGAAATGCCCAAGGCAAAGTTTGATTATGATGATTTTGGCTTTTTTCTTGCAGAAAAGCGCCTCGAACGCACAAAATGTATTTTCATTTAATAACATGATACATGGAATATCATCCAAGAAAATAAATCATAAAACTAAACAAACAGAATTTTTATGATATTTGTCACTTTGGAATATCTCTCTCTCTCTCTCTCTCTCTCTCTCTCTCTCTCTCTCTCTCTCTCTCTCATCAGTTAGAGTTTTAAAGATGGTATTTTAATTGCATAAATCCACGTCATTTTGACACTGTTGGATAGTTGTCACATAGGCATCATATCGCATCTATTTTTTTTTTATAAACAACAATTTACGTTTATGTGTTTACTAAGTGTATAACCAATATTTTTTCATCAGCTGCGATTATTCTTCCACGGAAGGCATTTTACCTTTTTACAATTCCCGATTTAAAAAAGAACGAGATGTGTATAATTGGAAATGAGACAAACTACTCAGATTGGTGAGATCATGTCTTTTCTAGAATATGATATAAGTGATAGTGGGTAAATCTTGTTCGAACAGTCTGATTCAAAGAGTGTTTGTTCGGAGTTTTTTTTGTGTGATTCCGATTATATTTGACAATGCTTATGATAAAGTTTATATCAAAAGTGATACTTTACTGTTTTTGTCCTTGTTTCAATTCCAAAAAGTCTCTCCCTTGTTTGGTTTTACATGTTCAAACAATAGGATTTCAAACGATTCTTTTACCGCCCCCAACATCAGGATTTCACCTTTACAAGCTGTTACTAAAGCAATTACCACAATGTAATATGTTTGCAAACCTACATCCTGAATAAACGATCTAAATAGTATATGAATAAAATTTCATACATGGTTACTGCTATTGAATTCCTTCACAGATGAATAAACTATTTATAATGATGAAAATGCATTACTTTTATGCCGTCACATATTACAGTTTTGACATGGATGAAAATATTAATATATATATTTTATGTTTATTGAGATGACATAGGAGAAAAAGTTAACCATCCGAAGAAAATATTGATTATAAAATGTATCGCGTTTCTCATGACAAAGGTAAATACAATACGATACGCATTTTAAAAGAAATACATTAGTTTTCTGTATTTTCATATGACAAATATACCAGATAAAATGAATCAAGTATATAGTTTTTTTTGTATTGTTTTTGCAAATTCTATTATTTCACTTGGGGATAATCTTTATCTCTATTTCAAGCTTTATTGGTACTGACCAGAAGACATTACCAATTCATGGCCAAATTTATGTTTAATTTTTCATTGGTATTTGAAGTAATTGGCATAGTTCTTGTCCTTCTATCAATACTGTTAAATTGTGAATTATTATTGAAAATAAAACTGCTGATTCAAGAATTAATGTATTTAAAGGTATGTTTTGTTTGTTTTAAAAAATGTCAAATATCTTTATTAGAAGTAAAAAGTATCGGCGTTAGAAAACATTTTCTCTAATTCTTCGTCAATTTATCCCTTTCTGCACCCATTGTATAAAACAAATTTAATCAACGTGTGGTTCGTTTGATCTCAGTTCTTCATTGGTTAAAATCCGATTATGACGTAGAATTTTCTTGCTTTCCTCTGAATTTCCTATTGTGACGGCATGAAAAAAGGCGACCATGCCTGATGACGTCACATAGATGGCTCGGATCGAAATGTTTTTAAAATATCACATCCTTTCGAGGCCTACCAATTCATGCAATTGTACGGCCAAATTAAAAACAAAAAAGGTATGGAGTACCAACATCAAAAAATAATAATTATAACTTTAAAATCAAAATCTAATTGATAAATAAATTATTGATATTTTCTTTTTCAAATATACAAATAGAGGTAATGAAATGAAATAAAAACACAACTGCTATTAAAAGAGAGGCCAAAGATACGAAAGTTGAAAATAAACTGACAACGCCATGACAAATACTATTAGTTAATGACAAACACTTGTTTGAGAATTTTTTAGGTAAGATACTAAGTAAAGCTCTTTGTGTTTCTTTACAAGTTGTGTTTAAATGAATTACGGACAGATTTATTTAAGTACAAACTTTTGGTACGCCAGATGCGCTAAGTTCGAATCAAAACAGTTGGAAAGCCAAATCAAAGACAGAGTTAAAGAGCATTGATAACCAAATATTAACAATCTTAAAATAATATCTGTATACTTTTAAGGGTGTTACATGTCGTTGGTGAACATGGTGACTACCTAATCCGTGCACCTGTTAAGATATAAAGACCCGGTTTACAATGCTTTCTAGTGCAAATATCTCACAAACTTATATTATTACTTCTTTGACTACAGATGTCAAATATGAAGCAATATCTTGCAAGTACGAAAAAGACCGTACGAAAATGTGTTTGTTTTTTATACTTGAATTGCACCATGATTTAAATTGTATCATGCAGTCGTTCTAAAAATAAAATTATAAACAAGATATAAGATGAAAGATACCAAGAGCCAGTACACATTGTAGAAAACCACAATTGTAAAATCGCTTTGCAGTCCGAAAATGGTAATTGCTAACACATTCGTTACTACTTTTAAATCTGAATCATATGGTGATGTTTAAAGAACGTGCGATATCATAAATAATTTCATAATTTCAATTATGAGTATAACCTGACAGCGCGAAGAAATGGCCTCGTCAACGCTGCTAATATATGGTTATCTAAAATATGTGCTTGACAAAATGTTTGAATATATTTTCCATTTGTCAGAATTTCATATTATTTCAAAATATATTACATGGAATTGCGCGCTTACTATTTTAAAATTGAAGCAAATAAATATGTTGCTTCCAGGAAACGGCATATTTTTAAAAACTGACTTACACAATGTCCACGCGACAGATGATAAATCGATTGTAATGTTGGCGGAATCGCATGTAATTCTGACGGTTAATACAGACTTTTTAATGGATATTCTTTTCTAAATAACGAAGAACGAGAACTATCCAGATGTCAGATCGTCATAGTATCTTGATTGTTTCTCAAAAATAGAAAACACCTTTTAACATATATCTACATGCAAAATAAATGGCATGTATATTTATATGACTCCAAATATTGGCTCTTTACAACAGCAACGCTCTCTATGCATATTTTCTCAATCTCTTTCAACGTTAGGTGCATTGACGTTAAAAACAAACTATAAAAAAGTGTCATCTATTAAAACATTAAAAGACTTTTAGCTTTCTTGCCTCAAATTATTTTAAAGCAAGAAACAATAATCAACTTGGTCAATCATCCTGACAAATATTATAATATTGTATTAATAATGAATCATGTATCTACCTCATCAGAAGTCGTTAATACTTTACCATATCAGCATTTAACGCATTTCTTGTAATACTTCCAAAGGCGTAAACCATGAAGTTAAAACTGGTCATGGAGTACCAATTGTTAGATATATACTCCATATACTGGTGTAGCTATAATTTTGCCATGTAGAACTTGCAAGTTAACGAAGGGAATATAAAAATTAACTAATTGTTTCTTGAATTCTCAACCGAACCTCATTGTCAATGTGGTAGAAATAATATATGAAGCAGACTTTGTCTGTGTTATCCTTTTAGTTAACGAAACATGAATTCAAAAGATGATGCTAGTTTTTTTAGGAAGTCAGTGTAGCAACATCATTAAAATACCAGATACCATTTATGACAAAATTTAAGTATGGATATTATACTTCATCACAAGTGTAAAAAGATATATATCATAATATGTTTAATGTTGTATTAAGCTTTAAATAATGTAATCAATGTTTTTGCTTATAAATATACAAATCTGTTATGAATGCCAATGTGACAACTGTCCGTCAAAGAACAATGGAAGTAAACAACAACACGTCATCGTACGGCTTTTATCAATGAGCGAAACCAAAATCGTAAATAAGTTATAAAAAGTTACTCGATAACAAAGTATGAAGCAAATCAAGAGGTATATATGTTGTTCAGTCTTTAGTTTTCTATGTTGTGGTTTGTTTGCTAGTGTTTATCTTTTGTCGTTTTTCGTGTTTGTTTTTGCCATGCCATTGTCAGTTTGTTTTCGACTAACATGACTAATGAGTTTGATTATGCCTTTGGTATCTCTTTTAAAGAATATAGAAAAAACTATACAAGTTCAATTGTAGTAAAAAAAGAAGACGATTGAAAACGTACTAAGACTCTTGTATCTTGGCATTGCACAAGGTGATGTTTTTCTCTGACTGTTTATGACGTCTTTACACTAAATCCATTGGATGTTGGATGTGTACTGATTGAGAATCTAGTCTTAGATGCATGATTTTTTTATTAGTTGTTATTGGCTTTGAACTAGCTGTCAGTAACTGCGAGTACTCTCAGATCTGTACTTAATGTATTTTTATTGTTGGGATGTACAAGTACCCGTTCACGTCCACTCTGTATTTTTGTTATATGTATTTCTATTTGTATCCATCTGATGAGTTAAGCCTTTTTCGACTGATTTTTATAGTTCGTTCTTATGTTGTACTGCTACACCACTGTCCCAGGTTATGGGAGGGTTGGGATCCCACTAACATGTTTAACCCCGCCACATTCTGTATGTATGTGCCTGTTCCAAGTCAGGAGCCTGTAATTCAGTGGTTATCGTTTGTTGCTGTGTTACTTATTTGTTTTTCGTTGATTTTTTTTGTACATTAATTAGGCCGTTAGTTTATCTCGTTGGAATTGTTTTACATTTGTGATTTCGGGGCCTTTTATAGCTGACTATGCGGTATGGGCTTTGCTCATTGTTGAAGGCCGTATGGTGACCTATAGCTGTTAATTTATGTGTCATTTGGTCTCTTGTGGAGAGTTGTCTCATTGGCAATCATACCACATCTTCTATTTTATAAGATGTTTTACTGTAAATCCATTTAACTATTGCCTATCCTTTTCCTTGAAAACAGAGTTAGGAATGAATATTTGTATAACAACAAACTATTTCAGCATCTAAGTATATTTGATGAAGGATTACACCTGATCTTGATATATGATTGCATCAAATTAAATAATGTTAACAATCGTGGCCAGCAATTCGATAGATCTCAAACCATTTAACATTTCTGACAAATAGTTATAAGATGCTGCAAATTTCAGAAGTTCCGTCAGTGTGTCTCCGATATCCATAATCGAAACTCTTACTCATTTAATATGGTGCTGAAGTCCCGAACAACAATAAAAAAATTAATAAAACGAAAAATCAATATCAAAATCTTTTTTTTTTCTAACGTTTTCAGTTTCCTGCATTTGCGCAGACTTTTTTTCCGGTATCGTTTCTCTCTTCCTGTATCGTATTTTTTTCTGAGGATTTGCCTAAGATATAGAAAGCAACATCAAATGGTTTCCCACAAATTTGTTGCATCTGATTACCAAAAGAATATTGGCAGTTAAACAATAGAAATAAAATCATCATGATTTTAAAATGAGTCTATTGCTTATTGAACATACGATTTTATAGCAAATAAAATTAATTCTCTAAGAAAGACTCACCTGATTAATCAAGAAGTGTATTGCTTCTAATAAACGAAGATGATAATAATATGCCGACTTTGTATCTGAATTTGTCGTTTCAAGCGTTAAATTATTATACATTTTTTTATTTAAATGATACTTCATATCAATATGAAAAAAAGGTATTACATGAAAATAGCGTTTCTTTGTTTACATTGAAAATGACGTCATAACTAAAATCCCTAACAACAGAACAAACAAAGAAAATGATTCCGTATTTCTGTTACTTTTTTTAACCGAGATTTTCGAGAATGGAAAAAAATTGAAAGTAAATGACTTGCACATGACAGAATGAAAATGAAAATTCTGCAACATAAAATGCAGGATAGTTGAGGATACAAATGTGTACAAAGCCGCGGAAAAAGTAAGCATGAGTAGCTGCAGATGAAAATAAGTTATCAATCCGGAAAAATCCCCCATTCCCCAAATATC
Organism: Mytilus californianus; assembly: GCF_021869535.1. Classification (NCBI taxonomy): domain Eukaryota; kingdom Metazoa; phylum Mollusca; class Bivalvia; order Mytilida; family Mytilidae; genus Mytilus; species Mytilus californianus. The sequence continues at coordinate 26,309,201 of NW_026262734.1, read as the reverse complement.
AAATGGTCGTCCCCTTATTGTCCAGTCCTTGTTGACGCCAACGATGTAGTATTCTAAAAAAAAAATAGGATGTTTTAATTGATACTCGTTGTATTATTTAAATTGATATTCGCTGTGTCTAACATCAAAATTTGCAAAATGTAAAAATAATTGATGGCCTTAGTAATTTTTTTTTTTAATTTTGCAAAAATCAGTATTTGAATAATGATTTATAAGTTCTTTTTCCTCTTTCACTGGTAAGACCTGCCTCATATTACATGCTTCGACATAATATCTTTCATCATGTATAGTTTTATTACTTTATTTCATATCTTTTTAACTAATAAAACTATTTATAGATTATATAAATTGTTATGTCTTTCACACATCAAAGCGTTTTAAAATTGCGGATAACTAGATATCCGTTACCGATGAATGCTGGGATGAAAAACTAATCTAAGATATTTTCGTTCCGTCTACCAGTGAAAACCCACGATAGGCATATGCACGACCGTGAAAAATTATGTCATTAAAATCAATATGCAACTTATTAACAATACTTACAAACACTTAAATACATTGTACTGTGCATGTTGAAGGACTTTTGCGGGTAAGAAATAATAATATTATTTGATAAATTTAAATATTTGATTATACGTTATATACGATGCATATCTAATTTTATGATAAATCATCAGAACACCTTTTTCTATGACAGGTGAAATATTGATAAATTATAATAAAAGAGTATTGATAGTTAAACATTTGACTGTAAGTATGTGTTTGTTAGGCGACAGTTGTTTTATGCATCTAATCATATAATTCATGAAATGTTATTTTTATATTAAAGAATTTGTCAGAATTCGTTAAATCAGTGTATTACATTGCCTGGGTATTGTTAAAGAAACTGAAAATGGGGCAAAAATGTAGATCTTCATTAAGTCATCACTGATGGTCGAATATTTTTATTATTAGTTATCAAATATTTTCCAGTAATCATTCAATCCTTTGTGATACATGTGATATGTTTGAAGGTTAGGGGCAAATACTTTCTTATTACAATCCTCATATCTCTATTCTTTGAGGATACCATTAGATAAGTAGTCAGTGATTTGCTACTTACACGATATGGAACTCTCCGTTGATTTATTCAAACGTTTTTGTAACCTATGGTTCCTTCTCCTTCAAGCAAAATAGGCCTGATATTGATTTAGTTATTCTTTTTATGTCCCTTCAGTGATATAGCTCTTAACATATTCAAGTACTGGTACATCCTTTGCTTTCAACTCCATTTTGGTTCCTAGTGAATCAAAGTATTTCGGACGCACACAATTTATTAACCGTTATTTTCATTATTATTTGTTATTATGCAGAAACCGAAATCATTAACATGATTTGATAATATTCCCTTGAAAGCGGTTATATGTCCATAACACAAGTGGGCTCTAAATTGAATATAAGGTCTTGAGCAATACAAAACGTCATCGTTTAAAACTGAAATATAAAGATTTCCATATGGGGAATATCCACTTATGTTATAAATAGTTGCTTGTAAATAACATTTGCCTAGTTTATCTAAATACCACGAAACACAAGAATTTCTAATGCAAGAAAAAATGTAATAAGTCTATGATCTTGCCAAATATAACATGTTTTATTAATCAAAATTTGTTACTTATCGAATGGTAAAAATAAATAATAATTTAACATCTCGTAAAAACAAAACAAAAATGTCAAAGGTAAGTTTTTACTTCCCGTCAAGTTAAGATCATTTCTGCTTGCAAATCATTAAAAAAGAGAGATCATGTTTGTCGACAAATATAGGATTAACATTATTTTAGGTTCCTTCATATATATGTATTTCCTCGATTGCCACCCCCCACCCCTTCCCCCCCCCCTCCTCAAGGATGACTGGGGAATAGAAATATGGTCACTTTGGTCTTCTTCAAACCGGCAGTTAAACCCAACAGCAATGTGGGGCGTCCGTTTGGTTGTACAGGATGTATCAAGTACGCAGCCACGTCCGGTCAGAATGGGAACGTTAAATCTGATGCCTCAATTAGAGAAAATGCCACATTCACTGCACGTTAAGTACCCTTGCAATAACTCTTTGATGGGTCCGTAGGTGACCTCTTGCAAGGCAAAATATCTGTCCCTATCCAATATACCCTCATTGTCCAGTGGCAGTCTAAATTTCCCCAACCATCATCCCGGACGGCCTCTACGAACCCAACCAAAAACCAAAAACAGGAAGTGATCACAGGTGCTCCGGAGAGGTAAGCAGATCCTGCTTCACATGTGGCACCCGTCGTGTTGCTCATATTAGTACAAACCCGGTGATATGTCTAATTCGGTAGGTCACATTTGGGGAAAGGGGACGGAATTGTCATCCGTGAAACGGATATTCCATAACGGTCAACCAACTCGTGATAGCGTCCGTAAAATTTACGAAAGGATGATTTCAAATTCACCACTTGGAACTCTTAGTTTGATAGCTTCCGTATGAGCAGCAACCCTCTATTAAAGAAATCATGATAAGAAATACAAGAACTGTAATATCGTATCTACTGAGAGATAAATACTCCGTATGGAGGCGCTACTGGAATGTTGCTACATAGAATTGGAAAGTTCACAGGTGGATAGTTGAAATCATCTCTTTTGTCGTTAAGTTTTGTTTTCAACCGACCCTGATTGTCAATTTCTAAATGTAAGTCAAGATACGAGATAGACTTAATTGTATCTGTTGTATCGATGGGATACATGCGTACATAGTCACCACATTTTGAATTATTTAGAGTAACATTTTAAATAATTAAAAGCTCGATATGCATCTTTTTCAAATATGAAAATATTACTGTCTCTATATAAAACATATCGCATCACAGTCGATACAGTGGTAGAATCTATATATATTTTTTTTTAAATTGGGAAAAGAGTGTTTGGGATTGATGTTAATTTAAACCAATCATCCATTGCTAGTCGAGGAAACTATTATGTGTAAAAGGAACAAAATGAATTTTAATTCTACTTCAACATGTATAAATAGTATCAATATATCGTTTCCAAGCAATAAAGTTAAGTCATGCGACATGGTAATGCTACTCTAGCATTTAATTACCTTCGTGGAAGCCATATACAGTGAATGTGTTTAAATGAAGATGTTACATAACATTCAGTTCATATTTTATGGTTCACACATAGTGATTTTGAAAAAAATAAATAAGACAAGTTCCGTTTCAATTATCAAAACGTAGCATTTGAATACATAGGACATATTCTTTTTTCGGATTAAAAATTCACAACTCTAAACATATATGTGTTATTAACATCGTTTTTGGATAATGACATTTATAGTTTTTAGATTATGGTTGAAGTGTTCTGTTTATTAACTGCATACATCTGCGAAAAAAGTTTTAAGGTGACATCAATGTTGTCCATATTTTTTTAGCTCGTTTTTTTGTATTGAGCTACACGTGATATAGACTGAGGCCGTACTTTGACCAATAATATGTTTATTTTTTTACACATAGTGACTTGGATCGAGAGTTGTCTCATTGGCACTCATACCACATCTTATGTATATGATGTTGTTTATTTACTTCAGCTAACACCATGAGTGAAAGGAAAGCTGTTATTAAGAATGCTGATATGTCGGAAGACATGCAACAAGATGCTGTTGAATCTTCCACTCAGGCCTTGGAAAAATACAATATTGAAAAAGACATTGCCGCATATATCAAAAAGGATTTTGACAAGAAATATAACCCAACATGGCATTGTATAGTTGGAAGAAATTTTGGAAGTTATGTAACTCATGAAACCAAACATTTCATATATTTCTACATGGGACAAGTTGCAATTCTGTTATTTAAATCTGGTTAACAGAAACAAATAAATATCTCATAAATAAAATGTATGGTCTAAATGTGTATATATATATAAAGGATCTTTTTTGATACGTGTATAAAAATAAGAAGATATGGTATTATTGCCAACTAGTCAACCCTCAAAAATCAGATACCAAATGACATAGACGTTAACAACTATCGGTCACAGTACGACATTCAACAATGAGTAAAACCCATACCGTATACACTACAAACCAGTAAAAGTCTGAAATGGCCTATATCTGTACTCGACTGTACTAATTTGTACTCGACCAGTCTGAATTAATTGGTCTGAAATTTACTTGATATTACTCGACTGTAGTCTGAACCATACTTAACAGTCTGAACTTGTACTCGACGTTTACTCGAACAGTACTTAACCATTTTATACGTGTCTGAATCATACTCGACGTAGTCTTAACCATTCTCGACCAAGTCTGAACTATGCTCGACCTTGTCTGAACCATACTCGACCTAGTCTGAACCATACTCGACCTAGTCTGAACCATACTCGACCAAGTCTTAACCAACATAGACATATTTCTGTATCTATCTATTGTATTTCATCAATTTAGGAACTATTTTTAACAACAGCTATTTCCTTTGGCTAGAAATTTGAACAACAATTTGAAATCCAAAATGTAAGTAATATAGCATTGAAACCAACATTTCACAATAAACATGATATATTCATCAACACCGCATTCATCACCACTTATACATATATATGTATACAATGTATATCACCTTTAAAATAAAAATAAAACAAGATGATCAAAGGAAGTAATTTCTGGTCGGATTAAAAAAAATATCATGTAATAATTTAAGTTTCCGGTTAAATGAATTTTTATATACATGATATCATGTTCACATTGCATTATGTACATCAAAAATTCTAGAACTTCGACCATGATTCAAGTATCTTAAATGACATTCAAATTTTTTTTTGAAGGATTCAGATATATTTTATGGCTACTGGAAAATGTTCAACACTAACTTAAGCCTGGTATAAATTCTTGGTGTCAGTCGAGTTTTAATTGTATATAAAGCAACTTAATAAATCTTACGAACGACACCTTTGTTTTGTAAAATTAAGAATTTAATATTATAGAACTTCCATAGCAATCACTGATAACCTTTTAAAAAAGGAAGGGTGTTCCAAAGTTGCAGTAAAATGTAAGTTGATTAATTGAGTTTTGTCAAAAGTAAAGACATGACATACAAGAAGGACTTTAATAAGGTTAAATTACCTCAGTACATATGTGTACCTTATTCATCTTAAACTCGTGTATTATTTATCTAGTGAATTCAAATGGCCTTATGATTTAAGTTTTACAGGATTTTGTTTATTTTTCAAAGGATGTTAATTAAAATTTAGTACTCTCTGACCATGTGTGATCTTTTTAATGAGTGGGCCCCAATCAGGAGGTATTACTGTATAGTTTACCCCTAAGTAGAAGAACAATTTTAATCATTTCTTTAATTTTTTATTATCCCTTTTAGATTACAAATTATAATAAGAATAGATATATTTCTGATATAATGTTAAACATTTTCAGCGATTTTGTTGGCTGTTGTTACCTCAGATAAAAAGATAGTTACATAACTATTGTATGTAACCATGAAACGTGTGTAGTTTTTATTTAAGAATTTGAGTGAATTAAGTTTTGTTTAAAAAATAAAAAAAATAAAAAACACACATGCCAAACAAGAAGGATTCAATATATCTTTACTTAATTGTGGCTGGTTTTATGTCAGTTAAAGTTATTCAAACAGTTCAAATAAAAAAAAAATAGAGGTTATTTGGTCAAGTATGGTTCAGACTGGTCGAGTTTTGGTCAGACATTAAGTCGAGTATGGTTCCGACTGAAAAAAAGGTCTAGAACTGGTCGAGAACAGGTCGAGAATGGGTTGATATAAATAAGGAGATGTGGAATGAGTGCTAAAAGAGACAACTCTCTATCCAAGTCATAATGTATAAAAAGTAAACAACTATAGGTCAAAGTACGGCCTTCAACACGGAGCCTTGTTGAAGACTGTTTCAGGCTGGTCAAGTAATAGTTCAGACTATTTTCAATGGCAAAGATAAGGGTCAAGTACGAATCAGTACAGTCGAGTATGGTTAAGATTGGGGTCCAGTAATATCGAGTTAAATTAAGACCATTTCTGACTGGTTGAATAAAAATCAGTACAGTCGAGTACAGATATATCCCATTTCAGACTGCTACTGGTTTGTAGTGATAGTAAGCGTTAAAAGGTCCCGAAACGATCTCTTTTCAGATAAAATGTTGGACATTTGTAGATTGTAGAACACAGATTCGGAATAATTGACTATGTCGGGCAAGGCAATATAAATGTCATAGATATCCCGACAATTGCACTGCAAGACAATACAAATAGACAGCAACGGGCATATTAAGATAAATATTAAATAACTTTGTAGGGAATAATGGATAAACAGGACTGATGGTATGCATAAAAATGGTCAAAAGAAAGAGATTAAAGACGAACAAATAAACGAAGTTATATATAGAATAATATAAACGAGAACATGTGGTTTCATTGTCATTTAGCCAACTATTCATCAAAGGCAAATTGCCGAGCATGTAAAAAGCCTATAGATCACTGTATGGCCTTCAACAATGTGTAAAATCAATACTTTAGCTATAAAAAGCTCGACCTGAAATATGCAATATCTGTAAAAGTAGTGGGGAATGCATATCACGCACAGTCAAACATTTTGCGGGCTCTACACAGCACGAGTTCCAAGCTGTTATAACTGAAAAGAAAGGAATTGAATAACTCATTGCACAAAATCCCTTAATGCACTTAACAAAATTATTTTTTACTCTGGGTTGGTCTTTATTGTGAAGGTTTAGAGCGAAAGTTGGGACTGTTTTTTTCAGATTACTGTTTTACGACATAAGAGTGCAGTACGGTATGGTATCTGTTTCCGTAGATTATGTTTTTAGACTTCTTTTCAGTTACTGTCGACATTCTTTGATACCATATTAATTTTTAAGTTTTTGTTTTTTTTTGTTTTACATGAACTGATTTTGTACGTTTGTAATACTGTGCACTGAACTTTCCGAAATCACATTTCTTGTTTTTAACCTGAAGCCCTGTTAAAAGATTGAAAGAGGAAAATTGAAAATTAAAACAAAACTGTATGAATTGGTGGATTTAAGGATGTGTTCTTCTGATGTTTCAGTCTCGTTGAAATCTTGTTCGGGAATTATTTCCAAAACATGTGATACAAGTAGAAAATATCAATGAATTTGAAAAAATATTATAATCAAACTAAACACTGTGAAAAAATTGTGTACATACAATACGTAGTTTTTTTAGTAATAACAATTTTTAATTTTTATAAGCAATGCGGTAGTTGTCATCAGCCAAAATGTTGAGAAAATGGATGAAGTGTACAAAGAAATGATTTTACCAAAAATATGTACATCCCATATCAATTTTGACTGTTCAAAACTCTTGTTATGTATTTTTTTTCAATCATTCATAACAAAGAAGTTGATATAATATGCTTTTTGTTCTAAAAAAAAAAAGAGAAAAGATCCAAAATTTACAGCATGGTCAATTTGAAACGAAAAAGCAACAAAATTTTATAAAACTTTCTTATATCAACACCTACCTATAGTTTTTTTAAGTTAAATTTAATCAGATTTGTCCACCTCATCATTAGTGAAAGTATGAAAAAAAGTTTAATTGTGAAACTGTGATTTTTGTCATGATAATAGCCCAAAAAAGGGTAAAAACTGATGAAAAATTATGTTGTTGAAATGCACGTCTGGCGTACCAAATTTTACGACGCGTTTGTTGGTGAGTTTGTAAGGCGACTTAGTCGATTTCACTGCTGGTGAACATTTCGATCCGGGGGTATCACGAGCCCAGTAGTCTTTTGTGTTAACATGACTGTTAAAATGTTCCTTAGCCCTATTTGGCACAACTTTTTGGTAATTTGTTTTGTTTTTTATGCTCTTCAACTTCGTGCTTGATTTGGCCTTTCGACTGTTTTGATTTGAGGGTCTTTAATAAGTCTTATGCGTAACTGACGTACCAAATCATAAGAATGGTATCTTTGGTATATTTGGTAAATTTTTACCAACGACTTATATTCATGTCAATACGCTTGTCTCCCTGTCTAAGGTTGTCTTTTGTTAATTGTTTCTATCCTTATAAAGAAATTTTTAAATGTTAATGTAAATTCTTCAACTTTCATTTATGACCAGTTTGAAAGTTTGAAGTTTTTTCAGGACAACGAACGAACCAATTGAAACTACACAAATATTAAAAAAATGAAATATAAAAAAATACAACATGGAATCTCAAGAAAAGGCAACAGGTTACTAGAACCGATCTTAGGCGATCGTTAAGGGTTAACAGTTACTGTTTATGTATTGAAACCCGTCAAAAAGATTCTTTTTTTAAATTCCCTTTGATTGTTGATATTCGGTTTATTCATGCATTAAAAAGTTACAGTTTTACATTTTGTACTGCGAATGTCGTTACTCTTATACGGATTGTTTAGTCTATTTTTGGTAATATACTCTCGGCGTAACACGGTATTTATAACTCCCGCCATTGTGTTATTGTGATATTGTCATTTTTTATATTCTTATCTTCCATTTTTGCTTATATGTTTTGTCTATAGAGTGTCTGTATGTTATTTTGTTTTTCTTTGTTGACATAGTTGTTTGTTTTTATAGTGAAGATTATAACACAACGTTGACTGCTGTACCCCCAATTTGGACATGTTTACCTACTATGTCTTTTTGTTTTGCTTACACATTGTTGTCAATATAATGGAAGTGTATGAGATTGTTATACAAGTGTTCACATGCGATCAAGTTTCGGGTATAGAGAGCTTACATGTAACGATGGTTTATGAATTTGTTAATGTTTAAGGGTTATACAAGAGATATTTATCGATCTGATTTAACATGGCACTTTATCATCTAATGTGACTCTTAAAGATTTGTTTGTATTAACGATCAGACTGTTTTATCATATTTTGACAGAGAACCTACATCACCTCTTTTATGTTTACCGCAAATATGGCATAATCGAGGGAATAAAAAAAAAACATAAATGTATTTATGTTTACAGCATTCTGGCGATTTAGGCTTTTAACTAACTTGGTAAATTTGCCAGACAAAACACAACTGTTTCGTAGTGATAAAATTTATTTTCTTCCATTTAAAACTTTTGCAGGTGCAAATTATCATTATCAGAAGAGATTGAAACAGTGTACTTCGTGGGATATAATCCATGGATAAATATTACCTTTAAATCCACATTTACTGATTAAACATATATCTTAATTTTGCAGGCAGTACGTAAATAGCAAGTCATATTTTGGAGAAGTTCGTAACCGAATTTATCTCTTTATATATTGTATATGTGTACTTAACAAAGTCATGCATTATGTCTGGACTATAAAGTCTGGACTATGATAAGGTAATCTGATAATGTTAAAACCGAAGATAAGTAAACCTTGAATAATCGATGATTTATCAAACTATTCATCTATTTAACAGAACTCGAAGCAGGTGAGTTGCCTACGAAGTCGTACAAAAAGGAAAAAAAGTAAGCTAATATGTTTGCTTCAATGTTATTAATGAGTATTACCAATAGCTCACTGATGGTAGTTATTCAAATTAAAAACTAGGGTTGCAACTCCCATATGAAAATTGAGATAGACTGTGCTTTATATTTTTGTCAATCCCTTTTTTATTACAGATCTTTCCGACTAGTCATCCATATTATATTTCCCTAACGTTTGGTTCTGCTCTTCCGTGAGGATCAATCGAGAAACATGTTTTATTATGAACATTTAATAAACTTACAGTTTAAACATTCGGTTTTGACTGAAACTAGATTTGTAACTTCTTTATGCAATTTTAACTTAAATAGTGTTGGCAATTCATTTGTAGGTACCATACGATTATTTAGTTTTTCAATGTATTGTCCGTATTTGTTTGTCCAGATTTTAGAATTTGAAAGTTGCTGATTAAGGTTTATTCGAAAATGCACATCGATCGCATCAAGTTTTATTTATTTTAATTCGTTATAAGACTCTTTTGAAATTAAAATGTTTCGGCAGGAAAGTAAACTGAACTCGTTGATGCTAGGACATCATACAACTCCTTTTCGTCAGATACTCAAAATATTGCATAGTTACTTATACACTGTAATAGTAAAACACAGGTTTAATTTGTTTACAGAAAGATCTTGGACGTTTACCCCATTTCTATAAGTCGATTTAATTTGTCTTGGCAAAAACGTCTTCCTTAGCTCTTTCAAAGGGCATGGTGTGACAAAGGCCTTATGTGGCCTTACTTTTGACTGAAATTTTAACTTTTAAATTTTGATCTCAATTTATGTCTGTTTTGAAGGTGATGTAGGGCATGATGTCACAATAAATGCAATTTTGACGTCACGAAAACGCTCTTCGACATGTTTTCGTGAAAAAGAAATTTGGTTACTTTTTGGCATTATTTTTGTCACCCCAAATATACAGCAAATGCAAATATTTGTCTATATATAAACAACAACCTTCAGGTAAAACTTATGAGGTACTTGCATGTGCTTGATATTTCCCAATAACAAATATGCTTACAAATCTGTAAAGTTGGTCCTTATTTGTATAAAAAAAATTAGAAATTTTGCTATTTTTAGACTGTAAAATCTCTGTAAATATTCATAATGTTTCAAATATATTACGACTTAATCTTTGCTCATATTTACCGATTATTTTTAAGCAACAATTACCTAATACTTTAATTTTTGTAAGCCAGAAAGAGTCGTTATCGCACTGTAAACCAACTTCATTTTAGCGATTTTCTAACTTGCTTCGTGTAATCACGTAAGAGACACATTTGCTATATGGACATTTGCGTAAATGTTCTTCTTGCTAAATTATGAATATATTGTAGGTTGCACATCTGTAAATATAAACAATGCAATTTCCCATAGGAAATCCATTTACGGCTAAAACTGTGTGCCACTTTCACTATGAATATCGTAAAAAAAAAATATCCTAGAATGGAAAGTTCATATGCACTACTAATTTTTTCAAAGGTCAAAATATAGGGCTGTGCGGCATATGTTCGACATTTATATTCCTCGATCTTCTGAGAATTTAACCTTTTCTAAACTTCTGTACTACCCCTCCCTTCACTTTGGGTCTTCATCAGAATTCAATTTTGCCGCTATCTATGTGTATTTATTCTGGTAACATTCCAAAGTTGAGTCTCTATGAGATTAAACATAGAGATCATATCTGAGAACCAGTAGGTAAACAAAACAAAATATCTATGAATATTATATCTTTCCTCAAAAAAGGAGTGGTTTGTGAAACAGCTGTATATACAAAGTGTGACCTGTAACAGTAAATTATTATAAAAAGGGATTATGTATCATCAATGGTATGTTTAGGGATTATATATACTCGCTTCAATTTTCAGGAATTATGCATAATCACTTGTCAAATGTCAGTTATTAAAAATAATAACTGGAATGAGCTCGAGGTAACTGTTTTGTTTATAAAGAAGATGGAAACAGTTAAATAATTTATTCCATAAAGTCGTATCAAGCACAATATTATAAGACAAATCAATATTTTTTACATACGGAATTGGATGACATCTACTACTGCACATCGGATTTTGTCAAAACATCCACATTAAAAAAGGACATTGTCCTTCACACATTGAATCTGATTTTACTGTAAATCGTCTTAAAGTCTTAAGTAAATCATCGGAAGGTGCCAAACAAACGGAATAGGCCACCCCTAATATATCATCGTGTAGGGTCCGATTAAAGTTCTATGTTTCGTAGCATAATGCTATCGTTTTTAATTTTTTCCGTTAATGATGGCCATTATATTTTTGGGGTACCCTTTACTCGATCAATATGCGAAATAAGTAACAAAACATTACAGCCAATGTTAAGTTTTAGTCTCATCCAAAATGTTGCTTGATCTGTTAGACATACGTTATGCCTTGGGTTTATTTTGTTCATTCAGTTGCGTAAGCTCTCTTTGTTTGGATTCTTTAGGCATTGAAACATAGTTTTTTGTCATTGAACCATAGAAAATATATGTCACATAACCTTCAATGCTATTTGGTTTACTACAAATTACGTATATGCACCGAGAATTTACATTCGAAACCTGAATATGCATTTGTCGCAGGTTTTAGGCATACGATATATGTACAGTCATCACTATCAATGGAAATACTTTCAATCAAAATTCTAATTACTTATTTGTTAATAGATTAAGGAGGTACAACACAGTTAAAAAACATATCACTGAAAAAATATTACACTTACGATTTAACAAATGAATAGGGAGGGAAAACTTTATTTACACTTTAAAGGGATATTTGGTTTACTTTTATCAAACAAATGTTGATTGTATTGCTGAAAACCCTTAAATCATACCAACGAGTTTGTTAAATTATTATCAGACATTTTCTTTCTTTCTGTTAGATCACTGATTAAAAAAATCAGTGATCTTACATAAAGCGCGGAGGTTTGGCTAGCCACAAAACCAGGTTCAACCCACCATTTTTTCTTAAAATGTCCTGTACCAAGTCAGGAATATGGCAGTTGTTATTTAGTAGTTCGTTTCTATGAATGTTGCATTGTTGTTTGTTTTATGTTGCACTTCTGTGTTCTGTTATTTTGTTGTTTTCCTCTTATAGTTGATGTGTTTCCCTCGATTTTAGTTTGTAACCCGGATTTGTTTTCTCTCGATCGATTTATGACTTTTGAACAGCGGTATACTATTGTTGCCTTTATTTACATATAATTCCTTACGCCAACACGAGTTGGTTGACCGATATGCAATATTGGTACTTTAAATCCAATTTTTTCTTACTTATTTGTTTATGAATTAACGAGGTGCAACACATTTAAAACAACATATCACTGAAATAATCTTAAAATTTGACAAATGCATAAGGAGTGGAAACTTTATTTACACTTTGAAGGGATATTTGATTCACATTTATCATACAAATGTTGTTTGTATATTAATAACCCCTAAAATTACACCAGCAAATTTGTTAAATTATTATCGGAAATTTTCTAAGATCACCCCGGTATTTGATGGGGTTCGTGTTGCTCAGTCTTTAGATTTCTATGTTGTGTTTTGTGTATTGTTGTTTGTCTTTTGGTATTTTCTTTTTTTTTGCCATGGCATTGTCAGTTTATTTTCAACTGATGAGATTGAAATTCATCATAAATACCAGGCTTAAATTTAGGTACACAAGACCCGAGTTTCGAAAATGGTTGATTAAACCTGGTTTTATAGCTAGCTAAACCTCTCACTTGTATGACCTGTGACAGTAGAAAATAAAATTACATCACATTGACAATAATGTGTTAAACTTTGTATGGACTCCTCACATCACTAGAGATACACTTTTCAATGTAATGGAAATAATAGAGTATTAATACAAGTGTCCATTACATACCATTACGTACTTTGAAAACTTAAACGCAAAAAAAAAAAAACAGCAAAGAAGACTTTTCCACTTCTACAATTTTGACCAGTTTTGTCATCAGTATAACAATACTGATGAAATCTGTCAATGTATACGACAACCTATGCATAAACAGTATGTAATGTATTAAAAATGGTACATGTATGGCAAATTTGAATAATGGTGGTGGACTGGGGCTATAACCGTTCATGATGGGAATATCCAATCATACACATCGCTTATACAGCTTCAATGTAAAGTCACAGAAAAAACTATTAACACAGAGCAAAAGTTCAAAACTCTCTGCAAGTTCCCAGCGGTACCTGTCACCATTTGAGTGGAATTTTGCCTTAGTTGTCGGTATATCTATGCATTGAAGAACACATATACATGGAATATCAACTACTGTGGGGAAACATTTAACACATACTACTTTGTTTCCTAAAATAACATTTCAAAGAAAAACATACATATCCGATTAAAAACAGACCAAAAGAGAGAATGTAAAGTAATACACGTGTCAAAGAACCACAAGACTAAATACGACATAATTAAAAAAAAAACACAACCATAAAACATGGGAAAACTCTCTGCGTAGTCCTCACAACACTGAAGACTTTTTCATACTTTTCTAATGGAAAATAAAAAAGGAGTATTTATTCCTGAATCACAATCCCTACACGTACTTTTCAAAGCCCAACGCAAAAGAACAGCAACTATATAAGTGACAAGTACTAAAACAATTTCTTATATAGAAGGTGAAACCAATTGTGCTGTATTGACTACTTCATTATTCAGTGTTTATTTCCAACAAAAAACAAAACCGATAGAATTTATCATTTTGTACGACAAACTATTGATAATCAAAATCCACGATGCATGAAGGAGATAGATTCCTTAATTTAAAATGATTTCCAAACATTTTGCAACAGCAAATTTCAATAAATTTTGATAAAACAATATCCGTATTTTCTTGCCAGTACCGAAGTATGAAGTATGTATTTTTAGGTTAATGATACCATAGGGGCTAAAACTGTGGAAAAATTACTAAGTCATATATATGTGCCGATTTAGTACGTAATTTCTTTATGGATCCACAGATGGGGTCGTTTTTTGTCCCTATGTACCTCTCCTCTTTATTGATTTACAAATATGCACAGACAATTTTAATCAACATGATTATTATGTCTGCATTGGAGGTGGAGATATCAATTACCGAGGACACTGTGGCATATGTTTATCTCTTTTCGATTCGCATTAAACTTCATGGATTTTTTTACTCGATACAAGTTTTGTGGTGATAACTGAATATAACTATCTTTATATATTCAACAATTGATTGAGATAAATTGTGTATTGCTTGTATGAAGATGGACTTTTTGAAAATGTCTGTTATAGCATGTCTATCCATTGACGATGATAATAAAATAAAATAACATATTTATTGATCTTTTATTCTGAATAAAAACATTGCCGAACACATATAATGCGTATATTGATTGGTGTTTGCCTTACGCCGCCTCAGCACAAAAGGCTATATCGGGGCGATGTAATACGTGTACGTAAGATAATTAAATACTTTTGTTTACTCATGACCAGAAACTGTATTGAAAGCTTGTCAGTTTATTTTTACAAGCTTAATTTTTTTCTGCATTCAAGTAAGAATGTACGTACGATTTTTTTTTTATTCTTAACTGTAAATATCCATATAAAACTCATCAAATGAATATTATCAGATGTTGCATGTCCAATAATCTCATAAATCCACAAAGAAAATTTATTGCACCTGCAAAAATACCACACCAGAAATAATTTTAAACATGTATTTATTCTTCAGATAACTTCTCTTGTGTGTACCACATCATTCTCTCAATTGTATGCCAGTTTTTGTACTAAATTTTAATAAGACGCACACCACCTATTCTCGGCCCTCGTCACTTTCTATCTGACATTTCTCTAGTTCTAGCATGCATGGGGGCGCGGTCTATATGTCGTTATCTATATAGACCATACTGATTACCGGAACTTTTAGCAACACGAAACCAGGTGCTTTATACTTGAGTAATAGGCAATATATGCCCTCAATTTCAGAATGCATTCTTATATTTTTTTATAATTTAAAATTATCAGTCAAAAGGTGTTCTAAAAGGATCATCAGTCATTTACCATTCATTTGATACCCGAACATATTTTGATATTTACACCTATGCGAAGGAAATATGTTGTTTTAAATATGTTTTACTTTCCAGTATGTTCGTTTTGAACGGGCATGATTTGGTGGTGTTACATCTTACAAAATCTACCCGAATTATCTTAGTTCGTAAGGACTTCCACTCAAACCGGTGCTAGTGTCTGTCTTTAACTTGCAGTGAGGTGAAAGTTTTTTTCTCCGTGTTGAAGGCCTCACTCTTACTTTTAGAACAAAGTAGAAGAACAATTAAAGCGCTTTTCCTTTGCTTTTTGAATGTTTTTCACTGTGCGTATACTGATTTTGTGACATGAATGGATACCCTATATCCTTTGTTTTTCTATTATTTATTGTTCAATTAAATCGCTTTCAATAATCGATATTCTAGATTCTGTTGTTTGAAGAACACGTATTTCAATCCTGTTATTGTACATTAAAGAGTCAGATTCTCATAAAACTTTTCATTTAAAATTTTTTTTTCCCTTATTATCCTGTATTTTACGAAACAATATCATTACTTACGTATGATAGTGAACATGAACTATCTGGATCTTTACTTTGCATGCACTTGGAGTGATAGTTTTTTGTCCATATCCGAACTTTTTAAAATTTTTAATAGTACACCGTTGAATCACCAAGTTGATTACAGTAGAAAACATTGTATTCGTATTATTTCACCAACAACATGTGTATAACGCCCTATTCAATAAGAGAACATCTGTGTTTTTATACAGAAAAATAGTAAATAAATACCTCTAAACAGACATCTAAAAATAGAAATTCCCAAGATTAATAGAAGATTTTAATGATACTTTAGTCTGGTAAAGAACAGTTTATTCATTAGTTGAAATTTTCATTTAAACTAGCATGCATTAACAGGAAGTACTCTCGGCTGAGGTCTTTGGATCTTTCGTTTTCTTTTAGTTGATATCATGCTTAGTTTTGACATAATAAGCTAAGCCCTTTTTAAATGATAATGTCTTTTTATGTTGTGCTTGTCTCATTATGCGTTTACACTACTGTCCCAGGTGAGAAGAGGTTTGAGCGCTTTCAGTTCAACCACACCACATTTTGTATTTGCCTGCATGTTCTTATCCAGGAATGTGTAACCCAGTGATTGTTGTTGATTGGTGTTTGTCGATTTGTTTTTTTCGTTTATTGTTTAAGTTTAAAAACTTAACAAAAACCAGGCTTATACATCGGTTTGCCAGACGATGCGCTTTGATACAAAAAGATGGCGCTTTAGTCAAAATAGTTGACTGACCAAATATAGGACGAAGTTCAAGAGCATTTGAAACTAAAAAAATCCCCAAAATATATATGAACCAGGCCTTCATTTATTCTAATGTTTATTTCTTTTCAGTTTAACATATATTCATCACATATGTTGCAATCTATTCTATAAATCTCATTTTGTATTCGTTTTTAGGTAAACAAAAGTTACATACAATGACTAAGCAGGGAACCTACGAAGTAAAAATAGACATGTCCAATTCTAATGGTAACAAAGCTTATGCCAGATATGCTACATTTTCTGTTGGTGATGCTTCTACGAACTATAAACTAACTATTGTTGGAAACAGTGGGAATGGAATGCTGTTGAGTTATAATTTATTTTAAAAACAAAAACCGATTACAAAACAATATCAAAATTAATTACCCAGAACCGCCAATATGACCACCTCATTGAATGTAATTCGTTAACGGTTTATAGCTGCGGATTCCCAAATATGTTGGACGTATGCTTAACTAAAGAGACATGTGTTTCTGAATGTAAACCATTTGCATCAAAATGTGTATCAAATACAGTGTAAACTAGTAAAGGGTTATCCAGCATTTTGAAATTAACCAATTCCCCATTATGTTTACTACGAGAGCTTTTTGAAACTGTATGTCGCTGAAATACAAATTGATCGTTTTTGCGTTTTGCAGCCATGTAATGCTTTGGTCTTTTTATTATCAGAACAAATAATATAATTTCATACTACTATATAAGCATAAGGTGATGTGGTATGATTGCCAATGAGACAACTCTCCACCCAAGTTCAAATAAAGTGCAATTATAGGCAATCGTACGGCTTTCAACAATGAGAAACACCAATACCGTATTGTTGGCTATAAAAGGCCCCAAAATGAAAAATATGAAACAATTCAATTAAAAAAACTAACGGTCTAATTTATAACAAAACAATTTACGAAAAACAAATACGATAGACATGAACCAACGACAACCACTGAACTACTACCACTGGACATGCACATAAAGAATGTGGCGGGGTTAACAATGTTTGTGAGCGCTCAACACACCCCTAACCTGGAACAGTGGTGTTACTGCACAACATAAGATCAAACTATCAAAATCAGTTGAAAATGGCATAACTCATCAGATCTATACAAAGCAGATAAATATCTAACTAAAACACAGACCGGGTGTGGCAGGGTATTTATTCATCGCTAACAACAACAAAAAAGACACAAAGTACAGATCTGAGAATTCTCGCAGTTACTGACAGCTAGTTCAAGGCCAATAACAACTAATAAAAGAAATCAAGTATCTAAGACTGATATATCAATCAGGACACATTTACATCCTATGTCAGGAGCCTGTTGTTCAGTGGTTGTCGTTTGTTGGTGTGGTTCATAAGTGTTTCTCGTTTCTCGGTTTTTATATAGATTAGACCGTTGGTTTTCCTGTTTGAATGGTTTTACACTGGTCTTTTTGGGGCTCTTTATAGCTTGCTGTTCGGTGTGAGCCAAGGCTCCGTGTTGGAGGCCGTACTTTTTACACATTGTGACGTGGATGGATAGTTGTCTCATTGGCACTCATACCACATCTACTTATTTATAATTAATGTAAAAACGTCATTAACAGTCAGAGAAAACATGACCTTGTGTAATGCCAAAATAAAGGTATCGTCAGATTTTAGTACCGTGAAAGTGCGTATGTGTATAACAATACTATTTAGTTCGGTTTTAATTTACTGAAAGTAGAATCAAGGTTTATACCAATAAAAACAAAGATCAAATTACAGTGTTGAATTGGTAACCTTTTAGAATAAGTTTATTTAAAGGATTGATAAGTTTACCCGGATCGGTAAACAACATCACCGTACAATTTAGGATGTGACTCCGTCTGAAATAAGTTTTTACAAGTACAGCCAATCTTGCAAACAAAATCTTTGTATCTATGAAAGAATTTAGTTAAGGTTTTGAGTAATTTGTGGTAACGAAATCCCTGACTTAATAATTAACCAGTAATACATAGATAACGTTCATTGAAATCCAAAACGTCACTACAGACACGGGCATAACAAACGAGTTGGGATATATACACATCGTAAGACGTAAGAAACATCACCATTTAAAAAAGGAAATTAAACAATGGGAAAAGAAAAATCATCCATTTTGTCGTAAATTTTAGTTCAGAGTTTCTGGTGTATAACTGAAATGTCTAAATCTAGGAAAGGACACTTATTGTTTTTAATATTTTATTAATTTAAGTTAAGTTCCTTTGGGTTCATGTCGGCATCTAGCATCTTCTAGAACAAGCTTAACGATGATTATTAGGACAGATGGTAAATAAGTGCATGTTTGTTCAGTGGTAAGTAACATTTACACAGGACACCGATTTCAGTGCAAATTTCATGACTTTTTTAAGTACCCGTTATCAAGTTATCAAGTGTGCAAGGGTAAAAAAGTTTGGGGAGCCGAATGCATAGAAGTTTATGAACATTAAATTCAAATGGGCATACACAGAACCGGTAACCTGACTAAATTTATTTTGCCTGTTGAAGTTGCATTCCTAGCACTGTCAGGTCCTTCAGATTCAGGTAAGGGAAGGAAGTTTTGAATCTCATTTTTAGCTGCAAGAGCTTTCCCTGTCTTGTCATTCAGTAAATCCACTAAATGAGACTGCATACTTCTTGTAATCTGGACTCGATTGTCTAAAGTTATTCAAAACTTATTTTTGCACAAAACATGGTTTAGGGTTTTACTTTTCATGAGAACAAACTATACAATGACAATTTGTTTTTGGGATTGAATATCTTAATAAAAAAACTGGAAGGATCAAATTTACCATAGGGGTGTTTTGATTGTATGTGTATGTATAGATTCTTATGAAGGGAAATCTTTTGACCTATTTTTACCTGTAATATGGACTAAACAGGTGAACAATACCATCATCTGTATTTTCCTAATCAGTTTAAAGTTCGTCGCATGAATTTTACGAATGGATTCAAAGAGAAAACAAGAGAGGCCATATATGAGGGGGGAGGGGGGATACCCCAGTTCAAAAGAACTAATAGGAAAAGAATGCATTAGTCTGGATTAAAATTTGTTAAATTGATAAGCAATAAGAGTAAAAAAACCTTACATTTTTTTATGAAAGCGGTGTAATAAAACCATCTGGGTATAAAAATTATAAAACTTCAGTCAAAGATTCTATAGCATTTGAATTACAAAGATGTGCTTCAATGCAACTATGGAATTAATCTGTTACATTCCAGATTTGATGTGGACTATTAGTCTCTGATGCATGATTTTTTATTATTAATTGTTTTGGCTTTTAACTAGATGCCAGTAACTGCGAGTACTCTCAAATCGTACTTTCTTGTTTATTTGACCTGTTGATACTAATTGTATTGCTTTTTTGTTATTTAATGTTATTCAGGGCTATATCTGGTCTATATACCAGCTTTGATAAGTGTTTGGTATAACTATTAATTTTCACTTCGTACTATGAACATCAAAATTATTTATTTTGTAAAAATATTTCCTTTCTCTATTGGTACTGTACACGTATACCTAACAACAAAATTATTTTTATTTACCTGTGTTTAAAGTTATTGCAAATGTCTGATATTTTTGTTCGAGCATATTGTTTTTCTTTAATTGTTTAACATTTCTTACCGATATTACATGTTACTTTTATTATTCTTCCCTTAGTTTATTTATTTTGTATTAAAATTGTGTCATAGGTCAAATTTATTTGTTCAGTGTATGTTCAATGGTGTTAATATGTCCTTTGATTGAGTTAAGCTATTTCAGTTGATATTTTATAGTGTGTCTTTCAATGTTGTGATGTTACACTATTGTTTCAGAAAAAGGGTGAAGGTTTGGTACCATTAAAACGTTTAAACCCGCTGCATTTGTTTGCACCTGTCCTAAGTCAGGAATCTGATGTTCAGTAGTTGTCGTTTGTTGATGTGGTTCATAAGTGTTTCTCGTTTCTCGTTTTTTATATAGATTAGACCGTTGGCTTTCCCGATTGAATGGTTTTACACTAGTAATTTTTTGGAGCCCTTTATAGCTTACTGTTCGGTGTGAGCCAAGACTCCGTGTTGAAGACCGTACTGTGACCTATAATGGTTTACTTTCATAAATTTTGACTTGGATGGAGAGTTGTCTCATTGGCCCTCATACCACATCTTCTTATATCTATATATCAATGTTATTGATTATAAACTAGCAAACGGAAAGACAGCAACCAATTTTCGTACCTGGTAACACAATTCTAATGAACAATTGTGCTTTTAATCATTCACATATAGCTATAGTAAACATTTACTTACTTCACCTACTTTGACCTTAGAACTTACCTTGAAATATTAACCCTGTACCAACCTCAATTTACATGTAATACATGTGAGTATTTATTTCAAATGATAAAGCAAATATTAAGACCAAACATTAATTTTGAATTTTTGACAATACAAAATATGCAATATGTGATGCGATTATAGATGGAATAAGTCTTGAAAAAAATTGAGAACATTTTTAAACACTGTGGATATATTCATTAAAATTATTTACCATTTGATCTTTTTCCCAAACCTGTCAGATTTTACATATGGAATAGACATAGGATAGGCTAAAGGCTAATAATTGGCACCATAATATAATCATCGCCATTTTCAAGTTTTAATTGGTCCAAAACAAAAAATATATACTTTGGAAGTAACAAATTTCCATTGGAAGATAGCATACTTTTATTTCAGAATTTTTTTTTTCTGTTTATCATTAGTCTTATTGAACAAATTGAAAAACAAAACATTCGTAAACAATTATTTTAAAATGTAGACGATATTGTAAAAACTAATTCATATTGCAAATTAAGGAGATCAGTGTCTTATGGAACTTGAAACTAATATGTCAAATTGCCAATGCGGTCAACATTTCCTTATACAAGCTAGAAGCCAACTAAAATTGATGGATATTGAATAAATACAACATCACATACAGTGTATGTGTCCTTATTTAGTACTGGTACATGTATTTTAAACACTGGGAGTTATTTTTTCTTGTTCAGCTAAATTAATTAATATATGATTGGTTTTCAGGGAGAAATTTAAAGTTCCCATTGAATAAACTACGAAGAGAACAACCTTAGATAAATAACACATAGCTGAGAGGGTGGTAGAGTAGATTGTTACCCCGAGGCAAAACCAAAGGTTGACAAAGTTATTTCGAGGTCTCACAATCTGCTCTATCACTCTCTTGATTATGTGTTATTTAATTTTTTATACTCCAATGTTCTTTCATTGTTATCTTTTAAATTTTAAATTGAAAGTAATAAACTATGGTTTCATGAACATAACAACCTTACACTCATAACAAAAGTGAAGCGATATGATTTTTTTTATGTTGACATTCTATGAAAAAGACCTGAGGCAGAACCTTAGAACTTGAACATTGTCTTTCAAACTATTTATGTAAATTTAATTCAATGTCTTTCAAAATATCGATTGTTGATTGGTGTTCAAGAGGGAGGGTGACATTTTAAAATTGTCTCTCCCTCAGCCATCGAATAGAGTAAAATATCTCCCTCGTATAGACCATTCAAAAATAGGTGAAGTATATTAATAGCTATTGTATTTATTCAATGGGATAGCTCTATTTACAAAATTTCAAATGGACAGGTAAACTACAAATGGATCACACTTTCAAAATAGACATGAAGTTGAATTCAAATCTTAATGGATTGTAAGTATGCTTTATTGTATCACTTTACACTTTGATAAATTGACCATGTTTCAGTTAGTTGAGCAGTTTGATTGTTTGCAGTTGGGTCAGAATTTTATTTGAACTACAATTGGTGGCGAGAAACACTTATAATCAAGTCACAGTAATATGATGACAGTCCAATGGATGACCATATTTCTATAATTCAATTAACTCCTTGGGATATGCCTAGTAAGAAGTTCCATTCCAGCCCTGAAATATCTGATAGCCAATCTAATAACCAAAACAAAACAACGTAGATCTTCGATCTTTCGGGTATAGGAAAATCCACGAGTGTTTGAACACGGTGTTTGCTCGATTTCGTTATTTCTTTTACCAAAGTATAAGTTCAGTTATTGTCATGTATTCAAAAACTTTGAAAACCATCCTATTAATTTTAAATGTGTAGACCAAATCTTACCGATGAATCGAGAAATCGTCAATCCGTTAAAAACTCTGAAAGGATGCAGACGATGCGATGAATCTCGTGGAAGTCTTATAACTTTTTAAAAATACAGAAACATTTCTATCTATGTCTATATCTACAAAAAAAAAGAGAAAAATAATCTGATGAGTCAAGCAATTTCCAAATAATTTTACAGTATAATCTTATGTTGTGCTGTGTGACCACTATCCTACGATATTAGGAAGGTAAAAAACACTCACAAACATGTTTTACCCCAGCGACATTCTATATGTGGTTGTCGCATGTTAGGAGCCTGTTATTCAGTGGTTGATTGCAGTCTGTTATATTTGATTTTTGTTTATAGTTTTGTCATAAAGGCCTTTCGTTTTTTTGTTTGAATTGTTTCACATTTTGTCATGTCAGGCCTTTTATAGCCGAATATTCTATATTTGGTTTTGCTCATTGTTAAAGGCTGTACGGTGACTTACAGTTGCTTAAATCTACGTCATATACTCTAATGGATGGGAAATTGTTGTCTTATTGGAAACCATACTTATCTCCTCATTCTATAAAAAATGCTGTTAACTTTGACTCTCGTATAAAATCAATTTTATTAATCCAAAACAAGTTTATTGAAGTTTGAAAAAATTCAGTGTTTTACCATAAAATGATTCAGTGAGAACTAGTAAATCAGGATTCGACTTAAAATTGCTCGGTCGTAGAATTGAACTATATTAGGTCGCAACAGATATGAAACTTTGACAAACTATTTTCTATAAAGTATTTGATTTGTTCTTTTGGTGCGTTCATTTCGAAACAGTTCAATTAGACTTGTAATAGCGACATCTTAAGTTTCGACTACCAATGCAATTATCCCCTGTCGTAAAATGTCTCCTAAAGATATCTTTCAATATTCTTCTTTTTCGTTGCTAGGCGATATAATTTCTGGTTTTCCGGCTTAAAATCGGACTTCAAATATATCTTACTTAGTACGTTTTAGTAGAGCTTAAGTCTGAATTGTCTTTTGTTACAAATAATCCTTTACATTGGTAATTAACTACTGTTGCCTCTAATTTGTGAGAATGTAAAACTCAATCAAAGTCCATTTCAAATTTAATGGTAAGTGACAGGAAATATCAAAATAAGAAATACATTAGAGTCTGTTTAAGATGGATCTATGTTCATCGACTCAGTCGACAATTTAATATTTTAAACAAAATCGGTGTCATAATTTTCAGCTAGAGTAATGCATACTAGGACGATAGAATATTGTTCAAATTCGGCTAAATTCTGTATTTAATTCAAATTTACAGTTTCATTGGTAAAAATTAAACATTTCAACCAGGGTCAGATTGTTTCTATTCGTTTGGACAAATGCTTTTTGATACAATGACTCAAATTACTGCATTATGTTTCTAAATGTCAGTGAAACTAGGATTTTGATTGTTTTTCATGCAATGTTTAACCCAAAAAGGACATTAATATCATTCAAACCATAGACATTCCATAACAAAATGGTAATAAACAGCATTTTAATTTAAACATATATTTTATTCCAGCGTCCCTGATGATTCATTTGTAGACGAAACACGCGTCTGGCGTACAAATTTTAAGCCTGGTATCTATGATGAGTTTATTCATAACTTTATTTCATGTTGATTTACAGCTCGATAAAAAGATATATATTGCAGACACAAGTGTGTGTATAGGACCATATGTTGACCTCACCATGTCTTTTTTGTTGTTGTGTCGTTTGGTTGCTGTCTCCTCGACAAATACACCTTATCTTATTATGGTAGAAAAATCAATGATTAGTAACCATAAGATCTGACAAATGAACCTTATTGCAGAACTTAATAATAGCAGAAGGTGTAGATAATTAAGAACAAAATTTTGAAGAAAAGGACCTTAGATGTGAACCATCCTCAATCAGAGACACAGGTTTCTGAGAAAGAGGATTATAGATAAAGTTTACAAGATGTACAGACTAAAAAAAAGTATTGCTACACATTAATGCTCTACCTTAGGCAGACATATACTGTACTCTGAAATTTCTCAACAGTAAGTGCCTTTAACTTCTTTTCACATAAAGTTTTTAAACTACACAAGAAGTGTGTTTGGCACTATATTTATTATAGATCAATATATGCTATAATTTGATTGGATCGTACACATAGAACAAAAACACATTCGGAAAAATACAAATTTAATAAAAGTTTATCTTAGTAAATGTATTTCATCACTGTATTTTAACTGAAAACAAAATTGACACAATGAAATACAATACACTTTGTCTAAAGTACACTGACAAGAAACGTTTGGTCTCGATAGTATCTAATATCCGGTAAAATGGGTAATGACTACCTTCAGACATAGAAAAGGAGGATTTCTGTTTATTTGTTTGTTATTTGTATGAAAATGAAGAATATAAATACAGATATAACTATTTTCGATTAATGAAGAAATAAGTAAAAATGCACGCCAAAATTATGACTAGAATAAAGCTTACCTCGACTTTGTTCAATTTCTCATTGAATTGTGCACATTGTATGGAACGAAACTTACGGATAGAAAGATATATACACGGAGAATACAAGATTGATCATTTTGAGCTAATCAATTTTTGTATTCTTCTGCATAGACCAAAAGAATAGGGTTATGTCAAAATGAACGGACCTGGTTTTGTCAATGTGTACGACCCGGTTTAGTCGGTTTTGTCATAGTAAATAATGCATAATCGCAAGATGTAAAGTAATACCCGACGTTCCACAGGCGTGTAATGGCTAGTTGTTAAACGATTCTTTGAGAGACCAACTAATTATTTATTTGAATCTCGAGCACGCGTATTCAGTCTTTATTTGTTTTATTTTTTTGCATTGTGTGAAAATGAATTCTTATACGGCGAAATACAATAAATGAAGATTGTAACGCAAAACTTCACGTTTTTCGATATGAATTATGTATCGTTAAGTGTTCAAACGTATAGCCCTACAAATGGAAGGACGCCCATTTGGTATGCGATTTTCTTCAAAACCAGGATGGCTATTTCTACCTAGAAAGAGGAGGGGGGTAATCTTTCCTATGACCGTTTAAAAATATGTATACTGAACACTAAATGTTCATTATAAAGCAAGTGAGTAAGACAAATATATATCATGCATAATCGTCCTTGAAAATGAATGTCCACGCAGCGCAAAGGATCACAATAACCATGCGTTACCAAATATTCATATCCCTTTTTAGGAGTATTATTCTAAGCATTAGTAAGTATGCTATTCTCAGTCCATCCGGAAAATGCAATAATAAATCTGTTGTTAATAATGCAAAAATAAACAGTTCTTCATTGTTCAATGATTATAGTACATTGACAAATATTTTACATTTTAGTAACATTGGTCAAGTTTATAAGAGAGGCGAATGATACCAAAGGGACATTCAAACTCATAAGCCGAAAGAAAACTGACAACGCCATGACTAAAAAAGAAAAATGACAAACAGAAAAACAACAGTACACAAAACAACATAGAAAACCAAAAACTGAGCCACACAAACCCCACCAATAATTGGGGATGATCGCAGGTGCTCCGCAAGGGTAAGCAGATCCTGCTCCACATGTGGCACCTGTCGTGTTGCTCATGTAAGTACAAACCCGGTGATATGTTTAATTTCGGAGATCACATTCGGGGGAAAGGGGACGAGGTTGTAGTTACGATATTTGGAACATATCCGTCGTCATTTGTGAAACAGATATTCCATAACGGTCAACCAACTCGTGATGGCGCCCGTAAAATGTACGAAGGGATGATTTCTACTTTACCACTAGGAACTGTTGGTTTAATAGCAACAATCCTCTATCACGGAATTTAGGATAAGAAACACAAGCCCTGGAATATCGTATCAACTTGGAGATATATACTCCGTATGCAGGCGCTGCTGGAATGTTGCTACATAGAAATGGAAAGTTCACAATTGGGAAGCTGAAATAATCTCTTTTATCGTAAAGTTTTGTTTTCAACCGACCCTTATTGTCAATTTCAAGATGTAATACAAAGATATGAGGCCGACTTAACCGTATCTGTAGTATCCTTTATCTCAAGTTCGAAGGGATAGATGCGTTCAACATAGCCACCAACTATTGAATTATTTTTTGAGAGAACATCATCTATATAGCGGAAAGTAAAGTTAAAGGATACCGCTAACTTCTTTTCTTTCTTCCTAAGAAGTTCCTGTATGAATATGTGTTAGTTAGTTGTAATTGTCAATATAATGTAACTGTATCGTATACCATCTATAAAAGTTGTAAGAAACGACTAAAGATAGACAGATCCGCAAATTGGATATACATGTGAATTTGATTATTATTTTAAGGGATGCAACTTAGGCGGATATTTAAACTATTTAACAAAGCTTGATATTTAAGAAGTTAGAAGGTCTGAATGCATGAAATTTTGCATACAGATCATTTATATGTTACAAAGTTTCTGTCCAATGCCCTTGACGTCATTTCATGGTTATTGGTGCTTAAGTAATTTTCTGACTGTCCGTCAACGGATAAATAAATGAATAGAATGAATTATAGTATGAATGAATGTGTTAATGATAGCAACTATTGTAAACACAACGTTTATAATAGGGTAAATTAATACTGTCACACAATCATACCACATCTTTTTTCTTCCATACTAGTATAGTATACACACAAACATCAGAATTAATGTACGTGTGTGCTATGAAGTATATTCTTTTATAATTATTTGTTTTCCACTTGCTTTTCATATTTTTGTTTGAATATATTTGCAAATTAACAGATTGTTACTCAGTTTTGTTTGTAGCATTCATCTTAATAATATTAACTGTACCAATCCTATTGCAACAGATGCGCATTTTGACAGTGCATGTCTCGTCAGTGATGCTCGAGGACAAAATATTCAAAAATCCAACACTTATTAAAAACATGTAGAGCTTATAAGGACAAAAAGTATAGCCACAATAAGCCAGTTGAAATTCAGATGATTATTTACAACTTTGTCTTTATGTTGAAAAAAGCCAGGTACTACTTACATGTTACTTCAAATAATAGAAGCTCCCTGGCATACTGCCATTTGATAGTTTTTGTCGTTTGGTTGTTTTCCCATTTATTCAACAATTAAAAGACGGATACGAATATCACTGAATTCAAAATATTCATGAAAGAAGAAAGATGTACTTTACTAAATTTGATAAATACGTTATGCTTCCGACCCATAACTAAGAAGTTAGAACGAAACATGAAACTGCATTCATTTCACAAGTATCTATCGAAAGGGAATGTCCAATTACAAGGCCGTTGGAATTAATCAAGCTTTATAACAAGAAAAACAAAGTGCTTGACATACTTACAAAAAGTATAATTGGAGAAGAAATGTAAGTAAAAGTAAAATTTTCAATGCTAGGATTACATTCACATGTGCCACATACAATTTAACCGAGAAGAAATAATAATGTTCCAAATTTCGATTTATGGATTCACTTTGTTTGTGCTGGCATCAACGACCAAATCAAACTCTAGTGATGATGTAGAAGTAAGGTTACTTGATAATCAAAATGCTCCATTAGTGGCCACCTTGGACATGTCGAAAGCAAACAAACGTGTTAAGCAGTTTGTAAGTGATACAATCGAAGCAAAAATGAAAAATATAGAGGAGACTGTAAAATCTAAGCAGTTTGTTAGTGATGCACTGAAAGCAATAATGAGAGATCAGGAAGTGAATTTGAAATCACAAATTGCTGACTTTGAAAGGAACTTGACTGATCAGTTAACTGATTACATTGATGACAAAGTCGGCAAGAAAGACGAAGAAAACGGTAAGAAATATACATTTATTGACAAGGTGTTTTTCCCTAAAGCTTTCTATGGCTTTTTTTCCGTCGATTAAGGTTCACAATTTATTCACATTCACTGAAAACACAAGTACAACAGTCCCAATCGTAGGATACACGTTAAATTTTATATAAATAAAAAGAGATATGAAGTATACGTTAGTGCGATAGCTACCAAACAACAAATGTTAGAAAAAAAGACATTTAAACGGAAATACATGTATCCTATTTACGAACAGAGCTGTTAACAGTTTTCTAGGCCATATGAGGAACACCGGGCTGAAGTGTCGTACATTTTCATTTTTTGCCATTCAGAAGTCACGAATAAAAGTATTTCTCTTACTTTTCACTATTCAAGTATATGCATGTCAACTGAATAAATTGAATATTTCTCTAGATTTTTAAATAAATGAAATAACCTTGTCTAAAAAAAAAATATGTGTTTTGTATATATTGTAATATTATTGTATTATAACCCTGACCTGTTTGAAAAAATTGAATAAGTTTGCCAAATTGATGTCACAATAAAGCACTCCAAAATTTATGCGTTAATTTCCAAGTCTAAATCTGAACGGAAGGTTGAGATTTATATAAACAAACATTAAATGGAGTTGCCAATCTATAGTGTTAAAGGTCTCTGACTTGACTTACATCTCAAAAGTGAAAGCTACAGTTGATGTATAACAGAACTTTACGACGAAAGAGATAACCTTACATTTATTGAATATATCTTTTGATCAAAGTAATCATTTGATATAAATTACCCAAATATAAGAATTGACGAACGGACGCTATTGCTTGATATGTATTTGACTACAACAACTAACAAACACTGATTTTGTTTGGATATTGAATTGTCATGGCAACATTTAATCAAAATTCATTCAAACAACAACAACAGCAGCACACAACTAAATTATTTGTCAATCAATAAAATCACTGTATCACAGCTGGGCGATCCAAAGCTGATGTATTGAAGGGCGGTCTATTCAGCAATATTTCAGAATTATCATCTGGGCTATCCATAGTCTGCATAAAATGAAGTAAATTTCGCCAAAATTATCATTCGGACTATAAGTAAAGAATGATCATCCGCCACAAAATTTACCCATGACATTTCAAGTATATCAAAATCTATGAGCAATTTTTAACAACATTTAAAACAAGCAAAATGATAAAATATATTGTGCATCTAACATTTATACAGCAACCAAATTTCACAAAATACCATGAATTTTCATTGAGTGTCTTCATGAAATATGTTTATGGTAGATTGCAGGTGATAATGAGGAAAAACAAAACTTGTGGATGCTTTATGAATGTTTCTGGTGATGATTGTATTTGATTCAAGAACATATCATTTCCAATAAATGATAAATGTACTCCGTCGTCAGAATATAGCGCTGGATGACGGACGTCCAAATCTGGATATTTGATCACGTATCCTCCATGTTTAAGTATATACGACCTCACTCCCCTGTTTATTCTTTTTCTTCTAACTTCCATGGCATGGTCATCATTATAGTAACGCCATGAAAGGCGGGGAAGAATGCTTGACCATATAAGTGAGCATTTTGGTAGCATACGAGACAAACTTGCTATTATCAATGTTATGTGATTAAGGAGAGCATCACATGGTACATCTTCAATATCAATCCCAGCACAATGCAATATTAACGCTTGTGGGATTTTGCTGCACAAATTGATTACGCTGTAAACGGTACCAACAACATCATCCCATTTCATACCAGACTTGCCTGCCAAACGCAAAAAACATTGTTTTTTAAAAGACCTAAATTACGACCTTAAGGGTTGTTCTCCGAGTGATCACAAGCACTGCAAATTATTGAAGAACCAATAATCCATATTTCATTACTTAGACAAGCTGAAGATATAATTCATTTTATTAGCTCAATTCTTATATAACGTTTAAGGAATGTAGATTTCCAACGACCTAAAGTCATAATTTCTTTATCAGTATGACCATTCATAACAAAATGTGTTGCTGCACCTATTCGAAACAAATGCGTGTTGTACTCATTTGGATTACAATCAATAAATTTCATGGTCTTACACAGTAGTTTAGAAAATTGATAACGTATTACACCGGTTTTGTTAAAATGACAAACTAAAGGCTCTCAAGAGCCTGTGTCGCTCACCTGTATCTACTGTGGGTTTGGCAATCATGTGAAATAAGGTTAAAATCATAATAAATAGTAATAGATACCCCAATAATGATATTGAGACCAAGTTTGGTTTAATTTGGCCCAGTAGTTGAATTAAAAGCAGGTCATCCCATTGTAGTCTTACAATAGTTACTGAAGACCTCTTATCATTATTTAAATTAGTTTTCAAGTTGTGACCATTTGAAATTGTTTTTTTTACAATTTTCCCATAGACTTCTTAAGTAAACCCCTATGTTCTATTTTTAGCCATGACGGCATGTTGGTTGGATGACAGGGTCATCAGAAACATTTCTTAATCAAGATACCCTATTAAAAATTGTGGCTAAGTTTAATTCTATTTGGCCCAGTAGATTAAGTGGAGAAGACTTTTGTAAAAGATTACAAAAATTTTACGAAAAATTGTGAAAATTTGAATTTAAAGGGCAATAACTCTTGAAGAGGTCAATTGACAATTTTGATCATGAAACTTATTTGTAGCGCTTACTTTGCTGAACATTTTTGCTGTTTACAGTTTATCTCTATCTATCATTATATTCTAGATAATGACCAAAACTGCAAAACTCCTTTAAAATTACCAATTAAAGGGAAGCAACCAAACAACGGGTTGTCGGATGCTTCTTAAAATTTCAGGGCAGATAGATCTTGACCTGATAAACATTTTTACCCTGTCAGATTTGCTCTAAATGCTTTAGTTTCAGAGATATAAGCCAAAAACTGCATTTTAACCCCATGTTCTATTTTAAGCCATAGGCGGCCATCTTGGTTAATCAGCGGAGTCATCGGACACACATTTAAAAATAGATACCCTAAGAATAATTTAGGCCAAATTTGATTTAATTTGGCTTTGTACTTTCCACGTTTAGTGCTGGTGCTGCAGGTCGTTGCATGTCAGGTTGTCTTTGAAATGGCATTGGGGTCTGGATTTGTAGAGGAACAGTTGCTTGGTCTTCACCTTAAAATGCCCCAAATACTTGAATTCCCTGATCTAGATTTGCCGGTGCAGCAACATCACGGTACCTCCTTGAGCGTCGTCACTCTGGTGGTTGAGATTCAACTGCGGGCACTCGTGCGCGTTCTTTTCCATTTCTCCATCGACCAATTCAATGCATTTGTATAAACAAAATAGGTTAACAAATTAAGTTATCACTAATATTACGCAATCAGTATTCCGTCTCTTAATTTTGGTTTTTAAAAAGCAGTTTCAATACAAATTTCTGTATTTGTATTAAGTCCTATCTATCAAGTAAATCATTTAAAATTAGATAAATCTATTGATATTAACGTTCGAGCTCCTCAAATTGTGTCTTATCTAAATATAATTATCAGCCGTATATCGGAAATGTGACATATGTGAATATGCTATTTAATAAGTGAAATTTTACATTACCACGTGGCCGTAAATTGAATTCGATGAAATGAAGTTAATCAAATTGTTTATCAAAAACAAAAATGAAATATTTGATCCGTATTGAATCTAAAATAAACTAAATCCATACTATACTTATCTTTATGTTATCTTTCTCTGAATTTTTCAACGTCCAATGTATAAGTGTCTGTTAAAATGCACGGAGTTTTACGGCTCAACTCTCTCATGATTAAATTAGAATAATAATAGGAGTAAAAGACGACTCGATTTGTCGAGTCTATCGGTACACGTATATGTTAATTCAATAAACGATTTTAATTTTCATTTGATTAAATTCTATTATTTCCCTTTATGAATTTTGCATTTTTTTGTGAAACAAAATCCTAGCAGTATGTTTATACGGAGTATGTATTCGCAATCCGTTGGATCTGTACTGATTGATAATTTAAGCATAGGAGAAAATGGTTTAATTTATCAATTGTAATTGGCTTTGAACTTACTTTCAGAAACTGCGAGCACTCTTAGATCGATCCTTTGTATTTGAAAATAGGAAAGTGATGTATTGCAAATGAAATAACTATCCACCAGAGTCTAAATAACGTGAAACTATACGTCACCCAAGTTTGTCAATATAATGGAACTATAAACAACTGTCATACAAGTAACTAGCTTTAAAACAGGGTTTAACCCAACATTTTCTTTGGAAAATGTCTGTACCAAATCAGGAATATGGCAGTTGTTTTTTTAATTGTTCCGTTAAGTGATAGCATTTGATTTTACCAGTTTTTTATGGACGTCCCCTATTTGAATTTGCCTTGGAGTTTGCTACTTTTGTTATACTTTTTCACCAAACGGTCTTAAATAATGAACAAACTGTCTGATCAGCTTTAAAAGGCTCCTTACACGACAGAATGTGTAACAATTCAAACGCGAAACACCAACGGTCTAATTTATGACATAACAATGAACAAAACCAGTAATGGGACATAAGCTATTAAGGGAAGTGGTGGGAATAAACATGTTTGTGAGCGTGCGACCTTCACATAACATAGGACAGTGATGTGCCAGCAGAACATAAGAAACAGTTAGAAATTGTTTAACTCAATATATTGATTGTGCGACTAGATACAATTCGTTTCTAGCTGTTGATAAGTATTTATTTGTAAGATAATATATTTCCGGTACGAAAAATATATAAATGACCGAATATAGACACAGATAAAGACATATTAGCTCAGAAAATAATTGTACAACAATGAATATTCTATATTAATTTTTGTAACAAAAATATACTAATTTATAGAAAGTATGAAGCGTGTCATAATGCAAATTTAATCTGAATTACCGTTTTGCCTATGGTTTGTTGATTATTTGTAGACAATTCTCGTCTGGCGTACAAAATCTTAATCTAGGTATCTATGACGAGTTGATCGTTTAACTGTATGCTGTTGTATTTTAATGACAAGCGAAGTTTGATTTTTTTATGTAGCGTCAGCTTCTCACAAAAACTATAAATACTTTTGTCCTTTGATCGTTTTAGTATAGGGTTATTACTACAGACATTCTCATTGACATTGTTAATGATCATTTCCTGAATCACA
Organism: Mytilus californianus; assembly: GCF_021869535.1. NCBI lineage: Eukaryota > Metazoa > Mollusca > Bivalvia > Mytilida > Mytilidae > Mytilus > Mytilus californianus. Next base: position 26,275,221 of record NW_026262734.1, on the reverse strand, counting down.
CTGCAAACAGATCAATTACCAAAATTAATGTAAATGATGCTGAAATTCCGAAAACTTATACCGGATGTTGTCCTTGTTTAAAATGTCACAGAACTAAGATCGTTACACGTATATACCGATGGTAATGAGTTTTTTCTCACTTTTAACATTCATATATATTAGCGGGTAAATGCAGATCTATAGTTGATATTATTCGAACGAGGAAAAAGAACTCCAATGTAAATATAGTTTTTATTACCAGAAAACACAGAGGAGTCCAAACAACGTCCGCTTGATTGCGGAGATGTCAAAACAAAGAAGGGGAACGGAATCTACAAGATATATCCAAAACATTCAGACTTTGGATTTGACGTCTACTGTGACTTTGAGATTGACAACACCGGATGGACGGTAATCATTTTTATTGAGAGTTGAATCAAGTTAACTAAAATATCTATGTTATACATCCAATGGTAACATCCATATCAGAACGAGAATTGATGTATGTGACATGAATATGTAAGCTGACATCGGATTGACTAATTCAAAAAAGCAACAAAGGCGGAAATGAGACAGACAGTTTTTTGAATTTTTATAGTTCAACTGATACGGGTGCTAGGCTTTCATTCAAACAATTGCTTCAAATCAGTTCAAGGCAAGTTGTACGTTAAACATGACATTAATTAGCGTGTATTTGTTATGAAATGAATAAAGTGAAAATCCTTGTGATTCAACGATCTGAATATGAATATTTATCTCTCCAACAAGAGCTCCTTACCCCTAGCACCAAGTTTATTTCCCAATTCCGTTTTTGACACAGTAATAAGACTCGAAAGAGGGGCCAGTACCTATGTTATGTGTGGTAGGGATCATCGGCAGGAATATTTCACTATTTCATGCTTCATGATGTATGATAAGGTTGAAAAATTCAGATGAAATATATGACAAGTATATAAACACTAATCAGATGACAACTTTTTTCATTGATGCGATTATAACCACTGTCGTAAATGGATTAGAATTTTGTCAATTCTGTTACCTCTCCATTATTTTGAGACATCATGATTGCTGTAGATATATTTTTTGTGAAAATATACGAAAAGCGTTAGGTACTGGATGTCCCCCCGAGTATTAGAGATTTATTTGTATGATATGTTTTTATATAGAAAGGTTATTAGTTTCCATAAGAATGTAAATATAACGGAAAGAACAAGTTTGTGTGCAATCTTTCAGTTTTTAAATTTTTTAACATTGATTTAATCTTTTATTAAATCGGATTTTCAAAGAAAATTATCGGTTATTTATTTGGTGATGTACGGCGAGCGGGCAGGCGGCCGTGCATCTGACAAAAGTGTATGTGCCATTTCTTGAAATCGATTCGACGAAATCTTTTCAAATTTAGATATATTCCTGTGACTAAATGAAAGTCCAGTTCAATTTTCATGATTTTAGCTTATACCATGTATACAGTTGTTGAGTAGTAGGTTTTTTTTTCTATATTGTGTTTTGTTTACTTTTTTTTTTTTTTTTTATAGCCATGGTGTTGTAAGTTTATTTCCGACTTGTGAGTTTGAATATCCCTATGGTATCCTTCGCCTCGCTTGTAAACCTTTAATTAGTGAAATGTGAAACTTAGAGCATTGTCCGTGCAATAACTTGAAAACACTTTCACATATTTTTTTCAAATTTAGATAGGTTGTTTCCTTTGACTAATGAAGGTAAAATTCGATTTCACGATTTGAGCTTTTATGGTTGTTGAGTGGTAGACCTTTAAGTAGCGAAAATTGATACTTAAAGCGTTGTCCGTGCAATTACTTGAAAACGCTTTGACAAAAAGGGATACTTTCCATAGCTTAACCCTACAAAAATTCATTTATTTTGTTTTACATTATCCTGTTTGGGGCTCCAAATTTGCAAATATCCTTTTCATGCAGGAAAATCCGGCTTGCTGTCTAACTGACAGGCTCTTGTTTGTTAGTTAGTTTTATTAAATATTGGTTAAATGTCTATATATCACGTTCAACATCACGCTTTGCATTGGCAGCAGCCTATTTTGTCTGGCTAAATCCAGTCTAAGGAAAACAACTTGTGTTAAAAGTGTGCAGTCGAAAGAAAAAAAAGAGCCGATTGATACCAAATAGATAATCTAATTCATCAGCAAAACACAAAACGGTAATATTTTGGCAAAGTTCGTCAAAAAATTAGTCATTGTTTGTTTAAACTTCAAACTACTATAGATACGTTATAAATGGTAAAAAATAGTTGTCAGAAGAAAAGTATACTGTCGTTAACGTTTCCTAGATGCTGATATAAACCGAAATTGAAATACATACTGGGAGTCTTGTGTTAAGGGCACAGTTTATATACCAACTTTATAATTACAAATGGATGGAAATTTGACAAATATTTGGCACTTTTGTACATTTGCGACACTGGTAGTTTGTCTGTTAAGAATTATGACCACATTGTCTGTTCTAGTATATAGATTAAAAACATTTGTACAAAATAAGCCTACGAATCCATGAAATCATTATTTTAAATTTATTCAGTGAACATGTAGAGTAGCAATGAAAGAATCACTTAAAATGTGTTACCGTATTGTTGTGTCCCCTTTGATAGACAGTGTTTTACAAACGGGGATTACAAATAAGAATGTTATTGAGTTTTATGTTGCAAATTTTATTTTAAATAAATGTAGAAATGACTAGTTTCCACAAAATCAAATAATGATTCTTAAATCTGCCTTGTCTTACTAACAGTTTCATTCTCCTGAGAATAGTTTCGATACACGAATGTTCTCCATTAATCATCTACATTATATTGAAATGACGATTTTACTGTTTTCTTAATGGTATTTTTTGTTAGGTGATTCAGAGAAGATTAAACGAGAAAACAGATTTTTACAGAGGATGGAAATCGTATGAAAATGGATTTGGAGATTTGGAGGCTGAATTTTGGTTAGGTAGATATGTTTTTCTATTTTTTGTAACAATATATGAATTATCGTATTATAATTTCGAACTTAGAATAAGCAGTAACATGTTACAAATAATGTTGTGTAAAAAGCTTAAGACTAGGTTATATGAAACAAGTGGTACTGCCATGCAGATTAAAACTTCTTATATTACCCATGTCAAGTCACGGCCATTTAACCAATCAAATCATGCACGATCTAGTGATTGATGTCGGGAAAGACCATTCTAAACCATTCAAATAAGGGAAACATGACAAGTTCGTTACTTGTTTTTAATTCATAAATTAAACATGAAGGTTTGACATAGTAAGTGATGGTCACAGAAATTTAACACAGACTGTTTCTAATGTTAGTAGAGACATATGTCTCTGATGTAAGGGGAAAAGGCCGCCTATCAGGAATGAATATAATGAAAAACAAAATGAATCCTGTATCTTGGTCAGGAACAGGCTTGTGTTCAAGATGCATTGAATTAGATGAACCGACGACAAAGCTGCACCCATATTGCATCAAATTTAAATGCTATTTTAATTAGTGTATTTGTTAGCTGTAATAAGGGAAATTAGGCACTAAGTAGATAAATAGCCATTTATTCAAAGTTAAAATACATTTGGTTCACAGCAACATGTTAGGAATTCACAATGTTTAATTATTATATATTATGTTTAGTTACAGGTTGATTATTCAAAGACTTATGCGTTAGTATATGGAATTTTGGTCTCTGAGATTAATTCAATAGTTGCTCATTTACCAAACATGTCTTCATAAAGTGATTGTCCAATACCTTTCTTTAGAGCTGAATACTTTGTAACTGGACGATTTTTATTCCAAATGACCCCTTTGTTGATTTCCTTGTCCCTCATCCATGCAGTAAGCATGTCATGAATATCTGTGTTTGACTGTTCAATACTAAAGCGTGATGCGGGATGTATAGGCTTCCCGCAAACGATAAATAGTTGTGTCCACATTTTTTTAACTCTGATATAACAAAAGCTGTAAATTCACGACCGTTGACACTTTCAGTATATGATGAACACCGGAAATTGTGAAAGCATTAATTAAATTGACAGCCACTCCTTAAGCATATTTTCCCTTCCCTTTGTATTTTTCTGCAAATTACAATTTTCGCATAGTAAAAAAAAGTTCAGTAGAATCACGGGAGACTTTTGCATAGCTATTACTAAGTTGTTTAGTCATACGGTCTCGCTACCATGACCAGTTTCTTTATGTACCTTTCCAAAAAAACCAACACAGCTCCTCTAGAAAAAACATCAATTTTAAAATTTCCTTCATCATTCGGCTTTTGTTATCAACCTTTTTCACAGTTTTCTATGATTCACTTTTTTTTTCGATTTTAGAAAAAAAGTACAATCTCAAAAGCGTAATGAAAATTAAAAAGAAATGATTAGGCTTCAAATACCTTACATTTAGCATGTTTGGTGGAAAACAGCAAAGACAGTTAATTTGGAAAATAGCCTCAATTTGAGATCTTGTCATTATCTTTGAGATAAAAGCAACCGTTTAACCCAGAAAGATATTTTGCTACAAAATGTATTTTACGAAGATGTTAATGTGTTTATTTTATTATTATTTTTTTTTGTAAAGCTGTTGCTCAAATATATTTGGAGAAAAGATAGAGCTATGCGTGATCAGGTCATTTTGTCGACATGTTTAGGACATCACAAGTGACTTTTTTTACCTAAAGTGTCAAGATTACTTTCACCTGTTCATTTATTTAAAAAAAAACTGTTCATCATAATTTTGGAAGGTTTGAATAAGTTAAATAATTTTGCAATGTCAGGGGTCAAAAACTGGCTCTGAATTATACCACTTCATTTATCCATTCCAATAACAATTTTTCATTTAAAACATGTATCTTAGACAGCTACGTACATCCACGCCATCGACAACTTTGCTTAAATGTCGATTTCGGTCAATATCGAGGGAACTAAACATCACATACTAATAAAATGTTATCAATGGATGCATATTTGATAATATAGAGCGATCACACAACAAACTTCACTTCACGTTTTCGAGAGTGACTGGTTACGTTTTCAGTTTTGGTTTTTATCAAATGTGTTATACATTACGTACCTACGAGTAGTAGATCATGTCAGAATAAGGATGGCTCTATAGGGATACACCATACATCGATATACTTTCAACAAGTATAGACATACTTTTAAAAAGTATCGGTATACCACTAACAACTATCAGTATAGTTATCAAAAGTATTAATATACATTTAACATATCGGTAGACTTTTAGCAAGGGTCAGTATAATTATAAAAAGCATCGGTATACTTCGAACAAGTATCAGTATACTTCTAAAAAAAATAACGCTATTCTTCGAACAAGTATGAGTGGCCGTTCATGTTAATATAACGATACTTCCAGTTTTTTACATCGTGATGGTTTTAACAAGTATTCAGATGCATTTTACAAGTATCATGATGCTTGTCAGAAGCATGATACAAGTCTAAAGTATTATGCTCAAAGCATCACGAAATAATTTAACTGACAATTACATTGCGATGGAAGCCAAAAGCATCATGATAGGAGTCAAAAGCATCATGATGGAAGTTAAAAGCATCGCGATGGAAGTCAAAAGCATAATGATGGAAGTCAAAAGCATCACAATGGAGATTAAAAGCATCACCATTAAAGTCAAAAGCATCATGATGGAAGTTTAAAGTATATTGATACAAGTCAACTCGCAAGAGTGCAATATCCTTTTGCAACCAATGAAAGCAATTATTACAATTTACGAGCCGATTGTGTGTAAACGAGATTTAGAACAAAATGGCCGTCTTAGCATTTAATGTTCCAACATGATGCTTTTTACCTCAATCGTGATGCTTTTGTCTTATATCATGATGCTTTTAACTTCCATCACGATACTTTCGAATTCCATTATGAGGGATTGTGAATTCAATAGTGAAGCTTTTAACTCCCATAGTGATGTTTTTGGCTTCCAACGCGATGCTTATGTAAATTGAATTGCTTCGTGATGCTTTGAGCAAGTATCATGATAATTTTGACATGTATCATGGTTGTTGTTAAAAACATCGGGATACTTGTTAAAACAATCACGATGGAAACACTATAAAGATGGAAATATCGTTATTTTGACATAAACGGCCACTCATAAACAAGTATCGGTATACTTCTAAAAAGCATCGGTTTAGTTTAAGCAAGTATTTGTTTACTTATAAAAAGCATCGATATTCTTTGAACAAGTATCAGTTTACTTATAAAAATCATCCGTATACTTCGAACAAGTATCAGTATAATTATACAAAAGCATCGGTATACTTCGAACAAGTATCGGTATACTTCTTAAAAGCATCAGCATACTTTCAACAAGTATCGGTATACGTATGAAAAGCATCGGTATACTTGTATCTAGTATCAGTATATATATAAGGTTTACTTTTAACCGGTATCTGTATACTTATATAAGGCATCGTTATACTTTTAACAAGTAGCAGTATACTTCTAAAAAGCATCGGTATGCTTTCAACAAGTATCAGTATACCTATAAAAAGCATATATATATATACTTTAATCTAGTATCAGTGCTTATGTAAGAACCATCGTTGTACCGATACTTTAATAATATATATATACTTGTTGAAAGTCTATCGATGTAAAGTGTATACCTATAAAACCATCCTTATTCTGACATGATCTACCACTCATACGTACCGATGTAAGTGAGTCTATCTTGGACAGAAAAGCTGTCCAATAAACTTGATTTACAATTCACGTTTGAATGACTGTGGATAATTAATATGTCACATGCCATTGGATTTTTACTAGTGCATGCATCTTATACAGTAACGAATGTTTTAGCAACAATAGAGACACCTTAATTTATGTTTGAAGACAAATTGTTGTCACAAATAGGACAGTTTCCTACTTTAGGAATACAATGACATATTGAGAACAGTTTATTGTTACAAGCTTTAATGTTTCTATATTCAAGTAAGCAAGAACGATACGTTTGTATTTCAAATTGTAAATGTCATCTATACATTGTATATCATACTCATCAATTAAATAGTATCAGTTGTTGCATGTCCAATTATCTCATAAATCCACAAAGAAAATTCATTGCACCATCAAAAATTCCAAATTAGAACAAAATCGCACATGAAACACGCATTCATGGTGTATTTATTCTTGAGATAACATCTCTCATATGTGCCACAACATTCTCTCAAATTTAGATAAGACGCACACCATCTATTATTGCCCCTTTTCGCCTTCTCTGTTAAAGTTTTCTATTTGTAGCATTTATGTTGGGGGGGGGGGGGGGGGGTTCTATATACCGTTATTTACACAGACCGTACTGGTTACCGGATTTTTGGGTTCGCTAAACCAGGTACTTCATATCTGAGAAACAGACAATATATGCCCTCAGTTTTTAAATGCATTCATACATTTTTGTATTGTTTAAAGTTATCAGTCAAAAAATGTTCTACCAGGATCAATAGTCATTCACCTTTCATTTGATACCTAAATTACCCAAATATATTCTATTGATATTTACGCCTATGCGTAGGAAATATTTTGTATTTAATATGTACTACTTTCCAGTATGTATTTTTTTACCTTGCCCAATTTGGTAGTGTTACATCTACAAAATATCTCCGAATTATTTCAGTTTGCAGAGATTTCCACTCAAACCGGTGCTAGGGCCGTTTTAAACTTGCAGTGAGGTGAGATCTTTTTTGCTCCGTGTTGAATGCCTCATTGTGACTTTGAGATGAAGAACAGCAATTAAAGCGTGGTTACTTTGCTTTTTGTGTTTTTTGCTGTGCATGTACTGATTTTGTGTTATGGATGGATACCCCATATCCTTTGTTTTCCTATTATTCATTGTGAAAATAAATCGCTTTTAATAATCGATATTCTATACTCTGTTGCTTTAATAACACATAATTCAATCATGTTGTTGTACATTAAAACGTCATATTTTAATGCTATTGTATTTTCAAAACGTAATACCTAGTTTTTTTCCTATTATCGCGTCTGACAGTGAATATGAAGTATATGGATCTTGGAATGATATATTTTGTCCATTTCCGAACTTCTCCAAATTTCGCATTTTACGCCAGTGAATAACTAAGTTGTTTACAGTAAAAAACATTGCATTCGTATTGCCATTATTTGACTAACTTTTATCAACAACATTTTATGAACGTCGGCGTTTCTATTCAGAAAAGAGGAAAATGAATACCTCTAAATGGACATCTAAAATAGAAATTCTAAAGATTAATATAATGTCAAGACAAGTACAAATATAAACGGAAATAAGTCTAAGGATATATGAACGGCCAGAAAAAAAAACAAAATAGATAACAGTTTTGATGCGCACATGTCACCAATTAAACATGTTAAATTGGTCCAAATTCTTCATTGTTTGTGTAGTAAATGAAGTAAGATAAAAATAATCAAGCTTTTAAGCATATGGTTTCAATTTAAAAAGAATCAAAAGTTTATTATTTTATTGATATTTTAGTCTGGTAAAGTATGATTTATTTATTATTTTTCGATTTGCCAAACCTGCGCTTCGTTTGAATAAGATTTATTAGTGGCGCCCAAATAAAGATAATTGAAAGACCAAATCAAGGACGAAGTTCAAATGCATTTGAAAATAATAAAGAAAAGAAAATTGATATATGAACCAAGCCTTCCTTTGTTGTAATGTTTCTTACTTTTCGGATCAACTTATATCCATCACATATATTGCAATCAATTCTATAAACGTCATTTTGTATTCTCTTTTAGGTAACCAAAAGATACATACAATCACTAAACAGGGAAACTACGAACTAAAAGTAGACATATCCGATTTTGATAGCAACAAAGCTTATGCCAGATATGTAACATTCTCGGTTGGTGATGTTTCTACCAACTATAGATTAACTGTCGCTGGATACAGTGGGAATGCTGGTGAGTTATAATTTATTACAAAATAATAGCAATTACAAAAACAAAATCTCATAATAAATTTTCCACAACTGCCATGATAACCATCTTATTGAATGTAATTGGTTAACGGTTTCTAGTAACGGATTCCAAAATATTATGAGCGTGTGCTTAACTAAAGAGAAAGTTGTTTTTGAATATGAACTAAGTGCATCAAAACTTTTAACATAAACATGCGTTATGGAAAATTTTGAAAGTAGCCAATTCCATTATGGTTACTACGGGAGCTTTTCAAATTGTAAGTCACTGAAGTACAAATTGATCGTAGTTGTGTATTGCAGCCATTTCAAGATTAGGTCTTTATACTATCGGAACAAATAATATAATACTACTAATCTGGCTTTTCGTAAACCATGTAAAATAATAAACATTAAGACAAATAATACTTTTCTAAATAAGTGCATGTTTGTTCAATTGTAAGTAATATTAACACAGGACACTGGTGTCAGTGCGAAAGTCCTGTCTTTCTTTAATATCTCTTATGACCGTTACAATGAGTTCTCGTGAAAAAAGTTTGAAGATTACTTCATTTTAAAGTTTTTCTTTCAATTCACATGTGACATTCCATGGATTATTTCCTATTAAGCTCTGTAGTAATTGTGTTATATATGTCTTCCCAATTATTATCTTTAAAACTTTTTTCTTTTCATGCATAGATCTAAAATTATCCCAAAATATGATTATATATATGGTCTGTCCTTGTGTCTGTTGAACTTCAAGTAAAACAAGTGCACAATCTTTTCCTCTGATTACTTTTTCAATTTCAGTTTGTAAAAACTATATTATTACACCATTGCTTCCAAGTCATCTTAATTATAAAACTGAAAAAAATATTGTAACACTCAGTTAGAGGCAATCTAAATGTTATTGCATTCATGTTATGATACACATAGTAAACTTCAGTTTAAATTTTGTTTTTCTAATAGCATATAAGTAAATTAAGCTTGTCATGAATAAAACTCTGTATTGATTTAAAATGTACCTTAAAATTAAGTCCTTTTTGTAAAACTACAATTAAAGTTTAACTACAGGATACTTTAACTGATATTTATCCATCACAATGCTTAACCACTTTGTTATTATTATAACTTAATCAGTCAATATTCAATGTGACTGAATCCAACTCAATGAAGCAGAAAGATCATGCACACCTACTACATAAGGGTCTAAATGGGGTTCACAGATAGGGAATAATTAGGGGAGTGCAGAATAAAGGGTGAAAAAATGAAAGGACAAAGAAAAACAGGGGGAAAAAGAAAAGAGAATAATGGGGTGTTAAAACATAAATAAAGACTAGAGAAATTTTAAAATTCAAAGAATAAAGATATGAAGGAGCCCTATCCAGACCCTTTGCTGACATACATTATAAAATTAATGCTTACATTGTGTAGACCTCTTGCTTAATATAATTAAAACATGTCTTTAATCATTAATATTGTCATTTTAATGTAACAGTATGGTGTGAATCATTATACAAAAGAAGTTACAATAATTACTGAAAGGTTTCAAACTAAATTTACACATCCCATTGTAAATGAACAAGAATAAGACTTATGTTTATTGTTTTAAGTGATGCTTGTCAAAATGTGAAAAAGATCTACAGAAAGAAATATAATTAAAACTGACAGATTTCAGATACAAATTTTGATAGTTAACCAATATTTATAACAAATAAAACATTAATCTATAGACTAACATATATTAAAGTAGAATATATTGATTAATGTTAAAATTTAAATGTACACAGAAAGGGATGAATGAAGAAGATGGTATAATGAATATCAGATTTAAAACCATACAAAATGAGATTTTGTTTTCTTTAAATTATGGCCATAATAAATAATAGCTGTTATATATATTTAAACATCTCTTGTGCTTGCCTTTTCAAATTTGTTATATTCTGGCAAATCATAAGTGTGATTGCATACACAGTGCCATGCATGCATATATTGTAAAATATTTTCTTTCTCTTCATATGTTATCCAATTAAAATAAACATATAAGGAAATAATTTTGCATGTGCAATCTGAAGATTCATGCTGAAAACTTACTGAATAGCTATGTCTAGTGTTTGCCTCCAACCTAAACTTAAAAACATGACATGCATCAGAGGCGGAAAAGGGGGGGGGGGGGGGGGGGGGGTGCAACCAGGGTGCTCGGACTTCTTACAAGTTCCATCCTTTCTTTTTAAAAATCATTGGAAGTCAAATCAGATGCGGATCCAGGATTTTCAAAAGGAGGACCCGGGGTTCCCTGATTAAGCAACGTTTGGAGTGGGATATGTCAAAAGTATATGCATTAGCCATTTCATTTAGCTCAATTAAGGGGGCACCCTTCCCTACCCCTTAATTCGCCTCCGAGTTTACTTCTCTTGTTATGTTGACATCAAAACGCCTAAGTTGCAGCTTAATCTAGATTCTAGATTCATACCCAATCGAGACACTATCTCCAATTAAATGAAAATCTACAAAACTCGGCAATAATTAGCTATAATAGTGTTTAACAAACTTACCTAAAAATATAAGCAACATCCTTCTTTAGACGTTAGCTGGTCTATCATAACAAGGTACCCGATCAGCTGTTCTTGACAAGCTCAAATTTGACGTCGAATAAACGTTTTAGCCAATCACGTTCCGCATAGTTTAGATTATGACGTCAGATTTAGATTTCGATGCAATCATCGAAAATCATTGCTTAATTTTTCTAAAGTGCATTAACCTGCCTACTATCGATAGTATCTTCGTAGTCTAAAGTACAACGAACTTCGTTGTTTGAACTGTTTCACCTTTTAGTCTTTTATAGCAAACTATACGGTATTGATTTTGCTCATTGTTGAAGGCCGTACAATGACTTATATTTACCTAAATCAACGTCATTTAAACTCTGGTAGATAGCAAACTGTTTTTTCGTTGGCAATCATACTACATCTCCTTATTCTAAATATAATGCTAGTAACTTTGACTCTCATCTAAAGGCAAGTAAAATGAACCAAAACAGTAAATTAAGTTTCTTTTAGAAAATGATTTAGTTAGGAGTTGTAAATAAGGATTCGACTAAGAATTGCTGATCGTAAAACTAATCTATATAAGGTTAAAACCGACATGAGACTTTGACAACGCACCTATCCCATCGAACTTGAGATAAAGGATACTACAGATACAGTTAAGTCTGCCTCATATCTGAACTTACATCTAGAAATTGACAATTTGGGTCGTATGAAACAAAACTTTACGCCAAAAGAAAGGATTTCAGCTTCTTCATTGTGAATTTACCATCTCTATGTAGCAACATTCTAGCAGCGCCTGCATACGGAATATATATCTCCCAGTTGATACAATATTTCAGGGCTCGTGTTTCATATCATAACTTCCTTGATTTCCTAGATGATTGCTGCTCACAAGTAAGATATAACCCAAGAGTTCCAAGTGATGAAATTGAAATCATTCCTTCGTAAATTCACGGACCCCAGCACGAGTTGGTTGATCGTTATGAAATCAGTTTCTCGGATGAATATGTTCCAATTGTCGTAACTACAATACCGTCTCCTTTTACCCAAATGTGACGTACCGAATTAGACTTATCACCGGTATGTACTTACATGAGCAACACGACGGGTGGCACCTGTGGAGCAAGCTCTGCTTACCCTTCTGGGGCACCCGAGACACCCCCCCCCCCCCCCCCCCCCCCCCCCCCCCCGGCCCCAGTTTTTGGTGGGGTTGATGTTGCTCAGTCATTAGTTTCCTATGTTGTGCTTTGTGTACCGTGGTTTGTCTGTTGGTCTTTTTTCTTTTTTTTTATCTATGACGTTGTCAGTTTATTTTCGACTTATAAGTTTGAATTTCCCTTTGGCATCTTTCGCCTTTCTTTTTTACGAACCATTCTCTATAAAGTATTTGATTTGTTCTTTTGCGTTTTTTCGAACCAAGAAAATCGGACTTGTTAAAGGGACATCTTCAATTTCGACTACCGATGGATTACTCCCTATTGTTAAATATTTCCTTATGATGTCTTAAAATATTCCTCTTTTTGTTTGCTAAGCGATATAATTTCGTGTTTCCTGGCTTGAAGTCTGACTTCAAATATATCACTAGAACCTAAGTCTGAGTTGTCATTGTTTACAAATAATCTTTTTTGTTGGTATACTGATGTTGCCTCTTATTTATGAGAATGTATTTTTTTTTACTTTCGTAACGTTAGTTGACAGGGAATATTGAAAAAGAAACAAATAAGAGTATTCATCGACTCAGTCGATAATTGAGTATTTTGAACACAATCAGTTTTATTATTTTCAGCCAAAGTAATGCATACTAGACCGATGGAATATTGTAAAATTTCGGCTTAATTCTGTATTTAATTAAAATATAGTTTCATTCTTACAAATTTAATATTTTAATCGGAACTTGATTGTTTGTATTCGTTTCGAAAACAGCATTTTGATACAATGACTCCTCGTTCTTTGGTTATTTTACAAGTACACATACCTTGCATTTCACATTGTATAGTTCCATTAACCCAAATACCTGTTTTGTGAAAGAAAATTTGAGAAAAAAATGTTGAGAAAAAAACTGTGAATTTTGGTGTAAATGCTAAAAACACTGAATTTTTTTATTTTAATCGGTGCTTGATTAAATTTTAGTGTTACAGTTTTACAGTTATGCCGGAAAGTAAAAATTTTTAAAAGAAATTTGTCGAATGTCTGATTCTTACATTTATAACAGGAGATAGCCTGAGTTACCATAATGGTCAAGCTTTTACTACCAAAGACAGGGACAACGATCAAAAGACCAGCGTTAATTGCGGAATAGATAGAGAGGGCGCTTGGTGGTATAAATCATGTGCAGTCTCCAACCTGAATGGAGTATATATGGAAGGAGAAAAGGGCAATGCAAAAGGCATTCAATGGTATTATTGGAAAAATAACGATTATTCAATGAAGTCTTCTTCAATGATGCTTAGGAGACTGTAAAGGCATTTATAAGCATATCAAAACAATTACTGCTACATAATTAAAGATATGTTTGAATCATTCCAGAGCGTTTGGAATTATATTATTCTCTTATTAACATATATAAGTGCATGATCTTTCCAAGCATCGTGACTATGGATTTAGTCTAAGTTGACGATTTGATCCTCAGTATAAAACTTGCTGACAATTTCTGCATCGTTTTGCCCATGCACATATGTTTCATGATAACATGTCTTCAAGTAACAATGAAGGAAAAATAACAGCGGAAAATCACAGAAAAAAGTTACAAATTAAAAATTACAAGAATTATTCGAAAGGTTTGTGAGCACCGAATGTATAGCTTGAATCCATTTTGCAGTGGAACTAAAATTTAAACATTGTATTGTATTATCATTGGTAATACTGGTGAATTGGTTCAATTACAGTTATGGTCATAGGAAGATAAATCCAATTTCAATGTAACTTATTGATATCTTGTAGAACAGATACTAGATTTATTCACCGTGCACAATAAATGTAATGTTATTGACAAGTACGGTTATACATGTACACATCATTTTTGAACTTGATTGTTTGACTATATTTTTCATTGATAAATTTCTTGAAATATTCATGAATTGGATGTATTGAATATTGTGCTCAATGCACCATGTTTTGTTCATCTCAAAAGTTGTCACAAAGTTTTGAAAATAGATAACTGTCAAGTCAGCAACATAAGGGTTTTGATTGCATGAATACAATATTTACCCCCAAACATTTAAATCGACATATAAATGGGCTGGAGAGAATGTAAAGAATTTTAAACTTACTACACTATGCTTTTTTAAATGTCAAAAGATATAAGTCAGTAAAACTAGGATTTTGATTACTTTTCATGCAATGTTTACCCCCAAAAGGACCTTAATATCATTCAAACCATAGACTTTCCAGCACAAAATGTAAATGAACAGCATCTTAATTTCAACATATATCTTTGATTGTCCGTTATTTTTTTTTTATTTTTTTATTCAAGCGTCCCTGATGATTCATTTGTAGACGAAACATGCGTCTGGCGTACAAATTTTAAGCCTGGTACCTATGACGAGTTTATTCATAACCTTTTTTCATGTTGATTTACAGTTCTATAAAAAGATATATATTGCAGACACATGTGTCTTGTTTTTGTTGTGTCCTTGAGTTGCTGTCTCCTCGAGAAATACACCTTAGCTTGTTATGGTAGAAAAATCAATAATTAATAACCATAGGATCTGAGAAATTATCTTATTACAGAACTTAATAATAGCAGAAGGTGTAGATAATTAAGAACAAAATTTTTAAGAAAAAGGACCTTAGATGTGAACCATCCTCAATATATCACAATAGAGACACAGGTTTCTGAGAAAGAGGATTATAGATAAAGCTTACAAGATGAACAGACTGGAGAAAGTATTGCTACTCAAAACACATCATTCATGCTCTACCTTAAGCAGACATATACTTGGTTTTCCTGTTTGAATTGTTTTATACTAGTCATTTTGGGACCCTTTTAGCTTGCCGTTCGGTGTGAGCCAATGCTCCGTGTTTAAGGCCGTACTTCGATCTATAATTGTTTACTTTTTATATATTGAGACTTGGATGGAGAGTTGTCTCATTGGCACTCATACCACATCTTATTTATATATACTGTAATCTGAAATTTCTCTAGAGTACGTGCCTTAAACCTCTTTTCATTTAAAGTTTTTAAAATACACAAGAAATATATTTGGCACTATATTTATTATAGATCAATATGTAGTAGAGAATTGATAAGAAGTAGTGGTTTCGTAGACGATAATCAACGAGCGACTTTAGTCGCAAGTTGATTATCGTTTCCGAATCCACTACTTCTTATCAATTCTCTAGCTTAACCCATTTCTATTAAAACGACTGTCTGTTTTACGTTTTGACAATGAATCAACGAGATTTCATAAAAATAGTTTAGTATTTAGTCTTTTTTATTCTATAATAGCTGGAAATGATTATATCCACACGGTTCGCATCTATAATTAGACATTTGACAAGTTAACATAAGTTTAAGATAACTTAAATGGGGTGTTAGCTCCCCTTTTTAACACCAGATTTTAGTTTTGTATATACATATTTCATTTAATGTTTAATCATTACAAATTATTTATATTGAATAGATTTTGGTATATTTGATTTATTCAAAAAGACATATATTAATATACAGAATTTATTTATCTTGTTTTGAAAAGTTAAAAAAATTTAATTACCAAAATTTAGAACCTTCAAAATTTATATATATAATATTTAGCAACATGATTTGGTTAATTGAAGACTAAACACCGTTAAGCCGTTCTTAGTCAAAAAAATATTGATAAGGTAGATGCCATAAATCTGCCATTTCATAATGCTCAAATTCATGTTGCTTTCCTAAAGTATTAAAATTACGATTGTGCTTACGATTTAAATTGAACAATTATATTCAAATCTGTTTAAACTGTTTCCGCTTCATTAAGTTACGATTATTTTAACGTTATAATTACATTTGGCATATATCGTTCACCGGTAAATAAACTAGTTTTATCTGAGGTACGCATTCTGAATCCCCATCAGAATTGCTCTTGCTACGGATGTACAATGAATAGTTATCTTGATTTCATAAACTTACCATCAAGCTGTTCATAGCTGTGATCGTCTAGTCGTTGGTAACGAATGTCATAACGGTGATATTAACAGTGCAAAGTTCGAACCTTGTATCCGGAATGAAATTTTTTCATTGTAATTTTTTTCTCGATAAAAATAGTTTTAATCTTAGAGGTATTATATACTTCATTTTCATGTAAAGGCGATGATTATGTTTCTGGTTTTACGGTCAAAGAAGTAGTTTTACGGTCGTAGCTTATATATCACACTTTACTCAAATTAGAGTCCGTTCAATGTTGACGTGATATAAATAAATTTGAAAAGAACATGAACAAATCCAGACATAGTATATGTATTTTGTTAGATAACAAAAGCGAATTATCTCTGAGATAGAAATACAGTTTATTGACATGTATTGACAGTTGTGCGCTTTAAGAGTGTTATTTAAATAATGATGTATGTGAGCACTCGTGGTATAGTGGTATCATGCATAGACTGAAGACTCTACTGATTATGAAGAAAATACGCGCGAGTTCGAACCCTTCATATGCCACTCGTTTTTGAGAGGTTAAAAAATCGTAAGTTAAAAGTTTAAAGTTATAAAATAAGTTATCTTAAGTTAACGAAGTGGTCAGTGGATTCTTGATAAATAATCCACTGTAAGAACAATAGAATGACGTCAGAGAAATGGGTTAAATACCATGATTTGATTGGATCGTACAAAAAGAACAAAAATAAATTCGGAAAAATACAAATTTAAATAGAGGTTTATCTTAGTAAATGTATTTCATCAATGTATTTGAACTGAAAACAAAACTGAAGTACCCGACAAGAAATGTTTGGTCTCGATAGTATCTAATATCCGGTAATGACTACCTACAGACATACAAAGGGTAGATTTCTGTTTATTTATTTGTTATTTGTATGAAAATGAAGAATATAAATATAGATATAACTATTTTCGATTGTGAGATGGAAAATTGTTTTACAACCGTTCTAAATTAATGGAGAAATAAGTAAAAATGCACGCCAAAATTATGAATTAAGCTTACCTCGAATTTGTTCAATTTCCTATTGAATTGTGCACATTGTATGGAACGAAACTTACGGAAAGAAAGATACATACATAGAGATTGCAAGATTGATCATTTTGAGCAAAATCAATACTTGCATTTCTCTGCATGGATCGAAAGAATTGGGTTATGTCAAAATGAAAGGACCTGGATTTGTCAACCGGTTAAGTCGGTATTGTCATAGTAATTAATGCATAATCGCAAGATGAAATTAAAACCAGACGTTCCACAGGCGTGTAAAGACTAGTTGTTTAACGCTGTCTTTGAGAGGCCAACTAATTATTTATATGAATCTCAACGGCGTATTCAGGCTTTATTCGAAATCATTATTTTTATAAATTTTGCATTGTATGAAAATGACAAACGGCAAAATACAATAAAAGAAGATTGTAACGAAAAACTTCACGTTTGTCGATATGAATTATGTATCATTAAGTGTTCAAATATATACCCCTTAAAAGTGAAGAACACTCATTTGGTATGTGATTTTCTTTAAAACAAAATGGCTATATCTCCCTAGAAAGCGCGGGGGGTAAACTTTCCTATGACTGTTTAAAAATATATATCTTGAACACTAAATGTTCATTATAAACCAAGTGAGTAAGAAAAATATATATGCATGCATAATCGTCCTTGAAAATGAATGTCAACGCGGCACAAAGAATCTTGCGTTAGCAAACCGTCTAATCCCTTTTTGGGAGTATCATACTAAGCATAAGTAAGTATACTATTTTCAGTCCATCCGGGAAATGCAATAATAAATCTTTTGTAAATACAGCAAAAATTAACAGTTTCTCATTGTGTAATGATTAAAGTACATTGACAAATGTTTTACATTTAAGTAATGTTGGTCAAGTTTATAAGAGAGGCGAAGGATATCAAAGGGACATTCAAACTCATAAGTCGAAAGTAAACTGACAACGCCATGGCTTAAAAAGAAAAAGACAAACAGAAAAACAACAGTACACAAAACGACATATAAAAACCAAAAACTGAGCAACACGAACCACTCCAAATATTGGGAGCGAACTCAGGTGCTCTGAAAAGGTATGCAGATCCTGCTTCACATGTGACACATGTCGTGTTGCTCATGTAAGTACAAACCCGGTGAAATATCTAATTCGGTAGTTCATATTCGGGGGAAACGGGGTGAGATTGTAGTTACGACAATTGAAACGAATCCGTTGTCATCTGTGAAACAGATATTCCATAAAGGTCAACCAACTCGTGATGACATCCGTAAAATATACGAAGGGATGATTTAAACTTCACCAATTGAAACTCTTAGTTTAATTGCTTCTTTATGAGCAGCAACCCTCTATCAAGGAAATTAGGATAAGAAACACAAGCCCTGAAATATCGTATCAATTGGGAGATATATACTCCAATGCGCTGCTGCAATATTGCTTCATAGAAATGAAAGTTCACAATTGGGAAGCTGAAATCATCTCTTTTGTCGTAAAGTTTTGTTTTCAACCGATCCTCATTGTCAATTTTTAGATGTAAGTCAAGATATGAGGCAGACTTAACTGTATCTGTGTATCCTTTATCTCTAGTTCGATGGGATAAATGCGTTCAACATAGATAGGCGCAATAAGGTATACTTATAACATTAGCAAAATGTTTTTATTTTAATTCTATTTCGAAAAGTTCCCGTTTAAAATAAATCTTAACAGAACAGGTTTGTTTTACAATGAAATATATATTGATTTTCTTTCGACGTGTTTCCGTTTCTTTTCATAAATTTGTATGAAAATATTTGCAAATTAATAGATTGTTACTCAATTCTACTTTAAACATTCATCTTACTAACATTAACGGTACCAATTGTATTGTACCGGATGTGCATTTCGACAGTGAGTGTCTCTTCAGTGATGCTCGAGGCCAACATATTTCTAAATCCAACACTTATTGAAAAATGAAGAGTTTATAAACCAAAAAGGACAAAATGTATAACTAAATTAAGCTTGTTGAAATTCAGATGATAATTGACAATTTTGTCTTTATGTTAAAAAAAGCTAGGTACTAGCTACATATAACTTCAGATAATAGAAGGTCCCTGACGTACTATCGTTTGATTATTTTTGTCGTTGGGTTGTTTTCCCCTTAACGTATACCCCATATTTCATTTATTCATAAACTAAACGACGGGTACGAATATTAATACATTCCAAATATTCATGAAACAGTAGAGAGATACTTTACTAAAAATTTTGATAAATACTTTATTCTTTCGACCCATAATTAAGAAGTTAAAATGAAACATGACACTGCATTCATTTCACAAGTATCTATCGAAAGGAAATGTCCAATTAAAAGGCCGTTGGCTTTAATCAAGCAATATAGCAAGAAAAACAAGGTACTTGACATACTTACAAAAAGAATAATCTGAGAAAAAATGTAAGTATGAGAAGTAGATATTGTCAATGCTAGGATTACAGTCACATGCAAATTAACCAAGAAGAATTAATAATGTTCAAAATTTGGATTTATGGATTCACATTGCTTGTGTTGGTTTCAACAGCCACATCGAACTCTAGTGAGGATGTAGAGGTTCGATTACTTGATAATCAAAATGCTCCATTAGTGGCCACCTTGGACATGTCGAAAGCAAACGAACGTGTTAAAAAGTTTGTAAGTGATGCAATTGAAGCAAAAATGAAAAATATCGAGGAAACTGTGAAATCTAAGCAGTTTGTTAGTGATGCACTTAAAACGATATTGAAAGATCAGGAAGTGACTTTGAAATCACAAATTGCTGACTTTGAAAGGAACTTGACTGTTCAGTTAACTGATTACATTGATGAAAAAGTCGGCAAGACAGATGAAGATAACGGTAAGCAATACACATTTATTGACGAGGTATTTTCTCCTAAAGCAGCCTATTACATTTTTTGGCGATAATTCACAATTCTTTCACATTGACTGAAAACCGTCGTTTTACTTAAAGAGATATACAAGAGCTGTGAAATCTGATACTGATTTCTAGAAAAGACAAGAAAAAAACCCACGGATTTCCAAATATCAATAGGGTCTTTCGGGTAAAGAATTGTTTCCTTTCATAACAGTTTAACGCCTTGTCGTGCTAAGATTATCCCTACTCGTTATTCAAAGTATCTCTTAGAGTGAAGGTACAATATGCTGTAGTTGTTATAACCGTTGAATAAGCAATTATTATTTCTCGCCTACTGTAACTGTCATTTCAAACGATCATGAAAAAAACTCTTTCACCTGGAGATCCTGCTAGTAAAGCTCACAAGTTAAACCCATCGGGGCACCCCATACAAAGTCCATGATATATTAAGGAAAACTAAAAAATGATTCAGTCAAGAAAAGTAAATAAGATGTGAACAATCATGATAAAAATTATTTGAAACTCTAAACAAAATATGAGGTACATAATATCAGCATATGATTAAAATTCCGAGATTGTTGTAATACATGTAGTTCATGTAGTTCAGAATCTCAAGGGATAAGAAAGACGTGTAGATTCGAAATAAGTACCCAGCGATGCGAAAGTGTATTTTGATTTGCTTAGGAAAACCCCACAATTATTTTGAGAAAAAACAAAAAAGGGTGCACAATCAGATGTAATATTATGTCCATGGGGACAATTATGCGAAAGTTGCATATAAATTATGATATTCAATTCTATAATGAGAGTATTTACTTTTACAAAACATATCCTATAGCAATTTTCACAATAATAAAAACATCGCAATATGTTTTTGAATTTGCAGCCTCATTTTGCAGTAATCAATATTGACAATTCTGAAATACAGATTATCGATAATTGTTCACATGAAAATCCAATTTTAGCAAAAAGGTTACTCACCATGTTGACACTATGAACTGAAATTGAAGCTGGCTTGATTTTATTGTTGTTAAACATGGAAATAAACGCTTTTGACACAAACCACGGCAAAACAGTGCAGTGCGAAGTAGATACTGTACCATCATGTAATCGACAAAGTATTTAATGGCCAGGAATTAATACAGAGATGCTACTTAATTATATTGAACTGCTCAAAAAATAATTCAAGAATAGAATAGTTTGATTTTTCAAAGGAATTTTTCCATATCGCTGTTGTCTTCTTTCCATTTAAGAAAAATAAGTTATACAAACGAAACACAAATATGGGCGTTTTTACATTAAGCTGTCTTGATATTAAAATTCATTATACTATTTCCTATTGTAAGGAGATAAAATATGGGTCAATGCTAAAATGGGTATTGATGATTTTACTTTTCGCTAAAATTGGCAAACTATTGGCACTTAAATAGGTTATGTTAGGATGAAGGTTGGCGCCTGTTAAAACGTTCAAACCCGCTGCATTTGTTTGCACCTGTCCTTAGTCAGAAACCCGTTTCAGTGGTTGTCATTTGTTGATGTGGTTCTTAAGTGTTTCTCGTTTCTCATTTTTTATATAGATTAAATCGTTGGTTTTCCTGTTTGAATTGTTTTATACTAGTCATTTTGGGGTCCTTTATAGCTTTCTGTTCGGTGTGAGCCACAGCTCCGTGTTGAAGGCCATACCTTGACCTATATTTGTTAACTTTTTATACATTGTGACTTGGATGGGGAGTTGACTCATTGGCACGCATACCACATCTTCTTATTTCTATATACATTGGGTTTAAAATGTCAATTTTGTTTCTCTAAAATATCTCCCACAGAGTATTTGAAATCTAATTTGAGTAGACTGAATAGTTTAGCCATGTAAAAGCAATATCATATACGGTTCTTCATTTTACATGATATCATTCCTTCCCAGAGAATATTACTAGAAATAACTCAAATATTTTCAAATTCAAAAATTGTTACTCAATTCTATTTTAAACATTCATCTTACTAACATTAACGGTACCAATTGTATTGCAACGGGTTCGTATTTCGACAACACATGTCTCTTCAGTGACGCTCGGACCAAAATATTTGAGAAACCAAAACTTATTAAACCTTATAAACCACTAAAAGTATAGCCAAATACGAATATCATTTCCTTCCAAGTATTCATGAAAGAGTAGAGACATACTTGAAAAATCTTTGATAAACTCTCTATTATTCCGATCAATAATTAATAAGTTTGAACGAAACATAAACTGCATGCATATCACAAATTTCAATCGCCGAGAAAGTAAACATTCATTTAAAAACTAAGCTATAAAACAAAGAAAGTAATTGGGATACTTACAAAAACATTGCAGAAAAAATGTAAGATTAAGAAGTAGATATTGTCAATGCTAGAAATTCAGTCACATATGCCACATGCAAATTAACCTAAAAGAAATAATAAAAAAAAGTTTCAACATTTTCAGATAAGCGATTTAGGACAAGAAGGAAATACATATATATGTATGTATATACTGTATCGTCCAAATATCACAAAGTCCATGCCATTCGGAGTAAAGATAAAAACCCCAAATATTGTTTAGAACTTAGTATCTTATCCTTTTTGCATTCTTCAGCAGGAATATTTATCCACGTGTAACCATAAATCTTACAGAAAAGCCATCTAGAAGGCATTTGCAGGCTGATGGTGTATATTAGGCTTACCATGTAAGATTGGTACCAAAAATGCGAAGCTTATGACATAAACAAATAAGGAGAAGAAGGAAAGAAGAAAAAATACCCATCTGGAATCTTTAAGACCTACTTCTTCTCTCGGATTTTAAACCGTAAATTTAATACAGTTATGTACCTAACTTTTTTAAACAGATGATACGTCCAGTCAAACTTCTTCATATCGTGACCAATGATATGAACTAACAAGTGATTGCCATCTTAAAGTGATTTCATTGAAAATGTTTGAGTACGAATCAAAATACTATTTTCTTTGATAAAAAACAATCCTTCCCAACAACAAAAAAATAAATAAATCAAACCTGAATTACTTTATTAAGAAAATCATTTGATTTCCATATTTTATAAAAATATTGAAACATGAACAAAATATGAACAATTACCCCCCCCCCCCCCCCCCCCCCCCACACACACACACCACCACCACCACCACCACAACCACCATCACCACTAAAAAACCTCTCTGTCCCTCTATACTTCGTTAAATTTTCATTATGTTCATTTCAATTTCTTATTTTCATTTTTCATAAAATCCTTGTTTCTCAAGACTAGTTATCAAACCTGTCAACTAATATAAAATAGGAAAGTGATGTGATGCAAATGAAACAACTATCCACCAGTCTAAATGACATGAAAGTAAGCAACTATACGTCACCCAAGTTTGTCAATTTAACGGAACTATAAACAATTGGCATACAAGTGAAAGGTTTAACTAGCTATAAAACCAGGTTTAACCCACTAGTTTCTTCGGAAAATGCCAGTACCAATTCAGGAATATAGCAGTTGTTCTTCGCTTGTTTTGTTAATTGATAACATTTGATTTTGCCGTTTTTTATGGACTTCCCTTTTTGCCTTGGACTTCGGTACTTTTGTTATACTTTTTCACCACACGTTCTTTAACAATGAGCAATATTCATACTGTCTAGTCAGTCTTAAAAGGCTCCTAACACGACAAAATGTGAAACAATTCAAACGCGAAAAGCCTACGGTCTCATTTATGACATAACAATGAACAAAATCGGTAAAGGGACAGGTAAATAAGGAAAGTGGTGGGGATAAACATGTTTGTCAACGCGCAACTTTCCTACTGTGTAAAGAATCACTCTGATTCAAACAAAAAATTCTTTGAAACTGACATTATCAAGATGCTTGATTTCTTGATTGACACATTATTTGTTACGTTTTGAGGACGTGTTTTTCAACAGACTGTCGGCATTCCCATGGGAACCAATTGTGCCCCTCTTCTTGCCGACTTGTTTCTTTATTGTTATGAGGCTGACTTCATACAGCAACTTCTTAAGAAGAAAGATTAGAAGTTAGCAATATCCTTTAACTTTACTTTCCGCTATATAGATGATGTTCTCTCACTAAATAATTCAAAATTTGGTGACTATGTTGAACGCATCTATCCCATCGAACTAGAGATAAAGGATACAACAGATACGGTTAAGTCTGCCTCATATCTTGACTTACATCTAGAAATTGACATAGAGGGTCGGTTGAAAACAAAACTTTACGTCAAAAGAGATGATTTCTGCTTCCCAATTGTGAACTTTCCATTTATATGTAGCAACATTCCAGCAGCGCCTGCATACGGAGTATATATCTCCCAATTAATACGATATTCCCGGGCTTGTATTTCCTATCATGATTTCCCTGATAGAGGGTTGCTGCTCACAAGGAAGTTATTAACCCAAGAGTTCCAAAAGGTGAAGTTGAATTCATCCCTTCGTTAATGTTACGGACGCCATCACGAGTTGGTTCACCGTTATGCAATAAAGGCAACAGTAGTATACCGCTGTTCGAAAACTCATAAATCGATAGAGATAAAAACAAATCCGTGTTACAAACTAAAACTGAGGGAAACGCATCAAATATAAGAGGAGAACAACGACACAACAAAAACACAACATTAAAATGTAACACACACAGAAACGAACTATAATATAACAATGGCCATTTTCCTGACTTGGTACAGGGCATTTTAAGAACAAAATTGTGGGTAGAACCTGGTTTTGTGGCATGCCAAACCTCCCGCTTTTATGGCAACGTCAAACACAACACCAAAACGACAACATCACATAACAGGACCACAATACAAATAAATGGAGGAACATATAGGACAAAGAAACACACGAATAATAGCTAACAAAAGGTACTAGGCTTAAAATTCAATACGCCAGACGTGCGTCTCGTCCACTCAAGACCAACCAGTGACGCTCAGATGAAAAAAGTTTGAAAGCCAAAACAAGTACAAAGCTGAAGAGCACCGAGGACCAAAACTTCCAAAAAGTTGCGCGTAACACGGCCAGGGTTTTCTGCCTGGGACAAGAACATCCTTATTATTTAGAATAATTTATAATTTTGCAAACAGTAAATTTTATAAAATGACTATATAATAGATATACATGATATAACCGTTTCACAGATGATATCGGATATGTTCCTTATGTCGTAATTACAATCCACGTCCTTTTTTACCACGAATGTGACCTACCGAATTAGACTATTTACCGGATTTGTAATAACATGAGCAACACAACGGGTGCCACATGTAGAGCAGGATCTGCTTACCCTTCCGGAGCACCTGAGATCAACCGCAGTTTTTAGTGAGGTTCGTATTGCTTAGTCTTTAGTTTTCTATATTGTGTCTTGTGTACTATTATTTGTCTGTTTGTCTTTTAATTTTTTAGCCATGTCGTTGTCAGTTTATTTTCGATCTATGAGTTGACTGTCCCTCTGGTATCTTTCGCCTCTCTTTTCACTTAACCTGAGACAGTGATTTACCAGATCAACATAAGAAACGGTTGGAAATTGTTTAACTCAATAGATTGAGTGTGCGACTAGATACAATTCATTTCTAGCTGATGATAAGTACTTATTTGTAAGATAAAATATTTCCGGTTCGACAAATATTTAAATCCCCGAATATAGACACAGATAAAGACATATTCGCACAGAAAATAATTGTTCAACAATGAATCTTCTTTATCAATATTTTGTAACAAAAATATGCTAATTTATAGAAAGTATGAAGCGTGTCATAATGCAAATTTAATCTGATCTACCGTTTCGACTCTGGTTTGTTGAATCATTCGTAGACGAAATTATCGTCTGGCGAACAAAATCTTAATTCTGGTATCTTTGATGAGTTTATTGTCAAACTGTATGTTATTGTATTTTAATGAACAGCCAAGTTTGATTTTTAAATGTAGCGTCAGCTTTTTACAAAAACTGTAAATAGTTTTGTTATTTAATTATAGGGTGATTACTACAGACACTGTCATTGACTTTGTTAATGATCATTTCCTATATCAACTTCAATGAGATCAATTACCACAATTAGTGTAAATTATGCTGAAATTCCGAAAACCCGATGTTGTCTTGGTTCAAAATGTAACAGGGCTACGATCGATACACGTATAAACCGATCGTAGTAACATTTTTTTCTCAATTTAAACATATTTATATTAGGGCGGTAAATGTAGATCTATAGTTGATATTATTCGAAAGAGGAAAAAGAACTCCAATATAATTATTGTTTATATTTCCAGAAAAAACAGAGGAGCCCAAACAACGTCCGCTTGATTACGGAGATGTCAAAACAAAAAAAGGAAACGGAGTCTTCAAGATATATCCAAAACATTCAGACTTGGGATTTGACGTCTACTGTGACTTTGAGATTGACAACTCCGATGGACGGTAACTACTTTTTTTAAGAATTTAATCAAGTTAACTAAAATATGTATGTTATACATCCAGTGGTAATAATTACATCTCAGTAGGAGAATAGATTAGTGTGATATGAATATGTTTAACTAATTTATAAAAGCAACAAAAGAGGTAATGAGAAAGGCAGTTTTGAAATTTTTATAGTTCAACTGAGACGGGTGCTGAACTTTCTTTCAAACAATTGTTTCAAATGAGTACAAGACAAGTTGTACGTTAAACATGACATTAATTAGCGTTTATTTGTTATTTGTTAAGCATGACAATAATTAGCGTGTATTTGTTATTTATTAAACATTACATTAATTAGCGTTAATTTGTTATGAAACAAATAAAGTGAAATTCTTTGTGATTCAACGAACTGAATACGAATATTTATTCTTCTAACCAGAGCTTGTCACCCCTAGCACCAAGTATATTTTTAACAATTCCGTTTTTATTTTTTCATTTTATTTGGAAGTTAGTTTTCATTTAATATTGGTGAAACGTCTATAAATCACGTTCAACTTATCATGCATGGGCAACAGCCCATTTTGTCAGGTTCAAACAAGGCTAAGGAAATCATCTTGTGTTAAAAGAGTACAATAGAAAAACAAAAGAGGCGAAAGATACCAAAGGGACAATCAAACTCATAAGCAAAAAACAAGCTGTAATATTTTGCAAAGTTCAAAAAATATTCAGTCATTGATTGTTTAAACTTCAAACTACTTTGAAAACGTTATGAAATGGTAAGAAGAGTTGTCAGAAGGAAAGTATACCTGTTTAACGTTTCCTAGATGCTGATATCAACCGAAACTAAAATACATCCTGGGAGTCTTGTGTTAAGGCACAGTGTATAAACCTACGTTGTTATTACATAAGGATTCACATTTGACTAATGTTTGGCTCTTTTGTACATTTACCACACTGGTTGTTTGTTTGTAAAACAATTGCTACCACATTATCTATTCTAGTATATAGATTAAAACATTTAATTTAATGAGCCGTCGAATGTATGGAATCATCCTTTTAAATTCATTCAGTGAACATGTAGAGTAGCAATTAGAGAATCACTTAAAATTGTTTGTACCCTGTGTTATGTCTCCTTTGATTGACAGAAATTGTATATTGCGGATTACAGTTATAAATTTCAATTACTTGTATATTGCATATTTTATCAAAATTGTAGAAATAACTAGTTTTCACAAAAACAAATTATGTTTCTTAAATCTGCCTTGTCTTACATTTTTCATTCTTCTGAGAACAGTTTCGATACACGAATGTTCTCCATTAATTATCTACATTATATTAAAACGACAATGTCTCTGATGTTAGTGAAAACAGTCAGCCTACCAGGAAGGACAATAAAGAAAAAGTGAAATGAATACTGTCTTTTGGTCAGGAACAGGCTTGTATTCAAGGTGCGTTAAATTCGGTATACCAAAGACTGTTTTTGTAATGATATGTTTTGTTAGGTGTTTTAAAGAAGATTAAATTGGAAGACAGATTTTTACAGAGGATGGGAAACGTATGAAAATGGATTTGGAGATTATGAGGCGGAATTTTGGTTAGGTAGATATGTTTTCTATATTTCATAACTATAAGAATTTCGAAATTAGGATAAGCAGTTACATATTACAGATAATGTTGTGTACCACAGATAAAGACTTAGTAATATGAAACATGTGTTACTGTCATGCCAATGTCATGTCAAACACAAACAAATATCTCATTATCATTAACATTGCATGGTGTTGCTCATGTAATTAAAACTGAGGGCA
This sequence comes from Mytilus californianus, assembly GCF_021869535.1. Classification (NCBI taxonomy): domain Eukaryota; kingdom Metazoa; phylum Mollusca; class Bivalvia; order Mytilida; family Mytilidae; genus Mytilus; species Mytilus californianus. The sequence goes on along the minus strand of NW_026262734.1, from coordinate 26,246,531 downwards.
TGCATTAATCAAAATGCCCACAGCTCATATGGATAGAATGGCGCTTTATGTACAGCGGCAACTATTACATGGATATTCAGACTGAAATTTTTTTGTGATATGTTTATGTGGTATGAGTTCAAACTTTTAGAAGACTATCACGCTGAGTTTGATATAAATGGTCTACCTCTTAGCATTATCCTGGCTCCAAGCTTCTAATAATTGGTCCAAATCTTGTATAGCGGATAAGCAGTGTAAAGCAGATACTTATATAAAAAAAATCCAACCCACAACCTCCCACATTTGAGGCGACGTTCATTGCGACACCACTGATTCGGTATTTCAGCTACCATACCAATACTTGAAATCAATAATAAAAGGCAATATATGACCGTCATGAAATTGACAAAAGACTAAAGATGATCGTTTAAAATGTACGTTCAATGATTTTATCAGCCGATATGGATGCAGATAGTAAGAAGCCGAAAAGCAAAATAATAATAGTAATAATAATGATAATAATAATAATAAAAATAATAATATCTTTATTTGAAGAGAGTAACTCATTTGGATTAAACCAATTTTCAATAAGGCTCTGTACATACAATATCAACTACATGAATAAAATATAATCAATCTACTATTACACACATATGAACAATAGATGTATATATACACAAATATAACAACAACAAAAAATAATACACCTATAGTAAACATTGTGGTTTAACTTATAGGTAAAATTAAAAATATAATGACTTGTAAGAGTATTTGAATGTAGATACAGTTTTTGATTTTTTAATTTCACTGGATTTTGAATTCCACACTTTATGACCACTAAAAGAAAAACTTGATTTTTATAACTCTGTATTTGATTTAGGGACAATAAAATTATCTGATGATGAAAGTCGAGTATTGTACTTATTGTAGGCACAATAAGATTTGATAAATATTTTGGTGCCAGTTCATGTTTTGATTAATACATTAATAATGACTTGTGGTAAAGTATTATCTTAGTAACGGGAATAATTCCAGAATCCCTAAATAGTTCAATAGATGGTTTAGGAATATCGTGTTCCTTTAAAATAATTCTAGCTGCCCTTTTTGCAATTTTAGTAAACTTTCAATTAAAAAACTTGTTACAGTTGTCCCATACTGAACAACAGTAATCCAAATGTGGAAGAATATAAGCATTGTAAAATAGAATTCGTGCATTATGATTCAAGTATTTCTTGATTCTTTTTAATAACGCTAATGAAGAAATAGCTTTTTTGATAATATGATTAATTTTATCATACCAAGACAGAGTGGCGTCAAAATATCTTACTTCAAATTTGAGGAAATTCACGTTTATTCAACCATTTTGGTTGAACTTCAGTTTTGCTTAACATACATATTTACATTTTGTACATACTCAATCTTACCACATCATTCTACTTACTGCGAGTTGGTCAGTTTTCACTGTTCTCCTAAATTGATGGGCGCTTTATCAAGTTGAGTCTTATGTAGACGAAACGCGCGTCTGGCGTATTAAATTATAATCCTGGTACCTTTGATAACTATTATCAAGCAAGTGACGTTTGGGCAAAAGTGCAGAACAAACACAATTGTTAAATGGGAGTAGACTATCCAATCTAGAATTCCTTTTGTCCATTACGACCAATACATTCGAAATTTGCTTTAGATATCTTTTGATTGATTGTGATAACCAAATAGTTCTAAATAAATTATCTGAAATGCTTAGCTTCTGTTAAAGATATTTATCGTAGCTAAAGGAAGGGGTTAACCTGTTTGATGGTGTTTGCAAACGGTTCGGGAATTGTGATTTTTTTTTAAAGTTTACTTACCTTAAAAATTTCAGGATACTGATATATCTTATGATGTCCGATTTAAAGAAATAAAGCCTCTTCCTTAGATATTGTTTTTGCAATTAAAAATGATTCAACTCTTTTTGTTCTTTTTATTCCTACTTAAGAATAACCATAATCAAAGTGTTTCTTTCTTTTTTTAAATTAAGTCTCCGCTTAATTCGCTTTGCTTAAATATCTAAACTATTAACTTTTAAAACGAAGTTTATAATTTTAAAATTTTAATTATTTGGTGAAATTTTCAAAATTAAAAAAAATATAAAAAATTTGATATTTTGATATTCTAAAACTTTGATCAAAAATCCAAAAAGCTAAAATTTGAAAACTTTTTGTGTTACACGGACCATCAACCATGCCGACTCTACATATTATCGATTTATTCATTTATACTGTAAACTGCAAATATGTCTTTTAAAACATATTATCCTCGAAAAACTCTTCCTAGAACAAATGAGCAAATGTTTATTTTCTTTGCTCAGTATCATGCATGAAATAATGAAAATTCTCGTATATTTAAAATAAAACCACACACATTTTAATGCATGTTTCGATATATATTTATTTCAAGTAATCATTATTTAGATATCTTGACGCTAAATTAATTTTTTTGTCGCTAAATTAGCTTTCTTGTCGCTATTCATCTTGTCGCTTCTTGATGCTTCTTGTCGCTATTCATCTTGTCGCTTCTTGATGCTTCTTGTCGCTTCTTGTCGCTAATTAATGAGACCCCTTGGCTACGGAAGACTCCAGACATTCATATATGGAATGCCAATTGGGCTTTTTAGAAAGTCGTCCCTCCAAAATTTCATTTTGTTTACGCTAGATTAATTTGAATTTATTAATAGAACCTTCACTTGCTCTTTTGATTCCCTACAAAAACTTCCCAATCAATCCCTACCTCGTTGATATCTTTTGGAATGCTCTAATGAATCATAGAAACTGCATGCTTTTTTTCAAACATGCTGTTATATTCAGGACAATTCTTATACTTTGTCATATTTCATCGAAGAAAGAATTTAAAAGTTTAATCAATTATAGGGAAAAAAAGGACAAAAATACGATAACATATAATTTCTACTGATACCAAACACTAAATGCCTGGATTCTCCTTGTCTGTGGCAAAGTAGCATTCCTGGACCATTTTTGAATTCAGTTTCAGAAGAAAAAAAAACTTAACTCGTACTCAATCCCCTCTCCTTCTCCAATACAAATGCATGTAACTCGTAATAACCCGTAAAGGTTCACCCTCCCCACAAAAGAAAATGGAAAAAAAATATTATATAGTTCTTAGAGGACTATACATAATAGAGAAGCGGAAATACCAAAGGGATATTCTAACTCATGTGTCGAAAAAAGGCAAAAACAAAAGCGTCAAGAAGACAAGTAACATTTTACAAAAACAACATGGAAAACTAAAGACTGAGCAACACGAACCCCACCAAAAACCGGGGATGCTATTGGTTGCTTCGGGAGGGTAAGCAGAACCTGCTCCACACGTGGCACCCGTCGTGCTGCTCATGTAAGTACAAACCCGGTGATAAGTTTAATTCGGTAGTTTCAAATTGGCCTGTGGATGATAAAACCTAAGACTATAGGATGTTAAGTGTATGAGTAAATGGGCCGGTTGCTGGAACAAATATATCAAATTTATTCCTTTTAGAACCTTTATAGTTCCATAAGACATTGTCATTCCCATATAATTATGCAATTGTCACTTTGATTGTCAGAGTCTCGTGCCATAACCATTAAAGGTAAATGAGTTTGTGTAAATAAATATTGCCTTTTTACATACGGAAATGTTGGTCCTGAATGCTCTTCAGTTTCGTACATATTTTGGCATTTTAATATTTGAGCATCACAGATGAGTCATTTGTTCACAAAACACGCATCTTGCGTACCAAATTACAGGCCGTGTAGCTTTGGTGAGCTTTTTGTACATGTTTGGGGAAATAGCTTCCTATAGAGTTTGAGAAAACATGTATTTTTATGACAAATGAATGGTGCGAAATGAGATTGGCCAAAATACTTTTTGGAGGCCGCTGTGCATGTGTATACAAGATAATGTTGTACAATGTTTACATCTGCATCATTTGGTCTCAGGTAAATAGTTGTCTCATTGGCAATCATGCCATATCTTATTTTTATACTATAAGCCCGACATAGACAATGGTATGGCATTTTCCATCCGCCAACACCTTCTACCATAAATACTTCTATGATAAAATTTCATAACACTTTTATGGAATATTTGAATTGGTGGAAGGAAGCTCCCTATCAAATATTTTGGTTGAAAGACATTTTACCATCATATTTACGGTAAGAACATAAATTGTTCACATATATCGTGCATCAACAGGAGTTGTCCTTTGGTTGTTGTTTGATGGTTGTCACATTAACAATTATACCACATCATCTTTTCAAAATATATGGAAGCAAAATAGCCTATAATTTTCTGATAAACCTTAATTCTAGCACAAAATGTAAATGGACAGCAATGTACTATAAACAGCCTTTTGATGCTCTATTAAAAGTTTCACAGCTTTTTAAGACTGATGTGGATTTACAGCTCGACATATTGTATATACATGTCTGTGTTAAGAACCATATGTCATTGTGGACCTCTAGATGTTATTCATTTCATTTTTGTTGTTGCTTGACTGCTGTCTCATTAATGTAAACACAATATCTCATTTTGCATAAGTACCGGAAGAATACCACTAATATATAACAATAAGTTTCTGAGAAATGAATCTTATTGCAAATTGTTTTCAAAGTCACTCTTGTGTAGAACAGTAAAACCTAAATGTTTTTGAACAGTTATGTACTATTTAAAAGAACTTAGGTGGTAAAGTTATAATCAATATATCACTATAACTATGGAGTAATCACTTTATAAGACATGAACCGTTTCATAAAACTAAGGTATCGGCAGACTAAGGTAAATATATATACTGCAGTCAAATTTTTCTGTGTCTTGGGCATACAAATATTTGAATCTGAAATATCTTCAGTATGTGTCTTACAGTTCTTTTCACTTGAATTTTATAAAATAAACAAGAAATGTTTATAGCACAATTTTTATTATTAATCAATATATGCTATAATTTGATTGTATCATGCAAATAGAAAGGACATATACATTTCAATAACTTTTTATTTTATTCATATATAAAATCCATGTTATTATTTACCAATACTTTAAATTCTCAGTTCAATACATTATTTTATAAAACATTCATCATTTATGCTCAGAGAAAATATTTTAGACTCCAAAAATTATGAAAACTTTAGCACAAATTAGTGAAATGAGCCAAAGTCATAAGTGGTAATCATTAAAATTGTTTCAATATTATATAGCATGCATCATGTTTGCTCAGAGAGCTAATATTTGAGGAATCAAAAATTATGAAAACATCTGCACAAATAAGTCAATTGAGCCAAAGTCATTAACCGATCTGTCATCATTAAAATTGTTTTAATTTTGATTGACTTTTTCATTTTTTGAGGGGAGGCTAAACTCTATTCATCATTTCATAAAAAAAATAAAGTTTCTACATTTAAACAAAATCTGTTTATAGAATTATTGATGTACAGAAAACAGACAGAATAAGACTAGGAGACATAGAACAGTAAATATTTGTTAATTACTAGACGATATCTATGGCTGAGAAATTTATATAACATACATGTACAATGATGAAAGTAAAATATAAGGGCTATTCCATTAAAATGTATGTGGGAGGGTAGGAAGGGAAGTTTGATTATTGAATGTGGGTCATGGGTCTTTTTTCAGTATGCGTCTATTACCATGATGCAAAATTATCTAAAAAATGGTTCTTGGTTATAGGGATATTTTGAAAGTCCCTTCCTACCCTCCCACATACATTTTAATGGAATAGTCCTAACCAATAACTAAAGACATCATTGTGTTCCCTCATCTCCAGAGATCATCAGACATGACATTTTTTATACCTTAAACCTTATCATTTTTAATATCAATGCATTCTTCTTCAAATCCCAACATGTCATGTGAGCTTTGTCATTTTTTGTGGAAACAAAATGATGTCAGCATTAATGTAGATCACATAATGAAACAATGTAAAGTTAAATATTTGCTATATCAGAGATTTCTTCATCCTTAAAAAAAAGAATGATCTAATGGCCTCATATAAAATTTACTCTGTCAGAGACCCCATGTATCACTTACTGAAATTGTTATATAAACTTTGTCATGTTCCTGGTCGTGACATTTGCAACTGGCCATAAATTTGGAATATTAGATTCTTTTCATATAACTGACTTTTGACTCTGGATTATATAATTTTTCAACAGGTCAACTACACTGTGGTAGGACATTCTGGTACTCAGTCAAGTAAGAGCAAATAAAAGAAGTAAAATAAAGCTTACAATCAGTGCAATTTTGGAAAACAATTATTTTTTTCCAATATATTTTTTGTACATAGAAAACTATAAAGCAGTTAATTTATTTCCCCAAATTTCACACTGATTGTAAGCTTGATTTTTTTTTCTTACAGTTGTTTTTACCTGACCGGGTACCAAAATATCCTATTCAGAGTGGGTTACTTGTCGAAATATTATATACTGTGGAATCAAAAGTCGGTAATAGGAAAATAGTTTATTTAATGAAAGATAATGAATGCACAGGGGTAGATGCTGACATAACCCAGATACTAAGTCCTACTTCATTACTCCCATGTTTGTCTGTTTTAGCATAAACCTTTAATATTTGAGATGGTATGAGTATGCTACCATTTATTTACTTTTGACAAAAACTGATTTCAAAAGTAAGGGAAGCACTACGTAATCCTTTGACCTTCAAACAAATAATAATACAATGTTCCGAAGCCTTTGAAGTATAACAACAACATTTGTATAAATAAAAATATATAAAAAGAAATATTTCAAATAAAATCATATTAATAAAACATGCATTCACAAACAAAAAAAAAACATCATCTTAATCCTGTATACAATGTACATAAGTTATTTCATTTTATTCAAAGAAAAATCTGTAGCAGCTACAAAGGTATTGGGGTAATACATAAATAGGATAACAGTAAAACACAAATTATTGTTTGTTACAAAAGTCTAGTGTTCTATATACATTACAGATCAATCAAAATGTATATAATGAATAGCACTTACATATGTTCATACTGTCAGTTAAATTAATACCTACACGTAACGACTTGGCAAAATTATCTAGTGAAGTGATTTGTCTTAGAAAATTTCCAGGTAATAGTTATTAAGACCGTTCACTCAAAAGGTGTTGAAGAAAGGGTCAAGGAGGAATTCTTTCTTTAAAGACCCACAATTTAAAAAAAAAAATGGTACATGTTTTATATTCTAAAGAATTTTCTGAAAGTTTCCAGAGAAGTTAATTTCCAGCATTTGGACTTTTTGATATCAGTTGGATGTCCTCTATATATACATCTAGTAACTAAAATATATATCAAATAAACATTGCAATGTCAATGTATTTCTCCGATCAAAATAAATCTTTCTTATGCAAATAATTAAATAATTAAAGTTGCACTCTGGGATATGGCAATGAAGGTTCTCTGAGAAGTTCATTTTTATTCTCTAATTGTGGAGATTTGAGTTAAAAAACAAATGAAGTTCTTGATATGAAATTTACAGTGGATAAATGAGTGGATAAAAGGATCATTGTTTTAACAAGGCAAATAAGTTTAATAATTGAATTTTAAAAATTTTGAAACTTTAAAAAATCTAAAATTCTTATTTGAATTATTTTCAAATTATGAGATATAATAGAAAGATTGCACTTAAATATATAAAAAAAGAAAGGCATTTAATATTATAAGATAATAAAATTAATTGAACTTGGCTCATGAAAAGAACAAAAAGGCAAATGAAAATATATAAAATGCAAAAAATCAAAACATAACAGGAAAGACCCCTCCCTCCCCCCTAAATCATAAAAGCAATAGATCTATTATTGAAAGTGTTGAGAAATTTTCTTCGAACCTCTTGAAAAAGAAGAGAGGGTTGAGAATTAACATTTAAGAATGGTTTCTAACAGTTTCATCACATTCACAACACCATCATTAAATGTTTAGTTCACATAATTGTGGCCACTTATATATACTGTAAATTAAGAATGTTTGTGTGCCTGTAGTATTGCTTATGTTCAACAATGGACACTAATGTCAGATTTATTATTGCGATTTCAGAAAATACTGCATACATATAATGTTATTGAAATTTAAAATGAGAATTTTATTTTTGGTAATCATATCCTATAGCAACTATCATAATAATAAATACACTTAGCTGACTTAGCTTGATATTAACATTCATTATTTTACTTTTTCATTTTGTAAAGAAGGAAAATATGGGACAAAACTCTACGCTAAATTCGGCAGTGATAATTTTACATTTTGCTTAAATGGGCTAAAAATTTGGCACTAAAATGAGTTACACTTTGGTGCTAAAATGTCTCATTATTTTTGGCTTAAATATATTATCAATTTGCTAAATTGACGCCTGTCTTTCAAGGCATATCTAAAAATACTTACTAGTTTAGCCCATTAGAAAGATTTCCATATCAGGTAAATGAAAAATTGCTACCCAGAGAACATTTCTGCAAATTTCTCAAATATATATATGCAAATTAACAAATTGTTACTCAATACAATTTTAAAAATTTGATGTAACCTTATTGAAATTCAGCTGATAAATGACAACTTTGCCTTAATGTTGCAAAAAGTAGGTACCAATAATAGATAACTGCAGATAATAGAAGCCCCCTGATCAGTAAAGCAAAAGTTGTCCAATATCTAATTCCCCTTAAATTGAATAAATCCTATAAAAACAAATCATTGAGCAAGTTTGAGTGGTCTGATTTTGACATGGATTTGTATATAAAAATATTAGTCTAATAAAAAAGTAATATGTATATATAAATATTAATCAGCAGCACTCATTTTAAATCTTCTTTTAAATAGCAGAAACTATTCTAAAATAATTTGTATGTCAACATCTTCCTTAACCCAACATGCATGTTTTCCTAGCATACAGAAAACATATCTAGAGTATACTAATCAACATAAAAGTGACAAAATAGGTTTACAGGAAATAAAGGTATAAATCAACTTAAACAATATCACAGTCTGAACTGCCTTGGTAGAGTATGTGCTTTATACAGTATCAAAGCGAAGCAGCCAAGACTTTTAAAATATGTAAATTCTCAGATCATTAGGGTATAAAAGATAAGAAGATGTGGTATGATTGCCAATGAGACAACTCTCCACCAGAGACCAAATGACACAAATAACAACCAAAAGATATGTATGGCACCAATGAACTATATAAGGGATAATCAATGGAAGATTGCATAAATCAGACACTGATTCACAGAATTATAAAAAAATATTCAAAACATGTCCATTACGTGATGAATATTACTTTCTGGATTATGGAAGTTTTTGTATATATCATTGTACTTTTAAAGCATCAATCTCTTGTAAAATCTGTATGTTCATTTTACTACCTGAAAATACAGAAAATATATTTAAACCTTAAGCATGTCAAGTGAGGAAGGTCATCAAGAGTCTACCTACCAACAGTGAATACATCCAGTATTTTAAAGACGAAATTATATATACATGTAGTCCCTATATGAAAACTAAGAAACTGATCATTACAAAATTTTACTGTTTTAACCACAAGCAATCCTTTTGAAGAAATTAATTATAGCATGTAAAACAAAAATAACATTTTTAAATGACAAGGCATTTATCAAAATAACAAGGTAAAACATTTTTCAGTTTTGTCTGAACATAGTCAGGCTGATAAACAGATAAAAAAAGTATGGGGCTGACAATCTTGTCTCTGGATAATAACCAGGTCGATAGGTTATGTATTAACCTGTACTTCTCTTGTAGCTATGCTTTTGACATTTGTTTTACAAATATTTTGATTGTTTTCTTATATATCTGAACTGATTTTTATTGTGCATTTTTCTCTATATTTTGTTATTCCAATAATCAAGATAAAAAGGGGGAAGGTTAAATACAATGAAATAGTAAATCAGTGCAGGAAACTCATCTTATTTTATTGGTCTTTGAGGTTTCTTAACTTACTTAAGACTCTTGGAGATTTTGAGCAGACCTACAATATTGTCAAACTAGTTTATTGCTGACAATAGACTATTTTCATATTACCGACTTTTGACTCTGGAGTTTATATTTTTTCGACAGGTTACCTTCTCTCTGGTAAGACATCCTGGTACTCAGTCAACCAAGAGCAACGTAAAAAAGCAAAATCAAGCTTTCAATCGGTACAATTTTTTTGAGGAAATAAACTGTTTTATGTTTACAATATAGGACAAAATAATCAGAAACAGTAAAATTTCCCCCCAGAGTGCACAGATTATATGTTTGATTTTACTTCTTTTGGTTGCTCTTACTTGACCTAGTACCAGGATGTCCAACCACAGATTAGGAAACCTGTCGAAAAATTATACAATCCGGAGTCAAAAGTCGGTAATATGAAAAAAGTCTATTGTATGTTGACCTCTAGATGTTACTTTTGGTTGTCATTTTTGTTTTTTTTTGTCTTTATTACAGTAATGTATACACATATCTCTGTTTATATATAAAAATATCCCTCCCTCCACTTCTATCCTGCTCAGGCAAAACAAATCTTCGCCAACTTAAAACACATAACTATGAACTAACCTGAAATACTTCACTAATACCTAGCAATGTATCCTTTTTTTCACTGATGTATAACAGTCTGTATTTTCCAGAATCTAATGATAAGTTATGGAATGTAACAAATGAACAGCCATCTTTGTTCATTTTAGCTCCCTGTATAATATACACATAGGCAATCTGGTCTCGTATACATCTGAAATTTTCCTGTATAAATGTATAAATAATTAAATATACTAAAAGTTATTTCCTTGTTGTAAATTTCCTGTCATTTGATAAAATATAATGTCATTATAACAGTTTTAGACATTTAGAGAACAATAACAAATACATGTCCCTATCATGACTATCATATTTATAGAGAAATAAATTGAAGAACACCAAATTACGAGATGTGTGCAAGGTTATATACTTTCCTTAAAATTCTCATTTTAGAGATAGGTCTCCAAAATAAAAAGATTATTGAAAGATTTGATACTCTTCTGGAAATTTTCAATATTATGAGAAATAAAAATAAAGAACTCCAAATAAAGAGATGGGTAAAAAACATACTTTATTGGAATTTTTTACTAGTAAAAAATCATATACATTTGTATTTCTAAAAGAAAATATTTATTGAATGATAAGTCTTACATTGTAAAATTATGGACAATTTTGAGAAGTTATCTGTAATCTGGTCAAGTAACAACTGAATACTTTATGTGTGGAGAGAATACTTTTAACTAATTTGAGTATTCTTTTATCCATTGTTTAGTCTGAGCATGTATCTTGTAAAATTGGCACGTACGATACCTTAGTCTGAGTTCCTTACAATGGATACAGGATCCCTCCAATTAGCCATTACTAAAGGCTGCTGCCGGAATCAACATTCTAGAGATGCCCAAATGTCATCTTACCTCTCATTCTCTTAATATTTATATACCTACTTTATACAATCCTATCCAATCCCATTTGTCAGGATGGTATTCTAAGTTAGGACTAATCTCAAATTTATAATGAACATCTTCCTCTTGATTACTGGTCCATTTTGTAGATGAAGTTATATGTAGGAATCTGACTGGTAATGGGATGGGTGGAGATGGGTATACCTGAAATAAAATTGTAGATGAAGTTATATGTAGGGATCTGACTGGTAATGGAATGAGAGGAGATGGGTATACCTGAAATAACATTGTAGATGAAGTTATATGTAGGAATCTGACTGGTAATGGAATGAGAGGAGATGGGTATACCTGAAATAACATTGTAGATGAAGTTACTGTATAGCGGGTTATTTTCGCGGGTGTAAAATTTCGCGATTTAGGGGCAACAAAGTATACAAAAAATTTTGGCGGTTTTTATTTGGTTGATTCTTAAATCCCAATTAAATATTTTGGTGAATACTGAAATTGTTGCAGTTAAAAAGTTGTAAAACTTGACAAAGTGTCTATTGTTATGGTTAATTGATTTTTTTTTACCGCAATGACCTCTTATTCATTGATTAAATTCTGATACAGTTAATCATTAAAATACCGCTAACTTAACTATTTGTTACATGTATTCAAACGGCTTGTAAATTTTACGATTGATTAGTTACGAAATTTACCAGACCTTTGATGTACTTACTAATTAGGTTACAAAATTATCATGAGTGTTTACAACTCTTATATAGTTTGACACTAATTAATAAGGGCTATTACCTGATAAGAGTACCTTGCACTCTTATTCTAATTGACACTTATTAATAAGGGTATAGTCATTTTATAAAATACATTTATGTACAATGCCCTTTGGCATTTATCTTGTTAATAATTCGTTATTGACCTGCCGACAGGAAAAAAATAGATCGTTTACAAAATCCTTTAGCCATGTTAACTTCGAAACTACCCAACGTATGCATAAATTTTAGCGGAATTTATTTTCACAATTTTCGTTTATCCGCCAAAATAAGCGAAAATAAACACCCCGCGAAAATAACCCACTATACGGTATACATATAGATGAAGTTATATGTAGGAATCTGACTGGTAATGGGATGAGAGGAGATGGGTATACCTGAAATAACATTGTAGATGAAGTTATATGTAGGAATCTGACTGGTAATGAGATGGGTGGAGATGGGTATACCTGAAATAACATTGTAGATGAAGTTATATGTAGGGATCTGACTGGTAATGGAATGGGAGGATATGGGTATACCTGAAATAACATTGTAGATGAAGTTATATGTAGGAATCTGACTGGTAATGGAAAGAGAGGAGATGGGTATACCTGAAATAACATTGTAGAAGAAGTTATATGTAGGAATCTGACTGGTAATGGATTGAGAGGAGATGGGTATACCTGAAATAACATATAGATGAAGTTATATGTAGGAATCTGACTGGTAATGGGATGAGAGGAGATGGGTATACCTGAAATATCATTGTAGATGAAGTTATATGTAGGAATCTGACTGGTAATGGGATTGGTGGAGATTGGTATACCTGAAATAACATTGTAGATGAAGTTATATGTAGGAATCTGACTGGTAATGGAAAGGGAGGAGATGGGTATACCTGAAATCACATTGTAGATGAAGTTATATGTAGGAATCTGACTGGTAATGGAATGGGAGGATATGGGTATACCTGAAATAACATTGTAGATGAAGTTATATGTAGGAATCTGACTGGTAATGTGATGAGAGGAGATGGGTATACCTGAAATAACATTGTAGATGAAGTTATATGTAGGAATCTGACTGGTAATGGGATGGGTGGAGATGGGTATACCTGAAATAACATTGTAGATGAAGTTATATGTAGGAATCTGACTGGTAATGGGATGAGAGGAGATGGGTATACCTGAAATAACATTGTAGATGAAGTTATATGTAGGAATCTGACTGGTAATGGGATGGGTGGAGATGGGTATACCTGAAATAACATTGTAGATGAAGTTATATGTAGGAATCTGACTGGTAATGGAATGAGAGGATATGGGTATACCTGAAATAACATTGTCGATGAAGTTATATGTAGGGATCTGACTGGTAATGGAATGAGAGGAGATGGGTATACCTGAAATAACATTGTAGATGAAGTTATATGTAGGAATCTGACTGTAATGGGATGAGAGGAGATGGGTATACCTGAAATAACATTGTAGATGAAGTTATATGTAGGAATCTGACTGGTAATGGGATGAGAGGAGATGGGTATACCTGAAATAACATTGTAGATGAAGTTATATGTAGGAATCTGACTGGTAATGGAATGGGCGGAGATGGGTATACCTGAAATAACATTGTAGATGAAGTTATATGTAGAAATCTGACTGGTAATGGAATGGGCGGAGATGGGTATACCTGAAATAACATTGTAGATGAAGTTATATGTAGGAATCTGACTGGTAATGGAATGAGAGGATATGGGTATACCTGAAATAACATTGTAGATGAAGTTATTTGTAGGAATCTGACTGGTAATGGGATGAGAGGAGATGGGTATACCTGAAATAACATTGTAGATGAAGTTATATGTAGGAATCTGACTGGTAATGGGATGAGAGGAGATGGGTATACCTGGAATAACATTGTAGATGAAGTTATATGTAGGAATCTGACTGGTAATGGGATGGGTGGAGATGGGTATACCTGAAATAACATTGTAGATGAAGTTATATGTAGGAATCTGACTGGTAATGGGATGAGAGGAGATGGGTATACCTGAAATAACATTGTAGATGAAGTTATATGTAGGAATCTGACTGGTAATGGAATGAGAGGAGATGGGTATACCTGAAATAACATTGTAGATGAAGTTATATGTAGGAATCTGACTGGTAATGGGATGAGAGGAGATGGGTATACCTGAAATAACATTGTAGATGAAGTTATATGTAGGAATCTGACTGGTAATGGGATGAGAGGAGATGGGTATACCTGAAATAACATTGTAGATGAAGTTATATGTAGGAATCTGACTGATAATGGAAAGGGAGGAGATGGGTATACCTGAAATAACATTGTAGATGAAGTTATATGTAGGAATCTGACTGGTAATGGAATGAGAGGAGATGGGTATACCTGAAATAACATATAGATGAAGTTATATGTAGGAATCTGACTGGTAATGGAATGGGAGGATATGGGTATACCTGAAACAACATTGTAGATGAAGTTATATGTAGGAATCTGACTGGTAATGGAATGAGATGAGATGGGTATACCTGAAATAACATTGTAGATGAAGTTATATGTAGGAATCTGACTGGTAATGGAATGGGAGGAGATGGGTATACCTGAAATAACATTGTAGATGAAGTTATATGTAGGAATCTGACTGGTAATGGGATGAGAGGAGATGGGTATACCTGAAATAACATTGTAGATGAAGTTATATGTAGGAATCTGACTGGTAATGGAATGAGAGGAGATGGGTATACCTGAAATAACATTGTAGATGAAGTTATATGTAGGAATCTGACTGGTAATGGAATGAGAGGAGATGGGTATACCTGAAATAACATTGTAGATGAAGTTATATGTAGGAATCTGACTGGTAATGGAATGGGAGGAGATATGTATACCTGAAATAACATTATAGATGAAGTTATATGTAGGAATCTGACTGGTAATGGAATGAGAGGAGATGGGTATACCTGAAATAACATTGTAGATGAAGTTATATGTAGGAATCTGACTGGTAATGAAATGGGAGGATATGGGTATACCTGAAATAACAAACATTTTACTGTGATTATACATCTATTGATCTTTGTAACCTTTCACAGCATTTCCTATGTTACTGGAAGTTACCTCTGACCAATGAAAGCCAGAAAAATGGTATGGAATCAGCCGAAAAATTTAGTCCAGAAACATCAATATAAACAAATAAACTGTAAACCAACAGTATACATATCACACATTGTTTCATTTTTCAAACTTTTAACAACACATTTTTGTTTCATTTCTACATTTTACATACATTTATAGATAAAATTTACTATCTATGGAAACCATTATGAATTGTGACGTCATATAATATAGTTGAGGTATCTGAAATTAGTACTTCAGGGAAAAAAATTCTTGTATTTATCCTGATGACGGCTTTTAGATCACCGAAACATGTTGATTAAATAAATAATGCCTATGAACTGCTGTGTTGTTATCTGTTATTTGAATCTAGTAATCTTGTTCATCTACTTTTAGCGGGTTTGTGAGTGAACAGAGAATTATTAAAAGAATAATGGAGAACAGGCAATGATTTATTAACACCTTTTAATTTGTGATATTTGTTGATTTCCTAAATTTATATTATCTGTACTTTAATTACTATATGCTATAATAAAGTTGCTTTAGTATTAGATCTACAATTATGTTAATGTTATCATCAAACATCACAGCTTTAAATAATTAAGCTACATGTTTACTAGTCTAAGATTTCAAGAATGTTCACAATTAATATTATAAACACATACATTTTACTGTTTTCACATTTACATATTTTGAATTGCATTCCATGCAGAATAAACTGCTTCATTGCCAAGTACCCATAAAAGGTAAGTTCATGAAAGACAAGTTACCAGTAAATTAACAATTTCAGTGATTCATACAGTAAGTATCATATCTCACTGTTTTATAGTAGTAATATCAATGTTTTCAACTACCATTGCAGGGTTTTGATATTTTGGAGGTATATTTGTACCACAACAATAGCAAAACTTAATGCTCTGTGAAAATAATTAAATTTTGAGCAATAGCAGTGGTTGGGCCAGGATTTTCCAAAAGGTGACCAAGAGAGAAAAACCAACAAAATTTAGCCTATAATGGGGATAGTTTGGGGATAGTGATGGCAGTAAAAAATAAAATGTATTGAAAAAAAAATATTTAGCAATAAGCCCCTTCCCCAAATCCTTTATCTGCCGATTTTTCCTTCCATATATGTGCATACTTTGTGTTACTTACCTGAATTTCAAACAAAGATGATACTGGTTTATGATCACTAAGTTTGTATGACATGTGTGACTCGTATGATAATTGTTTAACATCTAATGCTATATTCTCAAATGAATCTTCATGTACATGCCACAAGATTCTATCACAGTATGCAGGTATTCTCCGTTTGGCACTGTAACATAAAGACAATATATTATAATGCAGAGGTGCATGCCACATATATATCTACCATTGTATATAGATATTGTATGTCACCATTATATACCAAGAATCAATTTTTACATCTGAAGTTAAATAAATATCTATCAGTAGCCTAATAATATATCATTTTTCTACATATTGGCAAAGAAGAGGTATGTACTGATAATCTAAAGGATCGGCAGAGACTTAATAGCTCACTAAGTAATAAACTAGTCCAGCTTTGACCTTAAACCGCGTTATATTATTATATTGAGTGCTAAAAAGAATAAATATTTTAGACTTAATTAAGGGTATATTTCCAGTAGGTCAAACTTTTTAATGCCAATGTTGAAAAGGGTGATCTTTTTGTTTAAAATAGCAGATTTTTGAAAAAAAACTTCATGGATTGAAGCAATCTACTCACATGCACATATTATGTATCAGGATCTAATATGCATTAAGTTTCATGTAAATCAATAACCATGTAAAAGGAATTAAAATGACAAGGTGGGTGCTGGAAAGGACAAAATTTCAACATTAAAAGAGGTATGGGCACAGAAAACTTTGATTGACAAGAACATCCTTCCCTCAAAGTCATACACATCTGCATATTAATATGGAATACAAATAAAACAAGATTTATCATAATATAATAATCTATGCAAGAAGAGGAGTAATGACAGGTTTAGTTCTGAACATGGTTACCGTATTCTCTTATGATAGTGGCCAGTTATCTATTTCTTGCATGAAGAGATATACCTCGTATCACACTGCAGGGAGTGTGATACCAAAAAGTGATACGAAAACTGGGTTTATTTTATTGCCTTATACAGCATCATGAGACAATATTATAACATTTTCATTGGCTATTTGTTAGGTCATTGATACTTTCAAAGATTAGACGTTGTACATTTTGTCCATGGCATCAGACATATCTGATTTCTTGAATAATCTACAAAACACTCACACTTTTCACATGTAAATTTTCTATTTGTAAAATTTTATTACATTCTGAGGCATACAAAAAATTTTAAAATGTCTGATGTTGAAGTTTGATTCCGGCAAAGGACATATGACGACAAACTGGTGCATGTGCAAAAGACTAGATCACCGATTCACAGAAATTTTAATTTAACAAAATAAGAGTGTTGACCATAAGAGAAACAGGTTTAACAGCTCTTTCAAATTGGATATCGCTTGATATCATCTCTCGTTATTTAATTTAGATAGTAATAACAAACTTGCCAAAGGCTCCTTTATTCTTATATTGAAATAAAATAACTTGAGTTGATATCAAGCGATAGTCAATTCTCACTTGTTATGAAACCTATAATTATTTGTTTTTTCAAAGGGGCATAATTCTGGAACTCAATAGATTAGACCATCCAATTCTAATGCATTTTTATATTTTTAAACTGCCAAGAAGTAGCATTCCCAGGTACTTAATGTTGATAAAACACATCAGTCTACTCCACATTTCTTTTTTATTTATAACTAGGCAAAAATATATATGGACTGATTTATAGTACACTTGCTGTTTCTAGAATACACTAGATAACGTAAATAAAACACAAATCCTGGTGATGGTTATTCACATAACTTTCATATTTTTGTGCTAAAAATGGATACATGTCCAACTATTTTGACTTATTACAGGATTTAACTGTTAACACCAATGGTTGCTTTATGTGTAAAGGAAGTACTCAACATTCTGACAAGCTCAATTAAGTTTTTACTTGGATTGGTGTCATGCATTTTTTTTTTCTCTCCTGAATGTTTGTTTTTCTTTGTTTGGTTGCTATTGTTCATGGCATTATCTATCTGTTTTTTCCCTTAATTTCTCCTTTTTTTTTGCAGCTGAAAAGTGTGAAATTAGGATTTTTGGAAAAGTATAAGAAGGTGTTATGGGTGTATGTTTTGTAGTGTACATATATATATAGATTCTACCACTGCATCGAGTGTGATACGATATTTATCCACTCGAGACAGTTAAATTTTCAAATTTAAAATGCGAGGCTCGTCGAGCGTTTTAAATATTTAAAATTTAACTGTCGAGAGTGGATAAATATCGTATTACACGAGATTTGGTTGTGGAATCTGTTTCTCTAATGATTTTCAAACAATACACAGGCAAACTTATTCCTTCTTTTCGAATGATCTGCAAAAAGACGTGTTCTTTCTATGTGACGTCATCAGGCATGGTCGCCTTTTTTCATGCCATCACAATAGGAAATTCAGAGGAAAGCAAGAAAATTCGATGTCATAATCGGATTTTAACCAATGAAGAACTGAGATCAAACGAACCACACGTTGATTAAATTTTTTTTATACAATGGGTGCAGAAAGGGATAAATTGACAAAGAATTAGAGAAATACTTGTATATGCATTTAGGTATTATAACCATAACTGACCACATAACTTTTAAATAAAAATGGATGTTCTATGAAGGCAAATAATTATGACTTTAGAAAACACTGGAAAAACTTTAGAAATATTATTCATCTGGTAAATTCTATGCGAGAGTTTACACATGCTTTTAAGGTTTTAGTTGCCCATGAACATTGCATTTATCCAAAAAAATATATACAACTTAACTGTTTTTGTTTTTCAAAATTATACATATTTAAACACCATTTTGATTATGGTCTGAATACCTGAAAACCTGTATTAATACTATCTAACAGCATGAATATATATAATTACCTTGTGTCATAATTATCTGTTCCAGGATCAAACTTGTAAGTCGGAGGAAATGTTATTTGACCTTCTACAAAGTCTACAAATATCAGATCTTCTTCCATACATTTTAGTAGCTAGAAAGATTTAAATTTATCCAAATAAATATAAATATTACAGTGAAACCTGCTTTAAAGGTCAACTCTATTAAGTAAATACCTGTCATGTCAGGTCAACAAGCTCTTGTCTTGCTGTAGTAATAACTATGCATATGTCTACTTAATTCAGGGGTCACCAGTTATCTTTTGTCTAAGTGAGTGAAGGGTGAATTTTACATACAGCTATGACTGATTAGAAAAAATCTTACTGGTATGATTTTTTAAAAATATATTAGCGGTTGAGATAATTTAAAAAAAGTTTACTTTAGTACAAAAGTCTTAAATAAGAATGAGAGCAAAATAATGCTCTGTATGATTTTTCAACAAAATTTTAAACAATAAACTGTTGACAGAGAGATATGTCCTACTGGTCGGCAGAAAATTCAGAAAAAGACAATCTGATGGACAGCAACATTGCTAATTAATTCAAAGTTGCTGGAACATGACATAGAGGGCAGCACATCAAAATCATTGTCAAACTGAGATGTGAATGTAATGCAACTTTACAGAAAATATCATTGATCTATCACAAGTAGTTCCTTTCAAACTAACTTAAGAAGAAAACTTAACATTGAAAATTGCTAATTAATTCAAAGTTACTTGACCATAACCCAGGGGGCATGGTCTCGAAATAGTCGTCAAACTGATATGTACTGATAGTTATGCAACTTCATAATAAACATTGATGATCTATCACAAGTTGTTCCTATCAAACTGACTTAAGCAGAAAACTTAACAATTTTTTATGCCTTCACCAACCGTAAAACTACACCTATGTCGCGGAAGCTTCCGAGACATACGTAGCTAGGGAGACAAAGACCTTCAGTCAAATAAATTTTTAAACAGAGCATCTCATTGTTTATTTACACATTTGTTGACACTAGAACTCTGAAAATTCAATTATGTTTAAATTCAAACACAGACTGTAAGTTTTACAAATTTGTTTATAAAAGCTGCTTAAATTCACTAAGAATACTGATTAACTACTGTATAATAACCTGATCATACTCCATTAAAGCTTTGTAGTCCCCATATCTGATAGCTCTCTCTACATAAGTACTTGTTACTTTCTGTAGTCGGAAGTTCAAGTCTCCCATAAAAAATATGTAGCTGAAAAAAAAATATATATGACATTAAGAAAACTTATATCAATATATTAAATGTTATTGCTTTATGTCCGGTAGCAAATATTATTGATTAGAAGAGAGAAAAATAATACCTTTATTTCAAACTTTCATGCAGGTGTCTGAAAAATATTAATAATTATGGTAATATAAGGGAAATATATGAAGCATATGTTAGCTTACTTTGCCGATATATAATTATAATTTGTAGATATTACCCCCACAGATGTGTTTTTCAATTCACAGTTGAAGCATAATTAACATCTATCAAAGAATTCTGCTTAAATTTGCCGTTTCAGAATCTAATGCATTCTGGGTAATATTTTCAAAAGCGTACACCAAAACGTTGTGATTGGTTTAAAATGTCCTAAACAATGGAAAATCAACCAATGATGTAACTTTATTTTCATTTTGGTGTACTAACAATGAGTTTATCCATAGTCCTTTATATTCTGAAAAGGCGAATTAGGGCTAGGGGTTGTCTTGAACTTTCAGTGAGGGGAGATTTTTTGCTCCATGTTAAAAACTTCACTTTGACTTTGAGATGAAGAACAGGAATAAAAACGCTGTTCCTTTGATTTTGTTTTTTTTTTTCAAGTGCATGTAGTGATTTGTGTCATGAATTAAATACATAGAGTTAAGCATATTTCTGAAGTTTGCTGAGAAACGTTTTTTTTTAATTTATTTATAAGTGCAAAAACACTAGGTGTACCATTTAACAAGACTGCAAATTCTATCTTGAAACTAGTGATTGTATATGTTAGTACTACTTCAACTTCAATAAAAATTTTTAAAAGTCTAACTTCATATGTCCATTTCATACAACCAACATATAGTACATAGAATTTGGGGTTTTGTTTTGTGAAACAGGTAATAAGTTAAATATCATGTTAAAGAAAAAAACAGAAGAAAAACCATGTTTGTTTCTTTTAATCTTGACCTAGTGCAAGACAGAAAAATCTCAGGATTAAAAAAAATTAAATGTCATGAATTCTGAATTCACGATGAAAGCAGTCTATAAAATTAACAGATTATGTAGTGAATTTAAGCTATATCATCCAATTAAAATTCAAAATCTAATAAGTTAAACTCCGTTTGGTGAACCAACGCCTGTGTGAATCCTTTCGGTAGAGCCCATGAAGTGGATACCTTTGGTATGCCGGGTTGTCAAATAATGCAAATGAATGCAACACTTAAGTAATACTCAAAATTAACAACACTTTAGATGGTCTGCAACTTTATTTGCTATGGTCTACATGTTTCGCCTGCAAGACAGGCGTCATCAGGACAATTTACATACAGAAATTATTTACTGAAGTACCCAAACTGGTATCTTGAATTTGACGTCACAATGTGTGTTGTCAAGGTGAGAGAAACAATGAAAAGTGAAAGTAGCAATAAAAAGTTATAAATAGATAAGATAAATATAGAAAAATAAAGTTTGTTTACAATGTAACTTGAGTTCGTTTTACTGTTATATGATACATGACATTGTTCTAAAGGCTTGGTATCTAAATGGATGAACTTCTCATGGTTCCTACCACTTCGCAAGGCTTCTCTTCCAACCTGGCCATTGTTGGTTGTTACTACTTCCTGGCGCGTCGGTAACAATGGGAAGATTATGATCGCCGCTAATGGAAAATATAATTGTCAGAAATCATTCCCTTGTTAATTATTTGGTATATATATATAGTTTTTTTTATCGTCTGCTGTAGTTATAATCCGTTTACCGGCCTGGTTGTAAATTTCAAGATCCAATAAGGTTCTGTTTAAATAGGTTTTACTGTATAATAATATGCCTCTGACTGGTTGAAGTGTCAAAAACATGTGAAAAGTTTAAGGGGTTCCTTTTTCTAACATAATAACAGACAAACAAGATATGACACAAACTGACTTACTCATGGTCAAGAATATGGTCCACATCTTTATCCCTGAATTTCTGTGTCCTCAAAATAGTATGAAAATCCTTGAAATCAGAAATCATATTATGATAAAATTATCACGAGACGCCCCAGCCTATTTACTTAGCAATATTATTCTGTATCTATCTACAGCGATCAGCGAAACAGATTTTGGCTGATGGAAAATATCTTATTCCGAGTTTTCTTAAAATAAACCCTTTCAAGTAAGCTAAAGGTGGCTCCACTTCTGTCAAAGCTCATGTTATTTAATTCTAGTGATGAGAGTAAAAATTGAAAACCTTGAACAAAGACAGCGACCTTTTTTAACAATTAAAACTTCATTTTAAAAAGTCAAAACAAACTTTAAGCATGCAGCTGACAATTTCCATCCAATTTTGGATGTATAAGATTTTCCAGTTATTGTGTAATCAGAATTAGGCTTCATAATTTTTTTGTAGAAATAAATATATGGGTTACAAAAAGTCAAATTTAAAAAACACTGATACAAATTGATTATGAGTTTTGGTATATTTTTCAGAGATATAAATAAAAGGAGACAGTAAAATGCATTCTTATTTTACTTTTACTAGTACCTATTATACCTCTATTCTTTCACGGACATTATCCATATGTGCTGCCAGATGAGCGTTGACAATGATCATATTTACACCATTTACATCAAATCTTACACTCACTGCACCTTTGTTTCCCTATAGAGATAAATAGATGTGTAGTAAAACATTGTACACATATACACATTTCAAAAAATGTACAACATTTGAGTATTAATATTTTTTACCCACTTGAGGAACATTTGATTTAGCCCATGTTTATGATATACAATCTTAATTGAAACCATGAAGATGGATAAAACCATCATAATTTTATTTTAGATATGTGACATTTTTTCTTAACTGACACTGTTTATAGAGCAACTCTGTACCAATATTAAATTCATTCACGATCAAGTTCATTGTAGGTTTAGTGTGACTGTCCTGAATTCCTGTGAAGGCAAATAATTACAAAAAGGTAAAACATTTAATATATTGTTGCAGATGTAAGCTGCCATATTGGTAAGTTAGATGCATACACAATTCACTCATGTTTATCGTAGGTATCTCTGATTTCATGTCTGAATGCAACCTACAAGACAATCAACCATCAAGGTCTAAATAGCCTATATATCTATATTCAATACCAGATTTGTACTAGCCATACTTTCTAAGACATTTATGAATCTATGTGCTGTACCTAACTGACATCTGAATGTAACTGCCCTTGTTTTCTCTGATACTATATGAGTACCTATGCTAGATCCACCCACATCTTTCTGTGATATCTCTGATACTATATGAGTACCTATGCTAGATCCACCCACATCTTTCTGTGATATCTCTGATACTATATGAGTACCTATGCTAGATCCACCCACATCTTTCTGTGATATCTCTGATACTATATGAGTACCTATGCTAGATCCACCCACATCTTTCTGTGATATCTCTGATACTATATGAGTACCTATGCTAGATCCACCCACATCTTTCTGTGATATCTCTGATACTATATGAGTACCTATGCTAGATCCACCCATGACTTTCTGTGATATCTCTGATACCATGTGAGTACCTATGCTAGATCCACCCATGACTTTCTGTGATATCTCTGATACCATGTGAGTACCTATGCTAGATCCACCCATGACTTTCTGTGATATCTCTGATACCATGTGTACCTACTCACATTCATTCGTCCTTGCCCTGTTTGTCATAGATATCCCTCATACCATGAACCTATACATGTACCTACCCACCATCCACCCATGCCTGCCCTGGATATCTCTGATTCTATATGTGTGAAGCTCAGTATGTCTTCCCTCTTCACAAAGACTACCAGTAAAATAGCTTGCATTCTTACAGATTTAACCTGTTGGAAAAAAAAATATATGTACATTAATGTCATTTGCAAATTTTAGAAAAGGTTGGTTTCATTCATAAATAGTGAGTGCCTTCAAATAATTATTTGACATAAAATAAATGGGGAATGTGTCCATGGGACACAGATGATGCCCCCACTTGCATATAACATTATAAAGGGACATAACTCAAGAATGGTAAAAGTGACGCTTCCCAAATATGTACTTGATCTGAGTTTCGTGGTAATAGGCAAACTCAAAGTAGAGAATGGAAACAAAAAAATCAACAATTTTCCTTTTGTAAAGGAGCACAACTCTAGAACGGTAAAAGTGACACCACTAGAATTCAAAATTGATCTGTGTTTTGTGGTAATAAGCATTGTGTATAAGATTCATAACATTTGGTTGAGGCAAACTTAAGTTAAAGAATGGAAACAAAAAATTCAGCAATTTTTCAAGTTGTAAAGGGGCATAACTCTAGAAAGGTAAAAGTGACGCCACCCAAATTCAAACTAGATCTGTGTTTTGTGGTAATAAGCATTTTAAATAAGTTTCATAACATTTGCTTGAGGCAAACTAAAGTTAGAGAACAGAAACCAATTTTTGGGCGTACGGACGAACATACAGACGGACAAGAGTAAAACTTAATGCCCCTCTGCTACGGCAGGGGCATAAAAAATACTGTCACTAAAAATAGGTTAACCACTGACATTAAGAAAGTCTTAACCAGTCATTCCAAGGTCCCATTGGACAATGCCAAATGACTGGTAAAATTGCTTTTTGTCCATTAAAGGTTGTTGCTCAAGTGAACTAAATGTCCAGTAAATATTCAGAATTTTTTATATGAAAAATAACAAAATGACTGGTAAAAATGGTCTTCAGTCAAGTGAAATCCCTATATTAACTGGACGGAATGTCTGGTGAGGTTTGAAAGACTTTGGGAAACACTGCTAAACCTATATTAGAAAATACAGCTGAAAGACCTACCCGGTAATAACTCCTGCAGGCATGTTAGCGAGAATTATAATAAAATGTTTTATTCAGTTTCGATTTTAATAACTTACCCTTAAATGGTCCGTGTAACACTTATCAATTCAAAATTTTAAAAAGTTTTCAAATTTTAGGTTTTTTTTGGAATTTTGATCAAAGTTTTAAAATATGAAAAATTCCAAATTTTTGAAAAATTTTGAAATTTTGAAATTTTAACCAAATAATTAAAGTTTAAAACTCAAAAAATCATTTTAAAATTTGATAGTTTAGATATTTGATCAAACTTTAAAAGTACTAAACTTAACGTGCAGTTTTGATAATTTGGCTTTTTGAAAGTTAGATTTTTTAGATTTTTGATTAAGATATATTAAAAATAGAAAACAGGCGAAAAAGGAACGTACGTATCATTATTGCGTTTGGGGTACCTGTAAAGTGTGAAACGAACAAGAATGAAAAGAAACAAAACAAAATGAAATGAAGAGTTTCTGTTACTTAAATGTTATCTATTTAACACTGCTACCCGCTATACATGCTGAATTTAAGAGTAATATCAGATATTAGTAGCTTGGAGCCAGGATAATGTTGAAAGGTAGAACGTTAACATCCAACTCAGCATGCTGGTCTTGTAAAAGCTGAATACATTCATTCCATATAAACATATAACATAAATATTATTTTCAGCCTGCATATTTATGTAATAGTTGCCGCTGTACATTAAGTGCCCATCTATTCATGTGTCATGTGTGTCGGCATTTTGATAAATGCGTGTCGTCAGTTTAATATATGAGCAACACCATGTTAATTTTTTTATTGATTCAGTTGTGAGGAAGTTTTGATAATGAAATATGTTTTTGTGTTGTCATTATAATTGTCTTCTTCCCTAGACAACGGTTACAATCAAGTCCCCTCCTCTCCAAGGGACTGGATCATAACCCTTGACTAGCAAAGATGTAAAATTGTATATACCTTGTTTTTTCTCTCTTGGAGGGGGCTTGCAAATGCTTAAAATTCAATATATTTTGAAGTAAAAAAAGAACACTGTTTAAAAAAATGGCAATCTATTTAAATTGGGTTTTTTTTTGTCATATTTACTTTTTGATTTATTATTTTAGCATAATTTAGGTTGTTGGTTGTCTCATTTTATCATGTCATGTAACACAGTAAGTAAAGTGTCCGGCTGAGATCGTGTCTTTTGGGTGAATCAGTCAACCTCTTTGGAGTGAAATCAAATGCGACTAGATCGATTTACTTCTATTTCGCAAGTATGATAGTTTTATTCATGACTGTTCATCTTCTTCTGAATACTATATATATTTATATTAAGCCCAAACAATGCACAATTTACATGAATTTCACTCAAAATTCAGCGTTTTACATTTGGCAAGGGTTTTAATGCCGGTCAGGACAGGACCTTAGTGAGAATATTTCTATTTCCGATTCCCAAATAGATTACCATTTAGATTGGTCACTTCAACTTACTCATATGTTTATCGTTGATATGAAATTTTAAAAATCATTTCAAATTATAATTTCAAAATGCTGACACCTACATATGGATAGATGGGTGCTTAATGTTCAGCGGCAACTATTACATAAATATGCAGGCTGAAAATAATGTTTATGTTATATGTCTATACGGTATGAATGTATTCAGCTTTTACAAGACCAGCACGCTGAGTTGGATGTTAACGTTCTACCTTTTAATATTATTCTAGCTCCAAACTACTAATATTTGATCTAATTCTTAAATTCAGCATGTATAGCAGATATCAGTGTAAAATAGATAAAAACAACATCCCACTTTCCAGGCTAGCACAATGTTCATTGCGACACCATGTATTCAGTATTCCTACAGTACCAATACTTAGAACTGAAATCAACGATAAAAGGAATATATGATCGTCATGCAATCGATAAAAAATGAAAACAACACGTCTAAGAATTGCCTACGTCCAAAGCGCTTTTCTGGATTTACCTTCACCAGGAACGCTCAAAAGCCGTATATTTGAAGGCCAATGATTTATAAGAACCGAAATAGTTGATTAAAGGTTAAAGATGATCATTCAAAATGTACCTTCAATAATCTCATCTGCCGACATGATTGCAGATAGTAAGAAGTCGTAAAGCAAAACAAAACAATCTGAAATCAAATTTGAGGGAATACACTTGTATTGAACCATTTTATTGCTTAAGGTACAGTAGAAAATATATACTCAACCCTACTATACTATTTGGCTTACTGCGGGTTGGTCAGTTTTCACTGTTACTCCTATATGATGGGCGCTTGGAAAACCAAATAGTTCTGAATTTTCTGAAACTCTAAGCTTATGTTAGAGATTTTTAAAATTAAATCAATCTGTTTGATGCAGTTTTAAATAGGTTTAAAAATTGGTTTTTTTTTCAATAGATCCAAAACCTTAAAAATTTCAGGATACTGTTATCTCATGTGATGTCCAATTTGTTTAAAGAAAAACGACTTCTTCTTCCAATTATTCTTTTTGCAATTAAAAATAATTTGGTATATTTCGTGCTATTTACTCCTAAGAATGATCATAATCAGAGCAGTGTTTTTATGTTTTAAAATGAATTCTCTGCTTTCGAGAAATATTCATTTTGTTATTCAATTTTTCACCACTTACAACTGTCTGCCTCTTGTTTTATTTTATACATTAACATTTAAGTAACAGACACTGTTCATTTCATTTTGTTTCGTTTCTTTTCGTTTTGTTCGTTTCGTTCCGCTTTTATTCCTTTTCGCACTTTACAGGTACCCCAAAAGCGATAATGATACATATGTTCTCTTTTCACCCGGTTTGTATTGTTTTCAATATCTTAATCAAAAATAAAAAAAATCAAACTTTCAAAAAGCGAAATAATCAAAACTGCACGTTAAGTTTAGTACTTTCAAAGTTTGATCAAATATCTAAACTATCAAATTAGAAATGATTTTTAGAGTTTTAAAATTTTAATTATTTGGTGAAAATTTCAAAATTTAAAAATTTTAAAAAAATTTGGGAATTTTGATATTTTAAAACTATCAAAATTCAAAAAAAATAAAATTTGAAAACTTTTTTAAATTTTGAATTGATAAGTGTTACAAGGACCTTAAATATACCTTATCAGAGAGAATTTTTGTGAGATGTTTTGTCCAGTCATTGTAAACCTACCCTGAAATATCCCTTTTCAGAAAGAATTTCTGTGAGACGTTTTGTCCAGACTCCAGTCATTGTAAACCTACCCTGAAATACCCCCTATCAGAGAGAATTTCTGTAAGATGTTTTGTCCAGTCATTGTAAACCTACCCTGAAATTTCCCCTATCAGTGAGAATTTCTGTGAGATGTTTTGTCCAGACTCCAGTCATTGTAAACCTACCCTGAAATACCCCCTATCAGAGAGAATTTCTGTAAGATGTTTTGTCCAGTCATTGTAAACCTACCCTGAAATATCCCCTATCAGTGAGAATTTCTGTGAGATGTTTTGTCCAGTCATTGTAAACATGGTCATCACCCCCTGTCATTTCCTGTAACCTGAAACAAAGAGGTCAATCATTCAGCTCCAAGCAAAGATAGATGCTGGTTTTTTATTTTTTATATCATTTGGTGTTTGGAATAGTTGTTCCAATGCATATGCATGTATCTTGCCTCACTGGAAATATTTGCTTTGGAAATGCACAGAATTGCTGAGCTTGCTTTTAAGCAACTGATGTTTATATAGTTTAATACCCTTACACTTGAAAGGAAAACTAGAGGCTCTCAAGAGCCTGTGTCGCTCACCTGTATTTACTGATGCTTTGGAAATCATGTAAAATAAGGTTAAAATCATAATTAATAGTATTAGATATTAGATATTATAATGATATCTAAGATAAAAACAAAAAACTGAAAAATTTCTGTAAAATTACTAACTCAGGGGCAGCAACCCAAAAACAGGTTGTTGGATTCGTCTGAAAATTTCAGGGCAGATAAATCTAAATCTGATGAACAGATTTGCTCTAAATGCTTTAGTTTCAGAGATATAAACCAATCAAAGAGCTGAAAGCTCTGAGGAAAAATGACGCCACTGTCTCTAATATTGTGATATATTTTATGCAAGTCTTGATTTTCACATACCGTAATTAGTTTAACATTCCAACATGTCTCATAAGCATATAATTGATATTCGTATATGTGTGTGTTATGTGAAGATGACAACTGGCTGTTTTTTTAGTACAAATGTATAGGTCAAGACTACCTGAATGATCTACAGTATCCAATGACTACTGGCTGTTTTTTTCTATAAATAAATAGGTCAAGACTACCACAATGATCTACAATATCCAATGACTACTGGCTGTTCTTTTGTACTAATAAATAGGTCAAGACTATTTGAATGATCTACAATATCCAATGACTACTGGCTGTTCTTTTGTACATATAAATAAAGACTACTTGAATGATCTAAAGTATTCTAAGTAATGTGATTTTTGTCTTGCAATTACATTTTTCTAAATCAAGAATATAGACTACTAGTATCCTTTTCAAACCAAATGATTATGAAGAGCCTGTTGTTATCAAGCTCTTATACCCCACATACTCATTAAATAAGTTACTAGTGACCTAGTTATTTCTGTTACTTGAAGCAAATTATATTTCTGTAGATTTAGACAATAGTATAATATTGTTTTACTAGTTTTATTTCACCTTGAAGATTAGACAAATAGGGATACTCCTTTGATTTTTTATTTCATGTCAGTCAGGTCGCTTTATATGAAACTTGAAACCACTTCTCTGCCATATTGTTATTTCATAACAACTCTGCCCTTGACCATATTGACCCATGTAATTGATATTCATTCTTTAACCATATATCATAGTCAGTTAGTTTTTGATTTTGCACTCCCACACCACCTTTCAGGTCAAATGTCTGTCTCCATTTAAGTTAATGACATTGAACAATCATGGTATTAAACACAATTCCAATAGTGATAATGCTGTTCTAGTAGGTCACCATATATTCAACTCGGGTAGCATTCCAGTTATTGAAATTTGTGTCAGATTAGAACAATGATCTAGACCTTTAGGAATGGATCTTACAATTTAATATGGAGCCATAGTATGGGACCCCTACACGGTAACAAAAAAAAACAAGCTTGAAAAGATACAACGTCAAGCGGCAAAATCTATCACCAGAAATTACAAGTCAAGAGAGGATGGACGGGATACGTCTCTAAAATGCTTGCCTAACTGGAACTACAACAAGATCTCCAGACAAGATGAACAAGGAGTTGAAGCCAGAAGTTAATATTTATGTAAAAAGTAGTTGAGGGGCTGATTCCCGCTATTGAACCATACTGTCATTCTATAATATTATTGCGCAAGTATTTCTGTATTGTCCTTGTTATTGGTCCATGTCTTGGTGTATTGGTCTGAGGCGAAGCCGAAGGCCAATACTGCTGGCCGAGGACCAACAATAAGGCCAATACAGAAATACATGTAACAGTATCTTTATTAATTAACTACAGTGTTACAATATTTTTTTATTTCATTTCACAAGAGATAAACATTTTTACCTTGAAGTGGAACTATCCAAATCTCAGTTTCTTTTTATAAGATGCAATATCTAATGATTTGGTGCCGTTTCCATGCATCTTCAGCCTTTTCTCATCTGATGAATTTTTCTACCCTTTCCAGTCACTATAAAGTGTTACAACTTTAATTTAGACACAACACATAAATAGTAATTGGAAAGGTACTGCCATTGCATGTGTAATGCAAATATATTTAAAAAAAATAATAATGTAAGAGTTGAAATTGATACAACTATCCATACGCCAATTGACCAAAGAACGAAGATTTGCGCAATTACAGAATGCATATGCCTGGTTCGGGTTTAAAAATAAAAGACCGTTTACAAAACATGAGAAGAGAAAGTGAACAGTAAAAATCGACATGATGAAATTATGAGGTCGTCAAGAAATGAACTTTGTGATAATTTACTCGTTCCCTAAACCTGAAATATTTCCATCGTCTACTTTCAAAATGCTTTTCAAATGAATGGGACCGTCTTTAACCTAAAATATATGCCATACTGAACGTTTCAGCTTGTTTATGGTGAGTAAATAAAAACTGCGTCGTACAAACAACTGTTTACTTTCAGTTTGAGTTTATCGTGACTTACGATCTAAAAACTAGAGACGTTCCGAAATCCTGTTTTGGCCGGATCAGAACTCGGCCAATACGAAAAAAAAACCGGTATTGGCCGAGTTGACATCTTATATTGCATATGCAGTTTTCATCATTTTAAGTACAATAACAGTGTAGTTAATTAATAATGATACAGTTACAGACTCTGCTGCTATAACTTTGTGAACAAAGATTCATACGCACCGCGTGGGTATAACCGTATTACTAATTTCCGATTATTAAAATCTTCGTAAATCTTGATAAAGACCAGTTTCTATCCAATGGATATCAAAATGATTCCGATTATTACTTTTTTAATGATTGTAAAGTTGAAATGGCATGAAAGGCTGACATTATTTAGGAGAACTATTTTGTCTAGCGATTGCTGATCATTGGAGGGTAAAAAGTCCAACACCATAACAAAACGGATCTATTTATCATGTATACATACCGATTGTTTACGATTGTAAGACATGTGCATAAAAGTGAAAGCTTGAATAAATATGAAAAATATAACAAAGGGATAGCTCCAAATACCATTTAATAACAAAAAACATATGGACAGGTCAAGATATCTTTTTGGTAAATAAAATAACGTATGTAAACTGGTTCCCGTCCGACTACAACACTTTAACAAAGACTTTGTTCGAGTGTAGCGTAATACAAGCAGATTCCAGTTAGTATGTAAAATAGTAAATATGAAACCGAGTGCGGTAGGCGGAGGCATAATCAACTTCCGTTAGTTCTGGTCAATGGTATCGGAAACATGCCGCTGATAGCGTCATTTTCCAAAAACTGCATTTTACCCCTATGTTCTATTTTTAACCATGTCGGCCATGATGGTTGGAAGGCGGGGTCATCGGACAAATTTTTTAAACTAGATACCCTAATAATGATTATGGCCAGGTATGGTTAAATTTGTCTCAGTAATTTCAGAGAAGATTTTTGTAAAAGATTACAAAAATTTACGAAAAATTGTTAAAAATTGACTATAAAGAGCAATAACTCCTAAAGGGGTCGACTGACAATTTTGGTCATGGCGACTTATTTGTAGATCTTACTTTGCTGAACATTATTACTGTTTACAGTTTATCTCTATCTATAATAATATTCAAGATAATAACCAAAAACTGCAAAATTTCCTTAAAATTACCAATTCATGGGCAGCAACCCAACAACGGGTTGTCAGATTTGTCTGAAAATAAGCAGATAGATCTTGACCTGATAATCAGTTTGACCCTATGTCAGATTTACTCTAAATGCTTTGGTTTCAGAGATATAAGCCAAAGTCTACATTTTACCCCTATATTCTATTTTTAGCCATGGCGGCCATCTTGGTTGGTTGGCGGGGTCATCGGACACATTTTTTAAACTAGATACCCTAATGATGATTGTGGCCAAGTTTGGTTAAATTTGGCCAAGTGGTTTCAGAGGAGAAGATTTTTGTAAAAGCTAACGACGACGAAGGACGACGGACGCCAAGTGATGAGAAAAGCTCACTTGGCCCTTCTGGCCAGGTGAGCTAAAAAATGTGAAACATTTGGATTTGAGATATTTTACAAGATGTTAAATATCTTTACATTATAATTTAATTCAACATATATATATATATCTACCTTCAATTTTTAAACAGAAACAAAATCAAATGAAGTTTCGCAAACAATTTATTTTTGCAACTATCACTAGTAGTAAAATAACTAGGTTTAAATAGTCGTGAATATATGAAATACTTGGATCTTCCCATATATGTAACATGTATATAAACATATACTTCAAGAAAATTAGAAAAATTGTAATTACAAATAACCACAAAATTGGCTGGAAAGAGGTAAACATGAAATAAAGTATTCACGAAAAATAAGTTTGGCCTGTTAACTTTCCTGATTCAAGCATCACTGATGAGTCTGGTGTACAACATTGTAAGCCTGGTATCTTTGATCAGTTCTTTTGTTTTTACTATATTCATGATATTCTCAAGTTTTTTGAAATTATTAGAAATGACTGATAATTATTTTCTCCTACAGTTTTCATAAAGTTGAATAGAGAGATAACTGCCTGAAATATGCAAGTAATAATTACATGCCTCAATCTATTATTTCACTGATAAATAAAAGTATAAATGAAACTGTTTACATGTTTACTGCATCTGATAATGTTGCTTGTATAAGCTAAATTTGTTGGTTCCATCAAATGTTTGAATGATGTTCATGATTTTGGCAAATATTGAAATACAATACAGAGATGTAAAAGTTCCAAAATCAATGAGACTAAAGGGAGGTGGTGTGTATGCAAATGAACAATTTATAAAGAGGGTTTAGTTACAATTTTGTACTTAAAGTGTAAACTTTAAAGATATAAAATACTCAAATATGCACTAATTTGGTTTTGTGTAATAATAAGTTGTCAGCATGGATAAATCTCAGTTTAGGTTGCTTATCTCTTCAAAATAAAATTACCCAACAGCATAAATATTTGGCAATTGATCCTGATCCAATTTTAACAGTTCTGTGAAATCTGTGGGTGCATTTCTGTCTCCTACATTCCATGTCACCATGTACAGCCTGCATGAAAATATCAATAAAAGTTATCTTAATAAAACTTTCCATGTCACCATGCACATCCTGCATGAAAATATCAATATAAGTTATCTTAATAAAACATTCCATGTCATCATGTACAGCATGCATTAACATATCAATATAAGTTATCTTAATAAAACTTTCCATGTCACCATGTACAGCCGGCATGAACATATCAATATAAGTTATCTTAATAAAACTTTCCATGTCACCATGTACAGCATGCATGAACATATCAATAAAGTTATCTTAATAAAACTTTCCATGTCACCATGTTCAACCTGCATGAAAATATCAATAAAAGTTATCTTAATAAAACTTTCCATGTCACAATGTACAGCCTGCATGAAAATATCAATATGAGTTGTCTTAAAAATATCAATGTAACATGTATAAGTTGTCTTAATAAAGCTTTCCATGTCACCATGTACAGCCTGCATGAAAATATCAACATGATCAATATAAGTTATCATGATAAAACTTTCCATGTCACCATGTACAACCTGCATGAAAATATCAACATGATCATATATGATAAGTTATCTTAATAAAACTTTCCATGTCACCATGTACAGCCTGCATGAAAATATCAATATAAGTTGTCTTAAAAATATCAATATAAGTTGTCTTAATAAAAATTTCCATGTCACCATGTACAGCCTGCATGAAAATATCAATATAAGTTGTCTTAAAAATATCAATATAAGTTGTCTTAATAAAAATTTCCATGTCACCATGTACAGCCTGCATGAAATTATCAATATAAGTTATCTTAATAAAACATTCCATGTCATCATGTACAGCCTGCATGAAAATATTAATATTAGTTATCTTAATTGATATTTCAATTTATATTTTATTGTGTCTTTTTATGTTGTACTGTTACACTGCTGTCTCAGTTTAGGGTGAAGGTTGGTGTCTGTTAAAACATTCAAACCCACTGCATTTTTATGCACCTGTCCTAAGTCAGGAGCCTGGAGTTCAGTGGTTGTCGTTCGTTGGTATTGTTCATAGGTGTTTCTGGTTTTTTATATACTAGATGAGACTGTTGGTTGTCCTGTTTGAATGGTTTTACACTAGTCATTTTGGGGGCTTTTATAGCTTACTGTTCGGTGTGAGCCAAGGCTCCGTGCTGAAGGCCGTACTTAGACCTATAATTGTTAACTTTTTATACATTGTGACTTGGATGGAGAGTTGTCTCATTGGCACTCATACCACATCTTCTTATTTATATATATATTAATAAATAATTCAACTGGAGGAAATAGCTGGAGGAAATAGCTCGTAATGCTCATCTTCTCTTCAACAGTTGTTCAACAAACCTTCAAGACACAGAAGATTACATTGTTAGTGGGCATGTGTGATATTCAAACCAATGGTAGTTTATCCATGTGATTGACAATGAGTAGTGTATTATTCAACAGTACCTATATGTATATTAAAAAAGTGAATACATATTTTTTGTGGTAAAATCAACTTTATCAATATCTGGTTTAATTCAGTTAATAGAGCACACTTGGTATAAGGTGTTTAATTCCTTAAGCTGTCAAAGTGGTTGACTATTCTCTAGCAAAATATATCAATCTGGATTTGAGTAGCTTTCAGCTAGTAAAGTTAATATTGGAGGTTATTTACAAATTATCATAATTGTAACACTATTGTTGATATGATCATGATGATAGTAACATATTATACATATATGAATCTAGCTTTTCTGTAACATTTCTTTTTTTTGTGATATATTTTGAGTAAGGGCCCCTTTGTGTATTTAAATACTGTCACAAGCAAACATAAACTAATTATATATAATCACTAGTATTACCATTTTATAAATTATTAAGCATTATCCATTAAAAAAGGCATGGACTATTCATCAAACAAAGATTATATATATATTTATTCAAGATAAAAGGCATGAAATTTGACAGACACAATAAATTAAAATGACATACAGATTATAGCACTAGAGTCGTGACTAGACACAAATAAAATTATGAAAATTATGAAAATTGCCTCACAGGGGTTAAACAATCCACTACCCCGACATCCGGGACTAAAATATTTACACCACAGGCAATCAAAACTTGTCATCAATATGCCCGACAGACTAGTTAGAGAAGTTCTTGGCGTTACCAAAATTGAAATAGAAAATCCCTTCTGCCATCCCTTCCCCACTATTTTTATCCTGGGAACAGTATATCTAACGGGAAATGAATCTGATAGGCTTTTCAGTATAAAATTGATAAAATCTCGGACTTTACGAGACTTCTCGTGATTTATGGATTTTGGTAGCGTCTGACTGAAAAACTATCCATGCTATCGGAACTGCTCAATTAATTAACCACATAATTCTAATCGTAAATAAATACAAGTTTTATCATAAAATATATATATTTTGTCATATGAAATGACCAAAATAAGTGTGATTTATTTGATGTAAAGTGTTTTATAATGGTTTGTGAATTTGTGAATGCAATTGACACCATTTTTTTATTACCCTGTTTGCATTCTGTACCCTTCTGTGATAAAATGAATGCGATTATAATAAATTTGAAGTGACAGATTACAATTTTCGATACACTGGTATCACTTTAAAACTTAGTTTGAATGACATTTTATTGATATTATCAGAAATTATTAGTATAAGAGTGAGTACATTTTTAACACGTCCGTTTCCGTATCATGTCTTTATTAGCTATGACCCGACAATGAAATCGGCTACAATTAGGTAGTGTCAAGTCCCGTCAATATATATGTTCCTGTTTTATCTTAGCCGATCACATTCAATTACAAGTCAGGGGTACTACTTAAACAAGTGATTTCATTATCACCTATTTCAGTGATTTGATAAATTCAGTAATCACCTATTTAAGTGATTTTGGTGTTTCCTTTGATCTTCAAATGCTAATTTCATTGATTTTCCATATTTTGACAAACTTTTCAATAATTTTCCTACATAGAACTAATTATCCCTTTCTTTTGTATATCAATTTCACCAGTGCGCTTGGACAGTAAGTTAGTGCGCTAAAGCTTTTAAAAGTACCCTTGGGAATTTTTCTATAATCAAATATTCATTAATTACTCTTACTATCAAACAAAGGTCAACAATATAAGGTAACCTGATTGGTTTTCTTTAGAGTTATAATGATCTACTTCAAGGTTATGTCCTGATCTACAAATTATTCCAGTTTTTGCATATTTTAAATAAACTGTAAAAACTGACAGGCTAATCAAGCAAAAGACAATTTCTGCATGTACATAGTTGTTTTTTCAATGGCATTCTTGTCTTTTTACCAATAAAAAAGGCAAGCTTGTGGGAGAAATATCAAGAAAATGTTATAAACACTTGTTGAAGTGATTACATTTTAACTTCTCAAATTACTTGTTTCAGTGATTTTAAAAAGTCTGTGTCTATTTTTGTGAAAATTTTTAATATTTCACAGCCAAAATCACTTGAAGAAGTGATTCTGAAATCACTTGTTTAAGTAGTACCCATGACTGATTACTTCATTCAGAATTCCAGGAATTTGAATGTTCTGATTTCTTACATGTTTCAAAAATAGAAAGAATAACTGTGGGTGGACCGGTATCATGTATTGATCACAATTCCTGTAGTTTCATTATCAATTTCCCAGTACTGAGGGATATTGTACATTGCTCAAGTGGAGACTGTACTTTGAGGGGGGGTCTGATCCCGAATCCCGCTTATTGTTTTGTCAGAATCCCGTATCCCGCTTGTCGTTGCCATAATAGCGCATGTAATTTCCCGCGTCCCGCACGACTTCGTTTCCCGTTTTCACGCTAAATTATTCGACTTTCACATGTCACGCTTAAAAAAAATCGGCCAATCCCGGATCCCGCTTACTGTTTAGTCAGATTCCCGTATCCCGCTTACACTATGTACGTAAGCAATTCTCATTTTTTTGTAATTTCCTGTGTCCAGCTAGATTTCATTTCCCGTTTTCACGGCACAATAATTTGACTTTCACGTGTCACGCTTACAAAAAATCGGCAATCCCGGGTCACACTTAGACCCCAATGAGACCCACTAAAGGCTGACTATGATGCATTGATTGATATGACCTATTACTTAGTAAAAAAAAAAATTATTTCAAAGATCATATGTATGAGATTTTATAATTATTTTGATTATAGAATATAGTGGCATATTGATATTATGATAAGGAAATGTGTATTGGATGTACCTGAAATTTTTTGTCTTGGTTTTTATTTTTTGTGCAGACATTTTACAATAAATGGATGATGTATCTCATGGAAAGACGTGCATTCTTCTGTAAATCCTTCTCATCATAACCAGTTGTAGAGAAAGAGCTTTTTAAAATACTAAAACTGTTTTACAATCAAGTCCTCAGGTCATTTTTAGACACCTGTTGTGGTTTACGTCACAATATTTGTGTTCAGGGGAAAGAACTCCACTTCCTTATTTTGACAAGACACTTTCGCGGGAAATTTACATTTCTGTGGTAGGGCAAAGAATTTTATTGTGTATCCCCTTACAGTAGCCATTGCTGTTTAACTGTCATTCAATGTGACATTTATTATATCCACAAGCTGTCAAGCTCAAATTTTAATACAATGTATGTGTACTAGTGTCGACCTGTCACACTCTCAGTCAACTAAATCACAGGCACTTGTTTTCTATCCATGGCAAGATCTACTATCCCTATATACTCGTAATATATAGGGATAGTAGAGCTTGCTATGGATAGAAAAAAAGTGCCTGTATAGCTTATTCCTTAAACATGTTGGGAAGATGATGATCCTTATAAATGGGTGTTATTAGTGTTTCCTACAGCCGAGTACAGGAGGTGTTGGCGTGGTATGGTGCCCTGCCATGTTTTCTTGATGCCCTGCCCTTTTTAGGAAAAAAGTTGGCGCCATGCCCCTTTTCCGTTGTATTTTAGAACACCCTGCCGTAATTGAATATCAGTTCTGCAATTCATCTTTTAGCAAAACCGTTTCAATTATTTCCCTTGGAACAAAATAAAAATTTTAATAGCCGACATTTTAATGAATTGAATTTCGTAATATTATGTTTGAACAGTTTTGAAGCGACAGAGTACAAATATGGTTCATGATTGATCTTATAGGGACAGCATGGATTTGTACAGGTCTTTACGAATTTAAAATGTAGACAATTTAAAAGGGATCATTTGAGTTATAATTTTACGATGCATGGGATGAACATTGATTATGTAAACAATCTGATGTTTGTTTATATTTTCTATTTATATTATTTAGTGGGTTGAGACGTCGGATTGGGTGTGAATTTACGACGGCTATATGTTGTTATATAAATAAAATTAAAGTTAAGAATATAACTGATATTATAGTTTTGAAAAGTACGAAAAATCATCAATGTTTCAATAAAAATAACAACAAAAAACACAGAATTAGATGGAAAAAAGATCAATAGCACCAGACTATGTATAGCAGTCAGGGGTACTACTTGTACAAGTAATTTTTATTAACTTGAAGAAGTAAATATTAATATACTTATATAAGTAAATTTGTAGGATACTTATACAAGTGTATTTTATTTACTTGTATAGGTAAATAATTTTTTGGCTTAGTTATGTCCCTTAGACATTCAGACTTTTTTACTTATACAAGTAAAAAAGTCATCCTATCTTCTTTTCTTGAATTCTTAGGACTTCTTTGCTCTAATAGAATTTTTAATTGTCTGTCCTTTGCAGATATCTTTACTAATCATTTAAGTGTAATTTCATGGACAATGAAAATCTCATTTGTCTGTTATCTTCAGAACACTGCTCATTTACAAACCCCAAAGGGGCAATTTTTGCGCAAATACTTAAGATCTTTGCACAATCAGTTTCTTTGTTGAATTAATTAGATGAAACATTGAACTCTAATCAAAAATTGTTAAAGGCATATTTTTACATCTCAAAACTTGAGAATTTTTGTGTGATTGTAAAATAAATATTACTTATACAAGTAAATTTTTGAAAAAATTAAGGGGAGATTATTCAAACATTATAATTAACTTATATAAGTATATTTTATTTACTTCAAGTAAATAAAGATTACTTGTTCAAGTAGTACCCCTGACTGTATAGTAAGTCTTGCTAAACAAATCTTTGAATATCCTTAAACTATTTGTACAGTTAATTGTTATGAGCCAAGGTAGCTTTGATTGTTATAAACCTGAGATCCAAAAGGTATATTTAGCACTTCTTTTGTGCATCTAAAAAGCATGCATTGCATATGCTCTTGGTCATGCAAAGTCAACTTTCACAACACATCCTTAGACAATCAATCTCAGTGATCCAGTATTAAAGTTTATAACTGGAGTTATTGGTTGAAATGAGGCAGTTGCACAATGAACATGCTCAAGATTCTATTAGCTGAGTCTAGAAGTGATAATTTTATTACAAAAAGGAATGAAATAAACAACCTTATATGCATATCTTTATTTCTTACCAATAAGTATGAAACAATGGTATATTTGGATTAAATTCCTATCCATTACAGTGCCTTTATATCTATGTAAAGAGTGCCCTAAAATTGTAGTCCTACATGCAAAGGGTGCCCTTAAAGTATAGCCAATCGTGCCAAAAGTGCCCTCTGAGAAAAAAATTACCCTGCCCTTTTCAAAAGCTGGAGGAACACTAATTATTTCCTTTTATGGGATCACATCATCACGTATCAGTCCTTTCAACAGAAAGGACGTGCTCGATCAACACCTCATTACCTGCTAACTACAAGATGTTGTGCTGGATTTATAGTTCAACAAAATGTAAATAAAAAGAAGAAAAAGGCTTAATAGGTCATCATCAGTATACCATAAGAAAAAAAAGATGAGATATGACACTATTTCTAATGTAAAAATACACTGCGGCTGTGCACTAAAAACCCCATGGAGATTTTCAAAAGCTGGCTTGAATACAGGGTTTCCAAAAAATATTTGAGCTGGACATTTTTTTTAATCGTGATTTTATTCCCTTAAGACTAAGTACAAAAAGCAATCATGGTAATCAGTTGGGCATTATATACAATTTCGCTTAAAATCTTTATTACTACCTTTTTTTTTTCATCAAATCATATGTATTTCTGATAATCTAAATCAATTTGACTATATAATTATTAATTAGATGCAAATCGTTGAAATTTAAGACATTAACTTTAGATAGACCAGCAATGTCTGGTAAAAAATAGTTTACCTGTCGCCTGAACAGTTAAATTTCAACTGTAAGACAATTAACTAACCTTGATTGTAATGAGGGGGTATTAAAGTAGGGTTTGTTTTGATAGTGCGGTACTTATTCATAATGTCACTTTTATGACCGGAAATGTGTTGCTTTTTAACGCAAAAGGTCAGGTCAATAAGATTGCATTAACATGATTAAGTACAGTTATTTTTCTTATGTTAAAATGGCAAACCTACATTATATATGTTATGTCAGGTGCAGGCCCTGCACAACAAATCAAGATAATAATTCATCAGTCAAGTCTGGACAATATGACCATTTTGGAAGCCCGGCTCAAATGCCACATATCCAGTTTCAATTTACAGCAATAAAAAACAAATATTGTATTCTTTGTAAGAATTGTTATGGGGCACACATCCATGAAATGACAATGCTTTCCCCTTTAAAAGGTTGGGGAA
The DNA here is from genome assembly GCF_021869535.1 of Mytilus californianus. Classification (NCBI taxonomy): domain Eukaryota; kingdom Metazoa; phylum Mollusca; class Bivalvia; order Mytilida; family Mytilidae; genus Mytilus; species Mytilus californianus. The sequence continues at coordinate 26,204,731 of NW_026262734.1, read as the reverse complement.
GATCCTCTAAAATGGGTATTATCTCCATTTATTGGTATTATATCCATGTTCAATTTCAAACACACACACACACACATACATTAAAGATGCCTTATAATTTATATGTTGTAAATATGTAAAGCTTAAATGTATTTTATTTATTTTGCCAGATATAGAAGTATGTCAGGAAGTGAAAAGACAAAAAAGAACCACAGGGACATGTACAAAGCTAAAACACCACCATGGAAAGAAACTTATAGAAAGGTACTTAAATAAGTCTTTGATCTAAATGCCTACATGTATGAGAAAATTGATATTGTGGGGCAAAAAGACTATATTCTGTGATAAATACGTCGGTCCTATTTGATGGTGTAACTTAAATAAGTTATTAGAGAAAAATAACATACATGTGTTATTACAGATACTTTTATGAGTTGTCTACTCTATTTTTATACGACCGCAAAAAAATTTTGTGGTCGTATATTGGTATGACGTTGGCGTCGTCGTCGTCGTCGTCGTCGTCGTCCGGCGTCGTCGTCCGAATACATATTGGTTTTCGCACTCTTACTTTAGTTTAAGTGAATGGATCTTTTTGAAATTTGACCATAAGGTTAAATACCACAAAAGGAAGGTTGGGATTAATTTTGGGGGTTATGGTACCAACAGTTAAGGAATTAGGGGCCAAAAAGGGGCCAAAAATGAGCATTTTCTAGTTTCCAGACAATAACTGTGGAACGGTGTATGGATCTCTCTGAAATTATACTACAAGTTTCCATACCACAAAGGGATGGTTAGGATTTGCTTTGGGGGGTTATGGCTCAAACCGTTTAGGAATTAGGGGCAAAAAAGTGGGAAAAACAAGGTTGTCCTGGTTAATGGACAAATACTTTAGTACAAAACATAATTTAAAGCAGTGTAAGGGAGATAAATCAAATACATCATTGAAATTATCTCCCTTACACTGCTTTTAAATTATGTATAAAGTAATGGTTAATGAACAATAAAGATAATCTAAAACAGTGTAAGGGAGGTAATCCAAATACAACATTTTGGTTACTTCCCTTACACTGCTTTTAAATTATGTTTAAAGAAATGCATATTTATAAAGGAAGACCAGTAAAAATATCTGCAAATGTTTTCATCTTTTTTTTTTACAAAAAAATCCATATGAAAGATTTGACACTATATTTTTATTAATTCTATTATAAAATAGATTAAGTTAGCACTATGGTAAATTTAAATGGGTAATTATGGTTGCCAACTCCATTGGAAATTTGAATTGAGATTATGACCATATCTTGAGGGAAAGAATTTTTTTGGGGGAAAAAGGGGGGGGGGGGATAAAAAGAAATTGTGGGGGGCCAATTTTTTCTCATTTCAGATTTCAGAAATTAAAAAGAATTATTCTTCAAATATTATTTTTTTTTCAAATTTCAAATATTGAAAAATTTCAAGAAGTAATCTTTAATTGCACAGTATGGCGCATTAGATTTGTAAAATCTTTGATCACATTTATTTATTTGTTATGCCAAATCTAACAGTGTATTTAGATTTTTAATTTTGGGTCCAGTTTTCAAATTGGTCTACATTAATGTCCAAAGGGTCCAAAATTAAACTTTGTTTGATTTTAGCAAAAATTGAATATATGAGGTTCTTTGATATGCTGAATCTAAACATGTATTTAGATTTTTGATTTTTGGCCCAGTTTTCAAGTTGGTCCGAATTGGGGTCCAAAATTAAACTTTGTTTGATTTCAACAAAAATTGAATATATGGGGTTCTTTGATATGCTGAATCTAACCATGTATTTAGATTTTTTATTTGTGGACCCCGTTATCTAATTGGGTCATATTGAGGTCAAAAGGGTCCAAAATTAAACTTTGTTTGATTTCATCTAAAATTGAATTATTGGGGTTCTTTGATATTCCAAATCTAACCGTGTATTTAGGTTTTTAATTTTGGGTCCTGTTTTTTAAATTGGTCTACATTGAGGTCCAAAGGGTCCAAAATTAAACTTAGTTTGATTTTGACAAAAATTGAATTCTTTGGGTTCTTTGATTTGCTGAATCTAAACATGTGTTTAGATTTTTGATTATGGGCCCAGTTTTCAAGTTGGTCCAAGATAGGGTCCAGTATTTAAACTTTGTTTGATTTCAACAAAAATTGAATATATGGGGTTCTTTGATATGCTGAATCTAAACATATATTTAGATTTTTGATTATGGGCCCAGTTTTCAAGTTGGTCCAAATTGGGGTCCAAAATTAAACTTTGTTTGATTTCAACAAAAATTGAATATATGAGGTTCTTTGATATGCTGAATCTAACCATGTATTTAGATTTTTTATTTGTAGGCCCCGCTATCAAATTGGTTCATATTGAGGTCAAAAGGGTCCAAAATTAAACTTTGTTTGATTTCATCGAAAATTGAATTATTGGGGTTCTTTGATATGCCAAATCTAACCGTATTTTTAATTTGGGTCCCGTTTTTTAAATTGGTCTTCATTGAGGTCCAAAGGGTCCAAAATTAAACTTTGTTTGATTTTAACAAAAATTGAATTCTTGGGGTTCTTTGATATGCTGAATCTAAACATGTGTTTAGATTTTTGATTATGGGCCCAGTTTTCAAGTTGGTCCAAGTTGGGGTCAAAAATTAAACTTTTTTTTGAATTCAACAAAAATTGAATATATGGGGTTCTTTGATATGCTGAATCTAACCATGAATTTAGATTTTTTATTTGTGGGCCCCGCTATCAAATTGGTTCATATTGAGGTCAAAAGGGTCCAAAATTAAACTTTGTTTGATTTCATCAAAAATTGAATTATTGGGGTTCTTTGATATTCCAAATCTAACCGTGTATTTAGATTTTTAATTTTAAGTCCCGTTTTTTAAATTGGTCTACATTAAGGTCCAAAGGGTCCAAAATTAAACTTAGTTTGATTTTAGCAAAAATTGAATTCTTGGGGTTCTTTGATATGCTGAATCTAAACATGTGTTTAGATTTTTGATTATGGGCCCAGTTTTCAAGTTTGACCAAGTTGGGGTCCAAAATTAAACTTTGTTTGATTTTAACAAAAATTGAATATATGGGGTTCTTTGATATGCTGAATCTAACCATGTATTTTGATTTTGGACATTGGACCATAATAGGTAAATTAAAAAAATTCAAGTTCTTAGACCACATTCTTTCTGTGTCAGAAACCTATGCTGTGTCAAATATTTAATAACAATCCAAATTCAGAGCTGTATCAAGCTTGAATGTTGTGTCCATACTTGCCCCAACTGTTCAGGGTTCGACCTCTGCGGTCGTATCAAGCTGCGCCCCAGCGAAGCATTTTATTCTTAATCTGTAGTAACATATGTTTGTTATTAGTCAAATATATCATATTTTTATTTTTAGTGGGCACTTGGGAATTCTTGAAACTTTGCGCATTAACTTAATACATAACCTTAATAACTAGTTTTCCTATTCAATTAATACATTTTTGATCAAGCATGGTAAATCAATGAGACAAGGCTTTTAAGGGATAAACTAAGCTGTAATAACAAGGCTTAGTTATTACAGGCATATAACTAATTATTATATGAGACACTTGGAATCTTGCACAGAACATCATTACATGCTCTGATCATTATTTCTTACAATAAATTAAAATAGATTGTGACAATGCCTGAGCAAAGGCATTGAAGAGATGTAGAGAAGCTGTAATAACAACCTTTAGTTATTACAGGCATATATTTTCTGTAATAACATAGGTGTACTATGCATGATTGACAACTATGAACTGTTATATCTTTCTAAAGTTTAGTATACACAAAGACAATGATAATATCAATAGAACTTGTATACAATTTAACAAAATAAGAAATGTATATTGCCCCTTTGAAACATGTAAAATACATATGTTATCACAGTTTTTTTGATTATTTAGTCCACAATAACAAATGTATGTTATTTTTCTCTAATAACTTATTAAAGTTACAACCTTGGCTGTTAATAGAAACGTAGCAAAGCCAATCTGACCAAACCAAAATATTTGCCTGACATAGAAAGGCAGGCAGCTTCCAGACCTTTGCTCATTCCATTTAATGGGTTGGGTCTAAATGAAAAAAATACTTGTGTTTAGGGATTCCTTACTTGCTGTATTTTTTATGCCTACCCTAAAGTTTTTATTGGCATTCTTTTTTTTGTAGTGAATCGTGACACAACTCTCTTACTTTGACAGTTTTGTTTCAGCACAATTTAAGAACAAACTAAAAAAAAAACCAGCTGAATTACAAATTATTTGCAAGATTGATATTAAAATAAAAACAAGTATCAAAAAAACAAAAGACTCAAAGTCACACTTTAAGAGTAAATAAGTTATTGAAGGCTAGTTCAAAGACCAATTGTAGCTAAAATTAATAGACCATCCTTTTCCAAAATTGAATATCAATCAAAACACACTCATTTTTAAGAAACACTTTCGAACTGAAAAATGCCAAGAGTCTTAATGCTTTGGAGAAGTTACAAATGCTATGGAAAAATACCAGAAATATGCATTATAAAACCTTATATTATCAGGCTATTATCCATAAAGTTTTCACTACTTTTTAATACTTTTGCAAACATTTTGGGTACAAGCATACTTCATGCTAAGTGGCTTTGCCTACAGCATAACAAATAAACATTAGAGAAAAGAACAGACAGTCATAAAACCTTTTATGTACCAAAATTGATAAATTTTCTCACAAAACTAACAAATGAATCAATGATTTTACTTTTAATTGACTCTGAAGGCTAGGCCTCTCTGTCATAAAAACTTAACTAGCTCAGTACTCGGAGCTCAAATTTGGTGCTCAAAACACCAAATCCAATATTTTGATTGGTTGATTTCCGAGTCGCAGTTCGATAATTGAACTAGAAAGTTTTATGGCAGTAAGCCCCAGCCAATCTGTTATTCACATTGTAAAAGGGAGATAACTACATATTGTACTCAATTCAGAGATGTTTGGACAGATTGAGACAAAGCAGGTCGAAGTTTCAAGACCGATTCCGTGGTATAAACAGTAAAGAAATGGAGAAGGATGCTAATGATAACTTTATACATGAGTTAATGAGAGAGGAACTGAAGATAATACAAAGGTCATTTCAGGGGTCACCTACATTTGATGATAATGAGGTAAACGTATTTATTTCAAGGATTTCATTGAATAAGGCTACAGATGAATAAGATATTTGTAACTTTCTTTTACAGATGTTTATTGAATAGCCATTAACTCAGTTTTTCTTGAATATTTTCGTTTTTTAACATGTTTAAGTAATGGTTGAGGAATAATAAGAGATGTGGGTATTATGATAGCAACTTAATGATAACACAAATGACCAAACGACAGAAGTCAACATGCAGTATTCAACAAATATGTTAATCTCTAAATCGTTTCGAGTTTTAAAATAAATCCCCAAAATATAAATAGAAACTTTAAAAGATTTTCATTAACAAACAACAAAAAACATTATAATATGACAAAAGAAAATCTTAAACATCACTGATGATATTCCTGATATGGGATGTGCACATTTATATGTAGTACAGATAAATGCTTGTATTAAACATCTACATAAAAACATAAAACCAAATTTACTTTTTTGTGTAATTACATTGTATGTATATATGTGAAATGAGCTAGATTCAAAACCATTTACCTCTTTATAGATGGAAACAGACAAATTAGACTTTGATATTGATGAATATGTAACATATTTTGATGACATTCAACAAGAGCTGATTCAAGAAGGTATGTGGAATATTGTGGCATTTATGTGCGAAATTTTTGTATCTAGGGTTTTCATAACACAGAACAAGAGGTTAACTTCTTTTGATTAAATCTATTAAATATCACTACAAATTTGGTTAAAAGGTCACAAAGTTTACAGGTTATTGGAGCTAAGTATTGATAAGATCAACAAACAGACAGTTTTTTTTTACAGAGCATCGTCTGCAGAAAGTTAAATGGTGGTTGGAATCAAGTTCAGCTTGTCACTGATAATTTTTTTTTTTGAAATGTGAAAGGAACTTATATATGTACTTCATTACTGATTATCAAAAGTATGTTGAAATGTAATAAGGCACTTGTTACATTGATTGCACACAAATTCTTTGATGTTTAGCAAACAACAATCAATCAAAATTATACTATACAGAAACCAATTATTAAAATAAACATTGTACAACCTTTTCACAAATGTTTGTACTGTAGACTCCACCTCATCGGATATCGGCTAAATGAATATATCGGCTATTGTAATATTATTTGAAAACACCAAACCCTTCCCTTTATGTTGAATGTTAATTTTATCGTATAATCGAATATCGGATAAAAGAATATATCGGCAATTGGATAAGAATATTCAGAAAATTTTGTTCAAAACCATGCACAATCGGATATTTTCAATGACTTTCTGACAGGAAATGTATTGGTGAAATGGAATGGAAAATTGTGACTTATTGTGCTGGGAAGCATTTTGATATCCAATTTTTTTTTAATTCTGCTTGGTTGATTACAGAACTTACCAATTTTTTTTAATTCCCTATACTATAAGCCAACAGTATTATCTATTGAAAATTTATAAAGTTTCTTCTATTTTTTGTTTTGCAGAGAAAAGAATGATTGACGAATATGAAAATAGTTTACAACAAGAAGAGAAATCATTATGTACAGCCATAGAGAGACTATGTACAGATGAAGTTATATGTCCTCTTTGTCAAAAGTTAGTTTGTCATTAATAGTATGTCACATATATATTTCTCGAATTTTTACCTGATTTATCCTTTTCCTGACCTGTTGATTATTTTTATTCAATCAACGTGTGGTTCCTTTCATCTCAGTTTTTCAATGGTCAAAGTTTAATTAATTATCTCAAGATGGATACTGCTCTAGAGATTTTTGGGCTTTTGAACAAACATGTATGCAATCATATTGTCAATAATGTTTCTAACTATACAAAATTGTTTAAAAGTATTTTATTGAATCATATTTTACATTTTCATTTATCTGATTCTTTGGCAATTTAACCCTTTCTGAACCCATTGTTTAAAAAAATTTAATCAACATGTGGTTACCAATGATCTTAGTAGATTGTTGCAGGGACAGTCTATACTAACAGGACTGGTCACTTATAACAATATCTATCAAATTTTGCAGACAGAACTGTGCCGTTGGTGATGTCACGTGACTTCATAGCAAATCATTTCACATTTACAAAGTGTTCTTCATAACTATATGTTCAAGTTTAATGAAGTAACATTTTTATGAAATAGTATACATTTTGTCATTGCAAAATGCTGTTTTTGAAAAGATTTCACGGATAGTTTTTTAAATATAGATCTTTGAACTTTGAGGTATTTTGTTAATAAATTTCGAGTGGCCGCCATCTTGTTCGATATGTAATCCCCCTTTGTACGACTGCAGTGTTCTTCAAAACGATATGTCTCAGTTTAATAATTTGACATTCTTTTAAAATCTTATATTTTTTGTCATGGTAAATGGCTATTAATCAGATTTTATACATTTGTATTAACAATTATTAAATTACAATGTACCTTGAAATACGCAAATAACTACTAGCTTCTTATATCAGAGATACGAAACTAAGTTTATTGTTGGGTGATAGCTTTACACGGGAGGCTTAGTTCTTAATCAAAATCAATAGAGACGAGTCCTATTAGTATAGACTGTCCCTGATTGTTGGATGAGTTAAAAGGTCATAACCTTTATCAGCTCTCCTGATGAATCAAAATGTGCTTACATGTGTTAGAGATATTGACAATGTTATAAAAACTTTTACTACAGGTAAATAGTTAGATGTTCAGAAATTTTTGTTGAAGTTGTTTACTCTTATATATAAATATATTTTTCATTCAATGCAATGTTCTTGAATAAAAGTGATATTTTATTCATGCTGGCTTCCATTTGACCCAGAGATGCATAAATGAAGTGTTTGCTCATCAATGTCATGTATGACGTAGAAATCAGTAATATGGAGGCACTCTAAGGGGATATTTGTATATCAATAATGAAAATTTATTTGATAATCAATAGAGAAACAGATTCTTACTCATGGATTACCACATTTATCCAATTTTGATAGTTAAATTATTGAAATTTAAAGTCCATGCCTTTTTTAGCTCACCTGACCTGAAGGGTCAAGTGAGCTTTTCTCATCACTTGGCGTCCGTCGTCCGTCGTCGTCGTCTGTCGTCGTTAGCTTTTTACAAAAATCTTCTCCTCTGAAACCACTGGGCCAAATTTAACCAAACTTGGCCACAATCATCATTAGGGTATCTAGTTTTAAAAATGTGTCCGATGACCCTGGCAACTAACCAAGATGGCCGCCATGGCTAAAAATAGAACATGGGGGTAAAATGTAGATTTTGGCTTATATCTCTGAAACCAAAGCATTTAGAGTAAATCTGACATAGGGTAAAACTGATTATCAGGTCAAGATCTATCTGCCCTGAAATTTTCAGACAAATCTGACAACCTGTTGTTAGGTTGCTGCCCCTGAATTGGTAATTTTAAGGAAATTTTGCAGTTTTTGGTTATTATCTTGAATATTATTATAGATAGAGATAAACTGTAAACAGCAATAATGTTCAGCAAAGTAAGATCTACAAATAAGTTGTCATGACCAAAATTGTCAGTCGTCCCCTTTAGGAGTTATTGCCCTTAACAGTCAATTTTTAACAATTTTTCGTAAATTTTTGTAATCTTTTACAAAAATCTTCTTCTCTGAAACTACTGAGACAAATTTAACCATACTTGGCCATAATCATTATTAGGGTATCTAGTTTAAAAAATTTGTCCGATGACCCCGACTTCCAACCATCATGGCCAACTTAGTTAAAAATAGAACATAGGGGTAAAATGCAGTTTTTAGCTCACCTGACCTGAAAGGTCAAGTGAGCTTTTCTCATCACTTTGCGTCCGTCGTCCGTCGTCCGTAAACTTTTACAAAAATCTTCTCCTCTGAAACTACTGGGCCAAATTTGACCAAACTTGGCCACAATCATCATTGGGGTATCTAGTTTAAAAAATGTGTCCGATGACCCCGCCAACCAACCAAGATGGCCGCCATGGCTAAAAATAGAACATGGGGGTAAAATGTAGATTTTGGCTTATATCTCTGAAACCAAAGCATTTAGAGCAAATCTGACATGGGGTAAAATTGTTTATCAGGTCAAGATCTATCTGCCCTGAAATTTTCAGATGAATCGGACAACCCGTTGTTGGGTTGCTGCCCCTAAATTGGTAATTTTAAGGAAATTTTGCTGTTTTTGGTTATTATCTTGAATATTATTATAGATAGAGATAAACTGTAAACAACAATAATGTTCAGCAAAGTATGATCTACAAATAAGTCAACTTGACCAAAATGGTCAGTTGACCCCTTAAGGAGTTATTGCCCTTTATAGTCAATTTTTAACCATTTTTCGTAAATTTTTGTAATCTTTTACAAAAATCTTCTCCTCTGAAACTACTAAGACAAATTTAACCAAAATTGTCCACAATCATCATTAGGGTATCTAGTTTAAAAAATGTGTCCGATGACCCTGCCCGCAAACCAAGATGGCCGACATGGCAAAAAAATAATACATAGGGTAAAATGCAGTTTTTGGCTCATATCTCTGAAACCAAAGCATTTAGAGCAAATCTGATGGTATAAAATTGTTCATTAGGTCAAGATCTATCTGCCCTGAAATTTTCAGATGAATCGGACAACCCGTTGTTGGGTTGCTGCCCCTGAATTGGTAATTTTAAGAAAATTTTGCAGCTTTTGGTTATTATCTTGAATATTATTATAGATAGAGATAAACTGTAAACAGCAATAATGTACAGCAAAGTTAGATCTACAAATAAGTCAACATGACCAAAATTGTCAATTGACCCCTGAAGGAGTTATTGCCCTTTATAGTCAATTTTTTACAATTTTCATAAATTTTGTAAATTTTTGTAAATTTTTACAAAATATTTTCCACTGCAACTACTGGGCCAAGTTCATTATAGATAGAGATAATAGTAAGGAGCAAGAATGTTCAGTAAAGTAAGATCTACAAACACATCACCATCACCAAAACACAATTTTGTCATGAATCCATCTGTGTCCATTGTTTAATATGCACATAGACCAAGGTGAGCGACACAGGCTCTTTAGAGCCTCTAGTTGGTTTATATCTCTGAAACTAAAGTATTTAGAGCAAATCTGACAGGTGGCAAAAATGTTCATCAGATTTAGATTTATTTGCCCTGAAATTTCAGACAAATCCAACGACCCGTTGTTGGGTTGCTGCCCCTGAGTTAGTAATTTTACAAAAATTTTGCAGTTTTTTGTTATTATCTTAGATATCATTATAATATCTAATATCTAATACTATTAATTATGATTTTAACCTTATTTTACATGATTTCCAAAGCATCAGTAAATACAGGTGAGCGACACAGGCTCTTCAGAGCCTCTAGTTTTATCTTGTTTGGATAAATACGATAATCCACTTGTACCAATTTAAGAATTTATAGTTCTCAAACCATTATGAAATGATTCTATGTGATTTAAGCTTTATGACAAAAGATATTGTCATGAGTGTAGTGACCTCACTTTGATAAAGATACAATGTGAGTCATTTTAAATGGCATTCATTTAATTTAGTCCCATGATGATGATGAGGCTAAATAAAAGTATATGTGTAGTTCCAGTTACCCAACCGACCCTAGTTTAAACCCCCGACCCTAGAACTTTTTTTTCATTTCTGAGAAATAAATTTTCAAACGATCAAATTTTGAGGAATGTGAATTTAAATAATTAAATTCACAGACTTCTATCATCTGAATTTCCATTAGAAGTATCCACTATGGCTAAAATGCAACAAATTCTCAACAGAATGCAACAAAATTAACTAAAAACATAACATATTTGTTTATTTTACAACCAAACACATGGAAAATGGCGAACTTCCGGTAGGGATGTGTATAATACCGGAATTTGACTCGGTAAACACACGATTTTTTTCCGGATTTTGACAATCCAAAATAAAAATTGAAAAAAGATAAAATAAAATTGCCGACCTACCAACCCTATTTTTTTACGGATGTAACTGGAACCACACATATACTTTTATTTTGCCTGAACAGTGGGAAGGAAGGTTTTAACAAAAACTTAGAAAATAGTTAACTTTTGGAAGCATGAACCAAAAGATAAGGATAAATGAGGCAGCAATCGAACAACACCACTAACCAAAAGATGTCTAGAGTTTCTTGTCTATATATCTTGTTAAACATAATAATTATAGCCAAACTAGATAAAATATTGAACAAAATTACTGCAAACTCACTAGTATTTTTTTCTCTCCAGAAGTCAGTTGTTACAGAACAAAGGTGTAATATTTTGCCGATGTGGGTTGAGAATAGATACAGAGGTAAGCAAAACTTTTGAGTTATTAGAATTTTTGACTCAAGTCTTTTTGAACTTATTGTGACTTGACTGTATGGGTTGTTTTCCACCTATTGCAATTTATTCAAAATTCTGTCCAAATAGCCATTTGATTTATAAAACCACTGTTCAACTGGTCAGAAATTTGAACAAACTGCTGTAGAAAACTACAGTCAAGTCATGAAAGTGCCAGGTGATAAAATAAAGCATACTTACAACCCTATAAGACTTAAATTTCCACTTCAGTGATATTATGAAAAATCAGTCTAACCATTTGTATACAAATTGTATTGGAATTGTCATGCTAAAGGTGATAGGTAGTAATTTTGAAATGCTATGAAAATTTCCAGATTAAGCTTTCATACAATTTTAAAAAGTCTTCTATATTCGTAAGAATCAAACATCATTTGAATTAAAACATCTTATATTCAGTAAAATATGTGTGAAATTACAATATGTTGTTTATAAGTTTCCATGGGAGATAACCTAAAATTATTGTTCTTTTGAATATAGAAGACTTTTCAAAAGAAAAATTTATTATCTCCCATGGAAACTTCCTAACAACATATTGCAATTTCACACATATTTTACTTAATATAAGATGTTTTAATTCAAATGATGTAATATTCTTATGTATATAGAAGACTCTTATCAAGAAAATTTGTATGAAAACTTAGTTTGGACATTTTTACAGAAATTCAAAATTACTATCTAATATCACCTTTAGCATAACAATTCCTTTAAAATTTGTATACAAATGGTTAGACTGATTTTTCATAATATCATTGAAGTGGAATTAAAGTCTTCTATGATTGTAAGTATGCTTTATTATACCCCACGCAACGAGTTGCGGAGGGTATAATGTTTTTGACCCGTCCATCCGTCAGTCCGTCAGTCCTGTTTCTTGTCATCGCAACTCCTCTCAAACCACACAACAGAATTTCATGAAACCTTTTTAGATAATAAGGACATACTATGTAGTTGTGCATATCGACAGGAAATTGAGATTCAATTTTTTTTCTAGGAGTTACGCCCCTTTGAACTTATTTACTTTAATGTACTACTGCAACAGTTTGTCATCACAACTCCTCTGAAACCACACAACAGAATTTCATGAAACTTTGTAGATAATAAGGACATACTATGTAGATGTGCATATCGACAGGAAATTATGATTCAATTTTTTTTTCTTATACAATTTTTTTTTCTTGCACATACATTTTTGTATTTTATTTCTCCAATGACAATGTGAGGACGTGGGGTATGTGAGCGCACTCACTAAGGTTCTTTAATTTTATTACCTTACACTATCATGACTTGACCGTGGTTTTCTACAGCAATTTGTTCAAATTTCTGACCAGTTGAACAGTTTGGTTTTATAAAACAAATTGCAATTTGGTCAGAATTTTGAATAAGTTGCAATAGGTGGAGAGCAACACTTGCAGGCAAGTCACAGTAATTAGTGAAGTTAAGAATAGTTGCAAAAACAAGTCATGTTAGCTATAGGCAATGTTTTAAAACATTTGGTTTTATTCTTTAAAAAAATTTGAAGATACCGGAGTCTACTGTACCAAATATCATTAGCCCAGGAAGGTTTGACATCAACATCTTATTCAAAGAAATGAGAAAGAATTCACTTCAGTCCACACAAAATAACACAGAAAACTTTGTGCAACACAAACCTTACTACATGTATAATAAGGGGATGAACTTATATGCTATGAAAGGACACATAAAGGATAAAAATGTCCTTTTCGACAAGTGACACATGTCCCCTTAAAAGCTAAAGATACTAGTCTGCAAGTGCTAGTTATGCAGGTTATCATCAGCTTGGGAATGAATCTTTGTTTTTATTTAAAAGTGACAAGAAATAGATTGCAGATAAGAATAAATAACACTTTCATAAATTGAGATATTGATCAAACTCGAGCTCTTAGATTTGAGATTCCCTTGTGGTCTTGTGGTAGTGTGTTGGACTCCATGTGCTGAAAATGAAATGACAAATGCTGACTGACTGATTCTTTTTGAATGAATTAGTGTTGAAGATCATTAATGACCCATCCAATAAACGAATTACCTGTAACAACAGATTATGACACCTGTTTGTACCAGTTGATTAGCTTGGGGTCGTAAACAAAGTCTTAAACTTGTAGCCAGGTAAAATATCGTACAATTTATTTTTTTATCTTTACCAATTTAAATGATGATCGATAATATTACCATTACAGTCAAGAAATGAAAATTTTGATATAGGAAAATGTTGGCGCCAGAAATATTGCCAGCAGGCTTATTTTGTCGCTAGATGAAAAAAAAATCGCAATTAGCGACATTGGCAAAGCCCAGTGCGGACCTTGCTTCCTGTGGACTGTTACCTTGTGAACTAGCATGTATACATATCCAGCTTAGTGTGATTATCCTAGCACAAAGCAGGGATCGATATTCATATTACATTAACATGTTCTCATCCTGAATATGGATTTTATTTGCCGCTGGACGTGAAACATATGCACAGCCACCTCAGATTTGAGAAATTTTTATAGTTTAATTTTTTTGTGTGACTGTTAATGTTTGCTTATTTTAATAGAATCAAGATGCACTTACTTTAGCTTTTTGCAAGCTCAGTACTTAAACCGTAAGGTGGTTTAGCCAGGATGTGAAAAACTGTGAAATTATTTCTCAGGTGATATTTCAATTATGTGCTGTGTTTCCTTTTGTAGCAAGACTGCATAACCTTAGCTAATGTTAAATCTTCCTTAGAAGAAGGTATAAACCAGCATAGTACTACCTGTGAAGGAGAGTCTGTGTTTTCTTCTGTTCAGGATTATGGCAGTAACAACTTACTCATGTCCTGTAAGGTTTGTACTTTTGTTTAATTTGATTACACACATCTACCGTAAGCTGTGTGTATGCCTCATCTAGGAGAGTAGGGTGGCATTATGCTATAAGACCATCTGTTCTTTCCTCAGCAGAGAATCTTTTTAGAGTAAAAAAATTGGTGTAAGGTAGTTCTCCAAGACATTATAAAAAAAACACATGGGGTGTACTATTAAAAACTACTGCCAAATAGTTCTTTCCTACATTTCACAGTCCACTAATCAGGTTAAAAGAGAGGTTACATGATAGATACTAAAGGGACATTCAAAGTGTTAAGTCAAAGATCTAACAATGCAAAATACGAAAATGTCCAATAGACAAACAACAGTCTCTTGAAACACAACATAGAAAACTAAAGACGGAGCAACTCAAACCCCACTCAAAACGGTGATTTTAAAGCTTCGGTTAAAAAAAGAGTTTACAATGAGGTTGTGGTCACAATTAGATGGTGAATTTTCTCAATAACCATGTCTTAGTTTCTCTGCTGTGTTTTTGCATGGTTTGTTTGCCTTTTTAATGTTTATCTTATGAGAAACATTCTTATTAATATAACAATAATACATTTTACTCTAGGAATTTGCTTTGACCAAAAGTATGTAAAGTGGTCTAAATAGTTCATCTACAGTGATCCCTAGCATATCAACACTGAAGTTGTGAGTTTGAAACCTGCTTAAGCAAGGTGCATTTGACTCCGATTTTAATAATTACTAGGATTGCTTGTTTTCCTGCCGAAGGTCAAGATTCTCTCAGGGTACACACTGCTTCCTACTTCAATAAAAACTTGCTGCCACATGGTATAGCCAATAGCGCTGAAAGTGACTTAAACACCAACAATCAATCAATCAATGCATCTGTTAAAAACATTTAAACCTACAATTTATTATCTTGTTCTTTCAGACCTGTGATTGGATGTACATTGTGATTTAGACCAGAAGTAACTGGATTGAAGACGTGATCAAATACCAAAAGGATATTATTGGAGGCACTGGCTTCTTACAATGTTTTCTCTGTTTAGAAACAAGAAGCAAAAAGCAAGATAACTCAACTGGTTCTTGTTCTAGAAAGCTCCTGTGTGTACTGAAAAAATGTGAAACATTGAGAATATGGGAAAATATATAAAATGCTAAACTTGATAATGAAATATTCTATGTTTGTGTGCAGGTACATGAATGTGATTGTAAATAAATTGTTATGTTAAAGTATTTTATCATTTAAATTTACAAAAGGATAACAGGAAACACCAAAAACATTGGACAGAACAGCAGACTAAACAACGCACTAACACCCAACTTCTCTGAAAATAAGATGATTGCTTACTAACACTTCATTTTAACTGTTGTTGATACAGAATTCAGGCTTGTATAGTCCACGGTTATATTCTCCAAAATTGAACCTGGCAGACAGGGGTGGGGATTAAGCAAGAAATAAGAGAAAAATTTGATTTTGCGAGGTTTGTTTACGTTCCGCCATGTTTGTTATTTAAATTGTAGAGGGCACTCATCATTTTCAAAACTAATAATTTACCTAATCCATATTAATATGCAATTTTTATTCAATATCTAATATAAACTGATAAATTTCAAAATTAAATGCTTCATTACAAATTTCGGGTTTCTTTTTATTGCATTGCATAAAATAATCCGCTTGAATTTAACGGAACGAAAAAAGCATATAAGTCAGCAGAGAACCAGCTTATGCATAACTATGTTTCTCTAATTCTTAGCCAATTTATCCCTTTATGCACCCATTGTATAAAAAAAATTTAATCAACGTGTGGTTCGTTTTATCTCAGTTCTTCATTGGTTAAAATCCGATTATGACGTCGAATTTACTTGCTTTCCTCTGAATTTCCTATTGTGAAAAAGAAAGAACACATCTTTTTGCAGATCATTCGAAAAGAAGGAATAAACTTGCCTGCGTATTGTTTGAAAATCATTAGAGAAACAGATTCCACCACCAAATCTCGTGTAATACGATATTTATCCACTCTCGGCAGTTAAATTTTAAATATTTAAAACGCTCGGCAAGCCTCGCGTTTTAAATTTGAAAATTTAACTGTCTCGAGTGGATAAATATCGTATCACACTCGATGCAGTGGTAGAATCTATATATAAACTACCAAGCGTTATCTTTTATTTGTTCCGTTTTTGGTGTTTCATACTGATGCATGTGTTTTGTTTTAGCTTAAGATCCTTCAAACATTAATGTGATGGATATGTTAAACATTATTTTACTTACAGATTGAACTGTTTTACTTTCAAAGTCATATTCTAGTGATATCTATTATTGTACGGATTTTCCATACACTACATGCTATTTGAACTTCCGGTTGAATCAAAAACAAGTTTCTCAATTTGTTTTTAAAGGCAGTGCTTTAATGCCTTTCTAGTTGCCGTGTTAATCTTTCTTTCCGCGATATCCAACTTATCTACGTGGGGGGTCATTAGGCTCCAAGTAGATCCGGAAAATGTTGATTCTCTCTTCTTCTTATTGTGATATAAAATGTTTTTTGTTTCATTTCATTTACATTGGGAAATAGATAAACGATCATTGTGTTTTGTTAGCTTTAAAAACTTTTGATATATTTGTATTTTACATTATAAGCAGTCAACCGATTGACAAACAAGAATTATTTGAAT
Source organism: Mytilus californianus (assembly GCF_021869535.1). NCBI lineage: Eukaryota > Metazoa > Mollusca > Bivalvia > Mytilida > Mytilidae > Mytilus > Mytilus californianus. The sequence goes on along the minus strand of NW_026262734.1, from coordinate 26,187,774 downwards.
TCCGTGTGGAAAGAGGTCGGGTTAATTTCGAGTGTTATCTGCAATCTAGATGTTTATAAATCATTTCAGTCGTTGATATAATAATTAAAGGTCGACTGAACATGAATTATATTATACAATTTAAAGCGCATTTATGTTTATGCACGCGAACCCGTCTAACGTAATTGTTATTTCGCGGTTATATAAAGTAGCAAATTATCGTTCCTGAATAGGTGGCGCCGTGGTAGCCGATCCTGTTCTTCAACTTCCGGTTTCTGCACTGTGCAACTATTACAGTTGCATTTTTAATTAACGATGCCAAGTACATGTTGTTGTGTACCTGGATGTCATTTAAGAGGAGGACATGCATTTCCAAATGACTTAAAAAGAATGAAAAGTTGGATCAACGCCATGGCCCATACGCAGATTGGACAAGAACAAGATGAAATCGTGGAGTCCATCTCAATCAGCTGTTGTTTGCAAGGCACATTTTACTGAAAAAGACTACGTGCAGGAAACTATTCATGGTAAAACTCTATTTTCTTTTTAAAATATATAGTTATATATGTAATCGCCATGCGAATAAACCAAAGTTTGTTTACAACCGCAATTATCGTTTTAGAATAAAAGGGGGTGGTTAATTCAAGACGTCATAATTTTTTGGATTACGATTCAATGTGATCTGTTTGAGATTTTTTGGTGCTTGCTACAATTATAATGATTTCTTACAAGAGGTATATCATACTGAGAATTATTTTAGCAGTAATTATGCTAATGTAGTAATGACAGGAATGCATAAGCTATGCCTCATAGACTTTCTTGAAAAATATCAATGACAATGTTAACAGGAACAAAACAATGACATGCTCTCATCTATAGTATAGTTATTTAGGTACAAACAATGTATGTTTGTTGCATACGTCTCTCATTGTTTGTCCTCATTAGAGCTTATGTTTGTATGTTTGTCAATGCCGAATCAAAATAAAGTTTTACTTACTTACTTACTTACTTTGGATTTACATAACATACATTTTGATGTACATTGATTCAGGCTAACATAGTTTTATCCAGATTGTAATGAATAAATCTAGTTAATATTTTGCCAGGTAGTACAAAGTATGCATTGCTAATGGAAGTTCATTTAATTATCAAACAACTAATGTTTTATAACCTTTTTCAGGGCGCAAACCCACCATACAGAGACTTAAGTCTACTGCCATTCCCAGCCTATTTTCCTGGATTAAGCAAGAGACTGAATCGTCCGCAAAAAGAAAAATCAGGGCAGTTTCCTGTGAAAACAAAAGAACTAAACTTGATGAATATTGTAGTAGAAATCTAGAGGAAAGTTTTGATTGTAAAGTTGGTTTTCCTGAAGAAGTCATTCATACTGCAGACAGGATTTATGACTGTCCACCACCAACTGCCGAGCTCAGCCTAAATGTTGAGCTTCACAGATGGAATTACGCAAACACCATCAATGCCTATATTTTCAGCAGAGAATTTTGAAATGAAGACACGTGACACAGCCATGCATTTTTATACCTGTTTAGAGTTGTACATGTATACTAAATTTTTATTTGTTTTCACCACACTTGGTCCAGCAGCACATTGTTTGAGATACATATATTTTCAAATTGATAGGGTGTCATTTGAAAATCAGTTTTTTTATGACTTTGATGAAATTGAGGCATTATACAACCAACTTTGAACTGTCTAGATTCTAGATTGAAACTAGTGTTAAGAATATTGTGTAAACATGGATTGTTTTTATGTCTAAACAGTGGCGTGAGGCTAACACTTGGCCATTAAGTGGTTTAGTCAGGTATTTTTCGCCATCCAACTTCAAATTAAAGTTTCCTACAACTTGGATTATTATTGACAGCACAGAATATCCCGTGATAAAACCTAAAGCTCCTAGAGCTCAGGCAACCTTTTCATCATATAAAAACAGAAACACTGAAAATACTTGTATGTTCGACACCTGGTGGTTTAGTCAACTATGTCTCTAATGCATATGTTGGTTGTACCAGTGACTGTGAAATAGTTGAAAGATGTAGAATAGTTCAATTATGTGATCCAGGTGACAGTGTGATGGCAGACAAAGGTTTAAATGTGCAAGATTTGTTTGCTCACTTTTATCAAAAAAAGAAACAGAATTAGTTCCAAAACTCTTATACGGGATAGAAAAGTCTCCAATTAACACGTGCACATAGAGCTAATTATTGGACTTGGCAAAACATACAAAATTCTAATAAATCCTATGAATGGAACTGAAACAAAAGTTTCATCTGAAATAACATTTAGTTGTTTAATGTTGTGTAATTTTAGAACTTGTATTGTGCCAAAGGATGCATAAATAAAAGTGACACAATGAAGTTTGTTCTGATATATATATATAAATATTATTTACAATTACATGCACATGTAAATTGTAATGCATATAAAAATAAGGAGATGTGGTATGATATTCAGTGAGTTTATCGAACCAAAGTGCATAAGAAATGGGTTATGCAGTTACAGGTGTTACTGTCACCGTACAATCTCCAACAATTAGAAAAACTTGTGCCGTGTAAAAAATTTCAGAGATCTTACAACTAAGTTTGACTTTGGTGAATTGTTTATATCTGTTGATGTAAATATAAAAAAGAAGATGTGGTATGATTGCCAATGAGACAACTCTCCACAAGAGACCAAATGACACAGAAATTAACAGCTATAGGTCACAGTATGGCCTTCAATAATGAGCAAAGCACATACCGCACAGTGAGCTATAAAAGGCCCCGAAATGACAATGTAAAACAATTCAAACAAGAAAACTAACGGCCTAATTTATGTACAAAAAATGAACAAATAACAAACGACAACCACTGAATTACAGGCTCCTGACTTGGGACAGGCACATACATGTACATACAGAATGAGGCGGGGTTAAACATGTTAGCGGGATCCCAACCCACCCCTTAACCTGGGACAGTGGTGTAACAGTACAATATGAGAACGAACGATAAAAAATCAGTTGTAAGAGGCTTAACTCATTAGATCGATAAATACAAATACAAGTGGACGTGGCCGGGTAGTTGTACATCCAAACAACAAAAAGACACTAAGTACAGATCTGAGAGTACTCACATTTACTGACAGCTAGTTCAAAGCCACTAACAACTGATAAAAAAATCTTGCATCTAAGACTAAATTATCAATCCGTAAGCTCCCTTTAGAATTTTATAAATTTTAGATTTTACATTTCTGAGTTATGGGGTTTTATTCATTAAAAAAGGGGGGATTTTCCAGTTTTTGGACAACAACTCAAAAAATGCTTTAAGCAGTTCGCATGAAACTTTGGTGAATTATTTATAGCTATTGATGTAATCTCCCTATTGATTTTCCTAAATTTCAAATATGACATTGAGAAGAAATTGAACTTTATTTGTTTATAGTCTGGCAACAGATTTATTAAGTATTGCGCAACAGCACAGTATTGCACAACAGCAAGAAATCTTGAATTGAATATAAATTCAATTCATATAACCAATTTCAAGTTCTTTGACTACATTAATTCAGAAACTATAATATGTCAAATATTTAATTACAATCCAAATTCAGACTTGTATCAAGCTTGAATATTGTGTCCATTTTTGCCCCAACTGTTCAGGGTTGGACCTCTGCAGGTGTATCTAGCTGCGCTCAGCAAATCAGTTTATTTCTTAATTAAGAACTCCTTTTTGTCGAGCCTGTGACTTTTAACGCAGAAAGCTCGACATAGGGATAGTGATCCGGCGGCGGCGTTAGCTAACTTCTTAAAAGCTTTATATTTTAGAAGGTGGAAGGTCTGGATGCTTCATACTTTGTATATGGATGCCTCATGTTACGAAGTTTCCGTCAGTCACATGTCCAATGTCCTTGACCTCATTTTCATGGTTCAGTGACTACTTGAAAAAAAAGTTGAGATTTTTTGTAATGTTAAATTCTCTCTTATTATAAGTAATAGGATAACTATATTTGGTATGTGCGTACCTTGCAAGGTCCTCATGCCCGTCAGACAGTTTTCACTTGACCTCGACCTCATTTCATGGATCAGTGAACAAGTTTAAGTTTTGGTGGTCAAGTCCATATCTCAGATACTATAAGCAATAGGTCTAGTATATTCGGTGTATGGAAGGACTGTCCAACTGGCAGGTGTTATCTGACCTTGACCTCATTTTCATGGTTCAGTGGTTATAGTTAAGTTTTTGTGTTTTGGTCTGTTTTTCTTATACTGTATGCAATAGGTCTACTATATTTGGTGTATGGAATGATTGTAAGGTGTACATGTCTAACTGGCAGGTGTCATCTGACTTGACCTCATTTTCATGGTTCAGTGGTCAAAGTTAAGTTTTTGAGTTTTGGTCTTTTTTTCTAATACTATATGCAATAGTTCAACTATATTTGGTGTATGGAAATATTTTATGATCTATTTGTCAGTCACGCAGGTTTTTTTTTACCTTGACCTCATTTTCAAGGTTCATTGCTCAGTTTTAAGTTTTTGTGTTTTGGTCTGTTTTTCTTAAACTATAAGCAATAGGTCAACTATATTTGTTGTATGGAAGAATTGTTAGCTGTACATGCCTGCCTAGCATGGTTCATCTGACCTTGACATCATTTTCTTGGTTCATTGGTCAATGTTTAGTTTACTTGGTTAATGCTAAGTTTATGTGACAGTTGTAATAAAGCTTTATATTTAGGACTATCAACATAATATCAATGATTAGTAAAGATGGCGAGACATTTCAGCGTGTGCACTCTTGTTTCATTCATAAATTACTTTATACTTGGAAATATAATTTTGCTTGGAGTTATAGTTTCTAAAAAAAGTATTGTCATTGAAAGAGTTGACATGTTGCAATGTACATTTATTCTACATAGTTCTATGGTACCAAATCAAAAGTTTATATAACAGAAAGAAGTCAAAGGTTTCCCATCATAGTTTAGTTACATACATTTTTTTTTACCTGAGGTCGTTGAAAATTGATCATTTTATATAAATAAGGAGATGTGTTATGATTGCCAATGAAACAACTATCATCCATACATTGTACCTACCAGTAACAAACCACATTTGCGAAGTTGAATAAAATACAGTTGATAACATTTACTTATTACTAAAAAGAAAATGCCAAACTATTTTAAACAGTATTTGACTATAAACATAGATAAAAAAAGGTACAAAGTGGACATAATGCACTAGTTCATAAACAAGTGAGAACAATCGCCTTCATATAGAGCTCAGAATATGACATTCATAAAACTTGTTCAATATCATTAAAGAACTCTAAATCTTAAATACTGAAAGCCACCTCTGATAAGTACAATGTACTATGCAAGATAATGATACAACTGGACTAAAAATACACACAACCTGTAATTAACTGCCTTTACAGTGCTTTCGCACTTTGATTTTTTTGTGATTTTGACTTATTTTAACACTCGTGAAGTGTTCTAAAATTATTTACAAGAGTTTTCAACTTCCATTTAATGATGGAAAATGTGTTTTACTGGAGGTTCATTAGAAGTTTTACGACTAGTTGCAAAAAGTTTATTAGCTGAATTCTTTTGGCGAGAAGGGGGTGCGGACAATGTACCAGTGCGAGCTATACAAGGCCCATTACGGTAGTCATCTCATTGACATTAATACCACATCACCTTATTTTTATATGTACAAACAAAAGATAACAACCAACAATGCATGTTCCAGATAGCCTGACTTGGAACAAGCCCAAAATTTGATGGGGACAAACTAGTTTTATAAGCACACAAACTCCCCCTATCTAGACCATATGTCATAAAAGTAAGCATGGATTAGTAAAACTACACAGTCCAGCTATCAACAGGATGACCAATAACTTCAATAAGGAAGTAATAGCACATAATTTAGAAAGCAGAGTCAAAATGTGCTTTCTACTACAGGACTTAAGTTGCATAACAAAAGCTTAACTGATAACTGACCTGTCAAATGTAGTAAATAATACATATTTTTATGTCACTCAAACTTTCTTTCAATATCTTATTCTTTCCAAAAAAATCATACAACAAAAAATTGTGGCAGTTTAAAATGCAAAAAGTGAACAATGGGCCACATGACCATTTCTGTCTTGCCTGCTACAAAAGTTGCAGAATGCGAGCCGTAGGGATTACAATGCGGCAGGGGTGTATACTATTTGCATATACATATATATCAGAAGGTAGAAGACCTGGGTGCTGCTTACTTTATATGCAGATACCTTATGTGATCAAGTTTCTGTCTGTCATATGTCCATTATCCCATACCTCATTTGTATGGTTCAATGACTGCTTGAAAAAAAATAGTTTGTCAGTGAAATACTCACTTATTATGAGTAATTGGATATATGGTATATGACATCCTTACAAAGTCTACATGTTTGTCAGACAGGGTCCACCTGACCTTGACCTCATTTTATGGATCATTGATCAAAGTTAACTTTATGTGGTGAAGTCTGTATCTTAGATAATATAAGCAATAGGTCAACTATATTTGGTGTATGGAATGATTGTTAGGTGTATATGTCCAACTGACAGGTTTCATATGACCTTGACCTCATTTTCATGGTTCATTGGACAATTTTAGTTTTTGGGGTTTGGTCTATTTCTCATATACTATATGCAATAGAGCCACTATATTTATACCCCATGGAACAAAGTTCTGTAGGGTATATTGTTTTTGACACGTCCATCAGTCAGTCAGTTCTGTTCTTGTCAACTCCTCTGAAACCACGCACCAGAATTTCATGAAACTTTGTAGATAATTCAAAACCAATTGTTCAGAGAACAATTGAAGGTCTTTCCACATTAAATTTCAGAATAATTGATGAGATGCTACTTTTGGTTTACTCAAAGTTACTATTGGCGTTTAAATATGTTTCTTCATACTGATTAAAAATATATGGTTTCTATATACTATTGTCTGAAATAAGGAAATAATTTGCAACTTCCAGTTTAGAAAATATCACTTACAGCCTCATATGATATCTTGCTACACACTTGATTCCTAAAATATGTGGTTTCTATATACTTTTATTTCAAATAAGGGAGATAATTTGCTACTTCCTTTTTACAGAAGGTGACTTCTGGTGTCAATGAAAGGTTGTTTTATGCTGATCTAAACATATATAGTTTCTATGTATTTTTCCCTTCAATCAGTGCAAAATTAGCTAATTCCAGTTAGCACAAGGTCACTTCCGGTTGACTTTTTTCAAGATCATGAGTCACAAAACGTTTTGCAAAAGACATTATGGCTTTATCATGTATCAAAATGAAGTTATATTTGATTTACTTTTAATTTTAACATTTAAGGGGCAATAACTCCTAAAAGATATCCTTTGGACTGAATGTACCATTTCTTTGTATCAACAAAACAAACATTTAACATTAGTTCTTTTGTATCTAGCTTTTATAGTATAAAATAAGATGCACACACAAGCAAAGGGCAAAAATAAGAAAATGACCTTGATCTTTGACCTTGACACCATTTTCGTTTTGGTGGACCAAGGACCTCAAATCAGGATACCCTAGGTCTCTATCATTTTCGGTTCATGAGTTACATTTATATACCACTCATGTCAAATACAAAAGGGGAAATAACTCTCATATGGAGTCTCAGTATCACTTTGGTTAAAATTAACTGAAGAATCCTGAGGATTAAACGAGCCATTTGGAAAAGTAAATTTGTCGATTTCTTTTACGGTTGTGAAGGAGATGTACAAACAGAAAAACAGTGTTTGGGGAGATAACTCTTACAAAGAATAGTGTTCAGTTAAGCAGGGTCAAAATTAAAAGTGCATAAACTGTACGATAACATATACCAAATATTTAAGCGACATGTTGTGAAACAAAAATTACACGCAAGAACAAAATTTGGCGGAAAAAAAAAAAAATAAGCAGAACAAATACAATTGGTCATTTCAACTCCTCTGAAACCACACAACAGAATTTCATGAAACTTTCGACTTACTATGTAGATGCGCATATCGACAGGAAGTTATGATTATATTTTTTTTAGGAGTTATGCCCCTTTTAACCTACAATTTTGGACTAAATTTACTACAGCAGCAGTTTGTCATCGCAACTCCTCTGAAACCATACAACAGAATTTCATGAAACTTTGTAGATAATAAGGACATAATATGTGCATGTAGATTTGCATATCCACAAAAAAATTTCACCTTTGACTTTTGTAGGAGTTATTAGTCTTTGAACATAGAAATCAGGTGAGATTTCTTTTACCCAGTGACAATGTGGAGGCATGGGGTATGTGAGCGTGCTCACAAAGGTTCTTTAATATGTGTATGGAATGATAGTAACGTGAACATGTCTTGTCCAGCCAGTTTCATATAACCTTGACCTCATTTTCATGGTCAATGTTAAGTTTTCTCAGTTTTGTTAGTTTATCAGATACTATAAGCAATATGTCAATTATATTTGGTGTACTGAATGATTGTAATGTGTACATGTATATCTGGCATATGACCTTAACCTCATTTTCATGGTTCATTGGTCAATGTTAAGTTTTTGTGCTTTGGTCTGTTTTCCAGATACTATTAGCAATAGGACTTCTATATTTGGTGTATGAAATGATTGTAAGGTGTACATGTCTTTGTGGCATGGTTCATCTGACCTTGAAATGCATGTGATACTTGTAGTAAAGCCTTCCTATTACAGACTTTCAACATTTATTCAATCATAAGTAAAGAAGGCAAGACATTTCAGTGTGTGCACTCTTGTTCCCAACATGTTTCTTTAACAATGTTGTAAAATGCACAATTATGTATATGTGGAACTATAAAATGTAAAAAATCAATAAATTAAACCCAAATGTAAGGTGAAATGGTACCAATAGTTTCTTACAAAAAAAAAGTTCCCAAGTCAGGAAAAATTGGGGAAAATTCCTAAGACAATTCCAACCTGTTAATACTATGCAGTAAGTGTCAGTATTCTTGGAGAGGCTTGATAGTTTTATGTTTCGAGTGTAAAATTGTGCTATACTCTGCTATGGATAAGCAATGACTTCAATGACTATAAACAATTTGTTGTCAACCATACTATTCAAAATAATTTCCTGTCAGTGGCGGATCCAGAGGGGGGGTTCCAGGGGTTGGAACCCCTCCCCCCCCTTTTTTTTGGATGATCAATGCATTTGAATTGGCACATATAGTTGGAACCCCCTTTTATCCTGGGTTGGGACCCCCCCCCCCCCCCCCCCCCCTTTTTAAAATGGCTGGAATCGCCCCTGCCTGTCCTGTAAAAACATTAACGGTACCAATTTTACAGTACCAGATGCACATTTCGACAATGTCTCTGCAGTGTATAATAATTGTTTCCTGGTAAAAAATATAAAATATGCAGAAACACAGACACTATAGCTAGTATAATTCCTCCCTCTTATTGAAATTGTAACAAGACAAGAGGCTCCAAGGATCCTGTATCACTCACTTTGTATTTTTGCATAAAAACAAGAACATTTTGGTTGGATAGAAACTGTGAAGGCCAAAATCTTGTCTTGTTGATCATTTTTACTATTCAAGGTTTGTATCTATCATATCTATTGGAGCTTTTCGAGACTATGTATAAACACTAAAATTGGTCAATAACTCCATTAGGAGTCAAATAAAGATTTCAGAAATTTGACTTGTTTCTTTATCTTTGTCTTGCTGGTATATTTGCACTTCTAAATTTCTTTCTGTATATGTTTAGCTAGAAACACAGAAAGTGAATAGTATCATCATTATAGTTGCTATAAGGGGCTGGTTGATGTATTAGTAGATCTTGTCTAGATGATAGTTTATGCTGTTTAACTTTTCTTTCCATCTATTAAAGTTATCATTATTATATCCATAAAATAGGTAAAATCAACTATTGAGGGCATAACACCTTCAAAGAGTGGACTGCAATTTTGGTCATTTGACTTGTTTGTAGGTCTTATTGCAGATCTTCTTTGCTGTTCATAGTATTTATGTATGTTACTAAAGTTTTTATCAGAAATAGGTATGAATTTTCATTAAAGGCCAATAACTCTCCTAAGGAGTTTACTAATGATTCCAGCCATATTGACATTTTCAGATCTTGCTCTGCTGTTCATTTTTGCATTTTCTTTAACAGTTTCCAATATTTAAGCCAAAAACATCCAAAATGGGTCAAAACCAACATTGAAGGACAATACTTTCTATAAGAAGTCAACTGACAATTTTGGTCATTTTGACCTATAGTAGATCTTATTTTGCTGATATTTTTTGCTATTTGCAGAGTGTTTCTATCTACTATAGTTTCAGCCAAAAACACAAATTGGGTAAATATTATCATTAAATGGAAAAAACCCAATAAGGAGTTGACTGAAGATTTCAGCCATGTTGACATTTGTCAATCTTGTCCTGCTGATCAAAGCTTTCTCAATCTATTGAAGTTTTTGTTTAACCAAAGTTACAGAATGCAAGACATAGGGATTACAATCCAGCTGGGAAATAAACTATTTGTATAAAGCTTTATATTTCAGAGGGTAGAAACCTTGGATGCTTCCTACCTTGTATACAGATGTCTTATGGTTTATTTTGTTTTTGTTATACAAATTGAAAATATATTGAGTAAAAATGTATCCATAACACTAGTTTGAACTTGAGTAATCCAGAAAAAGTATATATATTTCTGGTTTGAATTTATTATGCAAGAAACTTGCATTTGACAGCCATATTCAATTTGGTTCCTCTCTCATTAGTCTTTTTTTCAATACAAAGCAGCATGAGTTTTGAAGTGCACATAACTTTATTCCAAGTGCCAAGCTGGTCTAAAAAAGGCATCACCTGCATACTGGCAAAGGAGAATCAAACTGCTAGAATTTTGATTGAATCCTTTGGTATCCATAAAATATGAAACTGCAACTGTTAAAGCATATTTCTAATCAAAATTCTGTTAAGCATAGACAATATGTACAAGTATTAAAATAGCTCAGCTTTTTGTTTCAAGGATCAGGTTGAAAACTAGGAATTGGTTACACAAAAGTAGGTTATGTGGCTAAAATGATTCTAAAGTCTTGAAAAATGAGGAAAAATAATTGAAAACTAAATCCATACATGTAATAGTTATGCAAATTCAGCATGTGAATTATCTTTCAGTTGGTTACACAACTAGAGGCTCTCAAGAGCCTGTGTCGCTCACCTGATTCTACTTTGGTTTTGGAAATCATGTAAAAATAGATTAAAATCATAACAGATACCCTAATAATGAGTGAGGCCAAATTTGGTTTGATATTGGTCCTGTAATTTAATAAAAAATCCTGGTGGCCATCTTGAACAGTAAATCAGCAACAAAGTAGCAACACTTAATCAGCACCTCATAAGAAACATTTATGCCATGTTTTGGTTTCATTCCATTCAGTGCACCTCTAGAAGAAGCATTTGTATGTATTTCCCATAGGGTCTTATGTTAAAGGAAGTCCCCCCATTGGCGGCCATCATGGATGAAGGATCAGCTTCAAAGTAACAAAAATTAGTCAGCACCTCATAAGGAACATTCATGCCATGTTTGGTTCAATCCATTCAGTATGTGGTTCTCTAAAAGAAGACATTTGTATGTATTGTCCATAGGGTCCTTTGTTAAACATTGTCCCCATCTGGCAGCCATCATAGATGAAGGATCAGCTTCAAAGTAACAACACTTGGTCAGCACCTCGAAAGGAACATGCATGCCATGTTTGGTTTCATTCCATTCAATGGTTCTCTAAAAGAAAACATTTGTACGTATTTCTCATAGGGTCCTATGTTAAACTAAGTCCTCCGCTGGCGGCCATCTTAGATTATGGATCGGCTTCATAGTAACAACACTTGGTCAGCACCTCATAAGAAACATTCATGCCATGTTTGGTTTCATTCCATTCAGTGGTTCTCTAAAAGAAAACATTTGTATGTATTTCCCATAGGATCCTATGTTAAACTAAGTCCCCCGCTGGCTGCCATCTTGGTTGATGGATCGGCTTCAAAGTAACAACACTTGGTCAGCACCTCATAAGGAACATTCTTGCCATGTTTGGTTTCATTCCATTCAGTGGTTCTCTAAAAGAAGACGTTTGTATGTATTTCCCATAGGGTCCCATGTTAAACTAAGTCCCCCGCTGGCGGCCATCTTGGATTATGGATCGGCTTCAAAGTAACAACACTCGGTCAGCACCTCATAAGGAACATTCATGCCATGTTTGGTTTCATTGCATTCAGTGGTTCTCTAAAAGAAAACATTTGTATGTATTTCCCATAGGATCCTATGTTAAACTAAGTCCCCCGCTGGTTGCCATCTTGGATGATGGATCGGCTTCAAAGTAACAACACTTGGTCAGCACCTCATAAGGAACATTCTTGCCATGTTAGGTTTCATTCCATTCAGTGGTTCTCTAAAAGAAGACATTTGTATGTATTTCTCATAGGGTCCTATGTTAAACTAAGTCCCTCACTGGCGGCCATTTTGGATGATGGAACGGCTACAAAGTAACAAAACTTGGTCAGCACCTTGTAAGGAACATTCATGCTATGTTTTGTTTCATTCCATTCAGTGGTTCTCTAAAAGAAGTCATTTGTATGCATTTCCCATAGGGTCCTATGTTAAACTAAGTCCCCCGCTGGCGGCCATCTTGGATGATGGATCGGCTACAAAGTAACAACACTTGGTCAGCACCTCCTAATGAACATTCATGCTATGTTTTGTTTCATTCCATTCAGTGGTTCTCTAAAAGAAGTCATTTGTATGCCTTTCCCATAGGGTCCTTTGTTAAACTATGTCCCTCGCTGGCGGCCATTTTGGATGATGGAATGGCTACAAAGTAACAACACTTGGTCAGCACCTTGTAAGGAACATTCATGCTATGTTTTGTTTCATTCCATTCAGTGGTTCTCTAAAAGAAGTCATTTGTATGCATTTCCCATAGGGTCCTATGTTAAACTAAGTCCCCCGCTGGCGGCCATCTTGGATGATGGATCAACTACAAAGTAACAACACTTGGTCAGCACCTCCTAATGAACATTCATGCTATGTTTTGTTTCATTCCATTCAGTGGTTCTCTAAAAGAAGACATTTGTATGCATTTCCCATAGGGTCCTTTGTTAAACTAAGTCCCCCGCTGGCTGCCATCTTGGATTATGGATCGGCTTCAAAGTAACAACACTCGGTCAGCACCTCATAAGAAACATTCATGCCATGTTTGGTTTCATTCCATTCAGTGGTTCTCTAAAAGAAGTCATTTGTATGCATTTCCCATAGGGTCCTTTGTTAAACTAAGTCCCCCGCTGGCGGCCATCTTGGATGATGGATCGGCTACAAAGTAACAACACTTGGTCAGCACCTCATAAGGAACATTCATGCCATGTTTGGTTTCATTCCATTCAGTGGTTCTCTAAAAGAAAACATTTGTATGTATTTCCCATAGGATCCTATGTTAAACTAAGTCCCCCGCTGGCTGCCATCTTGGTTGATGGATCGGCTTCAAAGTAACAACACTTGGTCAGCACCTCATAAGGAACATTCTTGCCATGTTTGGTTTCATTCCATTCAGTGGTTCTCTAAAAGAAGTCATTTGTATGCATTTCCCATAGGGTCCTTTGTTAAACTAAGTCCCCCGCTGGCGGCCATCTTGGATGATGGATCGGCTACAAAGTAACAACACTTGGTCAGCACCTCATAAGGAACATTCATGCCATGTTTGGTTTCATTCCATTCAGTGGTTCTCTAAAAGAAAACATTTGTATGTATTTCCCATAGGATCCTATGTTAAACTAAGTCCCCCGCTGGCTGCCATCTTGGTTGATGGATCGGCTTCAAAGTAACAACACTTGGTCAGCACCTCATAAGGAACATTCTTGCCATGTTTGGTTTCATTCCATTCAGTGGTTCTCTAAAAGAAGACGTTTGTATGTATTTCCCATAGGGTCCCATGTTAAACTAAGTCCCCCGCTGGCGGCCATCTTGGATTATGGATCGGCTTCAAAGTAACAACACTCGGTCAGCACCTCATAAGGAACATTCATGCCATGTTTGGTTTCATTGCATTCAGTGGTTCTCTAAAAGAAAACATTTGTATGTATTTCCCATAGGATCCTATGTTAAACTAAGTCCCCCGCTGGTTGCCATCTTGGATGATGGATCGGCTTCAAAGTAACAACACTTGGTCAGCACCTCATAAGGAACATTCTTGCCATGTTAGGTTTCATTCCATTCAGTGGTTCTCTAAAAGAAGACATTTGTATGTATTTCTCATAGGGTCCTATGTTAAACTAAGTCCCTCACTGGCGGCCATTTTGGATGATGGAACGGCTACAAAGTAACAACACTTGGTCAGCACCTTGTAAGGAACATTCATGCTATGTTTTGTTTCATTCCATTCAGTGGTTCTCTAAAAGAAGTCATTTGTATGCATTTCCCATAGGGTCCTATGTTAAACTAAGTCCCCCGCTGGCGGCCATCTTGGATGATGGATCGGCTACAAAGTAACAACACTTGGTCAGCACCTCCTAATGAACATTCATGCTATGTTTTGTTTCATTCCATTCAGTGGTTCTCTAAAAGAAGTCATTTGTATGCCTTTCCCATAGGGTCCTATGTTAAACTATGTCCCTCGCTGGCGGCCATTTTGGATGATGGAATGGCTACAAAGTAACAACACTTGGTCAGCACCTTGTAAGGAACATTCATGCTATGTTTTGTTTCATTCCATTCAGTGGTTCTCTAAAAGAAGTCATTTGTATGCATTTCCCATAGGGTCCTATGTTAAACTAAGTCCCCCGCTGGCGGCCATCTTGGAGGATGGATCAACTACAAAGTAACAACACTTGGTCAGCACCTCCTAATGAACATTTATGCTATGTTTTGTTTCATTCCATTCAGTGGTTCTCTAAAAGAAGACATTTGTATGCATTTCCCATAGGGTCCTTTGTTAAACTAAGTCCCCCGCTGGCTGCCATCTTGGATTATGGATCGGCTTCAAAGTAACAACACTCGGTCAGCACCTCATAAGAAACATTCATGCCATGTTTGGTTTCATTCCATTCAGTGGTTCTCTAAAAGAAGTCATTTGTATGCATTTCCCATAGGGTCCTTTGTTAAACTAAGTCCCCCGCTGGCGGCCATCTTGGATGATGGATCGGCTACAAAGTAACAACACTTGGTCAGCACCTCATAAGGAACATTCATGCCATGTTTGGTTTCATTCCATTCAGTGGTTCTCTAGAAGAAGTTCAAAATGTAAAAAGTTTACGCCGACGACGGACGACGGACGCCAAGTGATGAGAAAAGCTCACTTGGCCCTTCGGGCCAGGTGAGCTAAAAATATGTATCCACTCTTAACCACCAACCTGAAATCAACATACTAAAAGCCAGTTTTGTACTTCTTGCAATTCAGCCAAAAATACTGTAGGTTGCCTCTGGCTATTGTGATAGAAAACAAAATAATTAAATGTTTCAATGCTTTATTCACTTTGAAAGGAATGTTAACATTCCATACATATTTGTAAAATCTTCAAATTACCAGAAACATACATTTTGTATAGTCTAATATCAATGATCTAGTCAAATTTACTTTGAGTTGTTTTTTGAATAACCAAAATAATACAATTATTCAAACCTGTATTTTTAAAAACAAAGGTTGTGTCAGTTCTTTGTCCCTTTCTTCTTATTATTGACAGGACAACACTTCATAAGCTATTCTTTTCTTTGGCTCCAAAATATAATTTTGTGCAAAGAATTTATCAAAATGAAAATATATTATAAACAATGGCTTAAAATTCCACTGTGCCGACACACATGTACACCTATAGCAAATAAGCTCTTAACCTGGATTGCCTAATTTTAAAACCTGCCTTAAAATAATTGTTATTCATTGTGGCAGAAAATTCTACTTCATAGCATAGCAGGTTATAAGTATCAGAGTGAATGATTAATTTGTGTAGATGAACAAAGCAAAAAAGATTTTTCAAACTAGTTTGTTAGGTATGATGTAGGAATCTGCCAGTCCAACCTCTAAAAGTTCTAAGGGTAATTTCATTGGCTATTAATAGTATACCCTAAAATGAGAACAATGTCATGTCATTGGTTATTTCCATTGTTTAAGACATTGTTAGCCAATCACAACATTTTGGTGTTGATTTTGAAATTATTACCCACAATGCTTAAGATTCTGAAATGTCTAATAATTTAACTCTATTGTTGTCTCTTTCCTGACCATAACAAAAATCTAACTAACTGGTAATCATAGAAATGAAATTTGCTTAAGATTTGAACTAATATAATGGGAATATATACAATGACTTTTCAACAATTTTTTTTAATAATTACTCCTTGTTGTATCTCTAAATAACAAAATTGATTCACATGTATTTGATAAGATATGTTTCAAAATAATTTTCTTCCATGAGGTACTATCAAATAAAGATAATAGTGCAACAAAACAAGCACAAACATTTAATATGAAAAATGCTGGAATTGTTACATATGTGCCTTCTTTGACAATCAACATTTTGGTACAAAGTTTATAATCAAGACTGAATTACTAAAAAAAAACCAAATAATTTACAATCAAACGACGAAAAAAAATCTGGATATACAATCTACTTTTCATTCTTGGTGAAAAATTACATCTTGCTGAATTTCTTACAATTTTACAGTTTTACTTGTTTGTAAACTAAAGTACTATAATATGATTTATACATATCACGTCACATAGCAAATAAAATAAACTAACAATTTAAGCTTTACTAATATGACAATATACCCTCAAACTGCATTTTTTTTTATTTCTTCATAAATCAAGCATTTTGCCTTCAGCAACATTGAAAATCTTCACATAAGAACAACAGTTCTGACCCTGTAAAATTTTAATGATAAAACTTTTTATTCTAAATTATACATTACAATAAATAAAAACTATTATAATGAACAGTCTTCCACAGTCTATTCATTTTTGATATAAAATAATTCATAAATCTGTTAGAGTTTTTTGTAGAAATAGATTAATTCTATTTATAATATTAATGCAGCTTACACAAGAAGCTGATGCTTACATATGAATATGAAACCACTGCTATCAATTTTAGAAACTCTGCTAATCTAATACATAGATATATTTGAAAGAAAACTAAGCCCAACATCAAATGAATGCAACAAAAAATACATTAAAACTCGATGTGTACTGTATATTTTTTTCCATGAATTAGTTTCTCGATTTCTATATTTCAGAGCTTTTTGGCACTACCATTTCAGCTTGTAAAAATATCTCTAACATTCTTTATATTTTTTGAAATGAACAAATTGTTTTTTGGGGGTCCAAAATTTAATCAGACATAAACAACCTTTTAACAATATACCTGAAACATCTTTTTTTCATACAGAAACAAAAATTATTTGAAATGTTTATAAAACCATTGTATTTTCAAAAAGGTATTTAACTATGGACTGAAGTGCAATACCAATATAAACTCATTTTCTAAATTAAACTGATTAAATATCTACAGAATATGTCACAGTTATGCAAATTTCACTACCAATTATCAAAATTATTTAATATATCTTTTGTCAAAAATTAAATTATCACAGTTAAATTATAATATAACAGTGTATCTTATTTACATTAAAACATAGTTCAAACTTAATGGGACTGCAAGTGCATTGAGCAACATGATTAACTAATGCAAAATTTTCACATTTTTTTTCCGTTATTGAGGATTAGAAAAAAAAAATTCAGGGCTCTGTATAATGTTGTTATTGCTTGAATACTGCAACAGAAACCTTACAAATTTCATACTCCAATAAATTATTAAAATCTTCTTGGTATAAACAGAAACTGAACTCTTAAAAAATTTATATGAAAATATTTCAATATTTCAATGGAATAATTTATAAGCTTGTTTTATCTTGATCCATCTTTCTTAAAAGAGCACATACAACTTATAACTTTCTGGCAAGACATTTGCTTTGAGACAGAACCAATCGGATTAAACGAACTGAATAAGGGAGACAACAGACATGCAGACTATGTATTTTGTCAAAACTGACATGTTAAACCAATCAAATGGTATATGAAAACACTGTCCTTGTTTGTTATTTTTTTATGATAGTTTTGTACATATTCTTATGAGTTTACAGCAAAGTTCTATAACATTTATAACAGAATAATTATAAAGCTTTTGTCCATTATGAAAATCAGCCTTATTTTCATAATATACCAATTTAAACTTTTCCCTCCATTAAAGAAACATTTTGCCATAGATTTTTAATGTCATAACAGAAAATATTTGACAGCACAGTACAAGAATAATCGTTTTGCAAATGTCATTCGTTGACAAACTACAGCTAAAATGAAGTAAGTTGTACAAATGTCACGGAACACAAAAGTAATGTATTGATAAATCATATCAGGACAGTAGAATAAATTATTTCGTCTGTTTCTAGATTTTGTATAATGGAATCTACTACACAGGCAAACAATGCAATAAAGAACTTAAAGAATATTTTATTTTATTACTGATTTATGTTTAGATTTAATTTTTTTTTCATTTGTAGTAAATTTTTGACATAATTCAGAAAAAAGGTTTCCTTTTGAAAGTAAAAGAAAACATGGATCAAGAAAAAAACCAAAGTGCCTGTTTTTCAAGCGCAAATTTAAATTCAATGTTTGAGTATCTGAACAAACTTTCTACACAATCTGCAATAAGTTCAAGAATTGAATTTTTCACCATCTAAATCATCATAAAAACATATAAATTCTGACGCAGGCTTTGTCACAGTAATAAAACAACAAAATAGTAACATTTACAAAACATAAAACTTGTGAATTTTCAACATAGATCTGATAAAAGAGATACATACTAATAAAACATAGTGTGCTGAACACATTCCATCAACAAGTAATTCTGGATAAATGAATTCTATTGCAGAAATGTATACATTAATGCTTACCCATAATATCAATGAACCCACTGCTTAATTATCACAATTATTTTTATTTGAACAGATGAAAATTAAACGACAAAATAATTATTTTTGGGCCTTAGTAAAACAGATATCTGGTAAAAGATAACTGCCATTGCAGTAAATTTTGAACTATCAACACTGAACTTTAGACACTGCCACAAAACAGTGCTGACCTCTAAATACTACAAGGTCATCTGGAACAAAGTAGATTCCAGGTGCAGATTGAAAGACAATGGGCACAACTTCTGGGGGCATGAAGGTGGAGTGTCTTCTGACATGAACTTGACAAATATGATGACCGTAAAAGATTAAAATTAAAATATGGCACATAAATACTAGCTTGCAACATTCATTTTACTTTTCACTGCTTTAAAATTTATTATTTCTAGAAAAGAAAGACAAATGATACTTCAATA
Organism: Mytilus californianus; assembly: GCF_021869535.1. Taxonomy (NCBI): domain Eukaryota; kingdom Metazoa; phylum Mollusca; class Bivalvia; order Mytilida; family Mytilidae; genus Mytilus; species Mytilus californianus. The sequence continues at coordinate 26,168,392 of NW_026262734.1, read as the reverse complement.
TTTTGGCAAGAAAATGAGATCCTGGTTGTTTTTTCGTACTTTTTGAATGAAGTAATAAAACAATTTATCTGATAAAAATCCAAAATATAATTAAAACTGGGCACCATCATTCCACATGAATTATCTAAAAGCTATTAAACATCTGTTGAAAATTTTATCCAATATGGCCGATTTGCTATAAGTTCACAATACTGTAAAAACATATGATAATTTACAAGATTTACCTCCCTTTACTGTAATATACTCCCATTGAAGCAAACTATTAAGCACATTGCTTATACTCGAGTTGAATGAATCAATGTTAACATATACCACTAGAAATTTTCATGGTCCAATTACTGTAAATCCAGAAATTATTGCGAGGTTTTTACTAATGATAATATTGCAAATGTGCAAGTATCTCAATAATAAGAACTCGCATTCTGATATCTGATGCATATATATGTATGCAGTTTTCCCCGAAATCGCAATGATAAATATCGCATTTATGTCCATTCTTCAAAAATCGCAATAATTTTTGAATTTACAGTACTGCTGTGTCAAAAATCATTTATTTAAAATCCAGAATTACTCAAATATTTGCAAATAATAAATTAAAAATGGACAATTGATTTTTAAATATGTACATTTGAAATAAATTACAAATTGAAACAAAAGTCATTTACATCAATAAAATCATTTATTTAAAAATAATTTGAAAAATTGTCCTAATTTGCCCCTATGTCAATTCATACGTAGATGAGGCGGCCTATTTGAAGTTCCTGGGAATGCAACAGACTTGAAAGCTGTATTTTTGGTTGCTATAGCAGGTGATGTTGATCGTTTAGGTATGGTTACTGTGGTATCCATTGCTTCAGCTCCTTCAGAGCCATTATGTTGCCCAGCAACACGGAATCCTTCGACTAATGCATTCTGCTCAGGACTAGAAAATAAAATGTAAAAATAAATTTCTTTATTGTATTTTTGACTAAATATTAAAATACGATTCATAGATAATCTAGATAACCTTTACTGGCAATCATGACTTTATATTATGGTGTAGAATACAATAAATGATTTTCAATGAAGTGGCTAAAAGAATTTTTCAATGGATAATTGTTCCTTTAATAATAAACCTTGCATCCACTCAATAAAATCATACACTCTTAAAACTATTTCTGGGTCATTTTTTTTTTAATGAAAACCCTGTTTTGAAGCCTATTATATTTACACTATCAACAAAAATAATTTGCTCAAAATCCACTCTAGTACAATCATTCTGAATATCAGACAGAACCAGAAATCCCAAAAGGAATCACCCCCGTAATCATAGATTATCAATGGTTTGATAAAAGAGAGGTTGTTTCTCAGCTACAATCTCATTGAAAGGCGACAGCACTGAGATGAGATGTGGCCTAGAACCATCCTCCTGTTTGAAAGACCATTGATAATCTGGTTATTGCTAGCTTGCCTATGACGTCGTTGGTGTTTACATTGACAATGGCACGTGCCCCTTAGTTTCTAGCAATAAGTTCTATCCCAAGCAAGTAGCATGAAATGAAAAATTATCACAAAAAAAAAAGATCAAAAAAAAAAATACACAAAATAGCGATAATACTATATAGTATATTGAAGTAATTCCAATTATTTCCACTTTAACATGATCAACCCCTGATCATAATCCTTTAAGCATGTCCTCAGGTTTTCCCACTGTGAAGTGTTTCATCAAGATGCCTGTAGCCATTTATAAAGTGAGTTGCACTTACAAGTCACATGGCAATGTGATTCCTATATACCTTCTCCCCTACACCCAAAATATTTTGCTGAAGGTATACATACTTTGTAAATGGAAATCAAATATATATATATATATATAGGATTGAATTATACCATTATGACAGAGTCAAAAATCAAGCCTTCCAAAAGGCTATTTACAAATCTTATGTTTCATTTGTTGTTTGTATCAAAAATCACATGCACACACATGTAACCCTAAACTTAAATGTACTAATAAATACTGTACAATTATCTTTTCCTTTATACCGATGAATACTATTACCAAAAATATCATCTGATCCATGTGTTTAATAATCTTACCTCATGTCACCTCTAGTAAAGCTGTTCCCAACCTTCCTCGGTGATCGTGGTTCTTTCTCAGATATCCATGGCTTATTTAACTCTTCTAATACTGATGGTGCTACATAAGTAAATCCCTGAAATGTTTGAAAAGTGGGTATGTAATTCAAGATTGGCATGTTCAAATTGTTGACTAGTAATATATGTAACTGCGTAATTCATGTAATGATGTTCAAATCTCTCAGGTAAATGTGATTTATAGACTCTTTTGGCATTTTTTAAAATTTAAAATAACAAAAGAAGATGTCTATTACATGTTACAGTTGAAATAATAAAGCATGCAAATCAAGAGTTTAAATGCCTTGCTTGCAAACTTTGTTTGGTTATTTGCTCATACATTGTAATTAAGATTGACATCTAAATTCAATGGGAGCAAAAATCAACAGAGAAAACAAATGGTGATTAAAAAAATCTTTATTTCCCTAACAATTGTTCATTCTAACATTATTGACTAAAGCCCCTGTTTAAAATGATGCTTGGTATAACATACTATAAACATGCTTTGTGACCTTCAAACCAGTTTATGGTTAATAGCAACCATAAACCTAATTAAAATCTTTGAGAAAAAAAAACAACATGGTACCCAGGAAAAGTAAGATTTTTCATATAATTAATTGGCATGATGTAAATTCAGTTGAAGATCAGAATTATTTGCTGGTAAAATGATGAAATTCTCTTCTCCATTTCAATATCACTTCTAACGAATTGTACTCCATTTAGGATATCTTTAAAACTTGCTCTCATTCATTGTGAGGTCTTTCTGTTGCCAATAACCATATGGTTGAGAGCAAAAAAAAGTGTGTAATTAATAAAGCTGGTTTGTTTTTTGAAAAAAGTTAAATAAAATGTATGTGCATGTAATTATATTAGGGAATATAGAGAAATCTCATTAATTTATAGAGAAATCTAATTAACTAAAAATAAAAAAGATTAATTTTTCCTTTATAAACAGATTCAACAGAAGAAACTGGTTCAGGACTGACTAAAATTGAATAATTCCAATGGATTTTTCAGGGTGCATAACATATTTCTAGAATTCATAAACCGTGAACTCTCTTCTTCTATACATCTTATATTTATCTAGATAAAGATATGTTCAGTATATCACATTAAAACTGTTATGAAATTTTAAAGGCCTTATCTAGAGGAAAAAGTGACCAAAAGTTCTTGATTTGTAACACATGCACTATTTTGTTTTAAGAAAATTTCTTTGCTTGCACCTTACTATGTTACTGTTTATAGCTCTATCAACGTAACCCCCTTCCACATACACCTCCATGCCTTATGAAAATATCAACACATCCTCATATTATATATATTTTGTCCTTTTTATATATTCTTAGACGAACAGAAAACATTTATGTGTAACTTACAACAAATACTTGATTTGCACTTTCACTAAGGATGGTATCATCAGGTGAATCAACAGGAGTTTGCTTGGTAAACTTTGTATCAAACTGACTCACATCTAACTCACTTGTCTGAAATACAAATGTAAAAAGCTTGAAAAGTTCCTTAATAGTCAGGAGTTTGCTTGGTAAACTTTGTAGCAAACTGACTAATATCTAACTCACTTGTCTGAAATACAAAAGATGAAAAAGTTGAAATTTTATTCTCCTTCAGTACATTTTGGATTCATTTTTTTTGTAGGTACCAAATTTCATGGATCTAGGAAAAATTGTATATTCATAAATATTTGATTTTGTGGATCTGCCCAAGTCTGAATACAAGCCTGTAGAAAACTTATGCATCATTTAACAAATTAATCTGACATTAAAAAAAAGAAGAAAGAAGTAAACATTTTTATATTCAATAAAGCATGTTATTTTTGCTTATCTTTCAGATCAAACCAACCAATCTTACACTTGGGAGTTGTTGGTTAGTGTGGTCTGTTGCACTGTTCAATATTTTTAGTAATTCCTGTTAATGTGATTTTATTGTCCATCTACTTTTATTAGTTGACTAAGAAAATCACCACTTATGTCTCAATATTTAAAATTTAAGCAAAATAACATCAACATCAATACCCATAAAGTAGCTATTCTTATAATTTATAAAGGGTTTACCTTAACTCATGTTAGAAATTATAATTTGTGTAAAAGTATGCTGAATACAGGAGATGACTTTATAATATTGTAAGATTTGTGTCTGATCCTTTTCAAATCATTGATTAAATGAAATAGGTTTATAACTATTTCATTAAATCATTGATTAAATGAAATAGTTATAAACCTAAGCAATATCATACAAACTACTTCAAAACATTACTATTCTATTGATTACTACTACTTACAACTGAGGGTTTAAATGGAGGTTCTACTTTTCTATTAAATAATACTGTCCAATCTATATGTCTGAAAAATGGATGGACCTAAAATAAAAATACATAAAATAGCATTAAGATAAGTTGTCAAAATTAAACATAAAATAAGACAGTCAGGGGCATAACTTAAACAAGTAACTTTTAAAATTACCTATACAAGTAATGTTGAAAACGAGGCTATTTTAAATATTACTTATATAAGTAACTTTGCAAAATTTTATTTTTATAGGTGTCCAATTCTACAGATTTTAATAGCTTTAACAAATTTTCACAGTCATCTGTTTTTTTTTCCCATGAAATATAAAATCTAATCCTTCTGAAACACTAATTGCCTTTCTGACGCATTTATCTTTCATATCGACGCTTCTGGGTCAAAGATTGGTCTCTTGGGACTATTAAAATATAATTTTCCTTAAAAATCTTGAAGGTAGACAGATATAGGTAGATAGAAACTTGTGATTTAATGTTCCTTAAATAAGTGTTGTTACTAATTCTTTCAAAGATGTATAAAATAACTTATTCAAGTAATATTTTTGTCATTATTTTTAAAGTAACCCTTTATCTCTATACTCCTCTCAAATTTAATAAATTCTTAATTTTATGATATAAAATGATGTAAAAATTCATGAAAACTACATTTAGTTCATGCTTCTGTTGAAATTTAAAATAACTCTATTGAGCAATTTATAATTTTTAAAAACGAAAATTACCTATATAAGTAACTTAAAATAATAACTTGTTTAAGTAACGCCCCTGACTGATAGATTGTCCTGTTTTGTCAAAAATATGTAACTGTTGAGTTTCTTTATATTATACATCATACAGGAGAGGCCATTGGCAGTGAACTCTCTCATACAAAGTTAATATTTAGTGTTCCATTTCATTTTAAAATTTGTTAAATGCTATATTTCACTTAAATTTATAATAGGGTCATTTAGTCAAAAAGTACCATTTTGAGCAGTAATATATATTACATCAACATTAATTTTGAATTTCCATTTGAATGCATTGGAATGAGACATTTAGAACAAGTTAAATAAAGATTCTTACATTGGTACCAGTGGATTATTGGATTTATCCAATCGAGGTAGTTATATTATTGAAAGTAAAGGTGATAACCTTTTAGCGTAGCCAAACATCAACTGAGATCATCCAATCATCTACTGAGATCATCGGTAACTACACATTGATTAAATATTGGGTCGAAAAGTTGAGAAAGGGTTAAATAACCAAAGAATTAGAGAAAAAGTGTAATATTTAAAATAAACTGTTAACACAGAGATATGTCTTGTCTTTTTGAACATTTGATAATGCAAATGTTGAAATTAAAATAGCAATACTTTAACATGTAAGTTACGCAAATATTCAAAGTCAATGAACCATGACTGAAGGTACATGGCAAAACAATCTCCATGGAAATGAGATGTGCCAATGCTAATACAACTGAATCCCAAATACCATAGACATCATAAGTCGTTCCCTTTCAACAAACCTAAACACAAACATTGACTTGTAAACTATGTAAAAGTTTCAAAGTCAATGAACCATGATGAGGGGGAGGGGCTATATAATCTCCATGGAAATGAGACTTGCAAATGCAAATAAATTTGCATACCAAATATCATTGAATTAACAATAGCGTTCATCTTAAACTGATCTAATCACAAACTAATACATGTAAACTAAGCAAAAGTTTCAAAGTCAATAGACCATGACTGAGGGGCCATGGAAATGAGATGTGCTAATACTTATACAATTGCATACCAATTAACATTGGCCTACCACTAATGGTTCCCCTTGAATTGACCTAATCACAAACTAATTCATGTAAACTAAGCAAAAGTTTCAAAGTCAATAGACCATGACTGCAGAGGCGGGACCAAATATTCTCCATGGAAATGAGATATGCCAATGCTTATACAACTGCATACCAAATATCATTGACCTACCACTAGTGGTTCCCCTTGAACTGACCTAATCACAAACTAATACATGTAAACTAAGCAAAAGTTTTAAAGTCAATAGTCCATGACTGAGGGGGCAGAGCATTGGAGGAGGAAGAAAGAGTCCCCTGAGAGAACCACCAACCTTTAGAAGGAAAACTAAGAAGTCCTGGCCAATAAAGATTGGAAACAGCATACCTATGTCTCGCTTTTTGACTCCGTCAAGGCGAGACAAAAAACATATGTCACAGTCATTCGCTATTCAGCAATGAATGTTTGTACCACTCTTATTAATTGGTGCTTTCAAAATTTATAGTTAATTTTTTGACATTACAACATCCCTTTAGTCATAACAATGTCAATGATGTTCATTGTTTTACTTGTTTACTAAAGAATTTCATTAATTTATTAATAAACTTTTTAAAGGCAGTACAGTGACCTATAGTTGCTTACATCCATGTCATTTTGACTCTGGTGGATAGTTGTCTTATTGGATCATACCACCTCCTTATTTTTAGCAGAGAGGACAAAATGACCATTATACACTCCTACTTTACTTAGCTTTACTCCAGTAAAAACCATATGGTGGGGGGGAGGAGGTGTGTTGGAAGGCACTTTTTTTTAATTGCCATCACCCAAACAATTGCATTTTACTTGGCTTACAGAACCACACAATTTGAACTTCTTGACCTGCCACCACCCATACAAAATAATTCAAGTGCAATCGCCAACCACCCACCCCCTATACTTTTTTCTGTAATACCCCTTAGTGAATGGTTAAACAATGGCACAGGTATCAGAATCCCAATGACTTATCAGTATTACTTACTCTTATAGGTTTGGCATCCTCGGGACCTCCACCTAATCTCTCATTTATATTCTTCTTCAGTAACTACAATTATATGACACTGTAAATTAACAAATATACATGTATGACAATATAATTAACAAATAATATGACACTGTACATTAACAAGACAGACATGTGATTGAATAGTTTGAATTTTTTTCTTCTCTGTACCTAAGTGTAATCTGTTCTATTGTAAACTTACCACAATAACAACATTTATGATCTTGACTAAAAGCAAACACAAATCATATTTTCAAGAAATAATATTAGGATTACAGTGTTTTCCTGAAATTGTACAAAAGATTTCTCATGTATAGTTATTTTGCTTTCTCTGTATAAATACTCAATGCATATGACTATATCTCCATTTGCTTTTTCCTGTTAGGGCCAAGAAAAATTAGATTTTCATCCTTACTCATCTAAAAAATGTTAACTAAATGAAAAAAATTTGGCACTCTGCTTTTCAAATCAGTAAATATTCATCAACAACTGAAAAAAAAAACAGTACCAGCATAGCCTATTTTTTGAAAATCTCTATTCATACACCATCCTCTTAATCATTCACATAATACCTATGACAAATTCAATATTCTGCAATTAAAATCTACAAAACATACAAATATAAAATAAAATAGGATCATTAAATAAACTAGAGGCTCTCAAGAGCCTGTGTTGCTCACTGAGGTATGTGTATCTTCCACAATGGACACTCCCCAACATAGAAGACTAAAATATAATTCATGACAAAAAATTTTGTTGATATGTTTTTCTGTATACAGTTCCACTTCGTCTCCTTTAGTTTTTGCCCAAAACACAATAAAGGTCCAGATAATAGACAAAACTTTTATCTTATCCCTATGTTCTATTTCTTAGGACAACAGACGCCAAGTGATGAGGAAAGCTCACTGGGCCAGGTGAGCTTAAAATAGGAGGTGCACAATGCCATTAGGCATTTCAGGATTCTGTGCTCATGAAGTTTCCTAAAACTTATAGTACACCATCTTTACAATCAAAACTTTGTATCTGACTTCCATACTAAAAACAAATAGCATTTCTAACTTACCTTCTTAATTAGATTTCTTGCTTCATTTGTAAGGTATGGAGGTAAACTCAGTTTAGCTTTTAAAATCTAAAACAACAAACATATTAAAATATGATAATTCATTACATTTTAATAAAACCATAAAGCTTTGGAGTCATTATTTGAAATGTTCTCCAAGACTTAACATGTACCACACATATATAAAATTAATCTTCAAAGTGTAATTTTTTTTTTAAGTCTTTGTTTTTTGGTGTTGATGTCAAGTGTGTTATCCCCTTAACTGAATTTATTCACATCTTTATTACAAAATAAAGATTAAGAGTTTTGAATATAATGTTGATGGTGATTCAGATTTATAACATTTCAGTGACCAGTTTTTTTTTTTTATTTTTGCGCTACTGTCTCTTTGCGCTTGATTAACTCTTTATTCATGGTGTTCAAAATATTCTTTTCAGAATTTTATTCATTTATTTATGAAGAGACCAACAGATAAGCTTTACTATAAAATGTGTTGTAAAATGAAGTCCCAGGTACCTGAATCAAAAAATTAATTACTAGTATTACTTACTCTTATAAGAAAATAAATCGATTTTATTAAAGAATTATTTTTTATGTGAAAACTAAATTACCTTGTCAATTGTTTTCTTCCTATTTTCTGCTGTAAATGGAGGCTACAAAAAATAATTGAAAATAAAATGAAAATCTTACAATCACACTACAAAACTAATTAACTCTCAGGATCATCTTAACCAAGTAATTTTACTTTTATTTTGCATCAAACAATAGACATTTGCTTATCACTGGTACATGTAGTTAATACGTATATAAACATTATCACTATAAGTACGTTATACTTTGTAAGTATATTATAAAGTTTTTTGTTCCCCAATATTTTGATTTTTTAAAAGTTATTGCTACTATCCTTCTTATTCATTTTTCATATATTGGACAACTTTCTGATATTATAAAAATCAAACAAAAAAGGAAAAGAATCTTCCCCCCCCCCCCCCCAAAAAAAAAGTGTCTGAAATAAAAAATAAATTGATAAGGTTAACAGTATGTTATTCTTTCAAAGTTTGAGCTCCAGAATTTAATGATTTTTAAACAAACAAAAAACTACTTACAGCACCAGTTAACATATCATACATTAAAGCTCCTAAACTCCACCAATCAACAGCTTTACCATGACCACTCCGTGTTAAGATTTCAGGTGCCCTGAAACAGAACATTCACAAATTTCAGTTTTTAAAGTTATATATAGTTATATGGTGTTGATCCATTTTATGTTAACTGAAATCTGACCATGTGATGAAATCATCTTTTCATTGCAAAAATTCAAGTTGTTAAAATTTTTGAAAGAGAATTAAGGCCCACCAAAAAATGGTGTATTAACTGTCACTTGCTGCAATAAAATGGGGTCTTGTGGGCTGGCAAAAAGTTTCTTATTTACTGTTTTTTTTTATTTGACCAGCTAAGCCATAAATAGTGCAATCCATTTCCCAAACACAATCAGGTTTGTATATACCAATATTTAAAGTTAGCAGCCATTTTAATTTTTGTCAGTCAGATAAGTTTTTACTAGGTTTTACACACTACTTGATGACAATTTTCAGAAATAAAAACACAGCTGTCAAGAACAAAACTGGTGTTTATATAGTTAGCTCAATTTTCGGAGAAAAAATACTTTGAGTTATAGTTAGCTCAATTTTCGGAGAAAAAATACTTTGAGTTGGCCCTAAAAAAATATGGTTGGTCTGGAAACCGTAAACACAGCTGTCGAGAACATAACTGGTGTTTATATAGTTTATAAATATAGTTTGCCCAATTTTCGGACTTTGGGTTGGCCCTAAGGGAGCTACCATTTAATTTTTAGGGGGGGGGAGGGGCCTAGGATGAAATTTGAAAAAGGCAGAACAGGAGTTTTGAGTAAAAAAAAAGGTAGGATGAGCAACTTGGCAAAAAAAAAAGGCAGGATGACAATTTATGTAAAAAAAAGTCAGGATAAACTAATAAAAAAAAACGGCAGGCCCGTATAGAGTGAAAAATAAAAATGCAGGACAGAGATTACAACTAACAAAAAAATGCAGGACAAAATTTTTGATCCTAGCCCCCTCCCCCCCCATAAAAATCAAATGGTAGCTCCCTAAAAAAAATACGGTTGGTCTGGAAACCGAAAACACACAGATTTTTATTGGCATATCAAAAATGTCCATTTATTAATTAATAATGATTATTCATCTTTACCACACTAGACCATATATTAAGAATTAGGTAAAGAATTTGATATAGACTTACATGTATTCTATAGTACCACAGAATGTATGAGTTACATTTCCATCATTTATAGATTCCTTACATAAACCAAAATCTGTCAATTTTACATGACCTGAAAATATACAATTATGATGCAAATTATTTTAATTTATAAATTCTTTTGTATTAAAAGGAAATTGCTAGCTATTCTAATATGACGAAAAGATTATAATGGACTGTTTTTTGTTTATTGTTTAATTAATTAATAAATACCATTTATAAATAACATTAGTACTTGTGTGAATTATTTTACATTTGTCATTACGGAGTGTTTTAAGCTTACTATGCGGTATGGGTTTTGATCATTGTTGAAGGCTGTACAGTGACCTATAGTTGTTTACCTGTAATTCATACGGTCTCTAGTGGAGAGTTGTCTCATTTTCAATCATACCACATCTTTTTATTTTTATATTTACATGTAAATACATTGAAATCAGAATCAAAAACATGTGCGTTAGGTGTATTACAAAAATTAAATTGTGTAAATTTTGATGAAATGATCACAAAATTCAATTTTGACTTAACAATAATATTATGGTTAGAGCTTAAATGATAACCCATCCAAATGAATAATTCAGTTTTCATTGGTCTGAGAAATTCAAAGGTGAACAACAATCTATAATATGATTTTTATACAACTAATGATGCTAAATATTATCTTATGGTGACAGAATTATGAAAGACTGCCTTGTAAAGTGTTAGCCAAATGTAATTTATTTCACGAAGCAACTCTCCATTCCTCCACTAATGTGAACTAAAATGGCTCTACCATCAAGTTATACAAACAGACAGAACTGGCATTTAAATTTCTAAAAAACTTCCAGTATATATGTGAGTACTCTATGATTGGTACCTTGTGTTTTTAGTCTTTTTATTAGGGTTTTGTGTGCTTAGTGCATTTCTTTTCCAACTGATTTTTATAGTTTGTTTGTATGTTGTGCTAGGGGGATTGAACATTCACAAACATATATCATGCATGTTTAACCTGCTTTATTCTGTATGTGCCTGTCCCAAGTCAGGAGCCGGTATTCAGTCGTTGTCTGCCTTACCTGTATTTGTTTTTTCTAGCCTAAATCAGGCCATTTCTTTTCTCTTTTAAATTGTGTTATATTTTGTCAGGCTGGGGCTTTTAAAAACATATAAAACTGTACGGATTTTGATTATTAGTGAAGGCAATACAGTACACTACAGTTGTTTACATCCTCATACTTTGGTCTCTGGTGGATAGTTATCTCATTGGCAATCATACAAAATCTCCTAATTATAATTGTATATATGCTAAATAAACCTACCATGTGCGTCTAAAAGAATGTTTTCTGGTTTCAGATCTCTATATATAATACCCTGAGAATGCAAGTGTTCTATAGCTACTAATATTTCTGCCAGGTAGAAACTGAAAAAGATAAAGATAGTAATCCTCCACTAATTATTCTTGTAAAAATGATGAAAAACAAATGTAAGGTAATATTATAAAGCATCAAATTTTAAAATATTCAATCAAAATAATTTGAATGCATTCTATGTTCCATACAAAATACCACTTTTAAAATCATATTAAATATTGAATAAAGTATTCCACTACTCTGAAGATATTAAATTCCAGATATATACCATGTAGCTAGCATATTTTCATTAATTTTTTTTATATCCATTGAAAATAATGAAATTGAAGATCTCCATCCCATCATGTGGCAAAACTATATTTATAGTTTGCAACTATATTTTTTTCAAGGGATGGGGGTATTACAAGAGCCATTATCTGGTTTAAGGCATTGTAAATATACTACCCCATCCCTTGAAAAAAATATAGTATAAATATAGTTTTGCCACATGATGGGATGAAGATCTTCAATTTCATTATTTTTGATAAATTGAAAGCTCTCTGCATTTTGCAGTCACTAGGCTAGCCAGTACCAAAACAAGCCAATAGAATTAAATATGAGATTTTATCATAAATTATGTTTTATAGTCTTACATGAAAGTGTCAACTTACCAAGCTGTGTCCTCCATGAAAATACCTTCCCTTTCTAATTGCATGAACAACTCTCCACCAGGGAGATATTCTAATATTAGGTATAATTTACCACCAGTTTGAAATGCATACATTAAATCAACTATAAAAGGATGCTGAAAATAAAACAAAAAATATTCAAATATATTAATCTTCACAAGATATAACTTATAATATATAATATTTACAAAGTCTGAATCTCAAACTGAGGATATCAATTAATATTTTATTTTTAGATATGTATTAATGTATGTATCATTAAGCATTCTAGTCATTTGGACTCTGGTGGATAGTTGTGTCACTGACACATGTGACAATCATACCACATCCCTTGTTTTAATTTTTGTGGCAAGTATATATTGTCATCTGTTATGTGTAATAAAGCAAGTACATATTGTTCAGTGTTACTTATGGACACGGGTATGGTGTATAATGGTTGTGAGGTAACTACTAAAAGAACGGAAATCATAAAAATGAGCAATTTTTCCATTCAAAAAGGTCTAGAACGGTAAAAGTGACATTACCCGCATTCAAAATTGATCTGTATTTTGTGGTAATAAGCATTGTTAAGTATAAGTTTCATAAAATTCGGTTTAGGGAAACTTATTTTGTTGTATGTAGACTGAATTACAGACGGACAAGGGTAACACTTAATGCCCCCTCTGCTGCAATGCCCCCTCTGCTGCAGCGGGGGCATCATAAATGTTGTCATTAAACCAATATAAATCTTTTAAGTGTAAAAAAATACTTTAGCGATAGTATTTTTTTGGGGGGTTGGGGGGAGAGGTCACCCCCAAAAGCAACAGAAAAAGAAATGAAAAATCAGCATGTAGCTGTCAGTATGCCTTACCTTAACACATTCCAGTATATTTCTTTCTGCCTTTGTATGTGCCTGATCCTTGGCATTTCTTGCTATTGAGGCCTATCAACATGAGAAAATATATGAATTGTTTTATTACCACATATACATTTATACAAATATTTTTTAGAGTTGAATCATAGATTCTAATATGACATGCTGCTTTCTCTTTGGATACAAAAGTGTGATAAAATTCTCAATATATTTATATTAAGTGCAGACTCACAGAATTACACATTTATGGCTGTTGCTGTTTACCTCCCATATAAATAAGCATGTATTGTAACCTATGTGCAAACACTATGTCGATTTCGCTGTTTTAAAATTGCACTTAAAAAAAAAACAAGACATAACTGTTATTGCCATTCTAATGCATAACAAAACGAATTAATGCATAAGAGCATAGAAAAATTATAAAATAAAAATCAAATTAAAATCAGCAAAATTCCATTATTGATCCTGGGGTAATAATGTGATGAAAGTTATCCCATTACTTGTATGCTCCGAATTCAGATCATATCTAATTAAAATAAAATTTTGAGGTAGTTGTTGTTTCATTCTCTATATTCTATTGCATTATTCACACATTAATTGATTTCAGTAATTCAACATGGCAGCTCCTTAGTTACTTAATGTCAACTGTGGATTTGATGGTACATTTTGTAGCTTACTAAGAAAAAAATTGTAAATTAACAAGTGAAAATATCTAGGCTGGGAATTGAAAGGTTTAAACACATTTTTTTCTATAGATTATATAAGAAATAATTCATGCAAGCTATAAATTTATTGGAAATTTATTAGCTTTATCAAACAGTGAAATAGAACAGCCACATACAGGGCATACTTATCCTCACTTCAGTTTTCTAATTACTGTATTTGTCCCATTAGAATCGAAATAATACATCAAAGCCATAGATTTGTTATCATTTTCATATGACCTGGGCCGTTATATTCATTAAATATATTCCTCAATAATACTCAGGATAAAATTTGAATATAATGGCTTGGTAGTTGAAAATTTCCAACAAATCTATGGCTTGCATGAATTATTTATTAATTATAAGGTATATTTTTTATTTTGTGCAATCCTCATCCTTTAATTTATTTGCAATTGTTTTCCTAATTTAAGCTTTAATATACAACTCACCTTCTTTAACACTTTCATGGCAAATATTTTTCCATCATCAGACCCTGATATTTTTCTTACTTGAAAGACCTGTAAGTAATAATAAGGATAACTTATGTTAGTACACAGAAAAAATGTTTGTGATTAATAAAGTTTAATTTCTTTTTATATTTTTTTTCTCATAAAAAACCATCTTATACTGGTAATATTTGTAAAAGCTTTTTGTTTTAATCTGTAAATCAGTCTGTTGATTTTGTTACACTTCATTAATATGCATTGCATACTGCATGACTGATCTTTAATTTCATTTAAAAGGGAAAACTGTTAAATTGTCTGTTACATATATATGAGTGCACTTTTTGCTTTTTCACAATCTGTCACAATAAAGTTGTTTTCTAAATTATATTATTTTCTGTCTGCTGATCAGAGAATTAAAATCTATTTAACTATTACTTTGTCTGTATTTCATTTTTTCATCAAAGGATGTGTACACAACGGAGATTAACCTCCTGAACCTACAGTGAAATCTTCTAAAGATAAATCTTACAATCTGAAAACACATAGACATTTCTTTCTTATTTTATCCCATTGTAGACACTTATTTTAATCCACAAATTCATCAAGACTTAATTCTATTTAAACAAAACTTTCAGTATTTTTTATAACAACAAATTCCGTGTAGTATGGATTCAAGTATTTTTTCATGGATTGAGGAAAGATTGTGTTTTCTTGGATACATGAATTTGTGCTTTTTAGCAATTCTTCACAGAAGCCTAATTATTTATATGAAATTTGTATTTCTCTAACTTGAACACTTGAATTTAGGGTTCATTTATACCAACAACTCCTCTATAACAAGTATCCCACAATTAATAATCAATCCAGAGCATATTGTTAATTTGACCACTAACTTTTCCATATCCCCCTTTCCCAAGAACTTTAAGCAGTTCAAAATCTTGTGGTCCAGTTTTATTCTGTCCTGGGTTAACAGTGTTCTCTGTTAATTCAACCATTTCCATTCCATCTTCACTAGAAAGAGAATAAAACAAAACTTAATACACATGAATATAGGGAGATGTAAGAATACAATATTTGGGGACGTCTAGAGTGCTGGATAGTATTAAGATTTTTTCAATTTCTTTCAGTAAGGCAACAAAGGTAGCTTTTTTTCCATTCCTCTGTCCATATAGTAAACTTTGATATATATGTATGATGGTTTGTTATGGAGCCGAGACATTTTCACAGATATGGTTAAATTTTAGGGGAACCCAGTATGATTAAATTTTTCACATATTGTGAAACCCCCAAAGGCCCCAATGTGATGCGGCTTCTGCAAGTAATAAGTCCCTATTTTCATACAGTTAAATTCTACAAACATGCTAAAAGTTCCATTCTTTACAAATATTTAATACCCTTAAAGTTTTTACATCTTTATTCATTTTTACAGTCTTCTGCTCTTCAAAAAAGCACAAATGGTTAAGCTCAGTCAATTACTTAAAATAGCAGCATGTCCAATATCATTGCATAGAGTTTTTTTTTATTTCTAATTATAGTTGTGTTCCTCAGTTTGACATGCATTAGGGATATTGACCCAGATGTCTCAGTTATTTTTGCTGTTTGGTTGCTGTCTCATTTATGTATAAATCTTTTAACATGATGAGAAAGTATAGAAATCCTGTTTAAATCTTCACCTTTTCTTGTGTTGTTCTTGTTTCAATTATAAAGTACATGTAAACATGATAAAATCCCCTCAAAGATGTAATTAGAATGTTGGCGAGATATGTTATCTGTGTTGGCCTGCATAAAACACAGGTCAATAATCGGTATCATTAACTCATAATATCTAACAAGGTATTCCCATGCATAATATACATCAGAAATGTTAGCATTTCTGTCATACATGTATTTGCATAAGATTGCAAATAATTACTTAATTTAACTTAAAACTTTAAATGAACCATGTACAAAAAAAAAATAATACAGTAAGACCTAAATGGTCAATTGCATATATACTTGTACATAATGATAAATGATACACTATATACATTAAACATGTACAGTATTCGCTAACTTTGGTTAAAAAGAATTTCCAATCAATATTTCATAATGTTCCTTTTGAATTTGTTAAAGTTCTTCATCAATAATTTGAATTTGTCAATCTTCTTGCATTTTCTGAATCAAAATTGTAATACAAATATCTTTGTATAAGTCCTTTTCACATTTATCATGTTTATTAAGCATGTTCTAGACACCTCTGTGAATATTTGCAACGAGAAAGTTCTGTTAGGGGTACTATATATTATATATACATTAAGTACATGTATCTGATATTATTAGCAATAGAAAGCTCTGATTCAAAAACTTTGTTTGTTTTAACAGTTTTTTCCTGTGTTTATCTTGTTCCAATACATTTGTACTTCATTTTCTGTATATTTCAAATAAAGAAAAAAAAAAGTTTATAGAAAATAGACTTTGACCCACAAAAAATCATACTGCTTAAAATAAAATTTCTCATTTTAACATAAAATCCCTAGCTCTCATCACAATAAACTTGTTGGTGCCAAACAGATAATAGTTGAAATTTTTTCTAGAAATGTTTAATTTCAATAACTCAACTTTGTATATAAAGTTGTGATTGAATATATTTTTCATAAGTACTAGTATCATCATAAACTTGCTATGAATTTACTTCAAAGAACATTTTTACATAAAATTGCAGTATTTTTTTCTTTGTGAATTTAAAGTTCCTTTGGACTGCAAAAGTTCCAAGTAAAAATCTATTTATATTCAGCTTCCAGGTATGTATCTATTAATAATATATATAAAAATCATTCTGAGAAAATAGTTTTATTTGAAAATAAAATTTACAAATTACTATTAAGTACCTTAACAAAATTAAATCAATATTTCAAATTGGTAATGAATCTAATATTTCCTTTTATAATTCAAATAAGTTAATTTTTCCGTAACAGGTCTTCCTTCATATTATAATAAAATGCTCCGCTGGGGCGCAGCTTGATACGACCGCAGAGGTCGAACCCTGAACAGTTGGGGCAAGTATGGACACAACATTCAAGCTTGATACAGCACTGAATTTGGATTGTAATTAAATATTTGACACAGCATAGGTTTCTGACACAGAATGAAAGTGGTCTAAGAACTTAAAAATTTTCAATTTACCTATTCATACATGTGATGGACTGTGAAACTCAGATCAGGAGATTGGGAAATTTTGGTCAGGAGATTAGGACTCAGATCAGGAGGTTTTTAATCGACATTAATTTTGTTGTAAATGTAACCGTGTGCTGTAAAAATGGTCTTTTAAAGTGTGTTTTCTTCAACTTTCCAACCAATTTATTATGTTTATAGTACCCTTGTACTTATAAAGTTTCTCCATCTTTATATTCTACATGTTCAATCTAACATTGTTTTTTTCCAGTATGTTCTTTAAATTTTTTACTTCATATTCTATAAAACAATCATTGCAACCAGAACATTTGTTTAGCTGTCTGCAAATAGTTTTTATTTTTTTTTTTTTTCTCTTGCAAATAGTTTTTATTTGCAAACTCAGAAATTCATTCTATCTGTAAAGTTAGGGTCATAGTTATTATATAAATTTCAATTTAAGCCTTAAAAGAAAGTATAGAATCCTCAAATAATTTTCAAATTATTATTTTTTTATTTGTCCTAAGACATTTAAAATCATTTAATAGCCATCCTTTTATGATTATTTGTTCAATTTATATTTTATTTATATTCTTTTAAAAATTTTCATTATTAAAAGGAAAGTAACTTAAAACAGGATAAATCAAGGGAAGTAACCCAATAAATACACAGTTTTTGTTACACAACGGCAGTTAGCCTGAGGTAAAAATCGTTGCTTACCAGTATGTTTGACACCCAAGCTGACAAGTGAAGCCATATAATTATGCATGTTAATTGATTTACAGGTAAAATATAACTTCAGGTAATGTCAGTTACACCAGATGCCTGAGATGTTATGTTGGGCAGAAATTTTTCATTCATGAAAAATTTCATACACGGGATTTTTTCAACGGGAGGTCGGGAGGTTCACATGTATGCCTATTCAAACCATATCATTATTATTTGCTTTTATATATAAATCAGAAATAACCAATTTAAAATGGAAAATGTTAAAGAAAAAAAAGGAAAAAAAAAATCCCCCCCCCCAATTTTTTGAACCCCCTTATGATTCATCGCCCCCAAACTCAATCCCAGCTTTCCCTTTGTGGTATGGTACCTTGCAGTACAATTTCAGAGAGATTCATACACTTGAACACAAGTTATTGTCTGGAAACTAGAAAAATGCTTGTTTTTTGGCCCCATTTTTGGCCCCAAATTCCTAAACGTTTAGGGCAATTACCCCCAAACTCAATTCCAGCTTTCCCTTTGTGATATGGAACCTTGCAGTACAATTTCATAAAGATCCATACACTTACACACAAGTTATTGTCCTGAAACTAGAAAAATGCATGTTTTTTTTGCCCTTTTATGGCCCCTAATTCCTAAAATTTTGAGGGAAAACCCCCAAAATCAATCCCAGCCTTCCCTTTGTGATATGGAACCTTGTAGTACAATTTCATTAAGATCCATACACTTACAAACAAGTTATTGTCATGAAACTAGAAAAATGCTTGTTTTTTGCCCCTTTTTGGCCCCTAATTCCTAATATTTGGAGGAAATTACCCCAAAAATCAATCCCAGTATTCCCTTTGTGATATGGAACCTTGTAGTACAATTTCATAAAGATCCATACACTTACAAACAAGTTATTGTCATGAAACTAGAAAAATGCTTGTTTTTTGCCCCTTTTTGGCCCCTAATTCCTAAAATTTGGAGACAATTACCCCCAAAATCAATCCCAGCATTCTCTTTGTGATATGGAACCTTGTGGTACAATGTCAGAGAGATCCATACACTTACACACAAGTTATGTCTGGAAGTTACAAAAATGCTTATTTTTGGCCCCTTTTGGCCCCTAATTCCTTAACTGTTAGTACCATAACCCCCAAAATCAATCCCCACCTTCCTTTTGTGGTATTGAACCTTATGGTAAAATTTCAATGAGATCCATTCACTCAAACTAAAGTTAGAGTGCGAAAACTAATGTGTATAATATTTGGACGACGACGAAGACGACGACGACGACGACGCCAACGTCATACCAATATACGACCACAAAAATTTTTTTGCGGTCGTATAAAAACACATATCATATAATTTTAACATTTGTATACAACATGTACAATGCACACCTATTTTTTTGGGTAACCACAACCAATGAAAAATAATTATATACAAATCATAGATTTAAATAATTTGATATTGATTTTTAACATCTAACAACTGATATCAATGATAAAAATAAATATGAAAATATTTAAACTATTGAGGATGTCAATACTGTACTACCATTTGTATCTACAGGTAGATTTAAATACAATTTAATTATCTAATTTCAGAATCATTTGGATGACAACCAATATCGATAAACTAGTATATTAAATCTTAAACCTGCAGTGAGGTGAGAGTTTTTTGCTCCGTGTTGGGGCCTCAATGTGACTTTGAGATGAAGAACAGCAATACAGGTGTTTTTTTGCTGTGCATGTACTGATTTTGTGTCATGGATGGATACCCCATATCCTTTGTTTTTCTATTATATATACAACTTTTGAAACTTTTAATTTGGCAAAGAATGTAAAATATATGTCTAGGTCAAAATTTATGGACTTTCTGGTGTGTAGAGTTATTCATATTTATACTATTAAAATTTCAAAATATTATGGATATTTTACACATATTTTGGTTACTTATATATCAACATGATCAACGAATCAAAAAAAACAAAAAACATTTTATTCTTAACATGGCTAGATATCTATAACATACATAAGACTTTTATCAATGATAGAAAGTCCCAACGTTTTAGAAGGAGAAAACATTTTGAACCCCTGCATCCTAAATAGAATAAACTGCTTCGCCAAGCGCAGCTGGATATGACCGCAGAGGTCCAACCCTGAACAGTTGGGGCAAAAATGAACACAATATTCAAGCTTGATACAGGTCTGAATTCGGATTGTAATTAAATATTTGACACGTTATCGGTCTCTGACACAGAATAAATGTAGTCAAAGAACTCGAAATTGGTTATATGATTTGAATTTATATTCAATTGAAGATTTCTTGCTTTCTGCAATACACTGTGCTGTTGCATAATACTTAGTAAATATGTTTTCAGACTATAAACAAAGAATTAGCCAAATAAATTGTGACCCTCAATTTTTCTTTGGAAAATTGACAATTTCTTGAATCCTGAAGAAAAAAAATTGACCCCCTCCTCCCTTATCAAAAAAAAAAAAAAAATATTTGAAGAAATTTTCTTTTTCATTTCTCAAATCTTGAGGGAAAAAAATTGCCCCCCCCCCGAACAAACAAAATTTTTTTTTACCCCCCCCCCCCCCCCCCCCCCCCCCTTTTCCCCAAAAAAATATTTAAAGAAAATTTTCTTTTTTAAAAATGTGGTACAATTTACACTTAAACACAAATTATTGTCTGAAAACTAGAAAAATGCTTGTTTGAGACCCTTTTTGGCCCCTAATTCCTTAACGGTTTGGGCAATTACCCCCAAAATGAATCCCAACCTTCTACTTGTGGTATTAAACCTTGTGGTACAATTTCAGAGCAATCAAAATACTTATACACAAGTTATTATCCTGAAACTAGAAAAATGCTTGTTTTGGGCCCCTTTTTGGCCCCTTATTTCTAAACAGTTTGGACCATCACCCCCAAAAACAATCCCAACCTTCCTTTTGTGGTATTGAACCTTTTGGGAAAATTTCATAGAGATAAATACACTTTAACTTAAGTTATTGTCCAGAAACCAAATGTCTACTGACTACGAAGACGACCACAACGTGATACCAATATACGACCCCAAAATTTGTTTGCGGTCGTATAAAAATACAACTGTGGATTCATTCTTTTTTGTGGAATACCAATTTTTTTTATGAATTTCTACGGTTTAGGTGAACCAAATTAAGATATTAAACGAAGTACAAATTTTCGTTTAGCTTGTATTCAGATTTTAGCAATACCCTAAAATCAGTAACAACAAATATAAATAAATCCACAGTGTATAGATATTCATGTGTGTATGCATAAAGTTAATTTATCTTTTTTTCTCTGCGTGCTATGTATGTAACTAAAATATCTTTCAATCTATTTTCATTTCAATAATTAATTTACTGCTAAAGATTTGGCAATTTATAAGTGTGCAGTCAGTGATACAATTCTGTATACTTACAGCTGTCCTCGACCAAAACTGTTTCCCTGAAAAATAAAATCATTGAATTCAGTATAGTTATTGCAATTTAAAGGAATTACTTAAAGATATAATTACTGCAGACCACATTATTTTTTGACCAAATTTTTGTAATGCAAATTTCGCAAATAGTTTAACATGATAAATAGCGCTATCACTTAAATCATAATAAATATGTCAAATTTTGATCTTCTCTTTTAACATGTTTAAGAAGACATCAACAAAATACGAGAATTGACAAAATGTTGGTTTTCAATTCTAGCAATGTTCAACGCATTCTGTATACATAGAGTATCTGGGCAACAGATAGTAAAATAAAAAATTCAGGTATACTATATTCATGTGGTTAGCCTCAATGAAAGAGCTACCAAACAATACAGAACTCTACCTCCTGTAACTCTATATATATATATACATCTTTCTAATGTTTTTAGATTACAGATTTCATGGAGGTTGACCCCACATCTCCCTTTATTCTAAATCATATAGAAACTAGAAATTTTAAGGTCTTCATGCTATTTTCAACAATTAAAAAATCTTGACATATAATGGATGTAGTGAGTAAGTCAGCCCGTTATAGATATCTTATGTAGACATTTCATAATAGTTCTTACTTAATTGGTTTACCTCTGATACAAAAGTAATCCTAGGTAAGCCATTTATTATATATCAATTCCTCCTACACAGACTATTGTAAAATGTGTGTAAACCTCTTACTATCTTAATGAGGTTTTGAATGACAAAAACAAATGAAAAGGATCGGCTAAAATGAAATAAAATTATCTGTTCAACTATACTGCTATGGACATGATGGAAATAGCATCAAAAATTATTTGAAAGTATTTAAAAAAAATGTCATTGACCTAAAGGTTTTTATTTTCTTTACCAAAGGTTCAATGAACTGTTTTAGACTCAACATCAATCTTAGAAAATTCCAGATGTTAAGTTTGGTTAACTTGTGTTGTTAGATTCACACTGGCTATATTTTCCAAATCTCCATATTGGGTTTTAAGAACAAGGGGACCTAATTAATGCATCATTCATACAGTACTGTACATGCACATATCATAAGTGTTTTTAACCAGATTATGTAATAATTCAGTGTTCTCCTCAAGACCTTTTAGCATTGATCATTGTTATATATGTGATGGTATATTGCTTGAATGGGACCCTATCTGAAATGTTTAATTTTTCTTATAGCTTGTTTTATGAATGTCATGCTATAATTTCTAGAAACAAGATGGTACAATCTATTCAAAATTCCCTGTATAATACCAGGATTGTATATATATGAAATTTGTGTTGTAAATTTGCTGAATAAACTGATGTTACATTCATGTTTTTATTTGAACATCAACTTACTTCATATTCAATTTCATTCTATATATCTCTCAACATTTCTTGAAGTCTCAACCTCACTCTGTTTACAATCAGACTCACTACCAATCCTACTTTCTACTTCACTACATGTAGCTGCCACCTCACTATTCATTAGCTTATTACACTCTAGGATTTAACTTTTAAGGTAGAAAAGCATCACATCAGAGTGGCCCCATGGATTGTTATTTGTATGATTACATTCAATTATAATCCTCTTAACTCTTATCAATCAACCATAAAGATGAGATACAAAATTCAAGGTTTTATCATAAAATGTAGACAATGTTTGCTGTTAATTAAGTTTTATTTTTAAAGGCATATAAATGTATACATTTTGTTACACTGCCTAAAAAGAATATATCTTTAATGCTCATATGGTCTTATGGATAAACAACACATGGCACACATTACTTCATACTTTGAATGTAACGTAAGAGTAATATCAACAGATGATAGTCAACTTCACTACCTGGAATTTTCTGGAATATTTAAAGTCAATTCAGTCATCTAATCTTAAGCCAACAATGCATGCACTTTAACAAGTATTATAAGATAATATAATATGTGACTGGTATATATAAAGCAATGATGAAAATGCACGGAAAAGTAGACAAAAAATTGAGAAGTGCCTATTCCCAACCTTTAAAAGTGCCCTGGTCTCCACTCAGACACCCTGCCCCTTTCAATTTCTAGTCGCAGCACTGAATATTTATGTCTGAATTGGAAGATTTATACAGATATACATGTATAACTATATCATGATATTTTGGTCAGTATGTCAGTCAACATCATAGATAAATCTGTTTACTGCATAAAGTAAACCAAATCATGGACAGTTACGTATACAGTTTACCTTTCTTAAAAATGATCATATATCTAACATCTATGTAGTATCTGACAGTTATTTTCTTACTGTGTCAAACAAAATAATTCAGTAAACCGATATCACTACATGTATCTGTTCTTGTAGAATCAATCCGATCTGAATTAACTAGATATCATTGAGATGGGAGCCATCTCTGTGGGCCCCGCTGTGAATAATGTGTGGTAAAAAATTTGTATCTTTATCATTGGACATGGGGTTGTCAAATGAAACCAAAGTTTTTGACCTTGACCTTTAACCTAGGAAGTTGTACATAAATTATGACACACCCTCTGGTGTTGGTTTATATACATATCAAGTATAAACTTTGAAATCATAACGGTTCTCAAGATATAGAGCGGACACGATCTTTACCATAGGACATGGGGTTGTCAACTAAAACCAAAGTTTTTGACCTTGACCTTTGACCTAGGATGTTGTACATACATTATGACACACCCTCTGGTGTTGGTTAATATACATATCAAGTATAAACTTTGAAATCATAACGGTTCTCAAGATATAGAGCGGACATGATCTTTACCATAGGACATGGGGTTGTCAACTAAAACCAAAGTTTTTGACCTTGACATTTGACCTAGGAAGTTGAACATACATTATGACACACCCTCTGGTGTTGTTTAATATACATGTCCAGTATAAACTTTGAAATCATAACGGTTCTCTAGATATAGAGCGGACACGATTTGTTACGGACGAACGGACAGACAGACTGATCACTATAGGGCGGTCGCCATTCGGCGGGGCCCTAATAAATTATTCAAAGATTTTTGCTTGGTACAATCATATTAGTACAGTGTATCCGCACTTCCCTCTACTGTTTAGATGAAGAACAGTAATAAAAGAGCCTTTGAGAAGTGTCCTTTTTTACAAATTTACAATTATTTTTTTTACGTCTTTCTTTACAAAATGAAGGTTGAAAATGTGACCAAACTACAATACTTATGAGCATGGATATTATTGTGTGAATTTACAATGTTTATTAGATAATGTGTCTCTACTGTTTGATCTTAACTAAAATCTATAGCTCACACATGTGACATTTGATTTTTTTTTTCAACTTTGAGTCATTCAATATGACTTTCATATCAACTTGTTGAAGGTTACCACAATATGTCTGTTTTGAAAAAAAAACAATGTATGTAATATATGAAAACAAAAAAATTTGGTATGATATCTAATGAGACACTAGAGACTCAATGACACAACTCTCCACCAGAAATTCAGGGGTAAGCAACTATAGGTCAAAGTACAACCTTTCATAATGAGCAAAACTCAAGGCACAGCAAGCTATAGAAGGCCCAAAAAAAAAAAAACGTAAAACAATACAAACATGAAAACTAATGGCCTGATTTATGTACAAAACAATAGGAGAAAAAACAAATATGATATAAACAGCAAGGAATTACAGGCTCCTGACTTGGGACAGGCAAATACAGAATGTGGCAGGAATAAACATGTTTGTGGGCTTCCAACCCTAACCTTAACTCATCAGATCGATACAAAGCACAAAAACAACTAATAAAATCACAAAAGATACAGATCTGAGAGTACTCAAATTTACATAAAGCTAGTTCAAAGCCAATAACAACTAAATCAAAAATCATGTATAACATCCAATGGATTTAGTGTAAAGACGTCATAAACAGTCAAAGAAAAACATGACCTTGTGCAATGCGAAAATATAGGTATGGACATGATGGACATAATTTTTCTTATTATAACAAAATCAATATAATTAATACTGATAAAAACAATATTCAAAGATCTCCTTACAGTGTTAAATTAGTAACCTTTTTGAATAAGCTTATTCAAAGGATTGATAAGTTTACACTGTTCCTATCTGAATTTACGGGTTTGAAAAACCACATCACCGTAAAAATTAGGACATGCTTTACTATTAGTAATAGGTTTTCTACATACATGTACAGTCAAATCCCCAAACCAAATCTTTGTATCTATGAAAGAATTTAGTAAAGGTTTTAAGTAATTTGTGGTAACAAAATCCTTGACTTAAATTAATAATTTACCAGCAATACATAGATTATGTTCATTAAAATCCAAAACATCACTACAGACACAGACATAGCAAAGGAGTTGTGATATATATTAACATTGAAGATGAGGCAAAGGAACAACAATGTATGTTGGTGAACAAAACTTTTACTGTAAAAAATATACATTCAATTTCCAGTTAAGTTTACAGTTTTTGAAGCATAAGATATTTTCAAATAAAGATTATTCAGAAAAAAATTATCCATAATAAAAGCGCAGAGTTCCAATGTCCCCCCCCACATTGCATATATATTATCTATCCAAGGTACAAGGGCAAAAACTAAAAAAACACACTTCTGTTTTGTTCTTTTAAAACTTTTTATTAATATCTAAGAGAAATGTAGGCTTCAGAGCAAATGCAATGTGATTTCCGTTATAAATAATATTTCCAAGGGACATAACTCTTTTTAAAATAATTGATAGGCACTGATTTTTGAATTCATGGAAGACATTGCTGGTATAAACCTATGATATAAGTTTCATAAAAATCTGGCAAGAATTGAACATATGAGAGCGCTAACAATTTGCAATTTTCCATTTAATTAATGTTTCCAAGGGGCATGACTCTTTTAAAAATAATTGATCAGCATTGAATATATCGTCAAAGACCATGATGATGTAAACTGATAATATTAATTTCATAAAAATCCTGCAAGAATTGTACACATGAGAGTGCTCATAAGGCAATTTTCCATATAATTAATATTTCCAAGGGGCAGAACTCTTTTAAAAATAATTGATCAGCACTGATTTTCATACTCGTCAAAGATATTGCTGATATAAACTTATGATTTAAGTTTCATAAAATTCTCGCAAGAATTGTACACGAGAGCACTAACAATGCAATTTTCCATATAATTAATGTTTCCAAGGGGCATACATGTAACTCTTTTAAAAATAATTGATCATCACTGATTTTCAAACATGTCCAAATAATTGCTGATATACATACACCTATGATATAAGTTTCATAAAAATCTGGAAAGAATTGTACACATGAGAGCGCTAACAATGCAATTTCAATATAATTAATGTTTCCAAGCTATATAACTCTATTAAAAAAAATTGATTGGCACTTCCAACTATATATCTAGCACTAAAAAGATCTTTTTTTATGGCAAAAAAGAAAAGAAAGTATCATACATCAATTAAAATTCAACCAAAAAAAAATTCTGTTTATCATGTTTACATGAAACAATGCATTTACATGGAAATATAAACATTTAGCAAGGAGATCTAACCAAAAGTTTTTTAAGAGCGTGGAATGCAAAATTTTAACTTTTGGGATCTTTATTCTTCTTTCAGCTGTTCCATTGGTGCACTGTAGTTATTATTGCAAGAATATGGATTTCGGTAATAGCTGATCTGCTTCTGATGAATCCCGCCTCCAATTCGTGGTTTGTACAAATATATCAATGGCGGACAAAGAAAAATTTACGAAAATAAACAATATTTGACAAGCGATTTGGAAAGGAATATGATGCTTTTAATGCAATAAATGGATGAAACATTAACTAAGGTAATTTAAGTAACGTTTTACATGTTTTTAATGAAGAAACAAACTTATTTTGCTGGAAATCAGAATGTTTTGATATACGCTCTCGAGTAACAATTACCGGATGTGAAAGAAAATACTTCATCAAAGTTGTTTCTTTGAAATAACATGAATAACATACGACCAATCTGTAAAGTCAATACTTTCAAAGCTTTTCAAACATGTCTAAAGAAATAAATCGTCTCTGTCTTTGAATTTATTTACCTATAAAAGAAAAATTTCTGTTTTATTGACTTGGTAAAAATGAAAATTGCCAATGAGGAAAGTGACTGCAAGCGACTATTAAGAACACGGATCTCCTGTAGTTGGTGATCGCAATACTGGTATACCAGTATTGCCCACAATACTGGTATAAAAATTTTGTACCAGTATTGTAATTTTTAAAAAAAAAACAGCAATACTGGTACATTACTGATATACCAGTATTGTAGTTGTACTGTTCACTATACTTTAAGGTGTATAATGAAAAATGAATTTTAAGCAAAATTAGATATGGAAGATCAAAGGGAGATTAAATGAACTCAAAAAGATTATAGAGGATAATTGTGAAATCAAACAACCAGTTAAAAATAATTGCTATAATTGTACAAATAAACAAAAGATTATTGTAATTAAATCATCTTATTCAAACAACTGTTAATTATATAAATAGTTGCTAATAATTTTATCATATTTCTATATTTTATTTAATTCAATTTAGATAAAATAAAATAAAAGCTTTATTATCTGAGTTATTATTTAATAAATTCAAGCAAATTATTACACTATAACACTGTAAATTCAGCATTTACATGTATGCCATCGTATATTTTTTACAGATATTTTAATACATGTACAATGTATACTAAGATTCTAAGCATTTGTTTGTGTTTATTTTCTTATCAATCTTTCACAATAAACATGATAAAATATATTAATAGATATAGGAAGATGTGGTATGAGTGCCAATGAGACAGCTCTCCATCCAAGTTACAATTTATAAAAGTAAACCATTATAGGTCAAGGTACGGCCTTCAACGCGGTGCATTGGCTCACACCTAACAGCAAGCTATAAAGGGCCCCAAAAAATTACTAGTGTAAAACCATTCAAACGGAAAATCAATATCCATTAAACATAAAAAGTTGCTTAATAGGGGAACCTGATTATAATCAAATTAACTACTTTTACTAGTTTGTCTACATGAATGTTAAGGGTAGTTAAAGCAGTTGATTCAGAACCATGGGCAATACAATTTGTAGCAGATATATCTTCTGGTACAAATACTCAAATACTAATACTAGACAAGCACTCCTACAGTAAGAGAGCCGTACAGGTGCTATCTAAACAAGCTTGTAATCCAGCAAGCGTAAGAGAAAGTCCACAGACTGAATACATAAATATCAATATAGGAAGTGGGGATTTCAGAAATGCCATCTGAAGAAGAAATAAACAATACCAATGCTGATGATACAGAAGCTATAACAGCATTAATGTCAATATAAAATTCACTAAAATATACTATTGAGACTTGGAAAGAGAGAGCTGGAAGAAAACAAAGAAGAAAGTAAAGAGTTTGTTAAAATGCTGAGACAGTACGGTTCCCTTAAGAAAAAAAACATCAGAAGATTTAAAACTTTCTTTGATTACAATCACAGTGTACCATTAATGGCATCATCAGTTAAACATACAATCATTCCATATAAAATTGTCATGTCATATGTTATTATCATTATGCATATATACGTGACACCTTTAATAAAAGATTAATTACCTATATATGTATTGTTTATTTTAAAAAAACACAATACTGGTACAATACTGGAATACAATACTGGTACAAAATTTTTATACCAGTATTGTGCACAATACTAGTATACCAGTATTGCGATCACCAACTACAGGAGATCCAAGAACACCAGGGCGACTAGATATCGCATTTGACGGTTGGGGAAAGCGAAGTCACAGACCTGAAAACGACTTTTTAGCACAAAATGCCTGCTAGCGTGAGCCCTGGGTAAGAGTTGGCGTGCTACTGATCTGCTTATAGCAGCCTCACTCTACAATTTGACATCACACAAGAAAAATTTTGACACGAAAAAACAAAAGGGATTGTTGTATGACATTAATAGGTCAGTTGCCTAAGAATCCCAAATAGAAATAATATGCATAGTCCACTATAGTCTATACTATATGGTTTTATAACTGAAGTGGAGATCTATTTAGGACGATCAACAGGTAAGCATGGTGAAGATTAAAAAAAGATCTTTTATCTGTGAAAACCATCATGCATTTGATAAGAAGCTTTTATCTTTGAAAAAATACACTTGGTTTAAATTGTAAAAGTTGCATCATCGGTGTGTCATATAATTTTTTTAAACTGTTAATAAAGGCACCATACGTACTGGTTCATCAGGCTCAAAATAATCGTCGTCTGAAATATCCTCCTCCCCTTCAGGGGTATCGTGAAGCTCGAGATCAAAAACACCGGCCATACTTCTACATTTGGATAAATCTGTATATGTCTGTCTTGTAAATTATGATTGTTTTACATTCATTCAGACAACGACGTTAGGAACTAAGGCGAGGGATTCCTAATGACGTAGAAAATATCACATGGAACACTCTTCCGGTTGAAGAATATCCAATAAAATTCCGTTTAAACAATAACGGAAGTCATTTTTAAAAGAACAGTTAATTTCATTGGACCAGTCTTTGTTCCATTTTTAGAAACGGTGCGATACCAGCTCTGAAGTGATCGTTTCTTCATAACAGATTGAAAGAACTAGAACTACTATGAACGAATAATTCACGTAGAATCTTAATACCATGAACCCTTAAAAAATGGCATTATTAACAAATAAATATTGTGATTTTTTTCTGTCAAAAGCTTTTCAATTATTGAGTTTGGCCCAAAGAACTGTAAAGCGCACCTGCAGGGACAAAATTATATAATTCCTGTTTTAATAGAAATCTCCCAAACAGATCAAAACTGATCTGAAGATAACACTGACTTTTAATGAGGTTGATACAATAATACAATAATGTATCAACCCAAGAGATATGATATTCACTGAGGCATACGGGTGAGGGTGATTGTCATAGCTAGCTCTGGGGTTTATAAATCATTGTATCAATTGAAATCCAAAGTCAACAATTGTTTTATTATATGACTTTTTATCCTTCTCCAATTTTCTAGTATTTGCTCAGGATACTTTTAAAAACTGCTCCCTGTTTTTATTCTAAATATATCACCTGCTTTTGCAGTTGCTTCATAAGTTGAAATATTCAATAATAAGTTTACTAAAATAATACACCGAAAACTGAGAAGAGAAAAAATACGCCTCAACAAGAAGAAAAAGAAAAAACAAAACCTACGTCATTGACGTTGCCTTGGAATATCTATGTTTAGGTACACGTTATATATTTGTTCCAAATCTTATATTAACCTCTCGTGATTTTTCCCGCGGTGAATATATAATGTTTTATCAAAGAAGACTCCGCGTATATATATGCTTTTAGCCAATGAAAAAAGGGAAATTTGTTAGTCATATAATAAAATTATATATTATTGTGTACATTATACAAACTGTATAGGTAAACAAATTTAGTACTCAGTAGAATACAAACTATAGTAGTCAACGCCGGGAAATTTGTCCAGCTTTGTTTTTCTATATTTTCTATATATTTATATACACCAGCACATTTTCTAGTGATATGAAGATTTATTTCTGTTTAATTGTCAAAATAGTAAAATCGTCATCACTTTGTATTCAGTTGACCGTAATCAAACTTGATTGTAATGTATACTGGGCGTCATAATTGACAATAAAAAAATGTCGATTGTATTGTAAAGAAGTTCTATTTCAAAGCAGTTAGAGTTCCAGATGATATTGCTGAACTGTTTCCATCTATAGTCGGATAAAACAAGGCTGTGTTTTAAGCCCTTCCTTTTTTGCTATTCATTTGAAATACTTAATCACCCTTTTTGATCACACGTGTGCTCCTGTTACGTTAGCATTACACGATATATGTCTTTTATACGCTTATAACTTAATATTAATGCGGATCCGAAAACTGTTTGAAGATGTTAAAAGGATACTGTGAGAAATATAGAACTTAACAGGCAATGTTCACGCGACAAAGGCAATGGTATTTAATAAAAAATGTTAAGAAAATTGCGAAAGACAGGTTAATTTTTGAAAATGAATTACTGAGATAAACATTGCACAGACACAGAATACAAATATTCAGAAATATTGTTTTAGCCATATATGGAGTTTCCACCAATGCAGCTATTCTCCTTTGTAGAGAATCCTTTAGGGCATTGTTTTGTATTGAACAAATGCTATATATTCTGATCAGACAGATGATTTTTTTCTCATATGAAACTTTTGAATTCTTGTGTTAGTTCAATTCTTCTTTAATATTGTATGACAACTTTTAAAATATTATAAAGAACAACAAAATTGTTGAGTCTCAATATTTGTAAATAGATCAGTAAAAAATCGAATCAAATCAGATAAGGTTCTACTTCGAGTTAGTTCAAAGGCGGTGATTATAGCTGTATTAGTTGTATTAGGAATGTCTTTTATTTGTATTCAGACTCTTCTATAGGATTCTGGCTGCATATTTTAAACTCAAAGGAGTCTTTACTTCATAATATTTATAAAGTTAACAAGCAAATACGTGAATGATACGCCTCAAAATTTTTTTTACTATCCATATTGAATTTTTCTCATGTTGGGGAAACTCAAAGTACAAAAACGATTACTCTCTGCCTTAACATAAAATAATAATGAAAATTACAATTTATTTTGAAAAAAAACTTGTCTTTTTAATGACGAGAAATTGATTAATGGAAATAAGTTAAGAACTTATAAATAGAAAATTTAAAGTAAAGACGTACGAACTTGAAAGCCGATATCTTTTATTAAATTCAAATTAAATGTAATAAAGAACTATGTCAAAGTAAGAATCAGTAACAGCACGCTAGTTACATGATTGTGTTGACCGTAATGATATAATTATAAAAAAAACTTAAGAAAAATACAGTTGTGCCCTATGTAATATAGAAGTAAATAATGAATTCCGTTTTGTAATTAAGTGTACACATCTGAAATTTCCGATGTTATCCCGTATTTTATTTCAATGAGTAATGTAAGGTGGTATGATTTATGTATTATCAGATTTAGTTCTTTCAGTTTGGTTTCGGTAGCTATGAACAACTATAGGTAAAAGGGGGAGAGTTGTTTACGCAAAAGGCCGGGAGATGGCTGAACATTTGTATAAAAAACAGTAAAAGTAAATTAACCAATCATTGGGCATGTACTGGTTTGCATTTTTTTATTGGTAACGTATTTGTTAGTTTACGTTTTGTTGGACGCATTTTTTCAAAAGACAATTGACATTTTAATGGGAACAAACTGTGCTCCTCTTTTCTTCTACTTGTTTTTTTTTATTATTTGCATAAGGCAAATGACACCATTCTTCAAAAATGGAACTGAGCTAGCACTGTCATTTAACTTCACGTTCAGCTATACGAATGATGTCTGGTCACTAATTAATTCACAGCATGGTGATTATTTTGATCACATCTATCACACTGAACTTGAAATGAAGGATACTACAGATCATCGGCAGTCAGTATTGCTTCATAACTTGAGCATGTTGAGTTACATCTAGAATTGACAGTGACGGTCGGTTGAGACCTAAACTTTACGACAAATTAAAAGGGTTTGAATTTTCCATGTGAACTTTTATACAACTTGTAAAACTGGAATATATTTTGAGAAGCAGGCAAAGGATAATAGAATGTGAACGAACATTAACGACGTGTACAAACAACAACATTCTAGTAGCATCGGCA
This sequence comes from Mytilus californianus, assembly GCF_021869535.1. NCBI lineage: Eukaryota > Metazoa > Mollusca > Bivalvia > Mytilida > Mytilidae > Mytilus > Mytilus californianus. Next base: position 26,134,749 of record NW_026262734.1, on the reverse strand, counting down.
TGTCGTGCATACATTTCAAAGTTGATCGTTACTTTCGTGATAGCTTCTATCTTAATACTGACAAGCATGATATTGATATATCAATACTCATAGTCTCTTCGGAAGATTCATGAGTTCTCAATCAGTTTTTTATGGAGTACTCGTGTCATTTAATTTTCTCTGCAGTCTGCAGTGCTTTGTGATATGCCATTTGTATGTTCGCCTTCTTCTTGCAAATTTAGATTACACCCTTAGTATATTCTCCTCTGTTTTATATTTTATTTTTTTATTATCAGACATCGTAATTCTGTTAACTTAGGAAGGCTGAATATATGGGAAAGTAGATAAAGAGCGGATGAACAGGAGAAAACAATCTCTTGTTATATTAAAGATTAACATAAACCTTTGTCGAGGAAATGGAAATGCATGTACATTCAAATACCGACATGTTCCTCACATCACTTCACTTGTATGGAAAACGTAGATATAAAACCATTTGCCATTTAAACTGATTACTGGTGAACATATCAATTATTCATAAAATAAACAATCCAATCCAATAAATCAAAAGATATCTAACGACTGATCAAAGAACACACGAATCCACGAATCATGGTTGTTCTGTCACTTGTTGAATATTTTTCGCTATTTGACGCAGGTAGGTTAATGTACTTTAAAAAAAAACTGGCACTGAATATCGGTGTTTGCATCGAAATCTAAATCTGACGTCATTTACCAAACTACGCGGAATCTGATTGGCCTGATCGTTCCATCAACGTCAAGGTTGGGCTTGCACATCACGTCATACTTCGTGATCATCAGCTGATCGGGCACCTTGTCATGAGTGTCTTATCACGTAAACACACGTTTCAAAGATGGATATTGCTATTATTTTGAGGTAAGTTTGTTTCAAATTATCATATTCTTTTACTGCCAAAGGCCGTATATTTCATTTCATTGAAGGAAGATTATACATCTAGATCAAAATGTACCTTTCTTTAAAAAGGGGTGTTGATTTTCACATTTGGCGTTTTTCTGGCTATTTAAAAAACGGCAAGGACGAAAGGCAGTGTTTATAGAAAGTATAATTTTAGGCAATTCAAAATTACTTTACTAGTGTTAAAATAATGTGGGTGCTTATGAAAAAGTGCTGTCAGACTGACATGCCATGGCCATATTAGATCATATTATTGTGGAGGAAAACACTTCCATATACTTTGAGCATAAATCTTCAAATTACTCTTTAAGCATCATGAGTATGTCCCATTTTCTCTTAGGTATTTGATTTGTATAATCATTTACATATTACAAATACAAAGAAGGGGGTCAAAGAAAGAAAAAGAGAGCATAGTAAAAAATATGCATTTTTTAACTACATCATGGCACAGTGTGTGCAGTCATGCCAATAGCTTGTCTAAATTAAGTAAATTATCATTATAAGTAGGAATTTGATATATAAAAATAACTAGCTTTTATAATTATTTAGTATAATGTGACCATTTTTCAAACACAATATTAATTTCATTCATGTTTTAAAATCTCATATTAACATTTTATTTCATCACTTTTTGTGTTCATACATAGAGCAAATTTGATTTATTGATTTATTGCACTTTAAAAAGTGATATAAACATATTATCATTATATTGATTAACTATCAAAATTGACATGAGTTCTGTCTGTTGTAACTATGATGTCTAGTACAGATTAGGAGGACACTTTTGTTTATCAAAAAACACTTTTCAACTATTTAGAGTGTTATGGGCTTGAAATATTCCAGTTATGATTGTAAAGTTATCTTCTTCTTTTGTAGAAAGATTATCACTACACATAAGAATGAAATTTCTAATACCCAGAGAAAACATAGTTTCCACAATGCCAAACAAGAGGTTTCCAAAATGTAAGCATTGATATTATTATATTGTTTTGTGTGTACATAACTGTTATGCTTCCCTCAGTTTCATTCAGTCAGTGCAGATGAAGTAATATAAATAAGCATATTGGTTAATCAGTGATTATGTCTCAGAAAGTATCATTTTTAGTATTATGTAGTTTAAACTATATAATATATATTGTTATTTTAAAGAAACTTTTTAATTTGGAAATGTATTTTTAACTAAAAGGTTACATCCAAGTTAACTGTTATGCTTTTTTATAGGAAGATAGAATTAAACTTACTATTTTGTATCAGATCATATATGAGGGTCTGGATGGGGGTCCTTCATTTCTGTATTCTTTAATTTTTTAGGCCATTTCTCTCTAATCTTTATACATATTGCCCATTATTCTCTATTCTTTATATTTTAGCACCTCATTATTCTCTATTCTTATTATAAATTTTTTGGTCCATTATTCTCTATTATCATGATTATGTAAACTCCACACCCTCATATATCAAGTATATTTTATCCAAATATTGTTTACAATTCTATTTTCAGCACTTTGGTGACTTGTAAGCAATGGTATTATACCACACAATGAAACTGTGAGAGAAAAAGACTGCACTTCCTTTATTTTGAAAATGCAGCAAAAGGAAATTGTGTATCATATAAAAACTACAGAGATGATTCTGGATCTATGCATGAAAAGAGAAATGATAGAAAATATATATGTGAGAATTCGTTTTTGATATATATCAAAGAAGACTGATTACTGAGCTGTGTATAAGATAATTCATGACATGTTACATGTGAATTAAAGGAAAATTGAGGAATAATGCAATTCTCAGTATTGACAACAAATGAATATCAATAAGTTGAACAATAGTGTTTCTGGAACATAGAAGACAGAGAAATAAAAATATAATCAGAGGAAAATACTGTGTACTTGTTTAATGTGGGGATTTACATACAAAAGGAAATTGTCCGATAAAACATGTTATAATATTGTGATGATTTAAAATCTGTGAGAAATGAAATGTTTATGACTATTTATGAAATTTATTACTAAGATGTCAAAACAGACTGATAGCTTTAAATAACAATGTGTAAAGCTGATTTGTGGCATACAAAAAAGTGAATTTAAAATAAACCAGTTGAAAAACATTGAAGGCAAACAATGTTTAGTATTACAACAAATGGATATCAAACAAGGAACCAACAACTAATTTGATTCTGGAACATGTAAGACAGAGACATTTCAAAGGTTTGAATGTGATTTGGATTTATTGAATGAAAAAAATTAGTGTAGCAGGATTTGATATTTTCAAAATAAAGTGTGAGGCATTATTTAGATCAGAAATATATGAAGATTCATCAGACATCTTTATAAAACATTTAAATAGACATTTATTATTTTACCATTCATTTATACTTTATTATGAATTGAAAAATCAAAAGCTTTATTACAAATCATTGTATAGACATTATTTATTTACCCTTGTCTGGCAAGATACATAAACACCATAATACAATGAGTATTATGAAACATGCAAGTTTTTAGTGAAAGTACACATTTATGTTCATGTATATAAAGATAAATAAATGTTTTAGAAATTCTCTTTAATATTGTATGCTATTTGTTTTCTTTTATCATCCTTCTTAAATTTTTGGGCTAACTACTAGTACTTGATGTGCTTTTTTTATTTAGTGTTAGAAGTTAAGTAAGTTTTAATCTTGGACAAATGGATTCAGCAGTTAAAGAAATAAAATTTTTAATATTTTCTGGGCTTTACCACTGTCTCTTATTCAGCAGTTACAGGGGATAATGAATGATACATATTTCTCACAGCAGATTTGATTTCTTGAGGTCAACTTAGGGAGCTACCATTTGATTTTTATGGGGGGGGGGGGGGGCTAGGATGAAAAATTTTGTCCTGCCTATTTATTTTTCCCTCTATTCAGTCCTGCCTTTTTATTTTTCACTCTATTCGGTCCTGCCTTTTTTTTATTAGTTTATCCTGACTTTTTTTAACCTAAATTGTCATCCTGCCTTTTTTTTTTTGCAAAGTGTCTCATCCTGCCTTTTTTTTTTACTCAAAACTCCTGTCCTGCCTATTTTTTTCAAATTTCATCCTAGCCCCCCCCCCCCCCCCCATAAAAATGAAATGGTAGCTCCCTTACACATTTTAAGAGAGAAATATCATGTATTATATAACTAATAATGTCTCTGCTTTTAATAAACCCTTCATTTGCAGAATGACTGGGTTTTTACAAGGAAATTCATTCATAATGTGCACAATATTTATTATTGTTATAAAATTTAAGACTTCACCAGGAAATTGATAATTGAGGACCCTTGAAATAGCTTCTTTTTTTAAGTCAGTAAGAAAGGAATTGATCAACACCTTCTACATATAGACTTTAATACTTTTTGTCATTTTAAACTATAAAACACATCAGAATGGTGTCTCAACAGTATGACACAAATTAAATACTATGCATAACCCATACAAATCCTTTAAATTGTATATTCAAGAAAGAGTGCTCACATTGTGTGTGAAATATTGAAGATCTCACATTGTGTGTGAAATATAGAAGATGATATGTAACAAAAAATTTGTTCCGGCGTGACATTTGTTCCACCGGAACAAATTTCATAGAAAATATGTTCCACCGGACTTTATATCACAGAAAATATGTTCCAGCACTGTAAAATTTGTTCCGGAACTAATTTTATGACCAAATGTGAAATAAGTTCTGGAACAAAAATCATAACTCCATGAATTTTGTTCCAATTAATATTAAGAGTTTTAAAAAGTTAAATAAGTTCCTGTGATATTTGTTTTAAACAAACGTGTACATATTTCATAGAAATCAATGTATCATAATTTGTATTTATGTTGTATGTGGTATTCCTCCTTGGTTTTGTAAATTTCACCAACCCGGTACTTATTTCACCAGGTAAGTGTGGAACTTATTTTATACAGATGGAACAAATTATATAGAAATCATCTGTGAAAAAAGTTCTCCCAGAACATATTTCCTGTGATATTAGTTCCACTGGAACTTTTTTCACAGGAACAAATTTTGGCTCACAGAAACACCCACCCCCTTTTTTTCAAAACGTACTTATTTAAGGGCATGGTATTTTTTAATAATTAACGAATGTTATTTATTGCCATATATGCGTGATTTTCTAAATATGCGTGCATGATATAATCAGAAACAACAGCGCAAGAATGTTTTTATCTTTCATTTATGAAATTCCCGTAAACGCAACTTTGGAATGTTTTACCTCGATTACCTCCCTTTCGCGATCAGTAAAGCGTTTATGCAATGGGCGTCATTTCAGACGGTATATGCGGACAACAAACAAACGAGTAGAACAAGTTACCAACGGCAATATTATTTCAAATCCTTTGAGTTGTTTATAGAAGAATTAGTCAGCTTATTGAACAACGGACGTGAATTCCTGGTTTTAATGTTGTTAAAATAAAGGGAAACATTTATCAGTGAGCGATCAGCAGTTTTCATGGAGTAAAAGGTATCTTTTACCGTACAGTGAAATTTCATGGCGACATTTTTAGTATGGGAACTTGTTCTACAGGCTAAATCATATGGGAAATTAGTCATATCGTAAAATCACGTGACGACTTAGACACCACGTGTGACAGCAGAAAATATTTTCTTGGTAGACGTATCACCAATGTGTACCACATAAACAAATCTGGAATCAGTTATTTTTCTTTCAAAATAAAAAATAAATAAAAAAGGGGGGATGCCTAGAAAATTAATAAAATCCGGCATTAACCTACCTGCGGAATTCTTTGATCTTTGTTCATTTTTGTTAACAGCATTGCATTCAAATAAAGTTAAAAATCATCATGGAACTTTATCTTCTACTCGCTCTCACTTCGTTTTGATGCAACATCGTTGACAACTTATTGACAAAATTTATCATTTCATGATGTCAGAGGAATGAAATTAACAAACACTGATCAAAGATACCTTGCTTATTATTAGTAACACCAAACGCGCGTCCCGTCTACACATATTTATTAATTGGGTTCGAAAAAAAACAGTTGGAAAGCCACATCAAATACGAAGTTGAAGAGCGTTAAAAACCGAAAATTCCGAAAAGTTACGGCTTAGGAAATCTATTCCTGAGATTATTAAAATCTTAATATTTCGAATAAGATTCATGCCACATGTAAATAAACTCATCATAGATAGATCTACCAGGATTAAAATTGTGTACGCCGGACACGCGTTTTGCCTACAAAAGACTCATGACGTTGTAATAAAACAAGTTAAAAAGGCAAAGTACGAAGTTGAAAAGCATCTAAGACCCAAAATTCCGAATGGTTTTGCTAAATACAGCTAAGGTAATCTATTCATGGGGTAGAAAATCCTTAGTATTTCAAAAAATTCATAATTTTCTAAACAGTTTAATTTATAATCATCGCCAAAATTCATGTCAACACAGAAATACTGACTACTGGGCTGGTAATACACTCGGGGAGGAAACCTCCACCAGCAGTAGCATCGACCCAGTGGTTGCAAATAAACTCAACTGGACCTGCTTTGATACGATAACTACCCTATAATTTTTACTAGATTTTCGCTATGGAGATTCCGCATATCGTCACGTTATCGGAATTGCAATGGGGGCTAACTGTGCATCACTTATTGCGGACCCGTTTCTGTATTGTTATGAGTTACAATTTGTGACTAAAATCAGCAAAGACCCATCGAAACAACATTGATACAAAAATTTCATAACACTTTTAGATATTTGGATGGTATATTGGCTCTCAATAATGACGACTTCAGTATGTACACCAAAGAGATTTATCCTGCTGAACTGACTTTAAATAACGCTAATACTAACAATGAACACTGCCATTTCCTGGATCTTGATATCTATATCTTTAACATGAAGCTTAATACCAAAATTTATGATAAAAGAGATGATTTTTCATTTCCTATTGTTAATTATCCATTTTTAGATGGTGACGTTCCCTTGTCACCATCTTATGGTGTTTACTATATCTCAACTTGTTCGATTCGCTCGTGTATGTAACAACGTATTTGATTTTAACGAAAGAAATCTCTGTATTACTGAAAAATAATTACACCAGGGTTTTCGATATCACAAACTAGTCAAAACATTTACTAAATTTTATCATCGATACAAGGACATCATTCATAAATATAAATCAACATGCAGACATTTTATACGTTCAGGTATTTCACATCCAATCTTTTATGTTGATATTCTATACAAAGCACAAAAATGTCGGCACTCACCTCAAAAGCTAACCAAACCTTTAAACAGACTTATTCAGAAGGGATATAGTTACGATACTGTTGTCAGGTCATTAAAGATGGCATATTAAAGTTTGGTATTACTATTGATTCACTCATAGGGTCTTTGCATCGGAAATAAACACATTTATTCTTAAACCAGTTGTTGGCATGATACGGGTTATGTTCTTCTCATATATCTTATGATGGTATGATACTAAACCCCTAACGGGAGGGATTGTGCTTGATTTTCATACGATGAAGACATATCTTTCATGCAATCAGTATAATTGAGGTCTGGAGCTGGCATGTCAGTTACTGCTAGTAGTCCTTTGTCAATTTATGTATCATTGTCATTTTGCTTAGTTTCTTTTGTAACCTATTCTGACATCGGACTCGGACTTCATTTAAACTGAGTTTAACTGTGCGTATTGCTGTGTGTTTGTTTATTCTACATTGGCTAGAGGTATAGTGGGAGGGTTGACAAAACATGTTTAACCCCGCCACATTTTTGCGCCTGTCCCAATTCAGGAGCCTCTGGCCTTTGTTAGTTTTGTGTGTTTTTTAATCTTAGTTCATTTATATGTTTTGGAGTTTAGTGTGACGTCCATTTTCACTGAACTAGTACACATTTTTATTTAGGGACCGGCTGAGGCCCGCCTCCGGGTGCGGGATTTTCTCGCTGTGTTGAAGACCCATTGGTGGCCTTCGGCTGTTTTCTGCTTTTTTGGTTAGGTTGTTGTCTCTTTGACACATTCCCCATTTCCATTCTCAATGTTAACATTATTGATACCAGGATTAAAATTTTGTACGCAGACGGGCGTGTCGTCTACAATAGAATATATGCTTTTATTTCAATGCTTTAACTGTCAATATTGATATTAACTGACCCCTTAACTTGTTATTATTTTAATCAAATGTATCTTTTTCTCTAAAACACCTTTCGAAAATACTAACCTCCAATGTAGCGACATGCAACATATGTTCAAGACTTGACGTAAGAAGGAATTAAACAAGATAATTATAATGCGACATGGTTCTGTTTATAATTTTATTCGGATGTAAAAGTTCAGAAAAGATCCTAGGCTTATAATTTGGTATGCTGGCCAGACAACATAAGATTCAAAGGCTTTTACACACCCATAAAACTGTAAAAGAGACGCTATCAATTCACTATAAATCCTGGAAATTACAAGAAAAATCAAGAATTGTGTTTGTTTTATTAAAAAACGTTTTTAGGACATTGGCTTGGGTGTTTTTAAACACCACATGATCGTTGTGTAATCAAATTAGAGACAACAGTACTTTACCGATGTTAAAAATCTCGTAAATCTTTTTTGGATTTACATATTATACTAGTATATCAAAATAGAAAAAAAAATCCTTAGAGTATCGCCTGAACTCCAAACGTTGTAAGACCGGTTGCATCGATGGGGGTAAATGTTAAATAGTTGTATACTTATGTAATATCTATGTAAAGGTAATTATTTAATCATAAAATAATAAAAACATTCTCATTGCCTGAAAAATCAGCTACGCTTTAAGTAAAATTTTACTTATAAAAAAATATAAGGCAATAACCTGAAAAGCCTACCGTGAATTAAATTATTTTCTAGGCAACAGCTTATAATTTTTAAACTTAAATTCTAATTCGTAAACTCAAACGAACATAAAATATTTATCAAATAACCACAAACTCTCACATGGGAGGCGCCACTTGCAGAGACAAGTGCACATTTTATTATTCATATCTGTATAATGAAATCAATGTTTTTTGTGTAAATACACCGAACATTCTCAGCTGGTACTGGTTACCGCATACTAATGGTCAACAAATCTGAAAATAAATAATATAAATTTATTATATTATTTATTTGGAAAAGTGCTACTGTTCACTTTAACTGTAATGGCTCGAATGACTTTAAACTACCTGAATTCACTCGTGCATGAAACTTTAAACCCCATTCAAACCGACCTTACTATAAATAATCAAACACGTACTAACTATAAACAAAAACAACACTCTTAATGTTCGTCTTTTGTACCACTTTAAATACATTTATAGTTCAGGATAAATTCACGTATTGCCGTATACAATGTTCAGAGCTACTGTCTTCAGTCTCCGAGTAAGTAGTAATGAAAATTCGTTATTCGTTTCACGGCATTATGTTAACAAATTTGAGGGGAAATCATAGAGGGGAGCCTAACTCGCTTCAGATGATAATCAGACAATGGCGGATTTATTTCGGAAATATCTAGATTTTACAAAAATAAATAGACACAAAGTCCGAACATACCGATAAATTATCCTGCTAATTCGATTGGCTTAAAGTTTTTTTGTGTTTTTATTTCGATAAGTGTATTAACCCTTGACCGCTTATTTGGGGTCTCTTCTACACTCCCAAAATAGCATAACAAATCATTGTCACGTGCTCGTGTGTTTCAAAGCACACGAATGCACTCCATTAAAGTGTTTTCTACGTGTATTATAAAGATATAAAAATGGGGGTGGGGGAGTCTAATTAAAAATGTTTCAGAGCATCGAAATTACTTGATCTAAGCCAATAATAAAAAGGCAGATTGTTTGTTGTTCTTATTTTTTCTTGAATTAATGTCTTTTCGTTCCCTGGCGATATCTGAAAAAAAAAAAAACAATTAAGGGGAAGGGGGGGGGGGGGGGGGGGGGGGTAAATTAAATGTTTGATTCTAGATGTCTTTACAATCGTAAAATTTTCTTCAACGCGGATGAATTAATATTTAGCAAGAAATAAATAAAATGTTTGTTTTTCTATTTAAACTAATTTTCACCTTAGGAAAAAACCCGACCCAACACAAATGATTAAGTGTCGCCGGGTGCTTTTTCTTATATTTTATATTTCGGGTACCAGGTAACACTGCATCCTTGTGTAAGCATAAATTTTATTAAAATCTTACAATTTTTCAAGATTTTTAAATTACAAAATGGCAATGTCTTTTTTTTTAACTATAGATATCAATAACACTGCATTGGAAAGCCCTTGCAACTTAAAATTGATCCTCCGCCTCCACAAAAAGCAATGACTAAAGAATGTGATTTTGTGTAAGTCGCCCAAATATGTTGGATATTAAAAAATAGACTCCGTGTAGTAGTATTATAATATAATCATTGAAGGCTCTGATATTCTCATTAAATTATAACCTCAGACTAGTAATAGCTAGCACTAGCTGCAATATTATCAAGTCAAAACTTCTTTTTTTTACCAGATTATTCGCATCTTTCCGTGTTTATTCTCTGTTCTTTTTAATTCACTATATTGACAATTTAACAACTAAACGATTCCAGAATGTATAATAATACGAGTATCCAGTGGTTGGATATAATCGAAAATTCGTATTTCATGTCATCATTATCCTACCCTTAAAACCTGTCCAATGTTTTAGAGAAGAACCTCTCATATTACCATAGCTGTATTTGGCAAAACTTTTAGGAAATTTTGGTCCTCAATGCTCTTCAACTTCGTACTTTATTTGGCTTTTTTAACTTTTTTGGATTCGAGCGTCACTGATGAGTCTTTTGTAGACGAAAAGCGCGTCTGGCGTAAATACAAAATTTAATCCTGGTATCTATGATGAGTTTATACAGTGTTCATGAAAGTTGGTTTCTTTATCTTCAGCATTGTTCACTGCATCAGTCATAGGCGGATATAGGCCCCCTTCAGTGGCGGATCAAGAACTTTTCATAAGGAAGGGCCTGCCGCTCCAGTCATTCCCTATATAATCAACCAAATTTTTCCCATGAAAGGGGGGGGGGGCGGACCCCCCTGGATCCGCCTATGCCCTTTAGTGGAAAAAATGATTATATAGGGAATCACTGATCCATGACTGTAGTGACTGTAGCGGCCCCCTCTTATGGCAGTCAGTGGGCCCCCTAATAAAAACTCCTGGATCCGCCACTGGTCAATGGCAAATTTTAATGCACAAACTTTCAGGAAAATATAAATATTTGGCAAGGATGCCACTTCTTCTTTAGGAAGTATCCAATATTCCGTCAATGAAACAAATCTGGAAAAGGTTTGAATCATTATCAGAGACATATATACGTGCATATATATGTCTCTGGTTGAATATTTTTGTATATTAATAAAATCTTGATTGCAGATCTTTGATGAAAAAATAACCTTTTTAAATAATGACGATTTGAAGATTGACATAAGAAACAGGTATAGGCACCGTTTATAAAATATTTTTCTTTTATACCTCTAGATTTAGATTCTATGTCTTTTGGGAGTTTTAAAATATATATACCCTTATTTGCTAACATCAAGAACAGAGCTCTGTTTAATTGTTGTTTACTACCCATGGTATTTAATTTTTATGCGACAATTCTTTGCTCGTATTTACTGTAATATATTATTGATTATGTCAAAGTAATGTGATTCACTACGGTGGAGTTGACCAGTACGTCGAAAAAAACGTCACTCAGTCATTTTGAAATTCAAATCACAGTAACACATTGCTTAGGCTGAGGATGACAAGCATGACGCCTTCAAAGCTACAAAGTATTGAGCAAGAACGTATTGACTTCTATTTCACAATTCCACCCAACAGAAAGTAATACTCTATTACACTCTCATGAAAAAAAAAGTTCCACAGCAATAATATTTACCTACGAAAACATGTTTAACGCCACACGCCCCAGCCCATTAATAACATTGATGAATAGTGATCCCCAGTCAGTAAGCTCTAGATACAGATTTAAAGTCTAAGGTACGGACCATTTGATTTGAGGGGGCAGTCTGAGATATTTTAGAGAAAAAATTCTGACCCTGATTTTTGCCTTAAACAAAAATTCTGGCCGTATCTGGATTGATAACAATAATCTTGTCCACTTTTTTGCTATTAGAAAAAAATATTTTCAACAAAATTATTTAGCATTAAATGAACATGATGAATAAAAAACGGGCGTAATTTTTTTTTTTGGGGGGGGGGTTGCATGTGAATCCTATATCTGACCGGAATGTCTGTTTTGCCGAACTGATATACTGAATACTTTTTCAAGGCCCGACTGCAACCTGCCTGTTGGGTGTGACCTATTTTTTATATTAACTTCATTGTCATTTCCGACTCATTCGTAGCCGTTGGTTGATTTGGAACCCCCTCACTTCCCTTGTTGGTTGAAACATATCAACCAAACATTTGGATAAAATTTGCTTGTTTGTCTTTCTTCGTGTCGGTCGAATATGAAATTTCATTTAATAGCCGTATATCTTGTTTACAACAAGAAATCTGTGAGGTTATGCTAACTAACCATACAACAAACGAGAATTTTCCATGTCCATGTTTTACTGACAAATCCCACATCAAATATATTAATTAGTACATAGCTTTGAATCCATCCAATCATTTTATAATAGACAATTAATGGAGAGAATACGGCACCAAAAATGTCCAACCCCTACACTTTAACTATAAAATGCATTTTCCACTTATTTTATGTTTTTTAGCCAAAAAAAGGTCCAAATTTTTTTTCGCCTAGCTCCGCTCGGCAAATTTTAATACTACGCCCCCCTTTCCAAAATCCTGGATCCGCTCCCTACTTGGATACCTAAAACTCACTGTGGGCCCACGTCCATGCATTCAAGAAAGAGGATATCTTAAAAACTCATAGGCGTGTTTAATGTTTTGTTTTTGTATTTCAACCAAAGATGCAGACACTGGAATTTTCTTCGACAACCAACTGCCCTTTTCTTGAAAAACACGTTCCTAACTTTGTGAGGCAGATTTCACACAGAAACTTCTTTGAGCATGTTACAAGAAATATAAGAAGCTGACATTATCCCTTTTAACATGCATACTTATCTTTGTTATTCTTTTCTTATTTGTTGTTTCCAGCTGCAGAGTCAGCAATGTATTCTAAAGGGGAACCATGAATCGTATGTCGATAATATTTGGGATGCAGTTGTCAGAGGCTGAATAAAAGTTGGTGATCAGGGTGCCTGCTCCCCCTCTAATGAAGCTTCATTTAGGGTTAATCCAGATGCCGGTTTCACTCCAAATTTCGTGTAGCTTGGGGCCCCTGCACAACCCCTTTTCAAAATCCTGGATCTGCATCTGGTTGTATTAACTGAAGCACATCTTATTTCCATGGAGATTTTTAGCCCAGCCCATGGTCATGGTTTATTGACTTTAAGAGCTTTTGTCTGCAGGGACATGAATGTTTTATTTTTCAGTAAATTTGTTTATAAATACATTTTCTATGTCATTTGGTCTCTGGTGGAGAGTTGTCTTTTTCATGATTGGCAATCATAGATTATCATACCACATATTTTTATTTATTATAAAGGTGACATTTCTGTGTGTCAACTGTTTGTTCTTAAATGTCAAGCTGTTACACCGTCACAGGTTACAGGAGAGTTTAGCACTTACAGTATGTGTCAGCCCACCACATTTTCATTCTGTATGACCTGGTTCTAAGTAAGTAGTGGGAAACTCTGTGCCTGTGGTTGTTGTTGGTTGCTTTTGGTCATTTAAACTTTTATTTGTTTGACACTTGCATTTGTAAATGTGTGAGGATCCTGATTTTACACCAACAAACTACATGTACACTACTAACTTATAACAACACCAAAATGTACAATGTGACAGAGATAAACCAGTTTTATCTGCATACAAACGGTATCCTTTGCCAAACAACAACAAAAACTGCCAGCACTAGATACATTAACCAATATTTCAGGACCACTAAATTGAACAAGATTATAAAAGATTGCAAATAATTTGGAAAGAGGGTAAAAAAAATATAAGTCTAATTGGAACTTGGTAATGTAGCTATTTATAGCTACTTGCTAAAAAGTGTGAATAGAAAAAGAAAATGAAAGGGTCTTATTTACACTTATATCCATTTATCTCTCATACAATGAATATTTTTGTTGTTGTGTTAATAATTGAACATCTTTATAAAACCCACTGTTTATTTATTTCCCTCTTTAGAACAAAATCTGCTTCAAATTAATCAATATGTAGATCACAATTATAACCTTCATCTTCACCAGGTTTTTCATTCTAACCTGAAATTATAATGTTATATATGTAGTGAAAAACAAATCCAATAAAAGAAAATAATACAATATACAATTAAAAGTACAATGTAAATGTGAATTATATATCAATGTTTAATGACAAAAACACATCTCATTTTATTGCAGATATAAAAAAAGTTTTAAAAAAACCTTACATTTTCTATGCTTTATCAAATTATCATAAATGTGTAAATTTTACAAATCATTTCAACCTAAAAGTTTGAATTGAAATAGTCAATGATTGTATGTTCTTAAAAGTGGCTGAGCCCTGTCAGTATGGACCCCAAAAATCAAGAAGGTCAATGTTATTGTAGTCCTGATTGCAAACTATTAAAAAGTTTGTGGTTGTTTTATTCTCTTATTTTAGACTGTCTGGTATTTTATATTGGTATACATGTAGCTGCTCAGTGGCAGATCTAGAACTTTTTGTAAGGGGGTCCGCTGACTGACCTATGGGGGGCCGCTCTAGTCATGCTTCTGTGATTCCCTATATAATCAACCAATTTTTTACCCACAAAGGGGGGGGGGAAGGCAGTTTGGCTCAATCTAAATTACACCTACATGTACGAAAGTATAAAAAATCTGCAAATACATTGACTGAATTTCACTGAGACCACACAATTTGTAGTATGTGTTGTAAACATGGTCAATAGCTGAAGGCTATAAAAAATATTTTGAGAACTTGGCAATGTTAATTAATATAGACAATAACATTTTAATGTTTGTTTATGTACATGTGCACTTGTTTGTATTCTTAAATCTTTGAACTTCCAATTTATTTGAGACAGAGTTACATTTGTAAGTCAATAACAGGAAGAAGAAAGAATATTTTCCATGAAATATTACATGCAACTTTTCTCACAAGTAAAAATAACTATTTGAGTATAACTTTAATTTCTTACCTTCTTTCATTCATTTTTGTACATATAGTTGATGAAAAGTAATTTGTTAAAACACTACAACATGTACAACGTTTTAAAGAATTAAAGAACACTATAGTAGTGTTTTCATAGTCTGTATGAAAAATTGCAAAATCAGCTAGGATGTTGGATTCCATGTATTTCCATTGACTGAAATTATATGAAGACATAATATGAATATGAACATGACTAGTATTGGATCATTCAAAGCAAAAATAAATATTGTACGCTAGGACACATATCTAGAGTGATATAATTTCATGAATGATGGATATTGTTTTGCAATGGTAAATCATTATATGCAAATACAGATATAAAAATAACCAACACTATTCATCAGCTAGTTTATACCCTAGTGAGACATTTTTACTTTCAATTAGAAATGTTAATTCCACATATTTTACATGATGGTGTATAAGATACATGTGTATATGCTTACTTTTCTAGATATCAAACTCATACAGTTTATCTAAATGGGTCTTTCAAAGATCTAAATATAAATATGGCTATTATATTATAGATATAATATAGATATGGCTATTATATTATGGATATGGCTATTATATTATAAATACTGCTGTATTATAATTTTTTTACTATTTGTCCACCAGACTCTATGGTCCACAAACAATTAAAAAATATCAAATAAAAGACCTTAAGAGCTACGGTTCTGCAGATAATTATAACTATGATTCTATGTAGTGTTTCAAACATGTGTTTGTCTTTACATCATTTATTTGTCTTTTTTGTCTTACATGTCTTATATATGGTGTTGTAGATTTTGTTGGACTTAGGTTTTACAGAAATGCGCATGTGTGAAAAAAGAATGTCGTGTTTTGTTTTTTTTCTCTCCTTCAAAAATAATTTACTAAAGGAATATGAAGTGTTTTCAAATGGACTTATAGTGATAAAATATGACATTTTACAAAAAGAACATTAGTTATTCTTTATGAATTCAAAAAAAGGAGAAAAGAAGGTTAGAAAAAGGAAAAAATCAAGTACACAGAATGTGAGTGGTGAGAATCCAAACAAAAAGACAGTGATTAATACTCAAAAGTCCTCGTCAAACGTAAACAAAACTAAGAGTAATGTAAACAAAAACAAAACAAATGAATACTCGACCAATAATGTAAATATGGCAACTTTTAATGTTCCCGTCTACGATACCCCAGTTACACAAAATAGACAGCAATTTCAACCTTACTCATTGACGCAGCCAGTCCAGAATCCAAATTTTACTCAACAATCTCCAAGTTTCCCGGCCGTTGGTTTTTACACCAGTACTCCACAGAATATAAACTCTGTTATGCAGCCAATGGTGAATCCTTATTTAGACGCAAATTGTAAACTAGACGATCTTACCCAAAAAGTTAATATGATATGTGACAAATTGTCAACACTTGATGAACTTTCAAAAAAGATTTCTACATTTGACAGAACCGTCCAAAATTTAGTAAAAACTGTAGAAAAAGTGTCCAAAAGAGTTGATGATGTTGAGCAGGGTATGAATTTCATAAACGAAAAATTTGAAGATGCGAAAAAGGATGTGTCAGATGTCAAAGGTGCATGTGCGGTAATTCGAGAAGATACTGATTCTGCGAACGAAGCTATATTTCGCTTACAAAAAGATCTCGATGAATTGTATACAAGACACATTGACTTACAGACGAGATCAATGCGAGAAAATTTAATTTTTACCGGAATACCGATGCAAGATAAGTTTGAAGAGTCAGAGTCGACTGAAAAAGTTCTCGAGAAATTTATGACTGAACAATTGAAATTATGTCGAATAGCTGAATACGACCGTGCCCACCGTTTTGGTAAAGAATATGTCGAACGATTCCCCGATGGATCAGTGAAATTCATGACAAAGCCAATAGTTTGCAGATTCCGAAATTTTAAAGAAAGGGAATTCGTGAGAAAAGCTGCAAGTAAATTGAGGGGAACTCACTTCGGTATCAGTGAACAATTTCCTAAAGAAGTTAACGATAAACGCAAAGAACTTTGGCCACACTTTCAAGAAGCCCGTAGACAACGGAAAAAGGCTTTTTTCAAACGAGACCGCCTCTTCATCGAAGGAGTTGAATGTTGCCCATCCAAGAAAGATGACGAGAAGAGAGATGATGATGTACCTCGACGACAGTACAACGAGCAAGGTGCACGACCAAAAAAGTTCACACAAAAAGACAACGACCCCGGACGACGACAAAGGCGCAATACACCGCATTAGGATAACCGTGGAGGAATAGAACACGAAACCGTTAAATCAGACGAGTTATTTGACACTTGTGACTTTCATTCAAATTGTAATAGTTTTTCTGTAGATATAGATAAACCCTCTAGCAATTGTTTTAAACTATTATCCTTAAATGTTTGTGGTATAAAAAATCGATTACTATATCCTGAATTTAAATCACTGTTGAACACTTATGATATTGTCTGTTTTACAGAAACTAAATTAGATGATTGTGATGTTATAAACTGTGACGAATTTATTTTTAGTTTTAAAAATAGACATAAAATTACAAGCCATAGGTCTGGCGGTATTGCTCTAGGCTACCGGAAGTGTTTGGATAAATGTATTAAGCCTTTTGATACCGAATGCAAATTTGTGTATTGGTTTTCTGTTGACAAAAAAGTTTTTGATCTTGATGAAAATGTTGTTTTTGGCATTGTTTACATTCCCCCTGTTAATACAAATTACACATCAGAAGAAGCTTTTAACGAGATTGATGTCGAATTCCAAAGATTTTCCCAAAACAGTAAATATATTGTACTACTTGGTGACTTTAATAGTCGCACAGCTAATTTGCCCGATTTTTGTGTTGAAAGTTCTGCCGATGAGTTTATTGTCCAACATTTTACTGATCAATTTGATTATACTGATGTACATATACTAGATAATTTGAATATACCTAGAGTAAGAAATACTCCAGATGATGTAGTTAACGGCTTTGGTAGAAAATTATTAGACTTTTGTAAATTTAACAAAGTGTTTATACTAAATGGAAGAGTAGGTCAAGATGTTAATGCAAAACCTACAAATAGAAACAATAGTGTTATTGATTATATGATATGTACCTCATATTTTCTACAATTTGTAAGCAATTTTGAAATTGGTGAGTTTTCCAAACTTTTTTCTGATGTGCACTCACCTTTATCATTGCAGATAGATTGTAAATCCTTGATTAAAAATAATGTAATTGAAAACAATTTTGTACAGCAAAATATGATTGGAAAATGGAATATTGAAAAAATAAATGAATACAGAAATAATATTGATACAGATAAAGTTGATTATGTTATAAGCAAGCTGAATACTTATAATGATAAAGAGAATATCTCAAAAAATGACATGAATAATTTGGTACATGAAGTTTCTGATATCTTGATTGATTCTGCAAAACTTACTTTTGGTACAAATATTTATACTAAAACTATGTTGCGTAATTCTAAGAAACAAAACAACAAACAATGGTATGATAAAGACTGTAACAAAGCAAAGAAAGAATTAAGAAAATCACAAAGACTTTATAAACACTATGGGTCAAATGTTTTTAAAGAAAGATTGCGACAGAGTGAGATATATTATAAGAAAGTGATGGATGAAAATATTAAGAAATTTAATGCAGATATGAGTGACAATATGAAAAAAATGAAAAATAAAAATCCAAAAGAATTTTGGAAATTGTTTAATAAGGGACGTGAAAGAGAAAAAAGCAATATATCTATTGGAACATTATTTGATTTTTTTAAAGATTTGAATAAGAACAAGTTTGAAGATGAATACATAATTGAAAATGATGTGAGTTCATCTTATGACGATGACACACTTAATTGTGTTATTACACGAGAAGAAATTTTAAAAGCTGTTAAAAAGGCGAAGAATAATAAATCGCCTGGGGCAGATCAAATCATTAATGAATACATTGCTTCATCTCTAGACAGTATGATTGATATATACATAAAATTGTTTAATCTTATTTTTGATACGGGTATATTGCCGGAAGCCTGGCTTATTGGTAATGTGATACCAATATTTAAGAACAAGGGGTGCAAATTAGATCCAAAAAAATATAGACCGATAACTTTATTGTCGTGCTTAGGGAAAATATTTACATCTATTCTTAATGACAGGTTGGGTTTATTCGTTGATGAATTGAATATATTAAATGAAAATCAAGCCGGCTTCCGACATGTTTACTCTACTACGGATCATATTTTTTCTTTATATGCACTTTTTGAACTTCTCAGTGTTAAAAAGAAAAAGCTTTTTTGCGCTTTTGTAGATTTGAAAAGGCCTTTGATTTTGTACACCGTAATTCTTTATTATATAAACTCCTTTTGAATAATGTAAAAGGAAAGTTTCTTAGAGTTGTTAAAAATATGTATGATGATGTTAAATCACGTATTGTACATAATAATAATTTATCTGACATGTTTGCTAGTGAAATTGGTGTTCGACAAGGGGAAAATCTTTCTCCTTTGTTATTCTCTCTATATTTGAACGATTTGCAGCAGTATTTAGAAAATGTTAACATTAGTGGTGTACAATCTTTAACATTGGATATAGAAAATGAACTAAATATATACCTTAAACTGTTTGTATTATTTTATGCCGATGATACTATTTTACTTGCTGAATCAAGTTCAGATTTACAGTTACTTTTAAATAATTTTTCACAGTATTGTAATAATTGGAAATTAAGAATCAATGTTAGCAAAACCAAAGTGATGGTTTTTACAAGAGGAAGAATATCAAATAATTTGAAGTTTAATATTGAAAAAGAAGAAATAGAGATAGTTAAGCATTATAAATACCTTGGTGTTATTTTCTCTAGAAATGCATCTTTTTTCGAAACTAGGAAATATTTACGAGACCAAGCAACTAAAGCTATGTACAGTGTTATCAAGAACAGATTAAACCACTTATCGATTGAATGCCAACTAAATATGTTTGATACAGCTGTTGTACCCATTCTTCTATACGGGGCTGAAATTTGGGGATACGAAAATTTTGATATACTTGAGCGAGTGCATTTGAAATTCTGTAA
The DNA here is from genome assembly GCF_021869535.1 of Mytilus californianus. Classification (NCBI taxonomy): domain Eukaryota; kingdom Metazoa; phylum Mollusca; class Bivalvia; order Mytilida; family Mytilidae; genus Mytilus; species Mytilus californianus. The sequence continues at coordinate 26,114,551 of NW_026262734.1, read as the reverse complement.
GCACATTTTAAAACTTAAAAACTCGACTCTAAGTTTTATGATTTATGGAGAACTTGGGAGATACCCTATTTCTTTATATGCTAAACTACGAATGATCAACTTTTGATGTCACCTTCTTGATAATACAAATGAAGATAAATTATCCTGTATACTTTATAAACTATTATACATTAATTGTAACAATATGGTATTGGAAATAAATGGATGTTATTTATTAAGAAAATATTTGATGAATGTGGATTGCCGAGATTATTTTAACAAAAAATGGATAAAATTAAGTATTGAGCAAAAGCTAAAAGACCAATTTCGACAAGACTGGTTTGCAGATTTACATCAATCCTCGAAAAGTTTATGTTATAGAATTTACAAGACCGAATTTAAATTTGAAAAGTATTTATCGATTTTGCCTTTTAATTTTTTATATACTTTGTGTAAATTTAGATGCGGAAATCATCGTTTGCCAGTGGAGACGGGAAGGTGGCAAACTATTCCGAGATCGGAAAGGTCTTGTCACCTCTGCAGCTCTACAGATATTGGCGATGAATTTCATTACATAATGTCATGCAATTTTTTCAACATAGAAAGAGAAAAATATTTACCACATTATTGTAACAAAAATGCTAACATTATTAAATTTAATCATATATTCTCATCTGAAAATGTTGTTGAACTAGAAAAATTGTTTAGATTTATACGATACATATCAATGAAAGTCTGTCCTCCTGGTTAGATGAACTGTAATATTATTATATTGTTATTTATTTTCACACATGCGAAACAAAATATGTATTATATATGGACTGTTATTTTCTCTGTAGCTATGTACTAGTTTATGAGAATAAAATCAATCAATCACATGTCCTTTTTTATGTCTTCTGTTTCTTTTTTCTACTTTATTGTTTTCAATATATTAATAAGTTAATATAATTTACATGTATTTAAACAATATCACTGTAGAGTCTACTATATGAATAAAAGACAAACATACATGTACATACCCTTGATACAATATGTAGTTTATTATTTACATGTAAAATCATGTCATTTTTTTTAAATAATGTAATAATTAAAACAGATATATTGAAATATTCATACCATACAATGCTTACACGTTTTCAATGATACATCATGTGTTGAAGTACACAAACAACTGGTTATGGTCGCTCATTTGAACAACAATGAAGAGGCATAACATGTGCGTCAAAATGCATAATTTGCATCCGATCTGCAATGATGTTGTCATATAAACATTCGAAAACCTATTAAACTTTTATCGGACCTTAAGTTTTTAGAAATATCTTATCCAAAAAGGAACAATTGTCAAAAATTCATAAAACGAAGACTTAGTTTTACCAGACATGTGTTTTCGCATCATTTTTAGAAACATCGCAGTATTTTCCAAAAACTTAAGAAATTTCAATGATCAAAATATGATAACATCAAAATTCTCAACTTACAGTACCATAAACACTTATCAAATATAAAATTGGATTGCTCGATTTTCTAAATTCAGTCTTTCAAATTGACTACTTACGTGTTTGACTATGACTGGAATTTTCCAACATGGCGTCTATCCGGAAGTTAGGTAGGCCTGCAAATTTGTTATAGAGCCGACATTTTCAGTGAAAAGTTGAGTCCCTAGAAAATTTTACAGGAACAATACCACCAAACTGTGGTCAACGTTTTGTAGTCTGTTTCAGAAGTATGTTCAGAAGCGACCAGAGAGGACAACTACATACGTTCTTTGTATATTTATATTAGGAAGCTGAAATAGTCTAGGTTGGATTATATTGTTTTGATACCGTGATTATAATCTTAAAATTCCCAGAATTATAATATTTGTCTTTAAAACGAGAAGTAATGAGAATAAAGATAAACCAAAAGTTTATGGTATAATGATTTCTTTTTAAAACAAACGTATTCATCACAAGGATCCATCGAGCTGACGTATGCGACATAGATAATAAGGCCTTGAACAGAATTTCCTGTCTGTCCTAGAAACATTAATTGTAATTTGGGCATATTAGTATTGCAATTGGTTATACATACTGCATCAACAATCAACTAACCCCGAATACTGTAAATTCAGAATTTTTGCGTGCATTAATCATTGCGATTTTTGAAGAATGAACAAAAATGCCAGATTAATTATTGTGCTTTCAGGAAAGGCGGCATACAGAGATATGTATCATATATCGAATGCAAGTTCTTATTATTACGATGCCTATCCAGTCGCATTATTCGCATTAATAAAAACCTCACAATAATTTCTGAATTTACAGTACACACTTTGAAACATAAGAAATTACGAGTTCTTTCATACATCATTTAAGTATGATCAATTATCGTTGTACAGATCTAAATAGGTCAATTTACACACACCACTAAAATATCCCTGTAATTATATATTTTGTGTACACGTTATAATTTTGTACAAATCATTATTTGTACAGACTTTTTCAACAAGTTATTATTATTTTAATACCCGTATTCTTTTTCCAGAGAATACACTCCTCAATAATTGACCAGCTTTAAGTTTTACTACACATTTCTTTATTTCATACTTCCATGTTGCACTGTTCTCTTTGCATAAAGCTTCAGATGAGGACACCCGACTTGTTCAGTTGCTATCTATCGTTCTGCACTTAAACTAGATTCTAAAGCTCCAAAAAATTTGATAATGTCCTGATAAAATATTTATATTAGTGTTATCGAAAGTCCAATTTTAGAAGAAGTGTGCAACTCGCTATATAGTGCAAAACTCCCGACTGTGAATGACACCAATCTAATTAAAATATAGATCTCTGATTTCTTTATACTCATAAGAGTTCGACGATATATCTATATTTTAATTACATTGGAATGAAACGAGATTTTGACTGGATTTCAATAGTTAGTAACAGACATATTTGTCCAAAGTTTTGGCAATGACAATTTAATTACACAGTCGAAAATAATGCTTTGACTATATACAGGTATGTGTTGATGAATAGCAACTCACAGTGAACATGTTACAGAAGTCATTTTCATGAGTCATGGTTGATTTTAATGTTAAATTATTCCAATTGTTTTTTTTTATTTGTTTTCGTAGAAAAATCATCAGTGAAAAAAATACTCACGACATAAAACAATTTACCTTTAGTCTCTAAGTTAATTTTGAAAACTTTTTCCGAAAAAAAGCATAATAAGGAAAAATTATATCGGAAAATTCTGCATCTATATCTATAATTGGATGCTGAATCTAAGAGAAAAATGAAAATCAACGTTTAATCTACATATCTACAGAAAGTGGATAAGACTTCAGTACTTTATTGTCAAAAATTGTCATAGTAAATGAATTCATAGTGCCAAAAAAATGATATCCAAATCCATCTGAGGAACACTTTTCCTGAGTGAGTAAGAACCTTCGTTTCTTCATAATTTCTAAATTGTTTAACCACATAAAACCACGGATATATTCCAGTTGTCGTAGCCATGTTCTGTCGATTGTGACATCACCGAATGAGACTTAAGGATGTAAGCTACTCTGTTTTAAAATAACAAGCTTTTTAAAAGACTATTATAAATTGAAAGTATATGAATAAAGAAACTAAAAAAGCAGAAAAAAATGAAGGGTCCGTGTGCTTGTTTTCGAGATTTAAGCCATTGAAAATTTGGCGGGAAATGATTCTTTCTAGATTTTTCATTCATTTAACATTGGCACCTTTTTTTCTTTCAAAAACTATGAAAAAATAACAAGGATTTTATAAGATTTTCAAATATGGCTTTTTAAACTATATGTAATAAAATATGAAAAGAAAAGTAGGGGTTTGCTGGCAAACTGTTTTAATGGCACTATATATGGATAAAACCAGAGGAATCCGAATATCTGGAAAAAATTCATCCTTAGCTTGGTTTGGATATTTTTGTTTTTTTTTAATATATATATAAATATAGTAATATGAAATTAACAAAATAAAAGGCTGAAGATACAAAGAAGACATCAAAGAATCATAAGTCGAGATAAAAAGTAAAATAACAAAAATTCCGAACTCCAAGGAAAATTCAAATCGGAAAGTCCCTTATCAAATGGCGAAATCAAAAGCTCAAACACATCTAACGAATGGAAAACAAATGTCATATTCCTGCATTGGTACAGGCATTTCTTTATGTAGAAAACCTGGTTTTATAGCTACATGTAGCTAAACCTCTCACTTGTATGACAATCGCATAAAATTCCATTATATTAACAACAATGTGTGAACAAAACAAACAGACATAATAGGTAAAAATGTCAAAAATAGGGGTACAGCAGTCAACGTTGTGTTATAATCTTAATCACTATAAACACAAACAAATACGTCAACATAGACAACAAAGTAAACTGACAACGCCATGACAAAAAAAAACCCAAAAAACGAAGGACAACGAAAAGAAAATCAAGTTTACAAAATACAACATTGAAAACGTTAGACTGAGCCATACGTAATTTACTTCACCCTATAAAAAGATTATGACAATACAAGAAATTTACAAACTTTCTAACAAATTTCGAAATTAACAAGTCACTTATTTCTTTACAAAATGTATAAATCTTTATCCATACACACACACATTAATATTTCATGGATGATTTGAAATAAATAATAAAAAAAACCAGTCATTTGTTAATCAAACATATATATTGGAGAGAACAAACTTTCTCAATTTCATATTTGCTCCGGACTTTTTATTCTGTTAGGAGACCCAAATCCCGTTATCTAAAGAAATAATAATAATGATAATGATATCTAAAAAGGCATTAGTTTCCGTCGACAGTCGATTCCAGTAAGCTCTTTTCATTTTCAGTATATGCAATTGAAAAATGTATGATGAAGTTGTCTCATGATTTGTATAAAAAAATGTAAAAAAAAAACAAAAATAACGAACTCCAAGATAAATTCATAAAAACCGACAAAACCAAACTCTTACTATATCAACCAACGGAACGAATAGAAACACTGAACTGGCATGTTTCTGACTTGGTACAGGCATTTTACGAAGAGAATTGTGGATTAAACCTAGTTGAAGCATCCACTGTCAAAGTCTTATTTTTTCGTACTCAGCAATTTATCGATAATCTATTATGATATACCAGTCCTCAATTTTTGAAGGACGTATACAGTTTAAAGTAAACACACAATGACCTTTTTTAATCATAATGATGATACTACAGTCACAATATAGTTTAATTTTTCTGAAAGTTTTTCTGATTTATGTTTTCGTCTTATGTTATGTCAATACTATTATATAATTTTAAAAGGATAAACCAAATATGAAATTATTCTTATAATCTAAAACTCATTTATTGGTTTACAAGTGTTCAAATCCATAATTTTAATAATATATAATCGGTTTGCAAAACATTTTATGAAACATTTCCACAACATTTATTCAACTGACTAAAGCTAGCAAAACAGTTTTTGAAGCATTTCCACAACGTTGATTTCACTGACTACTGGTTTTGGAAACATTTTCGTTGGAGAGAAATATAATGTCATTAAGAAACGGCCGTTTTCAAAAAACTCTCTCATGCTTCTTAAAATCTGTTTTCCGGTTTCCAGTGAATGATACCGAAGTCTCGTATAGTGGCAGAAAAAAAGAAGATAGTGCAGAATATCTTCAATATCTTCACTGCTACATGAAAATTCTTCCTTTAAACGTCTCAGAAACTTAACTATGTACACCGCATCATCATTGTCAAACTGAAATGTCGTGTCAACAACTGCGGAATATAACTTCAAGCATATAACATGAAAAATGTTTCCATAAATTTTCAAACGGAGTTTGAACATTGCTGGGACAGTCTCGTTGAGAGTAATGCTGTGTTCTGGTTTGTAATCGCCATATTGTTTCAAGATATAGTCAGGGAGAAGACCATCCTCTGGCAATAAAAAACCCTCAGGCATAGAATCATCAATAACGTTGAAAAGCTCCATTTCTGTTCCCTGAATGCATTTTAAAAATACGTACAACGGCATTAGCTGATCTCGTGTTATTACGGACCCATGTGATACTCGATTTGTAATGCTGAATAGATGATCTACAATAGGAGCATAAAAACCCTCTGTTGCAACTTTCGACATGTTATCGATCATATCGTAAATAGGATAGTTATCGGCTTTTGCCATTGTGATGCCAGAAAACTTTATTTTGTCATTCCATGAAAACTGTTCAAAATATCCAGGTTCTTGTATTTTGAGAAAGGACTCACAAGAAGTAGTGTTTTTCGTGTATATCCACTCCATTTCAACAGCTATATACACACAGACTGCCGGGTCTGCGTACAGAAGATCTAATAGTTTTATGGTATTTTCAACATCAGGTCCTTTCATGTTACCTATTAAATTACATTCAGGTAAAAAGTAACTCGGTAGGGTTTTGTCCCTGAAACAGTCACGCAAGTCCTGTAAAATGAGACGGACATTAGTGCAGGGGGTGTTCTTTTCAAAAGCGTTTGGATCAGTCCTTTCTGCAACCCACAACATACTAGTCTTCAAGTAAAACATCTTTAGTCCACAGCCATGCGCCCTGCTCTTCTTTAAACTTTTAATTCCCGATTTAAGTATATAGTATGCATCCTGCAGAGCATCTGGCAAAGAGTTACATAATATTATTTCGGCTCCAGAAAATGACATAAAGAAATATCTATCGGGGTCATTTTCACTAGGCAGAGATTTTGCTACTAGTTCATAACCTGTTGCTAGGACTTCGTCGATTATTTTCCTTGGTGGCCATTTACGTTTCCGTATAACCCAGTCTTCAGCTGGACGAGGCCATCCACTACATTTGATTGCAGGTACTTGATCCATTGAAAGTTGTCCATGAGGTTCACATTTCAGATCATCAGAAAAAAAAGTATGGAATTGGGTATCTGAATCTTTAAGCAATTGCTGAAAAGTTTCATTTTTGAAATATAGCAAATCCATCATTGTAATAAATTGAATCTGAACGTCGGTCTTCCATGCCTTCAAGTTTGCTTTTAAAGATGTTTCTAAAACTTCCCTACCATTATTTTCCCCAGAAAACAATATTTCTCTGATCCATGTCAATTCTTGCTGATTATGAGCTTCAAGCAAATAGTGTAACATTTGATGCTCAACCATCCATAATGCTAAGACCATATAATTGACATTTTCAGAATGCATTGTATTCCCATAAAAAGGATCTGAATAGGGAACAGAAATAGTTTGAACACACTTTTCTGGATCTTTTCTCAGTGAAGCTTCTAGAAGCTGATAATCCAGAAAATAGTATGATTGTTTAGCATGATGTTTAGTACCAGTATTTGATCGATAGAAAGGTCCATTGAGATCTCGAAGATATTTAGTATTAAGATAAGAATCATAGTTTGGACCTATAATCTGCCGCAATTTTTCTGACATTTGCACTTTTAAATATCTTTGATCATTGCTATTGTACTGGAAATGTAATTCGTCATCTTTATCAAAACGAATTCTTTCGGGAACTAAGAGGCTATCAATATCACCAATATCAAATACACGTACAGTCTTTAGGCCATCGACTGAACTTCCAAAAACTTCCCTCTTTGCACTGAAAGCCGCACCAATTACAGAATGTATTTGATTGAAGAAATCACCCTCTTTAATATCTTGTAAGACTACCAAATACTGGTCGTTGAAGAAAGTCTTTGAGAATTGTATTAATTCTTTCGTCAGACATATCTCTATCTCAAGTTTATAATCACTTCCCTTTTTATCAAATCAATCTAGAATAAAAAGAATCGAAATCAATGTGTACTGTACATGACTCGTGCAATACAATGAAATTAATCATAAGTATTTCCTATTTTTATAATTGTCCATTTCATCCACATGACATAACACAATTATTTGTGTCATTCTATCATAAACACATTTTAACAAATTATCATCAAATAACCTTTATTACGTAAATACTACACGGAAGTCCTTAAAAATGCAATAATACATACAACTACACTCAAGGACGAACGCTCCACAGAGAGTCATATAGTAATTAATCATGTCACTACCACACCTCAGCTTAAGGCCCACTCCGAATATTTGAAGGTCCCCACTATGTATTGGTTACCTAAACTACACAAAACACCTGTAAAATATCGTTTCATCTCGGCCTCTAGTAAGTGTTCTACTATTAATCTTTCAGTGCTTTTAACGAGTTACTTAACCACTATCAAAGAACTTATCATTAGTTTTTGTAATAAAACATATGAAAATAGTGGAATTAATTATTTTTGGAGTGTAAAAAATCCTTTGGATGTTTTAGATAAATTATGTGCGTTTGATGGTCCCTTTGATTCGGTTGACAGTTTGACTTTTCCAATCTTTATACTACACTTCCACACAATCTTATCAAACGAAATTTTTCCTATTTAATTAAATGGTCGTTTAATAAATCAGATTGCAAATTTATTTGCTGCAACTCATATAAAGCCATTTTCTCTAACGAGAAAGGTAAAGATGGTAGATATACTTACTGGAGGCGTGATGAGATGATTAAAGTCGTAAATTGTCTCCTTGAAAGCATTTATGTCCGTTTCGGCAATACATTTTATCGTCAGGTTGTAGGTATTCCTATGGGCACCAATTGTGCTCCTTGAATATCAGACTTGTCCCTGTACTGTTCTAAATCAAAGTTTATGGCCAAACTCAGTAAAGACCCGTCTAAATTCCATTAAACTTATAAACTCAACATCACTTACAATTATCTTGATGATATATTTTTGTTAAATAGTCAAGAATTCTCTAAATATATTGCCGAAATTTCCTCAAAAGAAACTTACTTTAAATAAATCTAATATTAACAACAATAACTGTCCTTTCGATTATTTAGATATTTCAGTTTTGCAAGAAACTCGAAAATTTAGATGCAATCCGGGTAAACTTATCAATCCTTTAAATAAAACTATTTTAAAAGGTTGCCAATTCAACACTGTCGATCCTTGAATATTGTTTTTATTGGCATAATTATTAATTTTGTTATCAGTAAATTTTAACAATACTAAATATTATTGTTATACACATATGCACTTTCACCGGACTACAATCGGTCGATACCTATATTTTGGCATTGCACATACTCATGTTTTTCTCTGACTGTTAATGACGTGTTTACACTAATTCCATTGGATATTGGATGTATACTGATTGATATGTTAGTTTTAGATACATGCTTTTTTTAATAGTTGTTATTGGCTTTGAACTAGCTTTCAGTAACTGCTAGTACTCTCACTCAGACCTGTACTTTGTGTTCTTTTTGTTGTCACAAACATTTTTAACCCCGCCACATTCTTGATGTGCCTGTCCCAAGTCAGGAGCCTGTAGTACAGTGGTTGTCGGTGGTTCAAGTCTGTCATATTTGTTTTTCGTAAATTGTTATGTAATATATTAGGACGTTAATTTTCTCAATTGAATTGTTTCATATTTTTCATGTCGGGGCCTTTTATAGCTGACTATACGGTACTGGTTTTCGCATTGTTGAAGGCCGCACAGTTGCCTTTACTATTGCTTACACCCACTTCATTTGAACTTTGATGGATAGTTGTCTCACTGGCAGTCATGCCACATCTCCTTATTTTAATATTTTAGCCTAAAACTTTTTTAGCCTCTGCATTCAGAATTTTTTTAATGTCTGTTACAGCGCTACCCCTCTTTTCACCATGGAGTTAGGAGTCGTTACATTATTAGTCTATATGTTTATTCAAACAAGATGTCTTATACGTGTTTCGTCCAATAATCATATCCCTATTCATTCAGATACAATTTATGAGTCTGTTCAATATAATTAAACTAACTAAATGACGCATTTAAAACATAATTTTTCTTGTTGATATGAATAATAACCGATAAAAACATGTATATACATATGTTAACTAGTTAGTTGATGTATGGAAAGACAAGTTTGTTGAATTGAATAGCACGTATCCAAACAGAAAACAACATTACTGAATGGGTATTTTTTTGCTGTATCGAAAGTGTATCGAAAAAAACTTTTAAATGCGGTAATTCCATCTATTGTTATTTTTTTCTTAATAATCAATGCCAGTGACGCAAATATAAATACATATTTCAATTTTTCACGCAGATAATAAGTGAACATGCAAAATATCTCCATTTACATTCAAAAAATTTTAGCCACTTAACCATAAACAAACAAATAGCTTGAACAAAATGAAATATCTAAAATAGATAATGAACGGTTAACTTTAACATGTTTATTCATTTCAGTTTGTGTAACAATTCTTAAAAGAAATCTCACCCATAGAACCTAAATATGAATAGGTTCAAGAAAGTATGGCGTAATGACAGAACAATTACTGCAATGAAGAGAGTCTTTTCACATATTTCTTATCTTTTATTATTATCTTTAAGTATACTGGTGCAAAATGTTGTTCATTGTTGTTATCTCTAGCTATATATAGAAAACGCCTTAATCAAAATGAACAGGCATATTTAGTCAGGGGATATGGCTTAATAAAACGTTTCAATTTGGTCTCATAAACCACTGATTACTATCATTTTTGTCTGTTTAAGAAGGTCACTTAATTGAATATTTCACCAGCGTAGTTATATAGAATGACAATTTGTAACACTTTTTTCTTGGAGACGTCATTAACTTACGTCACTGATGAGTCTTTTGTAGAAGAAACGCGCATCTGGAGTACAAATTTTTCGTCTTGCATTTACGATGAGTTATACTATTTTCTACCCTTTTTTTTCGTCTTTGTTGGATTAACTTGTATGTTTGTTTGAATTTTTTAGTCAATTTTGTTGTATGTCTGTGATGTACGTTTACACATTTTTGACTGCTGGGTTCCAATTATTGTCACATTAACCAGTTATGTCTGTTTAAGTTACTTACCGATTGTTGTCTATGTAACGGAACTATAAACAACAGTCATACAAGTGGGAGGTTTAGCTAGCTATAAAACAAGGTTTCACCCACCATTTTCGTCGGGAGATGCCCATACTAAGTTAGTAATACGGCAGTTGTTTTTCACATGTTCAGTTCATTGAGAGCGTTTAATTTTGTCAATTTTTATGGACTTCTCCTTTTTGAATATGCTTTGGAGTTTAGTATTTTTGTTGTACTTTTTTGTAAGGAATCATATCTTATTCAAGACAGTACATTTTGCATTTCCTTCGAAACTGAACGAATCATAAATATAGGATCTTCTAAAATCTAGATATAGATATAGAAAAAAAGTTGTAAATTTATTTGTCATTACCGACAAATCATTATTTCAAAGGTACACAATGTAAATAAAAAACGGGAAATAAAAACAAATATAGTATATGATAAGGAACCTATGTATTAAAAAGGAAAACTCATTCTGTTTCCTTTCTTTTGTAAGAAATATTTTTTAATTGACAAACTATTTCCTCTTTTTTATTATAAAATAATAAAAATGAATAATTACAATATTTTAAACATATCTAAATTTTCCTTATTCTAAAGTGACAGCTGCATTTGTTTGCAAGCAATATATTGCAAACATCATTATCTAAAAGCAAATGTATCGATTTAAATGATGAAATTATCACTTAAATACGCGTGTGTTAGATTTATCCAATATCAGTAATTTATGTAGAACATACAAATTAATAATGAAAAAACAAAATTTCCAGAACATCGCATGATTCCCGGCTGGTGACCGTGTGCATGTACAGGGTAAGCGTCACTTGCTATGCATACACCACCAAATAAGGTTGTTGCATTGATGCAAAATATTTCTATTCGGGTGATTAAGAGTTGACAAAAAAGGTATATACACTTGTAAATAAAACTTTTAATAAAACTATTTTTAAAAGTAGCCAATTCAACACTGTCGATCTTTGAATATTGTTTTTATTGGCATAAATATTAATTTTGTTATCAGTAAATTACAACAATACTAAATATTATTGTTATACACATATGCACATATGCACTTTCACGGTACAACAATCGGTCGATACCTATATTTTGGCATTGCACAAAGTCATGTTTTTCTCTGACTGTAAACGACGTCTATACACTAAATCCATTGGATATTGGATGTATACTGATTGATATGTTAGTTTTAGATACATGCTTTTTTTTTATTAGTTGTTATTGGCTTTGAACTAGCTTTCAGTTACTGTGAGTACTCTCACTCAGACCTGTACTTTGTGTTCTTTTTGTTGTTATGGATGTATAAGTACCCTGCCACGTCCGGTCTGTGTTTTTATTAGATTTTTTTCTGCTTTGTATCGATCTGATGAATTTAGCACTTTTTAACTGATTTTTACAGTTTGTTCTTATGTTGTGCTGTAACACCACTGTCCCAGGTTAAGGGAGGGTTGAGCGCTCACAAACATGTTTAACCCCGCCACATTCTTTATGTGCCTGTCCTAAGTCAGGAACCTGTAGTACAGTGGTTATCGGTGGTTCAAGTCTGTCATATTTGTTTTTCGTAAATTGTTATGTAATATATTAGGATGTTAATTTTCTCAATTTATTTGTTTCATATTTTTCATGTCGGGGCCTTTTTTTTAGCCGTCTAACCGGTACTGATTTTCGCATTTTGAAGGCCGCACAGTTGCCTATACTATTGCTTACACCCACTTCATTTGAACTTTGGTGGATAGTTGTCTCATTGGCAATCATGCCACATCTCCTTATTTTAATATTTTAGCCTTAAACTTTTTTAGCCACTGCATTTAGAATTTCTTTGAATGTCTGTTATAGCGCCACCACTCTTTTCACCATGGAGTTAGGAGTCGTTACACTATTAGTCTATATGTTTATTTAAACAAGATGTCTTACCTGTTGAAAACAAAATTGTGATAGAAAATGGTAAAGTCGTAATTGATTGTTTACGTATTTCGTCAAGTCCGATAATCATATCCCTATTCATTCAGATACAATTTGTGAGTCAGTTCAATGTAATTAAACTAACTAAATGACGCGTTTAAAACATAATTTTCCTTGTTGATATCTTTTTATATTTAAAATTTGTTATATATACATGAATAATAACTGATATAAACATGCATATATATACATGTTAACTAGTCAGTTGATGTATGGAAAAACCAGTTTGTTGAATTGAATAGCACGTATACAAACAGAAAACAAACTCACTGAATGGGTATTTTTTTGCTGTATCGAAAAAAACTTTTAAATGCGGTAATTCCATCTATTGTTATTTTTTTCTTAATAATCAATGCCAGTGACGCAAATATAAATACATATTTCAATTTTTCACGCAGATAATAAGTGAACATGCAAAATATCTCCTTTTACATTCCAAAATTTTAGCCACTTAACCATAAACAAACAAATAGATTGAACAAAATGAAATATCTAAAATAGATAATGAACGGTTAACTTTTAACCTAAATATGAATAGGTTCAAGAAAGTATGGTGTACTGACAGAACAATTACTGCAATGAAGAGAGTCTTTTCACATATTTCTTATCTTTTATTATTATCTTTAAGTATACTGGTGCAAAATGTTGTTCATTGTTGTTATCTCTAGCTATATATAGAAAACGCCTTAATCAAAATGAACAAGCATATTTAGTCGAGGAGATATGGCTTAATAAAACGTTTCAATTGGGTCTCATAAACCACTGATTACTATCATTTTTGTCTGTTTAAGAATGTCACTTAATTAAATATTTCACCAGCGTAGTTATATAGAATGACAATTTGTAACACTTTTTTCTTGGAGACGTCATTATCTAACTTACGTCACTGATGAGTCTTTTGTAGACGAAACGCGCATCTGGAGTACAAATTTTTCGTCTTGGCATCTACGATGAATTATACTATTTTCTACCCTTTTTTTTCGTCTTTGTTGAATTAACTTGTATGTTTGTTTGAATTTTTTTTAGACAATTGTGTTGTATGTCTGTGATGTACGTTTACACATTTTTGACTGCTGGGTTCCAATTATTGTCACATTAACCAATTATGTCTGTTTAAGTTGCTTACCGAATGTTGTCTATGTAACGGAACTATAAACAACAGTCATACAAGTGGGAGGTTTAGCTAGCTATAAAACAAGGTTTCACCCACCATTTTCGTCGGGAGATGCCCATACTAAGTTAGTAATACGGCAGTTGTTTTTCACATGTTCAGTTCATTGAGAGCGTTTAATTTTGTCAATTTTTATGGACTTCTCCTTTTTGAATATGCTTTGGAGTTTAGTATTTTTGTTGTACTTATTGTAAGGAATCATATCTTATTCAAGACAGTACATTTTGCATTTCCTTCGAAACTGAACGAATCATAAATATAGGATCTTCTAAAATCTAGATATAGATATAGAAAAAAAGTTGTAAATTTATTTGTCATTACCGACAAATCATTATTTCAAAGGTACACAATGTAAATAAAAAACGGGAAATAAAACAAATATAGTATATGATAAGGAACCTATGTATTAAACAGGAAAACTCATTCTGTTTTCTTTCTTTTGTAAGAAATATTTTTTAATTGACAAACTATTTCCTCTTTTTTATTATAAAATAATAAAAATGAATAATTACAATATTTTAAACATATCTAAATTTTCCTTATTCTAAAGTGACAGCTGCATTTTTTTGCAAGCAATATATTGCAAACATCATTATCTAAAAGCAAATGTATCGATTTAAATGATGAAATTATCACTTAAATACGCGTGTGTTAGATTTATCCAATATCAGTAATTTATGTAGAACATACAAGGAAAAAACAAAATTTCCAGAACATCGCATGATTCCCGGCTGGTGACCGTGTGCATGTACAGGGTAAGCGTCACTTGCTATGCATACACCACCAAATAAGGTTGTTGCATTGATGCAAAATATTTCTATTCGGGTGATTAAGAGTTGACAAAAAGGTATATACACTTGTAAAGTGTTGAATGACTTACACCATGACTTACCTCTTTTGTAATTTGATGAATCTGTCTGTCACATTTCCTTTTATTTATATCTAACCTAAGCATGATAATTATACATTTTAGAAATGATCGCTATAGCCTGTCAAATCCTAGTACATGACATGAAGTCTTTGAGCCGGAGACATCAATCTGACAATCTGCTTTGCAGAACGTTTTTTTCACGGAATTTTTCATTTTTAAAGTAACTATTTAATTTAATTCAAAATGCAATAATGTTTTATGCATTTTACAGAAAAAGATAACACCATTTATGTGTATCACTTCGATTGACAAATAGCCACAAAAAAGGCGGAAGATAACAAGGGATATAAATAAGAAAAGTCATGCCATGGCAAAAAACAAATGGACAAAATTATACGTTATCTACTAACGGAACGAGCGAAAATCAAATGTACAAACTGATTTGGTACAGGAATTTCCGACGGAAACTGTCGGTTAAATAGAAAAACATGTCCACAAACACCTCATCGAACAATAAAGACTGAGCAGCACGAATACCAGTAAACACTGGAGGTGACACCAGGTGCTCCAAAAGGGTAAGACTATATTGCTCCACTAGTAGCACCCGTCATGTTGTTGATGATGAGTCTCATACAGTGATGTCAAAATCGAGGAAAAGAGATCGGGATTGTAGTTACGACAATTGGAATATATTCATGGTCGACTTTACCGGCCAACCAACTCGTAATGGTGTACATAAAACTTTCGAAGGAATGTATGCAACTTTACTACTTGGAATAATTGATTCAATAGCTTTCTTGTAAGCAGCAACCCTTTTTCAAGATAATCATGATGGGAAACACAAGGTCTGGAATATCTTAGATATAACTGAGATATATATATACAAGTCTAAATTGAAAACAACGTTCAAACCTATGATTGCGTTGGATACAAACCGCAATTTTTAAACGTGTGCATGCAATACAATTTTCTTGGTAGAGGGGTCTAAATACAACACAAATAACATTTTCCAAAAGACCACAAAAAGTGAAAAAGTATATTTTAACAAAACGCATTTGACTAGCAGGTCGAACAACGGATATTCTTAAACCCTGCTGACTGACATGGCGATATACTTTTTCACTTTTTCGATCTTTTGGAAAATGTTGTTTGTGCTGTATTAAGACCTCTCTACCAAGAAATTTGTTTTGCATGTATACGTATAAAAATGGCGGTTTTTATCCAAAGCAATCATAAGTGAATAATTTTAATACAATGTAGAAGTCGACTATATACAGGTTTTGACTGATTTTGACAATCATTTGAACTACTATGCTGCCGTGGAAACTACAGCAAAAATTTCAAAAATTTCAAGATGCTCCAAACTTGATGAAACTTCACAAAAATGTTGACTGGCATGTGAAGACGTGGCATTTGGCTTTGAAATTTCCAAAATGGCTGCCGTTACTATGGAAACAATGCGGAAAAGGTCAAAATGCTCCTAAAACCTTAAAGTTGCATTTCCTCTCTTAAAATGGTAGGTCAATTCCATTGAAACTTTGATGGTATGTTTCCTCCAATGTACCAATGTGGCATCTGTCATTAATTTTTTTGGAATGGTCTCTGTTACCATGGAAACCAGAAAAAATGTCAAAAATTTCAAAATGCTCCAAACTTAATAAAACTTAATGTGATTGTTAACTAGTATAAGAAGTATAAATGAGACTTCTGAAATTGGAATTTTCAAAATGGCTGCTGTTCCATGGAAACAGCAAAATTGTGTAAAAATTTCAAAATGCTTTAAATGTTCTGAAAATTTACAGAATGATGTATAGCCATGCATATATGTGCTTTCACTGTTTAGAATATTCAAAATGGCTGCCGCTTAGTGGCAATGGGGGAAGGGTGACATTCGTGTTTGCTTGCAATGGCAAATCAAGTTATTATTATGTCACCCGATCGACAATGTCGGGTGACATATTGCTTTTCCTCTGTTTCTTTTTCCCTATTATTATTATTTTTCTTCCACCTAATTTTGTCCGGCAGTTTTATTGGAGGCAATGAAACCAATCCTCATGATTGTTGAGCATAATAAGGACCACCATCAGTGGAGTTGCAGTGAAACTTTGGACCTTTAAAATGGCTGCGGTTTCCATGGAAACAGCAAAAATGTGAAAAATATTTTTGTTTTGTTTTTGAAGATTAATTTGAGAATGCCTGAACTAAAAATCTTCAAATTTTTATACAACATAGGTATCCACTATATACAGCTGGCTTTAGATGATCTTAAGAATCATCGGAACTACTGTATTGCCATGGAAACTGGGGAAAGGTTCCCCATTATAACCCTATGGGAAAAACTTTAAAGTAGCATTTTCTCTCTTAATATGGTAGGTCAAATCCATTGAAACTTTGAAGGTATCTTCCCTCCCATGTACCAATGTGGCATCTGTCATTACAATTTTGGGAATGGTCTTTGTTACCATGGAAACCAGCAAGAATGTCAAGAATTTCAAAATGTACCAAACTGAATATAACTTTATATTAATGCCAACTGGCATGTATTAATAAGACTTTTGACTTTTTCCAAAAAGGTCGCCGTTGCCATGGAAACAGCAAAAATGTGAAAATTTTAAAATGCTCCAAATGTTCTGAAAATTTACAGAAAGATGTATTGCCATGCATATATGTGCATTCACTGTTTAAAATGTTCAAAATTGCTGCCACTTAGTGGCAAGGGGGGGGGGAGGGTGACATCCGCTATTGCTTGCAATGGCAAATCTAGTTATTATTATGATTCCACTTTTTTTGTCCTAGAGTTTTCTCATAGATTAGTGGACCAATCATAATGCATGGGTACCATAATGAGGACCACCAACTCTAGTTATGCAGGACACCATTGGAATTTTTCAAATGGCCACCGTTTCCATGGAAACTGTAACAATGTGAAAATTTTTTAAAAAGCCAATTCTTATATTATAAGACCAAACCAAATGAAACTTTATGGAAATGTTGCCTGGTATGTGTGGAAGCACCGACTATATTTAGAAATTCCAAAATGGCAGCCATTGCCATTGAAACTGAGCAAAAGTTTATCATTGACCCTATGGGAAAACATATTAAAGGAGCATTTTTCTTAAAGAATATAAGATTAAACCCAATGAAACTACAATCATATGTAACATGTCATCAGTCAGTGTGGCATGTGTCTTTGAAATTTTGGTATTAATCACCGTTACCATGGAAACAGCAAAAAAAAAGGCTCCAAATTTAATGAAACTAAATATAAATGTTAAGTGGCAAGGATAGATGAGACTTTCTACTTTTGAATTTCCAAAATGGCCGCCGTTGCTATGGAAACATAAACGATGTGAAAAAATTCAAAAAGCTCTTAATGTTCTGTAAATTTGCAGAAAGGTATATAGCAATGCATATATGTGCATTCACTGTTCTTAATTTTCGAAATGGCTGCCACTTAGTGGCAATGGGGGAAGGGTGACATCCGCTATTGCTTGCAATAGCAATTCTAGTTATTTTTCTTATTCTTCCACACATTTTGTCCACACTATTTCTCGGAATTCAATGAACCAATGTTGATGGAACTGTACTTTAATGAGGACCCTCATGTGAAGTTGTGCATCTGACTTTGGAATTGTCCAAGATGGCCGCCGTTTTCATGGAAAATGCAAAAAAAATCAAAGTGTTCAAAACTGAAAGAAACTTCACAGACATGGTAACTGGCATGTGCAGAGTTGCAGTTTGACTTTGGAATTTTCAAAATGACTGCCGTGACCATGGCAATAGGGGACGAAAGTGCCATCCGTTATTGGTTTCAATTACAAATCTAGTTGTTATTCATACTCGCAGTATGACATTTTACACTTAATGTATCTGCTGAAATAAAAGATTTTTTGTCTCGCCTGCGACGAATATCGAAGATGTAAGACATAGGGATAACCTGGCGGAAGTGGCTGCGCTATCTTTTTTAATTAAAATTTTATAATTCAGAAAGAAGAAGATCTAAATAAATCAAAATTTGTAAAGAGATTCATTATGTTCTAAACCGTCCATCTGGAATATGACCGTTGTCTTTGTTCTTTTTGCCATGATTCAGCAACTGCTTAAAAACATTACAATGTTTTTGTTAAGTATTTCCTTCAGTTGTTATTAGTTAATGGATAAAAATAAATTTTGCTTATAAATAGAATCATTGCAAGGTATATATACCTGTCAGGAAGGGTTCGTCTTACTTTGATTTTGTTTCATGGATTTGTCTGTGTAAAACCGCTTTGATTTTTAAGAATAAAACGTTATATTTTGCTTTGTAAACGTTCTGTTTTGATGCCCCCTTCGGTATATACCACCTCTCTTTTCCTGTTAATTCTCGTAATTTGTATTGCAACACTTTTTGTGGGCACTACAAACGAATGCTAATGTTTGTATTACAACCACTGGTTATCGCTGCTGGTTTATTGTCAATTCTGTAGGCAGTGAGTTTGATTGTTAATGAATTATTCAAAATGTCTATCTAATTATAGTTCTAATACAATTATATCCTTACAATTGACAATACCAATTTTATATCTTTTGAAAAAGGCCCGTAAGGTTTAGTTTTTATGCTCCTTAAAGTTTTATGCATTTGATTTTCCAAAGTTTTATCTCTGGTAGATAGATGAGTAATGAAACATAAAATCGGTTTTAATTGTCATTTACATGTACCTTTATACCCTTGTTGCTTATTTGTAGTCACAAATTTAAAATACGTTTGACAGGTTGGATTGTGAAATACATATTTACTCTATATTTCTCTAAGTTAACTTTATTTTACTAATTCACATAAAAATCCGGAAAAACATTTTCAGAGTTCAGACAAAAAGATCGGATACAAATTCAGCTGCTAAACAAGAAATCAAAATTTTCAATGATTTTGTTTTAAAGATTGATAGTGCTTAAACAGACTATACGAGTTACAAGTTTCAGATGAACAAAGGAAAAAGTTTGTATTTTAGAGACGCCTTGTTACAGAAAGGTTTAGTGCTATAAATAGTTAAAAAATTAGTTCAATTATTCTTTTTTTTTTATTTCTTCTGCGTTTGCGCTTGTTATTTACTTCCGCCCATGCCCATGTCTCCCATTTATGTGCAACAATCTAAAATTTGGATTTTCTTGTATAACAACCATTGTTTCCTTGTGTTTTGTTTGTACAATTTGCGTTTGCCAAAATTTACATATTTTGCCATTTTTAGTAAACACGAAATTGTCTAATTTTTCATTTGCAAAATGTTTATTACACAGTGTACAGATTTTTAGAATGTAAGTGAGCAATGTTAAGATGGATGTATATAATAGCAATAATTTTGCCCCTCAAATTGTAAATATCATAACGGTCTTAAAAATCTGTAACATTTTGTCAATTTAATTCATATATAATGTGCTCACTTTGTACAAAGGAAAAACTAGTGTAATGTCACTCTACAATATAGAAGAGACTTAACGTTGATTTCCTTCTGGATTTTTTACACAAAGTACATTTTAATATAAAATTTCCAAATATACAAAGACAAAAGTAGCTTCATACTTTCTATCAAGCTATTTCAGCCTACTTGTGAGCCTATCACGCCCGAAGCACTTGCTATTGATACATTTTAGAAATTTTCCAGAGTTTGAATACGTCATCTTTTAGTGTTTCTGTTCATTTAGCTACAGAATAGGGAAAACTTGGATTCAGAAACTGTTATAATGCTTATTATTAAGGATAGGCATTATATTGGTGATACTGACTTTATAATATTTTGAAAATTTTCAAAACTCTCTATATGTTAACCTGCGAGGAAACCACTTTTGTGTCGAAGCACAGTTACGTCCATTTAAGGCTGCTTCGTAAAAATATATTAAATAAAACCATGCAGACTGTGAAATGTACACACCATAGGATGCAGGAAGAGGAACATCATCGACCAAAATGATAGTTTATGATGGCATTTTCTCTTTATGTATATTTCAGTTTCAATTTTTCAATTTTGTGCAAATACATGTACAGCTATGTATAAACATTTGCAATAATGACTGATGTTAATATAATTATTTATCAAGTTATGTTGGGTACATATTTGATAAACTCAGAGTATCTACAGTAAGTATACCAAGCTGGCATAGTATGTAAAGTATATGAACGTATTACAAGTGTTACTTATAAGTGTCATATTCAGATTAATCAGGTTTTGTGTGATAATATCGCTATAAAATTATGTCAATCTTAACTTTTTTCTTGATCTATTCATTATTTGAACATTTGATTGTCAAGCAGTGTTCAAAATCTAAACATTTTTAACACCTTGTGTTAAAAACACTATACCAGGATGCCCAATACCGGAAGCGGATATTAGTCGGCAATTTATGCGGTAAAACAATTAAAAAGGGATACACAAGAAGAAGCGAACTGGAAAAGGGACTTCTTACCCACAGGAAAAGAAAAGAAAACACAATACTGTGTGAGTAACTAAGAATAATCTTCACATAATAGATTAATGGCTTTCGTGTGCCGTTTTTGTAATTCGATCACATCTTTGGAAATCTTTTATATATTGATCTGCAATATTATGTGTGCAGGCCTTTAAATGTCTTGCAAACCAACGCACTAACAGTCTTTTTTATTGTCAAGCACGGCGTCTAGAATAAGAAAAACAATTCAACAAGACCATAACTGGATGGTTTGGGATTACTGTGAACAATTACAGCGTAATATGCATGTGTCAAATATGCATGTATGGAAATTTCACCCTTCAACATAAAAAGATGAATTAAAGCCGTGACATTAGATATAAACGCAAATAACTGTCAGTTAAGCATTGTTCTAATGATTCCTTAAAACTAACAGGTCTGATTTTATACAGAATAAAGCTGACTTTCGAAATGAAATTGTTACAAACTAAGAAAGTTAGTTTTTTTATTAAAGGTATCACTGGATTAAAATGTCTGGTTTGAGAAATAATCACAAGAAGGTTATTTTTGCACCCAACAAAGTGATGGAAAGATAGGAAGATGCCAATATAAAAGTGTGACAGTTTCATATATACCAATAGCTTAAATGATTATTGCATTACTATATGTTCATCTTAGTTCAACAAGGAAATTTTAAACTGCAGAATTTGCACTTAGTCTACAAACTATATTGTCTTTTTTTTCTATAACAATAATTTTAAAACATAACGAGGATTGTTGAATTTAATGTTTTATGAAATACTCTCTACCATTCGTATTAAGGACGTTCGCTTCTCTGTTTCAAAATAACAAGCCTTTTAAAAGACTGTTATAAATTGATAGAATAAATATTTCGGAACTTAAAAAGTAAATAAAAATGACGGGTCCATGGTCTTGTTTTTGAGACATAATCAATTAAAAATTTGGCGGGAAATGATTCTCTCTAGAATTTTCATACATTTAACATTGACATCTCTTCTCTTATTGTGAACATTATGAAAAAATAACAAGGATTTACAAGATTTTTAAAAATGGCCTTTAAAACTATAAATAAAGAAATTATGAAAAGAAAAGAAGGGGTTAGCGGGCAAAATTTGTATTGGCCTTTCATGGATAAAACTAGAGGATTCCGAATATCTGACAAAAAGTAAAAAAAGAAAACAAGCTTATTTCCTTAAATGTTATTTGCAAGATATTTCGGCTAATAGAAATTCTCAAATGTTTATAGAGTATATAGATAGATATATAGTTGTAGATATTTTTTTGCATTAGGAAGACGTGTGTGTTGAATGCTAGTCATTTTCTTCGTATGGTAGCAACTTTCGAATTGTATCTAATATCAATTATGAGTATTCAAATACTGAATTTGATACGGTCATTACATTTTCATACCAAGTTTGTTTCCGGTAGATATATACAAACAGCAATAACTTTAACTAATGTAATCAAACATTACTCATCAACGTAGAAGCAAACACAGATATCCGTATTTTTTTTGCATGCTACGCATGAAATTGGATGAAATTATGATACAATCTGATGTATTATTTAACTACTTAAGTTGTCTTCAATCATAAATAAAATTTATCACAAAGTAACCTAATAATACACTGAAGACAAAACGATTTGTACAGGTCAGCGTACAATCTACAACTATACATAATATGCAAAGCTCTAAATCTAGTTTGAAAGAAGTTCAACAGTTAAACGGAGACAATACCATGCAAAGATATGCCAGTAACATATCAACATTTAAGACCCTTTTGTATATTACCGTACATTATCCGGTTACCATTCAAATCAAAGAAAACAACTGGGCACATTAAGTAGGGACGGAAAGGGGTATATTTTTTCCTCAGATGTATCATCTTACTTTAATACATATTTCTAAAGAAGAATGCAATTGATTTCAACTGAATCCTTCCACAAAAAGTGGACTTTTACCAGTTTAAAGATGGGTACCCTCTGACGTTTTTCTATAAGAATCAGTTGATAAATGTCAAAAGTACTTGCAGTTTGAATCTTTTTTTATAAAAATGAAATCTGTAATATTATATATTCTATTATCTATGGTTGGCAGAATATACATAGGTGAACCTTTTTAGAGCATTTTTGTTTGTAAAAAGTCATATCTTCATATCAAAATAAAGGAATAAAAGGGGAGATAATAATAAATTTTATTATTATTTCTCTAATTTTGGTAATAGTATCGTAAATGTTAACAAGTCGTCCAAAAAGTCCATAATCTCACATGAAATGTCTCTCAAAAACACCACAGGTTCTCCTTCTGTCTTCTTAATCTGTAGAGACCTGAAATAAATTTATGTCAAAACCTGTGAAAATGCATAGCAAAATCATTCATTAAATAGAAATAACACAAACTGGAATATAAAATTGAATATGGAAATGGGGAATGTGTCAAAGAGACAACAACCCGACCATAGAGCAGACAACAGCCTGTATGTATATATTTTCATCTCATTTTTTTCTTTGTCTCAATGACCATTGCAGCTGAAATAAAACATAACAAACATGACTTATAAATATGGAATCTAAATTAATAACAAGAACGGAGAAAAGTAAAAATAAAAAAATAGTCAACATCATAATTTTTCCTGATTTTAATAGATCAATTTAGGACGACTATAAAATAACAGACCTTGAAAATAAAATTTATCTATGAACCAAGTACACAAATAATATTTTAAAGCATGCAAAATAACAACTAACATATATAACCATGCAAAATAACTATGAACATGACTAAGATCATTGTAAGACCAACTAAATTTCTTTGTTCTTGAGCATGAGAAGGTTTGTTTTAACATTATTCAAAAACAGACAAGAAGATGAGTAGTGCTACTTCTAGTTTTCTTTAATCAATGCAAAAAAGTTATAAGTGAAATCCAATTGGTTAAAAGAACATAAAAATGTTCATGATGTTAGGGCTCTGAACAAAGAAATCTTTAGTTGGTCTAAATATTTCAATTAATGCAGGACAGTATCATCTTTAAACATTTAAGACAAAATTGTGGAAATCATATTTACATTTCTACAAATTGATTGATTCATAGATACATTGTTGCTTAATGTCAAGTAGCAACTATTCAGTGCATCTAGGACTGGAACAAGTTCAACTCATCTTCATCATCATCATATATGTATAAATAAAGATCACAGAAGTATAAGATGATACTGCATAAATGTTAACAACACTGATATTGTTTATTTTCAGAAAGAACAAACATGCAATCATGCAAATCAAATATTTAAGTGTTTAAAGATGACATCTGGTCAACAAATTTGTAAGTTGCAACGTTGAACTGGAACTCAAACAACTTCTGCAACTCACCACATCAGGAATAATTTCCAGATTACCATTTCGATAGTCCTCTTTAATTTTATATGTGTAAATTGCAATGAGTGTAGTAATATCTTCCACTTCTTTGTCATAGATAATGTTGTAAAAGTCTGGAAATCCTTGAGCAACACTGGCTACTCGACCATTTCATTTTCCGTCTTCGTATGTACAACTCGTTTTCCAACAAACAATGGAACATTCTGATATTTTCTATCAGAACCTACACCTACACCGCTATCTTTAATCAATTTCAACACATTATCTTTCAACTTGTCAATTAAGTTGGCTTTACCCTTTTCGGTCACATGATAATTTTTTTTATCATTTACACTTTGTTTAAGCACTTTTTGTCGAAAGCGAATTTGGGAAATTAATGCTTTCCTCTTTTCTGACACCCCAGGTATTTCCTCCAATATCGTATCTACCTTATCCCTGTTTTGCCATTAGCTATAGTAAATAATGTCATTTGTATGTTGGCTCTGCTTTTAAGACAGCTTTTTGTTTTTCCCCAAAGCGATTTGCTTATCCTTTAACTTTTGCTTTCTGTGCTCCGTTATTCCTGCTAATCTCTTTCTGTACTTAACACGAATTTCCCTTCCTTCCTGTTTAATCTCATTGAGGAGCTTTTCGTTTTCTTCCTGTGAGAATTTTTCTAGCCATTCAGAAGACTTGTTAAATACAAACATTAAGAATGCTTCATTTGAAATTGTAGAAGCATTTCGCCTATACCGTAGAAAAAAGTCCAGCATACCAAATACACGCTCCGGCAGTTTATTATGTGGAAAAACAGATTATGATTGATTAAACAATTCTTGTGTTGGCTCAAAGAATTTCCCACCAGGCAGTTGCTCCTTCATTGCCCTTTCCAGTACGCCATGAAATCCTTTAAATGCCATATATGCAAAAGCACATGCCTTTTCATCAATGCCATTAACAGGTTGGATAAGGTTTTCAAAAATGTTGTCAATTCAATGATATCGTCAGAGAATGGATACTCTTCTCCACTAACAAATGGATTTACATCTTTACTCATTCTCTCAAAGTATTGCAAAAGTGCATAATAGTTTTCATTCAAGTGTAACACATGTTTATTGCTTTCGATTAACCTCCAAAGTGGAGCAGTAATTAATTTGGAAATCAACCTTTACAGCATGCAATTATGTATGTTTTTTCACAAGTTGCAATGTTAGTTTGTGGAGTTTGTTTTTAGTTCCATGTACACAATCGAAGAAATTAAGTATCCTTGGATGATGATAATAGGCAATTTGTCCCATTAAAAATATAATGTTAATGACTTTCTCATTTTCGTTCTCACAATGTTTTTGGAAAGAGCTGTAACACCAACTTTTTTCATCTACACCACGGCCAAAACATTTGCTACAAAAACGCAAGAAAATTATTGTTTTGGAACATGTGGAATCAGTGGAGAATACTTGGATTTCCGGTGCTTCATCTTCATCTGAGAAATTGTCTTGTATAGATGACTCAGTTTCTAGCATTTGTTCAAAAAACTTTAAAATAGGAGACAGACATTCAGCAAAATTGACTAAAAATTGTAGCTCACAAAAAAAGTTGTTAACTTTAGATGTCATTGATCGTTCAGCATCTGATAATTCGCTCCAATTACTAATAAAGTTTGGCATGATGTCTAATCTATACTGCTCAAGTAGGTCATTAAAAGCAATAAGAACGTATATTCTATTCTTATAGGTAGCCATTATTGCCTTTTAGTTATTTTTGGTCTACCGTGGAGAGAAAGAGGGGTCTTGTACTATCTAACCAATGGTTCGACATTATTTTTGTTATGCATATTTTATGCTTCGTTCCAACGAACCATCTTATTCAAGTATCACTCTATTTGTCAACATTTTCCCGATCGACCAACTTTGCATCTCGTTTTGAATATGCATGACATATATGCCACAGGACGTTAAGGGAGCAATCAATCAATCTGCTTATGTAAATGACCTATCTAGCTTAAAGTCTTAAGCTGATCTTGTCTTAACACGATTCCCTGTCTTTAGATATTTGAGTTTACTTTTACAGGAGAGAGATTAAAAGATAACTGTTATAGGGGGTACTGCATACATGTATGGAAGAATACAAAGATTTTATACGGTCGATTTGGTTTTATCCATTAAAAAAGGTTTCTGATGACTACTTAACATTCAACTAATATTACATACAACATTATTCTGGATTTTTCATAAGTACAAATTCTAAAAGATAAAAATTAAAGAGCGTCCAAACTACAGAACATGAAATGATTTATTATAAGATGTTTGAAGTCCGTTAATTGGATAATAAAATCGTATTTTACGATTTTTAAATGTTTTTAATATGTTTCTTTTCTCCTTTATAAGCGAGAAGATCTCAGACTTAACAACCTAGAAATTTTTTGTTCAACAGTACTTGTTTAATTCATATGCACTTAGTCTACTCATTCGAAATATACATATTGCCACTTGTCTATGATAACATCGAAGCCCGTTTATTAGCATCAATGTATCTGTAAATAATGTTGTCTGATTATTGTAGTACTCTAAAAAGTACTCTAAAAACGTTATGTGAACAGGGGTTACATTGTATCCTATTCAGCCAAGCTATAAGGAAGGGAAGTAGAACCAAAATAAATAACGTCATTTAAGGACAATATCTCTTCTATAGAAGCGAATTATGATCGCAGACATGATTTATTTACAGATGACAATTGTCTTAAGTGACTATATTTGCTGTATCAATTTTCTCTTTATCTATTAGTCTTATAGTTTTAAAAAAGGCAAAAATGGGGAAAAAATCTATAAGGGCACTAAATTCTCTAAGGAATTCGAATCAAGTGACGATTTGGGCAGTATTACTTATTTGTAGATCTTGTCTGCCGGACTGTTTATATTGTTAAAAATTTCTTTCTATCAACAATTTTCGTAGCCAAACATGCAAAAATGTTAGTAAATAAGTGTGAAATCGTTATTGAAGTTAATAACTCCTATAAGTAATTGCCGTACGATTTGGGTCATATTTACTTATTTATAGATCTTGCCTTGCTGATCATCTTTGCTGTTACCCTCTATCTAATACAATTTTTGCAAGAATCATACAAAAAAGAAAACTATCAAGACTCATCATGACTCAAATCGTCTTTGAATGGAAAACATTCCTTTTAGGAATCAAATTCTGAATTCGATCATTTAAATTGTGTGTAAATCTTATTTTGCTATTGACGGTTTATCTTGATCTACTGTAGTTTACCACGAAAACGCAAATTTTGGTAAATTATCATTGAATGACAATAACTACCGAAAGGAGTCGAACACCTATCTCCATTAAAACCGGTCCTTGTTCGCCATTGTATTTGTTTTTCATAGTCGAAAAATTGAAAATTCCATTTAAAAAAGTGCACAGACGAAATAGCAAAATGCTATCAAAACGAACAGATATAGCTGAAAAATTTCTGAAAAACATCCTCATTCACACGAGGCAAAAATTCACACATGAACGTATATGTTGCAGTACTATATGTGTTATGCAAAATCGGAGATATGAATAAATGAAATGGTTGATTGATTAACGTCCAGTGGAAAATATTACATGATAGTTAGAACCAAATAAAATAATCAACTAATACAGGTGGTCAGTTAACCAAGATTGGTTATGCATATTCAGAACGAGAAACTCTTGATAATTAATTTAACAGGTAGGTTCTGAAGGATCATCGGACGACAGAAATGAAGGACGGAAAATTTGTATGACAATGGAAAACATTGTTAAGTTTGAAAGGGGCAGACATTTTCCTTAGAGATATGCCACTAACAAGCCCCTCAAAAAGTTGTTCCCATGGTTATTTAACTTGAAGCGAACCGGACCTGGCTGCGTATTTATACATCCCGCACAGCTAAATGGACTCCCTACAGCAAGAGTATACTTACAGATGGGAGAAGTCTAGGGGTGGCAATATTTCTATACCCTATTCAACCCTTGGGATATAAGGATATGAAGTATACTTTGATCAAAAAGCAAACCAACGATTTCGTACATCAACTTCATAAATTAGTCTATGTAAATAGAACAGAAAAACAAGATCCTGTGCAATGCCTAGAACACTCAATATTATATAGTATTTCCATTTATATTGCACACTTACGAAAATTGATTTTTTTTAAGGTTATTTCTTTCCTTAACTAAAACTACCTAGCTAAACACTACTATCTATTATTTAAATATTTTTTATACTGTGGTTCTTATCTACTGTCTTGATATTGTCTAATATATATGATTGTGGCGTGCAATAATACAATTCCGAAAGGTAAGAGTTGATTTTAAGGGGTGTATGTTTTATTTAAATCGTAAAGGGATTGACGAATGAATAAACCTGAAGTTTGTTTTCATGTAGTACATTGTATTTGAATTTAAGCCTTGAATGATGATCCATCTTGTCAAAATATTTCTATGTGCGTTTTAAGCGAGCCACTCAAATCTACGTTACTTGATCCTGAATATGTTACTTTAAGGCTGCTAAAATACGATTACATTCTTTAAAGTTAACCCGCAATGTTTTTAATTTTCAACCCCCTCCTTCCCACATGAGAAAAAAAAAATTGATAAATAAAGCAATTGGACTGGACAGAGAACACTGTAATCATTGTGCATTTGCATGTCACGTAGCGTAGTAAACAAAATTAAATAATTGAAACACAAAACCTAAATCATCGTCTACTTAAATATTCTAAAGAACCTTATGTTTGATGGGAAGTTGTCTAACAAGCTGCCTAAAAACGAATTAATGGAAGAGATTTACTTACTGCTTTCGTATTGTATGGTCTTTTGAGAATATAATTCCTTACTTACTTACTGACAGATTATAAAAAACGGCAAATATATCATTTATACGTTCATGTGCATCACAATCATTCGTCAATTGTGATTCAGATCTGTAAAGGGTTTTAATTCACCTCTTAAATTTAAAAAAAAAATCATTATTTTGAAAAGATGAAGTTGAAAAATATAAATTCACCCCTTCGTTTTATAATAGTATCCCACGATGTTTATTTGAATCTAAAAAATGTGTAATAATTTAATGATTAAATCATGTTACGTTCATTTAATTTGTTCGTTTTCAATGCAAACAGGAAACTGTTATTTTTCTATATCTGTCTGAGTACTGTTTATCTTTCATACACGTTGAATCCGATTTAGATTAGTCCATTCTGGGAGAATAAGGCTTATGCTAGTGCTATTTCTGTACTTTTTGAAGTCAGTTGTTATTGTAATTATTATGTTTATTTATCTTGGCCTAATTTGTTTTGGTGGCCTTATAGTTGTTTACATAATAATGTCATAGCTGTGCTGTTTAGAAATCACTGGACCAATCATAGATACTAATGGAATGATTAGAAATTTCTATTTTGACTTACATAATGATTCCAAATTGATCATAATCTACGATATGTACCTTTTACTTCTACCATATTCTAGAAGTTTCCGTTCAAAAGTTATCTAGGAGTTTTCCTTCTACAGTGTTCTAGAGGTTTCCGTGACAGCTATATATACCGAAACCGAAATTGAACAGAAGAGACAATAATATACTTGGATTCACAGAAGTTCTCTGGAGTCGTTGGATTGACACTTCTATTTACGTTAACTACAGCATACTAGATTGGACATATTCTGTACAGTTAAGAGAAGAAAAAGATCGGACATATATTTTAACAATTAAGTTGACATTTCAATTTGTATAATTTTTCTTTGAAACGTGTGTATAATAAATCTCGTTATATTTTATTATTGATTTGTGTCTTTTGTTGGATACAACTTAAAAGTGATTTCTGTTTGTTTTATTCGCGCATCGTTGTCAATATAATGGAATGTGATGCGACTGTCATACAAGTAAGAGGTTTAGCGCTATAAAACCAGGTTCAATCCACCATTTTCTACATAAGAAAATGCCTGTACCAAGTCAGGAATATGACAGTTGTTGTCCATTCGTTTGATGTGTTTGTGCTTTTGATTTTGCCATTTGATTAGGGACTTTCCGTTTTGAATTTTCCACTTTTATTTACGTTAACTACATCATACTAGATTGAACATATTCCGTACAGTTCAGAAAAGAATTCCGGATAAAGAAAAGACAAAGATCGGACATATGTTTTAACAGTTAAGTTGACATTTCAATTTGTATAATATTTCTTGTAAATTTGTGTATAATAAATCTTGTTAAATTTTATTATTGATTTGTGTCTTTTGTTGGCTACAACTTAGAGGTGATTTCTGGTCGTAACACAGTAAAAAATCAATGATAAGTTAATATTGACATTACAAGACCCCCTCACAAAAAGGTCTGTTAAAATCCCCTTGACCTCCGGGCTAGGAAATCTTAACATCCGTTTTTTTCGGAGGTCTTTTAATGTCAGTTGTTATTGTGTAGAAATTGTATAGTTCCATTACAAGCCAAATGTGCACTCATACCAAATACATTAAGGCAATCAAACGTTCACGTACCAAATTTTACATGATAATGAAGAGTGGAAGTCCAATTGTACAGATAAAAGCAAAAAAAAAATAAAACAAAAAAAAAAACTCAATATATAGACTGCTTTAAAAAACGAACATTTTTTTTACAGTAACAGTAGATCGCGGTATCCTATTATATTCCGTCAAAGAACATATGAACCTTTAGCTGGCAAAAAAGAATTGACTAATGCAGTTTTGCAGTTCAATGATCGATTTTTTGTTTCTTAAAGTAACTATTCTAATTAATTTAATTTGTTAAATTTGTTTTATTTAGTTCGCATTTGAAATAAGACATTGATGCATTTAACATATATACTAACATCAGCAATTAGTATGATTCTACGAATAACAAGTAGCAAAGGTCCTCTTTGTCATTTCTATTTCCGTAGCGAGAGGAATATTATGCCATTTATCAATCCAAAAACAGCTGTTTGTCTCTATATAAATGGTTCTATATCTCGTCTTTAAAATTCCTGAAATATGAATAAATAATGTCGTTATAAATATTTGTTTGTTTGTTTTCCCATTCATCTGTATTAATTGAGAGAATGACACATATGCGGTTTACATGTCGCTTGTCAAACCCGTTAGACATACGTTTCTTATTGTGGGTAAGCAGGTTCTAAATCATACCTATTTTCCATTGGATAAATCTTCAAATATACTGTTTATATTTTGATTGTGGTTTGTTGCTGTATATCATATTTGTATTTCGCTTGTTGCTTTGTCTGGTGGAAAGTTGACTCATTGGCAATCATACTATCTTTTAATTTTACACTATAGGGAAAACATTAGTATACTGTGTTCATAAACAACAGTTTTGTTATTGATCCATGAACCTAATCGTCGTGTCGGATTGTATGATTTTCTGAGGAGTATATTTGTATATTACTACCGTTGGTAGGCTACACTTGCTTTCGGGCTGTCAATAAAGTCAGTTCCATCCAAATAATAGTCAATACTCCGGTTTTCGTGTTCTTTATATGATACATATTTGAATATTGTCATTGATAAATTAAGTAATTGCACTTACAGTATGGCTGATATTCCTCAATACAAAGTTATCTTTTTAACAAAAGGAAATGTGAAGTATACGTCAATAAAACAGCAACCAAGGGACAAAATAATCAAAAGTCATCCTGATGTTAGCATGTTTTATATTGTCACATACCGGTGCATCTGTTCACGTGTTGTTTTGACTACTATTAACCAAATACAAAAATAACTGTACAATATGCTTATTTAATCTTAACGTCTTGCTAGTCAGCCTTGACAAATACAAGAAGACAACCTACGCGGAGATTTTACAAATCCACAATTTCACTAAACTGGATAAGGAAGAGTTGAAAATATAAATATGAATGAAGAAACGAGGAGAGAAAAAGACGAATGGATGCAGCTTTCACGATTTAAGTGCACTCCGTTGAAAAATTGCGTATAGTCTGTTTAAGTTCTTTAAATCTTCAAGAACAAATTATTCAAAGTCTAATTTCTTTATTACGTTGTTCATTTTGCAGTGTATCGTTATCTAAGTAGTTTGTGAAATCAATTGTTTTATTTAGTATTCTTTTCCTAACAATATATTTTGAACATGAAAGGAATCTATCCTGGTCAAAGGATTGTGATTTTTATAAGACTGAATGATATTTCTAATGACCATTGAATGACTGCTGTGGTCATAAATTGTACCTACCTCTGTATAAGCTGGATTATAAAATACATATTTATCATAAAACCGTAGTGAGTAACTTATTTTTATTATCAATTAAAAATCAATGCTGGTAAAAAAAATAACAATTAGAAAAAGATAAGATACACATTCAGCTGCCGAGTATAATATTTGAATTTTGATATTTTATTTTTGAGGATGTATAGATCTTAAACGAACTAACGCCCTTTCTAGAAACTTATTGCCGGAATCAGTAAATTTACTCTAACATTATTATTTGAAGAAGGTTATCCCTTCGTAAGTTTTACATAGGCCATCACGAGTTGGTTGACCGTTATGGAATAACCGTTTCACAGATGATATCGGATATGTTCCTTATGTCGTAACTACGATACCCGTCCCTTTTCACGAATGTGACCTACCGAATTAGACTATTTACCGGATTTATTATAACATAAGCAACACGACGGGTGTCACATGTGGAGCAGGATCTGCTTACCCTTCCGGAGCACCTGAGATGACCCCCAGTTTATGGTGGGGTTCGTGTTGCTTAGTCTTTAGTTTTCTATGTTGTGTCATCTGTACTATTATTTGTCTGTTTGTCTTTTTATTTTTGGCCATCGCGTTGTCAGTTTCTTTTCGATCAATGAGTTTGACTGTCCCTCTGGTATCTTTCGTCCTTCTTTTATTTCCATTTCTGGAATTAAAACTGCTTTGCGGCAATGAACCTCAATGAAGAGTCAACGATTAGCGTTTTTTAATCCCTGTTGATTTAAAGATAGTATTTGGTTGATATAAATACAAACAAAAAATATTAACGGGCTTTTTTCCTCCAATATACTTCTAATCAAACTCGATTATAAAGCTGAAAATATCTATTAATTAAAGTAACACACTGATTTCTATTTAACTTAGTGTTAACTTAATATATGAAACAGCTGTACTTACAAAGTGCAACCTTCAGACTTTCGGAAGTGAGTTTCTAGAAAATCTTATCGTGATTGATGAACAAGGGCATCAGTTTTACCATCTTCACTAGCCAAAGGTAATAGTGCGGCCTCCTCCTTTTCACTCCTGGTAGATTAGATAAGACTTTCGGATCTATGAGTTATAGATTTCCATAGGCCACATTTGTAACTGGCTGCATTCAACTAGAAATCGTGTAAATGTAAAAATGTAAATAAACAATTGCAACATGCAGATTGTGCCAAGAGTCTTTACCCACAAACATAAGACGATATTTAATGACACTTGTAAAGTTCTCAATCAATCAATTGAAATTTGAAGCCATTTTTACATTCGAACTAAATATAGTACAAGTACTGTCATTGGTCAAGAAAGATGTAGTCGGAGTGGGTGTGGTTCTGCATGGCACAACTCTGTATACCCAAATAATATCTTAATGCGCCACAGATTAAGAGGAGGGAGTCAGATTGTAACCTTTGGCTAGCAAAGATGCAGTTTCACAAATTCACGATGAAACAAAAATTTTAAAAAAGGAATTATAATACTCACCTGAAATCAAATATTCAACTCCGACTTGTAAATTGACTCCGCACATCGACGAACTTCTCTCAGCACGAACTTTAATTTCTTCCTTCACGTTAAACTTTACCGTTTCAAAACTATCAGAAAAGACAATAATAGAATGTAAAAGGTATAGATTATCATTTAAAATTTGAAATCGACTTACTACCGATGAGTTTTATTGTTATAAATCTGTAAAAAAAATATTGTCCTGTCTTTTATTTGATATGCTCTCTATTTGTATGCGTGTCATTTACATGCATTCGTGCTCAAGTCGGTCATTTTGAGTAACATTTTCAATTTCGATTTCCACATGTAACACTCTTAATATCCTGCTGTGTTGTTTGTACTTTTACATTTTTCCTTTTTATAATATTTATTACATCGTGTACGGATCGTACTAATTATGTAAGTGAGCACTGTCATATATTATGCTACAGGATTATATTAATAAACGATGAGTAATAGGAGTAAAAATTTAATAAGGAGAATCCATTATTTGGTCCCTGAAATAATTGATGTCTTAAATCCCTGCAATAATAGTTAATTTTATTAATAAATGAATGGGATAATTGTTAACCTGGTTTTATAGCTAGCTTAACCTTCCAATTGTATGGCAAATTTTTATAATTCAGTTGAATTTGCCTTGAAATATTGACATTTTTTTTTTATTATTTGCACTTTCAAAATATGAAAAAAAATATACCTTCATACTTACTTGTCGAGATATGTTAGTTTAATTTTAGTACGTTCAAAATAAAACAAAACACAAATATTTTTGGTTTATAGACTTTTAAGTTAGTCACCATGTTGATGTTTTAATACGATTAACATTATTGCAAAATTATGCTTTTTGTGATTATAAACAGTAGACATTTTCCCCCACTTCAAATGCATACTGAAAAAAAATATACCGTTGTGTTTCTTCTTTTCCTGTTGACAAACAATTCTTGATTATAACCAAAAAGGCGCTTTGGACGTACGAAATTTATAGAGTGTTGATTTTATTTTTGAGACTGTACAAAATCAGTGGCAAACGAAATACAAGTGCTTTTTTTCAAATAAAAGTTAAAATATCTTTTTTTTTCTAAATGCAGAAAATTCAGTTTGCATCTCTTTGACAAAATCATCGCAGTATGATATTAATGCTCCATCGTCGAGGATACGTTCCAATCGTACATCACAGGTTTTAACGGATCACTGTCATTTATTGACACTTTGTGATGACATTAACCCGTCTTTATTTGTTTTGAGTGTTATGCCGTTTAGTAGATTATGTTCCCGGAAACATCATATTTGTTTTTTAAATTGCTTTGAGATTCACATATCAAATATGAATTTTGAAACCGGCAACTTCTCAATGATATAGGTTAAAATTGTCTGCGTTATCTACCCTTGCTATCTTATCGTATACCAAAATGATATTTTACACGTATCTTTGTCAGTACGATTGTTTAACTACTTGAAGAGCTTATATAAGACAATATTGTTTAAGTAAGGCTGTTACACATGACTTGTCTTATCAGTAGTTAAAAAAGCTCAAAGCGAGAATATCTTTTTGCTGTATTTAAAGTTTTCCCTACATGTTTTGAGGCTCGAAGAAAAGATATAATACAATAGTAAGGAGTAAGCGAGTTATCACATTATATATTACCTTAAAATTATAATTCAGTGTCCATGAGTATTCAACTTGATCTCTTCCCACGTTCTTCTTGCTTGTAATTAAACCGCGTGATACTTTAATATAAATGTAAAGGCTGTAAAATTATTTGGGAAAATATAGTTTGTCATGTACATAAAATAACGAAACAGATTCAAAGAAGCTTAGAAATATAGGCCTCTATAAGGAAAAAAAAACAAGATTTGAAAATAAAGCATATTTGTTGTGATGTACAGAACATGGAAAATATAAATTTAAAGTACAGAAATTAGCACTTTCAGTCACATAATTAAAAATTACCAACATTGAGTGGTAGGAAATTAACCACAACAAATTTTGTTCTTCATGAAAACATAATAAACGTCATGAAAGGGTGTAAACATAATGATAGATAAATAACATTCGTCAAAGGTCAAGTATGAAATAACTGTATCAATGATTAAAATAAATATGGGAAAATGAGAACAATTTCGGGAAGCAAATTGATGTTCCGTTAACACGTGATTTATAACATGGGATTCTATTCTTTTTATGTATATACTGTATTTAAAAGAATTTAGATGTTACTACTGATAATAATTGATTACATTTACTGACTTTTTCCCCAGAGATTCAGTAACTAATAACAGGGATACTCGGGCTAACGCTGTAATCCGAGTAAATTGTTAAAACAGCAGATATGTAATAAAAGTTATTAACTTTAAAAAAAAAAAAAAAGAAAAAAGGATAAATAACATTCTAAAAACGTTCTATAAAACGGGGATTCATTTTACAACGATATCATGGTACATGTACAGTTAAACCTGCTATAAAGGTCACCCTTTTAAGCGAAAACCTGTCTTGGCAGGTCACCTTCTCCTGTTCTGCTGTAGTAATACACATGCATTTGAACTTTTCGCAAAGGTCATCTCTCTTATAGGGTTAGTTTTCGTTGACTATACACATATTTTGCTGTGCATTAGACCGACAAGCTGATATGAATTTTTAACAAGCTCACTGTGTAACATCACCACCGGATAAAGGTACCCCCGAAGCAAAGAAACAATGATAGCAAAAAGTATCTATTCTATTCTCCGTACAGTAAAATACTAATCGCCCTACAATTTATCCACTTTATTTACATTAATTTCTATGAAAGCAATAGTTTATTTCGACATACAGTGATGTTCAAGCTTAAATATGATATAACTTTGTCCTACGAAAACGTCAAATGGTTAGCTGAAGGATAAATGTGTTTTAACAAGCTTGGACTCTGAGGCGAGTGACTTTAACCATAAAATTAAATTTTTAATGCACCCACCTAACACACGGCTAAATTATATATAATTTGAAAGCTACTCATCTGTACTATCTGTTTTGCCCGGTCGTAAAAAAATCGAACGGTGCAATTTCCGTCAAATCAAGATCAAAGGCCAAGGACGAATAAGTGCATATTTTCTAAGATTTCAGCTTGATTGCATAATATGACTTTTATATACTAAATTCACATATGCAAACCATTTAAACTTTTAGCAGAGAGATTAACGGTCATTAATCAAATGCATGTTAAAATATTTAAAACGTGTTTTTGATAGACAGATCATGTTTCCTGAAATTCGAGTAAAAGTTAACAAAATGTGTGGAAACCCAAATTGTTCTTTCTGATGCAACTGCTAATCACTTAAAACTAAGTAAAACCTTGTAATAACTATCAAAGAAGTTTTTGACATGATAAATTTCCTAAAATTATGCTTACTTCTAATCAAACAGCAAATCATAACAACTCATGCAGTTACCCAAAATACCGCCATCTGCGAAAAAACAGCTTTTAAACATTTCTTCCTATTTAAACATTGTATGTGGTCAATATAAGATTTAATAAACAAATTCTTAGGAATCTGAAAAATTTAAAGTAAAAAAATATGTGTGCGAATCATACTATTGCTTGAAATAAAGGGGGCGAAACTAAGAGATTGTAATCTGCATTGTAACTACCAGACTGAAATAAACATCTTTTGACTTTTCTAATTGTTTGATTTGTAGCTTCATTATGAATATTGATGTAGTGAAAAGACCTTTTATTTATTTAATGTGAACTATAAAAAATAAATTGAAAATTTAGACAAAAATAAAAAAATTAAATTGATGAAAATTGAAATTTAAAAGAATTTAAAAACCAGTAAACACATTATAAAACTCGACTTCTGGATTGCTTAAATTGCGTTGTTCATTGTTTAAATGCATTAATTTATCAAATAAGAATTATTTTGAAGAAAACAATCCATTAATACGCAACGATTCTAGTTACAACTAGACTTTCTGAATAGCTTGAATGACTAGCTCATTTTTCATACAAGGATGACTTCATGCAAGAGCTTCTGATGACGACTGAAAAGAAGCTACCATTATCTTGAAACTTCACTTTCCACTATATAGATGATGTCATCTCGCTGAATAGTGCTAAATTTGTCACAATGTTGGACCCGTATTTTCCATTGAAATAAAAAAAAAAGACTCAACAGATATAGTTTACTCTACCACTTATCTTGAAATCGACGATGAGGCTTGGTGGAGAACAAGTTTTACGACAAAAGAGATGAGCATAAATCAACCCATAAAAACATTCCTTACTAACCTATTATAAACTTTTCATTTCTATGAAGCAATTATAGCAACTATATATCTATACTATTAAAGGAGGAGACCGATTTCATTGAGCCTCAACTCCTCCGAAACAATAACAAGTCGGAATATTTATGATATGACGTATAAATGTAGGGTTTTGCATTTCCTAAATTTGTCTTTGCATGCTCAGTCGACGTTCTGCCCGCAAAACTAAATAAAACTCCTTATTTCAACACTTGCCCAATTGTAACGCGATTTCGCGGCATCTTCTTGTGGAGTACAAGTTGATACAATATTCCAGAGCTTGCATTTACTTTCACGATTGTCGTGATAGTGCGTAACTGCTCACAATGAAGATATTAAATAAGGGCAACTATAGTGTACCGCTATTCAATAGTCATCAATCGATTCACTAGTAACTGAAACAAATAAATCCGGGTCACAAACCAAAACCGTGGGAAACGCATCAACTATAAGAGGAACACAACGGAATAACAGAAACACTGAACTGCTACAAAAACAAACATTAACATACAAAGAAACAGAATATTCGATACCAACTGCCATATGGCTGACTTGGTACAGGAATTTGAAGAAAAATGGTGGTTTGAACATGGTTTCAAGCCAGAGTTCAAATGCAAAGTTGAAATCATCCCTTTGAAAATTTTATGGACGCCACTACGAGTTGGTTGACAATTATGAAATATCTGTTTTGCCAGATGACGACTGATAAGTTCCAATCGACGTAACCAAAAAACCGTCATTTCTGCCTTGAATGTCACCTACCGAATAAGGCTTGGCACCGAGGTAGGAATTACACGAGCCACAAAACGGGTGTCACATGTGGAACATGATCTGCTCACCCTTTTGGAGCCCCTGAGTTCACCCCAAATATTTTTAAGGGGGTTTGTGTTACTCAATCTGTAGTTTTATATGTTGTGTTTTGTATACTGTTGCTTGTCTTGTTCGTTTTTTGCCCGGCTTTGTCAGTTCGTTTTCAATTATGAGTTTGATGTCCCTATGATATATTTCGTCACTCTTCAAGTAGTAAAAGTTTTAAAAATTGTAGATCATTGTAGTTAAATGTATCATGATAACGATTTGGTTCTATATATATATCACCGTGAGCAAATTAAGTTATTTTCGCGGATATTTGTCTTATTGCGTTAACCTTCTTCACTTTACTTTGAGGCGATTTTTTTGCCGATTTTCATTACTGCAAGTTTTTATCTTTAAAGTGAAATAATACCAAAGGGACAATCAACATCTCAAACCATGAATCAAATAAACTTAATTGAAACCATGAACAAAATCAAATTAAAGTCCAAGTGACGAACAACAGTCCACAAAACACAGCACATCATGAAAACGATCACTGCCTAAAACAGCGAATGATTTTATGAGGTCAGGAAGGTATTCAACTTTTTCATTTTTTTATTTCACAACTGCTTATAGTGTTTTACATACACAATGACCTGCATTTGTATTTTAAAAGCATATGTTGAAAATACTCAATCCTATCTCTATACCTTTGAAATTTGGTATGTGAGAATAAAGATATATAGAAGCATCTTTTATTCAAATAATTAAAGAGATTAAACTTCTAAACACATTTAATATGTCTAACACGATTTTAAACTAAATAAGAAGCAGCAGCATTATATGTAGTTCGTTTACATCCCGCTTTAGACAACCAAGTGTTTCTAAACAAGGTTACTTATTTCAATGTTGCCATGTTTGCATTTAAACATGATTAAAAAAAGTAAATAAGTCTGACTTCGTAAAAAACATATTTTTATCTCAATTAGCTCGTATGTATTCTTTTCGAACTTTAAATACCCCTTCTTTTATTATGGAAAATCATTCTCCTCCCTGATATTGACAATTGGCGATGTGCTATCTTAACATAGAATAACAAAATGATCGCTATTTGCAGATGGCAGATTTTTGGGCAACTACAAACACTTCAATAGAAGGCTGTTCTATGAACAATAATTAATAATTGCATCTTAAAATTACAAAACAAATATTCCTTGACCTAAAAAATATTATTTATCTATTTTTTAGCATACAAATATCGATCCCCCTAGATATATTTTGCTTTTGGAACAATTTTTCATTTGTTAAGGATTTGTGATGAATTTCAATTTTCGGGAAATATTGCGCATATAACCTCTTATTTTTTGTTTGTTTGGAAATAATGTATTATGTTATATAAAGTTCATATGATCTTTTGAAAAATTTTATGGTACAAAAATTAGAAAATGGCTTTTTGTTTAGTAATCGCAAAAATTGGAATGTTTTTTCATGACCTTCGACCTTGATTTAACAGAAAATGCACCGTATGATTTTTTTTACGACCGGACAAAACAGAAAGTATAGATTATTAGCTTTCGAATGATATATAATACAGCCGTGTGTTAGGTGGGTGCATTAAAGTCGTTAACTAAGCGTCTTTTTGAAATAAGTCACTCGCCTATCTTCACATGCTTCGTAAACAGGTACCACCCGGTCCGATTCTGCCGATTTGAAGAGAGAGAAAGCCAATTAGCGATTATAATCAGCCATAAATAGTAGCTACATCATTAGGAATCAGTATCACAAAACTTTTCTTGTCAGAAAAAAGTAGAATATAAAGAAAATAAGAAGAATTTGACCTTACCTGACTTCACATTTATTTTTTCCACCGTTTCTTGTCCGGTGGTGATGATACACAGTAGAGCTACCTCATATAGAGAATATGAAGACACGTCACTTTCATCGGCTAAACTCTAAGCCGAACAAGCATTTGTTTACTCCTAAATGGTGCATAATCGGATAACAAACAAGAAAGAATAATAAGTCTTTTATCAAACTTCCAGCATTCGCAGAAATTAGATTAGCATAAATACAATAAAAGTGTTTTATTGTTTTCCCCGTAAGTGTTTAGTAATGATATATACTGTAAATAAAAAACCTTATTTCTTTTTAAAGGAGACAAGTACAGTGATATAAGTTCCCGTTTTTCTTGTTTATCCTTTATTTGTATTACTGTATATTGTTTTTGAAAAAAAAAAAAAAAAAAAAAAAAAAAATATACCCAAATTATACTGTTTAGCGTTTTGTACAATTCTGATTAGTCACTTTTTCCATTGGAGGAGAAATTTAGGACTTTGAATTATTTTTCATATCTTACTTATGTATGATTTGGTTTACCTATAGTAGATCTACAGTACTTCTGTTTATTAGTCTCAAGAGCACATGCGCATCCATAGGCCTCAGAAATGAGATTTATCAGCACAAGACAACATATAGTCACTATTGTTGGCTTCATGGTTTTTCTGAAGGAAGACTGTAAGACTATTGTATGTTGTAATAATTAAACTGTCATTTTTAATTATAACCGGTTGATAAACAGCATTTGGAAGAAAACGAACAACACTCATTCTTAAAATTAAGGTGTTGCTATCATGAGAGTCACTTTTTGGCCCTTGAAATTGCAAAATAGTAAAATTTTACAAATCTTTCAAAATTCGGTAAATTTTATTCATGAATGAATAGAAATATGAGCAAAAGTCCTAACAAAAAGATGTTTAACCAAATAGAAACCAGGCTTTCATAGTATATTCATTTTGTTTCATAACAATCAGTATATTCACTGATTATTTACTAAAAATCACTAAATGTAGTTATATAAACAATCATGGAGATAAAACACATAATGATAATACTAAATTGACATTATATATAAAAATTTCAATCAACAGGCATTAGAATTTATTCTAATTAAATACCAACATGATGCCAAACAGCTCGATACGTATAGGTTATCGGGTGCTCTACACATTGATATCGTAAAATATCAGCCGCCAGCAACTTTTCACATTGTGTCGAGCGGTTGGTATTTTACGATATCTATACGTTGTTAACTTGATAATCTGTTTATCGGTCTATAACTAGTCCCTCCTCCGTTACACGTTTTACACTTTACGAATGTAAGCTTGATAAGGTCTCCTCACATATTGTGATGTCGGCGAAGGGATGCATTATAATAATCAATAATCTTTTTTTTTAATGTTAGTTTTCCTTTTATCAACACGAAAGTATAAAACGAAATATTGACACCTAAAAGCCCTACAACATAGGGACGATTATACATATTTCAACTTTTTCGAAGCATTTGGAAAATCTGCTGTGATGGCATAGAAAGGGAAAACATGTCCGAAAAAGAAAGGCAAAACATACCAAAGGGACATTCAAACTCATAAGTCGAAAATAAACTGACAACACGATGGCTAAAAAAGAAAAAGAGAAACAGACAAACAACAATACACAAAACGCAACATAGAAAACAAAAGACTGAATAACACGAACCCCATAAAAAACTGGTGGTGATCTTAAATTCTCCGGTTTGGTAAGCAGATCCTAATCCACATGTGGCACTCGTCGTGTTGCTCATGTAAGTGCAAACCCGGCGAAAAGTCAAATTCGGTAGGTCACATTCGGGGTAAAGGGGATGGGATTTTAGTAACTACAAAAGTTCAACATCTTATGAGTATAAAGACATTAAATAGACTTTACTTTAAACAAACTTCTATCAATATTTGAAGCTTTTACGATTACTGAATCCAAGATCAATATAAGTCAGGCCGTGTTACACCGAATATATATTTTCACAATATTTAGTATAATCGTTTAATTTTGAATTCATCTAACAATAGAAAATATATTCAAAGCACTATTTCTTCCAAAAATATAAAATATATTACAAATTTGTGAAATAGATTTATCTCTTGAATACGATATTTTGTCAAAACTCAAATGCAATTCAACGAGTTCTAAATGCATACAAATTCATAAAAATCCAAAAACCGCCAAACTATTTTAACCTCGCCTCAGGATTAGGAGGAAGATCTGAGATTAGGGAAGGTAACTCTTACTGGTAGTAACGAGTTTGTTATGATAAGTGTCATCAAGAAATGAAATAATCAAAGTAACCTAGAAACTTGGAATGAATTTATGAAAACGATTGATACAAATTTGCCCGTGATTGTTACTTAATCGTAAATTCCCCCCTTTAATCTTGAATAAATCTGAAACAATGCTCGTGTTTTTAAATACTTATCATACTTCATAGCACTTGATATCCGCAGTTTAGAAACTATTTTATAAATTTCGATAAAGATAGAAAATTAAATGGAATAAATAACATTAGATTTTTCATTCAATTTATTCTGGCAC
Organism: Mytilus californianus; assembly: GCF_021869535.1. Lineage (NCBI taxonomy): Eukaryota > Metazoa > Mollusca > Bivalvia > Mytilida > Mytilidae > Mytilus > Mytilus californianus. The sequence continues at coordinate 26,070,647 of NW_026262734.1, read as the reverse complement.
ATAACAAACGTACGTTTTACTACTCAGACAATTTATATTTCAAATAGATATAGGAAGATTTGGTATGAGTGCCAATGAGACAACTCTCCATCCAACTTACAATTTATTAAAGTAAACCATTATAGGTCAAGGTACGGCCTTCAACACGGAGCATTGGCTCACACCAAACAGCAAGCTATAAAGGGCCCCAAAAAAAATTACTAGTGTAAAACCATTCAAACGGAAAAACCAACGGTCTAATCTATATAAAAACGAGAAACGAGAAACACGTATGAACTACATAAACAGACGACAACTACTGTAATCAGATTCCTGACTTATGACAGGTGCACACATTTTCAGCGGGATTAAACGTTTTAGTGGTACCAAACCTTCTCCCTTTTCTGAAACAATAGTATAACATCACAACATAGAAAAAAAACACACTATAAAATATCAATTGGAAGGCATAACTCAATCAAAAAACTTAAATTAACACACAATGAACGAATAAATTTGACATGTGACACCTGAATGCAAATACACAGTTAATAAAAAATTACAAGGGATAAATAATTAAAGTCAAAAGTAAATAAACAGGTTCAAACAAAGTTAAAGTATGATATCACTGTGAAATTTCAAACAATGTTTAGAAAATCATCACTTTTGTAGAAACCTGCATCATATTATACACAGGTAAATGAAAATAATTTTGTTGTTAAGTATACTTCTTCTTCTGTGTGTATAAAATCTTCCGTTTAGGAATACCAAGAAATTTACATATATAATAATATTATATTAACACTGCAATATGACAAATGTCTGACCTTATTCAAAAATACAATATTTTTTCTGCATCTACAAATATGAAATCGTTTATATATATTTCTCTAATTCTATGGAAATTTATCCCTTTCCGAACCCATTGTATAAAAAAATTTAATCAACGTGTGGTTGCCAGTGATCTCAGAAGATGATTGGATGAGTTTAAGGGTCATAACCTTTCTCAGCTCACTGGATGCATCAAAATATACTAACAGGTGTTAATGAAATTGACAACTTTATGGAAAGTGGAAGGCACTCGAAGGGGATTTTAGTTTAGCAAAAAAGGAAAATTTATTTTTTAATCATTAGAGAAACAGATTCTCACATAGTTACTCGTGGATTATCGGATTTATCCAATCTCGATAGTTAAATTATAAATTTTAAAGTCCTCGCCGAGGCTCGGACTTTAAAATTGATAATTTAACTATCTCGATTGGATAAATCCGATAATCCACTGGTATCAATGTAAGAATCTATATATATACAAAAATGAATCGGATTTCGCATAAAATACCCCCTATTTATCATTACAAAAAGGAACCCTTATATGACAGATTAATTTTATTTTGCACCAGTTGCTGTAAAAAATAAGTGTTTATGTCAGATGCATTTGTTATTACTTATTTTCGTTTAAAAAATGTGAAGTTGTTTTGTAAAGAATAAAAAGTTATTTCCCGTTTTTAAAATCATTTAAAAGTTATCTCTCTAATGTATACCACATGTGTCCCTTGCGAATATTCTCGAACGTAAACACATGTAATGAGGCATTACGATATATAAAATTAATAGCTAGAAGAAAAATCTAACAGTTTTCTTAAATCCTTTTGTTTTTGACACTCAACACGTGTATTTTGTTGTAGTGTACCTGGTAGTAATAAAACAATTAGTCAATGAAATAGCAACACAAAAACACAAAAACAAAAGACTTCCCGGTATTGTTCGTGTACATGTAAATAAGTTTGGAAATTAAACCGTGTCCTTGTCATGTTAGTTTAATACTACATTTTTGCAACGTTTATAAATATGATGAATTGGATAAAAAGATCACTCCCAGTTTTTGGTAGGGCTGATGCTGCTCAGTCTTTAGTTTTCTGTTTAGTGTTTTGAGATCTTGCTTATCTCTTCGTCGGCTTTCATATTTTGCCATGGTGTTGTCAGTTTCTCAAGACCTCTGAACGTCCAACTGGTACTTTCTGCCTCTTTTTATTTAAGCAAACAATTAGCCTAAAACATGACTTAGTTGGCAAAAACGATACACATGTACCATAAATAATTTTGAAATGTTTCGTTTATCGAATCCCAAAATAACATTTTATTGATAATCAATATTTGTTTCTCATGGGAAACACGTATTGAGCGAAAAAAGTATAGCAAAAAAAAAAACGAACTCCAAGGAAAATTGAAAAAGGAAGAAGTCCATACAAACTGACAAAATCAAACGTTTCACTTTTTCAACCAACGGAAACGAAGAGAACACATCTGTCATATGGTAGGGCAGAAACACCAATGGCTCTTGATTGCTCGAGTTAGGGGCAATTACTTTCGATTTCGACAAAGTTTTTTTCACCAGTCTTGATAAGTGTCTCAATACAATCTTTACGGGTAGTGTTCATCGTTTATATTTTTTATATTGGTCATTGTATCGTCTGCCCTTTTCAATTTTTGGTATCAGACGCTCCCTTATTTTTTATAACATTTCTTCATTTAAATTAAGTGTGTGGTAATTGGATGATTAGCGTAATAAATCAATTAATTTGCTATCTTATCGTTTTTGGAATACTTCAATGAAAAAGCATCTAAACCACACAAAAAAGTTAAAATCAGGAGGTCAACATACAATCTTTAAAAGTAGACAGATGACAAGGCTTTTTGTTAAGGTTTAATTTGCTCTGGGCCTAAAAAGTCTGAAAAAAATAAGACATTGAAAAGAGACTAGCAAGAAGTGGCATTAACAATCATTTCTTTAAATAAATTGAAAAAAGCAACAATAAATAACAAAAGACAACTTCTAATGGGGCTACTTGCATTTGAAAAGCACATGTGGCGGGGATAATAACCTTTCATTTTTTTACGTCAATCAGTTAAATATAAAAGATGCAACAACGTGTAAAGGAAAAGCACTCAACTCTTTATTAAAGTAATAAAAAAAAACACGAGTATAAGCAAGACAATTCAATAAATGACAAAACCAAATACTCGCAGTTACTGAATGCAAGCTCAAACTACTTCACCTACTTATATGAACCATGCAGCCGTCCACTTTCTATTGATTGTTGTACGCCAGAGATGTGTCATTCAGACAGAGCAAAACAAGATTAAAAAATGAAATCAACACTTTATAAATGTCATGCGTGTAAAGCACTTTTTTGAATTTGCCATCATCGGGAACGCTCAAAGCTGAATATTTGAAAGCCAAGGATGCATAATTTGAAAGCCAAGGATGCATAAAAACCGAAGCAATAAAGAGCTTTATGACCAAGAGGACATAAAACTAATATCCAATACCAACTTTGGCGGCTGGAGTTTAAACCTTAGGTTCTTTATAACTTAAAAATTTATGAATGCACATTTCTAGAAAGGTTTGTTATATAGATATTGTGCAATTAAGAACCCCCCCCCCCCAAAAAAAACCATCAAAGATACTAGGCTATCGTTTTGTACGAAATAAAAAACATATTCAGGATAAAAGAGACAATAATTTAGCGATGTTCAAATGTAATGCTCAGAACAAACCTGCATATTTTCAATGAAGAAAAAAAACAACATTTTAGTCGTATCGAAAATAATCAACTTTCATTCAATTTTCAACCCATCAAATCCCAAAGAAGGGTTGCATTACAGTACAATCATTAATCTATCAACATGTCAATAAAATAATAAAATGATAATAAAAAAAAAAAAATCCTTATCATGTACGCGTTTTATATGATATCATCGTAAAAAAATTAAAATAATCTTTTTATTTAAATCCTGCGGGCGAAACCATACATTGACAATGAATCTCAATATATGTGATAGCATTCTATAAAAGTTTTGGTTAATCTATGTTATCAATATCTCACCTCTAACATGTTTTTTTTTCATTTATGTACATATATGTTTTAAGTATAGTGAAAATTCAGACATCACTGCAAAAACTAATATATCGAACTAACTCAGAAATGTATGTTTCATCAGACGAAACTAATGGAATGTGAACTTCAACAAAAAGAAACTTAACTATAGGGAAGTGTTTAATGAAGATAACAATATGGAATTATCAAATGACAATGGTCACTATTAACGTTTGAATAAGTCAGCATGAATATTTATGAATAAATTTCACATGTAAGCAAAAACAGTTGTGGACAGTTTACAAATAATATATCGTAATAAAGAGTAAAATTATTTATGAACTGGTGTCTCGTTGTGTTTTTATGAAGTTATGACAAAAACTGATTAATGCAGTAAAAGATTAAATCTGCAACATGAGGGTACAGTTAGACCCCATCGGTGTACCAATCTCTTGACTGCTGCCTTTATGTCCAAATCGAACATAAATACCATTACAAAAAATAGCTTGCATCTTTTTTTTGCACATTCTTTTACTTTTTCGTATTACTTACGATTGTCGTCCCTAGGAATATATTACCTTTGCTGTATTTGGCAAAACCTTTCAGTATTTGGGGTTCTCGGTGCTCTTCTATTTTGTACTTTATGTGGCCGTTTTAATATTTATAATTCAAGCGTCACTGATGAATCTTTTGTAAACGAAACACGCGTCTGGTGTGCACAGTTTTAATCTTGGTATCTATAATGAGTGTATTTGCAAGTTTCTTTATTTACTGAAAAAGGAATTGTCACGACTAAACAGATAAAGCTTAAATTTATCGAACATATTTTTGAGTAAGTACTACAATTTGTGTTTGATAAAAATACCTGGTATTGTAATTGAGAGAGAAGATAAATCATAGCTGTCAACGGAGACACGCTGAACGTCACAAGAACGTTGTGTAACAAAAGCATCGAAAAAGGTTTTAATACTTCTGATATAGTAATTATCAAAAGCTTTTCCTCAATATTAGATAACAAATTCTTAGCGGTTCTAATAGCACCAGTGAAGAGGTCCAAAATATATATGAAGAAGAACATGAATGGAAAGCAGACGTAAATTTGATAAGAGTCTGGAGTCTTCATTGAATATTCACAGTTACATAATACAACCAAGTCCTCTTTTGATATAATTACGTTTCAAATCATGACGTTATGTATCTTCTGATCAATCTATTTGAGAGGAAAGTTCATAATGAAAAGCTTTGGTAATTGGTAGAGGCATAGGGAAATGAACAGAGTTACTTTTTCATTGAATATTTACAGTTACACAATACAACCAAGTCCTCTTTTGATATATTTACGTTTCAAATCATGACGTTAGGTATCTGATCAATCTATTTGAGATGAAAGCTCATACTGAAAAGCTTTGGTAATTGGTAGAGGCATAGGGAAATGAACAGGGTTAGTTTTTCATTATAATTTGACAAAACGAAATTTAGTTATGTCCAATAAATGTAACCTACTTTTACAAGTAATTTGTTCCTTTCATTGTTGTCATTTGGAAAACTGTGTGAACGATCGAGAAAATTCTGTATTCAGAGATAATGAAGCTGTGAAAAGTCTATCATCTGTTCACGATAAATATGTTTGTCCTTGTTCCTGCGGACAAAGCGTCAAATAGTATTTGTTTTTTGTATGTAAATCGAACTACTACAACTGTCTTGTAAAATAATTAGGAATAAATGAGCACTCAGGTAATTTAACATATCATTTAACAAGGGTGAGATTTTGGCGGATCATAAGTCCTTCATGGCTTCAATGCACATTACATTGAATATTGAGGACTTACTTTGTTTGTATTGGATACTTAAGCCTCACAGAATTCCGTACAAACAACGGTTTATTGCTGGCTAATCTGCATGTTCTTCAAAGGAATTGTACATTAGATGACAAAAATTCTAACTGCAGTGAAGAAGGTCTTCAGAAATACCGTGAAACTGCTTACTCGCGTAGTGGTATTAACCATATGTGATTCTTTAAAAACTCAAAAGAAATTCTGAACAATTTTTAATCTCGATGTTTCTCTAAAATTAATTCTATTAACCCATCCATAATGCTTTTCAATATAAGAATGGTAGCATATGCTATAAATGTATTGCTTTGGGATACCGTACGGCATATTTTGTTAATAGCGAAAAAGAAAGGTAAAACATGCTACAATGCGTACAACAACAAGTGATCAGCATGCTGGATTTTCTTATTGACAATATATTTGTTGAATTTGGAGGTCGAATTTTTCAACACATTGTTGGCATTCCTATGGGAACGATCTGTGCACCTCTACTTGCCGACTTCTTCTTATTTACATATGAGTCAGAGTTCCTTCAGACACTTGTAAAAATCAACATGAACAAAGAACCAGATCATCTAATTTCACATAAGCGGTCATCTCAGGTACCAGAAACTATGACAAACGAGACAATTTTAATGTTGAAATTATAAATTTTTCCCACCTTAGCAGCAACATAGCAACATCAACTACATATGTGATATACATTTCCCAACTCATTCGGTATTCAAGAGCTTGCAGCTCTACTCAGACTTTATAAAATGTTAACAGTGTCAAAGCAGAAAGTTGATGAACCAGGGTTATGGCAAAGAACGCCTCGTCCTTTTTCTAAAAAAAAAAATTTATTGGAAGATACCAAGACCTTGTTGATACATATTCCGTATCAACTTCATAAATAATAAATGATGGTCTTGAAATATAGATTCTAGATACTGACGTTGTTTATTATTTTAATTACGCGTTATGCTGTTCTTTTATTTGTCTTTGTATATATTATTAACCTCTACTGTTCAGTCCATTTTTGGCGTGGCTTGGTATTCATACATCCCACTATTGTGTTATTGTGCTATGGTCATTTTTTGTATTTTTGTCTGTCAATTTGTGGTTATGTGCTTTGTCCATAGAGTGTCTAGATGCCATTTTGTTTTCTTTGTAAACATAGTTTGTTTATTAATAAAGTGAAAAAGATGAAAACACAATGTTGACACCTGTTCCCCGATTTTTGACATTTTCACCTATTATGTCTGGTTTTTTTTGCTCAAAAATTGTTGTGAATAGAATGGACGTCTATGTAACTGTAAAACAAGTGAGAGGTTTAGCTAGCTATTATGCCAGGTTTAATCCACCATTATCTAAATAAGGAAATTCCTGTACCAAGTCAGAAATATGACAATTGTTTTCAATTTGTATGAAGCGTTTGATCTTTTGAATTTGCCATTTGATGAGTACTTTACGTTTGGAATTTTCCTTGGAGTTCGGTATTTTTGTTATTTTATTTTTTTTTTGTGTATAGGATACTAGTATTTAATATTGAAAGACAGTTTCACCGTTTACAATGATTGATTCGTTAACTGCGTGATATTCAAAAATGATTTCTTTTTGTTTGAAACCAGGACATCAATGTTAACAGATAAGATTCAAGACATTTTTATCTGCCCAAGGACATTATATAGGCAAAGGGGAAAATCAGTTTGGTCGTGTGATGATGTGTCCGTGAAAGTTTACATAATTTAGTGGACCTTTCAACTTGTCTTTTTTATTGACAATCTTCCGTATCATTAGTTTTCCAAAGCTTTCACTTTAATCAATTTAATATCATGATTATTGTTATCATCTATATTTTGTTTAATTAATCTAAATTTTCATGTCTTCAGTAGTGTACTTTAGATATGTCTAAATAAGTGAAAACACATGCCCTTGCAGGCAATTAAATACTAAATTTGAGGTTATCCGCGTGAAATTCTGATGTTCTTATTTTTATAACTAAGGATTTGCGTTCAACCACAAACATTCCAATCATTTGTTTCTAAACCATTAGCATTTGCACAATTTAACCCTTTGAATAGGAAAATGTTTTTTTTTACCCAGAACAAAGAATGAAAATCTTTAAACTGTTAGCATTTCTTGGTTTATAATAAAAGAACAAAAGTATAAAACCATTAGAATTTAAAATTTGAAATTCTTAATTCTGACAGCAACTCAACAACACAAGACAAAACCAGAAATGAAATTAAAATACACATGCGGTCTAACACAATACACTAGTGCGTACGCTATATTGCAAGCACTAAATAACATGGTAAGACAAGTGGTAAATAAATACAATTAAGATAAAAATAAGGAGTCATGGTATGATTGCCAATGAGACATTCAATTGAGAAAACTAATGGCCTAATTTATAACAAACACATTTACAAAAAAACAAATATGACAAACATGAAGCATCGACAACCACTGAACTACAGGCTCTTGACTTAAGACAGGCACATACAGACTAATCTGTGACAGAGTTGTAACAGTACAACATAAAAACAAACTATAAAAATCAGGTGAAAAGGGCATAACTCATCAGATCGATACAAAACAGAAAACATCTAATGAAAACACAGACCGGACGTGGCAGCGCATCTATACATCCACAACAAAAAAGACATTAAGTAAAGATATGAGAGTATTCGCAGTTACTGCAAGCTATTTCAAAGCCAATAACAACTAATAAAAAAATCATGTTTCTAAAAATAAGATATCAATCAGTACACAAAAAACTACTTTTCAATGCAGTAAAATTCTTGTTTCCACCTTTTTTGGAAATGAATCATAATTCGTATGAGGAACTGCTAACCCTGTCTAAACACCCACATTACCGCTCAAAATGTTGTTTGTTCGTTTTTGGGGCTCAATGATGTTTTATATAATGTGAACGGTTTGTTGCTTTTGTTTTTGTTTTCTTTAATTTGATCCTTAGTATTGTCCAGTGTTCTTCGACTTGTGATCTTTCATATGCCTTTGCTATCTTCCTATTTATTAATCAGTCATGAATCGTAAATTTTTACAAGTAAACGGTATTGTGTATGGCCTATTTATATATGACAATGTAGATCATGTAAACATTTTACTCATTTAAGACAAAAAAAAATTGTTTGAGAGACTAAATTCTGTCAGTTATCAAAAGTACAATGTAATCTGAATTTCTCAATTCAATACAGATGTTTTTATCCAGGTACTTACTCATGTTACTCATTGTACAACATATTCATAACTTTAACATTTTATCTCAGGATCATGAGTGCCTCGTTTATGCTAGGATGCTATCTCGCGGGCTTTCATCTCACTTTTCATATCCAATTTAAAATCTTTAAATCAAGCATAATTGCAATAGCAAGTTACCGGTGAAGAATGTAAAATCCTATCAAATGGTATCAACTCGAGGCCAGCGACATCAACATGATCAATTTTGCTTTCACTAAGATTATCGAAAATGATTTAGCCGGAAGCTTGTAATGACCCTGTAATCTTTTTGAAATGAGTCTTGTTTTGAAATATCTAGTTATTTCTCATATGTAATACGTTATTGATGAATTTAACATAAATATCAATAATATTAATTTGTCTTATTACATAGGTTGCAATGAAATACATTGATTTCCCAGTGAAATAAAAACCGATAATTTCACATGTGAAATAAACGTGGTTATTTAACTCCTCTGACGTCATACAACAATAGGCGTTGTCAAGAGGTCGATAACGTCTAATCAAAACAAATTGTGAAGGCGTTGAAAAAGATATAGTTCCTTACATTTTCTCCTTTAATTTCATAAAAAAAGCCATTTGCAATTGTAATAAAAAGAATAACTAATCAAAGAATTCAAATATCGAAAAATATTAAACTCGTGACCGAACAACACTGATAATTAACTAATGCGCCTCGCGAATTCGTGAATTAATATGTTGTTTGGTCACTCGTTGAATATTTTTCTCTATTTGAATTCTTCGATTAGTTATTCCATAATTATTACAAATAACAATTGTCAAATTCTCTCTTAAAGAGTGCTCTTTTCGTAGCATCTGAAATTCTCTGCCATTTATCATTCCAAAAGCAGCTATTTGTCTCATAAATAGTTTCATATCGTGACTTTTTCTTTACATTTCCTGGAATATAAATACATCACGACGTTATATATCATAGTTTTATAATTTCCCTTTTGATCCGCGTGGTTGTAGATATTCATACCGTAACTGTTTTAATGTTGCTTTCCAAATCCATTAAAACATTGCCCTTCTTCAAGTTAGTTAAAAGGTTGCAAACATGCCTTTTTTTTTGGTTCATATGCTTCCAATGCACTGTTTTGATTTTGAAAAAAGGTAGAAAAGAATGAGTTATGAATTCAAAATGTGCGACAATTTATTTTTAGGCTCGGTACTAAATAGTCGTTTGTCGTTATATTGCCATATGCTACATTATCTTTTCATAAACAGTTAAACCAACCTGCTAACACTTTATTTTTAAGGTTAACCTAAATTTACTACACTGACGCATATTGCCCTAGCTATATTTGTCAAACGTTTAGAAATTGTCGGTTATTCGTGCTCTTCATCTACTTTTTGTGTAAGGCCTCAAACTGTTCGAGCGCCACTGTTGAGTCGTATGTAGACGACACACGCGTCTGGCGTTCCAAAATGCTAGCCTGGTATTTTGATGAGTTTTTACAAAGGAAATTAAAATTGGCAATATGAAACAAAATTATTTGAAATGAACTAAATACTCACCCGAAATTAAATATTCCCCCCCAACCTGCAAATCTACTCCACATTCGGATGATTTTCTTTTAGTACGAACTTTAACTTTTTCTTTGAGCTTGATCTTTAACGTTACAATTACAAAAAAAAATTAAGATACGAATGATAAAAATCAAGTCGGTATGAATTATCACTTCAAATTTAACATCGAACATCTACCAAAGGTTTTCAATGCTCAGATTGATAATGAGCGAGTGTTTGTTAATTGCTGTGCTGTGTGTCATTTAAATCTGACATGCATATGTCTGCTTATTATGAGTAATTTGTTAATTAGTATCTCAATGTGCAATGTCCTTCGTTCACTTTTGCTTTGTATATTTTGCGTACTAAAATATTGTGATCTTTTATCAATATGTAAACACTAAATCAATGAACGTTATTGAATCTTTCATTTTCAAACACCTTTTTTCACAATACATTTATTATTCTGATATTTCAAAAGTGCACTATCATATCATTTGTAAATCCCATCTACACGACATTACTATGTAAGTAAAAGGGAATATATCATAATTGAAAGTTTCTAAAGGAGGAGGTCGATTGCGTATTCCGTAATTTGGTTTCTGAAATAAAGGATGATCGCTACTCAGTTTCAAAATAACAAGCTTTTCATAACACTGGTAAGTATTGATAGGGGATCCATAAAGGAACTATAAGGGCAAAAAAAAAAAAAAAAAAAAAATATAGGTCCGTTTTCTTGTTTTTGAGATATAAGCTTTTGAAAATATGGTGGGAAAAATATTCTCTCTGACCCTTCATAGCTTTATAATTGACGTTTTATTTCTCAAAACATATTAGAAAATAACAAGGATTTTATAAAATCTTTACAAATGGCTGCTTATCTTGTATGTAAAAGATTTATGAAAAGAAAAATGAGTGTTAGCGGGAAAAATATGTTATTGCATTCAAATAGATAAAACAAGAGGATTCCGAAAATCTGACAAAAATTCAAAAACATGACTATCAAACATCCTTTAAAATATGCAGATTAGTCAATCAGTGCAATAATTTGATAATCTAATTGATAAATAATTAAGTCGATACAATCCCGTCATTATGATACATACGTTTTGATTGAAATGTTACAATGAGATCATAAACTGGTCAAACGAATATGATGAAATAAAAATATACATTGTGCAAATAGTTTTGTGCGAAATTTAATCTACACTGCAGACTTATCAAAATTGATATTTTACTACAAACCAATTTGTGGCAATCATCTCGTATATCTACAGAACACAACAATTTCAAAATATAAGCATAAATTGTAGATACTCAATATTAATGATTTTTATTCTAAGCCACCTTACTGCACATATCCTTTTTTATAATTACTCGGGCTGGTCGATTTTAACTGTGACCTTAACAAAAAACGAAATAAAACGGTATTCATTTATTTCGTCCCAAGAGTTTTTCGGATTAACCTTCATCAGAAAAGCAGAAATACTAAAGGGCTATTTAATCAAAAGGGGCGTAAAGAATGACCAAAATCAATGCAGATTAAACTTTGCTTGAGGGAGTTGGAATCATAGTTTTATAAAAATGTTTGAATTTATCAACAGAATCAAATTGCACAATTGTGTTATAAATCATGCCAGTACCGAAGCAACGAATACTGAGCTGATGATACCCCCTAGGACTAACAGTGTACTACCAGCGGTATCGACACAGTGCTAAAAAATAGAATAAAATTTATAAATATGTTGCTTCCTTAGCGCTTTTCCGAATTTATCCTCATCAGGAACGCTCATACCCAAAAATTGAAAGTCAAGGATGTGGAAATACCTAAATACATGGAGAAATATATGAGTAAAAGTGACCGAAAAGAGAATCTACAAATCCATCTGAGGTCAACTTTGCCAGACTTAGGACCTTAGTTCTCTACAAAATGTAATGGGCAATTTGGCAAGAATCCTTCAGTTTGTTCTCCTTATATCTAGAACTAAACAATGTGTGTCCGTTGAAAACTAAAAGTTACGACAAAAGAGATGATTTCAATTTACCATTGTGAGATTATCATTTCTGTTTAGCAACATTTCAGCAGCAGTTGCACATGGAGTAGATATCTTCAACTTGATACGTGATATCAGGGTTTGCGTTTCGTAATGTGATATTCCTGATAGCCGGTATTGCTTACAAGGAATCTATTGCATCAATTGTTCCAAATGGTAACGTCATCCCTTCGATAGGTTTAAAATACCATTGATTTAGTTGTCTGCAATTGAACATCTGTGTCACAGATATGAGCACGGATATGTTCAACCTGTCCTAGCAAATCCTTTCCACTTTACATTGATTTTGACATTACCGAATGCAACTGATCACCGAATGCATGAAAAACAAAATGATTGCCACTTGCAGAGTTGGAAGCGAATAGCTTTCCCGGTTTGTATTGGGGTTCGGGTTGCCTAATCTATATTTTTTATGTGTAATGTTTGATTGTCGTTTGTCTTTTATCGCTTTTCGTCATTTCGTTGTACGTTTTAACTGGACTTATGATTTTTGCTTGCTTCCTTTGTAATTTCTATCTTTTCACTAGTATTAGCATTTTTGTATGAAACACCTAGAAGAAATTCATCGTCTGACAAAGCTATCTTATTACTAATTATAAAATCTATAAATCAGGCTGTTTTTGGCAATTTTCTCTGTTTTCATTTATTGAAAGAAGTTTGAACCACTTTAACAAATATATAAGACAAAGGTTAAAAATTATTTGCATTAGACAAAAACGGTCATATCACTGACTTGATACAGGTATTTTCCAAACAAAATGATAGTTATAACTGCAGGTATTACAGCTAGTTTTAGCTCCCACTTATAGAACAGTTGACTGTAGTTCCGTTATATTGACAACCTGTAAGGAACTATTATGTTATTAAACATAGGTGCACATCAATAACTTATCAACAAGAACAAAACTATTTCGGCTGTTAAGGAACTCATACTCGTAACGTCATGATAACACTCAACATTATAATTATCACTTATATACTACCTTAAAATTATAATTGACTTCCACTGTGTATTCAATATGATGTCTGTTTAAGAACTTCCTGCTTGTGACTTTTCCTCGTGTAACTTTAATATAAAATTCCAATGTAAGTGTAAGTAATGATTTCGGCAAGAATTTATTGTGTGCACATACATATGAGAGCGATAGCAGAATTAATAAAATGCTCGGAAATATAGGTCAACCTTATGTCTCTTTTCAAAATTAACAGGACTAAATATTCTGATTTATTCAGAGTCTTACATCAAGGCAACAGTAGTATACCGGAATTCAAAAGTCATAAATCGATTGAGAGAAAACAAATCCGGGTTGCAAACTAAAACCGAGGGAAACACATCAACTATAATGTGTTACAATAACGAAAAAGTACAATTAAGCATGAAAAGCTTTTAATAACAAGTTTTCCATCCTTTGCTTCAACTGTTCCTTTCAAACATCTATGTTTAGGATCATATATAAACAGATAAATGTAGATGTCAGTGGTTCATGAAATTTAGAAATACAAATCAGCATTGGTTGGTTTAGTGGTAGATACAAAAAATTGTTTCAATTATTTATACAATTAGGTTTAAAACTGAAGAAGTGTGTCACACAAAAGATAACTATAATTTATATGATGTTCAAGTTAGAATAAATGGGTATAAAATATCGGAATGCTAACATTTTATGAAATTACATTATCGGTACAAATTTTACTGCACCAGATATGCATTTCGACAATTTATCTTTCCTCAGTGATGATCAAGGCCTAAATATTTGAAAATCCAAAACTTATATGAAAATATTAAGGAGCTGACAGAGTTAATAAGGATCTAGAATATAGTCAATGCTGGATAAGTTAATCAGAGCTTTAAAAGACGGGGATATATTCCCTAATTTTGAAACGATTCCACAAATTTTATAACAACACATTTTAATTAAAAATTATCCGTATTTTCATATATATGCATGTCAGTAGCAAAATAATAGCTGCTGACTTGGTGATACACTCCGGGACTAACAGTCACCAAAAGAGGTATCGACCAAATTGTAGTAATGACATTGATGGTACCAATTTTACATTTTACTGCCTCTGATGCTTACCGTAAGTAGGTTCACAAAACTTCTGTTTATTTGTTTTAAGAAAACATTTGCATCCATACGCGTCATAAATGAAATTCATCAGCACAAGAAAAAAGATAGCCTCTAGTGTAGACTTCATTTTTAGTCTGAAAGAAGATAACTGTATATATTCCAATAACGAGGCCGTCATTTCTTAGTATAATCGTTTGGTAAACTACGCTTTAAATCAGATCAAAAACAGCAGTCATAGTAAATATTTTTTTTATATAAACATTGAAACATTTTCGAAACAAGGAAAGTAAGATTTATGTTCAACATGACATATTTCATGATACAGTAACTCTTTTGCAGACGAAACGCGCGTCTGCCGTAAAAAAAATTACAAAAAGGTTTTTTGTTGGGTTACTTTTTATCCAATATTCTGTGTTTTTTATAGCGTTTCTGGACTTTGGTTTTCTTATTGTCTTTTTCCTTTTGGAAACGATATTGTTCGTTTTTTTACTTGTGTTTTTTTTATTACAACTTGGTATGTTCTGTCTCTTTTTTTTATATGAGCAGCTAGTATCTGTGAATCCTGTTCTGTATAGAATAACATTCTAATCGAATGTTTCTATTAAAATAAAACAGTTATCTTACCTTTTTGAAGAACGAAATATTTTCAGCATCTTAATGTGAATTCGTTTAACTAACTACAAATGAACAGGATATTATAATATTTCCTCCCATTCGCCTTTACTGATAACAACCTTTAGACGACGTAGTTCTTTTACTATGAATTAATTCTTGTCAACAAATACATTATTTGTCAGATGCATTTGTTATTTACAATAAAACATCTTCTAGAAATATTATGTTGTCTAGTAAAATTTAAAGGTTATTTCCCGATTTAATGATGTCCTAAAGATTGTAAAGGTCATCTATCTTGTTTATCTTACATCTTGTATGTAGAAATATATATCGGACGTAAACACATGTCACAGGTAATAAAATTAATTGCATTTATATTGAGGGGAAATATCAAAACAAATACACTTTTCTTTCATATATTTACCCCCAATATGTATAACATGTACCTAATCATTCCCAATCAAAGCTAATATAAAGAAAAGTATATCTGACGCAAAGCATGCTAAATTTCATTTAGACATACCTAAGACTTAAACAACACTTCGACAAAATATGACACAAGCAAAAAGTAAAGTAACAAAAATATCGAACTCCAAGGAAAATTCAAAACAGAAATACCTTTATTAAATGGCAAAATCAAAAGCTGAAACACATCAAATGAATAGAAATCAGCTCTCATATTCCTGACTTGGTACAAGCATTTCAATATGTAGAAAATGGTGGAGAAAACCCGGTTTTATAGCTAGCTAAACCTCTTACTTGTATGACAGTCGCATACATTTCATTGTATTGACAACAATGTGTGAACAGAACAAACAGACATAATAGGCAAAAATTTCACAAAATAGGGTACAACAGTCAACATTGTGTTGTATTCTTAATCATTATAAAAACAAACAAAAATGACAACAAAGAAAAACAAAAAGGCATATAGACAAAGATTATTAGCAAAAATGAAAAACTAGAATACAAAAATTGACCATAGCACAATAACACAATTACGGGATGTATATGAACCGAGCCAAGCCAAAAGGATATTACCAAAATGGACTAAACAGTAAAGGGTAATAATTTACAAAGGCAAATAACAGAAAACTATAACACGTAATTAAGATGATGAACAACGTCAGTACCTAGAATTTAAACTTCAAGACCGTCATGTATTATTTGGGAAGTTGATACGGAATATTTATTAACAAGATCTTGTTGATAAATATAACAAAATGTTGTATGTGTTAAACACAGGATTAGAACAGAAACTTCCAAATATATTTCACTTATTAATGAACTTTCAGCAAATTTCAAAAAGTAAAATGGTTAATAAGATACAGGTTTTAACATAACTTTCAGAAAATGAGACAACATAGAAAAAAAAAACAAGAACAGCTACATACAGATGCGAACAGTCCTTAAAGGACAAATGCTTAGTTCTTGGCAAATAAACGGAAAATAAGTATATGTTAAAAAAATTGCATAAACCGACTTCCACTGGTCGTTAATTTTTTTATGCCCTCGCCGTAGACGACGGGGGCATTAAGTGTTACTCTTGACCGTCCGTCTTTCCATCCTTTCCGTCGTTTCGTCTCTCCATCCGTCCGTCCCATTTTCATTTGTTTGAAGCTTGCGCAGGGGCATTCGTTTCCTTAAACACATTCCTCTTTTATTTTCATATGCTATAAAGTGCACAAAGAATGTTTATTTCCCTCTAAATTGATATAAGTACTATAAAAAATAGATTTTAAGTTTTATGCGTGACCGTCCTGTAATGGTATACACAGTTAGAAAAAGGAAACTTTTATACTAAATTGTGACAAGTTAAGAATAATATATATACAACATTAGGCCAAAGTTAGAAAAAATATCTACTTCTTGTATGAGTCTTAGAAACTGGAGAAGGGTGAGGCTTTATGCATTGTTGAAAACACATATAATATTGACCCCGAGCCGAACATAAACAGATAATTTGCCAACATTTATTGTTGCGATTGTTCAAGAATGGACAAATATGCGAGTTTAATTATTGCAATTTCATATACATCTTCATACAGATCTATGTATCAGAATGTGAGTTCTTACTATTGCGATATTCACCCAGTCACTTTATTCGCATTTATAAAAACCTCGCAATAATGTACGAATCAATAGTTTTGGTATTAGCAATTATGAGGCAAAATATTTGATTCGGTAGGGATTTGTCTCATATCTCAATATTTCTGACAAGAAGCGGTTTATGCAGATTTTTTAAAATACAAGTAGAAGGTCAAAATATGTAAGAAAAAAATTATAAATCATTATTTTGACTGACTTATTACTAAATTCTAAGTCGAATATTAAAGGTTTATAAACATTTTGATTTTCAACCTTAAAAGGGTATTGTAATATCTTCTTTACCTTGCGTGTACATACGTTAGGGATGCTCGCGACAGTTGTAGTTATACTAATGTTTCCTTTGATGGTTTACATAAACAAACTACTATATTCTACGTATAAGAATTCAAAATATATAACTTGAATACACATTTAGGTCATATTGTTTATTCTTAGGACTTTTGTTGTCTTATTGTCGTATGAATACCAAACATCTCTTTATAATGTGTGCAGAAAAATAACCAGAGATCTACCATCAATGCATAAATGTAAACATTATTTAGATAATATTTTAAGCAAAAGGCGTAAGATACCAAGACAATCAAATAAACAAAACTCGGAATAGAAGATACAGTTTCCAGGTAAAAAGGTATTCAAGACTGCTACTGGTAGAAATAACAAAAACACTTTGAAATAAAAAAAACAAAAAAACAAGGCATTCAACTTTAAAAACTAAGATAAAAGCAAGAACAACGTGTACTTCTTTTAAACCAAAATACTGGAGAACTCATGTGCCATGGAATGATAAGCAGTTTGTGCTCTACTAGTATCACCCGTCGAGTTGGTCATTGAAAATGTAATTTAGAAATCATACATACAAGCCATACATTTGTTGAGAATTTTAACATGGCTTGGCAGTTATATTCGATTTTAATCTAAACGTTAGCCAAAAAAATGGCCCAGGAAATGTGAAAATGATAACAAATATATGGCTTGCATGACTTATGAAGATTCTTATAGAATCATAACGACAATTTAAAAAACTGAAACGAAGATAAGTTTACCTTGCGTGTGGCTGTTCAATTTTACCCCTTGTAAGATAAAGCTAAAGATTTCAAATAAATCTATGGTTTGTGTGATTTATTTTTTGAATAACCTCTAGAAAAATGTGACTTATTCTCAACCCAATCATTTGGAATTTTAATCTACAAATGTTTGATCGTTGGCTACTCTTCGCCGTCAAATCCACAGTCGACATGTCATCACTAAGGAAAAAGTCGACATGTTGACATGCTAAAATCCATCAATGTGTTAATGATACAATAGAAAGAGAAAAAACAAGACCTATTTATTATAATTTTATACTTTGTCCATGATTTAATGAATAATTCGTTTTATGTTTTCACATAGTTTCCAACACATTTGCACTTACATGGGAGGTAAACTGAAACAGCTATTTATATGTACATCCATACATTGTATGTCTGCTTTGAATAAAGATATATCGAGCATTTTATCATGCTGTTGTTTACAGAGCAAAAGCAGTATGTCCTATTAGAATTTCTGTTGTAAGTCGCATTACAACAATAAATTAAAAGATGATGGAATTATGGCTAGGACAATTTGAACATATCCGTGCTCATCTGTAACCGAGATGTGCCATAGCGGTCAATCAAATCATGAAGCCTTCAGTGTAAATTTCCAATGGATAACCTCAACTTTGCCACAAGAATCCAGTACATGCATTTGGCAATAGACAATACTTACATTATAATGTAAAATCAGATAAAGTGCAACCACGAAGATACATTTTTAACTTCTTATTTTATGAAACATATAATACCGTATCGCATTTAATTAATATAAACATAATTACTAGATAGAACAAAATGTCAATGTACATTTTTTGAACGACATGGTCGAGTTGAAGTAACTGTAAAAACTTACTTATATCTTTGTCATCAAAATCTGAAGATAATTTTTTAATTGAAGTATCATGTCTAGGTGTAATACCACCAAATAATAGTACGTCACATCCGGTTGCATACGAAAATAGGTCGAAAAAAAATATTCCCTTGAATTTGACAATTGTAGACAATTGATCCTACATTTCATTGCAGTAAAACATTTCTGGGTCATAAACATATATCTTGGGTATTTCAAAGCACCATTTTTTTTTATTTGGGGTTTCTATAGAATATTTTGGAAACTTGAGGTTACATGGTTACTAAAGCTTATACACAGGTTAAAAAAGGGGGAAAATTTGATTGGTTAACTTCCAGTGATGGTTATTTTCTTATATGCAATGAAATGTTATGTGAAATTTTTTCTATAGTACTGGTCAGGATCAAACTTTACTCATGCCAAGTATTTCTTTATTTGAAACAAAGATAAATTCTGCACAATTTTTTGAAAAGTGCAAATTTAACAAAGACTAATAGGGGAAAATCAATGGTGGTATTACACCTAATATGGGAAGCTGTACATGCACCTTTGACCTTGTGAGTACTCTCATGTGTTAAAATTTCTTGCTATTTAAGTGAAATATTACTAATAATGAAATATTCTGAGTGGATTGAGTCTCCAAAACACATTTTATGAGAAAATTTCCTTGAAATAGGACTTTACCATGAATATTAGTTGACAGAATAAGCCATACTTAGAGTTTTGGGGAGCTTTTTCTCCTTTTTTCTTATATTCTGCTATACTAGAAAATTTTTCCTAAGAAATACTTTAATAAATATATAGTTTTAAGTAAATGAAATAATTTTAAAGCAGTAACAACAAATTATTCACCAAAAGAGAAGCTTTTTATGTCCCTCTCTGGAACGCGGCGTAAATTTAAGTTTTACGTAAGGACTTATGGAAACCTCCTTGGAGACAGTAAACATTTATACGGATAGTTCATTCAGCTTGAATACTTCAATTAATCATTTATTATAACATTTCTATCATAAATGAGTGAAAGTTACCCCAAAATTTTTATTTATTGGCCTATAAAGTAGAAATTTTGAGGAAATGAGACGTATAAATGGACCAAAAGAGACCTTATAAAGAAGACTAGGTCCATTAGTAGTATTTATCATCCTAAAGTCATCTTTTGTATCATATTCAACTGTTTGTAGGCAGATGAGATAAATATTTGATCATTTATTGGTCCACACTATATTCTATCATGATGCGGCTTGGTTTGGATTTTTCGAAGAAATTTAGCTGGAATCGCTGTAGATGTCGTCTTACATTATACTAGATTTTTCTCAAACCATTGAACTGATTATGACAAAACTTGACAGGAATGCTTGAAATAACCATTATTACAAAGGAAAAAAGTCACATTCAGTTTATTTAACAAAAAAGTCTTCTTTAGGTGTAATACCACCAAATAATAGTACGTCACATCCGGTTGCATACGAAAATAGGTCGAAAAAAAATATTCCCTTGAATTTGACAATTGTAGACAATTGATCCTACATTTCATTGCAGTAAAACATTTCTGGGTCATAAACATATATCTTGGGTATTTCAAAGCACCATTTTTTTTTATTTGGGGTTTCTATAGAATATTTTGGAAACTTGAGGTTACATGGTTACTAAAGCTTATAAACAGGTTAAAAAAGGGGGAAAATTTGATTGGTTAACTTCCAGTGATGGTTATTTTCTTATATGCAATGAAATGTTATGTGAAATGTTTTCTATAGTACTGGTCAGGATCAAACTTTACTCATGCCAAGTATTTCTTTATTTGAAACAAAGATAAATTCTGCACAATTTTTTGAAAAGTGCAAATTTAACAAAGACTAATAGGGGAAAATCAATGGTGGTATTACACCTCAAGATGCCCCTCTTATGATATTTTTTTTTATCATGCAGTATTTCTTTAATTTAAAATAAGTTTTTCGATCTTCACTAGTAAATGAATTTTTGTCTTAAACGGTAATTTTGATTTTAACACCATCTGAAAATTCTGAACAATAGATTATTAAGTCATATTCAGTCTTCAGGTCAATTTTCAAACTTATCCACTGCGGTAAATTCAGTACTGTCTAGGCAAAGCACTTGCAGTCAATTCAGTACTGCTCAGTAGCTTTTCAGACAATAAGTATAATGTTGATGTGTACAGATATATACCAATTACTTGATTCACTGCAAACGAAATTGTCTGAATTTTTGTGTTAAATTTCCGCAGTTGAGAAGTCTGAAAAGTGTTTGAAAGACTTTAAATGACCATATCATTAATTGTTCAGTCTCTAAAGAGCGTTTCAGATCTCAATAACCGCATAAATTGGTTTACTAGACCTTGCAAGTGAGGTTTCATGTAAGCATTTAGAATAGAAAAACATACACACGAAATAGTATTTTATAACGACTAATTTCGTATCCTGTTGTTGTATGAACAATGCATACTTTTAATATTAAATCTAACAATCTTTGTACTTTGTGTTATCAGTAATTAATGATGTTGTTTATTAATTTTTTAACTTTATTTTACCAGTAAAATCTTGAAGATGTAAAACAGCAGTTTTTGTTTTTTTTTTTACGATTTCCAGATCAAACGACCAAAATGAAGCAAATTTGAACTTCAAAATTAAATCAGTTGGAGTGAGTATGGGATACCGTACATGACGATTAACGAGTAAACTCAACTTTAAAGAAATATTAACGTTTCTCCGATTGTCGCTAACTGAACCTCCAAAAAATACCTTTCGATGACAGGAGAGAATATATTGAGTTTCCTGTTTTTGCATGATCTACGCATACTTTCAATATTAAATTGTATAGTCTTTGTTATCAGTAACCCGAGAGTCCATTCGTGTAAACCAACAGGTTTATTTATTTGGCTATTTTTTATGCCCTTTTTGCTAATAAAGCTCTTAGATGGATTTGGATATTTTCGGTCCTTTTTTGTCATAGCTCTTCAGCTGGTTCGATTATTATGCATCCTAGGATTTCAAATATTCGACTTTGAGCGTTCCCGATGAAGGTAAATCCAGAAAATCGCTTCCGACGCATGAACTTTATAAAGTGTTGTTTTCATTTTTTTAATATCAAATCGTTAATATATAAAATAAAATTTCTATGCATTGGTTAGTTGTAAACGATGCCTGTTAAGAAGTTATTAGATAAAAGAAATAGTTATTTTAAAGAAACTGAAGTTCTAAATATAAATATATGCTCCTTATATTTATTACTTTTACAAAATCTTTTCACGGTGTTTAGTTTAAGCAAAAACATTTGTATGAAGTTAATAGTTTAAAACAATACTGTCATTCAATCGGTTCGTTTTCTATGATGTAATATGAATGTGTAAATCAGTGTGAGAACTGTTTATCTATCATATTATTACAATAAGATTTGGAATCGTCCATTCTAAGGTGATTTTTTGCTATGTTTTACTAATATACTGGACAATTTGTGTGGTAGACTGAATTTTATAAGTTTTACAGTAATTATGTATATTTCTATATTTAGTTTAGAGTACTGTATTTTTTATATTATATGACTTATAATGATTAATTAAAGGTATGAGTATATTAATTACAGATTGTAATTAATTAATTTGTATATTTATTTGCTTAGTTCATTTTATTTACTTATTTGACATTTGGACTTATTGACAGACGACATTTTCTACTGGTTTGGGTAACTTTGGTTTCACTGTATTTTACTTAAAAGGCTTTCTTTTCATGGTTCATTGGACAGCACACTTTCTTTATTTCTATTGGATATTATGTTTTGGCGCTATATTTCTTTTGTTCTTTATTCTGGTCATCACTTTTGATATAATGGTGGACATAGTCATATGTGTTTGATATTTTTCTAAGTTTGATATATATTCTTTCTTAGTTTTCTATATTCTATATACAGGTATATTTTAAGTAATCCTGGAACGATGCGATTCATTCCATGTAGATTATTCAGGAGGCCTTTGCACCTCATGCGAGGGTATTTATTTAGTTATTGTTATCATCCTGATTTTGTCAAGAAATAAAAACGAATCCACCTCAGAAGAACTATTGTGTTTTATTAGCCTAGAAAGTACTACTACATTTGTAATTCGATATAAGTTGATATTGACTTTAAAATATCTCTTCACTAGAAAGGCTGCTAACATTCGACGGAGATCTTATAATGTCAGCCGACGGAGATCTTTACGAAAGTAAATGAATCCACAGTATATACAATATGCAACATCAACAGTTACCCGAATTTTGGAAAACAGAGCATTAACCACTTGGCTTCGGTTGTGTTTTTTTGGGTTTACGGTGCTATACCTTAACTCTGTTCCTTTGTGTACTCTAATTTGGCTGTTCATTTTTAAATTATCAATATACTAGATATTTGTTTTATATGGAAAACGCTGAATTACCCGGAGACAATCACCAGGAACTAAAAACTTGCTATTCCTGTCAATAAATATAGAAGTCACAAACACCGCGCAACGAGCTGGGCTTAATTCCAGAACCATTACAGTTGACAGGCTAATGATATTTGTAAATCAACAACTTAGACCATTAAGAAAATAAAATACTACGAATGATAGGAGTAATGTTGACATTTTTACTCTCTTATGTCTCTTTGTTTTGCTGGATTTTTATGCGACTGTCATATATACAAGTGAGAGGTTTAGCTAGCTATTAAACCAGGTTCAATCCACCATTGGTAAGGAAATACCTGTACCAAGCCAGAAATTGACAATTGTTTTCCAATCGTTTGATGTGTTTGAGCTTTTAATTTTGCAATTTGATATGGGACTTTCCGTTTTGAATTTTCCTTGGAGTTTTTTTTTTTTACCTTTTTTAATATCCCATCAAATGACAGCAGTAATCGAACCGATAACTTAATTCTGACAAATAATGTTACAGTAAAATCATTTATCTTATCACAAATAAACACTTTTTTCGATAATTTATCTAGTTTGCATGACTCGTGTAACAAGTTATAGCATTAGACAGAAACCACTTTAATCGTCTTTGTGATATTACGACTAACAACGATTAAATTGTCCACTTAAGAGTTTTTGTTGTGTGTCTGACTTAGTACTCTGCCATTTCTGATTCCACAGGCAACTATTTGTCAGGTATGTTACTCTATATCTGGACTTGCTTACAGTTCCTGAAATATGAACAAGTTATGCATTAATACATATGATATGTTTCTATCATGTTGGATAAATTGCCACCTTCATTCATTTGAAATCTAACTCTGATACAGATTATCCTTCTTGTTGCCATTGTTCTGTGTTTCTATATGATAAATCTATTATCAAACTTGAAACAAATCAAAAGCAACAAAGCTCTATAGTGTGTTCTGAAGCCATTCACGATTACAGTTTAAAATAAGGTGATGTGGTATGATTTTGAATAAGACAACTACAAAGGGAAATTTCGTTAGATGTGTTTGAGCTTTTGGTTTTGCCATTTTATGAAGGGCTTTCCGTTTTTAATTTTCCTTGGAGTTCGGTATTTTTGTTATTTTACTTTTCACTCATGTGAATTTCTTGTAAATTGAGATTTACGTCAATCTCACGTAAAATTAACGTGAATTCCACCTTAAACGAGCTTATACATTACCACATGCATTTTTTACACGTGAAATTCACATGAATGTTCAAAGTAGAGTTGTTCAATAACATATAGATTTTCAAATTTAATTAAAATCTTTCAACAATAAAATTATTTTGGGGGTAAAATTCACTTGAAATTCATGTGAACAATTTCGCGTGAGATTCATGTAGAATTCACGTTAGCAAAATTTGCCTGTTTAGTCACTAATGGAAAATGACGTGTATTTAAGCACCTATAGGTCACCGTAGGGTCTATACATAGCACAAAACCATACCGAATAATTAGCTGTAAAGGGCCTCGACATGACAAAATGTGAAATGATTCAAACGAAAAATCATTGGTCTTATTTATGACAAAAAATAAATATTAGGGCTAGCAACAAGCGACAACCACTAAATTGCAGGTTCCAGACTTGGATCAGGCACATATAGAATGTGGTGGGGTTAAACATGTTTATAAGCGGCCAAGACTCCCCTTACCTTGGACAGTGTTGTAACATCACAACCAATATGACTTAATGTAAAAATTAGTTGGACACGACTTGACTCATCAGATTGACAAGAAGCACGAAAACTCACTTACATATAACAACTGTTTGATTAATCCTTGATCGTAAACTCAGCTTCAGGTATCGAGTGGTCTGGTACCTTATAGGTATACGTAACTGGTTCATACACCCCCTTATGAACCCATATTCCTGTTTGTATCATCATCATTGCAGTTAATGCTTTGGTCCTACCTACTTTTGAGCATTACATTGTATTGCATTCTTTCAGCAGAGAAATGAAGTAATTGAACTACATGATACGTTATCTTTTATCTTGGCATTGCACGTGGTTCTGTTCCCCTTAGGTTGACTGAGACATAGAAATATGGTCACTCATGGTCTTCCTCCAACCACCAGTAAAACCCTTGCAAAAGTGGGGCGTCCGTTTGGCTGTGCAGGATACACAAGTACAAAGCCACGTCCAGTCAGAATTGGGGAGTAAAATTCTATGACTCGCGTAAAGAGAAAATGCGATGAACATTTCATTGAAGAAGTTAGTCAAAAACAGATCCCTTCCCCAAGCTGGAATGTAATGGAATTATTCACCTGAAATCAAATATACAACTCCTTTCTGAAAATTGACCCCACACGCAGCTGAACTTCTGTTAGCACGAACTTTGAGTGTACTTGGAACTTTGATCTGTAACATAAATAAGATATGAAAAGATTAATAAGGTATGATTTTTTTGTTTGAGCTCAAAATCGACTTGTTACGAAACCCTCTCTTTGCTTTTAAATTATGTCTCATAAATTTTAATTGTCATCCCTTGATATGATTTCTACTGTGTGTATGAAGTTACAGTACTACCGTATTGGCAAAAAATTCGCATATTGCTTTAATTGAAATATGCTGCAATATTTGTCTAAATCGTTTTTAGAATAAGGAATCTATCTATATCATGTTCAGATCTGTTTCCTGTTCCAGGTATATTTTTGGTCTTTTTTTGTTTGATCAGCTCGTTGTCGTTTTAATTAGGATTTGAATTTCGAATATTTTGACCTCAAGCATCACTGAAAACATACAAACTGTCAAAAAGTATCTATGCAGTAATATTGGTACCGTTGCTAGTATAAAAGTTTATGATTGAAGGTTGTTTAACATGAAATTGTGTTCTTTTTAATTAATTATTAGAACATTTGGAAGAAAAGAGGTGTTACAACGGTTTTTTTTAATACAGAAAAAGGGTGGCATGGACCGTAGGAATTGATTAATATCCACAAAAGGGTGTTCGGAAGCATTAATTCTGCACTTTCTTGAGGCAGCCTATATATATATATATATATTCAAGAGTCTATCCTAAATTGAGGTAAATTGTATGGCTTTCCAAATACCGTTTCGATTCCTAGCATCACTGAAGAGACATTAATTGTCGAAATCCGGATATGGTGTACAAAAACCTTTGCACATTTTGTTTGCGGTATACCATCTTTTCCGCAAGTTTGTTGTTTTCTGTTTAGTATTGAATTTATAATTAAGATCCATTTATTACATCGGTGATCCGTTTATTTGGCAATCGCCAATGGCAGTCAGCAGGGTTTAAGAACATTTGTTGTTCGACCTGTTAGTCAAATGCGTTTTGTTAAAATATGCTTTTTCACTTATTTGGTCTTTTGGAAAATGTTGTTTGTGCTGTATTTAGACCCCTCTACCAAGAAATTTGTTTTGCATGCACACGTATAAAAATTGCGGTTTTTATCCAACGCAATCATAGGTTTGATCGTTGTTTTCAATTTAGACTTGTTTATATTTTTTCGTTTGGGCTTGTATTATATTTGCCTTCGGGTTTATATGATCCGTTCATCCTATTTTGACTCCTCAAAATTCAAGAGTCTATCCTAAATTGAGGTAAATTGTATGGCTTTCCAAATACCGTTTCGATTCCTAGCATCACTGAAGAGACATTAATTGTCGAAATCCGGATATGGTGTACAAAAACCTTTGCACATTTTGTTTGCGGTATACCATCTTTTCCGCAAGTTTGTTGTTTTCTGTTTAGTATTGAATTTATAATTAAGATCCATTTATTACATCGGTGATCCGTTTATTTGGCAATCGCCAATGGCAGTCAGCAGGGTTTAAGAACATTTGTTGTTCGACCTGTTAGTCAAATGCGTTTTGTTAAAATATGCTTTTTCACTTTTTTGGTCTTTTGGAAAATGTTGTTTGTGCTGTATTTAGACCCCTCTACCAAGAAATTTCTTTTGCATGCACACGTACAAAAATTGCGGTTTTTATCCAACGCAATCATAGGTTTGAACGTTGTTTTCAATTTAGACTTGTATATATATATATAGATTGTCGAAATCCGGATATGGTGTACAAATTTTTGCACCTCATGTTTGCGGTATACCATCTTATCCGCAAGTTTATTGTTTTCTGTTTGGTAATACATTATTAATAAGATCTATTTTGTTCCATCTTGTGATCCGTTTATTTGGCAATCGCCAATGGCAGTCAGCAGGGTTTAAGAACATCAGTTGTTCGACCTGCTAGTCAAATGCGTTTTGTTAAAATATACTTTTTCACTCTTTTGGTCTTTTGGAAAATGTTGTTTGTGCTGTATTTAGACCCCTCTACCAAATAATTTGCTTGCATGCACACGTATAAAAATTGCGGTTTTTATCCAACGCAATCATAGGTTTGAACGTTGTTTTCAATTTAGACTTGTTTATATTTTTTCGTTTGGGCTTGTATTATATTTGCCTTCGGGTTTATATGATCCGTTCATCCTATTTTGACTCTTTCAAAATTCAAGAGTCTATCCTAAATTGAGGTAAATTATATGGCCTTCCAAATACCGTTTCGATTCCTAACATCACTGAAGAGACATTCATTGTCGAAATCCGGATATGGTGTACAAATTTTTGCACCTCATGTTTGCGGTATACCATCTTATCCGCAAGTTTATTGTTTTCTGTTTGGTAATACATTATTAATAAGATCTATTTTGTTCCATCTTGTGATCCGTTTATTTGGCAATCGCCAATGGCAGTCAGCAGGGTTTAAGAACATCAGTTGTTCGACCTGCTAGTCAAATGCGTTTTGTTAAAATATACTTTTTCACTCTTTTGGTCTTTTGGAAAATGTTGTTTGTGCTGTATTTAGACCCCTCTACCAAATAATTTGTTTTGCATGCACACGTATAAAAATTGCGGTTTTTATCCAACGCAATCATAGGTTTGAACGTTGTTTTCAATTTAGACTTGTTTATATTTTTTCGTTTGGGCTTGTACTATATTTGCCTTCGGGTTTATATGATCCGTTCATCCTATTTTGACTCTTTCAAAATTCAAGAGTCTATCCAAAATTGAGGTAAATTATATGGCCTTCCAAATACCGTTTCGATTCCTAACATCACTGAAGAGACATTCATTGTCGAAATCCGGATATGGTGTACATTTTTTTGCACCTCATGTTTGCGGTATACCATCTTATCCGCAAGTTTATTGTTTTCTGTTTGGTAATACATTATTAATAAGATCTATTTTGTTCCATCTTGTGATCCGTTTATTTGGCAATCGCCAATGGCAGTCAGCAGGGTTTAAGAACATCAGTTGTTCGACCTGCTAGTCAAATGCGTTTTGTTAAAATATACTTTTTCACTCTTTTGGTCTTTTGGAAAATGTTGTTTGTGCTGTATTTAGACCCCTCTAC
Source organism: Mytilus californianus (assembly GCF_021869535.1). Lineage (NCBI taxonomy): Eukaryota > Metazoa > Mollusca > Bivalvia > Mytilida > Mytilidae > Mytilus > Mytilus californianus. The sequence goes on along the minus strand of NW_026262734.1, from coordinate 26,041,607 downwards.
CAAATAATTTGCTTTGCATGCACACGTATAAAAATTGCGGTTTTTATCCATCGCAATCATAGGTTTGAACGTTGTTTTCAATTTAGACTTGTTTATATTTTTTCGTTTGGGCTTGTACTATATTTGCCTTCGGGTTTATATGATCCGTTCATCCTATTTTGACTCTTTTAAAATTCAAGAGTCTATCCTAAATTGAGGTAAATTATATGGCCTTCCAAATACCGTTTCGATTCCTAACATCACTGAAGAGACATTAATTGTCGAAATCCGGATATGGTGTACAAATTTTTGCACCTCATGTTTGCGGTATACCATCTTATCCGCAAGTTTATTGTTTTCTGTTTGGTAATACATTATTAGTAAGATCTATTTTGTTCCATCTTGTGATCCGTTTATTTGGCAATCGCCAATGGCAGTCAGCAGGATTTAAGAACATCAGTTGTTCGACCTGCTAGTCAAATGCGTTTTGTTAAAATATACTTTTTCACTCTTTTGGTCTTTTGGAAAATGTTGTTTGTGCTGTATATATATATATATATATACAAGTCTAAATTGAAAACAACGTTCAAACCTATGATTGCGTTGGATAAAAACCGCAATATATATATATAATATAATATAACAAAAGGAGATGTAGAGTGATTTCCAATGAATCAACTATCCACCAAAGTATTATTTGAGTTACTCAAAATTTGTCGCAATGCGTAATTCTTTTAGTATGAGATTTTTGTAAATTGGAACTATTTTACAGCGCAACTTAAATTTGGGTTTTGACATAACCATCCTGTTTTGAAGTTACCCTCATCTTGAGTTAGAAATGGTGAGTTTTTCGTTTCTGCGTGTCTAATAATTTGAGAAATATCTAGATAACTTTTGGGTAGAATGATAGCAAATTACGGAGTTAGCTCCCCTCAATTGTTAGTTTCTAGTGCATTTCAACCAAATTATATCTTGAATTACCAGAACAGAAAAAGTAAACGAATGTTATATTCGTGCACCATTATATACAATTTGAACATAAAAAGTAAAATAACAAAAATACCGAGCTTCAAGGAAAATTCAAAACGGAAAGTCCCTTATCAAATGGCAAAATCAAAAGCTCAAACACATCAAACGAAAGGAAAACAACTGTCATATTCCTGAATTGGTACAGGCATTTCCTTATGTCAAAAATGGTGGATTAAACCTGGTTTTATAGCTAGCTAGCTTAACCTCTCACTAGTATGACAGTCATATAGTATTTCATTCTATTGACAACAATGTGTGAACAAAACAAACAGACATAAAAGGTAAAAATGTAAAAAAACTCGGGTACAGCAGTCAACATTGTGTTATATTCTTAATTACTATAAAACGAATAACTATTTAAACAAAGACAAAAAAGGCATTTAGACACTCTATAGACAAAGTATGAGTTGGAAAATGTATATTGCATATGCAGGTGAAATTGGTATATTGCTGCTAAGGTGGGGAGGGGGGGATTAATATTTTCGAAATTAAAATCGTCTGGTTTGTCATAGATTCTGGTACTGAGATGCCCACTGATGTCAAATCGAGGTATAAGTCTCAAAATGAGGCGGAGGAAGCCGTGTCTGTTGTTTCTTTGATTTCTAGTTTTGGAGGATATATTAATGGAACCCAATCAGAAAAGTTTAGATTGTTAATGGAAAGAACATCATCAATATATCTAAATGTAATATTAAATGATCTGGCTTCTATGATCGTCTTGTTTATGACAAATTGCTGAAGGAATTCCGACTCATATGAAAATAAGAAGAGGTCGGCAGGCTGAGGCGCACAGTTTATTTCCATAGGAATGCCGACAATTGTTGAAAAAATCTGCCTCCAAATTCAACAAACATGTTATCAATAAGAAACTCATGCATACTTATCACTTGTTCCACTGTGTAGCATGTTTTACCGTTTTGTTTAAAAATAACAAATTATGTCGTATGGTATCCCAAAGCAATACAATTATATCGTATGCTACCATTTTTATATTGAAATCATTGAAATTAATGTCAACTTGAGTGGGATTTTGTTTGTCATGTTTTCACCACTATCTGATTCTTAGGCAAATTTGCACTTATTTTTTTTCTTCATTGAGAAAGTTAATAGTATGTACATCATTCTTTTGTTGTTGGCGTCACTGTCAAATTTACTATCTACACCTTGTTTTTGCATATTTGTTAGATTTATTTGTATGTTTGTTTGAATTTTGTAGTCAGTTGTGTTGTATGTCTTATTGTCACATTGACCGAGTATGTCTGTTTGGGTTGTTCATCTAATTTTGTCAATATGACGGAACTATAAATAACTGTCACAAAAGTCGGAGGTTTAGCTAGCTATAAAACCAGGTTTAACCAACCATTTTCTTTTGAAATTGCCTGTACGAAGTCAAGAAAATGGCAGTTGTTTTCCACTTTTTTCCGTAAATTGATAGCATTTGGTTTTGTCAGTTTTTATGATTTTTTTTTGAATTTGAAGTTCGACATTTTTGTTATACTTTTTTTGAATGGATAAAATAAAATATTTATGACAAAATTTAAAAATGTAGATACTGATATTTTCGAGACGATGTCTTGTGAACGTTTGGAGGATATAAATTGAAATATTGATAATTATTTTCATTTACAAATTCTTTTAACCAAACAATTGCCTTATAAATCTTATTCTGCATGGAATATACATTAATTAAAAACTCTCTAATCCAACTGTCAAGAATTTTTTAATAATCATATTATATATTACCTTAAAATTATAATCCACTGCCACTGTGTATTCAGTTTCAATACTGTTGAGATGCTTAATTCTTGTGACCTTTCCTCGTGAAACTTTAAAATATAATCATAGCTTATTAAATTATGGCGGCCAAAACCTCACTGGTTGTATATAGGTAAAACTGCATGGAAGAAATAGAAATAGCAAAGAATACAGCTTAATGATTTGAGTTGATAAAACAAGATTACCATTTAATATAGATAAAGCATTGCTTTGCCATTGATTTTTCGTAATGTTTTTTCTGTTTAATTTTCATAACAATAAAGTGTTGACTTTATTTAACATAAGATTTAAGAAGAACAAAATTGTAATAATTATCATTATAAGGTACATGATTACAAAATTAGAAAATAGTACCTTTAGTAGAAATATTTGGACAAACAATCGAAACTGTATTATTTATGGGGTTTTAGTATTTACAAAATAGACAGTTTATTGCAAAACACACATTTCAAATGCCTGGCCATATTATGATAATGAGGTTGTTGCATTTCGTACCATTTGGAAATTCATTGATCGATTGTGAAAGGGGTGCTTAACGTCCGCGGGAATAAAAGGACAAATTAAATGCCAAATAAATTTTGTTATCCGGAAGAAAAAGGTGCATATGATACTCTTTGTATTGGAACGATACGGAGAGTTGAAGTGTTTTTTGTTTCATTATTGACGGTGAAACAGTAAAAACGAATGTATATGAAAAAAAAAAACCAAAAAATTAAAACCACTTAAATTATTTCGTGCTTCGGAGTGTTTATCAACATGAATACTCAAACCTAGACATTTGATACACAGGAAAGCATTAATACGATGAAACATTAGGAGCGTTATGTCCATAAAGTACTTAAACAGAATAGCCGAATTAATCTAATCTAAATCTTGCTGGTTTGTCCCGAAATAAAAAAAAAAAGATACCGTGATTTAATAGTTTTAGAGACATATTCATCTTGTATTGATGCAGTGTACAAGTAATATGCATAATGTATAAGACGACCCTTATGTTAAAAAGAGAAAAATTAAGTATCATAGGTTTCCGTTTCCCAACTGAATAATTGTTATCTAGTGTCTTTTACAATTATAGATATTCAATATATGTAAAAATTGAGGAATTTATAAAATCGAAATCTCTTTTATATCTGCAAATATATACGGATATTACCAAATGTAGCGGTACAGAACCTTTCTTGATCTGTTCCAGGAAGACACGTACATCCATAGGCCTCGGAAATTAAATTTATCAGCACAACACAAACGATGGTCACTATTGTTAGCTTCATTGTTATTCTGAAATAAATTATTCTGACAAATGTATGTTGTTTAATATATAGACTGTCATTTAAAATTATATACGTCTCTTAACCATGTCTTACAAAAATGTAATAAATGATATCCGAGACATTTGAAAATATAATAAAGACAAAAAGCATTATGTTTCGTTTGCAATGATGTTGATTGTAAACAATGGACTTAGAAGACGATTTTAATTTTCTCTGATTGACACATATGATATATCAACAATGCACAATATATAACGCAATTGAATTGTAATTACGAAATATAATAATCTCACCGGTACCGTAATGGTATGAGTAAATTAAGGCGACAGTAATTAACAATGTTCAAATTGTGTAAATTAATGATGGGAATACAATGGAATAAAAGCAGATGTAAGGTAGATGTATCCAATCCATTTAGACAAGAACCAACAACAACCTCAAAACTGTCGAAAATCTTATCGACATAGCATATTTTTTGTATAAAATGTATGGACATGGCTATTATTTTTGGAATTAGAACAGGTTTTGACAGTGAAATACAACTATATCATACATGTCATATATTAAAAAAAGATGAAAACAAAATGCTGATTAAACATTGAAACACAACGTTTATCTTACCTTAAGTTATTGAATAGAGAAATGTTTCTTTGTTTGAATTATTAACACGTTTATATATACATTTGTGAACCGGATTTTGTAATAGTTTCTCCCTATCAATCACTTCAAAAACAAAACATGTGATAACAGAGGTGTGTTTTAGTGTATCAATTCTTGTCAAACATCTTTTTTACCTATTTAAAATGTTAAGTTTGTTTTTAAATTTTTGAAGGTTATTTCCCATACAGGTACATCGATATAAGGATGTTTATAATACAAATGACCGGTAGATCTGTTCTCATTTCAAACTTACATTTCTTCGTTCCAAATTGACATTCAGGCAACAGTAGTTTTAGTAACAAGAATTAAAAAAAATTTAGAAAGTAGAGTCAAATGTGCTCTCTATTACAGAAAGGTAGCCAAGGATGTGAAGCTGTTAATTGGAAGTTATCGCTTTAGTTAACACAAACATACAAAATAACAGTCATACAGCCCTTGGATGGTGTAAACTTCCCAAAATAACGTGTATGGTGTAATGGTGTATGGCATATGGTGCAATGGTAGAAGGTGTATGGTGTAAGGGGAATGGTGTAATGGTGTATGAGGAATGGTGTGATTGTGTAACGTGCGATCGGGAATGGTGTGAATGAATGGTGTACGACATTTCATTGGTTAAAACCGAAGTTCATTTTATTTTAATTTTTCGGATTGTAAACATAAACAATAATAATAATCCTATTGTTCTTTTTTCCCAGTAAAGCAAATTACTTTACTCGTTAGACTCTATGTCATATATATTTAATATACACATATTAAAAAATCTTTTTTTTTCTTCATATTCTTATTTACATTAAACAATGGCTTTAAAATTACACACTTGTGATCACATGCAGTTATCATAAAAGAAAGGATTTTATTTAAACTAGAAGGCGGATAGAAAGGTTATCCACGCATCGGAACAGTATTTTTATATCACGGGTTATCAACATCATTTTTAAAGTTGCTTCGTTCCCCACTTTTGACAGTCTCTTTATAAATATCTTATCGTCATTCACCTATGTTTGCCTTGGATTTACGATTCTGTTTTCCAAAAAATGTTCAAAGGAAAATTGTACAGTGTTATTGCACATAAGGTGTTGTATAATTATGAACAATCTCGTCAATTTCGTTAGATTTGTCTTTACGGATTATAAATGATATCTTGAACGTCCGAAAAAATATACTTATGTGAAACGGAATGAAATATTTGCCACTTGATATTTAGCCACCAACAAAATCAACCAACCGACATAATATACTAACAGTATACTTTTCCTAGAAGAGAACTTCTCATACTTTTCATTATAAAGTACAAATGAAATCTGTCATGTCAGTCACACTGTTGGATGATGAGGTGGAATAGTTTTATTATACAACATGATACAAACCATCCTGAACTACTGAGTTTAAATCATCACACCTCAGCAAGCACGACTAACTTATGCGCAGACCAACCCATCACACAATAGCCCAAAAGGAATCTGTGATGTACCCGTCCAAATTCAGAAGTCATGGAAGTGGGAAATACAGATACTGATACTGACTTTAGTGACAGTTTTATATAACGAATACAGAGATAAAATGCTGGCACTCTAAATTAAAGCGGACAAGATTTTGTTATCATTGTATTGCAATGTTGCTGTCATTTGTATTATACAATCCATCCTGACATCAAAATATTGCTGATTTACTATGCGGCTGCCGCTATATAGATTTACATAATAAAGTGCAAGTATGGTCAGTTTTGTTTGATACTTTAAAATAGTTTTGTTATACGAGTCAGCCTTAGGTATCAAAACTACTGAAATTTTCTTGCGAGACAATATTTTTAATAAAAAGAGGACATGCTGGCTATCTAGATTGATGGGGACAAATTTTTGTTGTCATTGTATTGCAATGTTGCTGTCATTTGTATTATACAATCCATCCTCACATCAAAATATTGCTGATTTACTTTGCGGCTATATGCTGATTTACTATGCGGCTATATAGATTTACATACATGACATAATAAAGTGCTAATATGATCAGTTTTGGCTGATGATTTAAAATAATTTTGTTATACAAGTCAGCCTGAGGTATCAAAACTACTAAAATTTTCATGCGAGACAATATTTTGAATAAAAAGAGGACATGCTGGCTATCTACATGTAGATTAATGGGGACAAATTTTTGTTGTCATTGTGTTGCAATGTTGCTGTCATTTAATTTGTATAATGCAATCCATTCTGACATCAAAATATTGTTGTTTACTATGCGGCTATATAGATTTACATAATAAAGTGCAAATATGGTCAGTTTTGGTTGATTCGTTTAAATAATTTTGTTATACGAGTCAGCCTGAGGTATCAAAACTACTGAAATTTTGTTGCGAGACAATATTTTGAATAAAAAGAGGACATGCTGGCTATCTAGATTGATGGGAACAAATTGTTGTTGTCATTGTATTGCAATGTTGCTGTCATTTGTATTATACAATCCATCCTGACATCAAAATATTGCTGATTTACTATGTGGCTATATAGATATACATAATAATGTGCAAATATGGTCAGTTTTGGTTGATTCGTTTAAATAATTTTGTTATACGAGTCAGCCTGAGGTATCAAAACTACTGAAATTTTGTTGCGTGACAATATTGTGAATAAAAAGAGGACATGCTGGCTATCTAGATTGATGGGAATAAATTTTTGTTGTCATTGTATTGCAATGTTGCTGTCATTTGTATTATACAATCCATCCTGACATCAAAATATTGCTGATTTACTATGTGGCTATATAGATATACATAATAATGTGCAAATATGCATGGTCAGTTTTTGTTGATGCGTTTCAATAATTTTGTTATACTAGTCAGCCTTAGGTATCAAAATTACTGAAATTTTGTTGCGAGACAATATTTTGAATAAAAAGAGGACATGCTGGCAATCTTAATTGATGGGGATAATTTTTGTTGTCATTGTGTTGCAATGTTTCTGTCATTTGTATAATGCAACCCATTCTGACAATAAAATATAGCTGCTTTTCTATGTGGCTATATAGATATACATAATATTAAAAGTGCAAATATGGTCAGTTTTGGTTGATGCTTTAAAATAATTTTGTTATACAAGTCAGCCTGAAGTATCAAAACTACTGAAATTTTCTTACGAGACAATATTTTGAATAAAAAGAAGACATGCTGGCTATCTAGATTGATGGGGACAAATTTTTGTTGCCATTGTATTGCAATGTTGCTGTCATTTGTATTATACAATCCATCCTGACATCAAAATATTGCTGATTTACTATGCGGCTATATAGATATACATAATAAAGTGCAAATATGGTCAGTTTTTGTTGATGCGTTTAAATAATTTTGTTATACTAGTCAGCCTTAGGTATCAAAATAACTGAAATTTTGTTGCGAGACAATATTTTGAATAAAAAGAGGACATGCTGGCAATCTTAATTGATGGGGATAATTTTTGTTGTCATTGTGTTGCAATGTTTCTGTCATTTGTATAATGCAACCCATTCTGACAATAAAATATAGCTGCTTTACTATGTGGCTATATAGATATACATAATATTAAAAGTGCAAATATGGTCAGTTTTGGTTGATGCTTTAACATAATTTTGTTATACAAGTCAGCCTGAAGTATCAAAACTACTGAAATTTTCTTACGAGACAATATTTTGAATAAAAAGAAGACATGCTGGCTATCTAGATTGATGGGGACAAATTTTTGTTGCCATTGTATTGCAATGTTGCTGTCATTTGTATTATACAATCCATCCTGAAATCAAAATATTGCTGATTTACTATGCGGCTATATAGATATACATAATAAAGTGCAAATATGGTCAGTTTTTGTTGATGCGTTTAAATAATTTTGTTATACTAGTCAGCCTTAGGTATCAAAATTACTGAAAAATTGTTGCGAGACCATATTTTAATTAAAAAGAGGACATGCTGGCTATCTAAATTGATGGGTATATTTTTTGTCGTCATTGTGTTGCAATGTTGCTGTCATTTGTATTATACAATCCATTCTGACATCAAAATATTGCTGATTTACTATGCGGATATATAGATTTACATGATAAAGTGCAAATATGGTCAGTTTTGGTTGATGCTTTAAAATAATTTTGTTATACGAGTCAGCCTGAGGTATCAAAACTACTGAAATTTTCTTGCGAGACAATATTTTGAATAAAAGAGGTCATGCTGGCTATCTAGATTGATCAGGACAAATTTTTGTTGTCATTGTATTGCACTGTTGCTGTCATTTGTGTTATACAATCCGTCCTGACAACAAGATATTGCTGATTTACTTTGTGGCTTTATAGATATACATAATAAAGTGAAAATATGGTCAGTTTTTGTTGATGCGTTAAAATAATTTTGTTATACGAGTCAACCTGAGGTATCAAAACTACTGAAATTTTGTTGCGAGACAATATATTGAATAAAAAGAGGACATGCTGGCAATCTAGATTGATGGGGACAAATTTTTGTCATTGTACATGTTGTTTTGCAATGTTGCTGTCATTTGTATTATACAATCCACCCTGACATCAAAATATTGCTGATTTACTATGCGGCTATATAGATCTATATAATAAAGTGAAAATATTATGGTCAGTTTTGGTTGATGAGTTAAATAATTTTGTTATATGAGTCAGCCTGAGGTATCAAAATTACTGAAATTTTGTAGCGAGACAATATTATTAATAAAAGGAAGGCAAAAATATTTCCAAATTTTTTAACCCTATATAAATTAACAGATTGACACACTCCCCATTTCCATTCTCAATTTTATAATTATAAGTGCAAATATGGTCAGTTTTGGTTGATGCTTAAAATAATTTTGTTGTACATGTTGTACATGTACCAGTCATCCTGAAGTATTCATTTTTGGCATTTTTTGGCGATTTTATCTGAAAACCAAGTTTATAAGATTTACGATACATGTTAAAACCGATAATAATAGCATTGTAACCAATATCGTTTTTAATTTATAGATAGGCAGATCGCGGATAAATTTGCATTACAAGCAAAGTTTTATGCGTACTTTATTTACAAATACATGTATATATATTTAATCTGTATTGTTTATATAACCATCATAGGCATGACCACGCAGATTTTAATTTTATACATTAATTTACAATATTGTGATCAAAATTCGTTTTTTTAAATCAAATAAATAATTTTGTAGTCGCACGCTTTCTTTGAAATTTAATTGCATTATGGGTAATTTCGGATCGTGTAGATAGAATGGGGAATGGTGTATGGTGTAATGTGTAAGGTGTATGGTGCAAAGGTGTAACGTGTATGGTGTAATGGCACAAGGTGTATGGTGTAATGGTGTATGGTGAATGGTGTAATGGTGTATGGTGTGAGTGGGAAGTTTACACCATCCAAGGACTGTACCAGATTTTATGAAGTCTCATTTAACATTCGAATGAAATTGGCAGTATCACGTCTGAATGAATGCATTGCAGTTTAAAGGTTTGTTTATTTTATGATAAATACCATTTAGTTCTACATTTGTTCTCCAACAAAAATAATTTCCGCCTGTGTTTTGATAGACTTTATAAAGATGTTGCAAACATATATTTACTAGAGTTTTTGAGACTTGTCAGTGCACTTGACAGATGGACTGATAACTAAGTAGTAGAACACCTGCCTATAAAAAAAAATACAATTTCAAAGGTAAGATCCAAATATAGAAGTCATAGAAAAAAGAGGATACATTGGCCAAACAGAAATCGATGTAAAGATTAACAGAAGTCTACTGCTAAACACTGAATAGACAATACTATCTCAGTAACCTCATGCATTACACTATAGGCTCTTACGAACATGCGTAGCTCACCTAGGTCTATGTGCATCTTCAATATTATAGACTAGAATAGAATTTTAGAATTCAAGACAAAAATATCTATTTTGTTGATTTTGTAGTGCTGATATTTTTTTCTGTTTACTTAAGGCAAAATTTGAGTTGTTTGTAGATTTTGTCCAGCTGATCATTTTTGTTTTAAAAATTTCTATCTATCTTGTATTATTTCAAGAAAATAGGCAAAAACGCAAAACTTAATAAAAACTTCATAAAAAACAAGAACTTTAATAACGAGTTGACTAACGATTTTACCCATTTGACTTATTTGTGTACCTTATCTTGCTGATCATTTTAGCTATTTAAAGTGTCTCTCTATTTATTATAGTTTTCAAGATGATAGGTGAACACACTAAAAATTGGCAAATATTATCATTAAAGAGCATCAACCCCAGTCGACTGAAAAATTCGGTCATCCTACTTATTTATAGATCTGGTCCTCATGATAAATTTTGCATTTTTAAGTTTTTATCTATCTTTTGTAGTAGTTAAGATATAAGGCAAAAACACACACACAAAAAGAAACAAAAAATGGTAGAAATCGTCATTATAGGACAACAACTCTAATAAGGAAAGTCTGACGATTTAGATTATTTGACTTATTTGTAGATTTGTAGATTTGTTTTGCTGATCATTTGTGCTTTAAAAAGTTATTTCTATTTATCATGATAAATATTGTTTCAAGATTATAGGCAAAAATTGAAAAATATGTTAAATTTTGTCATTTAGCAATAACTCTTACTATCGATTCATTAATATTCGTAGGATACCAATTTGCGTGCATTTCGTGGGTACAGGGGAACCACGAAATTAAATGTTCAACGAATTACAAATTTGCTAAAGGCATGCATGCATACTTTGCCAAAACCACGAAATTAAATATCCACGAACATGCATGTTTTCCTAAATCCACGAAAATTAATAAATCGACAGTATAAGATGTCGTCTGAGAGTTGATACGCTAATATACAATAGGAAGAGCTCAACATTCTTAACATTTCTGCCACAGTAAGATTTTTTCTTTTTATAGCGGGTTTCTAAAAAATTATAAAAAAACACTTGCATTTCACCCCTATGTTCCACGTTTAGCCATGTCGGCCATCACTGTTGGCAGGCGAGGTCATTGGACACATTTTGTAAACTAGATTTGTTTGACAGCAGCAACCCTCTATCTCGAAAATCATGATATAATACACAAGCTCTAGGATATAGTATTAACTTGGATATATGGACCCAATTTTCAAGCGTTACTTGAATATCATTATATAGAAATTAAAAGTTCACAATGGGAAATGCGAATTAACCTCTCTTGTCGCAAAATAAGTTCTCAAACGATACTAATTGCTGAGATGTTGCTACATAGGAATGGAGATTTCACAATGGGAAAGGTGAATTAGATTGTTTGTTGCAAAGTTAAGTTCTCAAACAATCCTTAATGCTTACCTTTTTTTATGTTAGTCAACACATGCCGAATATCATATGTGTGGTATCCGATGGGAAAAATGCTATTAATCTATTCATTAGAATTGAAATGGAATGGGATTTGCAAGGTATATTCTTGGTTTGAGTAACATTTGAGTGAGTTTTATTTAGCTCTTGAAGATGTTCAGTTTCATCTGAATAGTTTTCTATCTTTGATTAATTTTTCGTAACAAAAGTTTAGAATTTTGAATCCCTAAAAATTACAAGTGATTTTACGTAATCACTGACAATTAAAAATTTTTTTTTTTATAAATTCCCTGATATGATTCAGTGTTTATCAGTAATGCAGAGAGCATTGTTTGATAAAAAGATAAAAATAGATAAATAAATCATTTGTTTCCTTGCCTCTTTAAGGTTTAAGGGGACAGTTTTCATTCCCTGTCTCTTTATCGAATCTGAACTGAACAGATTTTTAGATGATATGTTATTGTACAGTGTTAAACCTCATTAATTCAAAAACAAAAAAAGTATTTTAAATTGAAATGAATATATACCAACATTCTCAATGATAGTTATAACAGTATGCATGTATGCCATGAATCATATTGTTTGCCAAAAATCAGAGTCAAATGCACATTCATGGACTGAATCTATATGCACGTAATATGCTGCAAATCAAATAACGACAAAGATTATTAAATATCAGTTTTATGTTCTATATGTTGCAATAAGCAAGAAATTCAAACATAGCAAACGCATTCAACTTAAAGTAGAGAAAAACTGAAGGCATGTTTGACAGATCGAATACAATTTTGGAGAAGACTATCCTTCATTAAAGGACTGAAAAGGATATTGCCTCGCTACGAAACATGGAATTTACCTCAGATCCTAGACAACAAATCAAATTAAGATGGTTGATTCACTTTAATGGCAACTTCAGATGTTTCTTATGAACACTTTATTTCTCTTCAACGTTCAATAATAGCAGATTCAATATGTGAGGGACAAGGTTTTGTTTATGTAGATGTTGTTATCATAGAAGCAGAGCAAACCGCAATAGTAGATGTCAATCAAGTTTAAAATATAGTTTAAACAAAAGAAATGATTTGAATAATGAATATGATGCTTAACCCTTTTAACATTTATGTTTCTTAAGATGTTTAATAGAATAAACTATTTAACATTTTTAATCAATGTCTCTGCATTCCAGTTATTATGAATTATGCCTGACATTTTTTCTAGTGAGTATGAATAATTCCTGAAAAATTTACCAGTGGTTATGCATAATCCCTCACAATTTCAGAGATTATACATAATCCCTAATTAAACAAATGTACTGTAACATTTACGTAATCTACGCGACATGACTGTATGCATTTGTTAACATTGTACATAAATTATTTTGAGTGTATGTAAAGCTCGTTATTTAGCCTTTTAATTGATTTGCAAAACTTAGTACAATGACATATTTCTTTCGAAAAGTCTTTAAATTTTAGATTTTAGAGTGGGAACGATATTTTGGACCAATAATCATATGAATGAAAATTACACTTATAATTTTGCTGCTTCCAATGAGCTAGTTTTGATTAGCCTACAACGGGAACGATCAGATCTCTAGCATTTAAAGCACCATTAAAACACCAACACAACAGTCTACGAAAAAACAGTCAATTAAATACCGAAAAACCTCGATTTTGTTTGAGGGTTCGTTTATTGATATTTAATTGCATGTCTGTTTTTCGTAGACTGTTGTCTTGGTGTTAGTAAATCTTCCATTTGTGATTTTAAATTGCCCCTTTGGGATATTGTTTAATGAGTCATGTGTTTTGCGTTTTACAATAGTATCTATCGCAATAGACCAAGTCATGTGCGACAATGCTGCCAAACAATACTTTTTGCTAGATGCAATCATCAAAATGCTGGACCTTTTGATCGACTTCATAATTGTACTTGTTGTATTCTCCTAGTTGCAGACTTGTTTTGTATTGATATGAAGCAGAATTCATGCAAAACATCTAAAGTTAACAAAATAGCTTCCCTAATTCTGTAATAACTCGTTTATATATTCTGACATACGCAAGACCTATTAATTCGACCTGATACACATTTCAAGGTCACCACTGCAAACTGGTTGATAAATGCTATGTGCATGTGTCCCAACTCACGAGGTAATTGATTTTATTTCTTATCATATCATTTTTATTGATCCTGAATTTGCATGGCGGGTGATGCATGCTTATCATGTTACGCTTGCTATGTTGATGCACACGGTAAAACATTAGCTTCAATCGTTATATCACTATTATTAAAATGAAATCCAACTAAGTCAAATGTTACGAGGTCGGTTATTTCTAGATTATAAAATACCCACAGAGTGATGAAGGTACTACCAATCATCCAAAATGTGTTAGTGTCTGTCGACGCCTCAAAAACTAAAACGACATATACAAACGTATTATTGAATAACGTTGAACAGTTTTTAATGTATTTTGGTTTCTAAATTATTTGTTTTAAAAACTTCTATTATATTTGTCATTTTATATATTCATAAAATTAAACTAAAAGAATTCTGGTGTCAACGTATATGTGATCCGCCTAACAGAAGTTCCATTGGAACCTTTTGTATAATCAATGCCTTATTGTCTGTTCCAGTTGGAACGATAACATTTTATGAAATTACATTAACGGTACCAATTTTACTGCATCAGATGTGCATTTTGACAATAAATGTCTCTTCAGTGATGATCGAGGCCGAAATATTTGAAAATACAAAACCTAACATAAAAATATTGAAGAGCTGACAAATCCAAAATGACCTAACGTATAGTCAAATCCGGAAAAGTTTTTCAGAGCTTGGGATGAGGAAGCTATTTTTCTTAATTTAAAATGATTTCCAAAATTTTATTACAGCAAATTTTGATTAATTGTGATTAAAAAATATCCGTATTTGCATGCCAGTACCAAAGTAAAACCTACTGGCCTGGTGATATGCTCCGTTACCGACAAAGTTGTAGTAATGACATTGATGGTAACAATTTTATATTTTACTGCACCTGATGCGCATTTTGACCGTTAATATCTGTGCAGTGATGCTCAAGGCCAACATATTTCAAATTCCAGAACCTAATTAAACCTTTGAAGATCTGATCAAACCAAAAAGAACCGGGTATAATTTCATTATGAATGATTGTTTTGTTTGGTTTACTGTTTACATAAAACATCAAGTTTTTTTCCCGCCATTGCATGTTTTTGCCGTTATTTGTCTTCGTCACAACAGACAATGATGGATGTCACGAGTCAAATATAACTTATATTATAGGTCAAATTGCGGAAAATTGAGGTAAAACGTAGTAGATGTGGTATTAAATACTACCGATGTCAAACAAGTTATTTGATTATGAGACTTCATCAAAACTATCAGGAGTGTTGTTTCTTATTATTTTTGTATCCAACAAACAGCTGTAGCTACATAAGTTAGCTTATTGTAGTAGCCGGCACATTTTGGTTTCAAAATTATGTGCTGTTTAAGTTACTTTGTTCAGGTAAGCGATCATCTTGCTGCATTGTGCATGTTTTTATACGTTATGTTTTAGTTTATGATAGAGGGCCTATATTAGTAACGGGAGAGATACAATTGGTTTAACCCGATCGCATTCGTACTTGAACATTGTCAGGCTATCTGGACAATATGTTGTATGTGTTGTTTGTCTTTGTTTTTTTTGTCTGTTATTTGTTTGGAGGAGTCTGGCGTTGGTTGTAAGTTTCCGAGGTTTCCATATCATGTGTTTATACTGAAAATTACAGTAGAAATAAGACATCACGTATTCAAAACGAGACTAGTTAACCAAAAGATATCTTTTTCCGTTTAACTCTCTTTGTTAACTGAAAAAGATTAAAACCATATATGCATATATTGTAGAACTATTGAGAGTCGTTCTATTTACATGATGGAGTTTTCTTTCAAATCGAAATTGTTTTAACATCCAGAAAATGCATTGATTTATTTGCTTACCATAAGTAGGTTCACAAAGCTTTTGTTTATTTGTTTTAAGAAAAAAAAATGCATCCGTACGCTTTAAAAATGAAATTCATCAGCACAAGAAAAAACCAAAAAAAAATAGCATCTAGTGTACACTTCATGTTTAGTTTGAAAGAACATTATTTTATGTATTCCAATAACGAGGATATCATTTCTAAGTATAATCGTTTTGTAAACTACGCTTTAAATCAGATCAAAAGCAAAAGTCAAAGTTAAAAAAAACTTATAAACATTGAAACATTTACGAGACAAGGAAAGAAAGATTTAGGTAAACCATAACATATTTCATGATACAATTACTCTACACTCAGAATAACAATTCCATTATTACATTTCGGTAAAAATCTTAAAAAGTCAACAAGGTTTGACTCATTATAACGAGGTCAATTCCTGCCTACATTACAATACGAATTAAAACAGATGATTACAGGTATATAGGTTTATGTCAATAAAACATAAGCAAAACAAATTAAATATATTTTAAGACATTTAGAAGTTGCGCGTCCAGAGCTCAAGAGATTACCCCAGGTTTTTTGTTAGTTTGCTTTTTGACTAATATTCTGTGTTTTTAATGAGTTTTTGGACTGTTGTTTGTCTTTTTGTGTTTTTCCTGTGTTATTGCAACGTGGTATGTTCTGTCTCTCTTTTTATTATGAGCAGCTAGTATCCGTAAAGCCTGTCCTATATAGAGCAACATTCTAATCGAATGTTTCTAGTATAGTAAAACAGTTATCTTAACTTTTTGAAGAAAAAAACATTTCAATGAATTCATTTAATTAATTACAAATGAACAGGATATTGTAATATTTCCTCCCCATTCTCCTTTACTGTTAACAAGCTTTAGACGACGTAGTTCTTTTACTATGAATTCATTCTTGTCAAAAATACATTATTTGTCAGATGCATTTGTTATTTACAATAAAACATCTTTTAGAAATATGAAGGTGTCTAGTAAAACCTTAAGGTTATTCCCCGATTTAATGATGTCCTAATGATTGTAAAGGTCATCTATCTTATTTATTCTACATCTGGTATGTTGAAGTATATGTCACAGGTATTAAAAATTATAATATTTATAGCGAAATATCAAAACAAATACACTTTTCTTTCATATATTTATTTTTACTCCCAATATATATTACCTCTCCTGATCATTCCTAATCAAAGCTAATATAAAAAAATAATATCAGACGAAAACAGAATGCCAAATTTCATTTAGACATATGTAAGCCTAAAATAACACTTCGATAAATTTATGACATAAGTAACTAAATGTGTTAACCACATGATTGGTACAGATAAAGAAACTTCCTAATATATTGTACTACCTAATGAACTTTTAGACGATTCCAAAAAGTAAAGCGGTTTATATGATATAGGTTTTAAAATAACTTTCAGAAAAGAAAATAGCAAAACGCCCAGCTACATTCTGAAGCGAACAGTCTTTGCAAAGGACAAATGCTTAGTGCTTGGCAAAAACATTTTCATTAACCGACTTACACCAGTCGTATAATTTGTTTTTAATGTGCTTTAAAGTGCACAAAGAATGTTCATTTCCCCCTAAAATGATGTAAGTATTAAAAACAAATTCACAATAAGTAGACGAAAATTTTATGTTAAATTGTGATAAGTTAAGTATAATATATATACAATATTAGGTTAATATCAGCCAAACATCTACTTCTTGTATGAGGCTTAGAATTGGGAAAAGATGAGATTTGATGCATTATTGAAGACAAATATAATATTGACTCCAATCCTGACGTAAACAGATAATTTACCTATATTTATTATAGCGATGTTTCAATGGACACATATGCGAGTTTAATTATTGCGGCATTAGAAAAATCTGCATACATATCTATGTATCAGTTATCAGAATGCGAGTTATTAATATTGCGATACTCACCCTGTCACATTATTCGCATTAATAAAAACCTCGCAATAATTTATGAATCAACAGTATTCGTATTAAGAATCGTGAGGCAAACTATTTGTTTGGGTAGGGTTTTATCTCATATCTGAAAACTTGTGACAAGATTTATTAAAAAAGCGGTTTATGCAGGGGTTTATTAGATACAAGGCATTTCCTTATGTAGAAAATGGTGGAATAAACCTAGTTTTATAGCTAGTTAAACCTCTCAATTGTATGACAGTCGCATTAAAATTCCATTATATTGACAACAATGTGTGAACAAAACAAACAGGCATAATAGTGTTTGTCGTTGATTTATGTCTGTCATATTTGTTTTTCTTTAATTGTTTTGTTATAAATTAGGCCGTTAGTTTTCTCAGTTGAAAAGTTTCATTTTTATCATGTCGGGGCCTTTTATAGCCAACTATACGGTATGGGTTTTTTCATTATTGAAGGCCGTACGGTTGCCTATAATTGCTAATATCCATTTTATGTGAACTTTGGTGGATAGTTATTTTATTGACAATCATATCTCATCTTCTTATTTTTATATAACAGGTAAAAATGTCAAAAATAGAAGAAAAGCAGTCAACATTGTGTTATAATCCTAATCACTATAAAAACAAACAAATATATCAACAAGGAAAAACAAAATGGCATATAGACAATGTACATAAGCAAGAATGAAAGACAAGAATTAAAAAAATTGACCATAATACAATAACACAATGACGGGATGTATAGGTACCGAGCCATGCTAAATTATATTGCAAAAATGAACTCAACAGTAAAGGTTAATAATTTACAAAGAAAAATACAAGAACACTTTAACACGTAATTAAGATGATAAACAATATCAGTACCTAGAATCTATACTTCATGACCATTATGTTTTATTTGTGAAGTTGATACGGAATATTTATCAATAAGGTCTTTGCATCTTAAACGTGAGCAAAGATAACGACGCAAACAATATGAAAATGATAACAAATACATGGCTTGCATAAATTATGAAGATTCTTATAGAATCATAACGATAATTACGAAAAACTGAAAAAACGCCATGTTGACTTGCTGAAATTCATCAACGTGCTAATAATGCAATAGAAAAAAAAAAGGGAAACAAGACTAATATTTTTGAGATATATCCAAAATTTTGAGTATACAAGTAACGGAATAATCTTTTTTTTATTATAATTTTATATATTTTTAAAGCTTCAATGAATAATTCTTTTTGTTATGCATTGCAGTTCTGTATGTTTTCAAATTTTAGCACAAAAACTCGACATAGTGTTTTCACATAGGTTCCAATACATTAGCACTTACCAGGGAGGTAACCTGATACAGCCATATATATGTACATCCATTCATTATAAGTCTGCTCAAAATTGAGATATCTAGGTTGTTTTTCGTATTCGTTTTTATTCTGTAGTTAGTCACCACTTCGGTGTTAACATGTATATCAATTATATGGTCATTTTTATATTTTATAAATTTACTGTTTGCAAAAATATTAATTATTCTAAATACTAAATATTTTCTTATCCCAGGCAGATAACCTACCCGTATTTGGCACAACGTGTTGGAATTTTGGGTCATCAATGCTCTTCATCTTTAGGCCTGGCACCTTTGATAACTATTAGTTTGTCGTAATGTTCTATTGTATTGTTTTTTTGTGTGTTTCTCTGTCCTATATGTTCTTCCATTTATTTGTATTGTAACCTTGTCATGTAATGTTGTCATTTTAGTGTTATATTTAACATTGCCATTAAAGCGGGAGGTTTTGCTAGCCACAAAACCAGGTTCAACCCACCATTCTTTCTTAAAATGTCCTGTACCAAGTCAGGAAAATGGCTATTGTTATCTTATAGTTCGTTTCTGTGTGTGTTGCATTTTAGTGTTTCTGTTGTGTCTTTGTTCTCCTCTTATATTTGATGTGTTTCCCTCAGTTTTAGTTTGTAACCCGGATATGTTTTTTCTCAATCGATTTATGAATTTTGAACAGCGGTATACTACTGTTGCTTTTATTTATAATGCTGTTGTTTACAAAGCAAAAGCAGCACGTCCTATTAGAATTTCTGTTGTAAGTAGCATTATCACAATAAATGAAAAGATGATGAAATTATGGCTGGGGCAATCTGTACATATCCGTGCTCATCTGTAACCGATATAACAACTAGTTGATTGACTGCAAGCGAATTGTTTTAATTTACCGCAGTTGAGAAGTCTGAAAAGTGTCTGAAAGACTTGAAATCACTATATCATTAATTGTTCAGTCTTTCACGAGCTATTCAGATCACACTAACCACTGCAGATCAAAATTGGCTTACTAGAGCTTGCCAGTGATATATCTTGTAAATATTTAGCAAAGAAAAACATACACACAAGATAGTATTTTATAACGATTAAGTGCTTTTTCTGTTGTTGCATGAACAATGTATACTTTTAATATCAAATTTTATAATCTTTGTACTTTGTGTATCAGTTATTCATGATGGTGTTTATTTGTTTTTGAATTTTATTTCACAGGTAAAGGTCCTTTTGTGTCATAGCTCTTCAACTGGTTCGATTCTTATACATCCTTGGCTTTCAAATATTCGGCTTTGAGCGTTCCCGATGAAGGTAAACGAGCAAATCGCTTAGGACGCATGACATTTATAAAGTGTTGTTTTTATTCTTCATTATTAAATCGTTTAGTCGTTGTTCTTTTTACTATCAGTGATCCGACAATGATGGTGTTCTATGTTTTTAAATTTTTTTTGACAAGGTCCCTCCGTGTGAAAAACAGATTTTGGAAATGAATATTTTGGACTGGCTCAAAATGTAAAAAGTAATCTTGCCAAAGGCAGGATGAAAATAAATATATTGTCCTACAAAATGCAAGACTTTGTAATATAGTTGTGTTCAGAAAGAGAAATTATTTTTCACTCGAAATAGATGAGCCGTACTATCAACAGGTGTAGAATGAATATTTCATCCGCCAAAAAATCCCGCCTACCACTGGAAATCAAATGGTCGTCTCCTAAGTTTATTCAAGTTAAAAATTGTTTGTTTTTGTCATATAAATAGGTAAAAAAAAACCTTTCATAATATTGTTATAACAATTTTATTTAATATATGTTTCTTCCTTGAATATGTATAATAAAATTCACGTTCTCACTGCCTAGTGTGTGTACAGGTCACCTACACAATGCCTAAGTAGGAAATCGACTGCATGTAGACAAAACCCAATTCAAACAACATGTAAACAGTCTTAGAGTTAAGGGTAAGCGTTGAGTACACTTACACAATACCGAGTTAAGCTCAAGATCAACACAGCATATGTCAGTTTGATTAGAATAGCCTACTAAACCGTTACAGAAATATGTTTCTTACAGTTTCGTCTTTAAGAATTTTTTTTAAATTAAAAAAGAACGTAAATGTATATAATAAAATTCCTATGCATTGGTCAGTTGTGAACGATGCCTGAAAAGAATTTGTAAGATAACAAATCGTTATTTAAAAAAACGGAAGTTCTTAATATAAATATTTTCTTCTTTGTTTTACAAAGCCATCTCACGATGTTTAGATTAAGCACAAACATTTATAAATGTTATTGTATGATATATGAAGTTTATAGTTTAATCAAATTACTGTCATTCGATTGGTTCGTCTTCGATGCCATAAGATGAATGTGTATATCAGTCTGACTACTGTTTATCTATCATATCATTACAATTCAATTTAGAATCGTCCTTTGTAGGGGATTTTTTGCTATGTTTTACTAATAAATTGGGCGTTTTGTAGATCAATATAGGTTAACATTGACAATAAAATATCACTTCACTAGAAGGGCTGTTTACATTCGAGGGAGATCTTTCATTGTCAATATTAACTTATATTTGAAATTCTACTATTACAAATTTACTTGTGTCCGAAACCAATGTGAATGTAAAGGATTAATTAATTTGTATTATGTTTATTGTATTTTAATATAACACTATATTGTTATTAAATGGGTGTTTTCATATTAATCCTGTATTATGTTTAAGTACAGTCGTATTAGGTCGAGGTTAGCTGTATTGGCTCGAGGGGTGGTAGAGGGCAAATACAGCTGATCGAGACCCAGTACGACTGCACAAGGACATAATACAGAAGTTATATGAAAACACCCATTTACTGACATCTTTATTAACTAATAACTTTTAAAATATAACCACCAAAAGCTGACTGATGGATAAACACGACTGTAGGAAGACTCATACATGATCAATATGAACTTTTTGGGTTAATTATCATTTTAATGCAAGGAATGTCGAACAACCTTAAAAAATAATAATGTGCGATGCATTACCCCTTTATTCACCGACAAAAAAACACCTTTGAGTCTCTCGATTCTTATACGAGTTATCTCCCATCAAAATGACGACACTGACGAATGTAAACAAAATGGAAACGTCAAGGTAAGAATTGTTCCGTGGACTGGAGTGAAGAAGAAACAAGTATTTGAAATCCATCTGATGCCGAGGATAACAGCCGTTTTCAGGGCCACCAACACTTTACAGAAAGAGTCTTCATTAGTTGTACATTTTAAGTCACAAATAATTCTTAACGTAAGTGTTGTGACAAATTATTTGTTGCTACAGTAATGCATGTACAAGAGACACGTATTTTCAATGGCCCGTTGGTATAGTTAAACAAATGTGCCCATTGGAAGCGGTGCATATCCAAGATTGTCAACCTTACAAATTTCTCTCACTTCGAACTGCACCCTCAGGCTCAGAGAAATAATCTTTATCTGTTCACAAATCTGGATATTGACACTTTCTACTATCCATAATTGTATATACTCAAACAACAACATCTCTACAACATACATGTTGAAATCTAATAATTCTCGTAAAACACACATCCATTTTCTGCACCATTTTTAACCGGAAGTTACAATCCTGTATTAAGACCGGTAAAAATTCTGTGAACCGCCTTTTTTTGTATTTGACCTGTATTAACGACCAGCTCTCAGACACATGGAATTGTTTTAAATGGACAATGTATAATGGAATTGAAGTAGTCGGCAAATGAAGTATAATATAGTACTGTGGATTCATTATTATGAAAAATAATAGTTTTCTTTTACAAATTGGGACTTGTTGTCTAATTGGCACTCATACCACATCTTCTTATATCCATTTCGTAAAACAAGGAAATCAAATATCCACCAAATACAAAAAATCCTTCATCCACGAGAGTGAATCCACAGTATATACAATATGAAATATCAACAGATACCCGAATTTTTACTTAAAGAAAAAGTAAAAAGAGCATTAACCACCTGGCTTCAGTTGTGTTTTTTCGGGTTAACGGTGCCATACATTTACTCTGTGTCCTGTTTTGTACTCTTATTTGACTGTCTATCATTTAATTATCAATATACCGGATAATTGTTTTATGTGGAAAACTCTGAATTACCCGGAGAAAATCACCAGGAATTTAAAATTTGCTATCCTTGTCAATTATTATCGTAGTCAAAACACCTCTCCACTAACAGGCCTTGATCATCGAACCTCAGAGCTGACAGGTTAATGATAACTTTAAATCAACAAAATTGACAAGATAGAAAAAAAAACCTACGAATGATCGGAGTAACCTGTTATATTATATCAAATGACATCAACAATTTAACACTTAAATTTGACAAATAATGCATACAGTAACATTTTTGTTTTGAATTATTCATTTATTTTGCATATATTGTGTTATAAGTTATCATAGCAGTTGACCGAAACCACTTTTACCGATATTACGACTAACAATTATTGAATTGTCCACTTAAGAGTTTTTTTCGTATATCATAGCTTATATTTTGCCATTTCTGATTCCACAGGCAACTATTTGTTCGGTATGTTACTCCGTATTTGGACTTCCTTACAGTTCCTGAAATTTGAACAAATTATGCAATTATACATTTATGTTACTTGTTCTGTCGTGTTTCTTTATAGTAGAGTCTTTAACATAGAGCAAAACCCATACTGAATAGTCGCAAAAGGCCTCGACATGACAAAATGGAAAACAATTCAAACGGAAAAATCATTGGTCTTATTTATGACAATCAATATACGAAAAATAGATATGATAGAGAGCAACACAACACAACCACTAAATTGCAGGCTCCTGACTCGGATCAGGCACATACAAAATATGACAGGGTTAAATATGTTTCTCTAATTCTTCGTCAATTTATCCCTTTGTGCACCCATTGTATAAAAAAAATTTAATCAACGTGTGGTTCGTTTGATCTCAGTTCTTCATTGGTTAAAATCCGATTATGACGTCGAATTTTCTTGCTTTCCTCTGAATTTCCTATTGTGACGGCATGAAAAAAGGCGACCATGCCTGATGACGTCACATAGAAAGAACACATCTTTTTGCAGATCATTCGAAAAGAAGGAATACATTTGCCTGCGTATTGTTTGAAAATCATTAGAGAAACAGATTCCACCACCAAATCTCGTGTAATACCATATTTATACACTCTCGACAGTTAAATTTTAAATATTTAAAACGCTCGGCGAGCCTCGCGTTTTAAATTTGAAAATTTAACTGTCTCGAGTGGATAAATATCGTATCACACTCGATGCAGTGGTAGAATCTATATTTATAACCTCAAAAGTCTCCCCTTTACTTTGAACAGTGTTGTATAAAAGTTATAAGCCTAGTACTTTTGATAACTATTGTCACAGCACAACCAATATAAATAAGCGCAAAAAATCAGTTGGACATGGCTTGACTCATCTGATAAGTATGAAGCAAAAAAAAAAAAAAAAACAACTCACAAGCAACAACTCGTTGACTGATCCTTGATCGTAAAATCAGCGTTAGGTATCGACTGGTCTGGTATCATATTAGTATATGTAACGGGTTTATAGACCCCCTTCCGAACCCTTATCCCTGTTGTTATCATCATCATTTGGTTCTACCTTCATTTTAGTATTATTTGTTTTACATACTTTCAGCTGCGAAATTTAGTAATTGAACTACATTTAAAAAATGAAACATGTAATTTTCTATATACACTTGATACTTTTATCACATGGTATTGTTCCCCCAGTCCCCCAAGGTTGGTTGGGGAATAGAAATATGGTCCGGTAAAAATGTGGACGTTTAATCCGTGCCCCATGTAAAGAGAGTACCAAGTTCTATACACGTTAAGAACCCTTGCAACAAATTTCTATGGGGTCCGTAGACATCATGTAGCAAGGCACCATTTCTGTCAAGATTTAATTTACCCTCATTTTGAAGTGCAAATTACCGACCCTCATCCCGGACGGCCTCTTTTACAGGGCCTACCTATTGTATTTGTTCGGGCCCTGAACATGTATAACATAATTGCCACTGGACGTTTAGCAATCAACAATCAATCCACCAATCAATCACATTTTATTGCGTTTCTCAGACGGTTTATGACGTTTTTACAGTTAATCCGTTGGATGTGTACTGATTGATATTGTAGTATAAGAAGACATGATTTAACTATTACTTGTATTTTGGGATGAACGCGCTTTTGGAAAATGTGATACTCCTGCCTTTTTCTTATGTGGTTGATTTTTTTTTGTGATTCGTGTTATGCCCTTTCGAACAGATTTTTACAGGTCGTTCTTACGTTGTACTGTAAAACTAGCGTATCAGGTTGGAAGAGGCTATAATTCACTGGTTTTCGTTGGTTGCTGTCAGCTATTTTTGTTTTTGAGTTGATTGTATAAGCATAAATGAAGCCGTTGGGATTTTCGTTTAACCTATTACACATTTTGTCATGCTTTTTGTGATTTCTGTTTTAATCTAAGACATGGAGACAACTAACGAAAACAAATAAATAAACGACTGCCAGACTTAGTGAAATAACTGTTGTCCTTAAAACACAACAAAAGTGTCAACTTGCAACGACACGACAGTCAAACTACATTACTGAGCTATTGTATGATGATTAACGATTTTAAATGTTGATAAGGGTCATATTTAAGTTCAGAATCATGACCTCTATTTTTCATATAGGCATAGTTTACATAGTTTACATTTTATAAATATCAGCAATATAAACCAGGTCCTTTATTGTTTGCCAAGTGCAAATAATAAATATTCGATAACAAAACACATGTGAACTTTAATCGATTGCTTACTTTTTGTACGACCGCTATAATCATTCGGTGAACAAAAGGTTTTTGAGCACATTACATGAAACTCTGATTCTGATATGAAGTTCATGTGGAAAATTCGATAAACATTCCATTGAC
Source organism: Mytilus californianus (assembly GCF_021869535.1). Classification (NCBI taxonomy): domain Eukaryota; kingdom Metazoa; phylum Mollusca; class Bivalvia; order Mytilida; family Mytilidae; genus Mytilus; species Mytilus californianus. Next base: position 26,015,385 of record NW_026262734.1, on the reverse strand, counting down.
AGAAAACAGAGCACTACATTCCAGAGCTGGAATTTAATCGAATTACTCACCTGATATCAAATATTCAACACCTTTATCTAAATTTACTCAACACGCAGCTGAACTTCTGTTAGAACGAACTTTAAGTGTATTCGGAACCTTGATCTGTAACATAAATAAGATATGAAAATATCGATAAGGTATGAATGTTTCTTTCAATTTAGAATCGACTTGTTACTTAACACTATCATTACTTTTGATTTGTATCTCGAAAAGTTTAATTTTCATCCCTGGATATTATATCTACTGTTTGCAGTATTTCGGTGTTTGCCAAAAATTTGCATATTTTTTTATTGAAATATGCCGCAATTTATATGTCAAAATCATTTTTAGAATAATAAATCCATTTCCATCACGCATAAATATGTTTTTCTTTTTACACGTTTACTTTTGGTCTTTTTTTGTTTTTTCAGCTCTTCAAGGTTTCAATTAGGTTTTGGATTTCGAATATTTTGACCTCAAGCATCACTGAAAAGAAATAAATTGTCGAAAAGCATCTATGCAGTAAAATTGATACCGCTATATAGATGATGTTCTTTCACCAAATAATTCAAAATTTGGTGACTATGTTGAACGCATTTATCCCATCGAACTTGAGATAAGGGATACAACAGATACAATTAAGTCTGCCTGATATCTTGACTTTCATCTAGAAATTGACAATGAGGATCGGTTGAAAACAAAACTTTACGACAAAAGAGTTGATTTCAGCTTCCCAATTGTGAACTTTCCATTTCTATGTAGCAACATTCCAGCAGCACCTGCATACGGAGTATATATCTCCCAGTTGATACGATATTCCAGGGCTTGTATTTCCTATCATGATTTCCTTGATAGAGAGTTCCTTGCTCACAAGAAAGCTATTAGATCAAGTAATCCAATTGGTGAAGTTGAATTTGTCCCATCGTAAATTTTACGGACGTCATCACGAGTTGCTTAACCGCTATGGAATATCCGTTTCAAAGATGACAACATATATGTTCCAATTGTCGTAACTACAATCCCGTCTAGTTTTCCCGAATGTGACCTACCGAATAAGACTTACCACCGGGTTTGTACGACGGGTGTCACATGTGGAGCAGGATCTGCTTACCCTTCTAGAGCACCCGAGATAACCCCCAGTTTTGGTGGGGTTCGTGTTGCTCAGCATTTAGTTTTTTTTTATTTTAATTTGTTTCTTGGAAATAAATACTCATAGAAGAGAGGACAGTCCTTATATTTTTTGGAATCAAATGCCCCACAGGTGTATATGCGTCTTATAAAGCATGTCCGTTTTGGTTTTTTTAACTGTTTTGATTTCAAGGAAGCGACTTGATGGCGTTATATGATAAATATATTCTAACTGTTGTATATGACAATACATAAACCTGTAAGCATTGCCCCGAATACAAACACAATTGTTGTGCGTAGTTGTCTCCCCCTTCGACTGTTATGTTTGTTTTCAACCTTTCAATGACATCTTAAACATAACAGAAAGTAATCTGAACCACAAAATTATCAAACAAATGTCATACCGACTTTAACATAATATTTATGAGATAAAATATTATCAAGAACATAAATTTTAGGTTTTTGAAGTGTAGCGATTTAAAACAAAAATGTGATTTGAATCTCAGTACCAGAATCTATGACAAACCTAACCTTTTCCTCACCTTAGCAGCAATATACCAACTTCACCCGCGTATGGAGTATACAATTCTCAACGCATACGATATTCAAGAGCTTGCAGCTGCTACGCTGACTTTGTATAAACGTCATCGCTGTCTGAGCAAAATAATTAGTGAGCCAGGGTTTTGTCAAAGGAACGTCTCTTCCTTTTTCACAAAATGTTCATTGGTAAATACCAAGAAATAATAGATAAATATTCCGTGTCTACTTCACAAATAATACAAGATGGTCTTGAATTATATATTCTAGGTGCTAAAGTTGTGTATCTTTTTAATTTTTTTTAGTTTTCCTTTTATTTATCTTTGAGCTATTATGTTTCATTTGGTCGTCTGAATTTTTACGTGACTCGGTATGCATCCCGCCTCCGTTTTTTTTTTCTTTTTTACTTTGGTTATTCATGGTGCAAGTAAGTCCTGAGGCGCGATTCGGATACAAAGGGTGTTTGCATTGTTATTTTTTTATTTTGTAAACCCTTGTATTTGTATTTGTATTTACTTAATATTCACTTTATCGAGAATGTGAACACTATATACGGTTTGTTCTATCAACGACAAAAAAAAAAAAAAAATGTTGACGTCATTGTCAAATTCACTGTCTACAACTTTTTTGTCGGCGTCTTTGTTAGATTTAGCTGTATGTTTGTTTAAATTTTTGAGTCAGTTGTGTTGTTCATCTTATTCTTACATTAACCTATTATGTCTGTTTGTGTTGCTCACCCAATTTTGTCAATATAACGGAACAATAAGCAACTGTCATACTAGTTGGAGATTTAGCTAGCTATAAAACCAGGTTAAACAAACCATTTTCTTCGGAAAATGCCTGCACCAGGTCAGGAAAATGGCAGCTGTTTTTCATATGTACTGTTGTTAGTGTTTGATTTTGTCGGTTTTTATGGATTTACTCTCTTTGAATTTGCCTTGAATTTCGATATTTTTGTTATACTTTTTTTAATGGGTAAAACAAAATGACAAAATTCAAAATAGTTTAGAGACTATGCTTGGTGAACATTTGAAGGATATTGATTGAAAGATTGATGATTATCTTTTATTTACAAATTCCTTTACCCTAACAATCGCCTTAATATTTAAATATAATATTTTTCTGCGTGGAATTTACACTTATAAAAACCTCTCTAATCCAACTGTTAAATCATATTTTACTAATCATATTATTTATTACCCTGAAATTATAATTCACTGCCACTGTGTATTCAATTTGACGTCCGTTGAGAGACTTGATGCCAATGACTTTACCTCGTGAAACTTTAAAATATAATAGCTTATTAAATGATGGCAGCCAAATCCTGTACTGTTTGTATATACTAGTAGATAAAACTGCATGGAAGAAATAGCAATCGTGAGAAATACAAGGCAACTTAAGGATGTACTTCGGTAAAATTAAAAAAATCTAGAATTTAAAATTGATACCATGAGTCAGAAGAGCATTAGTTAAGGAACAAAATAAGCTAAATATATTAATAGGTAATGGAGCTCCTTTTCGAAATACTTATTTCTTTTTAAATGGCGGGAAAAAGGCTGACTCGGACTTTTACCTTATATTTGCATTGGTATTATTTGGATCTCAAATAGAAAGAAAAGAAATCTAGAATCTGCTTAAATTTTGGTAAATGACCTTTTATGAGGTATTGAAGTCTTATATGAAAAAAAAATTGGTGTTAAGGGGAAAAATATTTTATCCTGTATCGTAGGAAAAAACTAAGGAGCCCGAACATCTGAAAAAAATCCATTAACCGGATCTAAATACATCCTTAATGTTTTGTGTTGATAAAACAAGATGACATTGACATTTGGAATTTGATACGACTGTCATACAAGTGAGAGGTTTAGCTAGCTATAAAACCAATTTCAATCCACCGTTTTCTACATAAGAAAATGCCTGTACCAAGTCAGGAATATGACAGTTGTTATCCATTCGCTTTTAATTTTGCCATTTGATTAGGGACTTTACTTTTTGAATTTTCCTCGGAGTTCAGTATTTTTGTGATTTTACTTTTGAATATAGATAAAGCATTGTCATTGATTTATCTTTATTCTTTTTCTGTTTAATTTTCATTATAATAAAGTTGTAACTCAATTCAACATGGAATTTAAGGTAAATGGAACAACAAAACTGTAATAATTATTATTATCAGAACCGTGATTTAAAAATTGAAAAATAGACATTGGAAACCCCGGAAAGCATTAATACGATGAAACTTAAGATGCGTTCTGACCATAAGGTACTTAAGCAGAATAGCCGAATTGATCTAATGTCAACTTTGCTGGTTTGCCCCAAAATGAAAATAAATACCGTGATTTTACAGTTTTTCAGACATAATTATCTTGTATTGAACCAGTGTACAAGTAGTAAGTATAATTCATAAGACGACCGTTATATTGGAAAGATACAAATTAAGTATTATGGAATTCCGTTTTCCAATTGAATTATTGGTATGTAGTGTCTTTTACAATTATAGATATTTAATATATGTGAAAATTGAGAAATTCATAAAATCGAAATCTTATTTATAACAAACTCAATCCCAATTCTTGTACGTGTCTATAAATAAAACAGATCTATTTTATTTTCAGAAATTTACCTGTGATAATGTAAACGTCACAAAAAATACGTCACTTTTTGTGACGTTGATCAATTCATGTGAAGCGTAGTTTATATTTCGTTTGTGGTGTCCTGGTGTGCTTTCGTAAAATCATGGAAGGTGTCCGTTGTTTTTCTGCAGTTTACATGTTTCAATGTACTATTATATTATTTATTTATGTATTTCTCTGTGCTGAGTGTTCTTGCGTTTGTTTGTGTTGTATTCCTGTCACGCAGTGTTGTCATTTTAGCGGTTACATTGACATATAGGCGGGAGGTTTGGCTAGCCATAAAACTAGGAATATGGCAGTTGTTATCAGACAGTCCGTTTCTATTCATTTTGGCGTTTGATTTTGTAATAGTTCAGTGTTTCAGTTGTTCCGTTGTTTTCCTCTGATAGTTGATGTGCTTCCTTCGGTTTTAGTTTGTTACCCGGATTTATTTTTGCATGACAATTATGACTATTGAACAGCAGTATACTACTGTTGCCTTTATTTACATCTGCAAATATAAACGGATATTACCAAATGTAGCGGTACAGAACCTGTCTTTATCTGTTCCAGGAACACATCAACATCCGTAGGCCTCGGAAATGAAATTTATCAGCACAACACAAACAATGGTCACTATCGTTATACGCTTCATGGTTATTCTGAAATAAATCGTTTTGACCAATGTATGTTGTACATATAGACTGCCATTTAAAATTATATACGTCTCTTGAAACATGTTTTACAAACATGTAATAAAGAATATCCGAGACATTTGAAAATATAATAAAGACTAAAACTATTATGTTTCGGTTAGTAATGATTTTTGTTGTTTACAGTAGACATAGAAGACGTTTTAAATGTTCTGTGATTGACACATATGATATATAAATAATGCACATGATACGCAATTGAATAGTAATTACAAAATATAATCATCTCACCAGTACCGTAACAAAATTAGCAAATTAAGGCGACAGTATTTCAGCGATGTTAATATTTTGTAAATCAATGAGGGGAATACAATGAAATGAAAGCAGATTTAAGGAGAATATATCAAATCTACGAGACAAGAACCAACAACAACCCAAAAAGTGTTGAAGATCTTGTCGACATGGCATAACTTTTGTATAAGATTTATTGACAGATATTAATACTAAAAAATGTTCAAATAAAATTTGAAATGTTTGGTCAGATGTGCAATTAATGTGTGGATACATTTTTTAAACATTGCATTGTTTTAGAAAATGCTGATATAATGAAAAGGCAAAAGGGCAAGATGATAATTTGAAAAGCAATAATATTTGGAATCTGAACAGGTTTTGACAGTGAAATACAGCTCATATCACACATGTCATATATAAAAAAAGATGGGAACAAAATTCTGATTAAACAGTGAAACACAACGTTTATCTTACCTTAAATTGTTAAATAGGGAAATGTTTCTTTATTTGAATTATTTACACGTTTATATATGCAATTGTGAACCGGATTTTGTAATAATTTTTCCCTATTAACCACTACGAAAACAACTATCCTACCGAACTGACTTTAAATAAAACTAATACTAACAATGAACACTGCCCTTTCCTTGATCTTGATATCTATATCTTTAACGGGAAGCTTAATACCAAAATTTATGATAAAAGAGATGATTTTTCATTTCCTATTGTTAATTATCCATTTTTAGATGGTGCGGTTCCTTTGTCACCATCTTATGGTGTTTATATATCTCAACTTGTTCGGTTCGCTCGTGTATGTAACAACGTATTTGATTTCAACGAAAGAAATCTCTGTATTACTGAAAAATTATTACATCAGGGTTTTCGATATCACAAACTAGTCAAAACATTTACTTAATTTTATCATCGGTACAAGGGCATCATTCGTAAATATAAATCAACATGCAGACATCTTATACGTTCAGGTATTTCACATCCAATATTTTATGGTAATATTCTGTACAAAGCACTATAATGTCGGCATTCACCTCAAAAGCTAACCAAATCTTTAAACAGACTTATTCGGAAAGGATATAGTTACGATACCGTTGTCAAGTTATTAAGGATTGCATATTTTGGTATTAATATTGATTCACTCATAGGGTCTTTGCATCGGAAATAAACACATTTATTCTAAAACCAGTTATTGGCATGATACGGGTTATGTTCTTCTCATATATTTTATGATGGTATGATACTAAATCCCTTACGGGAGGGATTGTACTTGATTTTCATATGATGAAGACATAATCTTTCAATCAGTTTAATTGAGGTCTGGAGCTGGCATGCCAGTAACTGCTTGTAGTCCTTTGTTCATTTATTTATCATTGTCATTTTGCTTAGTTTCTTTTGTTACCTATTCTGACATCGGACTCGGACTTCTTTTGAACTGAGTTTTACTGTGCGTATTGCTATGCGTTTCTTTATTCTACATTGGCTAGAGGTATAGGGGGAGGGTTGAGATCTCACAAGCATGTTTAACCCCGCCGTATTTTTGCGCCTGTCCCAAGTCAGGAGCCTCTGGCCTTTGTTAGTCTTGTATGTTTTTTCCTCAGCCCAGCTGAGGACCACCTCCGGGTGCAGGATTTTCTCGCTGCGTTGAAGACCCATCGGTGGCCTTCGGCTGTTGTCAGCTCTTTGGTCGGGTTGTTGTCTTTTTGACATATTCCCTATTTCCATTCTCAATTTTATTTAATGACAAATGTGTATGTTGTGTATCAACTCTTGTCACAAAAATCTGCTTACCTATTTGGAATGTTAAGTTGGTTTATAAATTGTTAATTTCCCATACAGGTACATCGATATAAGAATGTATATTATACAAAAGGCGGTAGACATGTTATCTTTTTAGAACTTAACATTTCTAAGTTCCAAGCTGACGTTTCTTGGTTCCAAGTTGACATTCATTAAGGAGGCAGTACTTTACCCATACTCAAAACTTGCTTATTTATTTACAAGAGACAAACCAAGGTAACACACAAAAACTGAAGGAATCGCAAAAACTTCAAAAATAAGCGAGCCTTTTGCATGTTTTACGTCGACAGAGTAAGCTTCTCCTTCGATAAATTTCTCAGTTAAAAGTTGACATTTCTAATTTACAAGCTAGCATTTCTCAGTTCCAAATTAAAATTACTCAGTTCAAAGTTGATATTTCTAATTTACAAGTTGACATTTCTCAGTTCCATGTTGGCATTTTTCAGTTTGCAGCTGACATTTTGCATATTCAAGTTGATATTTCTCAGTTCAAACTTGACATTTTCAAAGTTCCAAGTTAGAATTGCTCACATCTAAATTAAAATTTCCCTTTTTCTAAGATGAAACTGTGAACTTAAAAGTAAAAAACGTAAGAAATGTCAGCTAAGAACTGAAGAATATCAACTGGCTAATTGTTCATATTCATTCCAGTCTTCGTTCAATCCAGACTGGTTGATGACTGTTGTGTTCGCGATCTTTTTAGTAACGTATCTCCTGTAATACAGCATACAAACTGTGACAAAAGCTTTATAACTTTTCATTCAAATTATTAAAAAATTCCCAGCTACAGTAAGATGCAATCCTAACTTGTACAACAAGTTACTAGTAACTTGATAAACAGTCATTTTGACTGGACAAAGTTAACCTGCGACAGGTTTTAGGACTGTTCTGATCGGTCATAGGAACAAAATCATGTCAACTTGGTCTTGGTCCTAGGACTGTTTTTATGACTGCCGAAAAAGTTAACTTTAGACAGGTCCTCTTCGAAACCAGTCCTGCAATAAGTTGACCTCGATTTTGACTATTGAACCAGACCTGATATAAAGCTAACTATTGACTGATCTGATCATCACTTAGTTAACTTGTGACCAGGACCGCTTTATATCGATTGATAAAATATTTTAAAATATCTTTTTGTTTTGATATGAAAATACAGTAAGCATATTACTTTGTTTGGAATAAAATTTTGTCCGTGATCAACCTTTAAACGAATTGAAAACGATATGGGTAAACCAGTAAAAATCAAACAACTAACGTTCATTGGATATTTCAATAGATATGAAATTATTCAAGCCATCTATATATTTTATAAAATGTATAAGCTGTTATCAGTTTTAAAATGTTGCATGCCGTGTACATTTTTAAGCTTAAACACTTGGATATCAGATAACAATGATTAACAATGGCACAAAAGCAGGAAATTTAGATTATATAAAATGCACATGATAAATGAAAACAAAATTAGTGTGCAGTTACTAAAAGTTTTGGTCGGCCTCAATTCTGACTTCCCACATTTCTACTGTTTTTTTTTCTGAATCAATTTAGAATGTCAGTATATGTCCTCTTTTTATTCAAAATACTGAACCGTCACAAAAAATCAGTAGTTTTTATATCCCAGGCTGGTTTGTATAGCAAACCTTTTTACCTTATCAAGCAAGACTGACCATATTTGCACTTTATTATGAAAACTATATCGCCGCACCAAAAATCAATAAATTTGTTAACTCAGAATGGACTGTATAACACAAATGACGGCAATATTTGAACACAATGACAACAATATGTTGTCTGCATCAATTTAGAATGCCCGCTTTTCCTCATTATATGTAAAATACTAAACAGACACAAAAGAATTAATAGTTTTTCACATTCCGGAATGGTTTGTATAACAAAACTAATTGACCACATCAACAAAAACTGACCATATTTGCAAAATGATTTTGACGTTTCATAATCAGTAAATTTGTTAACGCAGGAAAGATTGTTTGGTTTAATACAAATGACAGCAATAGAAGTAGACTCTGACTACAATATTTTGTCTGAATCAATTCAGAGTGCCAGTATATGTCCTCTTTTTATTCAAAATACCTAGTAGTCCCCAAAAAAAAGAGTAGTTTTCATATCTCAAGCGAGTTTGTATAGCAAAAAATAGTTGACCACATCAACAATAACTGACCATATTAGCACTTTGTTATGAAAATTATATAGCCGCACCATAAATCAAAACATTTGTTTACTCAGAATGGACTGTATACAATGACTACAAAATTTTGTCTGCATCAATTTAGAATGCCCTCATTTCCTCTCTATATATAAAATAATGAACAGACACAAAAGAATTATTCTAAATAATACATTTTGAAGAAAAAAAGAATTACCGACACGAAACAATATTTAAAATGCTTTCCAGGAGCTACAGATAGCTAGCTTTTTTATCTCTATGTCATGTTCCCTTCATAAATGGCTGCGCCAATGTGAGTTGGTTTAATGCAATATAACCTTGAAAACGCTGTTTTCATATGGGAGAGAACTATATATGCAATGATGAGTTTATTTGACAAGACGTATATCCATTATAATATATTTTTACAGAGCACCGATAATTAGATTTCTAAAAGTATACAAATGAGATACAAAATAAATAGCCTTGCTTAACGAAGACAAATAAATTTGTCTTTTTACATACACAATACACATTAAATATTTACACTCACGAAATGAAATACTTCGTTAACCTTAAATAGTTTTTTTGAAAGGCTGAAATAAAATTACAAAATCGCATGATTGATGTAGAAAATTTTACAACGTATATTTAAAATACATAACGTCCAAAAGAAATCATTAACAATGAATGGACCCTCTATAATATATCAATTTTTCGTACCTATTTAAGATAAAACACCACCACCTATCAATCAAAATGACCTCTGAAGACTGCAGGCGTTCATAAATATAAAAGAAAATAGGTAGCGAGCACGTGCAATCAGATTTTTCTTGGTCTGCATGATTTCATATTTTTATAGGTTAAACATATATGTTAATTATAGTTTTACCTTTATAAGGTTGACTTTTTGTGGGCCGGATCAGTCAACAAAATCGTTATTCACGGTGGCTCCCTTATTTCACTCTTCATTGTTGACATTTTTTTCTTTTTCATGAATGAACCCCATAATGAACATATGTGCACTATCTCCACTAAAGGTCAATCAAAGTGTTTGCATGAATAGGGCTTAAGTTGCATTATTTATTTACAAGGCAATAACATCTCAGCGATGTTTTTAAAGCTTATTTTAACGAAATTGAACCAAATTGACTTCTTGGTGGTGTATGAAAAAAACAATTTGTCTAAAATTGGATATATCTTATAAGCTGTGCTTGCTTTTGGAATAAATTATTATTATTATTAAAGCTAAATATTATTTCCACATTCCGCTATTATAAATGTTCGAAACGAAAACAAATTATATATTTCAATTTTTTGTCTAATTCGTAGTTAACGCCCCTCTAATGAACTATTGAATATTTAAACTCACATGAAGAAAGACAGAGGTTAAAAATAATGAAGTTTATTAATCGACGGTCACTTTGCAAATGATTACAAATGCCACACAACATACGAAAGTCATGTGACTTTATTTCCAGGTTAGGTACAATATAGGTTTATTACTTGATTTGACAAGGATTGAAAAAGTTGAGACCCCTTTACAGTCCTCATGCCATATGAGATCACAAAAATACAGTGTATATAAAGTGCGGATACTAAAATACCATTTTCACTGTATATACCATACATTTCTAATCTGAAAGGATAAATAAACGGACAAAAAATGTATGATTTTGGAATAAAATAATAAATAATATATCGAATGGACTGTTTTAATAAAATTGTGATATAGGCAAGAGATGCAGACGGGTTTATATCGCACATACAGCAAACAAGGTGTGAAATCGTTACACAAATAAGTAAATATCAAGAATATTTCACGAACAGAGCGTGCATGTCATTAAAAAAGCAGCATGAAAGTTATATTTTCAGAAAATATATACCTTTTAATTTATTCATTAATGTTGTATAATTTTAAACAGGTTTTGTTTTTCAGTTTGCTGAAATGGAGTTAGATCCGCTATGCTGCTTTCGTTATGCGATTCGTGTTTACTGTCAGATAGTGATATAAGACTTTCATTTTCACTGTAGGGATGATTAATTTCTATTGTATATGTGGTGCATTTTCACAGTAGGAATCTTTATCATTTTCATCAACTAGCAACTAGAGTATTAGTTCAGCCGACTCACTGACAAACTAAATAAAGTAAGAAGGATTTGATAATGCTTACTTTGTGAGTGAAAGTCTAACAAATTACAAAAATGAATTCCGTAAAAATAAAAGCATTTATTGCTAAAAATATTCAAGTCTGTTTTTTTAATAGTTCATCAGGATATACATGATGGGTTAATTGTATCTATTCCATTGACATTTCCTCATTGAATACTTATACCTTGCATAGTTAAGCACATTAACGGCCACTGAAAACTATGCTTACGTTTTGGGTTTCGGTCTATACTTGGTGTACTATGCATCACATAATAATGAAACGTCATTAATGAATGCATCCTGGATAATGAAGAGCGTTCATACAACGACCTACATTTAACGCTTGATCATGGTGATTGACGGTTACGTTTTCACTTCAGTTTATGTTTAAATCTAAGAAGCTGTACATTACATATCGATGAAACTTAATGGTGAAGTTGAAATCATCCCTTCGTTAATTTTACGAACGCCATCACGAGTTGGTTGACCGTTATGGAATAACCGTTTCACAGATGATATCGGATATCGGATATGTTCCTTATGTCGTTACTACAATACCCTTCCCTTTTCACGAATGTGACCTACCAAATGAGACTATTTATCGGATTTGTAATAACATAAGCAACACGACGATCTGCTTACCCTTCCGGAGCACCTGAGATCACCCCCAGTTTTTGGTGGAGTTCGTGTTGCTTAGTCTTTAGTTTTCTATGTTGTGTCATCTGTACTTTTATTTGTCTGTTTGTCTTTTTATTTTTGGCTATGGCGTTGTCAGTTTGTTTTCGATCAGTGAGTTTGACTGTCCCTCTGGTATCTTTCGTCCCTCTTTTAATCAGTGCGTATATCGGACATAAAAGGAATACGCAATTTTGAAAATTACAATGACATATTGAGAACTGTTTAGTGTTACTAGTTTAAATGGTTCTATATCACTCGTATCTCCACCGTACAGTTGATTTTGGATGTTGCTGCGAAGTTGATAGATAGAACGTTCAAATTGTTTTCTTCATAGACTTATGGCCGTAACAGTAGGTATAACATGTTTAGGAAAACAAAGTTTTCTGCCTCCTGACATCATTGTTTTTTTTTAAACACGAACACCCATTATTAATTTAAACAACTACAAATTTCATTAAACACACGGTCACATTGAGTTTTCGAGTCAACATACCATGCTTTTATTTGTAGATAATTCGAGGCTGTGTTACACAGAATCTTTGTTTCGCGGTGTTTACAAATAATTTATACACACGTCTATTCAAAATAGTCACAACGTTGTTATATTTCACTTATACTTGTTTAAAGGAAAAACTCCGAATTTCGTCATGTTTCGTTGTCTCTATAATAGTGTTTTTGTTTGGTACTGTTCATTGCAAATCCTTGCACTGTTTGTTGCGCATTGTGACAACTCAAAGCCAATCAATATGGTAAAAATATGTATATAACATAATAATACTGCTTGACAATTTTTCAAAGCTTGTTTAATCAAGTACTACAACTTTTTATGGAAAATTCGCCGTAAAAATACGTTGCACTCATGGATTTTCTACACCCGAATATTTTTGAATCCGTTACACTAATAGCAAACTCAGGACGATGTGTTGCATATTATTATTACCTTCGTGCGACCTTTACATCAAGATCAAAATACTAGATTTTTAGTGTTATTTTTGCGAAATCTCTCAGAAACTGGATTGCAATCAGGAGCTCATGATGTGTCGGCTCCACTTGGCCCCACATTAAACATACACAAAATTCAGGTGCATTTATTTTCAATATGAAATGTTAGAAATGTCAAACAGTTAAGTCGTTACAAAAAATATAAGATGAGTATTTCAAAAGAGACAGCATATTTTCTTCTCGATATTCTTATCAACGAAGGGTACAGTACTGTTACAAAAACGCACAACGAACGGTACAGAATAAACAATTTCATAAACGTATGGTTTTTTGTTTTTAGACAATCATAATAGTTACAATGAACTAGGTATGTGGGGTATGTTCTGGAGATATGATACGCTCACTAACCTGCACATATATCAGATTTTATTAAAGTTATCTAATGTTTGCATTTTTAAGCATTTGTAAGCGAGTTGTTGTGACCAAGATGAAGGTTTGTAAACATACGTGCGTTTATCATTTAGTAAGTACAGTTCGAGTTAAAATTCGAATTATTTAATCAATATTGATGACTTAACATGCAGACAACATGTATAATGTATTTTTGTATACAAACTGTGTTCATAATTTATAACTCAGAATATTTTTGATACCATATATCGGCTTCTATCAGCTTGTCTATTATCGCTCAAAAACGCACAACGTCCGTAATGAACTAAACGGTGGTTTAACATGTACGGTAAGTCTGGATTTTAAATTGTAAATATAATCAAATCAGTTTTTGCATGTCCAATTATCACATTACACCACAATGAAAATCCATCGCACCTAAAAAAAATCTACATTAGAAACGATTTCACTTTCAGTGATAATGCATCGCAACAAATGTCAAAATGAATCGCTTTGAATAATTTTATTCTAGTTTCTGTTGTTTTGATACTATATGTTTTTTACTTTAATCATATTACTGTTCACTGTAAAGTTATATTCTAATGACATTGTGTTGAGAAATACATTTCAAAACGTAAACAAACACAGTTTTTCCCATTATCCTTTATTCTAAAATAGTAATACTTGCATATGACAGTGAAAATGAACTTTCTGGATTCGAACTTTATATACACTGAAAATATGTCGCTTGAATTTTAGTATGAATAAAAGATTATTGTAATGGCTGAGGATTAATTATTGTTACGTGAGAAAAGCTTCAGATTTATGTTCAGCTGTCACCATCTTTAATTAAAAAAAAGTATTATGTTAACACAAATGTCCGTCTTTGTGAAAACACGTTGACATTTAAAAGTTACTTACAACACACAACGCTTTACACACACAAATCCCTAAATGTTTATAAAAAGGGATTTATTTTTCAATTAATTTGTCATTATTTCTGAAACAATGTGTCCAAACCGTTGATCTGTCGTAGACATATATGATTAGAGCATTTCTTCATGATCAGCCATGGATTTGGGTAATTTATGACTTTGTCTGAACAAAAAATGTTAATATGGCGTGCAAGGCGATTGACATCTCTCACTGTGGCCGTTCCAAATACAATTTTTGAAATGGAACTAATTACAACTTTAGCTTTGTCTCTTTGATTCATTATGTAGATTTTCTCTTGGAACAAGTTGGTGAATGGTATCAACAGTGTTATTTACATTAGATGATACATGTGCCCGTGCTGCAGATAGTGGGATATCTCATGAATGAAAACACTACAATGCTATTGCACAACATCACACGAGATCAGTTGTTCACTCTCTTATTTCCTGAGAATTGGAAATGTGTTGTGTCAGAATTTTTGTGCAAAAGTTAGGCGAAAGATACCAAAGAGACATTCAAACTCGTAAGTCGAAAATCAGTTCTCAAAAATATAAAAAGATCATATTCCACATGTCCTGTTTTTCGTGCAAATACAAATCCGATGATCAGTCACAGCATGCAGTCAAGATAAAAAAAACAAATGAGATTGTGTTTACGACGATTTGAATGTCATCCGAGAAACATATATTCCATAAGGATCAACTAACCCGAGATGTCGTCCGTACAATTTCTGAAGGGATGATATCAATTCCACTTCTTGGAATTCTTGGTCAAAAAGCTTTCTTGTGAGCAGCAAATGGAAATAACTCCATAATTTATGTGCTACATACTTTCTTTTGTTGTCGCAAATTGGTGAATGCAAAACAGCAAAATCCATATAAATGTGGCATAACTTAAAGCACCAAAAGAAAACAACGTAAAAATGTAGTAGATGATGTGCAAATAGGTCAATTTATAAAAAGAAAAAAAATGAGAATGACCCCTGATTTGTTAGGAGAACAAAACAAAAATATTGACCCATCACTGGTCGAGATAAAAACAACCAGAGATTGGTTAAAATTATCATAACCCATGACTGGTCCATATATACCGGTTAGGTATATTGAACATATTCTAAAATTAAATAGACCTATGATTGGTCGAATTTACAGTAGTCAATATGTGACAGACATGAAAATGACCGATGACTGGTCGATTTAAAATGACTCATTATAGGCTCGAAATTTTAAGACAAAACAATAAGGACTTTAAGCTTTATAAAAAAGGATATTATATCAAAAAATGACAATTTTAACATTGATTGATTGGAAGAAGAACAACAAAAAGCATTTCAACTTATAAAATATGTCTCAGTATGATTTGACAGTGTTGTAAAATAGAGTTTGTAATATTTATTGTAAATGTACGATGCAAATTTTGATAGACACGTTTTATGACTATTAAAATAATGCATTATCGACTTGACATTTATATCCTGTGCCTGTTTTGTGTCCTGGAGGAATAAACGTGTCTGGCGAGTCCAGAAGGGATATGCTCTTTTGGTTCCATTTGTTCTGCATTACCATTCCATTTTATTAGAAATTATGATTATTTATTGGTTTGTCTGACCAAAGAATGCTACAGATCTCATACAGTTGTTGTGACAATTGATTTATAATGCATTATACAGAGCATCAATATGTATAACATTGTCCGCATATTTAACCAGTTGCTTTTCATGTTGTTTTTGATTTTTTTGAGTCTGTTCAACGTTTGGTAGCACCATGCATATTGGATCTTGAGGAGGAACATCATCATCTGATGCACCAAGGTCTCGTCTTTGATCTGGAGGTTTGATAGCACTATTGTTCTCACATATTAGTTTTTGTTACATTGGCATTTTTCCAAAAATTGTGCAGAATTTATATTTGTTTCAAATAAAGAAATAATTAGCATGAGTAAAGTTTTATCCGGTCCAGCAGTGCTACAGTGAAAATTTCACATATTTCATTGCATGTAAGACAATAATCATCACTGGATGTAAACCAAGCTTTCATCTTTTTATTCTTGTTTACAAGCTTGAGTAACCATGTTACCTCAAGTTTCCATAATATTGAATAGAAACACCAAACAAGAAAGACCCAGGATATATAGGTTTATGACATGCAGGACTAGTTTCTTTCAACTGTCAAATTCAATGGAATATTTTTTTTTCAACTCTATTTCGTATGAAACCGGATGTAACGTATCCATGTTTTGGTGGTATGACACCTGGAGGATGATAGAGTTTAAGTATGTTGGGATTTATCAAGCTTTTTCACTTTTTGCTGTTGCTACATTTCAATCATTTGTATGTGTCATATAAAAAAGTCCATCAAATTTCTTATGTACCTTTGAGGACAATCCTTAGAAACCATCAGGGAATATGGTAGAACCTTGTCTTGCAGTTCAAAGTTAGGCAATTCAATATGGGTTTATATTGGAACAATGTTGGATATTGACAGACAAGACACTTCTTCCTGAGCTTGAACTCATGTGAAAAGCTGTGTAATATTTTGTTCCCTTTTGATGAATAAATAAGGAACCAAAATGAGCTGAAAATCATTCCCTAATATCATATTATTTAGGATATTAAATATCTGTTTATTTTTAATATTAACTAGTGTGACATGTAGGGTTACAGCCCCTTATATACTATGTAACTCACCACCAACAACCACAGCTTCCGTAAAATATGGTTTATAAACATTTGTCATTATCGTTGTTAAAATTAGATAATGCAAAATGATCCACATCGATTAATTTTCATTTTGCCAAACAATTTCAAAAATGGAAAATGCTCCAAACAGGAGCATATTTTCATATATGTGTACTTTTTTGAAAAATGAAAAAAGAAACCATGATGTAACATTTATTTTTCTATTGTAACACTAATTTTTTTTTTATTGAAAACTTGACAAATAGAAAAACTGATGTACTTGTGAAACTTTTTATTTTGAGTTGAAAATTGAAACAGTTAATGTGAAGTTTAACTGCATTTTAATTTTTTATTCATAAAACAAAATGACAATGCGATAATGGTTTAGGAATATATCTTATTTTTACTTTTTTTGAAGAAAAACGAAAAAAGCCGTAAACGTGCATTGTTTGAATATATTTTCTATAGAATAAATAATGTTCAGTAACATTTTCGGTTATTCTTTTTTCAATATATGTATCAATGTTAAACAATGAAATTGATCTACAACAAGAACAATTTTACTTGTTTTTGAATTAACTAGCTTTAATGGAAAATATATTGTATGGCCATTTTT
Organism: Mytilus californianus; assembly: GCF_021869535.1. Taxonomy (NCBI): domain Eukaryota; kingdom Metazoa; phylum Mollusca; class Bivalvia; order Mytilida; family Mytilidae; genus Mytilus; species Mytilus californianus. The sequence goes on along the minus strand of NW_026262734.1, from coordinate 25,997,782 downwards.
CTTAGATAGAAGCTTTGACAAACAGAATTTTTGGCAGTTAAAACGACGGTTTAAGTTATGGCGAAGACCTACATAAAGAAAATAAATAAAACATATAGAGCGATAACTGTAGAAACAAACATAATCGAGATACATCAAAATATATTGAAAAATTTAGAGGTTGTTAACCTAAAGTTTTTAACGTACGGAAATAATTCAAAGCTTAAACGGTTCCAACCTATGAAGGAAAATTTAAATATGTGTTGTAGATATAGAATTCTTACTGACCAGCGAACATAAAAGCTACTTTACTTGTTCAAGATGGAAATATCATCTTTATATGAAATCAATCATAAATATAACAATGAACCGGATTTTGTGCCACGTACTCTGTATCGATCATTTCTAAATCCGACCTTTATATCAGAGAGTTTCGTTGTTGTACACCAATTCTAATAAACAATACAACATTAGTTTGATGTATCTGTTATTTGCCACAAAAGATGTTAAGATGTCCTGTCAAATGTGGTAGACCGTTTTCTGGTTAAATGTTTCAAATATATGTATATATTCTAACTCTATGTCCTATAAGTACATTTTCAGACATAAATAAATGTACACAGGAAATATGATGCATTACATTTGTAGCAAATTCAAGAAGTAAAACAAATAACATTTCTTTCGTGCACTAACGTACGTATATTAAGTATTATTCTACAAGTAAAATAGTTTACGAGGTACACTTTGTACCATTTTTGTCGTATATTATGGATGACTGTTTATTAAGTACACATGTACCAGTATGTTTAGACAATTAGACATAAAGAGAAACAATGCAATGTTTTCCTAGTTATTAAATCATCACAAGGGTTCATATATTATACATTCCACGATTGTAACTGCGTCATGTGTGAAAAAAGGGAATACACTGCATTCTAAAGCTGCCATGTTGATTACAAAAGAGTTTATTGATAATTTAAGTTATCCTTCTTGTAATCATAATACCATAGCCGTTGAAATGTCGTTTAGCAGGAATTTTTGAAAATTGTAATACTTTGTATCAATTGAGTCCAATTTGAAAGACATAGAAAATTACAACTATATGAATTGTGGAAACTGCTGGAAATTAAAAACCAAACATTTGAGCGTGATCATTAATATGCACGATATAAAAAAAATCACATACAGTTTTGGAAATATGAATTTTATGTGTACCTTGTTCAACAGTGTATTAGCGCGGTGAAATATACGAAAGCATCAAAGCCCTAGGGTCAGCTTGATATCAAAAGAGAACCCGAGACCTCGTACAGCGGTAGTGAAACTTTTCGGATCGGTCATAACTTATATAAATTGGTAAGTACATTAAAGCATAGTGGCAGATTTGATCAAAAATATTTCTGAAGTATTAGTTCATTTGTAGTACTACTACTATTATTACTACAACTAATAGTACTGCTTCAAGTCAATAATCAAAAACACCCTCAAACAGTGTAGCTAAATCTGGCTAAACAATATATTACTAGTAGTAAACCTCTGGTGTTTCAAAAGATTTAAACATTTTACAGATTGGAATACACAGAAATTGATGGTGTCAAGGAATTTTCATTAGATTTTTCAAGTTTGGATATATCATTTTCAGCGAACACCTGGAAAATAGTGTAAAAGCCATCAAACAATTATTGCTGACATTCCCTATTTTCGTCTGTCGTTTTGTCCGTCTGTTTACAAATTTACAATAAATAAGAACGCATTAACAAATTATCATGTATCTTGAAAGGAATATTCAAATCAATTGATGGAAGGTTTTTCCCCGTTCGAAAATCCATAGAAACGACACTGAAATAAAAATGTCTCTGACCAATTTTTGTTTTCGAATTTAGCATATTGCGCATCAACTCGAGTATTCCAAATTCAATTTACTTGAGAGTTTTACTTGTTTTCGATTAGTAACAGTGATTGTGAAATTTCTCATTTGTCATTCTAGAGCTATGCGATCTTACCCGATATACGCAGGGGTGTAGGAGCCTGTTTGGTATTCAAAATGATTTTTAACACAATACCATAAAGACAAAAGTAGTATAGATAAATTTCTTGTCGTTCAATATAATGATAATCTAGAGTACAGATCATTTGATTTGTATATTTGTATATATAGGATCAAACGTGTTATATTGTGACCTTTAGGTAAAAAAGTATAGGTAGAATTCCTAACCAAACGACATTATTGGCATAACGTATTTTTTTTTATCCAAAAAATAGTATGGAAAATGTTTTAAAATACTAAACATCTGTTTGATGAAGACTATGTTTTACTTGACAGATAGCAAAAGAATTGATACAAACCTTGCATTCGCAAACATGTTATACCCCGCCACATTATATATGTGCCGGTCCTAAGTCTGGAGACCAACTGGACGTTAAGCAACCAACAATCAATCAATAAAACTAAGTCTGGAGCCTTTTAATCGGTGGTTGTCATTGGTTCATGTTTGTCATATTTGTTTTTTTATTAACTGTATTAATATTGTTACAAATGATAAAGAAATAAGAAGATGTGGTATGATTGTCAATGAGACCTGGCCATACGGTATGGGTTTCCCTATTGTTGAAGGCCGTACGGTCACCTATAATTGATTGCACTCACGCCATTTGCACTTTGGTGGACTGTTGCGTCATTGTCAATCATACCACATCTCATTTTAATGCTATTAACAATCGAGGAGTTGTTTTTTACTGTCATCAACACTTTTTTTACCTAAAATTGTTGTTGTTGAAGGTGATGTGCCTACGTTTTCAATTCTAATTTTCTATATTCCTGATCTTTCTATATTTTTAAAAGCGTATGGTACATGTCATAACTTAAGATAGACTGTATGAAATGACAGAAATATCTGAGAACAATGACTACCAAAGTTTGTCCACATTAAGCTAGAGTGCCAGCATGTCTCTTTTTTCAAATACTGAGTCGTCACCAAACATTAGTTGTTTTCATATCTCAGGATGGTTTGTCATGTTTGTATAACAAATTTTTTTAACCGCATCAACCAAAACTGATGATATGTGCACTTTATCATGAAAATTATATAGTACTTTTATAAATCAGTAAATTTGTTAACTCGGGATGAATTGTGTTTACCAATAACAAAAATTTTGGTACACAATGACTACAAAATTTCATCCGTATCAATAGAGAGTGTCTGCATTTGTTCATAATACTCAAGATATGAACCGTCGCTGAAAATCAGTAGTTTTAATATCTCTTTTTTATATACAAATATATTTGCTTGCATCATTCAACACTGACCATACGTGTACTTTATAACGAAGTATATGGCGGTATCATCTGGGAATAGTATACTGACCGGCTGTTAGTATATTATGTCATCGGTCCCATGTATCATTATTTGATAAAGATGACTCTACCAAAATTGACGAGAAGGTTTAAAAAAACTAATCATAGATACAATAAAATTATACTACACATTATAAATCCGGGCATTATACAACTTTCGTTTGAACATTCCGTCGAAAATATAATAAAAAAATCAAAGGCAATCAAAGTGAATTACGATTGAAAATCCATGTAATGCATAAAATATATGTTTAGTAGAAGACTATACAAAAAAAGGATCGAAGAAACTTAAACAATGCTGTTAATATTCCATTATATACAAATATTTTTCCAATGAGGTCGATAACCTTTGTATCCGCCTTAAAAAAAACCAACAAAAAAACCCCACTTTTTACATGATACCTGCAGATATATATATATATATGTATATCAAAAGGTAAACAAAGGGTCACTAGAGAGTACAGTATTTTGCTGTACTGGAAAATAGAACAACACGATAATCGTTTATATATTTAAAGGTCAGGTCTGATATGAAAAATTTCAAAAATGCAATTTATCAAAAGCAGACCTGTCCTTAAGTCTGGTCAAGAGCTAAACTATTCTCAGGACCGGTCAAAAGATGACCTGTCATCTGGACTAGGCAAAAGCAAACCTGTCTATATGTCAGGTCTGGAGCAGACTTGTCAATAAGTCTGCAGCAGAATAAAAAAAGCAGATCTAGGTCTGGTCTACCAACGAAAAAGTTAACTACAGTAAACAAGTTTGCTACAACTTAAATTTTGTACAGTTAGGACTGCACTCATCTGTACCAGGCTTATAGTTAATGATTATTGAAATTGATAACACGTGATGGATCGAATTGATTGATAATGAGATCGTATTACTAATGAAACGGATTTTTGATCAAGAATAAGTTATCCTTTTGTATAGCATTGGTAATAAAGTACATATAAACATTATAAACCTAATGCGCAAATTTTTGAAATTATTTCTAAATATTACTTACAGAAATTGTTTAATTTACATTAGAGTGAAAACAGAAATTGTCAAGATCATATTACAGTTGAACATGTAAAAAGAACGAATATATAATCAGTTACCAGATATAATATTTAGGATTTTTGGTTAATTTAGTATTTCAAGATTCTTTTTTAATCTGATTCATCATAGAAGCCAGTTGAATTTTTAAAACAAGTTTAAAAAATACAAATGAACATCATTTTCTCTATAAATAGTCTGACTTGTTTTTCAACACCAAGATATATGGCCTCAGAAGATTGTTGCATATTTTTGGAATTTTGCCCAGGCCAATAATATCTTGATTGATTTAGCTTTCAACCAATTTTGATTCTAGTGAAGGTAACGAGTCTTTTATAGATGAAACGAGCGTCTAGCCGCCAAATTACCTATAATCCTGGTTACAGTAATAATCATGTTGGAGTATTTCAGGAATAGATGGATTAAACACAGGCACAGTTTCATACAAAATGTTTAAAACTACAAATACAATATCTTTAAAAATATATACTGTGATGAGAAATATAGCTGTAACTAGTTTTACAAATGTGCACATCACATTTACATGATTAATGCAAAATTAAAAATAACGCTTAATAAATTTCTTAGGTCCGATTTGCTTTTATTGATATAGCTTCATCAGGAACGTTAAAACATAAACACGTTGAAGGGAAGGAAGTATAAATATGTAGACACGTTAGAATTTATAAGACCACAAGGGCCATACGAAGAATATCCAAATTCAGCTAAAGTAAGTTTTGTCTGAGGGAGTTTGAATCTTAGTTTATTAATAAAGTCATCAACAAATTTGTGAATTTGGAGGTAGAATTGTCCAGCAGGTTGTCGGCATTCCAATGGGGACCAACTGTGTGTCTCTCCTTGGCGACCTTTTCTTATTTCCATATGAGTCGGATTTCTTTCAGACACTTGTGAAAAACAAGAAGTTCAAAGAAGCTAAATCATTTCATTTCACAAACAGATATATTGACAACACAAACTTTTCTGACTGTGTCCCATTGATATATCCTCTTGAACTAGAGATTTAAGAAACCAGAAATACGTTTTTTAATGCTGACGTATTTTTTTATGTTTAATTGTATATTTGTTTGGATTATTTAATTTGTTGTGTTGTATATCATTGTACATGTAAATTTATGATGTGTGTAAACACAATTTAAGCTGCCGGAACCCAATTATTGTCAAGTTATCCAATGACAGGACAACATTTTTGTTGCTCAAACAATTTTGACAATATAACTGAACGTCATACAACTGTTATAAAAGTGTGTGGCAAGCAATAAGATGTGTTTAACCCACCATTTTCTTCGAAAGGTTGGTTTTGTCAGTTTTTATGGAATTATCCTTTTTGAATTTGCGATGGAGTTCGGTATTTTTGTGTTTACATTTTCTATAACCGACTGGGAATTTTTACAACAATGATGCGAGTGATGAAGGGTTTACTTCTGGGCTTATGATTCCCTCCGCGACTAACAGTAAACCAGTTTAGTGCTTTAAAATCATTAAAAAAGAGAAGCGAATGTATTTTCGAGATAATAAAGTCTCGAACCGTTTTGTAAATTAGATTGTGACTTATATGTTACGAATTGATATGATTCTTCAAATACCGTGTCAGCTGCGAAACAATGTGGACTATGCTATCTTACGATACAAGTACTATTAGCAAAATCTTAATAGACTGGAAAGCTGCATACAATGTGAAATAATACATGAACATATGAAGTCCAACTTTTGAGGTGTAAAGACGAGAAAAACATATCGTGGAATTTTCGATCTTTAGTATTTTTTAACAACTCGTTAGAATTTGGTATAGCTAGCTATTAGTCAAGGCCATGGCAAATAACAAAATATACAAAAGACTTTGGTGACGTACGGACGCCAAGTGATTCGAAAAGATAAAATGAGAGGATCACAGGTACTTCAGAAGGGTAAGCTGGTCATGCTTCACTTTTGGCACCCGTCGTGTTGCAAGTCAAAAATCGATGATATTCGGGTTAAGTCGCACTGGGTGATTTCACAATTTATGAAAAGAAGACGATACAAATATGCCTTTACTTTCAACCAAATCATGATGGCGTCCGTAAATCTTTCGAAGGGATGATTTAATCATACATTGGTTCAAATGCTTGTTTGAAAGCAGCAACCCTCTATTTAGAAACAGATGATAGGATACACAATCTCTAGGATATAGTATTAACTTGGATATATGGACCCCATTTTCAATCGTTACTGGAATATTGTTACATAAAAATTGAAAGTTCACAAAGGGAAATGCGAAATAATCTCTCTGGTCGCAAAGTATATTTCTCAAACGATCCTTAATGCTTTATTTTCATTATGTAAGACAAAATATTAAGAAGAAGTAACTATATGTATGGTATCCTTTATTCTGATCCGATGAGAAAATTGCTATTAATCTATTCAGAAGTGTAATTTTGCAAGGCAGGTCCTTGAATTGATTAACTTTTGGGGGATTTTTACTTAACGCATGGAGATGTTCAGTTTTAACTACGGAGTTTTCTATGACGTCATTGTTTGATAAATTTGTCGTAACAAATAACAAAAGTTTTTCAATTTTGGTTTCGGGATTTAGCATGATCACTAAAATCAATAAATAAATATTCTGCATTCGTACCCCTTTAAAGTTTGAGTGGACGGTTTCCATTCCATTGAGAAATTCAAACAAAGAAACTAATCAAACTCATACAACCAAATGTAGAGAAAAACAGAACTCATGGCGACAGATCGAACACAATTTTGGAGGAGGCCATCATTCATAAAAGAACTGAAAAAGGTTATTGCCTGACTACGAAACATTGAATTTAGCTCAGATCCTACATCAAGGATCAATTTAAAGTGGTTGATTCACTTTTATAGTAACTTCGGATGTTTCGAATAAACAGTTTATTTCTACTCAACGTGCAATAAAATCAAATTCAAAATGTGAGGGGCAAGTTTTGTTTTATGTAGATGTTGTTACAAAAAACCATAAAAGCAGAACAAATGTTCAATAGTAGATGTCATTCAAGTTCACAACGAAGTTTAAAAAAATGTATTAGAATATTATGTTTCTAAAGATGTTTTATAGAATAAAGTATCTATTTCTTATTCACTGTCTTATCATTCCAGTCATTATGAAAAATGTCTGACATTTTTTCGAGTGGATATGCATACTTTCTGAACATTTAAGTGATTATATATAATCACTGAAGTTACCAGTAATTATACATAATCTTTCAAATTTTCAGGGAGTAAACATTATCCCTAATTATACAAATTTACTGTAACATACACATAATTTACGCGACATTACTGCATACCTTTGTTAACATTGTACATACATTATTTTAAGTGTATGTAAAGCTTGTTTATTAACCTTTCAATTGATTTGCACCACTTAGTACAATAACATGTGTCTTTCGAAAAGTCTTCAAATTCATTTTAGAGTGGGAACGATATGATAGACTCTTGAAAATATGAATGAAAATAACACTTTTAATTTTGGTGCTTTGAAAGAGCTATGTTTGATCCGCTTACAACGGAAACGCTCAAAACAGCAAAAATTAGCTATATCAGAAAACTTTGCTTAAGGGAATTCCAAACTTAGTTTCTTAAAACAAAGTCTGGAAAAGCGTTTATATGAGTACAAGAAGATTTTATTGTGAAAATATGGTTTTTCATTCTTTTTCCACAATTTGTTAAATCGCTCAAATCATTTCCTCAGTTCAACAAACTGCCCACCCGTTTGTACCACAACCGTCCTTGGTTTTGTTTGAGGGTTCGTTTTTCGATATTGAATTATATGTGTTTTGTTTTCGTGGACTGTTGTATTGGTGTTGTAATGGTGTAAGTAAATCTAATTTCATTTGTGAATTTAAACTGCCCCTTTGGTATCTTTTTTTATTGAGTCATGTGTTTTGGAATGTGATGTTTCACAATAGTGCTTATTGCGATAGATCAAGTCATGAGCAACAATGCTGCCAAACAGTACTTTTTACTAGATGATATCATCAAAATGCTGTACTCGTCTATTTGCCGACTTGTTTTGTATTGATATGAAGCAAAATTCATGCAAAACCTTCTCAAATTAACAATATATCTTCCCAAATTCTGTAACTGTATGTTTACATATACTGATGATATCATACAGATGAGCTTATTGATTCGACCTGATACACAATTCAAGGTCACCAATACGAACTAGCTGACACATGGGATATGTCTGTGTCCCAACTCACGAGGGACATGTTTTCGTGGCAATTGATTTGATTTCCTATGGTGCCCTTTTCATTGATTTTGAATTTACAAGGCGAATGAAGCATGCTTATCATGGTATGCCTTCTCTGTCGATGCAACCCATAAAATCATATGTCTTGTTCGTTATAACATATTATCAAATTAAAGTTAAAGCGTCGTTTATTGATGGTCGTTTATTTATAGATTGTGAAATACCCCCAGAGTGATGAAGGTACGACCAATCATCCAAAAGAGGGACGAAAGACACCAGATGCACAGTCAAACTCATAGATCGAAAACAAACTGACAACGCCATGGCCAAAAATAAAAAGACAAACAGACAAAAAAATAGTACAGATGACACAACAATAAATTGAGTAAAATATTCATCTTTTTAATCGTCAGCAGTATAATTACTAATAGGATATAAGTGCAGATACAAGGGACATCATAACAGAATCAGAACTGAACCCTTTATTACCGGTATATTACAATAGCTAAAACACAAGTGCAAGCAAAACAACAATAAGCAATGCAATGTCATAGAACGTTCGTTGTTTCTAACGCACGCTCAAAGTATCGAACCTGATAAAACAAAATTATAATCTGTAATACTATGTTATTCCTTTAAATTTACAGGTATTAATCTTAATTAAAAAAAAAGATGTTTAATTTATTGGACTGGATCGATAGAGAACACTGTAATACTTGTGCATTTACATGTCAGGTAGGGAAAGTATATAATTGAAACCAACCTGTCAAATGCATCCAAATATTCCAAAGAACCTTATGCATCCAGGTATATTAGATAAGAATAGTCTAACAATATGTTATTTGCACACTGATTTCTAAAAGTTTTGCCTTGCAGAACTGGTTTCCTAATTACCAATTAAAAACCATTGTTATGAAATTATTATTTTAAAAAGAACTGAAGTTATGGAGATATGCTCGTTAGTTTTACAAAACCTCACATTATTTATTATAAACACAACCAATTATATGAAGTTAACAGTTTAACCAAATGACTGTCATTCGATCCGTCCGATGACATAAAATGATTCTATATATCAATCTTAGTACTGTTATCATATTATTACAATACGATTTTGAATCGTCCATTCTAAGGGATATAAGAAAGGCGAAAGATACAAAAGGGATATTCAACCTCATGTGTCGAAAATAATCTAACAATGCAATGGCAAAAAACAACAAACGATGAAAAGACAGTATAGAAAGCATAACATAGAAAACCAAAGACTGAGCAACACAAACCCCACCAAAACCCGGGGTGGTGAAGGGTTACATATTTGGTTTTTCTCTGTTTTACGAATATGTGAACATATGTAAATGACATTAAATGATTTCTTCACTAAAAGGGTTTTTAACATTTGGCGGAGATCTTTGAATGTCAACATTAACTTATAATCAAGTTTTAACTACAAAAAATATGCAATTGTTCGAAATCAAGATAAATATAATAGATTAATTAATTTGCATTGCATATACTAAATTATAGTATAATTCAGTCTTTACAATATGCAACATAAACATTTCTCAGAATTTTTGAACTTTAGGAAAACAGAGCATTAACCATCAGTTGTGTTTTGGGGATGGCGGTGCTTCACTTTTACTCTGTGTTCTTTTGTATACTCTTAACTGACTGTTTATAATTACAATATCAATTAAATTATATCATAATTCTTATTCGACATGTGATTTTTCCTGCCTCGATGATATAGACTTACTTTTTGTTCGGTCATGTTCCCTAGAATATATTTTTTTAGTAAACGCTACTGTGTGACACTGAGTCATATGTGAAAATGTTAATGAGTTAGACAAAGTCATGTGCTTTACAATCTAACTATATACAAATGGTCAGGTAAGTTTTATAATATTTCCTCAAATATTCAATTTACTAAAGATGCGTTAACTCTTTTAGTGTCATTACATTATCCTTTATTGAAAATATATAATTTCATCTTATGTATGCCTTTTTGATACACCGGTAATAGACTTTCTGGCGTTATACCCAATCACATTTATTGATTTCTTAGTACAAATTGAATACATTATTTGTATACATATATGCATGTTAGTTTTGAACACAACTTTCTGTTAATTTGACTATTTCATGCTTGGAATTTTTTCATATTAAAGAAGCCTTATTTCCCGAGAAAATCATGTCTATTCTGTAGGAAATTAAATAAAGGCAACAGTAGTATACCGCTGTTCGAAACTCATAAATCGATAGAGATAAAAACAAATCCGGGTTACAAACTAAAACTGAGAAAAACGCATCAAATATAAGAGGAAGCAACGACACAACAAAAACACAACATAAAAATGTAACACACACAGAAACGAACTATAATATAACAATGGCCATTTTTCTGACTTGGTACAGGACATTTTAAGAAAAAAATGGTGGGTTGAACCTGGTTTTGTGGCATGCCAAACCTCCCGCTTTTATGGCAACGTCAAACACAACACCAAAACGACAACATCACATGACAGGACCGCAATACAAATAAATGGGAGAACATATAGGACAAAGAAACACACGAATAATAGCTAGCAGAAGGTACTAGGCTTAAAATTCAATACGCAAAACGTGCGTCTCGTCCACACAAGACCAACCAGTGACGCTCAGATGAAAAAAGTTTGAAAGCCAAAACAAGTACAAAGCTGAAGAGCACCGAGGACCAAAACTTCCAAAAAGTTGGGCCTAACACGGCCATCGTTTTCTGCCTGGGACAAGAACATCCTTATTATTTAGAATAATTTATAATTTTGCAAACAGTAAATTTTATAAAATGACTATATAATAGATATACAAGATAAAACCGAAGTGGGGACTAACTACAGAATAAAAACGGATACATTACATAAAACAACTTAATCCAACATATAAAAATACACAGCCGAGTTAGCCAAAGCCTCAACGCACAAATTTTTGAAATTCTAAAAAAACACACAAAGTGACGTCACATTTGAATTTGTAAATATATTTACCAAAAATAAGATAGGATTAGGATTGATTCAAGATTAGATTTGTAATACTGCCATTACATTTATTAATAACACTTACATAAAATTAATAACACCTCGCCAATAACAGGGCTTGAACCCCGAACCTGAAAGTTGACAGCAAATGATTATTGTAGATAAACAAATTAGACCCTTCAGGCAATGGACACCTACGAATAATCGGAGTAACCTTTTGTTGCCTATCAAATGACGTCAAGATTCGAACCGGTGGCTTTATTTGACCAATAATGCTTGCAGTCAAAGAAAGCTATTACAAATGCATTTTATCACAAACGAATACATTTTTAAAAGATTCATTTATTTTGCATGACTTTGTGTTGTAAGTTATTATAGCATTTGACAGAAACCACTCATAACCACTTTGTTATATTACGACTATCAATCATTAAGCTGTCCACCCAAGAGTTTTTGACGTGTATAATAGCTAATATCCTGCCATGTATGATTCCACAGGCAACTAGTTGTCTGGTATGTTTAAACACTTACAGTTCCTGAAATATGAATAAGTTATGCAATTATACATTTATATTTGTTTGTTTAGCCCTATTTTTCTTATGTTTGATAAATTGACACTTCGATTCTTTTAAAATCGGTCTTCTTACTCCTATCAAGATTATCCTTCTTGTAACAATTGTTCTGTGTGTATAAGTATATTGTTAAACTTGAAACAAATGCGAAACAATATAGGATTATAACGTATTCCTATTCGTGCTTACAGTGTAAGATAAGGAGATGTGGAGATGTGATAATATTTTCAATGAGACATCTAGCCACTAAAGTAAAATTACGCCTCGAAGTGACAAAATATGAAACAATTCAAACAGAAAAATCATTGGTCTCATTTATTACAATCGATATACGAAACTAAGATATGATAGAGAGCAACGAACGACAACAACTAAATTGCAGCCTCCTCACTTGGATCAGGCACATATAGAATGTGTTGGGGTTAAATATGTTTATGAGCGCCTAAATATTCCCCGTTTTTTTTGTGGTAAAGTTTTGTAATAGCACACACCATATCGGTTAGCAAATAGTGAATGCTTAGATTCTACATCTATTTTAGTATTAAATCTTATTACATACTTTCAGCTGTTAGATGAAGTAATTGAACACTTTAATTTTCTATACAAACTTGATAATTATATATTTACATTGACTATTTATGACGTCTTTACAGTTAATCGGTTGGATGTGTACAGATTTAATATTGTAGTCTGGGACGACATGATTAATCGGTTAGTTGTACTTTGCTTTGAATGCGACTTTGGAAACTGTGGTACTTTCTGCCTTTTGTCTTTTTTGGTTTTTTTTTTGTCTTTTTTTTTGTTTTTGTTTTTGTGATTCGCGTCTTGCCCTTTTAAATAGATTTTTATAGTTTGTTCTTATGTTATGCTGAAACACTTATCTCTCAGGTTTAGTATTCAAGTAAGGATGCTGTAATTCACTTGTTTTCGCAGCAATATTTGGTTTTAAGTTTATTGCATTAGCCTTAATTGTGGCCGTTTGGTTTATCATTTGCACTATGACACATATTGTCATCTAAGACACAAAGAAGGACAATGCGTTGATAAATCCTAGCAAAAACAGATAAAAGAGCAATATACAAGACTATGTATTAGGTTAACTGTTGTCCTCAAACACAACACAAACTGTACAATGTGTGCGGAGTAGTGTGCCATCTTGTAATGGAACGCAGTTCAAACTACATATCCACATCACTGATTTATTGTAAGACGATAAAGTATTTTGAAATGTTGATAAGGTGCATATGTAAGTTCAAATCATGATCTAGACTATTAGTTAATATCCTTAAGGCATGGGTCGGTATTTTTACATCCCGCCATTGTGTTATTGTGCTATGGTCATATTTTTGTATTCTTGTCTTTCATTTTTACTTATGTGTTTTGTCTTCAGAGTATTTACATGCCATTTTGTTTTTCTTTATTGGCATAGTTGTTTGATTTTATAGTAATTAAGATTACAACAAAATGTTGACTGCTTTACCCATAATTTTTGACATATTGACATATTATGCCTGTTTGTTTTGCTAACACATTGTTGTCAATATAATGGAATTTTATGCGATTTTCCTACACTTGAGAGGTTTAACTAGCTATAAAAGAAGGTTTAATCCACCATTTTGTTACATAAGGAAGTGCATGTATCAAGTCAGGAATATGACAGTTGTTTTCTATTCGTTTGATGTGTTTGAGCTTTTGATATTGCAATTTGTTTAGAGACTTTCCGTTTTGAATTTTCTTTGGAGTTCGTTATTTTTGTTGTTTTATTTTTGTGAATGTTGTTCGATATAGAGACTGTCATTTCAAAGTATAAACGTCACATTAAAAATGTTTTACGAAAAATAAATATCACTTATACTGACAATAATATCAGATACGTTTGAAAAGATAATAAAGACAAAAACGAGTATGTTAAGGGTAGCTATGGAGTTTGTTTACAGTAGACATAGAAGACTAAATCAATTTTCTTTGATTGATAAATAGGGTCTATCAATAATCCAAAATATCTTTAACTCAATTGAATCGTTATGAACAAATATAATTCTGAGGACTTAACAATTTCTAACAATTGAGGCGGCAGTAAATAACCAATGTTCAAATCTCGTAAATCGATGTCGAAGAATAACAATTTAAAAAACACAGGTGTAACTCAAATCCATTAAAACCGCGAGACAAAAACCAACAACACCCCAAAAGTTTTGAAGATATTATCGACATGGCATAAAAATAACATTTAAAATATTTTTGCCAGATGTGCAATTAACGTGTGCATATATTTATTTACACTTTGAATATATTAGGAGTTACTCGTTTTTGTTGTAAGCCTTGATTAAAAATGTTGAACTATGTCGTAATAGTAAGGACTATAAGAGAATGTGAGTCGCGATATTTTTCTAAACTAAAACAGATTTTAATAGTGAAACACAACAGATATCATGTCTTATTATAGATGGAAACACCATTCCAATGAGAAAGTGAAACACAACATTTCTCTTACCTTAGGTTATGGAATAAATAGATGTGTCTTTGTCTGAATTATTTGTTATAATTATTTCCCTATCAATTACTCTTACACAACCTTTATATTACAGAGTTGTGTTGTTGCGCATCAATTATTTGTCAAAAATCTCTTTTAACTTCTTAAAATAATAAGTTGTGTCCTTTATTAAATAATTTCTGCATCTATCGAATATTTAAAAAAAAAAACACACAGGTACATCAATATAAGGATGCATATTGTACTTTGTTAAATTCATTGATAACCTCATTCATACTTAGAAAATGTCCCAAATATAAGAAAATATTAACATAATCTACTGTTTTTGTATATCCATCTAGGAACCTAAATATATACCCACAGCTTAGATCACCCCTAGTTTTTGGTGGAGTTCGTGTTGCTCAGTTTTTCGTTTTCTATGTTGTGTTTTGTGTACTATTGTTTGTCTGTTGGTCATTTTTAGCCATGGCGTTATCAGTTTATTTTCGACTTATGAGTTTGAATGTCCCTCTGCTATCTTTCGCCTCTTTTTTAGAACATGTAGACAACCGTTTATTAGTAACATCTGATTATTGTTTTAATGTCAGCATTTAACTACTTGCTCATTCGTTGAAAGGATGCCTCTGGGATATTCGAATGATATGTAAATAAAAAATAAATATAAATTAAACAATATAAAAAATACTAAAAATAACATGAACTTCATGTAGAAAACGTTGTAATGCATGATCATAGAAACGGTGAAAAGGTTACAAAGTATTATGGAAAAGTTGAATATCTGAATAACGAAAATCCTTAAAATATTCAATAGAATTTGAACTGACAAGAAAAAATACAACAGCTCTCTGAACGTTTCAAAAAAGGACATATTTTCAAAATATGTATATGCCTTGGTTTGTAAGACCTTTTGAACTTTTCTTTTACATGTACTCACTTTGTTTTTTGTATTTTAAATAAATTAAAACTAAACTGAACATGTATTCCATTCCATTTATTGACACTTATGAAAACGTTTTGTTTTCTTAGTAGACATTTGACTTTGACATAGCCCTCAAAAACAGTAAATTCATTTGGTTATTTGTCTATTTGCTATATCGTTTGTTGTGCCGAGCGCCGATCTGATAAGTCAAGCCCTTTCAAACAACTAACTTTAACAATTTGTTAATTTGATGTACGTTTACACACCTGTTCAAGTTGTCATTTCTTTGTATGTGATTGTCCCAAGCGAGAAATCTGTAATCCAGTGGTTGGCGTTGGATAATGTGTGCCATATTTGATTATTGTTTATCGTTGTAGTATAAATCAGACCGTTATTTTTTGTCTTTTGAATCGTTTCACATTTTGTAAATCCCAGTGGGTTTATAGATTGATATACGGAATAAACATTGCTGAAATGTGTATGATTACTTGTTATTGTTAACCTCTTTGTCCTGGGGGTCATTAATAGATCGGTCTCTCAATTGTAATACCACGTCTTCACATTTTTTAAAATCCGTTTATAATTACATTTATGAACCGAATTATGTAATAATTACACCCCATTTATCACACATCGCGAACAAGGTGGATTTGACGGAGTCATACATCAATTCCTGCCATAAATACTACATTCGTCTGATACGATGTCCTCAAACATCTTCTAAAACTGTTAAGGTTTGCTATTTAAAAGGCTTTTTCCCGGATTTATACCAAATCTATTATATACTACATCTATGTGTGCTATACGTATTTTCTCGCACGTAAACACGTTTACACAGGGAATAAGATAAGTTAAGAAGTAAAACAAATAGAATATTCCCCCACATCTTTTTGATTCATTTACTTTCGACTACTTCTTTCTTCCCTATAAATTCTTTTCAAGCCTAATATTAAAAAGTATATCAAACGCCAAAAAAAAACCGGTTCAATTAATTTACACATACATTAATCAACAGCAAAGAAGAATATGACAGCAAATGTAACGAACTGTTCCTTTTGAAAACAAAGAAAAAAATACCATGGAAGTAGTATTACTTAATGTTGGATACTTCAAATTAAATGGTCTACATTTTACACTTTGTACCATCTTATCTGTCGAATCGGACTGAATGTTTATGATGAAGAAGTAGTTTTACCCAACGTACATCAAACAGGACAATAGAGATACGTATTTGTATACTTTTCTTAGTTGTTCCATGAATGATGATAAAATTATCGTACATTCCGCGATTATAACATTGTTGCCCCCTTTGTTTCTGCTTCCTCTCTGTACACAAAACGATTGCAAATGTTTCTACCGTTGAATTCATGAACGACAGCAGTCATAGAAATTAGGGTTTGGCATTTACAGGACCGAATTGATGATTCTACAAACGAGGAAAACTGAAAAAAAGAAGATTCAATCAACTAAACAAATCAAAACTGATTATTGGTTATGAAGAATACAAAAAAAACTGATTATCAGTTATGAAGGATACAAAAAGGAATTTAAACTATCGTAATCCCATAACGTTAACATTTCAGCGTGAATATTAATATTGCACGAAACAAAACATATGTACAAAATATTAAAACAAAAAATATAAATGTTTTTGAACTATATGCAAAACATGAGAGAGGCTTAGCGAAATGTATCGATGCCCATTGAGTCCCTGTTTTCTATCAAAAGTGTTCAATAGACCGCTTAAAGCATGTGGTAAGCTTAAGACTTTCCTGAGAGTTCATTGCCAATATACATTGGTCTTTTGTTCGTACAGCAAAATACCGATTAAATCATACAATATTTCCCAACAATTTATAACATTGTTGCTACTGCTACTACTTCTACTACTATTAATCGTCAAAGATAGTTAAATATGACAGGCGCGCTTTCCACCAACATAAGTATAAATAATAAGTGGCCCTCGAATCAAAACAGAAGAAAACCGAATAAAATTGAAGAGCCTTGAAGCAAAAAACAATCATACACAGTTGTGACAAATCTGGCGTATGCCATTCTTGTCTTTTGTAGTTGTCCTTGGTGTCTTAAAAATTTGATCAATTCTAGTGAATTTATCGAACATGACCGTATTATTGATATGTGTTGTCATCTCAGATATGATGACTAAAAGACATACGGCATTGTTTAATCACCTTCACTTCCCATGATGAGTGTCCCGATTAGTCAGTCAATTTTAATCATCAAAGTGTCTTTAGTTCACAGATACAAGTTTAGATTTTAAATAATAACAATAATTATGATGCTATGAGTATGTTTAAGAAACGGAAACGATCAGAAAGGTTCGGGGGGAACGCTGATGGATAGGCTACACAGATTTGTTATTTTTTAGCTAAATTTTGTCAGAAACACATAATCTTTTAAAAACGTAAAATGAGGAACTTGCCATTCCTAGTTTGATATTCAAAATGCATTTTCAAAAGACTTACTGAGACTGATAAATAATAGGTAACAGTAGCTTACTGATGGTAAAGTTCATTACAAATAAGAAAGCTTGTACCTGCAAAACACTTATTATAAATGGGACAGCAGATCTTATTTTTACGGTGATGTTATAGACCTTAAATTTAGTTATAATCCGTATTCATGTGACCTTCAATTCAACCCCTTCACTAGAAGATTGAATACGCATGTCTTAGGCGTGTTCACCCATTAAAAAAACATTGAGAGTAAAACAAAGGTGAACCATTTCGTTAACTAATTCGATCCACCAAAAAATCATTTTTATATAGGTAAAAACGATGATTAACTTATTTTTTTAACCTATAATATGAAATCAAACAGACCTAGAAAAATCCTATTTCACATGGTGGCAATCTATCTATATTGATATTTATGTTTATATCGATCTATGTGACCGTAGGCAGTCTTCGGAGGTCATATCGATGGTTAATTAGAAGTCGTCTGGACTAGAATACACACGAAATGTTGATATTTATTATCGAGTTTATGCTTTGTTAATTGTTTATTTAAGACTCATTGTAATTTGGATGTACGTTTTACTATGTAATAAATCAAATATGAGAATTTGAGTCAAATAGGAGAACATGAATTTGACAGCTAATGACCCTTTAAACCATTGGAATTGGATGTTGAATTTGTTAAGTCTTAGATACATGATTTATTTTTATAAGTTATTATTGGCATCGAATTAACACTCTCAGATCTGTTCTTTGTAACTTTTGTGTTTTTGTAAGATGTTTTTGTTCTTAGCATAGATGTGTTGAGTTAAGCCCTTTTCAACTGATGCTTATAGTTTGTTCTTATGTTGTACTGTCACATCACCGCCCAAGGCTAGAGGAGGGATAGGCGCCAGCAAATGTGTTCAACCCCATCACTTTCTTTATGTGTGTCCTAAATCAGGAGCCTGTAGATCAGTGGTTGTCGTTAATTTTCTCGCTTAAATTGTTTTACATTTATCAGATCGGGCCTTTAATAGGTTACTATGCTGATTTCCATTAATCAACTTTTTTGCATACCTAATTTTTATGTTGAGCTTTGCAGTTTACGGTTTGAATCTTTCTACTATACCTCAGAACATAATTTTGTTCGAATATATAGTAATCCTTACCATAGAATCTGATATAGAAAAGATTCGTCGCGATGTTGCCACTTTGTGCTAGCATGACGCAACGCAGTCATTTGTCAATACAAACAAGAGGCAAAGTGCTATCATAACAAACAAACAAAATGATGAAATACTTATAGATTTATTTGTTCCATCATTGAGACAAGTCAAACATTATAGGTTGACAGGAATAAATAGCAGAAAGATTGGACCGTCACTTTTCAAATGAGTCATCGTTGGATGGGATCAGAATTTTTGCCTTGCAACAGGCCAGCAACAGACCCACAAAAGAGTTGTTCAAGGAATATCTAACTTGCCGAGATCACGCCACTCTCAATACTTGATGAATCGTCTTTAACGTCTTTATGTTTAGATATTTATTCATCCCCACAATCAGAAGATTCTCCACATTCCGAAGTGATTTCTTTAGGATAAAAGAGTCTAGGGATACATGTAAAAGTTTACATAAAACACATGTGTAAGCAAAATAACAACAAGCAATGCACCGTCATAGAATGGTCGATGTAACTAATGCAATCTAAAAGTATATAACCTGATAAAATAAAGGTATACTCTTATATAGATTCCTACCACTACACGAAATCCCGGATTTGAAGAGGTATGCAAATGTTATGTAAATGTATTCAGAGACCGACATTTACATATATTTACAAACCGCTGCATTTAGTTTATCTTGTCTTTACATGTAGTAAATATCAACATCTCTTGTGCTATACTCTCCTATGGGCGGTTATGAGAGACCGCGGTTTATAAAATATATTAACACCTAAGTAAACCATTTTAAAGTTTAGAATTTGCATATATTTATGACCATCTCAAAACTTTCGCAAACTTATGTATTT
The DNA here is from genome assembly GCF_021869535.1 of Mytilus californianus. Classification (NCBI taxonomy): domain Eukaryota; kingdom Metazoa; phylum Mollusca; class Bivalvia; order Mytilida; family Mytilidae; genus Mytilus; species Mytilus californianus. Next base: position 25,977,704 of record NW_026262734.1, on the reverse strand, counting down.
GTATACCTCTGCAAATGGAAATCTTTGTCATATATTTTTCTATAATGTAAATTTATCCGCAAATGTGTTTCTTTGTCTAGGTAGCAAAGCATCATCATTCAAATAATTTTATAGGGGTTATAAAGTGTAAGGTGCATTTACATTTGCCTGGTATGTAAACCAATTCAAAACGCGAACTTTATCGAGGGGTGTAAAGCATCATTTCCTTTAATCTGCAGAGACCTGTCAAATGTATTGTAAAGGAATATTTTTGTTTGTCTTTATAGTCGGCTGAAATGTATGTCAAATCAGAACATATCAAAAGCCTTTGAACATATTCCTAAATGTATGGTAAATACATAGATTTGCAAACAATTTGTTTAATAAAGAAATGTGTATCAATGACATGTGTAAATATATTGGGCATATGTAACTTTGAATACATATGCAAAGAAATGATAAAGAAAGATATTTCACACAGCTAGAAATGTATGTGTAAATATATTGGGCATATGTAACTTTGAATATGTATGCAAAGATATTATAAAGAAAGATATTTAAGACAGCTAGAAATGTATGTTAAATAGTTATATTTGCTTTTAATTTGCTGATATATTTGAAAGGTGCAGAGTATCTATATGGACAAATATTGCCATAGCTTTACTGGTCAAGCTATGATATGACAAATAAAGCTGCTTTGGGATTGGTTTTGGCATATTGGTAATATCATTTGTTATACATGTATTTTAATAATTTCGTTGTAATAAAAAAAAAAATTCGGGTCTACAAAATCGGTTCTTGGTCTCTTCTCTGTTTGATGTACTGCGTGAATTTCTTTATCCATAAAAATCTTCTATTCTCGGGAAGCTATGATGGTTCATTCCCATAGCATAAAACGATCTTTGAGTATCTCTTTGAAACTTCTTGAAATGCACGAGTCATAATTCACTCTGTTTATAAAACTTTTTAAAAAGAGACTTATACTACAATATGTATTATATGTTACTGCAGAGACATTAATACTATATATATATATGTCTCTGTTTACTGGTAGAAATAATACACATATACAAATTAAGCCTAAACAATACTAGATATGCGGCCTCAGTATCAAATTTAAAATCGGTAGCATTCGGAAGGTTATCGAGCGATTTATCAAGTTTTACTAGAAAGTCCAAGTTTCTGAAATAGTCTAGAAATATTCCTTCATCGGTAGATTATTTGCCACAAAATATTTGACACATAACACATCTTGAGAGAATGTTTTTTTTTTTTAAAGAATCGGCTAGTTTGCACACATATATAAACGTTAAATTTATTGACGAATATTTGTAATATTTGTTTTCCTTATCCGTTAAGTCCAGTCACGAGATGTTGAACTCCGTGTGCTTCATGAAGTGTCCTCTGCAAAAACGTTCTTGTGTGTGAGAAAGAAAGTTAAAAATTACATACAAAGAACCAGTGAGTCACGTGTCATAATTGACACACAATTTACCATTGAAATCAAACAAAATCGATAGATAATATCATTAAATCGACGAGATGTCGTCCTTCCTCCGATCAACGGGGTTTATCAGCAATTAAGTGTGACAATTATCACCTTTTACAGAAAGATCTGGTCCGAAAAGATCAATAGAAGACCACCGCTAGTATCAATATCCATCAATATAATAAGGCACACATAATTATCATTTCTTTATGATTTATAAATTGTCTTAAAACAATGCTCCCGTTGTCATTTGATTGTGTTGTTTTTAAATACGCAAAACTAAAATAAGTTATCGAACTATCAGTTATTCGATATCTCATTTACCGCCTATTTTATCCTAAAATTTTACAGCTTTCATATGTAATCTTTTTTTTTTCTATCATGATCAAATAAGTTGGGTTTTTTTGTTTGTTTTTTTTTTTTTACATACTTTGCACACATTTCAATTGAAATAACATTGAAACAAGATTGAAGGTTACATAAGTCACAAAATTGATGTGACGAAGTTAATTTGTTTTAACATAATTCAAGAAGATTTGTAAACGACAAATACATATTACACTAATGTGAATAGGGGCTCGTATCATGGGAAACCTATCTTTTAAAAATATAAGGCAATTGTACCCTGTACAACAAGACGAAGTCTAGACTTATAGTTTTAGCGGAAATGTATATGACTTGTGTTTGAATAATGGAATATCTTGCGCTTCTTTCTTATACATAGTTTACGCAAAGTCTTAAAATAACTACATGTATCATTTGTCCTTTAACAGCCGAGTCTACAACATGTATCATTGTACTTGTTTTCCTCACAGGCGGAAATTAAGGAAAGAGGGGCAACATACATAAACTACCGTTATTGTTAAAACTCTAATATGTTGAAATATTAAAAAAGTATTTTCCAATAAAAAAACAAAAAAGGTGACAAGCCCCTGTGTCTATATACATGATATATATATATAGGCAGATTTCTGATTTTACAATCTTTAACTCGCATCATGCTTATCGTTGAAGCTGTTAATATCAATTCCTTTGGTCCCTGGCGGATATAAGTATTCCTCCCTTACATACAACTCCTCCGTTCACGATGTTGTAATACCTATGCAGGTTAAACTTCAATTTAAAGGTTTATCTATTGAAGTTTTAGTTCTTTGGGTACCAAACGTGACCTTAATAATTTAATTAATTTGTAATTAGTTAATTATGCAAGTTGCAAATCTGCAAGAATCTATCAATGCAAATGCCTATATATATTCAAATGACTATTCAAAATGTGAGGTTAGTTCATAAATTAATAGTCATTGTAAAAAATGCAAAAGAAATGTAAAAGTGAATTGCTTTTGGCAAGAGACGCACACTCATTTCATGATTGTATCTAATAATCAATGCACATAAGTTATGGACTAGTACTGCACCCGTATTAACTAGCATTGGGGGTCGCAGGTCATAGTCCAGGTGTAAAAGGTGCCCCTGACCGCTCTTACAATTTTCTGTAAAGTTTTCAGTAAAAAAAGGATGTTGACACATATCATATGCTATGAGAATTCAATGACGATTCAAGTAGATCAAATAAAAATTAACCGAGCGTTCCGAGAAGAGTAAAGAGTACTCTAAGGGTTGCAAGCGCAACATGAGTTTAAAGGCTGTCAATCCTTCTAAATTTGCTACTAGAAACACTCTTAGCAGATGAGAATAATCTTTAGCACTGAGATTGTGCCAAAACTAATTTATGACAGACTGAGTGCTTCGTTTTTATCAACCAAGTTTCATTAATCATTTACACAAAAAATTAAGTGTGAACGTTTACAACACAAAGACAAAAGTACAGAAATGAAAAATGCTACCCCAGACGTCAGAGTAGAGAGGAGACATGCAAATACGCCAGCGGATGAATACCATGAACGAAAGGGTCCGCTAAAGTAAAAAATAACCCAAGACTAGAACTATCAGGGGCGGATCCAGGACCTCGATGTCTGGGGGGCACCATGAAACCAAAATTAAAGATTTTTTCTATATATGCATATATGCGAGTGTGGGTGGTGGTGGAATCATGTATTGGGGATGATGGTGGTCGTATGGGGGAGGGGTTAGGGGGGGTCGGGTCTTCATTTTTATATCTTTTCATTATTTTTTGGTCCATTTCTTTCTACTCTTTTATTTGTTGCCAATTGTCGTCTATTCTTTACAGTTCATCACAGCTTTAATCTGTTTTCTATATTTTTTTGGCCTATTTTTTTCTAGCCTTAACTTTTTGACCATTATTCTCTAATCTGTAAACCCCATTCATACCCTTATTCACGGTAAACCATTCATACCCTCAATTCACGGTAACCTATTCATACCCTCATACATGGTAATTAAAACAAGAAAAAGTATACACATATTACTGTACTATAATAGAAAAACAAAGGATATGGGGTATTCATCCATGCATGACACAAAATAAGTACATGCACAGCTAAAAAACACGCAATAACCTTTTATTGCTGTTCTTCATCTCAAATATAAGTAGGTTTTCTATGATACAATATAATTTTATTAATGATTATATATAAGGCACAGACCATTCATGTTTTGCGGAGGGGGAAGGTTTTGTTTCCATAAACAAAATAAGAGGAAAAAAACACGACATTCAGTTTAAAAAAAAAATGCTGTATGCATTGAAAAAAATCGTTTGTTGTTTAATAAAGTCTGAAAAAGGCTGTTCTGAGACAGGCACCTTCCCCAGAAACCGTATACAATGTTAGTATTTGTTAAAAAAGACCTATCTCATATCGATACTAACATTCTTGACACTAAACATCTATTTTTACATATTTTTTTAAGACCGATTTTAGTTGGTAATTTATTTCCAGATCAGAAGATTTCACTTGTTAATCGATCTTGATCCTGTAATATTGTATATTAGAAACAAATAAATATGTTCGTAATAATTCCAATCAGCATGTACATGTACATGTAGTTTACATAAATGCTTTTGGATATAGACATTACACAAAGGTGTCAATATTTACACACCCATCGATAAGTTGTCATAAGTCACACATGTTGAAGCTGGGGTTAATTAACGGCCAGTTTAGGAAGTCAAATCAAGCTGTCTTGATTTTCAATCTAGATAAGCAGATACAATAGCAATAAAACTCTGTTAGACAATTTTTTGGTGACCCCGACTGGGGGGGGGGGGGGGACGCACGTGCCCCCCGTGCCCCCCGGTAAATCCGCCACTGACTATGTTAAATGAAAGTCATAAAATGAACTACCCAAATATAAATCTTGTTCATTGTAAATAATGATAATCAAACTTAATATGTACGTAACTTATATTTAAATCGTGACTTTTTTGTCATGTGATTTCCTGTCCGTTATTTTTTGTCCCTTATTGTTAAAATGCACTAGTAAACTTAACTCTGTGATTCATGAAATAATGAATAGATATAAATTTCATTTTTAATAATAAGTATAACTAGTTGACAATGTTTCCGACTATACAAAAGACTTTATGAGAGAAAATAATATATTTCAAATCTATTTGTTCCTATGAATTACGGCGCTTCCTACTTTTAACAGTCATAGGATAAAAGAGGGTCAGGAAAAGGAGGGAGGTGGACTTTCTTCAATTTTTAATGTTATTTACGCCATTTTATTCTCTATTCTTTATAAATTTTGCCCATTATTCTCTATTCTTTATATTCTAGAAGCCCACTATTCTCTATTCTTAAATTTTTGGCCTATCCTTTTCTTTTCTATTCTTTATTTTTTTAGCCCATTATTCTCTATTTTGTTAAGGAAACTCCATCCACACCCTCATAGAAGATGTCATTCTAGTTATCTACGTCTTTTTTATTTGCACTAAATTATTATGATTTTATCGATTTTTTTCATTTTCAATGCAGTTTCGTGTTCCCCTGCATGTGGGCAATTTTTATTCATAATCCAAAACTGTGTACTTATATATCAAGATAACACGATACCGAATGGCATATCTCACGATTTCTAAAATTTTTGGCACACTTGTACTTTGAATCGAGTTACATCGGAATATGTAATAAAAAAAATGGGGGTCATCATCTTTGTTTTATCGTAAATTTGATTAGAAAACGTCAATTTTGACGACAAATTTACATAGGGAATATGCCTTGTTTTAACTTTTTTTGGGGGATTTTTCAATAGATGTCTTTGTTCTTATATACGGAGAAAGACTAAAAACTAACATAATATCCAGGATTGTATACTGAATCCATGCATCTAAGATGCATGCTTTTTGTATTAGTTGTTATTAGCTTTCAGCTAGCTGTCAGTAACTGGAGTACTCTAAGATCTGTACTTAAAGTCTTTTGGTTGTTGGGATGTATAAGTACCCTTCCACGTCCACTCTGTTTTTGTTATATGTATTCTATTTGTATCCATCTGATGAGTTAAGCCTTTTTTAACTGATTTCTACAGTTTATTCTTATGTTGTACTGTTACACCACTGTCCCAGTTTAACTGGTCCTCCATTCCATCTTCAGCTTCGCACCGTTAGTGTAGCGATAAGTGAACACAACAGGGGTCCAGTTTATGTCCCAGGTTAGGGGGAGGGTTGGCGCCTTTAAACGAGTTTAACCTCGCCACATTCTGTATGTTCCTGTCCCGAGTCAAGTAGCCTGTAATTCAGTTTGTTGCTTTGTAACATATTTGTTTTTCGTTCACTATTTTGTACATAAATTAGGTCGTTAGTTTTTTCGTTTGAATTGTTTTACATATATCATTTCGGGGCCTTTTATAGCTGCTTTTGCGGTATGGGCTTTGCTCATTGTTGAAGGCAGTACAGTGACCTATAGATGTAAATTTCAGTGTCATTTGGTCTCTTGTGGAGAGTTGTATAATTGGCAATCATACCACATCCTCTTATTTTTTTATATATATAGAAACACATATGTCATCATCCTTGTTTTTTATATACATTGCTTCAAAGTTGACCGATACGCTTAGAATTTGACTGAAAACGTGTGACGTTACAGAATAACGTAATTTGGTAAACAGTGATATTGAGGTACAATTTGAATTGATTGATTGATGGTTGCTCAACGTCCGGTGGCAAATATTTCATGCATTTACAGGACGATACAGTGCAATTTGAATTGTTGTGTCTGAAAAACACATTTGGTGCAGCAGTCAAGAAAGGTTAAACATTCTGTTAGTTGTGAAAAAAATAAAAAGAAAATCAACATCCTGATAAAATACACAATCTAAATATAGGATACTCTGTATGACGTAAACGTGTGGGTTGTGTGCGTAGTTAGTCGGACAAACCTTGCAAGCTGTATGCCAAATTTCACCAAAATACATTCTGTCGTTCGTGAAAAATTATTAAAGAAAAAATGATCCTGAGAATATATATATGCACCCTCAATAAATGTAAAAAATAAATCGGCGCAATATATTTCAAAATGCCAAATTTAGCAACCGGTCATAAAAAAAAGAAAAAAATTGACAAGATGCGAATCTTTAGTGTATGTACTAACACCAGGTACATCATTTAAAGGTTTAAGCTTAAAAACTGTACATAATCCTACGAAATCAGCCGTATAAACCTATACTAGTATACCAAGTGCGGGACGGACTGTCGAAAGGACACTGGTAAAACAATATGATCCCAGTATTTAGCCAAGGGAACACAATTTATATTAGCATATATAACGATATTCTATTTTATAAATTATTATAAATCATTTGGTGACAAAATATCTTTTTGCATAAGCAGTTCATAGTGGGATGGTAATTGGGAGATCTCAAATACATGTATAGCAAGCTAACATGTACGTCATTTGGTCTTTGATGGAAAGTTGTTTAATTGGCAATCATATCACACATCTCCTTATGTCATAATGGTTTGAGTTTTTTCAAGACTAACAAATACGTACTAGAAGACTGAACTATGTTGCTGTTATAGCTTTAATCTGACTATTGTTGTGAACATGTGATGTTATAATTTGATAGATTTAATACTTGCTATACTAAATATACTTATTAACTTTCATATTCAAGAGACCAACGAATCTTTACTAAAACTACTGTAACAGATTAGCAGTAAAAAAATACTTGTCCATCCTGCATTAGTCACGTGTTATGCATTAGTCACGTGTTATCTATATGTCTTTGGTTTTGATTGTCGTTAATTGGCCGGTTGCTGTGTATATCCCACATTTCCATTTATGCAAATAAAGAAATAGCAACCCTTTTAATTTGCATAAACACTTGTATACTTGTTAGAAAACCTCCTTATAAGACTGTGAATACTCTCGGGCTTTTCCCGACGCCTATGTAACCAATATGCCCCCCCCCCCCCCCCCCAGAAGGCACCTTTGCTAATCGTCTGTGAGTCGTTTTGTCTCCCCACTTTGAGATAAGGTGCGTTTTTAACCAGCTGTACCAGGCCTGTTCATCATTTCTAACTCAAAACACCAAAAACACACCCATCCCCGAAGACCAAAGTGCAAATTAATATGAATCTAAATTCAAAATGATTTTAAGATGTCGTTGGATTTTTGTCCACCGCGTGACGCGTTGGTGGGGACATAGAAATACCGGGCGTCCGTCCTTCCGTCCGGTCTTGTTAGCTCCCTCACGTGTACAATTCCTGCCAGATTTTTATAAAACTTATATATCAGATAAAATTTAGAATGGATATGGGGAATATGTCCAAGAGACAACAACCCGACCAAAGAGCAGACAACAGCCGAAGGCCACCAATGGGTCTTCAACGCAGCGAGAAAATCCCGAACCCGGAGGTGGTCCTCAGCTGGCCCCTAAGTAAAATTGTGTACTAGTTCAGTGAAATATCAGCCTTGTTGCTGACAAGTTTAAAAAATCAGTGCCGACACACTGCTTATTGCATTGAGTAAAAACAAAAAGCGACTCAAAGACCAACACTAGTTTACAAGTATATGACATAAACATGAGGATGTAAGAATTTGACAGTAAACCGGATTTATTTTACATTTATTAATGACTTGCTATTTTATTACCAGATTTCCAGTCCCGTTATTGATTTATTGTTGTACTGCGGACGAGCGGGCGGGCTGCTCCAGTCGTTTCCCTGCGATGACTTATGAACCTTTCATCCAAAGGTTTTCAAATTTTAATATGTTGTCACTGATGACAAAATGGAGGTAGAGTTTGATATTGACGATTAACTTTACACCATTCAGCAACAACATTATTTTGATTTGAAATGAAATTCTAGTAGTCTTGATAAGAAATGTTTTAAAATTTTTGAGCCTTCGATTGGGACAAATACATGTACTGGGATTTGTTTTTATATCATTATACCTTTACATAGGATAAAGTCAAGATCGGAAAACCAAAGGGCACGAAGATTTTTTATTAAAATTTTGAATTGGCTTAAATACTTGCATATATCATTAAAATAAAACTGATACAGGAGCAGGAAGATCATTGAAATTGATGTAGTTTTTTTTCATTAATGTTGGTCATTTTTATTCTTGTTAAAACACGAAATACAGAGATTATACCTGATTCAAAAATTAAATTACTTGCTTTGCATCGAATCTATTATATCTGCTATGAGAAGCGGGGAAACGAAAATGTTTTTTTATATACAAAAGATAATTGTTTAAAAACAGTTTTACTGTATATAATTTCAACATATTTTTAGAAACAATGTTACAGTAACTGTTCTTATTTCTTCTTTAATTTTCTAGCATGTAAACTTTTAAATTATTTGCGTTTTTCAAAGTATTAACACGTTTTCACGAATACTGCATGTTTAATTACAGAATGATACCGATGTCTTTATCTGGCATATTCTTGGCTTGCGTAATTGGTATATTTGTATTATCATCAATCTCTTTACAACGTCTGGATTTTACTATACACAATTAGCGTTTTTAGATCAATTTTGGTAATTAACACATACGGTTTTCCTTTTAAGGTACCCTGTAGTGCTAAAAGATGAACCATTTCACAGTCAGAAAAATCCCTCCATTTACATACAAGTGACACATTTATCACCTATTAAGGGATAGTTGATGCTCTTTCTTTATTGTATCATTAGACATTTTCAATTGTAAACATAAACATTCTAATAAAATACATGTACATGTATGTGCATACTCGTGGCTCAAGTTATATTGAAATAATTAATTTGTATTCTCTTGTTTAAAATGAAAAAAGATCACAAATAAGCAGAAGCTAATCTAACTTTTTTCCAAGTCCAGACCAAGATTGGTAGACTTAAGCTTGGGTTGAGAAAACGTACCGTGTTTATCGATTTGATCTTTGTTATTCTAGTTTAGAGTTCATTCCTGAATGACATCGTTGTTTTCATATTTTGAAGTACAAAAGGTAAAGCTGCTTACAATTTAGTACACTGTTATTATAATAGGGCATTTCGTCCTACACCGGAGATTCATGTAGTATTTGCAACTGGACGTTTACACAAATCAATCCATTAACCCATTTATTATGTGTCTATAAGATGCAAAAAAAATATCAGTTTACTGTTACAATGCATCGTCTAAGTTAAAGTTTCCGTTCTGATACAAGCATATCGAATTGTAAACTCTGCTGTAAGGAAAGTTATGAACATTTTAAAGCATTTGTGTTTTGTTATGCAAGCAAGATCTTAAGAAAAAAATCCCCATTACTGTTTTAAATATTTTCCATGGTTCTGGAGTAAAGCTTTGGAGATTTTCTTATTTATTCAAAAAGAAAAAAAATATCATCGGTCCGACATTTAAAAAGCACCCTGCCATTTTTTAATATCATAAATTATATCTTCAATCAGTTCTGTTTTGAATCGGGGAGAACAATATCTACTTCAATTCAAATATTCGCTCGATGTGACTCTCTGAAACCATCAATACGTGAACTTTGTTGCAAAAATTACTATACAAAATATATGGATTTATTATTTCCGTAAATGCGAAATAATCGACACTTCTAACAGCATTTACTAGGGTCTGGATGGGGTCTTTCATATCTGTATTCTATGATAATTTAGGTCATATTTCTGTATTTTTTTATATTTTATGTCCATTGTCATGATTATTTTCTGTTCTGTAAATATTAGACCTTTTTTATCTACTTTTTTGGGAGTAAATTATTTTCTTTTTTTCTTCTTTTAGCTCTAATCACGACCCTCATTTACGTTTGTTGTGCATGCGAGATATAAACTGCAGTCTCGCAAAACTATACCTGTGTAAAGACAACTTAACGTATCAATGTTTCATATAATAACTATGAAGTAAATAAAATGCATTTCTTTACGTACATGAATACATCCGACAAATGTTTGCAAAAATAAGCAAATATTTGTCAGCATTTACTCTGGTTGTAAATGTTTTATAAACCGCGGTCTCTCAAAACTTTGCATACCCGTGTAAAGATATGTTGCAAATATCAATATTTAGCAAAATATTTATGATACTGGAAAGTATTAGTAAATAAAATACATTTCTTTACAAACATGAACGATATCGACAAACGTATGCAAATATAACACAAACATTTGACAGCATTTACATTGGTTGTAAATGTTTTATAAACCGCGGTCTCTCAAAACTTTGCATACGTCTGTAAAGATATGTTGCAAACATCGATATTTATCAAAATATTTATGATACTGGAAAGTATTAGTAAATAAAATACACTTCTTTACATACAAAAACGATATCGACAAACGTTTGCAAATATAACACAAATATTTGACAGCATTTACACTGGTTGTAAATGTTTTATAAACCGCGGTCTCTCAAAACTTTGCATACGTCTGTAAAGATATGTTGCAAATATCAATATTTATCATAATAATTATGATAATGGAAAGTATTAGTAAATAAAATACATGTCTTTACATACATAAACTATTTCGACAAACGTTTGCAAATATAACACAAACATTTGACAGCATTTACTTTGGCTGTAAATGTTTTATAAACCGCGGTCTCTCAAAACTTTGGATACGTCTATAAAGATATGTAGCAAATATCGATATTTGTCAAAATATTTATGATAATGGAAAGTATTAGTAAATAAAATACACTTCTTTACATACATAAACGATATCGACAAACGTTTGCAAATATAACACAAACATTTGACAGCATTTACATTGGTTGTAAATGTTTTATAAACCGCGGTCTCTCAAAACTTTGCATACGTCTGTAAAGATATGTTGCAAATATCAATTTTTATCAAAATAACTATGATACTGGAAAGTATAAGTAAATAAAATACATTTCTTTACATGCATGAACGATATCGAAAAACGTTTGCAAATATAACAGAAACATTTGACAGCATGTACATTGGTTGTAAATGTCTTATAAACCGCGGTCTCTCAAAACTGCCCACACCTCTGTAAAACAGTTATGCAAATTTTAAACTTTGCATACATCTCCTATCCTGGAAAGCGCATGCAAATCTAAAGCCTATGTTTACATATCTTTGGAATATGAATAAAGCTATGGAAATAAAATAATTATCTTTAGCATATCTTTGAGGACGTCCTAAATAATGCCAAAGGAATAATACATTTACATATACATTAGTAGGTCCGCAAATATATCTGGCAGAAAAGTAGTTACATTTGTCAAACATTTACATGATTGCCCAAATTGTTGTAAATCTGCATTTTCGTGTAGTGTACACTTTAGGGTAGATGTAATACATCAACGTCATGCATTATTTTATGTTAACAGTATAGCACGACAAGATGGAAAAACACTATTATCTTTTCCCCCATTTTTGAACTATATATTTAATTGTGATAATATTCTGTCTTATTACTGTTTACTCTAACGCATAATAACATGAAATTTTAAAACTAGGATATAAAATAAATGTAGTTTTAAGGATGATTTGCTTAACTTGGTATGCATTTTTTAAATGACGAAATGAATTAGATTTGTTTTCATGCAATTCATTTTTTTTTTAAAGATGATCAATTTTGTCACAATGTTCTATCTGTACACTTTTGAACGTCAACGAGCGTGTCAATAAATCTAAATTAAATTGATTCTGATAATGTTACATTTGGGCTGTTTTAATACTAGTTCATTTATTTTAATACACTGTATCATTTAAATTTTAAAAATAATTTGATGGAATGGATAGAGAACACTGTAATTGTGCATTTACATGTCACGTAGGGAAAGTCTATAATTAAAACCAACATGTACATACCCCTTAATATGCTGAAGAACCTTATGCATCTAGGTCTGTTAAATGAGAATAGTCTAACAAGCTTTTTAACACATATGTTTCGGATGGGATTTGAAAACTGTTTTCTAAAAGTTAGACTATACGAACTGATTACCTGATAACCAATTAAAAACACGTAAATATGTAAAATAAAATGCATATACATTGGTCAGTTGTAAATGATGCCTGTTTAGAATTTGAATAAACTTGTTTGTAAAATAAAAACATAAAATCATTATTTTGACATACTGAAGTTCTTAATATTAAGATATGCTCTTTAGTTTACTATTACATCTCACAGTGTCTATTTTAAACACAACAATTTATATGAAGTTAATGGTTAAACCAAATAACTCTTATTCGATCCGTCTGTTTTAGATGCCATCAGATGACTCTATATATAAATCTGAGTACTGTTTATCTATCATGACATTACAACTCGATTAGGGATAAAAAAACGGGAAAAAACTAAAATCGACGAAAAGACAACCCACAGTTCACAAAACACAACTAGGAAAACTAAAAACTGAACAAAACGAACCTCCCCAGACCCGGGGGTGATGAAGGGTTATGTAATTGGTTTTCTATGTTTTACTAATATATTGAACAGTTTGTAGTTCAATAATGAGTTAATAATGACATTAAAAGATCTCTTCCCTAGAAGGACTGTTACCTGTCGGCGGAGATCTTTCAATGTCATCATTAACTTATAATTGAACTAATAAAAATATGCTTGTTTCCGAAACAAATATAAATGTAACAGACATAATAGATTGATTAATTTGCATATATTTATGTATACTAGTTATGTAATTCCGTATATACAATATGCAAGATCAAAATATGCAAGATCCTCAATGCTCTTCAACTTCGTAATTTTTTTTAGCCTTTTTAACTTTTTTTGATTCGAGAGTCACTGATGAGTCTTTTGTAGACAAAACACGCGTTTGGCGCAAATACAAAATTTCTAATCCTGGTATCGATGATGAGTTTATATCCACAAATTTGGAACAGAACATTAACCACTTGGATTTAGTTGTGTTTTGGATAATGCGACGCTATCATATTACTATGAGTTCTTTTTTGTGTTAGAATTTGACTGTTTATTATTTAAATTATTAAAATGAGTATGCCGATTCTAATTCGGCTTGTGGTTTTTACTGCCTAGTTGATTGTTAAGTCATGCTCTCTAGAATACTGCATTTTTTGGTTAACGCTATTTTGTGAAACTCAATCATATTTGACATTATTAATAAGTTAGACAAAGTCATGTGTTTTACTAATTAATTAGATACAAATAGTCAGAACGTCGAAACTCTGCCCCTGGCAGGTTAGTTGTATAATATTATCTCAAATATTCAATTTACTAAAAGATGCGTTAATTCTTTAAGTGTCATTACATTATCCTTAATTGAAAATATGAAATTGTATCTTATGCATGTATTTTTGATGCATGGGTTTAGGTCACTGACGTTAAGGCCAAAAAACCATTTTCGTAATTTTTTTTACTACAAATTGAATACATTACGTGTATGCATGTTGGTGTTGAACGCAACTTTCTGTGACTTTGACTACTTCAAGTCGGATATTTTGTTTATATTGAAGTAGACCTATTTTCTGGAGTAAATAACCTCGTTTCCACAGGAGACTAAAATTGCTTTCCTTATCAATTAATATAGTATACGTAGTCAAAAACACATTGCCAAGAACAGGATTGAACCCCGAACCACAAAGTTGACAGGCAAATGATAACTGTATATAATCAGCCAATGAAACACTACGAATAGTCGGGAGTAACTTATTATATGAGATGACGTCAAGACTCGAACCGGTGTCATATATATTTGACAAATAATGCTTGCAGTTAAATCTTTGTTTTATAAGAAATGAATATACTTTTGAAAGATTCATTTATTTTGCATACTTTTGTGTTATAAGTTATTATAGCATTTGACAGAAACCACTTTTGACGACGTAGTGATATGACGACTAACATTGATTGAATTGTCCACTCAAGAGTTTTTTACGTGTATTAGAGCAAATATTCTGTCATTTCTGATTCCACAGGCAACTATGTAACGTGTATGTTGAACCTCTTACAGTTCTTGAAATACGAATGAGTTACGCAATTATACATTTATGTTTGTTTGTTTCCACCGTGTTTTTCTTATATTTGATAAATTGACACCTAAATTTTGTTAAATCGCTTTCCTAACTCCTATCAAGATTATTCTTCTTGTGTCATTGCTCTTTGTTTCGATATGATAAGCCTATTATGAAACTTGAAACAAATGCTGAACAACAAAGCCTGATAACATGTACCGAAGCCATTCGTGATTATAGTATAAAATAAGGAGATGTGGTATGATTCCCAATGAGACATCTAGTCACTAAAGTACAATGATCTGTATTTAAGCAGTTACAGGCCACCGTAAAGTCTTTAACATAGAGCAAAACCCATATCGTATAGTCAGCGAAAAATGCCTCGACATGACAAAATGTAAAACAATTCAAACAGCAAAATCATTGGTCTCATTTATGACAACAATATACGAAAATTAAATATGAAAGAGAGCAACGAACGACATGCAACCACTAAATTGCAGGCTCCTCACTTGGATCAGGCACATATAGAATGTGATGGGGTTAAAAATGTTTTTGAGAGCCTAAGTATTCCCCATTGTTTACTGGGAAAGTGTTGTAACAGCACAACCCATAAGCTGTAAAAATCAGTTTGACATGACTTGATTCATGGGACTGGTACGAACCACAAAAACCATCTCGCATACATCAACTGTATGAATGATCCTTTGTCGTAAACTGCAGCTTCAGATATCGAGTGGTCTAGTATATCAGTAATATACGTAATGTACGTTACGGCTTAATACACCTCCTTGTGAACCCTTGTCCCTGTCGGCACCATGAGCATATAGTCAATACTTTGGTTCTACCTTTATTTTAGTATTAAATCTTATTACATACTTTCAGCTGATAAAGTTATGAAGTAATTGAAAACTGTAATTTTCTATACAAACTTGATACGTATATACTGGCATTGCACATGGTATTGCAATCTCTGACTTATATGACGTCTTTATATATATAGTAAATCCGTTGGAGATTGATAATGTAGTCTGACAAGACATGATTTATCTTTTAGTTATTTGTGCTTTGAACGCGCTTTCAGAAGCTGCGGTACTTTTTGCCTTTTGTCTTTTTGTTGTATGTTTTTGTGATTCATGCCCTTTTCAATAGATTTTTATAATTTGTTCTAATGTTATATTGAAACACCTCTCTCAGGTGAGATGAGGGAGAGGGGTGAGTATTCAAGTAAGGAATCTGTTAATCACTGGTTTTCGTTGGTTGCTATCAGCAATATTTGTTTTTAAGTTCATAACATTAGCCTAAAATTTGGCCGTTTGGTTCATCGTTTTCACTGTTTCACGTTTTGTCATGCTTTTTATGATTACCGTTGTTATCCACGACATGGAGAGGACAATATTTTGATAATAGTATCCTAGCGAAAAACAAACAAAGGCACGATATGCAAAGCTATGTGAAATAACTGTTGTCTTCAAACACAACTAAAGCTGTACAATATATGCAGAGTAGTGTGTCATCTAGTAACGGCACGTAAGTCAAATTAAGTACCTACATCACTGAGCTATTGTATGAAGATTAATAATTTTTAGATGATGATGAGGTTCATATGTAAGTTCAGAATTATGATTATTTTCCCCATATTTTCAAAGATACATGTTCTCATTGTATTGATGGCAACGATATAACCAAGGTCATTTATTCATCTTAAACATACTTACTAATGATAATTGTATATGCCAGTACAAAAATAAATATTTGAGATCAAAGCACATTTAAGCTTACTAATTTCTAATTAGCTATACTACCGCATTCGGTGAACAAAGCTTGATGAGCGACGAATAAAAACGCAATACATGAAACTCTGAATTTGATCTGTAGTTCATGTGGAAAATGCAATGACAATTTCCTTGACAGAGAGAGATAAACACGAAACCAACCCTCCAAAGCGAATTACTCACCTGAAATCAAATATACAACTCCTTTCTGTAAAGTGAACCCACACAAACCAGGATTGTTGGTGGATAGAACTTTAAGTGTGTTTAGGACCATTATCTTTTACATTAAAAAAAGATACAAAAAAAAATTAATGAGTATTGATTTTTTTTTAATTTATAGTCTGAACACTATCTTTGATATTGATATATATCTCGAACATCCTTATGTAATTTAAATCTCTGGTTTTAACGACATGATTTCTACTGATTGTATCAAGTTACAGTACTTGGCCTTACAATTCGTATTTTCGTTGAAATTTGCTGTAATACTTTTTTGAAAATAATATGAGAATAAGGAATACATCTCTACACACATATATATGATACCTTCTCCAGGTATATTTGATAGAATAAAGAAATACATTGTTGACATCACACTGTGTTGCATCACAGCAGTAAACTTGGTACCGATCATGTTATAGAGTTTTTGGTTAAAGGTTGTGTTCTTTTTCTTTATTATTAGAACGTTAAGAAAAAAAGGGTAAACTAAGACGAAAGTATTGTTTAATATTCAATAGTGGGTGTTTTGAAGCCATTTTTCTGCACTTTGTTGAGTCCCAACATCAACCGCGCATTGTATCTATGTGTGCTTTATTAACTAGTTACATGTAAGCGGCAACATAAGTTTCCTGATGTTCAAAAATCACAAAAATGTACGTTGTGTATCTGTATAGATTTAGTGTATTGTGGTTTAAAAAAATGTATACATTAATACATTAATACATAATATAAAAAGAAGATGTCGAATGATTGTCAATGAAACAACTATCCATCGGAGTCCAAATGACGGTGTTGAATTCAGTACCCAAAACAAGTTCAATAATGAGAAAACCCCATACCATATTGTCAGCTATTAAAGGCTATAAAATCAACCTTATTTATCATTTCATATCTTTTTGAATATTACAGATCAAGATCGGAAACATAATTAAAGTTCGTTCTTACAGAAGTTTAGCGTGTGTGGAGTCAAATGTCAATTTAGTGAATGGAGTTGAATACTGATTACTGGTGAGTATCTCGAGTATATCTCTGCTCGATTTGGGAAGGGAGGTCTGTGTTTACATCTCCCCTTTAATGTAATGTTCATCACATTACTAAATGAACTACAGATCAGAATAAGAGTTTCTTATAATGCGTTGTTATTTTTCACTCAGCAACTGTTTGTTCACAAAATGCTTATAGCAGAAGTATAATTAGTACCAATTGCTCAAAATTTACATGTGCTTTGTTTTCGAAATTTTGTTTTTGCAGTGGTTTATACAATTATCATTAATAAGGATGTTTAAGATAAATAAGGAACCCGGATTTTATTGTCTATAAAGTGTAAACTATG
Organism: Mytilus californianus; assembly: GCF_021869535.1. Classification (NCBI taxonomy): domain Eukaryota; kingdom Metazoa; phylum Mollusca; class Bivalvia; order Mytilida; family Mytilidae; genus Mytilus; species Mytilus californianus. The sequence goes on along the minus strand of NW_026262734.1, from coordinate 25,959,601 downwards.
GAAACTATGAGACAATACAGAAAAAGAGGTCATGATTCTAAATTTGAATATAAACCTCATCAACATTTCAAAATCTTTAATCATCATAGCTCAGTAATGTAGGTATTTGTTTCCACGATGATACACTATTCTGCACATATTGTAAGGTTGTTGTTGTAATTGTTATTTCACATAGCGTTGAATGCTGTTCTTTTATCTGTTTTCGTAAGGTTCGTATCAAAGTATTGTTCTTCTCCCTGTCTTAGACAATAATGTTAATAATAAAAAAGCATATGACAAAATGTGTAACAGCTCAAATGAAAAACCAAACTACTTGATTTATGCTAAATAATAAACTTAAAATCAAACATGACTGACAGCAACCGACAAAATCAAGTGCATTACAGCCTTCCGAAAGCGTGTTCAAAGAAAAATACAAGTATAAATTAATCATGTTGTCTTTGCAGACTACAATATCAATCAGTAAGCATCCAATAGATTTACTGTAAAGACGGCATAAATAGTCAAAGAAAAGCAATACCATGTGCAATGTCAATATATAAGTAGCAAGTTTGTATAAGAAATTAAAGTGGTTTTTTTTTACATGTAGTTTTTATTATTTTTTTAAATTACATTTATCACCTGAAAGTATGTTATAAAATGTAATACTAAAAGAAAAGTTGAACCAAAGCATCGACTAGATGCTGATGATGGAAACAGGGATAAGGTTTTGCAAGGAGATGTATAAACCCGATACGTGTACCAGATCACTCGATACCTTAGCTGAGTTTACGATCAAGGATTGAACAAACATGTATGGGAGTTGGTGTTTATACTTCGTGCCAATCTAATTAGTCAAGTCATATCCAACTGCTTTTCACAATTATTCAAATTGGTTGTGCTGTTACAACACAGTCCCAGGTAAGGGGGATATTTTTACACTTATAAACATGTTCAAGCTCTAAAGTCCTAGAGAGGACCCTGCAATTTAGTGGATATCGTTGGTTGCTCTTTATCATATTTAATTTTTGCATATTGATTGTCATGAATGAGACCAATGATTTTTCCAATTGAAATGTTTCACATTTTGTCATGTCGAAGCCTTTTACAACTGACTATACGGTATGGGTTTTGATCGATGTTAAAGACCTTTAGGTGTCATATATGCATGTAGCTGCTTAAAAACGCGTCATTTTACTTTGCTGACTAGATGTCTCATTGAAAATCAAAACCCATCTCCTTATTTAACTTTAACTAGGAATTGCTTCGGAACACGTTATAAAGCTATGTTGCTTAGCATTATTTTTCAAGTTTTATAATAGGTTTATCAGATAGTAATACAGAACAATTAAAACAAGAAGAATAATTTTGAAAGGCGTTAGTTGAGCGATGTCAAAAGAATTGAGGTGTCAATTCATCAAACTTTAGAGAAACATGGCAAAACAACCAAACATGAATTATAACTGCACAACTGATTCATATTTTAGGAACTGTATTGCAGTCAACATGCCAGACAAATAGTTGCCTGAGGAATCAGAAATGGCGAAATACTAGGTATGATACACGAAATTAAAAAAAAATTCCTGAGCCATGTCAAGATTTACACGACCAAAAGGAACATAATAATACAGACAAATAAAGATAAAACTGCAAAAGTGAAAAAAAGGATATATACCATCAGTATCTAGAATCTTTAACGCAAGACCATCCTGTACTGTTTGTCATGTTGGGACTCGATATTTATTTATTAGGTCTAGGTACCATTTGATGAACTTTTTGAGAAAAAGGATCAGACAATTCCTGAGAAAACCCTGGCACTTTGAATTACCAAGTCGGACTAACAGCTGCATTCTCTTGCATATCATATAAGTTGTGAAATATATACTGAATACGCGGATGAAGTGGTATTTGGCTACCATGGTGAGAACAATTTATAATTCAAAATCGTCTCATTTGTTATAGACTCCGGTAATAAGATGGCTGCTATAGTACAATCCAAGGTGTGTGTCTCAAAATGAGACAAAGGAAGGTTTGTTTGTGGTTAAAGCAATCTTTTTCTCAGGAGGCTATCTTAACGGGACCAAATAAGAAAAGTTTGGATTGTTAATCGAGAGAATGTAATTAATATATTTCCATGTGAAATTAAATTATCTACCTTTTTCGCTCTTCTTCTTGATAACAAGGGTCTGAAAAACGTCAGACTCATACGAAAATAAGAAATAGTAGGTAAGGAGAGCCACACAGTTGGTTGCCATAGGAATGTCAACCACTTGCTGGACAATTCTACCTTTAAATTCAACAAATATGTTGAAGACATTATAATTAAACTCAGGTTCAAACTCCTACAGATGGGTGCAGTCCTAACCTGTACAGCAAGTTAACTTGCTAACCAGACATTTTGACTGGTCAAAGGTAACCTGCGACAGTATGTAGGAATAGCTCTGACCAATCATAGGACCACAATCAAGTTAACTTAAAAAGCGGACTTGGTCATAGGACTGTTTTTATAACTACCGAAAAAGTTAACTTTGATACAGGTCCGCTACTATTATAAGTTAACTTCGAAACCAATCATGCAATACGTTAACTTTAGTTTTGACAACTCCGATCGAACCAGACCTGATCTCAAGTTAACTTTTGGCTGGTCTACTCAACACTAACTTAACTTGTTATCAGGACCGCTCTACATCGATGTCTTTGTTTCTTGATATAAACAATACAGATTTAATAAATTTGTAAATAAAGTACGCATAAAACTTTGCTTGTCTCGAGTTGCTCAGTTGTTATACAAATTTCTCCGTGATCTGTCTTTTTATAATCTGAAAACAATATTGGTTACACTACTAACGTACATTGAATATATATTTCAATAAATATCAAATTCGTTAAGTCGTATTATACATGTATTCTATTTAAAATGTTTAAGTTCTGGTCTGTTTTAAAATGCAGCATTAATCTTGAAAACTTGGTTATAAGATAAAATCGATGAACAATGAAAATTATTAACGAATAGTACATAGATTGTATAAAATAATCATGATAAATGAAAGCAATATTGGTGTACAGTTACTAATATTTATCATGTTTAAGGTCGGCTATAATTCTGAGTACTCACACTACTACTGTTTCTTTTTCTGCATCAATTAACAGTGCCAGCATGGCTTCTTTTTACTCAAATAATTGAATCATCAACACAATAATATCTTAGACTGGCTTGTTTACCAATATTATTTGACCGCATCAACCAAAACTGTCAATATTTGCGATTTATTATGTAAATGTATATTGTCGCATAACTAATCAGTACTTTTTTAAGATGGATTTTATAATACAAATGTCAACAATATTGGAGCACAATGACTACAAATTTTTTCCGCATCAACTTAGAATGCCAGCATATCCTCTTTTTATTCAAATCATGATTCGTAACAAAAAATCAGTAGTTTTGATACCTCTAGCTGGCTAATTTAACAAAATCATTTGACGGTATCAACCAAAACGGACCATATTTGTACTTTTTTATGTTAGTTTATATGGCCGCATAATAAATCAAAAAGTTTGTTTTTGTCAGGATGGATTGTATTATACAAATGACAGCAATACTGGAACGCAATGACTACACATTTTTTTCTGCATCAATTTAGAATGCCATCATGTCCTCTTTTTATGCAAAATATTGAGTCGCCACAAAAAAAAAGGTACTGTTGATACCTCTGGTTGGGTGGTATAACAAAATTATTTGACTGTATCAACCAACACTGACCTCGATTGCACTTGTTTATGTAAATTTAAATAACCACATACTAAATCAGTAATTTTTTTTTGTCAGGATGGATTGCATAATACAAATGACCGCAATATTGGAACACAATGACTACAATATTTTGTACGCATCAATTTAGAGTGCCAGCATGTCCTCTTTTTATTCAAAATATTGACTCATAACAAAACTTCAGTAGTTTTGATATCTCGGGCTGGCTCATATAACAAAATTGTTTGACGGCATCAACCAAAACTGACCATATTTGCACTTTATTATGTAAATTAATATGGCCACATGATAAATCAGTTACTTTTTTTTATGCCAGGATGGATTTTATAATACAAATGTCAGCAATATCGGACACAATGACTACAATATTTTGTACGCATCAATTTAGAGTACCAGCATGTCCTCTTTATATTTAAATTATTGACTCGTAATAAGAATTCAGTTGTTTTGATACCACCGACTGGCTTGTGTAACAAAATTATTTTACATTATCAACCAAAACTGACCATATTTGCACTTTTTTATGTTAATTTATATGGCCGCGTATTAAATCAGTAAGTTTTTTTTTTTGTCAAGATGGATTGAATAATGCAAATGACAGCAATATTTGAATGCAAAGACTACAAAATTTTGTCTGCATCAATTAAGCGTGCCAGCATGTCATCTTTTTATTCTAAATATTGACTCATCACAAAAAACAAGGTAGTTTTGATACCTCTGGCTAGTTCGTTTAACGAAATTATTTGACAGCATCAACCAATGCTGACCATATTTGCACTTTTTTATGTAAATCTATATGGCCGCATTATAAATCAGTTAGTTTTTTTTTTGTCAGGATGGATTGTATAATACAAATGATTATCAATATAGTTACACAATGACTACAAAATTTTGTCTGCATCAATTTAAAGTGCCAGTATGTCTTATTTTTATCAAAAATATTGACTCACCACAAAAAAAAGTAGTTTTGATGTCAGCGGCTGGTTTGTAGAAGAAAATTATTTGACCGCATCAACCAAAACTGACCATATTTGCACTTTATTATGTGCCAAAAATTCCGTTTATAAATTTTGAAATTATAAAGAAACTAAGGTTTCAACTCCCTCAGGCTATTTTTTAAGGTACTTTTGCCATATAGCTCTTCAACTGTTTCGGTACTTATACATCCTCGGATTTCAGATGTTTGGCTTTGAGCGTTCCTGATGAAGGTAAATCCTGAAAAGCGCTTCGGACGCATGAAATTATTAAACGTGTTGTTTTCAATTTATTATGTAAATTTATATGGTCGCATAATAAATCAGTATTCTTTTTTATATCAGGATGGATTGTATAATACAAATGACAGCAATATTGGAACACAATAAAATTGAGAATGGAAATGGGGAATGTGTCAAAGAGACAACAACCCGACCATAGAACAGACAACAGCAGAAGGTCACCAACAGGTCTTCAATGCAGCGAGAAATTCCCGCACCCGGAGGCGTCCTTCAGCTGGCCACTAAACAAATATATATACTAGTTCAGTGATAATGAACGCCATACTAAACTCCAAATTGTACACAAGAAACTAAAATTAAAAATAATACAAGACTAACAAAGGCTAGAGGATCCTGACTTGGAACAGGCGCAAAAATGCGGCGGGGTTAAACATGTTTATGAGATCTCAACCCTCCCCCTATACCTCTAGCCAATGTAGAAAAGTAAACGCATAACAATACGCACATTAAAATTCAGTTCAAGAGAAGTCCGAGTCTGATGTCAGAAGATGTAACCAAAGAAAATAAACAAAATGACAATAATACATAAATAACAACAGACTACTAGCAGTTAACTGACATGCCAGCTCCAGACTTCAATTAAACTGATTGAAAGATTATGTCTTCATCATATGAATATCAGGCACAATCCTTCCCGTTAGGTGTTTAGTATCATACCATAATAACATATATGAGAAGAACATAACCCGTGTCATGCCAACAACTGGTTTTTAAATAAATGTGTTTAGTGCCGATGCAAAGACCCTATAAGTAAATCAATATTAACGCCAAAATATGCAATCTTTAATGACCTGACAACAGTATCGTAACTATATCCCTTCTTAATAAGTCTATTTAAAGGTTTTGTTAGCTTCAGTGGTGAATACTGACATTTTTGTGCTTTATAAAGAATATTTCCATAAAAAATTGGATGTGAAATACCTGAACGTATAAGAAGTCTGCATGTTGAGCTATATTTACGAATGATGTCCTTATACCGATGATGAAATTTAGTAAATGTTTTGACTAGTTTGTGATATCGAAAACCCTGGTGTAATAATTTTTCAGTAATACATAAATTTCTCTCGTTAAAATCTAAAACATTGTTACATACACGAGCGAATCGTACAAGTTGAGATATATAAACACCGTAAGATGGTGACAAGGGAACGTCACCATCTAAAAATGGATAATTAACGATAGGAAATGAAAAATCATCTCTTTTATCATATATTTTAGTATTAAGCTTTCCATTAATGATATAGATATCAAGATCGAGGAAAGGGCAGTGGTCATTGTTAGTATTAGCTTTATTTAAAGTAAGTTCAATAGGATAAATTTCTTTAGTATACATACTGAAGTCGTCATTATTGAGAGCCAAAATATCATCCAAATATCTAAAAGTATTATTAAATTTGTGTATCAGATGTTGTTTCGATGGGTCTTTGGTGATTTTTGTCATAAATTGTAACTCATAGCAATACAAAAAAAGGTCCGCAATAAGTGGTGCACAGTTAGTCCCCATTGGAATTCCGATAATCTGACGATATACGGAATCTCCAAAGCGAACAAAAATGTTATCTAGTAAAAATTCAAGGGCATATATAGTATCAAAGCATGTCCAATTGACATAGTTTTTTTGTTTATTGCTACTAAAAAATGACCTAAAAGAGTTTGAACATATATATTCACATTCTGACTTTTTAAATGCCCATTTAATTAGGTGTGTGAATTTTTTCTTGATGAGAATGTGAGGCAATGTGGTATATAGGGTAGAAAAATCAAAACTTTGAACAGATTCAAAATCACCAATATATGCATGTAATTTATCAAGTACTTCCAACGAGTTCTTGACACTCCAAAAGTAATTAATTCCACTATTTTCGAAGGCCTTATTTGAACAATTTATTATCAGGTTTTTGATTGTACCAAGTGTACTGGTAAGAAGAATAGACAATTTAGTAGTGGAACAATGGCTTGAAGACGAAATAAATCTATATTTGTAAGGTGTTTTGTGTAGCTTCGGAAGCCAATACATAGTTGGGACTTTCATTGTATTTGGTTCTGCTTGTAAAGCGGTAGCTAAAAGTTTATGTTTGTTAATGACTACATAATTTTGTGTGCATCAATTTAAAGTGCCAGAATGTCCTTTTTTTATTCAAAATATTGACTCGTTACCAAATTTGAGTAGTTTTGATACCTCAGACTGGCTTGTATTACAAAAAAAGTTGACAGCATCAACCAAAACTGACTATATTTGCACTTTATTATGTAAATGTATATGGCCGCATAAGAAATCAGTATTTCTTTTTATATCATGATGGATTGTATATATAATGAAAAATGACAGCGATATTGGAACAAAATGTTGTCCGAATCAATTTAGAGTGCCAGCATGACTTTTTTTAATTCAAAATATTGACTCGTCACAAAACATTAGGACTTTTAATACATGTAATATCTCAGGTTGGCTCGTATAACAAAAGTGTTTGACCGCATCATCCAACACTGACATCACTGATAATATTTATACTTTATAATTAAAAGTATGAGAAAGTATCAGATCGGAATAGTATACTGGCTGACTGTAAGTATATTATGTCGTTTGGTTGATTTTCTTGGTAGCTAAAAGTCCAGGGGCAAATATTTAATTCATGTTCAGGACAAGAATATTGTTTTTATCGGTAGAGATGATTCTGCCGAAATTGACGAGATAGTTCATAACTTTACAACACCTTATATATCTGGACACTATACAATTTTCGTTTTAACATTTGTCAAAAACAGAATCGTAAATCCAAGGCAAACAAGGAGAATAACAATGAAAAATCCATGAAATGCATATAATTATATTTAGAAAGAGACAGTAGTAAATGGGGAACGAAGCAATGTAAACAATGATGTTTCTATCCCATCATATAAAAATAATTTTCCAATGCATTTGATAACCTTTCTATTCGCCTTCCAATTGAAAAAAAAAACACCAAAACAATTTCCTTTCTTTTTGATAGCTGCATGTATATATGTCGATTAACAAGTAAGAAATGTTATAGCCATTATTTAATGTATATAAGAATTTTTCGATGTGTATAATATGTATACAGAGTCACTAACGAGTATAATATATGTGCTATACTGGGGGAAAAGAACAATGCGATTATTTTGTCCACAGGTCTGGTCTGTAGCAGACTTGTCTTAAGGTCTGCAGCAGTCCTAAAAAAGAAGACCTAGGTCTGGTCTACCACCGACGAAGCTAACTTCCTTGTCTGCTAAACATTTCTTTAGTTAACTTGGAAAGCAGTCAAAAAGTCTGCTCCAAGTTAATGTTTGTACAGGTTAGGACTGCACCCATCTGTAGTTGACTTTATATGAATTTGGCTACACTTTTTAGGTCCCTTGTGGTCATATAGCAGCTATTCTACATATTTATACATCTCGGATTTCAAATATTTATGTTTGAGTGTTCTTGATGAAGCTGAATTCAGAAAAGCACAGGAAATTTATAAAGCGTTACTTTCGTTTTCCATCTATATAACGTGCACATTTGTATAATCAATTACAGTTACTTTTCTGATCACAGTATAATTTTAAAAGAGATCTATTCGTAGTTCTTTATATTTTGTATGCAACTGTCCTTTGTTTTTTACCAATCTATATCTCAAATGCACGAAGATTCTCATCAATGTTACCAGGATGAAAGGTAAATTGGTAGACGAGAAGTCCGTTTCGTCTATACAAAACTCATCAGTGTCACTAGAATCAGATCAATTTCATGCTAGAATAGTATATGACAACGGTTTTTTAAAATATGAAAGCCAAAGTAATTGAGAAGTTGAACAGTATTAAACCAAAATAAATTTGTTCTAATATGTATTTCCTGTATGAAGTATACAGATGGACGCATACTTCTTGATTATAAAAGTGTTGTGATAGGATGATATTTGAATATTAACAATCAACATTGGACAACGAATTTCCCCTTTGATATCAAAAGTTTATTGTAAAATATTGTCACTGGCATCGTAAGAGTCATTTCCCGTTTGATAATAACCACTGGCTGAGTCCAGGGTAGAAAACCAAGTATTCTGCCTTAATGCGTCAATTCTCGATAATGGTTAGCTATTTTTGATTAGAGTTTATTCATTTATACTGCGAAAATCAATGAATAGCCGAATTGAATTTTATCGTTTGCAAACTACAAATATGTATGAGCTCCAAGGGGAATAGAAAGACGAATTATGATATTTTCAAGCATTCTTTGAATCTCATTTTGGAATTCTTGCCTAAGAGCTAGCGGCATGAGGGTCTGGCTTTGCTTAATTGGTAAGACATTTCCGGTATTTATCTTATATCTTAATATGTCAGTTTATCCAAGATGATTTTGGAGATAAAAAAAAGCCTTTGAATTTTTTAACAGCAGCTCCTGAATAGCATGGTTTTGACTTTCGTCTAAATTACTTTTAACTATATCAAATACTTACGCTTGGTGATGTGGTAACGAGACACATTTTGACTGGTCAATTATATTACTTAAGATTCATTACACGCAGGGATAGCCTTATTTTCCTACTCTATACAGTGTGTTTGCAACTATACTACCTTTATTTTATTTTTTAACATTGAACTGATAGTGTCAATAATAAGGGTCGTACAATGTGGTAATTCATGCATTGGTTTAACAGTTTTTATCCATTCGTTTGATGCGTTTGAGCTTTTGATTTTGCCATTTGATTAGGGACTTTCCTTTTTTGAATTTTCCTCGGAGTTTAGTATTTTTATGATTTTACTTTTTAGCATGCAAAACCATCTTATTTCTGGACTTGTTTCATGTATCATAATTTGGATAAACATGTTATCTTTCAGATTGCTAACAATGTCGGAGAAATTCATTGATTGCCTTTCTAGCTAAATGGTCAATTTTATTCATAAGTTGATTAAATAAGGTACCTAACTTTCAACATGTCAATAGATGTTGTCCATTTGTTGGAACAAAATATTTACTTTTGATTGTACAATCTTGTATGGACCAGTTGACATTCAACTTCTTCTAGCTGCATGTGCTTCAGTTGCTCATCAATGTATTGTTTCAGGTGAAATAGCACGATAACTTTGTAAACTATGACTGGAATAAACTGATGAAGTTGGCTCACTCATATTGAATGTAATGAATTCCACTTTACAACAACAAAAAATATTTGAATACTTCACATAATTTTTTTAAACGTATTAATTTCTCTAATATAGGGGACTCAAATCCCACCGCCCTTGCCACAAAAACGTAGCGTACAGAGGGTAAAGTTACAAACTGGTAGCGTGATGAAAAGCTGACATTGTAATACAGTAATACCATTGGTAACATGGCATTGCTTTTTTAAAATTTATAATAAAGAACTACAATTGTTTAAATCTTGCAAATAAAGTTTAATAACAACATAGCCTTAGTATATTTACAAAATGAAAACCCACCAGAGCTTTAAAAATAACTGGGACCCTTCTTTAAATTTATAGTAATTGGCTAAATGTAAACATTAGGGTAAAATCAACGGACGAAGACAAAATATTTTGGACAAAGCCACAGGTCAGTAATTAAAAGAAATATAGAGGTTAACATAAACAGTTAATTTTATAAATCCTGGTCGTGGTTTGCGAAGATTGCATTGAAACCCCTCTGGTATATAACAACAGGTCAAGTAATTTCAAAGTCCCTGGTAGCGGGTCGCAATCCTCATGTTGCAGAAGATGCAGGGTTTAAAAACATCCATGGGCATCTATGGGAAACTACGGGATGTTCCATTGCTTTAATGTCGCTAGTATATCAAAGATATTCTCACTCCATACTCATGCGTGTACTCTAACCGAAAACAAAATACGATTGAGGGAGGTTCCAGTATTTTTTAATCTGTGAACGTTTGAAAAAAGGACAATTTTGGGCATGTAGGGCTTAATGAAATAATAAAATAACAGGATAAAGCCTATATTGTTATATTAGGCCCTAACATAATTGAATAAATAAGGTGAGAACAAGTGACAAGAAAGGGGTGATGAACTAAAACATGGCTAGTGTCTGTCATCAGGGAAATCAATGAGACGAACTTATGCCGATAATTTCCAAAAATGAACAATAACAAGCAATAAATACAATATAAAGTACATGCACCTGCAATAGAAAGAGTGTTCATATAGTTCATTCATTGATCTCACACGCGATATTGATACTAGTACTCAAATCAAAACGATAAAAAACGTGTAAAACAACAAGTAAACGATGATTCAGTAATCATAAAAAAAAAAAAAGTAAACATGAATTAATCATACACAAGAACCTGCCTGACCCTTAACCTTATCATTATCCATAACGTTTCAAAAATGAAAACGACGTTAAGACTAACAGCAGTCTACAAAACACTGCACAGAAATTTAAAGTCTGAGTAAAAAACCAAATCTAGGTGAACTCAGGTGCTCTGGAAGGATTAGTTTCACTGCTTCACTGTTGGCACCCGTCGTGTTGCACTACTACAAGTGGAACATTTCCGAAGTCATGTGTGACACAAATCTGCAATCACAGTCAGCCAACTTATGATGGCGTCCGTAAAAACTTTCCAAGGGATGACTTAAACTTTTTCATTAGGATACCTTGTTCAAATGCTTCTTTGAATGCAGCAACTCTCTATCTAGAAAATGATATGATTATAAACAAGCTCCAGGATATCGTATCACCTTATGTATATATATATATATATGTTGTGTGTGCTGTATTTAGACCCCTCTACCAGGAAAGTTGTTCTGCATGCACACGTATAAACATTGCGGTTTTTATCCGACGAAATCATAAGTTTGAACGTTGCTTTCAATTTAGACTTGTTTATATTTTTTCGTTTGGGCTTGTATTATATTTGCCTTCGGGTTTATATGATCCGTTCATCCTATGTTGACTCTTTCAAAATTCAAGAGTATATCCTAAATTGAGGTAAATTATATGGCCTTCCAAATACCGTTTCTATTCCTAACATTACTGAAAAGACATTAATTGTCGAAATCCGGATATGGTGTACACATTTTTGCACCTCATGTTTGCAGTATACCATCTTTTCCGCAAATTTATTGTTTTCTGTTTGGTAATAAATTAATAATAAGATCTATTTTGTTACATATTGTGATCCTTTTTTTTGCCAATCGCCAATGGCAGTCAGCAGGGTTTAAGAACATCAGTTGTTCCACCTGCTTGTCAAATGCGTTTTGTTAAAATATACTTTTTCACTCATTTGGTATTTTGGAAAATGTTGTTTGTGTTGTATTTAGACCCCTCTATCAGACAATTTGTTTTGCATGCACACGTATAAAAATTGCGGTTTTTATCCAACGCAATCATAGGTTTGAACGTTGTTTTGAATTTAGACTAGATATATATATATATACATGTATATACAAGTCTAAATTGAAAACAACTTTCAAACCTATGATTGCGTTGGATAAAAACCGCAATTTTTATACATGTCCATGCAAAACAAATTTCTTGGTAGAGGGGTCAAAATACAGCACAAACAACATTTTCCAAAAGACCAAAAAAGTGGAAAAAGTATATTTTAACAAAACGCATTTGACTAACAGGTCGAACAACGGATGTTCTTAAACCTTGCTGACTGCCATTGGCGATTGCCAAATAAACGGATCACAAGATGTAACAAAATGGATCTTTATTATTAATCTAATACCAAATAGAAAACAATAAACTTGCGGAAAAGATGGTATACCGCTAACATGAGGTGCAAAAATTTGTACACCATATCCGGATTTCGACAATTAATGTCTTTTCAGTGGTGTTAGGAATCGAAACGGTATTTGGAAGGCCATATAATTTACCTCAATTTAGGATATACTCTTGAATTTTGAAGAGTCGAAATAGGATGAACGAATCATATAAACCCGAAGGCAAATATAATACAAGCCTAAACTAAAAAATATGAATAAGTCTAAATTTAAAACAACGCTCAAACCTATGATTGCGTTGGATAAAAACTGCAATTTTTATACGTCTGCATGCAAACCAAAGTTATTGGTAGAGGGGTCCAAATACAGCACTAACAACATTTTCCAAAAGACCAAAAAAGTGAACAAGTATATTTTAACAAAACGCATTTGACTTTCAGGTCGAACAACAGATGTTCTTAAATCCTGCTGACTGCCATGACGATTGCCAAATTAACGGATCACCAGATGTAACAAAATGGATTTACCCCATATGCAAGCACTAGCGCAACTGGGATGTTGCTAAATATAAATGGATAATTCACAATGTGAGTACTCAGCATATAATAGGACACTGAATTCTAATTTACGTTTGGAGATGTTCATTTTCAACTTAAGGGTTTTCTTTTCGTCTTTTACTTATAAATTAGTCGAAATAACAGTTTGAGCATTTCAAATTTGGCTAAGTAAGGCGTCGATGTAATATTTACATCAAACACATAGATCAATATGTGTTGATTTCTTAATTGGTACTAAGTGAAATTTATTATATATGTCTTTAAGTTTAGATTGTGTTCAAGGTAACAGCACGTTTTGATTTTGAGTCTGTACATAGTAATCGTTAAAGTACTTTATAGCTTTTTTTACATTGTACATTACACTTTTTTAAAATTTATTTGAAGCTCATTTATCAGGCTTTTACTCAATATTAACATATCTTTTTCGAAAATTCGTCAAATGGATTTTAAATGGGGAACAATATTTTGGTTCATTAAGCATACAAATGAAAATATCACTTATTATGTTAGTGCATCCAAGAAGATCGTTTTAATTAGCATACTCCGGGAGCGCTCAAAACCGAACCTTTGAAGCAAAGAATGCACAAATACTCGAGGAACTATATGACCAGGAGGGACCTTAAAAGAATAACAAAAATTAACTGTAAATATTGCTAAAGAAAGTTTGAACCATAGTTTCTTGGAAATATTTCCACGAAAATTTAAGATTAAAGTGATAGAGTAAAGAATTTCTAAATCTATTGTTCGTGAATGATGGCCACAATACCGCTAACCATATGAACACTGGTAAGATATATATATATATATATATATATATATGATGAATTTGAATAGTTACATATTGTTCGATATTGATCATAAGTATTAGCATCTTATGTTAAAGACGAATAATTGGAGAAACGACAAACCTTTAAGGATGTTTGTTACTGTTGTATTCAATTCTTTGTCAGGTATCCGGAATCCTCTATTTTTATCGATGTAGTGCTAATAGAAATTATGCCCGCTAACCCTTTTCATAATTTCATTACATATAGTTCAATAAACCATTTTTGAAAATCTTATAAAATCCTTGTTATTTTTTCATAGGTGTTGAAAGAAAAAAGAAGCCATTGTAAAATGTATGAACAATCTAGAGAGAATCATTTCCCGCCAATTCTCAATTTTTTTTCTGCTTTTTAAGTTCCTTAATTTGTATACTATCAATTTATTACATTCTTTTAAAAAGCTTGTTATTTTGAAACCAAGGAGCGAACATCCTTAAATGAGTATGAAATTCTGGTAATTTGTTTTTTCATTATATTTTTTCATCATTATGTTTTCCATCATTTTGAAACCGATAAAATCAGTTATGCAGATTAACAAACTGCTTACCCTTTCCTACCACATCCGTTTCCGGTTTTGATTGGGGGTATTGGTTCGCAATATTTAATTGGATTGGTTTAGTTTTTTGTGTTTGGAATTTTATTTGGGTGTTGTTGTGGTCATAGTATAGGTAATTCTTCTTCGATTTGTTATTTTTAATTGCTTCTATGATATCTTTTATCTTTTTATTCGTTAATGTGGATTAAGATACGACGGATTGGAATATAAGCTATCGCGTTAGAAAATGCTGCAAACAATACTTTTTGACTACATATTTGTATCAATTGTACATCTGTACTGGCCGACTTGTTGTTGTATTGATATGAAGCAGAATTCTTGCAAAAACTTTCCAAGTACTTCACGAAACTTCTTCAAATTATTAACATCAATTCTATCAGCCATCGAAGCCTAGTCTTTAGTTTTCTATGTTGTGTCATCTGTACTATTATTTGTCTGTTTGTCTTTTTATTTTTGGCCATGGCGTTGTCAGTTTGTTTTCGATCTATGAATTTGACTGTCCCTCTGGTATCTTTCGTCCCTCTTTTAAGAGTTATTGAGAAACTATCTATTGACGGCGTGAACCAGATGTGGACGTTTAAACATTTCAAAGACCTGTTTGAGCACATATAATCGAAGTCCTTTTTCTATTACAAAAGTATAAAAACATATGATTTTTCTACCCTTTATAGGAGTATTCTTAATTCAATACTTAAAGACATATTGAAAGAAGTGGTCTTAATTTGTCTCATAAAACAGAATAGCCAGCGTTTAAACAAATCTCTTTTAAAATAATACTTTGTAACGATTACTCTGACTGAAATAAAAAATACTCTGACACTGCCATTATCATAATGCTTGATTTCCTGATTGACATGATAGTTGTTACGTTTAGGGGACGTGCTTTTAAACACAAAGTTGGCATTCCTATTGACACCAACTATGCTCTTCTAATAGCCGACTTTTTCTTTTATTCATTTGAGGCATAATTCATACAGGAGTTTCTTATGGGGAATGAATAGAAGCTTGCACTAATCTTTAACTTAACGTCCCGCTATGAAGATGATTTACTTTGACTAAATATTTTAAGGGTTTGCAACAATGTTGAACATACTTATCGCATCGATCTTGAGATAAGGGATACTGTGAATTCATCATTATTCCTGAGATACCAATTGTTTTGTGATGTCGTTGGTGAAGGTGGACCACGTATTTAAATGTTCAACGAAAAGCAAATTTTCTTAAGGCTTGCATACAAATTTTGGTACAACTTCGAAATCCAATATCAACGAACATACGATGTTTCCCTAATCAATGAAAACTGGTACCCAGGAAAAAAAATTATTCCACAGTACAACAGATACAATTAAATTGCTTATCAATTGTTTCCTTGCGAATCTAAAACTGGATGAATAATTAGTTTATTGTTGGTGGCCGCTTAATGGTAGAAGTAGATGTGCAAGGGTGAAAAAAGATAATTTTAGCTTGCTAATCTTTAAATTTCTATTTCTATGTAGCAACATTTTAGAAGCGCCTCCATATGGAATGTACATCTCCCATGGGATACGTTATACCAGCGGTTGCATTTCCTATCATGATTTCCTTGATAGAGGTTTGCTGCTTACAAGGAAACTACCAAACCAAGAGTTCCAAGTGGTTAATTTGAAATCAGCCCTTCGAACATTTTACAGACGCCATCACGATTTGGTTGATCGTTATGGAATATCTTTTTTACCTATGACAACGGATATGTTCAAATTGTTATACACATTTCCATCCTCTTTTCCTCAAATGTGACATAACCAAATAAGTCTTATCAACGATCGTTTACTTACATGAGCATCACGACGATTGCCATGTACTTAGTATTTAGCAGGATGGATCTGCTTACCCTTCCATAACACATGTAATCACAACCAGTTTTTTGTGAGGTTCTTGCTGCTAAGTCGTACGTTTTGTATTTTGTGTTTTGTATACTGTTATGTATCTTTTGATCTTTTTACCATGGCGTTTGTCATCGACTTATGAGTTTGAATATCCTTCGGTATCTTCCGACTCAATCTCCAAAATAGTCTTTATCTCATTTCATCTCCCTCCTATATACCTCATAAATGTGTTGGGTTGATGTCTGTTGTGTTAATCCCACATATTAGTAAACCAAATGATCGGAATAGCATGTCAGACCCTATCAAATTTCACCAAGACATCAATCCTACAAATTCAGCTATGCACTTCTATTATTGAATATCGTTTTGCCAGAATTGATTAACATAATTAAAATTAATCATATTGTAAGTGAAATATTCATTTTGCATTTACAATAAGAAGTCGATACAATTTACAGTCACTAAACAAGTCTTCTTTATAGCGACTAACATTGGTTAAAAGTTCCCCTTTCAAATTCTCTTTTGTCATCTTTTGAAAGAGTCTGCCATTTTTGATTAAAAAGGCAGTTATCTGTATAGTAAAATCCTCCCCTTAGTTTGCCTGAAATATGAATGAATAACAACTTTAGGCATTTCTGTTTGTTTGTTTCTGTATTTTTTACAAGTCCATTAAATTTGCTTGAACAGTGATTTTATTATTTTTTTTAAACAACAGCGCAGTGCTGGCAGAGACATGGCCACCACTTTGAATTTCTTCGTGGCTGAGAAATGTCATTTTTATAAATCAAGTTCAAATGTCGAAGTGATGCTTTGTATGATAACCTTGATTGTTTCTATAATAACATATTTTACCTTTTTTTGTTCACCAACAACCATAAAAAAAACTCCTTTTATCAAATAATGGCATAGAGAATGATAACGGGGAATGTGTCAAAGAGACAACAGAAAACACTCAAAAGCCACCAATTGGTCTTTAACGTAGCGATAAAATCCTGCTCTCGGAGGCGGGCTTCAGCTGACCCCTAAACAAATATGTATACTAGTATATCGAAACGGACGCGACATTCAGCTCTAAAACACTTAAATGATCCAAAATAAAAAAAAAAACACACAAGACTAACAAAAGCTAGAGGTACCTTACTTGGGACAAGCACGACAATGCGGGGGAATGGGTGGGTGTTAACATATCTTTTTCAGATCTCAACCCTTTCCCTATACCTCTACCAAATGTGGAATAAACAAACACACAATAAAACTCGGTAGAAAAGAAGTCCAAATCCGGTGTTAGAGTAGGTAACATAATAAACTAAGCAACATGACAAAGATAAACACAAATAAACAAAGGACTACTAGCAGTTACTGACATTCCAGCTATAGACTTCAATTAAACTGATTGAAAGATTATATGAAAATCAACAACAATAACTCCTGTTAAGGGTTCAGTATGATACCATCATAATTTAAACGAGAGGGACATAACCCGTATAATGCCAACAACTGGTTTGGAAAATAAATGTGTTCATTTCCAATCAAAGACCTTATGAGAGAATCAATATTTATTCTATCTTTAATGACTTGACAACAGTATCGTAACTATATCCCTTGTGAATAAGTCTGTTTAAAGGTTTGGCTTGTTTTTGATGTGAAAGACGACATTTTTGTGATTCAAATAGGATATTATAATGAAAGATGGATCGAAAATACCTCAACGTACAAGATGTCTGCACGTTGATTTAAATTTATGAATGATGTCCTTGTAGCGTAGATAAAATTTAGTTAACTATTTGACAAGTTTACGATATGGAAAACCCTTGTGTTATAATTTTTTCAGTAATACAGAGATTTAATTCGTTAAAATCAAATACGTTACAAATATGACAGTTGTTATCCATTTGTTTGATGTGTTTGAGCTTTTGTTTTTGCCATTTGATTAGGGACTTTCCTTTTTGAATTTTCCTCGGAGTTCAGTATTTTTGTGATTTTACTTTTTACTACATACACGAGCAAATTGAACAAGTTGAGATTTATAAACACTATACGATGGTGCCAATGGAACGTCACCATCTAAAAACTGATAATTAACAATAGGAAATGAAACATCACCTCTTTTAGATAAAACTTCCCGTTATACAAATAGATATCACGATTCAGGAAAGGGCAGCGTTCATTGTTAGTATTAGCTTTATGTAAAGTAAGTTCAACATGAGCAATCTCTAAAGTTTATATACTGAAGTCGGCATTATTCGGAGCTAAAATATCATCCAAATATTTAAACGTGTTATGAAATGTGGATATCAAATGTTGTTTCGATGAGTCTTTGCTGATTTAATATATTCATTTGGTTTCGTAACAGTACAGAAACAGGTCTGCAAATAGTGGTGCATAGTAAGTCTCCATTTGGAATTCCGATAACATAGCGAACAAAAATGTTATCTAGTAAAAATTCAAGTGCATTTATCATATCAAAGCAGGTCCAATTGACATATTTCTTGTGTGTGTTGTTACTAAAAAATGACCAAATGAGTTTGAACATATATATTCACAATTGACTTTTTAAATGCCCTTTTAATTATGTATGTGAATTTTTCTAATGAGATTATGAGGCAAAGTGATATATAGGGTAGACAAATCAAAACTTTGACAGATTCGAAAGCATCTATATGAGTTTGCAATTTATCAAGTACTTCTTTCGAATTATTGAAACTCCAAAAGTTATAAACTGCACTATTTCTATAGACCTTATTTAAAAACTTTATTGTTAGGTTTTGTTTTTACTTAAAAATGACTTAAATGCGTTTGAACATATATATATATATATATATATATATTCACATTTTGACTTTTTAAATGTCTATTTGATCAGGTATGTGATGCTTTTAAAAGAGATTATGAGGCAAAGTGGTATATAGGGTAGACACATCAAAACTTTGACAGATTCGAAAGCACCAAAAATGAGCTTGCAATTTATCAAGTACATCAAACGAATTATTGATACTCCAAAAGTAATAAATTCCACTATTTTTGTAGACCTTATTTGAAAACTTTATTATCAGGTTCCTGCAGCTTTTGAGGCCAATTTATAGTTAGAACTATCATGTTATTAAGTTCTGCTTGTAAAGAGGCAGCAAAAAGTCTAAGTTTGATAACGATGTCATTTCCCGAAAATTTAGTCTGCTTGAATGTTGGTGAATTTATGATTTCCTTTTGCAGAACCTCAATATAGAATTTACGTCAGACAATAATGATATTATTAACAGCCTTATCAACCGGGACAAAAACAAATGCCTTGCCGAGTTCATTTAGCTTTAGTTTGATACGAGAAATATGGCTATTATGGTTGTTGCTAGGAGTCAAATGTTCTTTCAATCAGTTTAATTGAGGTCTGGAGCTGGCATGTCATTAACTGCTAGTAGTCTGTTGTTATTTATGTATTATTGGCATTTTGTTTATTGTCTTTTGTTTCCTATTCTGACATCGGACTCGGACTTCTCTTAAACTGAGTTTTACTGTGCGTACTGTTGTACGTTTGTTTTTTCTACATTGGCTAGAGGTATAGGGGGAGGGTTGAGATCTCAAAAAACATGTTTAACCCCGCCGCATGTTTGCGCCTGTCCCAAGTCAGGAGCTCTGGCCTTTGTTAGTCTTGTATCATTTTTGATTTTAGTTTCTTGTGTATAATTTGGAGTTTAGTATGACGTCCATTATCACTGAACTAGTATACATATTTGTTTAGGGGCCAGCTGAAGGACGCCTCCGGGTGCGGGAGTTTCTCGTTGCATTGAAGACCCATTGGTGACCTTCGGCTGTTGTCTGCTCTATGGTCGGGTTGTTGTTTCTTTGACACATTCCCAATTTCCATTCTCAATTTTATTTGAAATGTTCAATCCGAATATCAAGTAATTTCTTTACTGAATTGAAAAAAAAGGTTTTCTTGTCAGCTTTTTCTCGTTTTCTCGATTTTATACAGTAAGTATGGAGTGAATCGTGGATGATGTCACGACACTCATTCCAATTTATCATTAACTGATGACGATATTTAGGTTCTTTTCTAAGAAGTGATTTCAACTCTCGGTCCTTGACAATGTTAAGATCATTTGTTATAACATCGGAATTGGGGACATAAATGTATGTGGAATTGCTGTAATTTCATGACGTAGGTGTATTGTCACTGATATTTACATCTTTACACATATCGCTATAACTAAAAACATATTTCCGGGCAGTTTTTTGGTGAACATAACAAATAAGAGGGAGCTCAGTATTATCGAAATAACCAGGAATTTGTTCTTTTACACCACGATCATTAAGAATACTGGCAATATTTATGGAATCAAAACCTTTATTTACATATTTGATTAACAAAAATTCTTATTTATGATCTTCAGGGCGATCAATTTTGAGAAACAGTTTAGAATAACAGTATGCAATCATACTTTGGAAGATTTCATAATGAAATATGAGTTTTCGATAAATATGCCTTAATCATGCACATAGAGAAGTTTTCGCTCGGACACACACTTTATAAGTATGTAATTCATAAGAACATACACATTAAGCACGAGAAGGCACTCTACTGTCTCCAACGGGCAATAAAATCAAATTCTGTAAAAAAAATAGTATAGATAATGGAAACGGGGAATGTGTCAAAGAGACAACAATCCAACAAACGAACAGGATCCAGCCCAAGGCCACCAATTGATCTTTATCGCATCGAGAAACACTGGTTTTGCAAATAATAAAAATGCGTTAAAACTTGGAATTTTTTAAAGGAGAAATTGAAATACTTACCTGAAATTAAATATTCAGATCCTATCTCAAGACGCGGATCACATGAATTGACCGGTGAACGAATCTTGATTATTTTATTCATTTTCTTCTGTAACTTTATAAAAAGAAGAGATAAAATATACAAATAATATAATTAAACAGATATCACTACTCATCATCGACCTGCTACCAAATGCTCCATATTTTATTGGTCTATATCTCAAAAAACCATATCAACCTAGTATCTCTGTTTTAAAAAAATGGGTGTAAATCGCATTTGTTTGATGTGCTTTTGTATGCCTCATTTGCTTTTGGTGTTTTCTTTTGCATTTTCAACTTTCATAGTTCTTAATGAGATGTACATTTAGTGTGTACAAAGTTTTTCAGCCAAATATGGTAGATCAATATCAGTGATAACTATTGCATCTTTTATTGTTTAGCAGTTTATTTCTCCAAGTACAAATGTTGATATTGTTTTAATCTGGTAGTGATAACAAATTAATATGTAACGCTCCACCGAAATATGTAACAATGGTCTAAGACATTACGTTTAATTACATTTTGTTGACATTAAAAAATTGAAAACAACACGTTTAATAATTTCATGCGTCCGAAGCGTTTTTCTGGATTAACCTTCATCAAGAACGCTCAATGCCAAACATTTGAAATCCGAGGGATGTATACGTACCGAAACAGTTGAAGAGCTATATGACAAAAATACCCAAAACAAAAAAATGAATGGTGAACACTGAAAATAGATATTGAATTTTCCAGAAATATCTTATTTACATCGTATTGGAGCTTTCAATAATATGTTAACTTTTAATTCTAAACCTTTCTATGTTGGTCAGTATATCAATACATTCAGAAAACAGACTTTTAATATTATTCTGTGCTATAACTTTAAAGATTGGAATTTTTTTTATCAGTAAATCTAATCGTTGGGTATACTTACTTACCTTTAAGATTCCCCCATTGATGTTAGATTTAATATTATATATGGACAGTCTGCTGGAAAACAGTATTTGAAATATTGAATTTATTAAACTGTAAACCTTTGGAATTAACATTATTCAGTTGACATACTTGGATTATAATCTTTAAAATTCATTTGGAAATGATTGGCGTCATTAAACTATGCAGTCTACAAAAATTTAAGGATGTTCGCTACTCTGTTTCAAAATAACAAGCTTTTAAAAAGACTGTTATAAATTGATAGTTTATAAATAAAGGAACTATAAAAGCAGATAAACATGAAGGGTTCCTGTGGTTGTTTTCGAGATATAAGCCATTGAAAATTTGGCGGGAATTGATTCTCTTTAGATTTTTCATACATTTAACATTGGTACCTTTTTTCTGTCAAATAGTATGAAAAAATAACAAGGATTTAATAAGATTTTCAAAGATGGTATTTTAAACTATATTTAATCAAATTATGAAAAGAAAAGTAGGGGTTAGTGGGCAAAAATTTGTAATGGCACTACATGGATAAAACCAGAGGATTCCGAATATCTGGCAAAAATTCAAAAACAAGAGGAGCAAACATCCTTAAGATATTTGTTATCATATCTGACCTTGCGTTTATCTTTTGTATATTGTAAACATAGTTTTCTTTTTTATTAATTGTGTGCTTTGCACTTTTCTATTGCGTCTATTATTGAGTCAGAAGACACTATATTTTACAATAACGAATTTACATATCACGTTTTAGTAAGAAGGAGGCACAGTTACAGCAATAATGTAGCCCTTACATTGTAAAAATTAAAACAAAAACTATTGAGTCTCTGCAATATTATGTTAATTTGATCGATTGATGTACAATATGATTAAAATGTGTCACTTAAGTACAGAAAAATACTATGACGTCGAAATTGACACATTCATTTTGAAAAAAATAATATTGATATTGGACAGAAAAATGACTGGTGAACATGTAAAGAATGTTATTTAGTAGTTTCATAATGGACTTCTGAATTCAATAATTAGGATATGTGGAATGGTTACCAAAGTGACAATTATACAACAGAGATAAAATGACGAGGATGTAAATAGCTTAAGGTCACCGTACGTCATTCAACGATGGACAAAACTCATACCGATCAGTTATACTATATATCACAGTGTACACTACCTTAAAAAAATTATCTTTCACTTCCACCTTATACATAACTTCAGGATTTCCACAGTCCTTCTTGCGTATGACCATGATGACAGTTCCTCGTAATGCTTTTAATAAAAAAAACGATAGTCTATGAAATTATTTTGTTCAAAACATTTCCTGTGTGCAGCGACATGAAGTGTAGTATATTCAAACAAACGAGAAGTTGGCATAACGAATGATGCTTTCCGAACTGCACATTTAATGAATGAATACATTTTAGTTCAAAATACTAGAATGATTGGACGGGAAAAAAACATGTACATATATTGCCTATTTTTACCTCTATAAATATGTTACAATTACAATAGGATTCTTGACTATTATCCAAAAACAACAACTAAGCAAGAACTGTATGATCTAGGGAATATACAAAGTCAGGTATCTGAAAACTAACATTGTTACCGATACCTTTTTTAGAGAACCAATATATACATAAGAAGGCAAACACTTAACACAAATTGGACAGGGCACATTGCTAACCCGCCTGGTCTCGAGGCTCAAGGCCAATTATATTGTTGAACATAAGAGAATATGTTTCATTTAACCTATAAAAGAAACTAACTGATCTTGAACTGAGTTTCACTGTGCGTACTGTTGTACGTTTGTTTTTTCTACATTGGCTAGAGGTATAGGGGGAGGGTTGAGATCTCAAAAAACATGTTTAACCCCGCCGCATTTTTGCGCCTGTCCCAAGTCAGGAGCCTCTGGCCTTTGTTAGTCTTGTATCATTTTTAATTTTGTTTCTTGTGTATAATTTGGAGTTTAGTATGATGTTCATTGTCACTGAACTAGTAAACATATTTGTTTAGGGGCCAGCTGAAGGACGCCTCCGGGTGCGGGAGTTTCACGCTGCATTGAAGACCCATTGGTGGCCTTCCGCTGTTGTCTGCTCTATGGTCGGGTTGTTGTCTCTTTGACACATTCCCCATTTCCATCCTAAATTTTAACGTTACCATCCAGAAACTTACTGTTACCCAGAACATTCTGTATGCATTAACAATGAACTGACCTCTTGCCTGTTGATCCCCAAAGTCAATAGGCCTCTTTTGCTTCCCTATGATACCCATGTGTATAGATTGAAGCCTACCAAGCAAGATAAATTTCGATCCGAATCTGAATCTTCAAAAAATGAAATGTTTGTCTTCAAGAAAATCATCAGCTCTGAGTCACTGCATGAATAATAACATACTTGTCATAATTCTGCGTTGGTGACTTTTAAAATCAATATGAAACTAAGGTTCCAATTCTCTAATGAAGAGTTTATCAAGTGGATTTGGCTATTACTTTATGGTGCCTTTTAGTCATAAAGCTTCCAAAGTACTCAAGAATTTATATATCATTGGCTTTGAGCGTTCCTGTTGCAAATAAACCCAATAGTGGCAAGTTATGTCTTGGTACATTGTACAGACACCCGGTTTTCTGTGTGAAAAATCAATCTTGAGTTCTGGATGTCTTTTAGTCAACTATTTCAGTGTGTTGTTGTCAACTTGACATTTACCCGACATCTCTTTTTTCCTATTTATTTAATAATTGAAAATCGTCAAAGTAATCAGTCTTGTAACTAAGCACTCAAGACACGTGTTGTGTCTACATTTAGTTACACTGGATGCAAAACAGAAGGCACAAACGATAAGGATGGTGTAGGTCATTAAAACAAAGATTCAATAAAGGTAGTGCCAAATATGAATGAAAAGAAAAATAACAAAAATACTGAACTCCAAGGAAAATTCAAATCGAAATCAAAAGCTCACACACATCAAACGAATAGAAAACAACTGTCATATTCCTGAGTTGGTACAGCCATTTCCTTATGTAGAAAATGGGAAGCCATAAATGCATGGGGGCAGAAAAGTCTTTTGAATAAATTCATCATTTCTATCTTGGATTGCAAATCAGAATTATTTTTTTTTATTCTATATCTTTGATTCATTTCTCGTTTGACATTTAACGAAAATGTATATCAAATTCTAAGGGCATTGCTGTTTTGGTCATATAGCTCTTAATGTTTCTTCGTATTTTGGTTCGGACGTACCTAATGTATCAGGAAAAGAGCTTCTTACGGAAAAAAGTTACAAAGTATCATTTTCATTTGCAAATGAAGATTGTCATCCTATGTTAAAAATCAGAAATGCATAAAAATGAATTCTTTAAACTAACCAAATTCAGCATCACACCAATGTTCATACTTTGATATTTTAGGGCATACACATCCATACGCCTCAGAAACGAAATTAATCAACAGAAGACCAAACAACGTCACTATAGGTGTCTTCATAGCTATTCTGAAAGAAGATAAACTACAATTGTGTTAATGCGTTTTGAAGCTGTCATCATGGTCATGCTACAATGCAATTTATGACATAGTAGTGTAACATTACAACATAGAAAGACACACTATAACTTATCAATTGAAATGGTTTAACTCAATCAAAAAGACATTAACGTTGCATTATTGGAATATTTGGTTTTCCTACAACGACGCATATATCTATCTAACTGTATTTGGCACACCTTTCGGAATTGTTGATTTTTAATGCTCTTCAACTTCATATTTTTATATTTAGCCTTCCAACCGTTTTGATTCGTATGTAGACGCGCGCGTCTGGCGTGACAAATAATAAGCCTGTTATTTTTATATATATAACACGAACCTAAATGTGACAAATGAACTTTCATTAAAGAAATCAATCTTTTACTGCTGGCGTTCCAAAGTTTCTGTCCATATATGACACTTTTACAACTTCTGATCTCCCGTCACAAAAATACATGCAATATTAAAAATGTTGTCATCTCATGAAGTGAGTCACCATTTCGTATAATAAAACGTATCAAATCTTTAACATAATTAACTTAATCCTCATGTTGCAAATACATAACAATCCATACTTGTATCACCTGTATTGGAAATATTTTATATAAAAATAGATAATATGAAAATTTGATCATTGTTGTTAAATGATATTTCCATTCATCTGTTATGTATTAATAAAAAAAAATTTCGGCGCAAAACACAATTAGTATTTGATTCTAGAATATAAGGTATTGATGGGTTGTTAGTGAGTACTTGATAAGAAAAATAGTTTTAATTTTTTATGAAAGTGTTCCTTTCATTTCTATAGGAAATTCGGAACAGAGTACAAAATCGTGTATATTATCATGATTACGGTCAGAAAAGAAACACGGGTTAATATTTCATGTGTGTATGTGCTCTGAATTCATTTCAATAAATACAAAATGGCAAATGAAAATAACACATAAGTTGATTTTCAAAATGTATAACAGTTAACAGAGGTTTTCTTTAACAGTATAAAATATCAATCAAGAAACCTTCAATAGTTTTAAAAAATACTTCAAACTGTCTGTTGTTAATGTTCGGTATTTCATACATCAAACTGAAGGTAAAATTTCTATTGAATTGTATGCCCATTTTTCATATACATTGAAACCTGGGAAAATCGAGCCCTGATAAAACCGAATTTCACTTTATACCGAACAATTTCCAAAGTCCCATGAAATTTCCTTATTAATTAACGTTAATTCAACCTGAACAAACCGAACCATGTCAATACTGAATTCCGAACGCTTTTTGGAGGCCCATTAGTGAATGTGTATGAAAAAGTTACCTGTCAAAATCGATCGATGGCAATCAAAACAATTTAAGTATATACAATTATTTGCATGAGTGATCATATAAACACAGGCGTGCAAAGGATCCCCGAAGCTATTTGAAATTTATTTTAATGAGGAGTTGTTTTTATAAACTAATTAGCATGTCAATGTACATGAATGCAATGCTTAAATGGAAACTCCTAACAGATATATTATTATTAGAATTATAAATATTCTAACAGCCCGGAAAAGGACAAGAATTTGACTTTCTCTATAATGCAGTTATAATTAATTACAGATTCAGAGGCATTTTCAAATTAATCCCAAAACGATCTCATTTTGAAATATGGGATAGATAAAAGCTACTGTTTGTGACATTCTCAAGAAGATTAAAGGGTTTCAACCTATTAGAACAAAATTACTACTGACCAGAGAACATAATAACTATCTTACCTTGTTCAAGTTGGAATTATTATCACATTTGTTTAATGAAATCGTGCATATATATACTAATGAACCAGATTATGTAACACTTACTGTCTGAGTATTATGTCTTAACCCGACCTTTATATCACGGAATCGTTCTAGTTCTAGAGAAAATACAACACTTGTCAAATATAAAAATATGAAGATGTGGTATGATTATCAATGAGACAAATGCACGTGTTACTAAATATGTTAAGATTTACTGTTAGATATGGTAGACACATGACATAGACCTGTTGAAAGGTTTCAAATAATTGTTAAATTAATCTATCTAGCATATACTAGTTTTTACGTCCGACAAGTGTATTCTCAGAGGTAAACATCAAGAAATTATAATGGATTGCATTTTTTAATAATTGATAAGGTAAATCAAATAATATTCTCAATAATAATTAAACACAAAATCAATGTTAAGTCAGATTCTACAAAACAAAACGTTTTTTTCGTAGAATATGCCTGAATATAATAATAATGTATCTTTGGTATCTTTCGCCTCTCTATTTTACATATCCACAGTTTTGAAAATATTTTATATGAAATGAAAACTAGGTCATAACTGTTAGAATTATATTTTTCGATGAATTGTTAAGTTTTAAACAATATGTTGTTTACCCAAAAGACAACAAATATTTGAAATCTGAAAATTTAAGGTTTTGATGTTTTTGATTATTTTGATTAAAAA
This sequence comes from Mytilus californianus, assembly GCF_021869535.1. Taxonomy (NCBI): domain Eukaryota; kingdom Metazoa; phylum Mollusca; class Bivalvia; order Mytilida; family Mytilidae; genus Mytilus; species Mytilus californianus. The sequence continues at coordinate 25,931,380 of NW_026262734.1, read as the reverse complement.
CGAAAAATAGTTTGAAATCTGGAATGATAATATCCGTTTCATTTTAACACATAATTTGCAGAATGACTTATATCTGATAGGGTATGATATCATATCAGTCAGAAAAGAAGCACGGATTAATGACTCTGTGTTCTGAATTCATTTCAATTAACCTAACATGGCAACAAACAAACAAAAAACTAAACATTTGTTTAATATCAAAACTTTTTAACAGTTAATAGAATTTTTCTTAAAAAGGACGAAACATCAAGCTGTAAACCTTCAATAGCTTACTGAATGTTTATTTTATAGCAGTATTTGTACACACTTTTCAGACAATTAGAATAAAAATAGAAGCAATGAAATTTTTAATAGACCAGGTTAATATATTATACATTCCACGATTGTAATATTAAACTACGGCAGTTAGTTCTTTTAACGAAGAATGTCACTTCAGTATTAATCGGCCTCTAAGGATCAGTTTAATACCAAAATACCACCTGTGACCGCTAAAAACAATAGTAAAACTTTTCCGATCGTTCATTGCAAATATACATTGATAAGTTTGCAAAAGCTTAGATACAAATTTGATCAAAAGATTTCTCGACAATTTGCACTTCTGCTAAAGTACTACTACTACTAGCACTACTACTTCTTCTTCTAATAATCAAATGCTACTGCTACCACTTCTACTTATACTCCTACTAAAACTCATCAAGAATACCTGGAGTCGGTTGCACAAAAAACTTACGACTGAGATTGATCGTAAGTCATGAACAATTCAGTATACTTACGATGAATCTTAGTCGTAAGATTTTTGTAAAACCGACTCCAGGCTTATACGCCATACACGTGTTCCGTCTATATAAGACTCATCGGTAACTCTCAAATCAAAATGGTGAAAAGGTTTGATAAAAATTAAATGCACAGTACACATGATATTTAATTTTATAACAAGCATGCTGGGTAGAGGTCATATTGAGGTGTGTAACGACCTTGAATACCCATGACGATCTCTCTCAGTCGACTGTCAATTCTAATCGGATTCTTCTCTCTATGTTAAGTTAAAACAGCAAATTTGAATATTCAATATCAGCGAAAATTGAGTAAAAAACAGTGTTTAAGCTATCACAACAATAATTGATGGCATTCTCAATGCACTTGAATATAATCGTTATCTTTCTCTGTCATTTTGTTTAGGCGATGTTTTTAACGTTTTTTGTACGTTGATCAAATGGATGAATATCTTAATAGGATTATCTTAATAGCGCAGCTTAGATAGATGATAAAGTTAATACATTTCTGTATCAAGGGTTAAATAAAACACAGATGATCGGAATATATTAGCAGAACATTATGACATTGTCAGGTCAAAGATGCAGGGATCCAGTGTGCCCATAAAACAAAAAGACGTCAGAAATTAGCGTACAGTAGATGAGTATTACTTGCAATGAAACAAATATGACTTTATTGACTATTGTTAATCCGACATATTGATAAAAATGGCTGATCGCGCTTTCAACCATCAAAGACATAATGTTGAAAATTTTGCTGTACCAGTTTTTCTCTTGAACAATAATATGAATAGTTGTAGAGCAACTTTAGAACAACTGTCATACAAGTGGGAGGATTAACGAGTTATAAAACAAGGTTTAACCCACCTATTGCTTAGGAAATGGCTGTACGAAGTCAGGAATATGCCGTTGTTTCCTATTTGTATCTATTGTCGATATAGTCTAATTTTGTTAATTCTTAAAGATTTCACCCTTTTGGAATTTATCTTGGAGTTCGGTATTTTTTGGATACTTTTTAGCAATACACTTCAAAACAGTGTATTACAGTTTTACTTTGTGTTCAATGCTAAATGCCAAGAAATAAAGATCAGAACTTATTAACGGTTGTGTCATATTCCTTGTTTTAGTAGATGTCGGAAACTCTGGAAAATCATACATGCGTAGCAAAGAGTTTCGAACTTAGTCAATACACGTAGTTCTACGTTTCCAGTTAATGTGACTATGATGATAAAAAGTAGATGTTATGTATTAGGCTAATGACATAGTGACTAACAATGGACACTACTTCGACATGATCAAATATTTCTATTGTATGGTTCTTTGAAGGATGAATATGATCAGTGATTACAACACAAACCAGAATAGCAAAGTCGGTGTATTTCAATATTCTAAGTAATAAAGGTAATCAACTTCAAGGTTTTAGAAAATCTCTTCGCTTTTGTAATTACTTACATTGTATATGTATAATTTGTACACCAAAATGTTTTCCTGAGTTTTGAATATGTGTCGATTGAATCACCATGCAAAATTGTCAAACTTATCTTTAATGGTTGATTTTCTGACAGTTACGTACCACAACGTGCTTTCATTGTACAAAATGTCAAGATAATTAAATCAGGAAATTAAGATTTACAAATAGCATGGTTGCAGTTGAAAAGGATTTGAGCGCCTAAGTGAGACACCAACCCTACGAAAAATATTTTTGAAATTAAAAGTTGAATTTACAATATGTTTTTATTTGCAAGGGTTTCCATGTCATCCTCAACAAGAAATGTGGGAGGAAACAGCTGCTTAGAGTAACATTGGGTATTGTTTTGATTATTCCTCTCACTGTAAGTATAATATAACAAAAGACTTGTTGGGATGTTTAAGTTTTATAATTTTTCATTTCCATTATAGCATTTATTACTGTCAAATTAACATTGTTTAGTTAAATTTGATATTTTCCAGTTCCATATCAATATCCATAAGTTGATATTTCTTACTTTCAAGTCGGCATTTTTAAGTTTCAAGTTGAAACTTCTGATTTCCATCTTAGAAGTCAGAAATGTAAAGTTAGGTATAAGAAGTGTCAACTTGAAACTGAGAAATATCAATTTGTAACTGAAAGTAGATAGCAGGAGAAGCGTATCCTGTCGACGCATCCATTCTCGATATTTTTGGAGTTCATGTGATTCACTCAGTTGTTGTTTGTACTTTCTAATTGATTTGCAAGATTTTAGCATACGTACGCGATAGTCGGCTTAATAAATGCCAACTTGAAACTGAGAAATGGCAACTTGGAATTGAGAAATGTTAAATTTGAAATAAGAAATGTTAAATTTGAAATGAGAAATGTTAAATTTGAAATGAGAAATGTTAAGTTTGAAATGAGAAATTATAAATAACAGAATGTTTTTACCAGTCCTATGTATGATATATATTTTTATATTGATGTACCTGTTTTTATGTTTCAAAATATTCTTAAAGGATATAGATGCAGAAATTATATAGAAAACGAGTTTGACTTCTTTACCAACCATAAAGGAGAAATAACCTTCAAATATTTACAACACAACTTATCATTTTAAGAAGGAAAAACAGATTTTTTGACAAATGATTGATGCGCAACAACACAACTCTGTCATACAGAGGTCGTTTTAAGAGTGAATAATATGAATTAATTATTAAGAAAGCTGGTTCACAAGTTATAATTGTATATAAACGGTTTGATAATTCAGACAAAGACACGTCTATTTATTCAATAACTTAAGGTAAGATAACTGTCGTGCTTATATTTTCATCTTTTTTAAGTCAATGCTTAAAACAAAAACCAGTAACCTCTATCATTTTCAATGTTTAAAAAAATATATGCACGCCCTGATTCCTCATTTGATTTTTTTTTTAAATTTTGTATGCCATGTTGATAAAAACTTTATCACGTTAGGGGTGTTGTTGGTTTTTGTGTCGCTGTTTAGATATTTTCACCTTACGTTGTGTTTTTTTTTTAATTTTATTTTTCCTCATCGATTTATCAGATTTAAGCATCGTTAAACAACTGTCGCCTTAAGTTTTGCATATTGTTACGGTGTAAGGATTTTATTTCCTTATTGCTTTTCAATTGAGTTATATATATTTTGCGTTGTTCATATTTCCTATTTGTCAATCAAAGAAAATTAAATCCGTCTATTATGTCTACTGTAAACAACAAAATTCATAGCTAATCTAAACATACACGTTTTTTTAAACGTATCTGCTATTATAGTCAGTATAAGTGATCTTTTATTTTTCGTAAAACATGCTTTATGAAACGTTTATAATTTTAAATGACAGCTCATTTACCAAACAAAATACAGTAGTCTTTATTACAGAATAACCATGACGATAACGATAGTAATCATCGTTTGTCTTGTGCTGATACATTTCATTTCCGAGGCCAATGAATGTACATGTGCTGGTGGTACAAATCAACAATTGTTATGTAGCGCTGCACTCGGTAATAGCCGTATATATATGCAGATATTAAAATGATTTCGATTTTATAAATTCCTCATTTATAACATAATTTGGATATCTACAATTGTATCGGACACTTAATACAACTAATTCAGTTGGAAAACGGAAATCTATAAAACTTGATGTATCTCATTTTAACATATAGGTCGTCTTGCACATTGTACCTACTGCATCACTACAACATATCTATGCCTCGAATACTATTAAATCAAGGTATTTATTTTCATTTCGTGGAAAACAAGAACAATTAAATTAAATGAATATGGCTACTCTGTCTAGATTTGAGCTTTGTGGATAAAAGATATTTCAGACAAGCGCTTCAGACGCACGAAATAAATCGGGTATTTTTTTTTCCATATTATCCATTTTTCGCCGTCCAGCCAATTCGGAGCTGGCTTTTAAAAAACAACACAACTCAACGGGCGCAATATAAAGCAGATCATTTACATCTATTTTACGTATGGAGAACAAATACCTTTGGAATTTTATTGTCCTACTTGTATCTTATCTCCCGCGGACGTTAAGCACCCTTGAAACAACCAATCATTAATTAGTATTCAAAATTGTAGGACATGCAACAACTTCGTTATGATGATATATAAATGCAGTTGAAATGTAAACACGTATCATTTGCAATAAAACATCTCTTTAATGAATATTGAAACCCAAACACAAAATTGCATCTCATTAAATGAACCAATTTTTATATTTTTTTTTTCTTTTACTTTCATGAGAATGATAATTATTGCAACTTTTTTTTTTTTCATTTTACCTTAAAAGGGCATTAGCTACGAGTTATGAAAAAAATAGAATACGATTTTTTTCTGTTCAATCATTTATGAAAGTGAAATAGTGAAATAATAATTAGCTTTCCGCCAATTTGCTTCAATTTTGTCAAAATAAGCTAAAAAAAAATCCCATCGCTGATGAATTATTCACTTGCAAGTGAATATATCGACCTCATTGAATAGCTGGAGATGGGTTACGCATGTATTCAGGTAAAAACGGTGATAAACATACTTTTAACCTTCAATACGAAATCTAACAGACCTAGAAAAACCCAATTCCACGTGTAAGCTATCTATTTATATTCATAATTATGTTTGTATCGGGTTATATGACCGTCGGCAATCTTCGGAGGTTATCTCGATGGTTAATTAAATGACGTCTAGACAAAAATACACTTGAAATGTCAATACATATTATCGAGCCCATGCATTGTTAATTGTTTATTTGAAACTTTTTGAAATTTGGATATACGTTTTAGTATGTTATAAATCAAATATCAGAATTTGAGTGAAATCGGTGAACAGGAATTTGACAGCTCATGCTCTTTTAAGTTCTATGTTGAATTGAGTACCTTTTGATCGTTATAAAAAGTGAAAATTGAAAAGACTAGAGAATAAACAATAGAAAGAAAAATCAATGGAAAAATCAATGCTTTATTTTTTTTCAAATTAATCCTGTTTTATCAACACAAAGCATTAAGCTGGTTTGTATTGCTTACCGTTACTACTTCCTCTATTCAGTTTTACTTATATACAAACACTACATTGTTTGCTGTTCGGCGTGAGCCAAGGCTCCGTGTTGAAGGCCGTACTTTGATCTATAATTGTTTACTTTTAGGTTGCATTTCTGTAAATATTGACAATGCAATTTCCCATAGGAGCTCCTTTTACGGTTAAAACTGCACCACTTTTACTATGAAGTTTTGAAAAAAATCATATCCTAGAATGGAAAGTTCATATGCACTACAATTTTGTTCAAAGGTCAAAATATAGGGCTGTGCGGCATATTTTCAACGTTTATATGCCCCGAACTTCTAAGAGTTTAAACTAACACTAAATTTCTTAACTATCCCTACCTTGACTGTAGGATTACCACAGATTTCAGTATAAACAATATGCATATGTATATTTACTGGTAACATTCCAAAGTTATGTCTCTATGAGATGTAACATAGAGATCATAACTAGGAACCAGTATGTAAACAAAATAATTATCTATGAATATTCTATATCTCCCCAAAAGAGGCGTGGTTTGAGAAACAGCTGTATTTACAAAGTGCAACCTATAATACATTGTGATTTGCATGGAGAGTTGTCTCATTGGCACTCATACCACATCTTCTTATTTATAACTTCAGGTTTTAGTCGCCAGCTTTTAATGAGCTATGATTATATTTTATAGTTTCACGAGGAAAAGTTACAGGAATTAGGAACATGCAAAGAGATCATGTTGAATACACAGTGGCCGTGAACCATGACTTTAAGGTAATGTTTAATATGAGTATTAAAATACACGTTAAGATGCGTTGGAGAGGTGTATACTAAATATACAATGCATGCAGAGGAAGATTTATAAGGCGATTGTTTTGTTCATTGAAATTGGAAATGAAAAATAATCATGAATCTTTCAGGAAATATTCTTCAATTGTTCACAAGCAATCTTCTGTAAAATATCAGTATCTTTATTTCTTTATATTTATTTCATTTTATCCCTTCAAACAACATTTAATTAAAAATTAAAAAACTAAATATCTAAATTCTTGTTAACGATATTTAGATGAGTGCAACAGCTTTAATCCAGACACTGTTTTGTATTCAGTTGTCTTATGAAAATATGTTAATGTCGATTTAACATTTTTTGGATAATTCTGTGGCTCATATTACATTCTGGTATCTTTGAAAGGTTAAAGACAAGCATAACAGTAGGCGGTGTTGCATTAAAAATACTTCTAGCACTAACTAGAAAAAAAGTACCTCTAGCTTTCAAGAAGAGTAGGTTTCTGCTTTTTGACATTGAAAAGATCACCGAACTCGGCGGTCTGTATTTTACATGTAAAACCGATGTGTGTATTCGACAATCGTTTGACGTTTTTTTTTTTTTAATTTTTAAATGATACGTTTTGCATCTGTTTGTTCAAATGTCACGGAGTTCTCTACCATATATATGTTCAAAACGCAAAACTACTCAAGCAGAGTAACCATGAAGAGGACAATGATCGACACTACATGCCACGTTTTAGAGTTTTAAATATATATGCATGACAAACACGAGAATAACACACTATCACACATTCGAAGACATAGAGATAAGTAAAAGAGTTTCCAATGGACAATAGTCCGTAAACTAATCTAAACAAAAAAACTAATAGCGTTATTATTGCCCATACTTGACAAATCTCATACTAAAAAGACTAACGCATTGCGACACATATTGAACAATCCAATTAATAATGTGCTTAAAAAATTTGTATGCCTGTCTAAAGTCAGGAGTCTGTAGTTCAGTTGTTGTCTTTGATTGCTGTCTGTTGTATTTGTTTTTCGTTTATATTTTTGTCATTAATCAGGTCGTTGGTTTTTCGTTTGAATTGTTTAGAATTGTTCATACCGAAGCTTGTTTAGCTGATTATACGATATGGGTTTTGCTCATTTGTTGAACTAGTTAAGCGTGCTGAATTCAACATCCTTTAGACTCGGATAGATAGTTGATTCATTGGCATTCCTCGGAATAAAATCTTTCTACATCTTTGTTTTATATTATGTATTTATGTTTTGTATAACGCTGATATACTAAATCTATTGAGATACACAATCACGTGTTTAGTATACAGGAGCAGAAAGACGCACACACTCAACTTAGATAGATATTTGATTTGTTAATCAAAATGATTTGGTTTTTTTTTTGTAATCTTTGAACATCAGTAGACTTATGTTGACTCTTACATGTAATTAGTTTATAAAGCACACATATACCATGTGAAGATGATTTTAGACCTGAAGAAAATTGGAAATCAGGATAGTTTACCTTTTTATCACGTTTTTTGTATGATAAAAAAGACCATTGACAATTCTTCTTTTCTACCAAACTTTCTAACAATGAAGAACAAGAATCCAAATTCATGTTAAACAACCTTCAATGAAATTCATCAATAGTTGTCTCATTGGCACTGATACCACCTCTCCTTATTTTTATATTCAACCACAAAATGTAGAAATTTTCGAGATATAAACTAAAAGCAAAGATAGTGTTTAGTAACAAATCGATTCTAAATTTAAAAGAAAACTTAAATCATACCTTATCATACCTTATCAATCTTTTTATGTCTTTTTTTAATTCACATATCAAGGTCACAAACACACTAAAAGTTTGATCCGCCAGAAATTCAGCTACGCGTGGTGTCAATTTTAAGAAAGGAGTTGTATATTTGATGTCAGGTGAGTACTTTGATTATATTCCTTGTTGGGTAGGCGTGGTTTTGTGTATACTTCTCTCCGTGAAGGAAATGTTCATCGCAGTTTCAAATTGAACTACAGATCAAAATCAGAGTTTCGTGTAATACATTTTAATTCATCGCTCATCAACCTTATTATGTTTATAGCGGTAGTATAACTAGTAAGCAATTCCTCAAAGTTTATAATGTGATTTGTTCTCGAATATCAATTTTTGTACTGGCATATACAATTATCATTAGTAATGATTTTTAGATGAATAAAAAAACCTTGTTTATATCGTTGATATGATTACATTGTGAATTATGTAATCTATGACAATATGCAAAACAAGAAATCATTATTCTGAACTTACCAATGAACCTCATCAACATTTGAATATCGTTAATCATTATACAATAGCTCAGTGATGTGGGTTTGTAATTTGACTTACATGCCTTTACTAGATTACACACTCCTCTGCACATATTGTACAGTTTTTGTTGTGTTTGAAGACAACAGTTATTTTTCATAGCTATGCATATCCTTCTATTATCTGTTTTCGCTAAGTTTGTATCAGAATGTAAAATAAGAAAAAGACCGAACTCCAACGGAAAGTTTCTTAACAAACGACAAAATCTGAATCGGAAACACATCAAACGAATGGAAAACAACTGTCATATTTCTGACTTAGTACAGGCATTTTCTTATGTAGAAAAGGGTGGATTCAACCTGATTGTATAGCTAGCTAGACCTCTCACCTGTATGACAGACGCATAAAATTCCTTATATTGACTACAATGCGCGAGCAAAACAAACAGACAAATAGGAAAATATTGGGATACAACAGTCAATGTTGTCCTATAATTTTAACCACTATAAAATAAACATCTATGTCAATGTACTGTCTTTCTCCGTGTCTTAGATAACACCGGTAATCATAAAAAGCATGTAAAATGTGAAACAGTGCAAACGATAAACCCAATTTTGCTAATTCAATAAATTTAAAAACAAATATTGCCGATATCAACCAACAAAAATCGACCTGTACAAATTTTTTTAAAAGGGCATGACTCGAATCACAAAAAAAAAAAAAAAATATAACAAATAATTAAAAGACAAAAGACAAAAGACAAAAGGCAGAAAGTGCCAGTTCGATGAATCAAATTATGTCAAACTGATTTTTGTAGTTATTCATATATCACAATTTATATGTGCCTGATCCAAGTGATTTAGTGGTTGTCGTTCGTTGCTCTCTATCATATTTTTTTTCTATATTGGTTGTGATAAATTGGATAAATGATTTTTCCGTTTAAATTGTTTCACATTTTGTCATGTCGAGGCATTTTACAGCTGACAATACCATATGGGTTTGGTCTATGTTAACATCTTTACGGGGACATGTAGCTGCTTAAAAACACGTAATTTTGCATAAGAGGCTAGATGTTTCATTGGAATTCATACCACATCTCCTTCTTTTATACTGTAATAACGAATAGTTTCGGAAAGCATTTTAAAGCTATGTTGCTAAGCATTTGTTTCAAGTTTTATAAAAGGCTTATCATATAAAAACACAGAATAATTGCAACACGAAGGATACACTTGATAGTAGTTCGGAGAGGGATTTTAAAAGAATTGACGTGTCAATTTATCAAACATAAGAAAAACACGTCGGAAAAAAACATTAATTTATCATTGCAATACTTTCAGGAACTGTAAGTGGTTCAACATACCATACAACTAGTTGCCAGTGGAATCATAAATGGCAGGATATAAGCTCTGATACACGAACAAAACTCTTGGGTGGACAATTTAATAATTGTTAGTCGTAATATCACAAAGTCTTTTATCAAAACATTCTGTCGAATGCTATAATAACTTATAACACAAAGTCATGCAAAATAGATAAATCTTTCAAAAAAGTATTCATTTAAAAAAAAAAAAAAATTTCAAAACTGCAATCATTATTTGTCAAATGTATGTCAACTGTTCGAGTTGATAGAATACAAAAGGTTACTTCGATTTTTCATAGGGTCTCATTGGCTTAAGGGTCTAAGTTGTTCATCTACGGTAATCATTTGCCTGTCATTTTTGAGGTTTGGGTTTCAAGTCCTGTTCTTGGAGATGTGTGTTTGACTACGATATCAATTAACAAGGATAGCTACTTTTAGTTTCCTGCCGATAGGAGGTTATTTTCTGCGGGAAAGAGGGATACTTCAATATAAAACAAATATCCGACATGAAATAGTCAAAGTCATAGACATTTGCGTCTAACACAAACATGCAAACACATAATTTTGCAATTCCAATTTTATGAATAAAGTTGATAAGGCATAAACGCCAGTGGGATCAACCCACGTATCAAAAAGTCATCTATGAGATAAAATTATATATTTTCAATTTAAGATAAAGTTATTACATTGAGAAAGTTAAAATTGCTTAGTGCAATATTTGAATATATTTGAATAGTAAAATATGACTTTCTCTAACCAATTAACATTGTCAATTAAAATTTATTCCCACGCAATATCATTAATAAAGAAATGCAATATTCTAGGGAGCATGAATGAGTAAGTCGAAATCAACGAGGCAGTGAAAATCACAAGTCGAATAAGAATAGGCATAACAATATTGATATTTTATTTATGAAAATCATATTAGAGCACAAAAAAGAACACAGAGTAAATAAAGGCAACAGTAGTATTTCACTGTTCAATAGTCATTAATCTATTAAGCGAAAACAAATCCGGGTAAAAAACTAAAACCGAGGGAAACACATTAACTATAAGAGGAAAACAACGGAACAACAGAAACACTGAACTGCAACAAAAACAAACGCCAAAGTACATAGAAACGGACTATTTGATAACAACTGCCATATTTCTGACTTGGAAAGGGACATTTTAAGAAAAAATGGTGGGTTGAACCTGGTTTTATGGCTAGCCAAACCTCCTGCTCATATGGCAATATTAAAAATATCGCTAAAATGACAACACTACGCGACAGGAATACAGTACAAACAAACGCAATAACACTCAGCACGGAGAAATACATAAATAAATAATATAATTGTACATTACAACATGTAAACCGCAGAGTATAGCACCGGCATCACCAAATCAAATTTGAAGCTATGTGGTTAATGCTCTGGTTTCCTTAAAATTCAAAATTCGGGGAGATATTGATGTATCATATTGTATATATATATATTGATTTATATTATTATTCAGTATAAACAATGCAAATTAATCAATCTATTACATTTGAATTGGTTTTGGACACTGTTTTTAATAGTAAAAGTTCAGTTATAAGTTAATGTTGACTTTGAAAGATCTCCGCTGAATGTAAACAACCCTTTTAGTGAAGAGATCTTTTCATGTATCATTGAACCTATACTGGCTTACAAACCGTTAGATAAATTAGTAAAACATAGAAAAAAAAATCAATTATACAACCCTTTATCCCCCCGGGTTTGGTAGGGTTTGTGTTTTTCAGTCTTTCTTCTTTCTTTTATTCCTTAGAATGAACGATTTTAAATCGAATTGTATATTATTAGTGACATAGTGTGCTAGTGACCTAATACACTGTGTAACGAATTCATCTTACCGACTATCTTAACATGTGGTATTAAGACTGGTGGCCTATCTGAGTGATCAAGTCTTTATTACTTAGTATGTAAAATTACTTCCATTGGTCTAACTTGTTAGCTTTAAATGTGTTTTATGAATTTATTTCAATCTTTCGTCGTCAATTTCTTCGTCTGTTTTTTCTATTTTTCCTCAACACCATGTTGTTTTTACAAAGGGACGTAACACTACTACTAACCGTGTTTTGAAATAAACCACGCCTACTAACCCCATATGAAATATACAAGTTCTCCACGCGGTTGCATTTAACCAATCATATTCCTAGAAATGTATCAGCGGTAAGATAAATATATATATATAGTCATCTTATGGCATCGACAACGAACGGATCGAATGACAGAAAAATGGTTAAACTATTATATAAATTTGTTGTGCTTAAAACAAACTCTGTGATACGGTTTTGTAAAACTAAGAAGCATATATATTTATTTCAGAACTTAATATTTTATTTTACAAAAAAGTTTATTCAAATTTCATACAGTCATCATTTACAAATAACTAAATAAATGCAGAATAATTTTATTTCACATATTTACATGTTTATAATTGGTAATCGGGAAATCAGTTCTTCAAGACGAAACCGTCAAGAAAATAGTTTGCAAATCGCATCCAAAACATATTTGTTAAACAGTGTGTTAGGCTATTCTAATCTAACAGACCTAGATGCATAAGGTTCTCTAGCATATTTGGGTTCATGTTCATGTTGTTTTCAATTATAAACTTTCCCTACGTGACATATAAAAGCACAAGTATTACAGTGTTCTCTGTCCAGTCCAACATTATCATTTGTTTAATTTAAATTGAAACCTGTAAATCTAACTGAAAAAAATTGTATTAAAACAACCGAAATGCAACATTTTCAGAATCAAATAATTTTAGTTGTAATGACTCTCTCGATGACTTCCAAACGTGTATAACAGAAATATTATGGCAAAAATTGTCGATCTTAAATAAAAATACAATGCATTGCAAAAAAAAAGCCGTCATCATTTGAATTTCAAATTAGATTAATATTCCCATAGTCTGAATTTCTTACATCTTCTAGTTTTATACTTTTACGATATTATCCAATAGAATAAACAGTAATAAGACAGTAAATTATAACCATTGTACAACACTGGGGAAAATAGATAGTAGTTTTCAGCCACTTGGTGCTTTGCAAAGATATAACTAATGAACAACACTAAAGGGTTTATGAGGATCATGTTGTATAGATATAAAGAAGTATGACATATTATTCATTTTTCTGAGTCTTGTATAAGATATTCCTCTACTAAATAATGTTTGACTTTGATGTATTAGATAAAATCGAGAATGGAAATGGGGAATGTGTCAAAGAGACAAGAACCCAACTAAAAAGCAGAAAGCAGCCGAAGGCCACCAATGGGTCTTCAACACAGCGAGAAAATCCCGCACCCGGAGGCGGGCCTCAGCTGGCCCCTAAACAACAATGTGTACTAGTTCAATGAAAATGGACTAAATTCCAAAACATATAAATGAAGTAAAATTAAAAAACACACAAGACTATCAAATGCCAGAGGCTCCTGACTTGGGAAAGGCGCAAAAATGCGGCGGGGTCACACATGTTTTGTGGGATCTCAACCCACCCATATACCTCTAGCCAATGCAGAATAAACAAACACACAGCAATACGCACAGTAAAGACTCAGTTTAAAAGAAGCCCGAGTCCGATGTCAGAATAGGTAACAAAAGAAACTAAGCAAAATGACAATGATACATAAATTAACAAAGGACTACTAGCAGTTACTGACATGCCAGCTGCAGACCTGAAAAAAAAACTGATTAAAAGATTATGTCTTCATCATATGAAAATCAAGCATAATCCCTCCCGTTAGGGGTTTAGTATCATTCCATCATAAAATATATGAGAAGAACATAAACCGTATCATGCCAACAACTGGTTTTAGAATAAATGTATTTATTATCGATGCAAGGACCCTATGAGTGAATCAATATTAATACCAAAATATGCCATCTTTAATGACCTGACAACAGTATCGTAACTATATCCCTTCTGAATAAGTCTGTTTAAAGGTTTGGTTAGCTTTTTAGGTGAATGTCGACATTTTTGTGCTTTGTATAGAATATTACCATAAAAGATTGGATGTTAAATACCTAAACGTATAAGATGTCTGCATGTATACGAGTGATGTCCTTGTACCGACGATAAAATTTAGTAAATGTTTTGACTAGATTGTGATATCAAACACCCTGGTGTAATAATTTTTCAGTACTACAGAGGTTTCTCTCGTTAAAATCAAATACGGTGTTAAATACCCAAGCGAATCGAACAAGTTGAGATATATAAACACCATAAGATGGCGACAAAGGAACGTCACCAACTAAAAATGAATAATTAACAATAGGAAATGAAAAATCATCTCTTTTATCATAAATTGTGGTATTAAGCTTCGCGTTAAAGATATAGATATCAAGATCCAGGAAAGGACAGTGCTCATTGTTAGTATTAGCTTTATTTAAAGTCAGTTCAGCAGGATAAATCTCTTTAGTGTACATACTGAAGTCGTCATTATTGAGAGCCAATGTATCATCCAAATATATAAAAGAGTTATTAAATTTTTGTATCAGATGTTGTTTCGATGGGTCTTTTCTGATTTTAGTCACAAATTGTAACTCATAACAATACAGAAACAGGTCCACAATAAGAAGTGCACAGTTATTAATTAGTCCCCATTTTAATTCCGATAACTTGACGATATACGGAATCTCCATAGCGAACAAAAATGTTATCTAGTAGAAGTTTAAGAGCAGTTATCGTATCAAAGCAGGTCCAATTGAGATAGTTTTCCGTCTGTTGTTACTAAAAAATGACCTAAAAGAGTTAGAAAATATATATACTCGCATTCTGACTTTACAAATGCCCATTTAATTAGGTGTGTGAATTTTTTTTAATAAGATTATGAGGCAAAGTGGTATATAGGGTAGAAAAATCTAAACTTTGAACAGATTCGAAATCACCAATATAGGCATGCAATTTATCAAGTACTTTCAACTAATTTGTTACACTCTAAAGTAATTAATTCCACTATTTTCAAAGGCCTTATTTGAACAATTAATTTCCAGGTTTTTTATTGTACCAAGTGTACTAGTAAGTAGAATAGACATTTAAGTAGTGGAACAATGGCTTGAAGACGAAATAAATCTATATTTTGTAAGGTGTTTTGTGCAGCTTTGGAAGCCAGTACATAGTTGGAACTTTCATTGTATTTGGTTCTGCTTGTAAAGAGGTAGCTAAAAGTTTATGTTTGTTACAGATGTCATTTTCCAAAAATGGAGTTGGAATGTTTGTGAATTCGTGATTTCCTTTTGCAGAACCTCAATGTGAAATTTACGTCAAACTATAATGATATTATTAGCAGCCTTGTCAGCCAAGGACAAAAACAAATTCCTTGGCGAGTTCTTTTAGCTTATGTTTGAAACAAGAAACAGGGCTATTATGGTTGTTGTTAGGAGTAAAATGTTCTTTAAAATGTTTAATACAAATAATATCAACTATGTTCATTACTGAATAAAAAAAAAAGAATCTAAGAATGTTTTGCCAGCTTTTTTCGTTTTATCCATTTGGAGCAGTAAGTACGGAGTGAGTCGTGGATGATGTTACGACACTCATTCCAATTAATAATTGACGGGGGACGACATTAAGGTCCTTTACTGAGGAATGATTTCAACTCTCGGTCATGAACGATGTTAAGGTTTCCTGTTATAACATGGGAACTTGGGCCATAAATATATTCGGAATTACTGTAATTTCATGACGTTACACACTTCGGTATAATTAAACACATATTTCCGGGTAGATTTTTTATGCACATAACAAATAAGAGGGAGTTCAGTATTATCAAAATAGCCAGAAATTTGTTCTTTAACAGAATGATCATTAAAAATACTGGCAATATTTACAAAATCAGAACCTTTATTGACATATTTGATTTTAATAATATGTTTTTTTATGATCTTTTAAGGCGATAAATTTTGGGAAAAAAGTTTAGAATAACAATATGCAATTATAATTTGGACGATTTCATACTTAGGACTGCAATATGGAATTGTGTTGCAATCCTCTAAAATTTGATGTAATGTATTAACAGGTAAAGAACAGAGCTTGGTTAACAGAAAATGTCTGCCGTTATTTTTTTGAAATAGTAATTAGGTCCGACATATTTGTATTGTTGGTACGATATTTTCTCTGATTGCTATTTATTCTACGCCCATGAGAATGGTTTTTACGAACAGTTTTAGAAACTATATCCAAGCTGTTAACAGAATCGGTTCTTGATATATAATCAATCCCAATGATATTATCATTAAGACCGAGAGGATAGACTGTCTGTATTTTTGTAATCCAATTTAGGTTTGGTGCTTTGAGCTTACGAGTATTCTATGAAATTGTATATCTTATTGTTGTTTTGCTTGCACATGTGTTAACAAACGTTAAATTAGAGTTAGGATCCTTTGCTGGTAAGATGTTCATTATATATGCTTTGATAAGCCATGTGAATTTCCCCTTATCAAGATTATAACGGGGGTTGAACGTTTTCACCAATACCACATCTTTGTGTGTCAACGTTTGATTTTTGTTACATAGTTTTATTTTGGTCGTGTTGAAATTTGGTATGATTGACAAACATTTAATGGTAAATTTAGCTGAATCTATTACTAACCTTTCTTTCAGACATAAGGTCCAAGGACACAGTTATCGTCCTTTGGTTTTCGTTGTCTACGAATATAGTCCCTAGTGTGAACAGTGTATAACTTGCATTTTTTTTTTGATACACTTTCCCAATTTATTTCTTGATATTTTATGCATGAAATATTAAGTAAGGGGATGAAATTACATGTTAAAAAAATTTGGGTGCTGAATCTTTATGTTAAGTAGTGATTTGGTCCAGTTAAAAAAGGTCAAAAATTAGAATGTCGGAAGCTGTCAAACTGAAGTTTAGCCCCCCTTAACACAGAATTGTCAATATTTTGAGTTAGAGCTGGTAGAAGTTTCTATAATTTTGATATTATTTGTATCAATAGTAGTACACTACACTGTCAAAATCTTTTTGAGATAGAGCAGGTGCGATTTTTTTAATTTGAATTTATTGTCTAAAAGAAATGCACTACGAAATAACTGTGTTCTCGGGCCTAAGAGATGAATTCCGTAAATGTAGATTCTGTACTTTGGCAACTTTCCTGAATGGTTTTCTGGTTTCAATTTGTCAAACTCAATAAAAGTAAAGGATTTACATCTTTGTTTGACAGAAATTCTGTTAAAATGTCCCATTTTGGCATTATACGGCTAAAATAAGCATTTTAAAGCAGTTTCCATTTTATGCCTAAGAGCCGTGCTGACTTTCTATCTGACAGCTTTTTATGTTCCTGATATTTGTGTTTCTATGCTTAAATCAAATTTAATTAACCATTTGTGAACTCGGAATCTAGAGAAAAGTAGATTATCATAGAAAAAATGTGCAGAATATTTGTATTTATGTTCCTGGTTAAACGGCCTGTTTGATGTATGTGAAATTTGAAGAGCTTTGTACATAAAATCTGTAGTCCGTCACAAATATTTCACTAAATCTGTAAAAAAAACACTTTACAATGATCAGTACACCCTATTCATTTCATATGCTACCATAATTTTCTTCTTTAGGATAGTAAGTGGTTCAAATATATGCCAAATGAGACTAAAACTACATGCAAGTTTTCCATTGAAAAGTGAAAAACTGGTCATCAGACCATACTGTCTGCAAAAAAAAGTTGAATTCAAGAGTCCTTTTGCAATTAGACTTCTTGTATCATGACATCTTAGCATAAAAATGAGCAAAAAGTAAAAAATTTCACTTCCTTATAGCCTCTGTGTGCATTTTTATATGTAAATATGGGCTACGGCCTAAATCGACTCTAAATAATTCTCAGTCTTACATGGCCTAAGACCATTTTATACTCATGTGGTATGCTTTTTGTAACTTTTCTTTACATTTAAAGTACATTTAATATATATGGAAGAATAATGTATGGTTAAAAACCTTCAAAAACTTCAAATTGGTTGAAAAAAATGCATGTTTATGTAAGGCTTCCCTTAATTCGAAAATCTCTATTTTCAGGCACAGGCTCATATAAATTTGACTTTTGAATAACTGTAATAAATCTGATAAATCAAATGAGTGTTCCGTTGCTTTTAATACTTATTATATTAAATTCAAGAGTATTTAAAAAGCAAATTTTTGCAATATTTAAATTTTTTAGGCCAAAATCTTGACAGTTGAAAATATTTGATTTAAACGTCAAAAATAAACATCCAAATTTCAATATTAAAATGGCCCTAGTTTCTATAATATATATCCTATGGCCATGAAACTTGGCCAACTATCTTAAAATTGCCTAAGCTTAGGTCATGCAAAGTTTTATTAAAATTGGTCAAGTCTTTCTATCCTATTAGGTCCAAGGACACAGTTATCGTCCTTTGGTTTTCGTTGTCTACGAATATAGTCCCTAGTGTGAACAGTGTATAACTTGCATTTTTTTTTGATACACTTTCCCAATTTATTTCTTGATATTTTATGCATGAAATATTAAGTAAGGGGATGAAATTACATGTTAAAAAAATTTGGGTGCTGAATCTTTATGTTAAGTAGTGATTTGGTCCAGTTAAAAAAGGTCAAAAATTAGAATGTCGGAAGCTGTCAAACTGAAGTTTAGCCCCCCTTAACACAGAATTGTCAATATTTTGAGTTAGAGCTGGTAGAAGTTTCTATAATTTTGATATTATTTGTATCAATAGTAGTACACTACACTGTCAAAATCTTTTTGAGATAGAGCAGGTGCGATTTTTTTAATTTGAATTTATTGTCTAAAAGAAATGCACTACGAAATAACTGTGTTCTCGGGCCATAAGTCCGTATAGAGCTTGATATTCTGTAAAATATTCTGTGAATTGTTGTATTTTGATCTCTAGAAGTATTTCTCATATATTATTTCATTCAAACCAAGGAGTTGACTGGGGTGTGGAAAAAGAGTCATCACTGGACTTCTCCCATTCAAAAGTAAACCTTTGCTTAAGTGGTGAATCTATTTGTTTTGAAGATGAATAAATATGCAGATATGTGGAAGTCATATCCCATGCCTCGTGTATGGAAGCTGCCATGCTCTCAGCAATTTAGGTTTCCCTTGCACAACTCTTTTAGGGGCCTGTTGCTGTCAAGATCATTATGTACAAGGAATGGTCGAGAATTCGTACTAGGTGTATCAAATACAAAATGGTTTTAAAAATACACTATTATATTTTATAACTAGGTATTGTCGAAATATATCATTATGCTTGTGTACATGTGTTTATGTTTATGAATAATCAGAAAGGGCCTATACGTAGAATATGACAGATTGATTAATTTTTAATGTTTTTAAAAACCATCACGAGAAAATAATAATAATTAAGAACCTGGAAGGAGACAAAGTTGAATATACAGTGGCAGTGAATCCTAGTTTTAAGTTAGTATATAATATGCTTATTAAAATATTCTTTTAGTTGCGTTAGAGAGGTTTTAATATATATTCGCAACAGAAGAGGATTTATAAGGCGATTATTTTGTTCTATGATAATATCTTTCAAATCTTCACAAGACATTTTCTGTAAAATATCAATATCTGAATATTTGAATTTTGTTATACATATTTGATTTTACTTCTTCAAACAACATTTTGAAAAGAAAAAAAAATAATGCAATACTTCAAAAACTTAAAATTTAAATTTGGTTTATAGAATATTTAGAAGTGTGCAACAGCCTTAATTCAGACAATGTTCTTTTTATAGCAAGAAGTCTTATAAACATATTAAAATGTCGGTATAGCATTTTTTGGATAATTTTGTTGCTAATATTACATTCTTCTTCGTTTAAAATATCATTGAAAAGTACTAGACAAACACAAAAGACGAAGGGGCAGACCATTATGCACAAAAAGTGCTTTTTATTCGGAGAAATGCTTATGGACAACAGTCCGTAAATTAATATTTTTTATTATGAATCAATACATACATTTTTTTTCCTACCCCAAAATACTAAATTGTTCGAGAAACAAAATTACCGGTGGTGTTTTTTTTAAAGAAGCAGAAAGACTTCTCAACTTAGAATAAAGTATTTGATGTGTTAATCAAACTTTTTTTGTGTTTTTTTAACATCAGACAATTAATGTTGTCTTTTACATGTAATTAGTTGAGTAAGCACATTATTGCAGCAAATCTGAAAAAGATGAAAACAATGGCGAATTGCTAGGCTATACTGAAGTACTGTAACTTGATACACACAGCAGAAATCATATCATTAAAACCAGAGATTTAAATTTAATACGAATATTCGAGATATGAATCAATATCAAACATCGTGTTCGGAAGCAAATCAATTATAAATTGAACGAAAAAATTCATACCTTATCAATCCTTTGATATCTGTTTAATGTTACAGATCAAGGTCCAAAGCACACTGAAAGTTAGATCCGCCAAAAATGTAGCTGCGTGGGGGGGTCAATTTACAGAGAGAAGTTATATATTTGATTTCAGGTGAGTGACTCAATTATATTCCCGCTTGAGGAGGGGTTGTTTTGTGCTTACCTCTCTCAGTCAAGGAAATGTTCATCGCATTTTCCACATGAGCTACAGATCAGAATCAGAGTTTCATGTAAAATTTAAAATAACAAAAATACCGAACTCCAAGGACAATTCACAATTCAAAACAGAAAGTTCCTTATCAAATTGCAAAATCAAAAGTTCAACGTAATGCGTTTTTATTCATCGCTCTTCAACCGTTTGATCACAGAATGCTCATAGCGGTAGAATAATTAGTAAGCAATTGCTCAAAGTTTACATGTGTTTTTTCTCGAATATTGTATTCTATGACAATATGGAAAGTGGAAGTCATGATTCTGAACTTATATATGAATTTCATCATCATTTCAAAATATTTCATCATCATACAATAGGTCAGTGATGTGGATTTGTATTTTGACCTACGTGCTATTACAAGATGACACACATATTGTATAGTTTTTGTTGTGGGTTTGTATCAATGTATTGTCCTTCTCCATCTCTAAGATAACAACTGTAATTATTAAAAGCATGATAAAATGTGTAACAGTGCAAACGATAAACCCAACCGTCAAATATGGGCTAATGCAATAAACTTAAAAACAAATATTGCTGACAGCAACCAACGAAAAGCAGTGAATTACATCATCTTACTTTAATATTCAATCCCCATCTCACCTAGGAGATTCGTGTTTCAGCATAACATAAGAACGAACTTTACAAATCTATTTGAAAGGGCATGATTTGAATCACAAAACAAACAGACAAAAACAAAAAGACAAAAGGCAAACAGTACCGCAGTATCCGAAAGCCTGTTCCAAGCAAACCACTACTAATAGATTAATCATGTCTTCTTAGACTACAATATCAGTCTGTAAACATCCAACCAATTAAATGTTTGGACGTCAAAACTGTCAATTTATAAAAACATATGATAAACACGACGGAACAAACAAACAAACATAAATGTATAATTGCATAACTTATTCATATTCTAGGAACTGTAAGTGGTTCAACATACAAGACAACTAGTTGCCTGTGGAATCATAAATGGCAGGATATAAGCACTGATACACGAAAAAAAAATCTTAAATTTTAACTTAAATTTAATAATTTTTAGGCGTAATATCACAAAGTCGTTATTAGTGGTTTCTGTCAAATGCTATAAAAATTTATAACACACAGTCATCCAAACTAAATGAATCTTTCTAAAAAGTATTCATTTTTGATAAAATGAAAGATTCAACTGCAAGCATTATTTATAAAATGTATGCCACCGATTCGAGTCTTGATGTCATGTGAAAGGATACAAAAGATTACTCTGATTATTCGTAGGGTCTCACTTGCTGAAGGGTCTTAGTTGTTTATCTACCGTAATCATTTCCCTGACAACGTTGAGGTTCGAGATTCAAGCCCTGTTCTTGGCGAGGTGTATATATGACTTTGATATTAAATGACAAGGATGGCAATTATTAGTTTCCTGCCTAACAGATGTGATTTTCTCCAGGAAAAGAGACTACTTCAATATAAAACACATATCCGGAATGAAATAGTCAAAGTCACAGAAAGTTGCGTTCAACGCCAACATGCATACACATAATGTATTCAATTTGTAATAAAAAATTTATGAATAAAGTTGATTGGGCATTAACGCCGGCGATTTCAACCCAGGTATCAAACAGGCATGCATAAGATAAAATTATATAAGATAATGTAATGACACCGAGATAGTTAACACAGCTTTGTGCAATATTCAAGGGAGCATGACTGAACAAAAAGATCAACGAGGCAGTGAAAATCACGAGTTGGCATTCATTTTGATAATTTAATTATGAACAGTCATAATAGTCATAATAGAGCACAAAAAAGAACACAGAGTAAAAGTATAGCACAGCCATAACCAAAATAAAATTGAAGCCAAGTGGTTAATGCTCTGTTTTCTTAAAGTTCAAAATGCTGAGAGATGTTGATGTTGCATATTGTAAATATCGAATTATACTATAATTCAGTATATACAATGCAAATCAATCAATCTATTACATTTATATTGGTTACGGACACTATTGTTAAAAGTTAAACTTCAATTTTAAGTTGATGTGGACAATGAAAGATCTTCTCCGAATGGTAACAACCCTTTTAGTGAAGAGAGCTTTTAATGTATATATTAACTTATCATTGAACATATACTGACTTACAAACTGTTCAATTTATTAGTAAAACATAGAAAAAACCAATTATATAACCCGTTATCAAGCTCCGGGTTTTGGTACAGTTTGTGTTGCTCAGTCTTTAGTTTTCTTTGTTGTGCTTAGTGTACTGTTGTTTGTCTTTTCGTCTTTTGAAGTTTTTGCCATGACATTGTCAGTTTGATTTCGACTGATTAGTTAGAATATCCTTTTTGTACCTTTTGCCTTTCTTTTATCCCATAGAATGAACGATTTTAAATCAAATTGTTATGATATGATAGATAAACAGATTATTACATGAAATTTGTCATATTGGATGTATTATTATATCAAGGTTCAATACCAACCCAAGAGCCGAATCTCTTTATCATATGCTTCAACAATGGAGAAAAATAACAGTTTAATATATTGATCCTTTTAAGTGGTTATCAAGTAGAAGTTCAAAAAGTGAAAAGTTTACGGACGACGCACTCACGGATCGATTGACATAAATGTGGTTAACTAGTATATCAATTGATTGTGCTTAAAACAAACTCTGTGAGATGGTTTTGTAAAACTAAGAAGCATATACATTTATTTAAGAACTTCATATTTTATTTTACAAACAAGTTTATTCAAATTTCATAGAGGCATCACTTACAAATAACCAATGGAGATTAATTAAATTTTACATATTTACATGTTTATAATTTTTAATCGGGAAATCAGTTCTTCAAGACATAAGTTTAAGAAACCCGTTTGCAAATCGCATCCAAAACATATTTGTTAAACAATGTGTTAAGACTATGATAATCTAACGTACCTAGATGCATAAGGTTCTCCAGAATATTTAGGTTCATTACTGCTGTTTTTATTTATATACTTTCCCTACGTAACATGTTAAAGCACAAGTATTACATTGTTCTCTATCCAGTCCAACAAACTATTTTTTGTTTAATTTAAATTGAAACCTGTAAATCTAAATGAATAAAATAGTATTAAAACAGGCGAAAAATAACATTTTTAGAATCAAGTAATTTCAGTTGTAATTTACTCGCTCGTTGACTTCCAATCGTGTATAAAAGAAATATTGTGGTATGAGAGGTCACTCTAAATAGAAATACAATGCATTGCAAAAAAAAAACAAAAAAAAACAAATTTGTGTTATTGGAAGCCTCCGTCATTTAATTTGCATACCAAATTAAACAAATATTCCCGTAATCTGCATTTCTTACATCTTCTAGTTTATACTGTCCGATATGATATTATCCGATAGAATAAACAGTAACAAGACAGTAGATTATAACCATTGTACAAAAATGGGGAACATAGATAGTAGTTTTCAGCCATGTGGTGCTTTGCACTGATATAACTAATGAACAACACTAAAGTTTTTATGAGTATCTTGTTATATAAATAGAAGTATTACATATTTTTCATTTTTCTGAGTCTTGTATAAGATCTTCCTGTACTGTTTAAATGGAATAATGTTTGACTTTGATGTATGAAATCAATTGAAGTGCGGGCATCGATATTAGAGTATAGTTTTATTATTAGATTTGGTGCTTTGACCTTACGAGCATTCTATGAAATTGTATTGCTTATTGTTGTTTTGCTTGCACACGTGTTAACAAACATTAATGTAGAGTTAGGATCTTTTGCTGTTAAGATGTCCATTGTATATGCTTTGATAATCCATTTGAAATTCCCCCGATCAAGATTAAAACGAGAGTGTGAACGTTTTCATCAATACCGAATATGTGTGTGTCAACGGCTGCGTTTTGTTATATAGTTTTATTTTGGTCGTGTTGAAATTTGGTGTGATTGACATACATTTGATGGTAAATTTAGCTTAATTTATTACTTACTTTTCAAGCATAAGCCAGTTTCAGCTTGTAAAATATGCTGTACATTGTTGTATATTGACCTCTAGATCATTAATGTATTTCCCATATCTTATTCATTCAAACCAAAGAGTTGACTGGGGTATGAAAAAAGAATCATCACTGGACTTCTCCCATTCAAAAGTAAACCTTTGTTTAAGAGTTGAATCTATTGGTTGTGAGGATGAATAAATATGCAGACATGTGGACGTTAAATCCGATGTCTCGTGTATGGAAGTGCCATGCTCTCAACAAGTTAAGTTTCCCATGCACAACTCTTTAAGGGGCCTGTTGCTTTCAAGATCATCATGTACGAGGAATGGTGGGGAATTCGTAGTGAATGTGTCAAATACAAAATGGCTATAAAAATACACTGTTATATTTAACAACTAGCTATGGATGAAATATATCCTAATGCATGTGTATATGTGTTTATGTTTATAAACACTCTGAAAGGGCATAAGTGTAAAACATTACAAAATAACTTAACACATTAAAAAAAATAATAGGCAATAACTAAAAACAAATACATCTGACTACAACTATACAAAATTTGATGCAAAATGAAAAAAACAGCGATCCGTCATATAAGAGTTTCTTCTAAAATGACAATTGACATTAGTTGGAAAAAATGACACGGGACTCCATCTAGTATGCAATACTGTTGGAAGTCATGTTTTACCTTGACATTGCGTTTTTTGTCTTTAGATAGAATATCATCTGAGAAATATATATACAGGTCCTTAAAAACTGGATATTCTATTTTAGCATCTCTTAATGTTTTCATTGCTGGTGTTGAATTCTGTGTGAGTGTCATGATAGACTAAACGGGTTTTGAAAGATGGGGTTTCTGGGAAGAGCAAAATTACTTCATCAGTCAATCGAGGGAAAACTGTTGTCTGGTTCCTGACGATTATTGTCAGATTATGGTTTCTCTCTACGAGAAAGTCTGCATGTGTGTTCTTAGGCCTTTACGAGAACAGATTGAATAATCACACCATTGTAATAAGACAGACCAGCGAGCCAATCTACCCGTAGAATGTTTTATACTTGAGAGCCATTTGAGAGCTTGATGGTCGGTGTGGATTTCGAATTGACTATAAGCACCCTAGTTACCCAATTTAGATCTGAAACGGTCGATATGAACGGTACAAATCTTAAAAGACTGACCAACAAGTTTATAAGTAATTTGTAGGCTTTCAGTTAATTTTCAAAGTAATCTACTGCGGTAAATTCAGTACTGCCAAGACACTTCGGTTGCAGTCAAGTAAGATGTGTTCAGTCAATGTTGAGACTAGGCAATATTGACCAAGGTAGAAAATCTCTTTTTGTGGAAACTCACATTTGCCTGGTTCTAAAGTTAAGTCTACCAAAAACCAACTGTTGATGTTTAATATGTTCCTCAAAGTTTCTACTGAAAGCTATTTGGAAATTAAGATCATGTAACACATCTGTAAGGATATGCCGAATTGAATCAGTGCTGAAGCTATTCCAGACGGAAGTCTCCTCCACTTATATTTGGAACTGGGTGTTACAAAGGCAGATTTATATGCAGTAGAAAGATCAAAGACGCACTGGCAATATTCTGAAAAAGGTGCAGCGTACTTAACACTTGAGCTATGTTTTTGCCAATAGAATCAAAGTCATCGTTACAACGAGAAAAAAGAATATTCTGATATAACTAATGAACAACACTAAAGTTTTTATGAGTATCTTGTTATATAAATAGAAGTATTACATATTTTTCATTTTTCTGAGTCTTGTATAAGATCTTCCTGTACTGTTCAAATGGAATAATGTTTGACTTTGATGTATGAAATCAATTGAAGTGCGGGCATCGATATTAGAGTATAGTTTTATTATTAGATTTGGTGCTTTGACCTTACGAGCATTCTATGAAATTGTATTGCTTATTGTTGTTTTGCTTGCACACGTGTTAACAAACATTAATGTAGAGTTAGGATCTTTTGCTGTTAAGATGTCCATTGTATATGCTTTGATAATCCATTTGAAATTCCCCCGATCAAGATTAAAACGAGAGTGTGAACGTTTTCATCAATACCGAATATGTGTGTGTCAACGGCTGCGTTTTGTTATATAGTTTTATTTTGGTCGTGTTGAAATTTGGTGTGATTGACATACATTTGATGGTAAATTTAGCTTAATTTATTACTTACTTTTCAAGCATAAGCCAGTTTCAGCTTGTAAAATATGCTGTACAGTGTTGTATATTGACCTCTAGATCATTAATGTATTTCCCATATCTTATTCATTCAAACCAAAGAGTTGACTGGGGTATGAAAAAAGAATCATCACTGGACTTCTCCCATTCAAAAGTAAACCTTTGTTTAAGAGTTGAATCTATTGGTTGTGAGGATGAATAAATATGCAGACATGTGGACGTTAAATCCGATGTCTCGTGTATGGAAGTGCCATGCTCTCAACAAGTTAAGTTTCCCATGCACAACTCTTTAAGGGGCCTGTTGCTTTCAAGATCACAAGATCATCATGTACGAGGAATGGTGGGGAATTCGTAGTGAATGTGTCAAATACAAAATGGCTATAAAAATACACTGTTATATTTAACAACTAGCTATGGATGAAATATATCCTAATGCATGTGTATATGTGTTTATGTTTATAAACACTCTGAAAGGGCATAAGTGTAAAACATTACAAAATAACTTAACACATTAAAAAAAATAATAGGCAATAACTAAAAACAAATACATCTGACTACAACTATACAAAATTTGATGCAAAATGAAAAAAAACAGCGATCCGTCATATAAGAGTTTCTTCTAAAATGACAATTGACATTAGTTGGAAAAAATGACACGGGACTCCATCTAGTATGCAATACTGTTGGAAGTCATGTTTTACCTTGACATTGCGTTTTTTGTCTTTAGATAGAATATCATCTGAGAAATATATATACAGGTCCTTAAAAACTGGATATTCTATTTTAGCATCTCTTAATGTTTTCATTGCTGGTGTTGAATTCTGTGTGAGTGTCATGATAGACTAAACGGGTTTTGAAAGATGGGGTTTCTGGGAAGAGCAAAATTACTTCATCAGTCAATCGAGGGAAAACTGTTGTCTGGTTCCTGACGATTATTGTCAGATTATGGTTTCTCTCTACGAGAAAGTCTGCATGTGTGTTCTTAGGCCTTTACGAGAACAGATTGAATAATCACACCATTGTAATAAGACAGACCAGCGAGCCAATCTACCCGTAGAATGTTTTATACTTGAGAGCCATTTGAGAGCTTGATGGTCGGTGTGGATTTCGAATTGACTATAAGCACCCTAGTTACCCAATTTAGATCTGAAACGGTCGATATGAACGGTACAAATCTTAAAAGACTGACCAACAAGTTTATAAGTAATTTGTAGGCTTTCAGTTAATTTTCAAAGTAATCTACTGCGGTAAATTCAGTACTGCCAAGACACTTCGGTTGCAGTCAAGTAAGATGTGTTCAGTCAATGTTGAGACTAGGCAATATTGACCAAGGTAGAAAATCTCTTTTTGTGGAAACTCACATTTGCCTGGTTCTAAAGTTAAGTCTACCAAAAACCAACTGTTGATGTTTAATATGTTCCTCAAAGTTTCTACTGAAAGCTATTTGGAAATTAAGATCATGTAACACATCTGTAAGGATATGCCGAATTGAATCAGTGCTGAAGCTATTCCAGACGGAAGTCTCCTCCACTTATATTTGGAACTGGGTGTTACAAAGGCAGATTTATATGCAGTAGAAAGATCAAAGACGCACTGGCAATATTCTGAAAAAGGTGCAGCGTACTTAACACTTGAGCTATGTTTTTGCCAATAGAATCAAAGTCATCGTTACAACGAGAAAAAAAAATAAAATAGTGGATTAGATCTGGTTCAGTGAGCGAAAATCGCAACAAAACAGAAGCTGTTATGTTATCTTACGGCACATGACTACTACTGCCTCCAATTCACCTTTTGATTTCTGAATAATGTCATATGTTAGTACCTACCGAATTAGACTTATCACTGGGTTCATACTTACATGAAAAACACTACGGGTGCCACATGTTTACCGGAGCACCTAATATCACCACCAGTTTTGGTGGTGTTCGTGCTACTCCATCTTTTATGTTCTATATTGTGTTTTGTGCCTTTTTGTCTTTTTCTTTTTTATCCATTGTCAGTTTATTTTCTGTTTCGTCTCTCTTTTGGTAGCTCCTCTATTTGAACAGAACCTACTACAGAATTATCAGAAAAGAAAACGCCATTCTTATTAGGATTCGTAATTCGCTGGACAGACTTATTCCCATTGACAAGTAAAAGGCAATAGATTGTACCAGCTATCGACTGCTAATTATGCAAACTTGGCAGAAGTTCCAGAATGGCAACCTCACCTTAAGCCTTTGAGGCTCTAATGGGGATGTCAATTTAAAAAAAAACCACGTGGAATAGGTACAGTCGAGATGATTATTGCTAAGCCTGAACTCATGTCAATTGTTGTATAACATTTAGTTTCTTTTTCAGGAAAAAATAAAGAAACCTCATAAAAATCGTCTAGAATAATTGAAGATACGATATCTTGTAGAACGTATGAATGAGTATGGAATTCTTGTAGTTTTTTTTTTTATAAAAATGTTGTTTTCCATGTCTCCTACTATTTTTTAAACCGTTCAAATCAGTTTTTAAGTGTAACAAACTTCTTAAACTTACCAATAACACCTATCTTAGGTTTTGCTTAGGGGTTAATTGTTCTCAATATCGAACAGCGTGTGTGTTTTCTCGTAAACTGTTGTGAAGATGTTATAATGGTCATATTGTAGGCAATTCTTCTTCGATTTGTGATTTTTGATTGCTAACTTTATTCAGTCATGTGATTTGAAATATGGCGTTTTGCAGTAATAAATATCGCGTTAGACCAAGTCATGTGTGACGATGTTGGTAATCACTACTATTTACTAGATGATATCATCAAAATAATGGACCTTTTGATCAGTTACATAATGCTGTACACTTGCACACTCCTGCCGGTTTCTGTATTATGATGATGCAAAATTCATACAAAACATTCTCAAAGCTAAAATGAAAAAAATCGAGCCAGATTCCTTAATTTCATGTTCCCATATAATGATGATGTCCTAAAGAAAAAAAAATATTAGTACGTTTTTCGCTTACCACCGTTAGTTGGTTGTCTAAAGCTATGTGTCTATGCCTCAACTCGCGATTGAGGGTGCCGAATACTTATTACATGTATAATGAGACGTTTACGCTTTTGGAGCACTCGGTTTAACTCAGTGTTGAGTTAATTAATTTCCTCAGGTTTTTTTTTTCTATCTGTTCGTTTATTCAATATGGAATTTACTAGATATAAGTTAACCTCCTCAATCTCAAAAGACTCTCAATAGCTCATTTCAATATGCCGTTTTAATTCATGTTATTTGTTAGGCTGTTGCTGCCTTTTGTGTAAATCCGAGATTTTCTTTATTCATTTTTAAATCTAGACTGAGTAGAAAAACAAATAATCGTAGTGGCCTGTCATACCTTTTTCAAATTTTATAAAAACATGAAAACAAAGACAAAAATCTTGCATTTAATGATAAGTAGCTGTTGCAATTTAGAGTCACTTAACAAATGTGCTTAATAACGATTAACATTGAGCAAAAGTCTCCGAACCTAGTGCTGTTTTTGTATCCGTTGGAATACCCTGACAAGGTTGAATCCAATCGCAGAGATGAATATGGTAAAATGTTCCATTTGGTGGACCGCTCCCTACTACTCCTGAAATATGAATAAATAAAACCTCTATATATTTCTATATGAAAACAAGTAGATGTGGTATGATTGCCAATGAGACAACTATCCATCAAAGTTGAAATGAAGTGGATGAAACAATTATAGGTAAATGTACGGCCTTCAACAATGAGAAAAAGCATACCGTATAGTTGGTTATAAAAGGCCCCGACATGAAAATATATGAAACAATTAAATTGAGAAAACTCACGGCTTAACCACTGAACTATAGGCTCCAGACTAGGGACAGGCACATACAGAATGTATTTGGGCTAATAATGTCGGAATACGCCAACCCTCCCTCTTACCTGGGACAGTGGTGTAATGGCACAACAAAAGAACAAATTACAAAACATAACGAAAGACAAATATGAGAAACAGCAATATTCAACAACAACTCAATTACAGTTTCTGACGTGGAACAGGCACATATAGAATGAGGCAGGGTTGAACATGTTGTTTGTTTGTTTCCGTATGTATCTACAGTTTGCTAGGAAAGTCCGTTAAAAGTAAGTTCGATTAAGCCCGGTTCACACATTCACGATTTCTACTGCCGTCCTTGATAGGACCATTTCCGATCAAAATTTGTCAAAAGTCTGATCAAGATCCGGTTATTCGCGGCTAGAAATTCAAACTTTAATTAAAATTTGTAAAAACATTTATCTAATCACGACAAAAATCAGATATTATTCAGGAAGCGTCCAAATTCATCCGTTTCCAGCCGGATTTGTCCCGATTATCCCGTTCTCAATCGGATTCTAATTCAATTTGTATCTTTCATTTGGTAAAAAACGACCGAATATGTCCCGATAGCGTCCCGATTCTGCCGAATGCGATCCGACAGAGATCAGACAGTGACCAGACAGTACACCGACGTTGACGGAACTGTTTCAGTTGAAAAAATCGCTATATTCGGGATGATCAGGTACTACCGGAACGCAATCCTATCACAATCTGCTGAACAATACATTACCTTTAAAAATATATAATGTGATCAGAAATGTTGCTGTAACTAGTTTTACAAATATGCACATCACATTTACATGATTAATGCAAAATTAAAAATAACGCCGAATAAATTTCTTGCTTTTATTGATATAACTTCATTAGGAACGTTAAAACGTGAACACGTTGAAGGGATGGATGTATAAATATGTAGAAATGTTAGGATTTATATGACCACAAGGGTCATACGAAGAATCCAATTTTAGCTAAAGTAAGTTTTTTTCTGAGGGAGTTTGAATCTTAGTTTATTAATAATGTCATCACCAAATTTGTTAATTTGGAGGTAGAATTGTCCAGCAGGTATGCGGCATTTGAATGAGGATTAACTGTGTGTCTTTCCTTGGCGACATTTTCTTATTTCCATATGAGTCGGATTTTTTTTTGACACTTGTGAAAAAAAGAGAAGATCAAAGAAGCTAAATCATTTAATTTCACAAACAGATATATTGACAATCCAAACTTTTCTGACTGTGTCTCATTGATACATCCTCTTGAACTAGAGATTTAAGAAACCAGAAACATGTTTGTTAATGTTGACGTATTTGTTAGGTTTAATTGTATATTTGTATGGATTATTTAATTTGTTGTGTTGTACATCATTGTACATGTAAATCTATGATGTTTGTAAACACAATTTTAGCTGCCGGAACCCAATTACTGTCAAGTTATCCATTGACAGGACAACATTTTTGTTGCTCACACAATTTTGTCAATATAACTGAACGTCATACAACTGTCATAAAAGTGTGTGGCAAGCAATAAGATGTGTTTAACCCACCATTTTCTTCGAAAGTTTGGTTTTGTCAGTTTTTATGGAATTATCCATTTTGAATTTACGATTTAGTTCGGTATTTTTGTGTTTACATTTTCTATAATCGACGGGGAATTTTTACACCAATGATGCGAGTGATGAAGGGTTTACTTCTGGGCTAATGATTCCCCCGCGACTAACAGTACACCAGTCTAGTGCTTTAAAATCATTAAAAAAGAGAGGCGAAAGTATTTTCGAGATAATAAAGGTCTCGAACCATTTTTAAATTAGATTGTGACTTATATGTTACGAATTGATATGATTCTTCAACTACCGTGTCAAATTCGAAACAATGTGGACTATGCTATCTTAAGATACAAGTATTATTAGCAAAATCTTAATAGACTGGAAAGCCGCATACAATGTGAAATAATACATGAACATATGAAGTCCAACGTTTGAGGTGTAAAGACGAGAAAAACATATTGTGGAATTTTCGATCTTGAGTATTTTCTAATAACTCGTTAGAATTGGGTATAGCTAGCTATTAGTCAATGCCATGGCAAATTACAAAATATACAAAAGACTTTGGTGACGTACGGACGCCAAGTGAATCGAAAAGATAAAATGAGAGGATCACAGGTACATCAGAAGGGTAAGCTGTTCATACTTCACTTTTGGCACCCGTCGTGTTGCAAGTAAAAATCGATGATATTCGGTTATTTTACTATCAACCAAATCATGATGGCGTCCGTAAATCTTTCGAAGGGATGATTTAATCATACATTGGTTCAAATGCTTGTTTGAAAGCAGCAACCCTCTATTTTGAAACAGATGATAGGATACACAAGCTCTAGGATATAGTATTAACTTGGATATATGGACCCCATTTTCAATCGATACTGGAATATTGTTACATAGGAATTGAAAGTTCACAAAGGGAAATGCAAAATAATCTCTCTGGTCGCAAAGTATAGTTCTCAAACGATCCTTAATGCTTTATTTTTTTTTTATACGACAAAATATTAAGAAGAAGTAACTATATGTATGGTATCCTATATTCTGATCCGATTCGAAAATTGCTATTAATCTATTCAGAAGTGTAATTTGCAAGGCAGGTCCTTGATTTGATTAACTTTTGAGGGATTTTTACTTAACGCATGGAGATGTTCAGTTTCAACTAAGGAGTTTTCTATGACGTCATTGTTTGATGAATTTGTCGTAAATAATAACAAATGTTTTCGAATTTTGGTTTCGGGATTTAGCATGATCACTAAAATCAATAAATAAATATTCTGATTTGTACCCCTTTAAAGTTTGAGTGGACAGTTTCCATTCCATTAAGAAATTCAAACAAAGAAACTAATCAAACTCATACAACCAAATGTAGAGAAAAACAGAACCCATGGCGACAGATCGAACACAATTTTGGAGGAGGTCATCCTTCATAAAAGAACTGAAAAAGGTAATTGCCTGACTACGAAACATGGAATTTAGCTCCGATCCTACACAAAGAATCAATTTAAAGTTGTTTATTCACTTTTATAGTAACTTCGGATGTTTCGAATAAACAGTTTATTTCTTCTCGACGTGCAATAAAATCAAATTCAAAATGTGAGGGGTAAGTTTTGTTTTATGTAGATGTTGTTACAAAAAACCATAAAAGCAGAACTAATGTTCAATAGTAGATGTCATTCAAGTTCACAACGTAGTTTAACAAAAAAAAAATGTATTAGAATATTATGCTTAACATTTAAATATTCATGTTTCTAAAGATTTTTTATAAAATAAAGTATCATTTTTTTATTCACTGTCTTATCATTCCAGTCATTATGAAAAATGTCTGACATTTTTCCGAGTGGATATGCATACTTTCGGAACATTAAAGTGATTATATATCATCACTAAAGTTACCAGTGATTATACATGTACATAATCTTTCAAAATTTCAGGGAGTAAACATTATCCCTAATTATACAAATTTACTGTAACATATACATAATTTACGCGACATTACTGCATTCCTTTGTTAACATTGTACATACAATATTTTAAGTGTATGTAAAGCTTGTTTATGAACCTTTCTATCGATTTGCACCACTTAGTTCAATAACATGTGTCTTTCGAAAAGTCTTCAAATTCAATTTTAGAGTGGGAACGATATGATGGACCCTTAAAAATATGAATGAAAATAACACTTTTAAAATTGGTGCTTCGAAAGAGCCATTTTTGATCAGCCTACAACGGGAACGCTCAAAACACAAAATTTAGCTATATCGAAAAACTTTGCTTAAGGGAATTCGAACCTTAGTTTCTGAAAAAAAAAAAAGTCTAGAAAAGCGTTTATATGAGTACAAGAAGTTTTTATTGTGAAAATGTGGTTTTTCATTTTTTTCCACAATTTTTTAAATCGCTTGAATCATTTCCTCAGTTTAACAAACTGCCCACCCGTTTGTACCACAACTGTCCTTGGTTTTGTTTGAGGGTTCGTTTTTCGATATTGAATTGTATGTGGGGTTTTTTCGTGGACTGTTGTGTTGGTGTTGTAATGGTTAAGTAAATCTTATTTCATTTGTGATTTTAAATTGCCCCTTTGATATCTTTTTTTATTGAGTCATGTGTTTTGGAATGTGATGTTTCACAATAGTACCTATTGCGATAGATCAATTCTTGTGCAACAATGCTGTCAAACAATACTCTTTACTAAATGATATCATCAAAATGCTTTACTCGCCTAGTTGCCGACTTGTGTTGTATGGTATGAAGCAAAATTAATGCAAAACCTTCTTAAGTTAACAATATATCTTCCCAAATTCGGTAATTGCATGTTTACATATACTGATGATATCATACAGATGAGCTAATAAATTCGACCTGATACACAATTCAAGGTCACCAATACAAACTAGCTGACAAATGAGATATGTCTGTGTCCCAACTCACGAGGGACATGTTTTCGTGTTAATTGATTTTATTTCCTATGATGCCCTGTTTAATTGATTTTGAATTTACAAGGCGAATGAAGCATGTTTATCATGGTATGCCTTCTCTGTCGATGCAACCCGTAAAAGCATCTGTCTTGTTCGTTATAACACATTATCAAATTAAAGTTCAAGCGTAACGTTTGAAGGTCGTTTATTTATAGATAGTGAAATACCCCCAGAGTGATGAAGGTACGACCAATCATCCAAAATGTGCAAGTGGTCTATTGATGTTTGTCGACGCCTCAAAAACTAAAACGGGAAGTACAAACGTATCATGGTTGACGTTGACCATTATTTTATGTCTTTTGGTTTTTAAATTATTTGTTTTAAAAACTTCCATATTTCTCATTTTATATATTCATAAAATTATAACTCCAAAGATTTAGAGAACTGATCTCCTTAGGCGACAGCCTTTTTCGAGATACAGACTTTAGAAAGTTGATTTTCATAACGAAAACTTGCTAGAATTAAAGAAAATATTAGGACAGTATTATATTATCCAAAAATATCGCTTCCGGTTGCTTTTTCTAACGTAATCTTTTACTTATTTCCCTTGCCTATCAATTCTGAACTTAAAAACACGTGTCTCATCACAGCGTAGAAAAGACTTTTCAGTTCTGTAAGGGCCAAGAAAAATATATTTTTTTGCCTTTGTTATAATGCAGAGTGCATGCAGTGTCTAGTAAAATATACAAGATAATTGTCAGAAAAAATTAATCCTGCCATTTGCATATTGTACAATGTCATTCAATTCATTATGTATTAAATATTGTTTTTATATCCTCAATCCCCGAAACTATAGCCCTTAATGTACCGTTTTAATTTGACTGTTATTTTTTGTGTGCATCCAACATATTCCTGTATTTATTCAATTGTATCTGATAAATAAAAAACATAATGCTCGGAGTACCATGTGATACCTTTTCAAATTACATTGCAGTTTCATTTATCATATTTGAAATAAATTATACCTTTGAGTGAGATACATGTATATATTTCTTTCGCATTTATAACAAGGTAGTCGTTGCAATTCACAGTCACTAAACAAATTAAGGACTTTATAACGATGAACATTTAGCAAAATGTCTTGTTTCTAGTGCTGTTTGTGTGTCCTTAGGAATATCCTGCTAATGTCGGTTTCTTTAATTATTCACTTTGATCTGTAATTTTACAAGAAATCAAAAAACAAATAGACGAATAATGAAATTAAAAAAAATGGTTTCATCTTTCAAACTTCAATATTGTTTTTATCGGAATTGGTGTTTATCAAATTGTTTTTGTTTTGATTTAAGTGTTTCCTTTTGCAATTGGAAACTTCATAGTTCTTTATGAGTTTAACACTTCGTCTGCAAAGACTTTTTTTGCTAGATATGTGACAATAATATCAGTAAAAGAATATAAAGCAGGATCTGCTTACCCTTCCGGAGCACCTGGGATTATCCCCAGTTGTTGGTGGGGTTCGTGTTGCTCAGTCTTTTGTTTTCTATGTTGTGTTTGTGTATTATTGTTTGTCTTTTCATTTGAATTCCAAATTTTTAACAGATCCAACATTGTCCCTAGTTTCATGGCAGCCAAATCGAGATTTGTAAGAATACCAACATTTCAGACGAGACAAGTTGCAAATTATGATTCTTCCTTCTTTTCTAATTTGACATTTAAAAAATTGATATCCAAATCGTACGTGTATTGCTGTTTTGGTCATATTACTCTTAAGTTTCTATATATTTAAACATCTCCAGTATTTGAATATTTTTCCTCAAGCGTAGATAATGAATCCAGAAAAAGAGGTTCGGACGGATGAAATTTACGACGTCTTATTTGTATTAACAAATAAAGATTGTCATCCTTTGTGAAGAATAAGAGAAATTCATAAAAAAATTTAATTATCTTAACTTACAGAAGGTAGCTTTACAGAAATCCGTTTTATGAGATGGATCAAGACATGTACATCAAATTCATGTCAACATTGAAACTAATCCACAGAAAATCACTTTAATTGTAGTCATGGTTATCCTGAAAGAAGACGTGTTAAAAGATTTATTAACTTTTGTTTTTCGTGTGATCAGTGACCTGATAATGATGGTGTTTATTTGTTTTGGACTTTATTTCACGGAATACCTCCTTGTCAAATATTAAGATGTAAATCAACAGTTTTTTGTTGTTTAATTTTGCGATTTTCAGATCGAACGACCAAAATAGGGATAAGTTTGAACGTCAAATTCCAATTAAGTAAAATGAGAATAGTGTACCTCACATGACGATTAACGGTTAAAAATAATTTTAAAGATTAACTTTTTTCTCTAATTGACTTTAGCCGTAGCTACAAAAAAAAAGACCAAAGACGAAAGACAATAATATATAGAGGCTCATTTGATGTTAAAAAGATATGACAAGGGGGCATTTGACGATTGGCGATAAAGACTTTGACACAAAACGCAATTAAACTCAGTTTTAAATTGTTTGGGTAATGTCATGTTGCATGCCCAGTGTTCTAAAGACTGTACTTTGTTTAAATCATTGAGGACATATTCCTAAAATGGGATACCAGTAGCATTTTAGAATAATATGTATAGACAAAAAATTAAACTATATGAAACACTTACTAGAAATAACATAAATTTGATATTAATCAGAAATGTAATCAAGTTGCTTTTGTTTTATGTTGATTGAGAAACCAATGGGTGCATGTCAAAAACGTTGTAATGTATGACAATAGAAGAGCTGAAAAGGTTACAAAGTATTAAGGGAAAGTTGAGTACGTAAATAAAGATCATCCTTAAAATATTCAACAGCATTGACAAGTGAAATACAACAGTTATCGTAACATGTAAAAGGGACGTATTTTCAAGATATAAATATGATTTGGTTTGTAAGACAATTTAACATTGCTTATACATGTTATCACTTTGTTTTTATTGTTCTGAAATTAAACCTACCAAAACATGTATTGCAATCCATTTTGTATCACTTATGGTCGTACATCCTGTTGATATACATGATGCACAAGATCGAGCTATGTTTGGCCTGCCTTTAATTAAATCCTTTGGAGGTATACTAATTTATATTTCAGTTTTGGAAAACGTGTTTTTTCATGAGTTGACATTCGGATTTCTTTATGTGTTTTTTCATCTTTTGTTCATCTGAGGTGTTCTTACGCCCCTGTCCATTGCTCAAAACATATTTAACCCAATCAATTGTTTTGTGTGAAACTGTTATCCTGTGATTGTCGTTAGTTCATGTGTGCCATACTTGATTTTTGTGAGTTGTTGAAGTATGTTTATACCGTTGACTTTTTTCTTTTGAATCGTTTCACTTTTTGTTAATACCTGTATTTGGTATACGGAATATTCATTGTTAAAGTTCGTATGATTACTTGTGATTGTAAGTTTCATTTTCCTGTGTTCTTTTGTTTTGTAACAACATAAATACGAAAAGATTTTACAGTCGTATGCAACGTTTAGCTCAGAACTTTATAGAATTTCAATGCAAACATGGTTGAGACTGCCTGAAACTAGCAATTTCATTTTCACATTCCAAACGGGACAAATATAGTCCGTAACAATAAAGAGAGTCCCAATATGATTTTACGAATTTGACTGCACTAGTTCGAAAAATAGATCAATTTAACATTCAATTGGTGTACACGACATTTAAAAGGGTTCTTGTATAATTTCAGTAGTCAACATAATCTGGATACCAAATGGATTGCAATATAAAGACTTTATTTTGTATTTCGAAAATCTGTAAATATGAATTTTTATTCCGCGCTGAATGCAAAATTTGACGGTCAGTTGTTTTTAATTCGTTTGAATTAAAAAAATAACTTCATCTAATTATCCAATTCTACAATAAATGATTATGTTATCAAACTCACAAACTTGCAATCTAATTGCTCCATAACAGTCGCTACAAAATTCTTTTACAAGTATTCTCCTCTTGGCTGACTAATTTTTTGTTTGACGTTTCCGTCTGTCTATTATATGTTTCACGATTAAAGCCAAAAACGCCTAGTGAGTCATTTACCCATCCGCAGTAAAACAGATGGGCCTATATCACTTATGCGCATCAAATTGAGGTATTCAAATATAATATGTAAACAAACATTCTTAGCACAGTGATATTAGACATGTTCAATTTAAAAAAAAAAGACTAGCTTGTCCATTTGTGCTGATTTGAAGTGCAAATGACCAGACTTTTATAAAAAGATGCAAATCTCTTAAATTTCAGTAAACTTCTACTGAAAAAAATAATTTCACTTCGTACTCTTCTTAACTATGCAATTATTATCTAAAAAATTCAAAGTAAAGATGTGTTCACTATCTCAGTGTCACGACTTTGTTCTGAATCAAAAATATCTTATTTTATCCCATGCTTGCCTTTTGATATTTGGGGTGTAGTCTTTCTTACGGTTACAGCCAATAATCGTCTTTATTATTATTATTTTTTTTATCACAAACTGAATAAATTATGTTCATACTTGTTGATGTTTAAGGCAATTTTCTATGACTTTGAATATTTCATGCCGAATATTTGTTTTGTGAAAGATGCCGAATGTTCCGATGAAAATCGC
Organism: Mytilus californianus; assembly: GCF_021869535.1. Classification (NCBI taxonomy): domain Eukaryota; kingdom Metazoa; phylum Mollusca; class Bivalvia; order Mytilida; family Mytilidae; genus Mytilus; species Mytilus californianus. The sequence continues at coordinate 25,891,500 of NW_026262734.1, read as the reverse complement.
CTCCTTTCTGCAGAAATTTAGAAACCTTCATTCGCTGTCAGTTGATATCCGAGTCGACAACAACTGGCCATTAGCAGGGCGCGAACGCCAAACATCAAAACAGACAGGCTAATGAGCATTGTAGATAAACAACTTAGACCCTTCAGACAATGAGACCCTACTAATGATCAAAGTAGCCTTTTAAATCCATTCAAATGATGTGAAGACTCGATTTGACAAATAACGGCTTACAGCAAAATCATTATCGAAAAGTCTTTGCTTGTAGAATTTATTTTTTTCAAAAATAAATACTGTTTTGAATGATTTATTTATTTTGCATGACTTTGTGTTAAAAATTATTCAAGCATTTGATAAAAACCACTGGTAACATGACTGTGTGATTTTACGATTAACAACGATTAAAATATCCACTTAGGAGCTCTAGTCGTGTTTCAGACCTAATGTTCAACCATTCTTCATTCCAATAGCAACTAACTGTTTCATCAGTGTCTCCATATTTTGATTTACTGATATTTCCTGAAATGTGAATAAGTTACGCAATTATACATTCATGTTTGTTGTGGTTATTTACGTTTTATAATTTGAAACAATATTTATTTCTGTAAAATCGCTCTTCTAAATTATCATTCTTTTTGCAATTGTTTCTGTGTTTCTATCTGAAAAACCTATTTTCGAACCTGACAAAATTATGATCAGCATAGTTCTATAACATTCTAAATGACACTATAAAATAAGGAGATGTGGTATAATTGTCAATACCGTATCCTTTCCCCCAAATGTGACCTAACGATTTAGACTTATCAACAGGTTTTTACTAGCATGAGCAACACGACGGATGACACATGTGGAGCAGGATCTGCTCACCCTTTCGGAGCACCTGAGATCACTCCCACTTTTGGTCGGATTCATGTTGCTCAGTCTTTAGTTTTCTATGTAGTGGTTTGTATACTGTTATTTGTCTAAACTGCAGGCTGCTGACTTGGACAAGGAACATATAGAATGTGGCGGGGTGTAGCATGTTCGTGAACTCTTATTACTCCCTTTTATTGGAGACAGTGTTGTAACAGCTCAATAAATAAGAAAAAAAAACTGTAAAAATCAGTCGGAAGTAGCTTTATATATCAAATCTGTACGAAGCACAAACATCAACTTACATACAATAATTGTTTGATTGATCCTTGAACGTAAACTCTATATTAGCTTCAGGTATCGTGTGGTCTTGAAACTAAGTAGTATACTAACGGGTTCATACACCTATTTGTGATCCCTAATCCTTGTTGGTACATCATAGTGGCCAATGCTTTGGTTAAAGTGTCATTCTAGTATTAAATTTTATTGCATACTTTCAGCTGATAAATGCAGTGATGTAACATTAAAAACCGTATTTTTCTAAAGCCAAAAAGTATAACAAAATTACGGAACTCCAAGGCAAATTCGAAAAGGGGAATTCCATAAAAACTTACAATCAAATGCTATCAATCAACGGAACAAGTGAATAATAACTGCCATTTCCTGACTTGGTACAGGTATTTTCCGATGAAAACTGTGGGTTTAACCTGGATGTATAGCTAGCTTAACCTCCCACTTGTATGAAAGTTATTTATAGTTCCGTTTTATTTACAAAATTGGGTGAGCAACCGCAACAGTCATAATTGGTTATTGTCACAATAATTTGGATCTAGCAGGAAAAACGTTTAAGCATACATCACAGACATACAACACAACTGACTAAAAATTCAAACCAACAAAAACATTAATCTAACAAAAAACTTGTAGCAGAGAGTAAATTTGGCATGGCCGTCAACACAAACAGTTTTTTGCCTTGGAAAGTACATACCGTAGATAGTATACACTTTCTCGATAAAGTAAAAATTAAGTAAATATAAATACTAGGATAAACAAAATAGAAACAACTCTGTAAAAACAATGTCTGTCCTATCGCACCTCCGGACGCACCAGCACTCGGAATGTCCAAATTAAAACGTCAAAAACCCGATGGCGAAATGCATAATACAGAGTCACGTCAAAAGTCACACGACCAAAGCACGAAGACAAACAACGAGGAAACTAAAGAAAAAAAATAATACACAGCTGCAGCACCTAGACCAAGTTGTAATATTTGTGAAGTATCAATTAGGTTTTGATACTTTCCGATGAGCTTTTTGAGAAAAAAGGACGAGATGTTGTTTGACAAACCCCTGTCGCATATAGTGTTTACCCAGACACCGATGACGTTTTACAAAGTCTGAGTAGTAGTTGCAAGCTCTTGAATATCGTATGAGTTGAGAAATGTATACTTTATACGCGAGTGAAGTTGATATACTGCTGCTTAGTTAGGGAAAATTTATAATTTCAAAATTGAAATCGTTCGTCATAAATTCTGGTACTGAAAAAATTTGCGCATTAGGTTTATAAAGTTAATATGTAATTTATTACCCATCCTATACAAAAGGATAACTTATTCTTGATAAAAAATCCGTTTTATTAGTTATACCATCTCATTATCGATCAATTCGATCCATCACGTGTTATCAATTTTCAATAATAATTAACTATAAGCCTGGTACAGATGAGTGCAGTCCTAACTGTACAAAAGTTAACTTGGAGCAAACTTGTTGACTGTTTTTTCCAAGATAACGTAAGAAATTTAAAGTAGACAAGCAAGTTAACTTCTTCGTTGGTAGACCAGACCTAGATCTGCTTTTTTGGTTCTGCTGCAGACTTATTGGCAAGTCTGCTCCAGACCTGACATATAGACAGATTTGCTTTTGCCTAGTCTAGATGACAGGTCAGCTTTTGACCGGTCCTGAGAAAAGTTTAGCTCTAGACCAGACTTAAGGACAGGTCTGCTTTTGATAAATTGCATTTTTGAAATTTTTCATATCAGACCTGACCTTTAAATATATAAACGATTATCGTGTTGTTCTATTTTTCAGTACAGCAAAATACTGTACTCTCTAGTGACTCTATATTTACTTATTGATCGACATATATATATATATGCAGGTATCATGAACAAGTGTTTTTTTTTTATTTGAAGGCGGATACAAAGGTTATCGACCTCATTGGAAAAATATTTGTATATGATAGGATATTAACAGCATCGTTTAAGTTTCTTCGATCCTAATTTTGTATAGTCTCCTACTAAATATATATTTAATGCATTACATGGATTTTCAATCATAATTTACTTTGATTGCCTTTGATTTTCGATTATATTTTTGACGAAATGTTCAAACGAAAGTTGTATAACTAATCATAGATATATAATGTGTTGTATAATTTTATTGTATCTATGATTAGTTTATTTAAACCTTCTCGTCAATTTTGGCAGAGTCAACTTTATCGATTAATGATACCTGGGACCGATGACATAATATACTGACAGTCAGTCAGTATACTATTCTCAGATGATACCGCCATATACATTCGCTATAAAGTACACGTATGGTCAGCGTTGAATGATGCGAGCAAATAGTTTTATTATACATATACTACCATCCTGAGATATTAAAACTACTGATTTTCAGCGACGGTTCATATCTTGAGTATTAAGAACAAATGCAGATACTCTAAATTGATACGGGTGAAATTTTGTAGTCATTGTGTACCAATATTGGTGTAATTGGTAAACACAATCCATCCCGAGATAATAAATTTACTGATTTATGAAAGAACTATATAATTTTCATGATAAAGTGCACATATCATCAGTTTTGGTTGATGCGGTTAAAACTCTTTGTTATACAAACATGCCAAACCAGCCTGAGATATGAAAACAATTAATGTTTGGTGACGACTCAGTATTTGAAAAAAGGAGACATGCTGGCACTCTAGCTTTATGTGGACAACATTTGGTAGTCATTGTTTTCAGATATTGCTGTCATTTGTATTATACAGTTCATCTTAAGTTATGACATGTACCATACGATTTAAAAATATAGAAATATCAGGAATATAGAAAATTAGAATTGAAAACCTTTAACAACAACAATGTTAGGTGACAAAATATGTTGATGACAGTAAAAAACAACTCCTTGATTGTTAATAGCATTAAAATGAGATGTGGTATGATTGACAATGAGGCAACTGTGCACCAAAGTGCAAATGGCGTGAATGCAAGCAGTTATAGGTGATCGTACGGCCTTCAACAATGGAGAAACCCATACCGTATGATCAGGTCTCATTGGCAATCATACCACATCTTCTTATTTCTATATCATTTGTAACAATACAGTTAACAAAAAACAAATATGACAAACATGAACCAATGACAACCACCGATTAACAGGCTCCAGACTTAGTTTTATTGATTGATTGTTGGTTGCTTAACGTCCAGTTGGTCTCCAGACTTAGGACCGGCACATATATAATGTGGCGGGGTAAAACATGTTTGCGAATGCATGGTTTGTATCAACTCTTTTGCCATCTGTCAAATACAACATAGTCTTCACCAAACAGATGTTTAGTATTTTAAAACATTTTCCATACTATATTTCGGATAAAAAAGTACGTTATGCCAATAATGTCGTTTGGTTAGGAATTCTACCTATACTTTTTAACTACAGGTCACAATATGACACGTTTGCTCCTCCCTATATACAAATCAAATGATCTGTACTGTAGATCATTATCATATTGAACGACAAGAAATTTATCAATGTTACTTTTGTCTTTATGGTATTGTGTTAAAAAACATTTTGAATACTAAACAGGCTCCTAAACCCCTGCGTATATCGGTTAAGATCGCATAGCTATCGAATGACAAATGATAAAATTTCACAATCACTGTAACCAATCGAAAACAAGTAAAACTCTCAAGTAAATTGATTTTGGCATACTTGAGTTAATGCGCAATATGCTAAATTTGAAAACAAAAATTGGTCTGAAACATTTTTATTTCATTGTCGTTTTTATGGATTTTCGAACGGGGAAATAAATAAAGGCAACAGTAGTATACCGCTGTTCGAAACTCATAAATCGATAGAGATAAAAACAAATCCGGGTTACAAACTAAAACTGAGGGAAACGCATCAAATATAAGAGGAGAACAACGACACAACAAAAACACAACATTAAAATGTAACACACACAGAAACGAACTATAATATAACAATGGCCATTATCCTGACTTGGTACAGGACATTTAAGTAAAAAATGGTTGGTTGAACCTGGTTTTGTGGCATGCCAAACCTCCCGCTTTAATGGCAACGTCAAACACAACACCAAAACGACAACATCACATGACAGGACTACAATACAAATAAATGGGAGAACATATAGGACAAAGAAACACACGAATAATAGCTAACAAAAGGTACTAGGCTTAAAATTCAATACGCCAGACGTGCGTCTCGACCACAAAAGACTATCCAGTGACGCTCAGATGAAAAAAAGCTTGAAAGCCAAAACAAGTACACAGCCGAAGAGCACCGAGGACCAAAACTTCCAAAACATTGCGCCTAACACGGTCAGGGTTTTCTGCCTGGGACATGAACATCCTTATTATTTAGAATAATTTATAACTTTGCAAACAGTAAATTTTATAAAATGACTATATAATAGATATACATGATAAAACCGAAGTGGGGACTAACTACAGAATAAAAACGGATACATTACATAAAACAACTTAATCCAACATATAAAATACACAGCCGAGTTAGCCAAAGCATCAACGCACAAAGTGACGTCACATTTGAAATTCTAAAAAAACACACAAAGTGACGTCACATTCGAATTTGTAAAAACATTTCCCAAAAATAAGATAGGATTAGGATTGATTCAAGATAAGATTTGTAATACTGACATTACATTTATTAATAACAATGAAAATCACAATACTTATTAATATCAAATTGTGGTAGTAATTAGATAATTAATTGTATTATTTAGCTATGTCGGTGTTTCTTCTGAATCAAACTGTAAACCAAATATATCGTATAAATTACGTTGAACCAAACTAAAATCTAATAAATGAAGGGGGTGATTAATTATTTTTACCATAACACACGAATATAACAGAAAAGACGTTAAGACATTTGACAAAATCTGACGAGAATAACAAATATAACATCAAAATTAAATACATGAATTTGGAATAGAAAGGTACCGTGACACGTCTTATAGCAATGCGGTTTCACACTCAGCAAAACAATCACAATCGGGAATAAGTCACGTTCGGTAATTAAAAGATCAGACGACGTAATGACAAACCACAATCTAACACGTGGTAAAAATGTCCTTAGTTAGTTTGGACAAAGACACATCGTATGGACTAACCAATTCGTGATGGTGTCCGTAAAATTTACGGAGTGTCATTTTTAATCTGTCCTCCTCATAACTTTGTTGGAGCAGTTTCTGTGTAAGGAGCACACTTCTCTATATGAAGTCCGTATAGTGTGAACAAGCACGAGAATAACGTATCAATTGAGATATGTAAACACCATACGAAGGGGCATAGGGTATGTTACTGCTGAGAAATGGGAAATTGATTATTGGGAAGTTGAAATCGTCCCGTTTATCATAGATTTTCGTGTGAAGTCGTCCATCTGTGTCAATATTGAGGAAAAGATTAATGTATGAAGCAGTCCTATAGTATCAGTAGTATCCCTAATTTCAAGTTCACTGGAATATATGAGATGAAAGTATTGGCTAAAATATGGGTTATTCAATGATAGAACATCATCAATATATCGGAAAGTAAAATGAAGAATTTCGCAAGGTGCTTTTTCTTTTTGTCTTTTAGAAGGTTCTGAATGAATTCTGCTTCATACGAGTACAAAAACAAATCGACCAGTAGGGGTGCACAATTAGTTCCCATTGGAATACTTACTGTCTGTTGAAATATAAATCCTCCAAACTCAACAAATATATTGTCGATCAAAAAGTCCTGCATTTTGATAATATCATCTTCAGTATATTTTCTGGTAGATTCAGTGTGGTTTTTCACAAAATATGAATTATTGTAACCCAAAACCTTCCATCAATTGATTTTAATATTCATGTCAAGATACATGATAATTTTGTTAATGCGTTCTTATTTATTGTAAATTTATGAACAGACGGACAAACCGACGGACGAAATTAGGGAACGCCAGCAATAATTGTTTTGGTGGCTTTGACACTATTTTCCAGGTGTTCGCCGATAATGATATATCCAAACTTGAAAAATCTAATGAAAATTCCTTGATACCTTCAATTTCTGTGCATTCAAATCTGTAAAATGTTAAAATCTTTTGAAACACCAAAGTTTTGCTACTAGTGATATATGGTTTAGCCAGATTAAGCTACACTGTTTGAGGATGTTTTTAATTATCGTCAACTTCATTATTGACTTGAAGCAGTACTATTTGTTGTAGTAATAATAGTAGTAGTACTACAAATAAACTAATAGTTCAGAAATATTTTTGATCAAATCTGCCACTAAGCTTTAATGAACTTACCAATTTATATTAGTTATAACCGATCCGAAAAGTTTCACTACCGCTTTACGAGGTCTCGGGTTCTCTTTTGATATCAAACTGACCCTAGGGCTTTGATGCTTTCATATATTTCACCGCGCTAATATACTGTTGAACAGAGTACAAATAAAATTCATATTTTCAAAACTGTATGTGAATTATTTTTTTTATATATATATCGTGCATATTAATGATCACGCTTAAATGTTTGGTTTTTAATTTCCAGCAGTTTACACAATTCATATAGTTTTAATTTTCTATGTCTATGAAATTATACTCAATTGATATAAAGTATTACAATTTTCAATGATTCCTGCTAAACGACATTTGAACGGCTATGGTATTATGATTACAAGAAGGATAACTTAAATCATCAATAAACTCTTTTGTAATCAACATGGCAGCTTTAGACTGCAGTGGTAATCTCCTTTGTTCATTCATGACGCAGTTACAATCGTGGAATGTATAATATATGAACCCTTGTGATGATTTAATAACTAGGAAAATATTGCATTGTTTCTCTTTATGTCTAATTGTCTGAATATTGTGTTAACATACTGGTACATGTGTACTTAATAAACATTCATCCATATTATACGACAAAAATGGTGCAAAGTGTACCTTGTAAATTATTTTATTTGTAGAATAACACTTAACATACTTATACGTACGTAAGTGCACGAAAGATATTTTATTTGTTTTACTTCTTGAATTACTACAAATATAATGCATCATATTTTCTGTGTATATTTAAAATCTGAAAATGTACTTATAGGACATAGAATTAGAATATATACATCTATTTGAAACATTTTAACCAGAAAACGGTCTACCACATTTAACAGATAGTCTTAATATCTTTTGTGGCAAATAACAAATACATCAAACCAATGTTGTTTTGTTTCCTAGAATTGGTGTACAACAACGAAACTCTCTGATATAAAGGTCCGATTTAGAAATGAACGATGCAGAGTACGTGGCACAAAATCCAGTTCATCATTTTATTTATGATTGATTTCATATAAAGATGATATTTCCATCTTGAACAAGCAAAGTAGCTTTTATGTTCGCTGGTCAGTTAGAATTCTAAATTTACAGCACATATTTAAATTTTCCTTCATAGGTTGGAACCGTTTAAGCTCTGAATTATTTCCATACGTTAAAAACTTTAGGTTAACAACTTCTAAATTTATTTTGATAGGAAAATAGACATCTCGATTATGTTTGTTTCTACAGTTATCGCTCTATATGTTTTATTTATTTTCTTTATGTAGGTCTTCGCCATAACTTAAGCCATCGTTTTAACTGCCAACATTTCTGTTTGTCAAAGCTTCTATCTAAGCAAAATGGCCATGCAATATATTTTCCATTATAGCTAGTTAATTCAAAAACAAGTAAAATTGTTCTTGTTGTAGATCAATTTCATTTCTTAACATTAATACATATATTGAAAAAAGAATAATCTAAAATTTTACAGAACATTATTTTTTCTGCAGAAAATATATATTCAAACAATGCACGTTTACGGCTTTTTTCATTTTTCTTCAAAAAAAGTAAAATAAGATATATTCCTAAACCATTATCGCGTTGTCATTTTGTTTTATGAATAGAAAATTAAAATGCTGATAAACTTCACATTAACTGTTTCAATTTTCAACTCAAAATAAATGACTCACAAGTACATCAGTTTTTCTATTTGTCAAGTTTTCAATAAAAATAATAAATGTTACAATAGAAAAATAAATATTACATCATGGGTTTTTTTCATTTTTCAAAAAAAGTACACATATATGAAAATATGCTCCTGTTTGGAGCATTTTCCATTTTTGAAATTGTTTGGCAAAATGAAAATTAATCGATGTGGATCATTTTGCATTATCTAATTTTAACAACGATAATGACAAATGTTTATAAACCATATTTTACGGAAGCTGTGGTTGAGTTACATAAGATATGTAGGGTTGTAACCCTACACGTCACACTAGGTAATATTACAAATAAACAGAAATTTAATATCCTAAATAATATGGTATTAGGGAATGATTTTCAGCCTGAAAAGGGAACAAAATGTTACACAGCTTTTCACATGAGTTCAGGCTCAGCAAGAAGTAGCTTGTCTGTCAATATCTAACATTGTTCCAATATAAAACCATATTGAATTGCCTAACTTTGAATTGCAAGACAAGGTTCTACCATATTCCCCAATGGTTTCTAAGGATTGTCCTCAAAGCTACATAAGAAATTTGATGGAATTTTTTATATGACACGTAAAAATTATTGAGATATAGCAACAGCAAAAAGCGCAAAAGCTTGATAAATCCCAACATACTTAAACTCTATCATCGTCCAGGTGTTATACCACCAAAACATGTTACGTTACATCCTGTTTCATACGAAAAAGGGTTGAAAAAAAATTATCCATTGAATTTGACAGTTGACAGAAGATAGTCCTGCATGTCATAAACCTATATATCCTGTGTCTTTCTTGTTTGGTGTTTCTATTCAATATTATGGAAACTTGAGGTAACATGGTTACTCAAGCTTGTAAACAAGAATAAAAAGATGAAAGTTGGTTTACTTCCAGTGATGATTATTGTCTTACATGCAATGAAATATGTGAAATTTTCACTGTAGTACTACTGGACAGGATGAAACTTTTTTCATGCTAAGTATTTCTTTATTTGAAAGAAATATAAATTCTGCACAATTTTTGGTAAAATGCCAATGTAACAAAAACTAATAGGTGAGAACAATGGTGCTATAAAATCTCCAGATCAAAGACGAGACCTTGGTGCATCAGATGATGATGTTCCTCCTCAAGATCCAAATGCAATATGCATGGTGCTACCAAACGTTGAACAGACTCAAAAAATCAAAAACAACATGAAAAGCAACTTGTTAAAATTGCGGACAATGTTACACATGTTGATGCTCTATATAATGCATTATAAGACAATGGTCACAACAACTGTATGAGATCAGTAGCATTCTTTGGTCAGACAAACCAATGAATAATCATAATTTCTGATAAAATGGACTGGTAATACAGAAAAAAATGGAACCAAAAGAGCATATTCCTTCTGGCCTCGCCAGACACGTTGATTCCACCAGGACACAAACAGCCACAGGATATAAATGTCCAGTCGATAATTCACTATTTCAATAGTCATAAAACGTGTCTATCAAAATTTGCATCTTACGTTTACATTAAATAATACAAACTCTATTTTACAACACAGTCAAATCATACTGAGACATATTTTATAAGTTGAAATGCTTTTTGTTGTTGTTCTTTCAATCAATCAATGTTAGAATTGTCATTTTTTAATATAATACCCTTTTTTATGAAGCTTAAAGTCCTTATTGTTCTGTCTTAAAATATCGAGCCTATAATGAATCAGTATAAATCGACCGGTCATCGGTCATTTTCATGTCTATAACATATTGACTACTGTAAATTCGACCAATCACAGGTCAATTAATTTTAGAATATTTTTAATATACCTAACCGGTATATATGGACCAGTCATGGGTTATGGTCATTTTAACTAATCCCTGGTTGTTTTTATCTCGACCAGTCATGGGTCAATATTTTTGTTTTGTTCTCCTAACAAATCAGGGGTCATTCTCATTTCGACCAGTCTTAGGTTATTTTCTTTTTATAAATTGACATATTTGCCCATCGTCTACTACATTTTTACGTTGTTTTCTTTTGGCGCTTTAAGTTATGCCACATTTATATGGATTTTGCTGTTTTGCATTCACCAATTTGCGACAACGAGAGAAAGTATGTAGCACATACAGTATGGAGTTATTTTCATTTGGATTTCGATGATAGAGGGTTGCTGCTCACAAAGAAGCTTTTAAACCAAGAATTCCAAGAACTGGAATTGAAATCATCCCTTCAAAAATTGTACGGACGCCATCTCGGGTTGGAATATATGTTTCTCAGATGACGACGGATTAAAATTGTTCACATCGTCGCAACCACAATCTCATTTTCTTTTCCTTGACTCTGACTGATCATCGGATTTGTTCTTGCACGAAAAACAGGACAGGTGGAATATGATCTTTTTATATCTTTGAGAATTGATTTTCGACTTATGAGTTTGGATGTCCCTTTGGTATCTTTCGCCTCACTTTTGCACAAAAATTCTGACACCACACATTTCCAATTCTCAGGAAATAAAAGAGTGAACAACAGATCTCGTGTGATATTGTGCAATAGCATTGTAATATTCTCAATCATGAGATATCCTTACTATCTGCAGCACGGGCACATGTATCATCTAATGTAAATAACACTGTTGATACCATTCGCCAACTTGTTCCAAGAGAAAATCTACATACTGAATCAAAGAGACAAAGCTTAAGTTGTAATTAGTTCCATTTCAAAAATTGTATTTGGAACTGCCACAGTTAGAGATGTCAATCGTCTTGCACGCCATATGAACAATTTTTGTTCAAGACAAAGTCATAAATTACCCAAATCCATGGCTGATCATAATGAAATGCTCTCATCCTATATGTCTACGACAGACCAACGGTTTAGACACATTGTTTCAGAAATAAACTAATAATCTAGGAAGTGATATATGTTCATAGGTAACAGTTTACATCACTTCTTCTTATTTAACTTTAAAGTTTACAATTTTCAACTACATTAATGGAAAAAGGATAAATTTAATATCTTAATGACAAATTAATTGAAAAATAAATCTCTTGTTATTAACATTTAGGGATTTTTGTGTGTAAAAAGCGTTGTGTGTTATAAGTAACTTTTAAATGTCAACGTATTTTCACAAAGACGGACAATTGTGTCAACATAATACTTTTTTTTAATTAAAGATAGTGACAGCTGAACATGATCTGAAGCTTTTCTTGCGTAACAATAATTAATCCTCAGCCATTACAAAAATCGCTTATTCATACTAAAATTCAAGCGATATATTTTGAGTGTATATAAAGTTCGAATCCAGATAGTTCATTTTCACTATCATATGCGAGTATTACTATTTTAGAATAAAGGATGATGGGAAAAACTGTGTTTGTTTACGTTTCGAAAATACAAAATAATTGATTTGAATGTATTGTTTAAAACAATTTCATTAGAATATGACATTAAAATGAACAGTTATATGATTAAAGTAAAAAACATACAGTATTAAAGCAACAGAAACTAGAATAAAATTATTCAAAGCGATTCGTTTGACATTTGTTGCGATGCATTATCACTGAGTGTGAAATCATTTGTAATGTGGGTTTTTTTTTTTTTAGGTGCGATGGATTTTCATTGTGGTTTAATGTGATAATTGGACATGCAAAAACTGATTTGATCAATAAAATATTGATGATATTTACAATTTAAAATCCAGACTTATCGTACATGTTTAACCACCGTATAGTTTATTACGGACGTTGTGCGTTTTTGAGCGTTATTTAGACAACCTGAGAGAAGCCGATAAATGATATCAAAAATATTCTGAGTTATGAGTTATGAACACAGTTTGTATAAAAAAATATATTATACACGTTGTCTGCATGTTAAGTCCTCAATATTGATTAAGGAATTCGAATTTTAACTCGAACTGTACTTATTAAATGATAAATGCACGTATGTTTACAAATCTTCATCTTGGTAACAACAACTCGCTTACAAATGCTTCAAAAATGCAAACATTAAATAACTTAAATAAAATCGGATATATGTGCAGGTTAGTGAGCGTATCTTCCTCCAGAATATACCCCACATACCTAGTTCATTGTAATTATTATGATTGTCTAAAAACAAAAAGCCATAAGTTTATGAAATTGTTTATACTGTACCGTTCGTTGCGCGTTTTTGTAACAGTACTGTACCCTTCGTTGATAAAAATATCGATAAGAAAATATGTTGTCTCTTTTGAAATACTCATCTTATATTTTTTGTAACGATTTAACTTTTTGACATTTCTAACATTTCATATTGAAAATTAATGCACCTGAATTTTGTGTATGTTTAATGTGGGACCAAGTGGAGCCCACACATCAGGAGCACCTGATTGCAATCCAGTTTCTGAGAGATTTCGCAAAAATAACACTAAAAATCTAGTATTTTGATCTTGATGTAAAGGTCGCACGAAGGTCATAATGATATGCAACACTTCGTCCTGAGTTTGCTATTAGTGTTAGGGATTCGAAAATATTTGGGACTAGAAAATCCATGAGTGCAACGTATTTTTACGACGAATTTTGCTTTAAAAATTTCGGTACTTGATTAAACAAGCTTTGAAAAATTGTCAACCAGTATTATTATGTTATGTACATATTTTTAACATATTGACTGGCTTTGAGTTGTCACAATGCGCAACAAACAGTGCAAAGATTTGCAATGAACGGTACCAAACAAAAACACTATTATAGAGACAACGAAACATGACGAAATTAGGAGTTTGACCTTAAAACAAGTTTCTGTGTAACACAACCTCGAATTATCTTCAAATAAAAGCATGGTATGTTGACTCGAAAACTCAATGTGACCGTGTGTTTAATGATTTTTGTAGTTGTTTAAATTAATAATGGGTGTTCTTGTTTAAAAAAAACAATGATGTCAGGAGGCAGAAAACTGTGTGTTCCTAAACATGTTATACCTACTGTTACGGCCATAAGTCTATGAAGAAAACAATTTAAACATTCTATCTATCAACTTCGCAGCAACATCAAAAATCAACTGTACGGTGGAGATACGAGTGATATAGAACAATTAAAACTAGTAACACTAAACAGTTCTCAATATGTCATTGTAATTTTCAAAATTGCGTATTCCTTTTATGTCCGATATACGCACTGATTAGGTTTCATCGATATGTGATGTATAGCTCCTTAGATTTAAACATAATCTGATATGAAAACGTAAACGTCAATCAACATGATCAAGCGTTAAATGTAGGTCGTTGTATGAACGCTCTTTATTATCCAGGATGCATTCATTAATGACGGTTCATTATTATGTGATGTATAGTATACTAAATATAGACCGAAACCAAAAACGTAAGCATAGTTTTCAGTGGCCGTCAATGTGCTTAACTATGCAAGGTATCAGTTTTCAATGATGAAATGTCAATGGAATGGATACAATTAACCCATCATGTATATCCTGATGAACTATTAAAAAAACAGACTTGAATATTTTTAGCAATAAATGCTCTTATTTTTACGGAATTTATTATTGTAATTCATCAGACTTTCACTCACAAAGTAAGCATTATCAAATCCTTCTGACTTTATTTAGTTTGTCAGTGAGTCGGCTGAACTAACACTCTAGTTGGTAGTTGAGGAAAACGATAAAGATTCCTACTGTGAAAATGCACCACATATACAATAGAAATTAATCATCCCTACAGTGAAAACGGAAGTCTTATATCATTATCTGACAATAAACACGAATCGCATAACGAAAGCAGCATAGCGGATCTAACTCCATTTCAGCAAACTGAAAAACAAAACCTGTTTAAAGTTATACAACATTAATGAATAAATTAAAAGGTATATATTTTCTGAAAATAAAACTTTAATGCTGCTTTTTTAATGTCATGCACGCTCTGTTCGTGAAATATTATTGATATTTACTTATTTGTGTAACTATTTCACACCTTGATTGCTGTATGTGCGATATAAACCCGCCTGCATCTCTTGCCTATATCACAATTTTATTAAAACAGTCCATTCGATATATTGTTTATTATTTTATTCCAAAATCATACATTTTTCGGCCGTTTATTTATCATTCTACATTAGAAATGTATGGCATATACAGTGAAAATGGTATTTTAGTATCCGCACTTTATATACACTGTATTTTTGTGATCTCATATGGCATGAGGACTATAAATGGGTCTCAACTTTTTCAATCTTTGTCAAATCAAGTAATAATCCTATATTGTACCTCACCTGGAAATATAGTCACATGACTTTCGTATGTTTTGTGGCATTCATAGTCATTTGCAAAGTGACCGTCAATTGATAAACTTGATTATTTTTATCGTCTGTCTTTCTTCAGGTGAGTTTAAATATTGCAATAGTTCATTAGAAGGGCGTTAACTACGAATTAGACAAAATAAAAAAAATGAATTATATTTTTTTTTCGTTTCAAACATTTATAATAAAAGAATATGGAAATAATATGTCGCTTTGATAATAATAATACTTTATTTCTAAAGCAAGTAGAGCTTATAAGATATATACAATGTTTGACAAATTAGTTATACATGCACCTTCGAGAAGTCAATGTCGTTCAATTTCGTTAAAATAAGCTTGAAAGAACATAGCTGAGATGTTATTGACTTGCAAGTCAATCATTCAACTCATTTAAATCCCTATTCATGCAACATTTTGATTTTACCTTTAGTTGAGATTGTGCACATGTGTTCATTATGTGGTTCATTCATTAAAAAGAAAAGAATGTCAACAATGAAAAGTGAAACAAGGGAGCCACCGTGAATAACCATTTTGTTGACTGATCCGGCCTACAAAAAATTAATCTAATAAAAGTAAAACGATAACTTACATATATCTTTAACCTATAACATGAAATCCAGCAGACTTAGAATAATCCTATCGCATGTGCTTGCTGCCTATTTTCATTTGTATTCATGACCGTCTGCAATCTTCGGATGTCATTTCGGTTGATAGTTGGTGGTGTCTGGTCTAAAATACGTACGAAATATTGTTACATTGTAGACGGTCCATGCATTGCTAATTATTTCTTTTGGACTTTATGTAATTAAGATATACGTTGTAAAATTTTATAAATAAATTATGCGATTTTGGTCACACCGGTGTAAACGAACTTGACAGCTGATGATCCTTTAATATTTTAAGTGTAAAGTTAGATTATATTACATTCAGTAAAATTTAATATCGTAAATCTTTCAGAAATTTTTATAAACTTATTTCATTTCTGAAGTTAAGAGAGTCAATTCATTGTTTGACTCTCTAAAATAATACAAGTAGCGCGGCATTGTCGCATACTCAAATTAACATTAAGTGTGCAACGTTCAAATATTCAAAAGATTCCACAAGTTATAAAGTATTTTGCACTTTTTTTATTAGTCAAAGTTAGACTTTTAAATGTAAAATCAAATGAAGCATATACATAGGAATGCAATCATAACATGAGTGTAATGATGGTTCTAGTTCAACATTTCAAAGAATTTATTTGTCTTAGTTAAGCAAGGCTATTTTTTTTGTACATTTATAAATCTATTTATCGGTACTCTGCCACAATATATTATAACGGTTATACGTCTTGTCAAATAAACTCATCATAGACTATAGAGTTATCTCTCATATGAAAGCAGTGTTTTCAAAGTTATATTGTACCATATCAACTCACATTGGCGCAGTCATTTATGAAGGGACCATGACATAGAGATAAAAATAGCTGGTTGTCTGTGATTGGTTATTATATCATTTATATATTTTACTACTGGAAAACATTAAAGATATTGCTCCGTGTCAGTATTTTTCCCCCTAAAAAATGTGTTATTTAGGACCGGGTTTATCTTTATTTTGATCAAAATTTAGAAAAAAATTCTGCGAAATCGCTGGGTAAGGTAAAAAAATCCCTAAACATTCACGAAGAAAAGCCATGGGACCCTTTATATATAAGTTCGGCAAAATCATTAATAGATATCGCGGGCATATTAACAATGTATGAAACGGCTATATAATTTTCGTATTATAGAGCAAAAATGGTCAGTTTTGGTTGATGCTGTCAAATAGTTTTATTATAAAAACCATCCTGAGATATGAAAAGTACTTTAACTACTGATTGTTTGTAATGATTCGGTATTTTGAATAAAAAAGGAAAATGCTGGCACATAAATTGACTCAGACAACTTTTTGTAGTCAGAATGTACTAATATTGCTGTCATTTGTATTATTTGTTTGTGTCTGTTCAGAATTTTATATATAAAAAGGAAATGAGGGCATTTTAAATTGATGCAGACAAAATTGTGTAGTCATTGTGTTCAAACATTGCTGTCATTTGTATTATAAAGTCCATTCTGAGTTAACTAATTTATTGATTTATGGTGCGGCTATATAATTTTCATAATACAAACATTTTAACAACTGTACAACAATATTTGTTTCATTTATCATGTTTATTTTATATAATCAAAGTTCCTTGCGTTTATGACATGGTTAATCAATGTTATCAATGTTATAGAATTCTATGCGACTGTCATACAAGTGAGAGGTTTAGCTAGCTATACAACTAGGTTTAATCCACCATTTTCAACATAAGGAAATGCCTGTACCAAGTCAGGAATATGACAGTTGTTTTCCATTCGTTTGATGTGTTTGAGCTTTTGATTTTGCCATTTGATACAAAGTTGAATACCAAAATACCGAACTCCAAGGGACATCATCAAAACACATCAAACGAATGGAAAACAACTGCTATATTCCTATCTTGGTACAGGCATTTCCTCATGTACAAAATGGTGGATTAAACCTGGTTTTATAGCTAGCTAAATCTATCACTTGTATGACAGTCGCATAGAATTCCATTATATTGACAACAATGTGTGAGCAAAACAAACAGACATACTAGGTAAAATTGTCAAAATTGGCGTAGAGCAGTCAAATTGTGTTATAATCTTAATCACTATAAAAATGAATAACTATTTCAACAAAGAAAAACAAAATGGCATATATTGTTTTTATTGGTATAAATATTGATTTTGTTATCAGTAAATTAAAATCATACTAAATAGTTTTCTTATACACATATGCACTTTAACGGAACTACGATTTGTCGCTAGCTTTATTCTGGCATTGCACAAGGTCATTTTTTTCTCTTACTTTTAATGACGTCTTTACACCAAATCCATTGGATGTTGGATGTGTACTGATTGATATTTTAGTCTTAGATACATGATTTTTTTTTATTATTTGTTATTGGCTTTGCACTAGCTGTCAGTAACTGAGAGTACTCTCAGATCTGTACTTAGTGTCCTTTTTGTTGTAAGTGATGAGGAATGGATAAATACCCTGCGACGTCCGGTCTGTATTTTTGTTTTGTTCTGTTTTGTATCAATCTGATGAGTTAAGCCTTTTTCAACAGTATAGTTTGTTCTTATGTTGCTGTCCCAGGTTAAGGGAGGGTTGAGGGCTCACAAACTTGTTTAACCCCACCACATTCTGTGTGTGACTGTTTCAAGTAAGATGCCTGTAGTTCAGTGGTTGTCGTTGGTTCATGTCGGTCATATTTTTTTGTTCGTAAATTGTTTTGTTATAAATTTGGCCGTTGGTTTTCTCAATTGAATTGTTTCATATATCTTATGTCGGGGCCTTTTATAGCCGACTATACGATATGGATTGTTCTCATTGTTGAAGGCCGTACGGTTGCCTGTTATGCTTACATCTACTTCATGAACTTTGGGGGATAGTTGTCTCATTGGCAATCGTACCTAATCTCCTTATTTTTATATATAAATAGACACTATATTGACAAAGTACATAAGCAAAAATGAAAGACAAGAATACAAAAAATGACCATGGCATAATAATGCAATGGTAGGATGTATAAATACCAAGCCACGCCAAAGGTATATTACTAAATATGGAGTAAATAAACAGTAAAGGTTAAAAATATACAAAGACAAATAAAAACACTATTACACGTAATTAAGATGATAAACAACGTCAGAACCTAGAATCTATACTTAAAGACCATAATGTACTATTTGTGAAGTTGATACAGAATATTTATCAACAAGGTCTTGGTATCTTCCGATGAACTTTTTTAGAAAAAGAACTTTCCGTTTTGAATTTTCTTTGGAGTTCGGTATTTTTGCTATTTTACTTTTAATCTGATATCTAAGTGTATAGGCTTACAAATGTACTCGGCTTGATACATTTTAAAACGGATAACAGCTTATACATTTTATATAAATTATAAATGACTTGAATAATTTCATATTCATTGAAATATAAAATGAATATTACAATGCGTTAGCTGTTTGATTTTTACTGGGTAACCAATATCGTTTTCAATTTGTTTAAAGCAAGATCACCCACAAATTTGTATTCCAAACAAAGTTATATGCGTACTGTGTTGTTTATATCAAGAAACAAAGATAACTCAAACTATTTTATCAGTCGATGTAAAGCGGTCTTGGTCACAAGTAAACTAAGTGATGAGCAGACCGGCCATAAGTTAACTTTAGACCAGGTCTGGCTTAATAGTCAATATCGAGGTCAACTTATTGCAGAACTGAATTCGAAGTTAACTGCAGCAGCGGACCTGTCTAAAGTTAACTTTTTCGGAAGTCATAAAAACAGTCCTAGGACCAAGTCTTCTTTTTAATTTGACTTGATTTTGGTCCTAGGACCGATCAAAGCAGTCCTAAACCTGTCGGTGGTTTAATTTTGTCCTGTCAAAATGACTGGTTATCAAGTTAACTTGGTGAACAGGTTAGGACTGCACCGATCTATAGCTGGGATTTTTTTCATAATTTGAGTGAAAAGTGATTAAGTTTTTGTCAGAATTTGTAAGCTGTATAACAAGAGATACACTACTAAATAGAACGCAAACACAACAGTAATTAACCAGTCTGGATTTAATCAAGGACGGAATGAATATGAATAATTCGCTAGTTGATATTCTTCAGTTCAAAGCTGACATTTCTTACGTTTTTTTAATATCAAGTTGACAGTTAGATCTTAAAAAAACAGGAAATTCTAACTTGGAATTTTTAAAATGTTAAGTTTGAACTGATAAATATTAACTTGAATATGAGAAATGTCAGCCGCAAACTGAGAAATGTCAACTTGTAAATTAGAAATATCAACTTTGAACTGAGAAATGTCAACTTGGAACTGTGAAATGGCAACTTGTAAATTAGAAACGTCAACTTGAAACTGAGAAATTGATAGTAGGAGAAGCTTACTCTGTTGACGCAAAAGGTCTTCGTTTTGGAGTTCTAACGATTCCCTCAGTTTTTGTTTGTTACC
This sequence comes from Mytilus californianus, assembly GCF_021869535.1. Classification (NCBI taxonomy): domain Eukaryota; kingdom Metazoa; phylum Mollusca; class Bivalvia; order Mytilida; family Mytilidae; genus Mytilus; species Mytilus californianus. The sequence continues at coordinate 25,871,035 of NW_026262734.1, read as the reverse complement.
TTGATTTGTCTCTTCTAAATGGATTTGCAAGTTTTGAGCATGAGTAAAGTACTGTCGTATTAATGAATGTCAAATTGAAACTGAGAAACGTCAGCTTGGAACTGAGAAATGTTAAGTTCTAAAAAAAATAACATGTTTATCGGTCTTTTGTATAATATACATCCTTATATCGATGTACCTGTATGGGAAATAACCATCAACTTAACATTTCAAATCGGTAAAAAAAGATTTTTTTGACAAGAATTGATGCACAGCAACACACCTCTGTCATAAAAGTTTGTTTTCGTAGTGATTGATAGAAAGAAATTATTACAAAATCCGGTTCACAAGTGCATATATAAACGAATAAATAATTCAAACAAAGAAACATTTCCCTATTCAATAACCTAAGGTAAGGTAAACGTTGTGTTTCACTGTTTTATCAGAATTTTGTTTCCATCTTTTTTAATATATGACCTGTATGATATGAGTTGTATTTCACTGTTAAAACCTGTTCAAATTCCAAAAATTATAACTTGTCCCATTCTCATCTTGTCCCTACAGTTATATCATCATTTTCTAAAGCAATGCTTCAAGCATAAACGAATAACTCCTTATATTTGCAATGTGTAAAAAATTGTTAAAAAAAACATTTATTACACATCTGACAAAAAATTTGAAATTTCATCTGTGTCCTTTTTAGTATTGATTTCTGTTCATAAATTTTATATAAAAATTATGCCATGTCGATAAGATATTCAAATCTTTAGCGTTTTTGTTGGTTCTTGTCTCGTGGATTTGATATACTCACCTTACATCTGCTTTTGTTTCATTGTATTCGCCTCTTTGATTTACAAAATTTGAACATCGTTGAACTACTGTCGCTTTAATTTACCCATTTCGTAACGGTGCCGGTGAGATGGTTATATTTTGTACTTACAATTCAATTGCATTATATATATTGTGCATTGTTGATATATCATGTGTCAATCACAGAAAACTAAAATCGTCTTCTAGTCTACTGTAAACAACAAACATCATTGCTAACCGAAATATAATCGTTTTTGTCTTTATTATATTTTCAAACGTTTCTGATGTTATTGATTACGTCTTTGTAAAACATGTTTTATGAGACGTATATAATTTCAAATGACAGTTATATATCGAACAACATACATTGGTCTTTATTTCAGAATAACCATGAAGCTAACGATAGTGACCATCGTTTGTGTTGGGCTGATAAATATCATTTCAGAGGCCTATGGATGTACGTGTCTTCCTGGAACAGATCAAGAAAGGTTCTGTACCGCTACATTTGGTAATATCCGTATTTATTTGCAGATATTAAAGAGATCTCTCATTTTTCACATATATTGCATATCTATAAATTATAGGACACTAAGTGCAAATAATAAGTTGGAAAATCTATAATACTTAATTGTCTATTTCTAATATAAAGGTCGTCTTAAACATTATACTTACTGCATGTACACTGCATCACCACAGGATGAAGATATCTCGAAAACTATTATATCGGGGTATTTTTTTTTTTTATTTATTTCGGGACAAACCAGTAAGGTTTACATTAGATTAATTCGGTTATTCTGCTTAAGTACCTCATGGTCATAACTATCCTAATGTTTCATCGTATTCATGCTTTCCCCGAGTTTCAATTGTCTAGGTTTGAGCGTTCCTGTTGAAAGTAAATTCAGGCAAGCGCTTCGGAGGCACGAGGTAATTTAAGATAATTTAAGTGTGTTTTTTTTTAAATATACATCCATTTTTACTGTTTCACCATCAATCAAATTTGGAGCTAGCATTTACAAAGATACTCAAACTCACTGTAGCTTTCCAATACAAAGCATGTAATATGCACCTTTTCCGTACGGATATCAAAATTGGGCAAACCTTTGGCATTTAATTTGTATTTTACTTCATGTGGGGGTAAAGCACTCCTGACATAATCGATCAATGAGTTTCAATGAGTTTCCTAAACACGAAATGCAACAACCACATTATGATAATATGTCAAGGCAGTTGAAATGTGTGTTTTATAATAAACCGTCTTTAATCCAATTAATAATGTGCATCATATTAAATGATACAGTTTCGATATTATTTGTCCTTATGTTTTTACTACAGGTGCTGTTTTTCTAATTTTGAATTACGTTCTTGATAATGATAATTATTACAATTTTGTTCTTTAATTAATTTACCTTAAATTCCATGTTTAGTTGAGTTACCACTTTCTTGTTATGAAAATTAAACAGAAAAAAATATAGAAAAATTTGCAAAGCAATGCTTTATCTATATTCAACGGTAATCCTATTTTAAAAAAAAACAAACCGTTAAGCTGCCTTGTATTCGTTACCGTTTCAATTACTTCCATGCAGTTTTATCTATTTTCAAACAATACAGGTTTTGGCCGCCATTATTTAATAAGTTATGATTATATTTTAAAGCTTCACGAGGAAGAGTTACAGGAACTAGGGATCTCAAAGGAGGTCAAATTGAATACACAGTGGAAGTGAATTATAATTTTAAGGTAGTATATAATACGATTATTAAAATATTCTTAACAGTTGGATTAGAGGGGTTTTAATTAATGTATATTCCATGCAGAAGAAGATTTATAAGGCAATTGTTTGGTTAAAAGAATTTGTAAATGAAAATGATTATCAATCATTCAATGTATATCCTCAAAATGTTCACAAGACATCGTCTGTAAAATATCAGTTTCTACATCTTTCAATTCATACATATTTTATTTTACCTATTTGAAAAGGTATAACAAAACTGTCGAACTTCAAATTCAAAAAAGGAAAATACACAAAAACTGACAAAATCAAACGCTATCAATCAACGGAACAAACAAAAAAACAACTGCCATTTTCCTGACTTGGTACAAGCATTTTCAAAAGAAAATGGTAGGTTAAAACCTGGTTTCATAGCTAGCTAAACCTCCCACTTGTATGGCAGTTGTGTATAGTTCCGTTATATTGACAAAATTAGGTGAGCATCCCAAACAGACATACTAGTTTAATGCGACAATAAGACATACAACACAACTGACTACAAACTTTAAACTAACATACAAATAAATCTAACAGGGACGCATAAAAAAACATATTGTGATTGAAGAACATACCGTACATACTATTCATTTTCTCGATAAAGTAGAAATTAAGTTCCAATCTGCCTAAGAATCAGGCAGTGGTGATAACATGACAAACAAAAACCCACTCAAGTTGACATTAATTTATGTTCAAATTGGAAAATGGTGCACGAATATAACATTTGTTTCCTTTTCCTCTTCTGGTAATTCAAGATATAAATTGGTTGAAATGCACAAGAAATTTACAGTTGCGGGGAGCTAACTCCGTAATTTGATATCATATCGTTATCTAGAGATTTCTCGAATTAATAGACAGGCAGAAACGAAAGACTTACCATTTCTAACTCAGGATGAGAGTAACTTCAAAATAGTAGGGTTAGGTCAAAACCCAACTTTAACCTGCGCTGTAAATGAGTTCCAATTTAAAATAATCTCATACTAAAAGACTTACGCATTGCGTCACATACTGAGTAACCCAAATAATACTCAGGTGGATAGTTGATTCATTGGAAATCTCTTCACATCTCTTTTTTTTATTCTGTGTATTAATACATACATTTTTGGTAAACCCCAATAGACTCAATATATTGAGACGCACACTCACATGTGTTTGTTTACGGGAGAAAAACGTGTATACTTAACTTAAATTAAAACATTTGGTGTTTTAATCAAAATGTTTTCCTGATTATTTAACATTGGTTAACTAATCGATTTCTATGTTGTGTTGTGTGAACTGTTGTTTGACTGTTTGTCTTTTTCTTTTTTAGCCTTGGCGTTGTCAGTTTATTTTCGACTTATTTGGTCGTCCCTTTGGTATCCTTCGCCTCTTCTTTTTTTTTTTTGCCTCTTACATGTAAGTTGTTGATTTTGAGCTGAGTGCAGGGTTCCAAACACCCTTTTTGGGATATCAAGCAATTCATACGTGCCATGCCACCCTTTTCTTGTATTAAAACCCGTTAAGATATCTATTTTCTTCTAAACGGTCTAATAATATATGAGAAAAGAACTCAACTTCATTTTAAACAACTTCAACAAAAACTGATATAACATCAACGGAAACAACTTTACTGCATATATGCTTTTCAACAATTTATTTAGTCAAATGTATTGCAGCAAATTTCTATGACAGCAATATGCAATATTTAGCTAATACCAAAATACTCTAACTTGACACACACACAGTAGTTATCATATCGTTGAATTTAAAATGTTCTAGATATAAATCAATAGCAAAGACAGTGATGATCAGAAACAATTCGTATATAAGTTGAAAGAAAACATGCATACCAAATCGACTTTTTTAATATCTTATTTATGTTACAGATCAAGGTTCCAAATACACTTAAAGTTCGTGCTTACAGAAGTGCAGCTGCGTGTGGAGTCAATTTAGATAAAGGAGTTGAATATTTGATTTCAGGTAAGTAATTCGATAATATCCCTGCTCTAAGGAGGGGGTTATATGTTTTTTACCAACTCTGCCAATGACATGTTGATCTCATTTTCTACATGAACTTCAGATCAGACTAAGAGTTCCATGTAATGTTTCTCGTTAACATTTTGCTCACCGAATGCTTATAGCGGTAGTATAATAAGTCAGCAATTCCTTAAAGTGGATGTGATTATTGTCAAATATTTATTTGTGCACTTGCTTATACAATTTTCATTTGTGAGGATGCTTGTATGATTTTTTATAAGTTTTTATTAGCTTTGAACTAGCTTTTCGTAACTGCAAGTACTAAAAGATCTGTATTTAGTGTCTTTTTTTGTGGGGATGTATAAATATCTTGTCACGTCCATGCTGTTAGATGTATATCTGTTTTGTTTCGATCAGATGAGTTAAGCCCTTTTCTACTGATTTGTATAGTTTGTTTTTATGTTGTACTGTTACACCACTGTCCCAGGTTAGGGTTGCCGCGCCTTTAAACTAGTTTAACCCACCACATTCTGTATGTGCCTGTCTCAAGCCTGTAATTCATTTGTTGGCGTTTGTTGTTGTATATCATATTTGTTTTTCGTTCATTAATTTGTCCATAAATCAGGCCGTTAGTTTCCTCGTGTGAATTGTTTTTGTCATTTCGGGGCCTTTTATAGCTGAAAATGCGGTCTGGGTTTTAAACATTGTTGAACACCGTACGATGACCTATCGTTGTTATTTTCTGTGTCATTTTGTCTCTTGTGGAGAGTTGTCTCATTGGCATCATACCACATCTTCTTATTTCTATATTTATATAGGTAATGGACCTGTGCTATGTTGTTGATATTTATACAGTGTAAACTATGAAAACTATGACAATATCGAAAATAAAGGTCATGACTCTCATCTTATATATGAACCTCATCAACATTACAAAATCGTTAATCATCATAGAATAGCTCAGTAATGTGGGTAACTAGTTTGACTGTCGCGTCGTTGTAAGATGAGACAATAACCTACACATATGGTACAGTTTTTCTTGTGTTTTAAGGACAACAGTTATTTCACATAGCCTGGACAATTCATTTATCTATTTTCGTTAGGTTTGTATCAAGTATTTTCCTTCTCCATGTCTTAGATCACAACAATAATCACAAAAAGCATGACAAAATGTATAACAGTTTAAACAAAAAGCCAAACGGCCTGATTTATGCCTAAACAATAAACTCTATTTACTGAGTAGGGGGATTAAACGTCTCCATTCTGAACGGACGTGGCTGCGTACTTGTACATGTTTTACATCCCGCAGAACCAAACAGACGCCCCACTTTGGCAAGGGTTTTACAGCCAGGTCGAAAGAAAACGAAGAGTGACTATATTTCTATTACCCAACCAACTTTCGGGGACTGGGGGACCAATATCATGTGCAATGTCACGATATAAATGTCAAGTGTGTATATTAAATTAAAGTGTTTCATTACTTAATTTCTAAATTGAAAGCATGTAAAATCATTTAATACTAAAATGAAGGTAGAACCAAAGACTTACTGCAATGATGACGGGGCCAATAAGGGGGAGGGTTCACAAAAGGATGTATGAACTCTTTATATATACTAAAAAGATATTAGTCGATACATAAAGCAAGCAGAGTATACGATCAATGATCAATCAATTAGTTGTTGTATATGAGTTGATGTGTGTGCTTCATGCTTATCTGACGAGTCCAGTCATTTCCAACTGATTTTTACAGTTATTCATATTGGCTGTGCTGTTACAAAGTGTAAGGGGTGACTTGGGCGCTTATAATCTTGTTTAACCCTATCACATTCTATATCCAAGTCAGGAGCCTATTGCAAGTTAGAGGTTGTCTTTGGTTGCTTTATCTCGATCATATTTATTTTTTGCAAATTGATTGTCATAAATAAGACCCATGATTTTTCTCTTTGAATTGTTTAACATTTGTTCATGTCGAGGTCTTTAACAGCTTACTATTCGTTATTGGTTTTGATCTATGTTAATGACCTTCGGTGACCTATAGCTGCTCAAATGTGCGTCATTTTAATCTATGGCTAGTTGTCTTATTGAACATCATACCACATCTCCTTATTTTATATTGTAATCACGAATGGCTCCGGAACATGTTACAGAGGTTGTTGCCAAGCATTTGTTTCAGGTTTAACAATATGCTTAACATATAAAAATACAGAACAATTGTAACAAGAAAGATAATCTTGATCGGAGTTAGGAGAGCGATTTTAAACGAATTGAGGTGTGTATTTATCAAACATAAGAAAAACACGGCGGAACAAGTAACATAAATGTATAATTGCATAATGTGTTCATATTTCAGGAACTGTTACTAAGAACAGATATGGAGTAACATACCGAACAAATAGTTGCCTGTGGAATCAGAGATGGCAGAATATTAAGTCTGATACACGACGAAAGCTATTAAGTGGACAATTTAATAATTGTTAGTCATAAAGACGTTATAAGTGGTTTCTGTCTAATGCTATAATAACATATAACACAAAGTCAGGCCAAATAAAAGAATTATTCAAAAAAGTGTTCATTTGTGATAAAATCAATGATTTTACGGTAAGTATTATTTGTCAAATGTATGTTACCGGTTGGATTCTTCAAGTCATTTGATTGGATATAGCAGGTTACTCCGATAATTCGTAGACTATTATTTTCTGAATGATCTAAGTTGTTCATTTACAGTAATCAATTTAGCTTCTTCCACATAAAAAAAATATCCGGTATATTTATAATTTAAAAATGAACATTCAAATTATAGTTCCGGTCAAATTTGATAACTGTATTTACACTGATTCCAAAACAAATCGTTTTTATATAACTCGCCTGAAATAAGGGAGATAATTAGCTATTTACGATTTTAAAAGGCCACTTCTGGTCTCAATTTCTCGGTTTATGGATGCCAACTAAAAACATATATGGTTTCCGGGTACTAAAAAATTGTAAAATTGGCTACCTCCGGTTTACTCAAAGTCACTTCTGGTTAACATTTTTCAATATAAAAAAGAAGATGTGGTATGATTGTCAATGAGACAACTCTTCACAAGAGACCAAATGATACAGAAATAAACAACAATAGGTCATTGTACGGCCTTCAACATTGAGCAAAGCCCATACCGTATAGTCAGCTATTAAAGCTATGTAAAACAATTCAAACGAGAAAACTAACGGCCTAATTTATTAACAAAAAACAAATATGTAACATAGCAATAAACGACAACCACTGGACTTGGAACAGACACAGACATACAGAATGTGGCAGGGTTAAACATGTTAGCGGGCGTCCAACCGTCCCCCTAACCTGGGACAGTGGTGAAACAGTACAACATAAGACCAAACTATAAAAATCAGTTGAAAAAGGCTTAACACATCAGATGGATACAAATAAAAATACATCTAACAAAAACACAGAGTGGACGTGGCCAGGTACTTGTACATCCTAACAGCCTAATAAAAAAAAACATGCATCAAAGACTAAATTATCAATCAGTACACATCCAACATCCAATGGATTTAGTGTAAAGACGTCATAAACAGTCAGAGAAAAACATGACCTTGTGCAATACCAAGATACAGGTATCGACAGATTGTAGAGCCATGAATGTGCATATGTATATAACAATAATATTTGATTTGCTTTTAATTTACTGATACAAAATCAATATTAATACCAATAAAAACAATATTCAAAGATCTAATGACAGTGTTGAATTGGTAACCTTTTAGAATAAGTTTATTTAAAGGATCGATAAGTTTACCAAGATCGTTTTTGAATTTCCGTGCACGGTAAACAACATCTCCGTATAAATGAGGATGTGCTCTCTCGTTTGAAATAAGTTTTCTACACGTACAACCAAACTTCAAAACCAAATCTTTATATCTATTGAAGAATTTAAGGTTTTAAGATATTTGTGGCAACGAACAGACACGCTATAGCGACCGAGTTGTGATATATAAACACTGTAATATGGTGCCAAAGAAACATCACCGTCCATTAAGGAAAATAAACAATACGGAACGAAAAATTGTCTCTTTTGTCGTAAATTCTAGTGTGGAGTTTCCCGTGTAAAACTGAAATATCTAAATCTAGGAACGGACAGTTTATACCGCAAGTTCATATGTGATCCAATATTTTCCAAAAAAACCAATTGACTTTATCATATATAATATTGAAGTAATTATCAATTAACCTTAGATTGAACTTATGACATTTCACTCCTATGTCATTGGATTGTTTTAGACCAAACGTATCTTTTATCTCATTTTGCAACAGAAGAAAAACATATAAGCACAACAAAATCAATAGTTTTTTTTTGTTTTTTTTTTTTTCACAGGTCGAAAGACCTAAGAACTGTAATTATGATAATATTATGAAAGTTATTTACGTATTTTGATCACAAAAACTAAAAAAATTGTTAACCTACAAACAAGTATAAATTTAATTAACCATATGGAACTACCAGTTGATTTTCCGTGGGAGGAAGGATTTTATACCTGCTGATAGTACGGCTAATCTATTTCTCTTGAAAACAAATCATTTTGAGCACATTACTATTAATTGCAAAGTTCTGCATTTTGTAGGAAAAATAACAATTTTCAAACGTTAGTACAACACCCGAATTTTCATTTCCCAAAATTTTTTTTTCCCACAAAGGGTGATGTCAAATAAAATTTTAAAACAAAAAACACCTTCGTTGGCGGGACTCTGATAATACAAAGTACAAAGACTATACGATTTAATGTTAAAATATGCATTGTTCATGCAACAACATGAAACTCAATATTTTTTCTTCTTTCATCCAAAGGGTTTGGTTTGAGGTACGGTTAGCGACAATCAGAGAAACATTATGCATCTTTTCATTTTATTTTACCCATTAATCGTCACGTGAAGCTTTTTGTTCAGTCTATTTGATTTTTATTTCATATTGTTCGTTCGATCTGGTAATGGTAAAACACAAAATTACAAAGACTAAACGATTCTATATGAAAGTGTGCATTCAGCACTTCTGTGTTGACATGAATTATCATTAATATGGTCATAATTATAAATTAACTGTTTACAAAACTTTGAAATTTTGAAATACTAAGGCTTTTCTACGTCAGAAATAGATTACCTTAGCTGTGTTTGGCAAAACTTTTAGGAATTTTTGGTCCTCAATGCTCTTCAACTTCGTACTTTATTTGGCTTTTTTAACTGTTTTTAATTCGAGCGTCACTGATGAGTCTTTTGTAGACGAAACGCGCGTCTGGCGCAAATACAAAATTTCAATCCTGGTATCTATGATGAGTTTATTGTTCATGCAACAATAGGAAACGCACTAAATCGTTATCAAATGCTATCTCATTTATACGTTTTTTTTTCTTTTTTGTTTATTAATTATTTACAAGAAACCTCACTGGCAATCACTAGTAAGCCAAATTGCCCTAAAATGGTTAGTTTGATCTTTAGTCGTTCAGACACTCATAACATTTCTCATATGCATTAAAGTCTATACAAAATTCAGACAATTTGCTTGCAGTGAATCAGGTAACTGTTATTCAGCTGTACATTTCAATATCTTACCAATTGTCGAAAAAATCTACGAACAGTACTGAATTGACTGCAAGCGATTTGTCTGAAAAGAACTATAATTTACCGCTGTGGATAGGTCTGGAAATTGACTGAAAGACAGAAAATGACTTATGAATCTATTGTTCAGACTTTTCAGATGAGCTTAACATCAAAATGACCGTTTAAGACTAAAATTTAATTGTTAGTGCAGATCGGAAGACCTATCTTCAAATATAGGAATACTGAATGGTAAAAAAAATGTTATAAGAGGGGCATCTAAGCTTGATAGTCCAATAATATTTTTTTTTCGATTTTGATGAAAAAGTTTTTACAATTATTTCAACTTGTTCCTGTCTTCCAAAACATATACATTGACTTGTCTTATTTTGATTATGTTATAATCATGTTAACATTAAGGGAATGAGATATGGTACTATATGTTTCACAAATAAGCGTTAAAAAATGGATATTCTTGGTAGCACTTTATCTGATTTTACATTATAATGTAAGTATTGTCAATTGTCAAATGAGTTCTGGTTTTCTAATGGCAAAGTTGAAGTCATCCATTCGAACGTTTTACTGAAAGTATAATGACTTGATTGACCGCTTAGGAATACATTTTGTGACAATTCAATCCTCGTTTCTTTTATTGTGATAATGCGACTTCTAACATAGCACATAAATGTTATTAAGACGTGCGGCTTTCACTTTGTAAACAACAACCTGAAGCAATTCTAGATATATCTATATTAAGACCCATGCATGGATGTACATATAGCTCCATCTGTTACAATTTACCTTATATGTAAATTCAAATGTATTGTAACTTATGTTCAAACACCTTGTCGATTTCGCTGTGTGAAAATTGAAATTGAAAAAATACAAAACTGTTAATTCTATAATGTAATGCATAACAAAAAGAGTTATTCATCAAATCTTAGAAAATTTATAAAATTATAGTAACAGAAAATTTCGCGAAATTCCATGAATGAAATTAGTGTATTAACGTCATGCCAAAGCATGACGTTATAAGAACGAAAACTCTCAAACTGAAGGGTATGCCGTTACTTATATGCTCAAAATACAGATAAGATCTCAATAATATAGGTCTTGTTTCAGCTTCTTTTCTATAGCATTATAAGCACATTATGGATTCAGGAGTAAAACAATGACTTTAATCATTCCTTCGTCTTTGCTACCCAGTATGACCGCTATACAAGTCTTCATTCAGAACTACCATGAAACCAACAATAGTGACTATCATTAGGCACGTGCTGATTACTAGTATTTTAGAAATTATTGCGTGCATTTATTATTGCGATTTTGCAAGAATGCACAAAACTGCGATTTTTTAATTGTTGTGACATTTTTTAAAAATCTGCATACAAATCTATGTTTCAGTTTCTTATTATTGCGATACTCGTCTAGTCGCAATTGTCGCATTAATAAAATCCTCGCAATAATTTCTGAATTTACTGTATTATTTTCATAACGAGAGTAAATTATATATCGCTTCATATCGAAATGCCTTTAATTTTATTATAGAAATCAGATGTAAAATGTTGTTAGCAAGCGATATCCAATTCTAACTCGTTGTTAAACCTATTTATTGTATATAAACAATATATGCGTCTAGTCTACTTTGCCAACCACGCATGGTACTACCATTTGTGTAGTTGAAAAGGTGCTCAAAGTCCTTTGCAATATCACTGTACTGTTTGTTGAGCTTTACCTTGCATGGAATATTGTTATTTCCATTCTAATGCATGCTAAACAAGAAATGTCAATCATTATCTAGGTGTAGAAATATCATGAAAGAAATATTCTGTGAACTGTTGCTTTTGTCTATATACATGTACACCTTAGCAGCTTGAAGTCATAGGTATGCCTTATGTACAATGTGTAAATATCAGACGTGTTGAGGCCTTTGAAACTCTTCAGAATGTAAAAGAATGACAAATAGAAAATAATTTAAGTAAAGTTTAATGGTTTTATTTATCTCAGTTGCAACGGATGTAAGGCTAGATGTTCGTGACATTTGTTAGTACATTTTATGTAGTCATGGACCTATCAAATATCACATGAACCGTCGCGTATTAATATCACATTCCAGAATAACCAATTAAACGTGTTCATGGTATCATAGCACACTTTGTTAAGTGTTATATGAGAAATTTCTTTTCAGGCGGAACATTGAAAATAAGCATGATAGGCAACGATAAAAAAAAAGTTTATTTCTGAGGTGTATGGAGATACAAAGATGATGTTACAAAAGAAACTAAAAATATTGAGAACTTTTTTTGGAACGCTCAGCCATTTATAGAAATTGAAATATAAAAGCAAGTTGAGCTTTGAACATCTTCACATAGAAAGGTTATCCATATTTCTGATTCAACATAATTTAGTATCAGTTTTCTTTTAAATTCAATATATAGTAATTCAGATTAAGATTGAAAACGATAAACTAAAATTTTACTTAACTTGTCTTAATTTACATTAGGTTATCGTGTACTTACTGTTGTACAATTACAAGACGTTCCTGTAGGAAACTCGAAACTATTTCATTTTAGTATATAAGCCAGCAATTAACGGGGACATTATAAAAAACATATGAACAGAATTTGCAACAACTGTGGGAAGTCGGTAAATTCCAATATTTTTATATATAATTATTTTCTGCTTCTTGCAAGGCACGCAAATGGGCAAAGACTGTAAGCCTCAAAATATAGCAGGTATGTGAACATCTCATCCAGTGCCTTTTACTAAGTGCGATTGTAAATAAACAATATGAAATTCTTTTTTTTTGTCTCATTTTCTGAAAGTTATGTTAAATCAAATATTGCGATGCGCTGTATCTTTACTATATGTACCATGTAAACAGTTTAAATGTTGGGATCTGAACAAGTGATTAAGTTGTAGCATATACCAAGAAGCATGTTCATAGGTACCAATCCTGCTTTAAACACATACAACATTCTGTAATATATAACATGTATAATGTCACTTTTTTAAAGCTTTGTTTTAGACTTAGGCATGACTGAATTATTTTTTTAGATTATCTTTTATACATTATGATTCAAAAAAGCATTGAATGTTGAGAGTAAATAAATTAACAAGGTTTAACAAAAAATGTATTTGTTTTATTCCACTCGCTATTTATGTAATACATTAATATTGAATTACCTGTGACATGTGTTTACGTCCGAAATATACTTCTACATATACGATGTAGGATAAACAAGATAGATGACCTGTCAGATCATTAGGATATCATTAAATTGGGGAAATAACCTTTAGATTTTACTAGACAACTTCATATTTTTAGAAGATTTTTTATTATAAATAACAAATGTATCTAACAAATAATGTATTTTTGACAATAATTAATTCATAGTGAAGGAACTACGTCGTCTAAAGGTGTTATCAGTAAAAGTGAATGGGGAGGAAATATTACAATATCCTGTTCATTTGTAATTAGTTAAACGAATTCATTGAAAATATCTCATGCTTTCGAAAGGTAAGATAAAACTGTTTTATAACACTAGAAACATTCGATTAGAATGTTGTTATATGTAGGACAAGCTTTACGGATACTAGTTGCTCATATTAAAAAGAGAGGCAGAAGTTACACAGGGAAAAGACACAAAGACAACCAACAGTCCAAAATCCCTATAAAAAGCACAGAATATTGGACAATAAGCAACCTAACAAAAACGGGGGTAAACTCTGGTGCTCTGGAAGTGGAACCTCTAAATGTCAAAAAATATCTTTAATTTGTGTTGCGTTTTGTTTGGGTGCCTATGTTTTAACGACATAAATTATGTACCTAAAATCATCTGTTTTTTATTCGTATTGTAATTTAAGCAGGTTTTGACCGAGTTGAAACGATAAACTTGAGTCAAATCTTCGTTGTCTTTGTAAGATATGTTAACTAAAGTAGTTATGAAATTGTTATTCTGAGTGTAGAATAACTGTATCATGTAATATGTTATGGTTGACCTAAATCTTACTTTTCTTGTCTCGAAAATGTTTTTATGTGTATACATTTTTTATTTACTATGACTGCTGATTTAAACTGATTTAAAGTGTAGTTAACAAAACGATTATGCATAGAAATGACAGCCTCGTTATTAGAATACAAATAGTAATCTTCTTTCAGACTAAAAATGAAGTATACACTAGATGCTATCTTTTTTCTTGTGCTGATGAATTTCATTTATGAGACGTACGGATGCAAATGTGTTCTTAAAACAAATACACAGAAGTTTTGTGAACCTACTTACGGTGAGCTAATAAATTAATACAGATCTAGCTGATAAACCAATTTCGATTTGAAAGAAAACTTCATTATGTATATAGAACAACTTTCTGTTTGGAGGAGTCTGGTGTTGGTAGTATAAAGTTTCCGAGGTTTCCATATAAGGGTTTTTACTGTAAATCACAGTAAAAATTAGACATCAGGTATCTCAAAACGAGTGCATGTCAATGTTCAAGTACAAAGTGCGGTTGGGGTTGACACGTTGCATGTGAGCACAAATGTCTCCCAAGCTAGATCCTCTGTCGTAAACTTGGAACAAAAAAAATTTGAAATTGCATTAAATCAAGAAGTATGTCTCCCTTATCAAAAGCCCTGTTTAACTTGTCCGGATTTGACTAAACGTTCGTTCCTTATTGGTTTTGTCATCTCCTCAATATTTTTATATTAGGTTGGTTTTTCAAATATTTCGGCCTCGAGCATTACTGAACAGATATTTATTGTAGAAATGCACATCTGTGCAATAAAATTCGTACCGTTAATAATGTTATATCATAAAATGTTATCGTTTCTATATTTTATACCCATATTCTAACTTGAACATCGGATTGTCGTTATCTTTTTGTTTTGTGTGACCAACTTTTCCTGTTGTAAACCTATTTGTATTATAAATTGAAACGCATTTTTTACCAACCACTTAACCACTCACTATTGATTTTTATTTCTTAATTTCATGAACCACTATCATCTACATATAGCTGTTTAGATATGATCCAACACAAGGATGTTTCAAAGGAAAAGTTGAAGCAAAGGATGGAAAACATGCCATAAAAACATTTTCATACTTTAATTGTACCTTTTCGTTATTATAAAACATGTAAAACTCTGAATACATCAGACTATTTAGTTATGTTAATTTTGAAAAGAGAAATAAGGTTGACCTATATTTCCGAGCATTTTATTATTTCTGCTATCGCTTATATGTATTTGCAAACAATATATTTTTGCCGAAATCATTTCAATACTTTCATTCGAATTCTAAATTAAAGTAACTCGAGGAAAAGTCACAAGCAGGAAGTTCTTAAACAGACATCAAATTGAATACACAGTGGAAGTCAATTATAATTTTAAGGTAGTACATAAATGATAGTTATAATGTTGAATGTTATCATGACGTTACGAGTTTAAGTTCCTGAACAGCCGATTTTTCGTTTTCTTTTTTTTTTTTGTTCTTGTTGATATTGATGTGCACCTTTTTTATATAACATCAGTGATATGACCGTTTGTTTCTAGTTCAAATACTTTTTAATCTTAGTCTTGTTTATTTTTTTAAGTGGTTCAAACTTCTTTCAATAAATGATATCCAGAGAAAACTGCCAAAAAAGTCCAAATCAATGTAAAGAGGGAAGAATTTGCCAGGACAGGTTGAACATAACCATCGTTATTTGTGGTATAGATGTTCATTTACAGATAACTAAATCATTGGTATTTTAAACCTTTGAAATGAAAGACGTTACCATTTGGAACACTTGATGTAATAAATTCCTTGTAAGCAATACCGGCTATCAGGAATATCACATATAGAAAGGCAAACCCTTGCATCAAGAATAAAGTGGAAGATATCTACTCCATGGGTAACTGCTGCTGAAATTAGCTAAACAAAAATGAAAATCTCACAATAGTAAATTGAAATCATCTCTTTTGTCGACTTAATGTTTAGTTTTAAACCGACGCTTATTGTTTAGCTCTAGATGTAAGAAGAACGAACTTATGGATTGTGGCTACTTGTCTTTTACATTTCGTAGAGAACTAAGGTCCAAAGTCAGGCAAATTTGACCTTACATGGATTTGTGGATTCTCTCTTCTATCCCTTTTATTCATAGATCTCTCCACGTGTTTAGTATTTTTACACCCTTTACTTTTAATTTTCTGGAATGAGCGGTCCTGGTGAGAGTGAATTCGGAAAAGCGCTTAGGACGCAATATTTATAAATTTTGTTATGTATTTAGCACTGTGTCGAAACCGTTGCTGGTACACTGCTAGTCACAGGGGGTAGCATCAGCTCAGTAGTCGCTGCTTCGAAACTGACACGATTTTTAACACAATTTTGCGATTTGAATCTTGATTCAAACATACGCTACATTATTTATCTGAGCAGTGAAAACGTAGAAGTTCGATGTTAAGCTTGTAGTCATAATTCATATCGACTCGATTTTTATCATTCGTATCTTATCTTTTTCCCATGTGAACGTAAAAGATCAAGGTCAAAGAAAAAATTAAAGTTCGTACTAAAAGAAAATCATCCGAATGTGGAATAGACTTACAGGTTGGGGAGGAATATTTAATTTCAGGTGAGTATTAAGTTCATTTCAAGTAATTTTGTTTCACATTGCCAATTTCAATTTCTTTTGTAAAAAAGCATAAAAGATACAAGGCTAACAGTATGATACAGAGTGTTTCGTCTACATAAAACTTAACAGTGGCATTTAAACGGTTTGAGGTCTAACACAAAAACGAAGTTGAAGAGCACGAATAAACAAATTCCTAAACGTTTTGACAAATATGGCTTAGGCAATATGCGTCAGTGTAGTCAACTAAATTAAACCTTAAAAATAAAATAAGAGTTTAAGCCGTTTGGTATTACTGTTTATGAAAAGATAATGTAACATATGACAATAAACGACTATTTAGTTCCGAGCCTACAAATGATTTACCACACAGTTTGAATTATTTATTCCTATTTTTTCAATATCAAAACAGTGTATTGGAAGCATATAAAACAGAACAAGGCATTGTTTGCAACATTTTAACTAACTAAAAGAAGGGTATTTGTTTAATCGATTTGGAAAACAACATTAAAACCAAAGACTGAGCAACACAAACCCCACCAAAAACTTAGTGCGATCTCAGGTGCTTCGGATGGGTTAGCAGATCCTGTTACACATATAGCACCCGTCGTGTTGCTAATGTTAGTACAAACCCAGTGATAAGTATAATTCGGTAGGTCAAATTTTGGGGAAAAGGGAAGGGATTGATTAATGATCAAACGAGAAAGGAAAAACTATAGTTTATAACGTCGTTATATATTTATGTTCCAGGAAATGTAAAGAAAAAGTCACGATATGAAACTATTTATGAGACAAATAGCTGCTTTTGGAATGATAAATGGCAGAGAATTTCAGTTGCTAAACAAAGAGCACTCTTTAAGAGAGAATTTGACAATTGTCATTTGTAATAAAACAAATAAATAAAATAATTCATCAATAACGTATGTGAAAGAAAAAGATGATTTAAATCAGCATACATTTCAAACAAATTAAAAGCTTCCTGCTAAAACATCTTCAACATGTTCAATAATCCTAATGAAAGCAGAATTGATGTCACCTGCTTCAAGTCTTGATTTTTATTTGGTAGGATTTTACATGCTTTACATGTTAATTGTTGTCGCAATTTAACTCGATGTAAAGATGAATAACATGGGATATGAGTTGTATCATGAACGTTCGAGATTATGTTACCTCACTATGAAAAAGGAACATATGATCATGAGATGAAATGTCCAAGATTATGATTTTTTTGTATAATGAGGAAGTATCTGGTCTGAAAATCTCTCGTGAATTGAGATATTCAGATTACGTTGTACCGCCTATACAGGACAGATTTTAGTCTCTCAAACATATATTTGTCGAATCTTAAATTAGTAAAATGTTTATATGATCTGCATTGTCGCATATAAATAGGTCATATGATATAGTTTTTACATGGGCAAATTTTGTTATGCATGACAGAAAGTCGAAAAACACTTGACAATACTTAAGATCGAATTACAGAAAAGAAAAAAAAAACCAAACAAACAACATACTTTCCACATAATTTAAAACAGCATTTAGCCCCCGAAACAAACACACAAATTTTTTAGCGGGAGCGGTAACTCGGGTGTTCATACAAGGTACGCAGTTCCTCATACGGAGTCTGATTCATTTCCAAGAAAGGTGGAAACAAGAATTTTACTGCATTGAAAAATAGTCTTTATGTGTACTATTTGATAGTTTAATCTTAGACTCGTGTATATATATATATATATATATATAGAAAAATAGTTTCCAATTTTAATCCACTAATAAGGAAGCTAATTAAAAAAATTTAATTGTTCCATCCATACAAGTTTCGTTTCCTCTATCGTTTACCGGTACAGTTCACTTGCGCGCACTACCATTACATTTCCGCGCAGAAATCATTACGTTTGCGCACAGCTTTTGATTACCTTTGCGCGCATTCTTTTAGAAGTAAACTCAGGTAAATAGGGTAGATTATACTTATTTATTTATCTAACTAGTAATTTCAAGCAGGATAAGTCCGTTTTATTACGTACACACACTTAGTCCTGGAACAATATACAGTTAAAAATGCAGAAAAATTGTAAATCTAAAGATTAAAAGTACTAATTTCACACATCGTAGCATGTTCAAAAATAAACGTAGTTCGCTTGAATTATGCTGAATGCCCAAAGACTTGGAGGAAAAAGGGAATCCGGTGAAATACCTTTGCAATTATTTACGATGCATCTCTATGAATATTCCCTTACCTAAGTGTTCTGTCTATACGGAAAGTAATTCCATTGTACACAAATCCCCCCTCCCCCTCCCCCCCCCTTGATTTGTTTTTACAAACGAAACTCTATGTGTGTGTCTTATAGCAATTTTACCAACTGAATTAATGAAACAGAATGCTATTTACTCTGAAATAATGTAAAATGCATATGTAAGAAACGGCTGTGCGCAAACGTAAACAGAAATTAATCCTCAAATGCGCCAAAATCTAATGCTCCCCCAGAAACGTATACTATATTCTTTATAGTATGTCTGGTTTACCCGAATATTTTTTCTGAATTTCTCGTTTGTTCAGATGAACTTTAAATGAATATGTGAACATCTTTTTATGACATTTTCTAAAGATTACATGTATACAACTATTATAGTTAAAAAGCGCAAATGTCTTGTCAATTTTGTTCAGGTGTATCAAAGTTAAAAGCGCAAATGTCCTTTAGTGCTACAGGTAAAACAAGCACAAACGTATTGCGTCTGTCTGGTCACGCATTTTCTTTCACGATCGAGATACTGCGTTGCCCGATCTTTCACGATCAATGTAAATGAATAATTAACAAAATGAACGGTTTCGAGGGAAAAAAACTTTTATTTTACCGTATTATCTGTCGCCCCAAAGATTAAGTTTCAAACATATCATTATATATTGGAATGTAGTCATTATATGTACACAACGTGTTCTTTTTTTTTAATGAATCCCATAGACTTGTGTTGCGCCTTTTGTGTTTTCTCATAAAGTACTGCATATTTTATTAATCTTATTGCACAGTATTATTGAGAAAGTTGAATCATTTTGACAGACATAAAAAAAATTTCGGATTTGTTCCGCGTTTTTAAAATACAACAGATTTTTCACAGAATTTGAAATAGAATTTCAAGTAATTACATTCACGATCCTTTACCAGATCTTTAACGATCCGATCGCAATGCTTGGCCACCGTAAGGTATTCTTTTCACGATCATTTCTCTCAATACAACGATAGGCAGCCGTGAGAATAAAAGGCTCCTGACTTCAAACAGGCCAATATATTCGATTGACACTCCCCAACTCATACCTGGGTGGTGTAAAAATCAGTTCATAAGAACACAGTTGATTGATTGATTGATTGATTGATTGATTGAAAAGGGATTGGCTCATGTTACTCCCAACGAAAGTCATGACCATTTGAGAATCCTTTATTTGTTGTTGTTACTATAATAATTATTTGTATCGCCGTCTTAATTTCACCAATGAATCTTTTCATTAAATTTTGTCTTTGTATTAAATTAATTTATAAACTTCTTGGAAGTCTACAATGGCCGTCTGATTACAATTGGACCCGCAAGAATGTGAAACATGCAAATTTATTTGGCCTTAAATGCCTCAACCTTTTAATGTGGGTATCCACTTTGTTCAGTTAGAGTTCGATTTTGACAATTAGTTTGCAAATCGCCGTAGATTTCCGATAATGTTTCTGCATAAAACCGTATAAGAAAGCACATTGACATAATTTTCTAAACGTTTTTTTGGAACCCAATGACATTGCATAGTGTTGCAACCTGTAATGTGAAGATGTGCATGAAATTGCGGAGGTTATGGGAACTTTGGTATGGTCAAACCAAAGATTTTAAAATTGGTGTTTGCTACTTCTCTACAAGCACGCGGCATTAACAAGTAAAAGCAGAGACTGGTCGGCTCGGAGTCAAAATAATGAATCCGCGTAGGATGACATGTCTTCCTGCGAACTATAACATCGCAAACTAGCACGTCCGGCTCAGTATGTCGGTCTAATAAAAAGTAGGGTTAATAATTCATATTACAATAACATGTTCTCGTCCTGAATATGCATTTAATTTTCCACTGGACATTAAAAATCCATCCATCGTTACCATCTCAGGCACAACCTTGCATGAAAGAGTGATTTTGCGGTCGTATAATGGTATGACGTTTGTCGTCGTCGTCCGAAGACATTTGGTTTCCAAACAATAACTTGAGTATACATGTAAGTGTATGGATCTTTATGAAATTGTACTACAAGGTTTCATACCACATAAGAAAGGTTGGGATTGATTATGAGGGTTATTAAGAATAAACTGATTTTCAGAATGCTATATATATATATATATATATATATATATTTATGAAGCTAACCCCTTGACAAACTTCTTAGCTGTAATTGTCCATTGATAAATACTAGTAGATTAAATTCTTGGTACTAAATCTTACCTTGTACAAATGTATTTAGATTTGGATATTGGACCACATTCTGTATGTGCCTGTCTCGAGTCAGGAGCCTGTAGTACAGTGGTTGTCGTTGGTTCTTGTCTGTCATGTGTGTTTTTCGTTAATTGTTTTGTTAAAAATTAGGCTGTTAGTTTTCTCAACCGAATTGTTTCATATTTTTTATGTTGGGGCCTTTTTTTGCCTACTATATGGTATGGGTTTTTCTCATTGTTGAAGGCCTTACGGTTACCTTCAATTGCTTACATCAACTTTATTTGAACCTTGGTGGATAGTTGTCTCATTGGCAATTATACCTCATTTCCTTATTTTATAAAAGTCCAATTTCAAATTTTTCAGGTCTTTGACCACATTTATTCTGTGTCAAAAACCTATGCTGTGTCAAATATTTAATCAAAATTCAAATTCAGAGTTGTATCAAGCTTGAATTTAGTGTCCATACTTCTCCAAACTGTTCATGGTTCGACATCTGCGGTCGTATTATTTTGCTACGCTGAGCATTTTATTTAAATTTGCAATTCATTTGGATATGTAATTTAACTGCAAAAGCCACCAAGGGACAGTGGTGCATGGCAAAGTGGGAGTTAGACGCACAATGTATACATACTAGTATTTATTATTTGATTAAAATACCTAGTACCTGATGAAAGGGCTTAATATACATTGTAATTTGACTCCAGGTGGCACAAAGGGAACATTGTCATGCATAATTTACTTTTGAAAAGAACACTGAAGAAAAAAAGTGCTTTAAAACAGCTAATACGTGCAGAACGTTCACCGTCATGTAGCTGAATATGACTAATTTTACGTTAAATGAAAAGACTTCAACTATATTTCATCTGTAGTGCTAATAGCACACTTAAACTGTTAATCTAGAACAGAAATGAACTCAAATAAAGCATATGCATTATTTAACGTTTTGTTCATTGTAAACGACGTTTTTCTCACAATGATTTTATATCTCCATGCTAGAAAGAAAGGATATAGGGTATCCATACATGACACAAAATCAGAACATGCAAAGCAAACAACACAATTCTAATTCTTAACTTTAGCTAGACTAGTTAAAACACAACAGTTTTACCATTTTTATTGTCGTTCTTTTCCTCCATTTTAAATTAACTTATATAATTTGCATTTACTTTCATCAACTCAATCTTAGTTGATCTGCACTGATTTTTAAACTTGTCCGAGATACATATTAAGCTAAGACGAGATCCATATACGCTTCCGTATATATTTGCTGTCGCTATGTTCTTAACACGTATCTACTTTACAAAAAGAACGCATTAAATAATTGTAAATAATTTTAAAAAGGAAGACTAATGGCCAATTTCCCCCTGAATTTTATTCACACCATGGCCATTGTTTGCTCACCTGTCCCATTGGGCCAGGTGAGCTTTTCTCATCATTGGCGTCCGTCGTCGTCGTCGTCGTTTGTCGTCCGTCGTCCATTAACTTTTACAAAAATCTTCTCCTCTAAAACTACTTGGCCAAATTTAAACTAACTTGGCCACAATCATTATTGGGGTATTTAGTTTGAAAAATGTGTCCGATGACCCGGCCTGCCAACCAACATGGCCGCCATGGCTAAAATAGAACATAGGGTAAAAATGCAAGTTTTGTCTATGTTTTGACATGAGCGAAAATTATCAGAATGTTGAGCTCTGTTGTCCATACATGTCAAAATTGTCAGACGACTTCTTATAGGAGTTATTGCCCTTAAATGACAAATTTTATCATTTTTTTCATTTTTGCTCATTAACTTGAAAACTATAATAGATACAAAGAAACATTAAAATGCTAAAATTATAAGCAAAATAAGTTCTTCAAATAAGTTCAATTGTCGAAATCGTCAGCCGATTCCTTGTTAGAGATATTGCCCTTGAATGATGATTTTTACCATTTTTTTTGCGTTTTTGCCTTACAAATGTATATCTTAAAAATTATGATGGATAGATAGGCAAATATTATCAGCAACACAAGATCTACAATTAAAACAATATTGAGGAAATCGTCCGACGTCTCCTTGGAATTATTGCCCTTTAATGACGATTGTTATCATTTTTGGGGGCTTTGCTTTACATGATAAAAATAGATAAATAGACACTTTAAATCACAAAAATGACCGATAAGGCAAGATCTACTAACAAGTCACTTGCATACCCTCTTTTGTGTTTTGAGCAACAACTTGAGAAGATAGAGAGAAACTAAGCTGACTAAATGATCAGCAATATAAGATCAACAAAACAGAGATGTTTGTCATGAATTCTATTCTCGTCTTCTATGCACGTCCTTTGTTGAATATGCACATAGACCAAGGTGAGCAATACACGCTCTTTAGAGCCTCTAGTTAAACAGTATATCAATCTTTAACTAAATTCTTAGTACACGTATCGCAACCCAATGTATGTTCTCTGCGGTTCTAACAATTTAATGGGTAATTATTAGACAGATTACAAAACTATAAACGCCTAAAGAGTCTGCAGATAGTCCAAACCGTAAAATTTTTGAAAGATTTTGGCAACGTTTAAGTATTCATCGTCAAAATGAATAAACAAAAAAAAAAATAGTTTTCCAAACCCAAACTCTATAAAATAAATATAAACATAGTGAAGCTATTGTATGTATTGTCTTTCGGATACAAATTAATTCATTTTGGTTAGCGTCGCCTGCCGATGTAAAAGTCAAAAACATTTAAAAACTGTAGAGCCGATTACCCCTTGATTTATTTCAAACCAGGGCCATTTACAAAAAGTCTATCAATCTTAAAGTTTACTTAGATTCATAAAACCACATCCCAAAGTGTACACTCTAAGGGTTTACAATATGATCGCTTAGTTTTGAAATGATTACTTCAACTTCACCACTTTGAACTCTTTGTGCAATTAATGAGTAATTACTAATTGTTTAATATTTCCCGAAAATACTTTTTGTGCAGCTAAAGTTATAAATAATTATTGAATACATTCGTTATTTCAAATGCAATGTCTTTTCATAGGATTTAATGGTTTGCAAATTTGCTTTTACATGTTTTTGTCAAATTTTGCATCATAGGCCGTCGATAGCCAAAACGAGTTAGTGTCCGAAAGACAATAAATAGCTTTATTTCTAACACAATTTTGGTTTGGGTTAACGATGACCTTCTTATACGTTTAAGGAATAAATACTAAAAGGCAAAAATTTGCCAAAATCGCGATTTTGAGCTATCTTTAGGCGTTTATAAGTTGGTGCAGACCAATTTTAGATTTCGACCCTATGAGTGAAATTTAGAAGTCGAGGGAAAATTGGCCTCGTCACTTTCAAAGACCCCTCCCCCCCCTTGTTTTCCTAAAAATTGGAGGAAAGCCACATGTTTCTCAAGTGCCTGTGATTTTGGCTATTTCTGTGGTTGACCCAACATGTCGCCAACAATTAAGTTTCGATGCTTTACTGGTTGAAAAAAAATGGTCCAACAAGTTCACGGTTATGAATGATTATCAAAATATCTTTATTGCCATCACGCAAAGTCGAAACCATAAAAATAAATCACCAATTATTGAGGCAAAATAATAAGAAACTGATCAAACTCAATACTCTAGTTCAAGGAAAGCTTGTTTGCGACCTAGAATTCTGAGTGGGTCAAGCGTTTAATTAAAATTCATGAGAGACTATGCGATATTTTGATCAACTGGGGGCAAAGTCATTTCGTACAAATCAATATTTGATATTAAGGACGTCCGCCTTTTTCCCGTTTACCAGTGAAGTCGTTGAGTGTCATCTGTTTTTTGGTTTATGTTTATGTTTAGTAAAGTAAAAAAAATATTGTGAAGAGTTTCGAGACCTAGTGTTTGAAAATTACCGGAGAAAATTGGAAAAGAAATTTGAAGGCAACTTGAAATTTACCTTACAAATAACCAAAACGGAATGTTTGTTAAAGAAGGAACGAGGGCCTACAAGTCCCTGTGAGCTTCAAATAACTTTAAGGAAGTTTATGTGCAGAAATATCATCTTTGGTTATTGAGAATAATTTCCTGATACATGCTGACGTAATGGCATTAATTGCCAAAACAGTATATCATTCAACGGTGACACTACATAATTTATTCTCTTTGGCTTGTGTCTGGCGGATATAGATAAACAATTTTAACCATATGATTGTCATGTAAAACGGAGCTTTTTGAAACGTTGTTGCTGGTCATAACACAAAGTCGATATCATGCGAAGTATTCAATAAGATATAACCATGGCTTCATAAATGTTATGTTTTCATAATTGTGAAAATAGTCTGATCGTTTAACCTTGGAACAGTATATACGTTCCTTGTTCAACCCATAATAAAAAAGTTCCCATAAAAACAAACAGCTACAGGTCGTCGTATGGAATTAAACTCTTAGCAAAAAAGCCACACCCACTAATAAGCTATACAATGTCTTTACTCGGACTGTTGCATTTTGAACAAACAAAATTAAGTGAAAAGTCCAGCGCAATGTAGAACAAAACAGTTTCAACATTCATATATCATTATCATGATCTTGACTTGTATGGATATGCATTTAACTTGCAACTGGACGATTAAACAAAACGGTTATTGATGACTGCATGAAAAACTTTAACCTGAATTTAACTGTTAAGGAAATTACTGTATTTTGGACATAAAGAGGCTTCTGTCCCAATTTCCCGAAATTCCATTATGTTTGACAAAGATTTTGATGTAAAACAAAACTTTAACCACAGACTAAACCTAAATGATGACGCAGACGGCATTAACGCTCTCGACGGAATCTAGGATCGCCAAGTCGCTTATAAAAGCGAAATATAATTCGCAAGCTTGACAAAAAGAAGGATGTTTGTCAAAAGATCCAAGTAGGCAGTTATTTCACTCATAAATCTTGAAGATCTCCTTGCTTTCGACAAGACGACAATCATTGTTTTTTTTTGTCGGGGGGGGGGGGGGGTTTCTAAATTAATTGTAATATTTCAATATTTTTTTTTCACATTTATTATCATTTTTCTACCTATTAAAGTGATTTTTCTGACACAAAATTAAATATACAACAGAACTGTTCATTAAAAGTATGCAATCAAATGCCTAACTATATATATGTGTGAAAATTTACTTTCTGAAGATATAAAAAAATATATAAAGTATCTTTTATTCTGTTTAGGATCTTATAAAATCTCATTAAAATAATTAGATATTCTGCATACTATATTATGTATGCTTCACGATAAGACAAGATAAAATGCTGAACGACCCAGATCCCCCTCCTTTCAAAATTTTCAATATCTGATGCATTTGAATTAAGCACAACTATACCTTTATAAATTAACATTTAATACACGCATGCAATCAGGGCTAGTATTTTGAACATACCGGTATGTTTTAACGGTAACTGTCAGAACATGATTATGATTATTAAGGGTATATTAATTTTGTCCAACTGTCGCCTGGTGAGATTAATAGTTTAAGGTAAAACTTTATGATACCATATGGCCTAGGTGTTGATTGACTTTTATTTTTATGACCTAAGATATGGTAATGAAATAGCACCCGTAACTTATTGAATATATCTGCTAAGTGAACATCACAGCATGAATCAATCCATTTTTGCGTGAAGGTGACACGCAAAGCCAGGTGACATATCAAACCGTTTCTTTTGTAATTAAGATTAATTAACATAACAGTCAAAATAATCTGTTTTAATCTGTCAGTGTAATCAATCACTTTTTATAAATAATCTGATCACAGTAATAACGATGCCGATCTGATAAATCGATAAACTGATAATGCCCCCAGTTCATCAAATCTCATATCTTATCAATCGATAACGCAAAATCACGATCGATCTTGCACATGCGCATTGTTTCCCTGAAATAAAGTATTAGTCTCACCACCTTATGTGTTGTGATGTGCGAATTAAAAAATACAAAAAAAGTCGTAGCAATTTTATCACGTATTTTATATTTTGTTATAAATCCAGTAAGACGGGAAGTACAATAATGTGCCGAGCAATGCATCGTGATAGACATCTTCTTTTGGACTTCTTCCTGGTAACTCATTAAATAGCCTACTAAACTTCGACTTGGAGTGTGAACTTTTTTTTTAAAATAATCTAAATAGCGTATACATATTACCGTCTAACTCTTGAATGTTCGTGTAATATTGACTGATTGGCCTCAGTCATCATGCAATTCTAATAATCTTAGTTAACCAACCTTTCAGACTTAAAAGTAAATATTATGCATCCTTATTGTTCAGATTGATAAAGTATTTTCCATTCGTCGGCATTATCTCCGATTTAAATACTATTGGTCTGATAACCGCTGTTCATACTTTAACGACAGGGCTAGTTTTCTTATCAGATAAGTAGTAACCTCCCTTGTTAATGTAATGCTGTAATCAATCGTTTTATTTTTACCATCTTTATATAATATTTCATTGTATTATTTAAATTTGTGATTCATTTAATATTTAAATATAATAATTTTATATTTTATTATAGATAAAAACAAGGAAATTTGAAAGTCTTTGATTCATTAATTACCTTAGTTCAAATCATAAGTCAGGCGGTCTATTCTGTCTACATTAAGTAGTAAATACAGCGGGGTATCAATGGCTATGAAAAGAGAAAGGAAAACATTGTACAACGTAAGACGAGAATTAAATAAATCAAAATACAGACGTTGAATCCAAATGTCGATTTTTTTTCTTGTTTAGTGAAATCAAAAATGAAAAACGAAAACATGTATGTGAAGTTAACAGCCGGTTCGTTATTCGATATTCGATATTCAATATCCAACCGGCTGCTAGCAGTCGGTTCGATATTCAAAATTTAGTTGAAAATCATAAAAAAATTAAATACTTGATAACATTAAAAGCATGATTTTCATAGGTAAGGGGACTGATAAGATACGTAGGAAATCGTTTAAAGACCTCTTCAAGCTGTCGTAAATTCTCGTTGTCCTCGAATATAAACCCTTTTCTAAGTTGCGTATGTGTCTTTATGTAATATAGATTTTTATCAATAAAACGACTTCAAAGATGTATACTTGTCTATATGATATTTCTTAAAACAAAAAGAAAAACCGATAACTCTAGAAACATTTAGAAATATAAATAGAAATATTTATGGAATCCCCAAAAAAGAAATATATAGTGGAAACCTACCTGAGATCGCTTAAATGAGACTGAGACCCTCCTGGTCTTTCAATGTCCATAAAATTCAACTAAATCATAGACTCTGTATATATTAAGGTTGTATTAGAAGGATTTTCTAGAATAATGTCATCTTCGATATCTACGGAGGGCTTAGATTGTCACTTTTCGGTTAAAAATTGTCAAAATTTTAGGACAAAGGGCACAGGGCAATGGTGAGAGCCCCATTTTATGGACATTGAAAGAATAGGTGGGTCTCACCGTTATTAAGCGATCTCATGTAGGTTTTCGCTATATATTTTGAATATCCTTCTGGCATTTTGGGCCCTCAGTAAACATAGAAGACAAGAAGTGTACCCAAATTCCTTTAATTCACATTTTTATCTAGCTATTATCTAAATGTCTACTCAATATTAGGCAGATCAAAAGATCAGGGGGCTCTCACCATTGCCCTGTGCCCTTTGTCCTGACATTTTGACAATTTTTAGCTGAAAAGTGACAATCTAAGCCCTCCGGAGATATCGAAGATGACATTATTCTGGGAAATCATTCTAATAAAACCTTTATATATACAAAGTCTATTGGAATTATATGGACATTGAAAGACCAGGGGGTCTCAGTCTCATTTAAGCGATCTCAGGTAGGTTTTCACTATATATTTTGAATATCCAACTGGCACTTTGGACGCTCTGTAAACACGGAAGACAGGAAGTGTATCCAAATTCCTTTTAGTTACGTTTGTATCTTCCTATTAACCAAATGTCTGCATAATATTAGAAAGATTGAGAGATCAGGGGGCTCTTGTGTAGGTTTTCACTATATATTTCCTTTTTTGGGGCTTTCCATATATATTTCTATTTATATTTCTAAATGTTTCTAGAGAGATCGGTTTTTGTTTTTCTTTTAAGAAATATTAGATATAAAATTACAGTTTTGGTGTTGTTTTATTGATAAAAATCTATATTACATAAAGACAAATATGCAACTTACATAAGCATTGATAAGGGTTTATATTCGAGTTTAAGACAACTTGAAGGGGTCATAAAACGATTTCCTACGTATCTTATCACTCCTTTCAACTATGAAAATCGTGCTTTTAATGTTATCAAATATTATATTTTTTTTATGATTTTCAACTAAATTTGAGTATCGAACCGACTGCTAGCAGCCGGTTGGATATTGAATATCGAATAACGAACCGGCTGCTAACTTCACATCCGTAACGAAAACACTTTTGTTTTTCATTTTGGTTTTTGAGATATCAAAAACGAAAAATGAAAACACTTCGTTCTTCGTTTTTTGTTTGTGATATCTCAAAACGAAAAACGAATGGACGCAAATATACACGGACCAGGAACACTATTTCTTAATTATAAAAATAGGCACATCAGAATAACCTAAATGCTTACATTGACACATGTTTTCACTTATTTAGATATTAAATTGATTAATGTGAAACCTTTAAAAGACTTTTGATAAGGAATATTTTCAATAATAGGACACGTTGAAAGGTCAAACAAATTATGTAAACTTTCATGGATACATTATCACACGACCAAAACTCATTTTCCCCTCTGTCTATATAATGTCCATTGGCATATAAACATGTCTTGAATCTTATCTGTTAACATTTATGTCCTGGTTTCAAACAAAATACGTTATTTTCGAATATCACGCTGTTAACGAATCAATCATTGTAAACAGAAAAACTGTCTGTAATAATTAAATATCCAATACACAAGGAAAAAAAGAAAATAACAAAATTTCCGAACTCCAAGGAAAATTTAATAATACGGAAATTTCCTTATCAAATGACAAAATCAAAAGCTCAAACACTTCAAACGAATGGAAAACAACTGTCATCTTCCTAACTTAGTACAGGTATTTTCTTATGTAGAAAATGGTGGATTAAACCTTGTATTGTAGCTATCTAAACCTCTCTGTTGTGCGACAGTCGCATAGAAGTACATCATATTTACAACAATGTTTTAGCAAAACAAACAGACACAATAGGCGAAAATGTTAAAAATGATGGTACAAGGGTCAATACTGTGTTATAATATTTATCACTCTTATAACAAACAACTATGTTAACGCAGAAAAACATTTCATCTAGACACTCTATGGACAAAGCACAAAATGAAAGACAAAAATACAAAAAAATGACCATAGCACAATAACACAATTGTGGGATGTATAAATACTGAGCCACGCCAAAAGGATATTACTGAAAATGGACAAATAAAAAAACACCATAATGCGTTATAAGATAAAACAATAAAAAAACGTCAGTACATAGAATCTATACTTTAAGCCATCATGTATTTTTTGTGAAGTCGATACGGAATATGTATCAACAAGGTTTTGGTATCTTCCAATGAACATTTTGCAAAGAACGAGACGTTCTTTGCCATTACCCTGTTTCATCAACTTTCTGTTTAAACACAGTTGACGTTTTATAAAGTCTGAGTAGCAGCTGCAAGCTCTTCAATACCGAATGAGTTGGGAAATGTTTGTCCCATATGCAGTTGAAGTTGCTATACTGCTGCTTAGGAGGGGGAAATTTATAATTTCAAAATTGAAATCGTCTCTTTTGTCATAGTTTCTGGTACTGAGATGACCGCTTATGTGAAATCAAATGATCTGGTTTCATTGATCGTCTTGTTTTTGACAAGTGTTTGAAAGAATTCCGACTCATATGTATATACTTGTTACCCGCGAGAAACAAATATTGGTTTTTAATAAAAAAAAGTTATTTTGGGATTCTACAAAGGAAACATTTCAAAATTATTTATGGTACATGTGTTTCGTTATGGTCAACTAAGTCCCGTCCCCTTTTCACGACTATGACCTACTGAATTAGACTTGTTATCGGGTTTGTACTATCATGAGCAACACGACGGGTGCCACATGTGGAGCAGAATCGTCTTACCCTCCCGGAGCACTAGAGATGACCACCAGTTTTTGGTGGGGTTCGTGTTGCTTAGTCTTTAGTTTTCTATGTTGTGTTTTGTGTACTATTGTTTGTCTTTTTGTCTTTTTCTTTTTTAGCGATGGAGTTGTCAGTTAGTTTTCGTAATGTTTTATTTTATACCCTCTGGTATCTTTCGCATCTCTCTTATATTAATCGTTTGCAGAAGATACCAATTGGGCATTGGAAGTCTAAAAAATCTGACAACGCTGTGTCCTAACATGAAAGGCGACGAAAAAACAAACACGATCTCAAAACACTGCATACACAACTAAAGACTGAGCAACACCAGCACTTCCAAACACTTGGAGTGATCTTTTTATCCAATGTATCCTATTTCTAAATGTTTCATACATGTTATATTAAACTAACATTTTCCAAACTTATTCACATGTACAAAAACAACGGAAACCTTTTTTTTTTGTCTTTTTGTGTTGCTATTTCAATGAATAATAGTTTGATATCTACCAGGTACAGTACAGAAAAAGTACATATGTTAAGTGTCAAATGTAAAAGGGTATAAGGAAACTATTAGATTTGTATTCTAGCTATAAATGTTATATATCGTTATGCCTGAGTACATGTGTTTACGTCCGAGAATATTCGTAAGGGACACATGAAGTCAAGACTTTACAGATTACTTTTTAATTAGTTTAAAAACCATAAACGGGAAATAACCTTATATTGTTTACAAAAACAACTTAACATTTGTTTAACGAAAATAAGTAATAACAAATGCATCTGACATAAAAACTAATATTTAACAGTAATTGGTGCAAAATAAAATTAATTCGTCATATAAGGGTTGCTTTTCGTAATGATATATAGGGGATATTCATTGCAAAATCCGGTTCATTAGTATATATATAAACGACGTAATAATTCCTAATGAAGAAAACATTGTAATCTTGAATAAGGTAAGACATTTGTCATATTGCACTGTTTAGATATATTTGGTAATTTTTTATGTTTGTTATGTGCCAGAATGAACTGAATGAACAACCTAATGTTAGTTATTCCATTTAATTTTCTATCTTTTTTCGAAAAAAAATAAATACTTTCTAAACTGTAGATATCAAGTGCTATGAAGTATGATAAGTACTTAAAAACACGAGCATTGTTTTAGATTTATTCAGGATTAAAGGACTAAATCTACGTAAAATGAAAATTAGTGATAAAAATCACGTGTAAACTGGTATCAACGTCTTTCATAAATTTACACAGATTATTTTATTTTTTTATGACAATGACATGACTGATCATAACAAACTTTATACGAATTACAAGAGTTATCTTCCCTACCAAATACTTCCAGATTAGAGCTTCTGAATTTGTGCTATTTTTAGCCAATTCCACCCTTACAATATGCATGCATGTAAAACAATGTCTGAAATTATTATCAATAAAAACAGTTAAGTTGTTTCTCTGATATTAAACAGTTAAACATAGGTTGTTTACTACAAAAAAAACTGTCGTCATGAAGATTATATGAAATTATTTGATTTCTACCCGTTATATTATTGCGTAATCCCATGTTTTTGCCGATAGCAGAACCTAATGTAAATACCGCAGAAATTCATCCCATCTCATAAGATGTCTCGATTAAAAGTGTTCCATCTTTTATTGAATTAAAGCAAAGGAAAAATGTTTCATGACCATAACTGTATTGGTCCATTACTGATAACTGATTGTAAAAGGGGTCAATATTCCTTGGCACTTCATTGTCTAATTGATTTGTTTACTAAACTCAGGGTAAGAGTTGTAAAAATCTTTAAAGCAGTAGGACAATCAAGAAAAAATCAACCAAAATGAACGATGATATTAAAAGTTTATGTTCCTGTGGTCAAACATATATAAACATAACAGTCAGTTAAAATTGAGCTTTAAATTTTGCAAATATAAGTTGCATTATGATAAGATACGATTTTATGTACTACATATTGAAAAAGGATTAAGAAAAAAAAACAAAGTAAAAGATTTTTGATAAACTTTTGTATCTCTTTAGGTGTCAGACCACAATTTCAGCCACTTCAATTTAAAAAATAAGTAAAAGTAGCCCTTCCATGACAAAAAATAGTTCTATTGGGGTCAATTTTGCAGACATGAACCTTTTGGTGAAAGAGGAATATATATATCCCATTTTGAGCCAAAATTTACTTGTCCATGATTTTGATTTAAAAATTGAGGATTAATGTACTCCATAGTATACTTATTTAAGATTTCAAGAAAATAATTGAATAATTGTTATAGCACTTGACTTCCGAACGTTCGTGTTTTATTGCCAGATTTTAAACATTGGTTGAAAATTAGCACGTAGAAAGGGTGATACATGTACAATTCAGAGCATACCTTGTTGTTATGAAGTTAAACTTAGGAAAAATATTCAGAAAGCTGTGAAAATTCAAAAATTTTATTGATTATATAGGGGTTTTGAATTGTTGGTCTGACAGCTATATGCTGCTCACTTTCGGTCGAATCAAAACCCAGATAAGCTTTTAGACCATTAATTGTCGGGGAAATTTATCAATGCACGGATTATGAATAGCATTATCCGGAAATGCGGGTTTAACCGACATTAGGGTTTTTGTCACCGATCTTTGTCTGTGTTAAATGGGAAAAATAGTATTACATTGTCCAGGCGTACGATTGGCCTTTCGTGTAACCAAGAGAGGTGACGAAAGTAAAATAAGGCGCGCTGTGATTAGATGTAAGGGTATAATTTATGTTTTTTATTTATTTAGGAAAAAATGCAGTATGTATATTTATAATATAAATTTTGAAACACATCGAAATATTTTCAAAAATATTATTCGATAAGGCTTTCAATTTTTTATAAATTTGATGGAAAATAAAGATGGACATAGATACCACAAAAAAAAAATCCGTTCGACGATGGTCATGACTCCATTTGACTACAATTTCTAAAACAGAAGAATAAAGTACTAAAATATCACACACAACTGTTTTGTCCAAGTTTTATTATAAAAGTGGTAAATTTAGAAAATGTCAGTATTATTGTCTGGAAGATAAATACTACGGTTTTCCCAAAAGGCAATAACGGCACTTAATAAATCAGTTATGGGTCATATTATGTAAAAATTACGATTCACGGATTGTGATGTTTTTAAGTGATTTAAAGGCATCTTTATGAAATTGATACGGCGGTATTTGGTTATATACTTTCTTGTTAATAAAAGTAAAACTAGTGAAAAAAAATTGATTAGTATCGAGCTGTTTGGCATCATGTTGGTATTTAATTAGAATACATTCTAATGACTGTTGATTGAAATATTTATAGACAATTTCAATTAAGTATTATTATTATGTGTTTCATCTCCATGATCGTTTTAATAACTAGCCTTAATGATAAAACTTTAAATTTCTAAGCTAAGAATAAATAAATAAACACAAAATATACTAATCGTAATTATCAAACAGAATACATCATCACATAGATATAAGAAGATGTGGTATGAGTGCCAATGAGACAACTCTCCATCCAAGTCAAAATTTATAAAAGTAAACCATTATACACAGCCTGGTTTCTTATATCTTGTCTATATGGTAAAATATCTTTTTTTTAAGACTTTAGCTTTTTTCTTATTCATTCATTAATAAAATTTCATTCATTAATAAAATTTCATTCATTAATAAAATTTACAGAATTATGAAAGATTTATAGATTTTTTTCTATTTTGCAATTTCAAGGGCCAAATAATGGCTCTCATGATAGCACCGCCTTTGTCTTTAAAGGGGAATTAGCTATGAGATATAAACAAATAATTAAAATATGAATTTTTTTTTTTGGTCCAATCATTAATGAAAGAGGAACAGTGAAATAATAATTCGCTCTAAATTTAGCAGCCAGTTTGGTTCAATTTTGACAAAATAAGCTAAGAAACATCGCTGATGAATTATTCACTTGAAAGTTTATAATTCGACCTCATTGAATCTGTATTCATGTGACCTTCAATTTAACCCCTTACCTAGAGATGTTTTACTCATGAATTAGGCGTGTTCAGTTATCAAACAGAAAAGAATGTCAAAATTGAAAGTGAAACAAGGGTAAACCATTTGATTGACTGATTCGATCCACAAAAACTCATTCTTATACAGGTAAAACGATGATTAACATTTATTTTTACCCTATGATATGGAATCAAAAGGACCTAGAAAAATCCAATTGCACGCGTTCGCTATCTATTTATATCAATATTAATGTTTATGTCGGGTTAAATGACCATCGGCAGTCTTTGGAGGTCACCTCGATATTTAATTAGATGGCGTCTAGATTAAATACGCACGAAATTTTGATACGTTTTATCGAGCCCGTGCATTGTAAATTGTTTATTTTAGACTTTTTATAAATTAGATATTCGTTTTAGTATGTTATAAATGAAATATAAGAATTTGAGTTAAATCGGTGAGCATGAATTTGACTGCTAATGCCCCATTAAGAGTGGTTTTCGTTTTCTACAAAACGCTATTTATCAGCCAGTTGTAATTAAAAACTACAGTCTTAGTATCACAACATACAACAGTTTTCTTTCAGAATAACCATGAAGCCAACAATAGTGACTATATGTTGTCTTGTGCTGGTCAATTTCTTTTCTGAGGCTTATGGTTGCAGATGTGCTCATGGGACAAATAAACAGAAGTACTGTAGATCTACTATAGGTAAACAAAATCATACATAAGTGAGTTATGAAAAATAATTCAAAATTTTAAATTCCTCCTCCAATTAAAAATGTGGCTATTCATAATTGTAAAAGAACAGTATGATTTGAATATTAATTTTTATTCAATAACTTTGACATGTACAGTAATACAAATTGAAGGATAAAAAAGTAAAACGGGAACTTATAATACGTTTTTTTTTTCCATTTTATATAAAGGTTGTCTTATATTAACCCTATATATCAGTACTTCGAAAACTTTTAGGTTGTATTTTTTTATTTTTTATTTATCATATTTTATTGATTTTCTTTGTATTCAGGCTAATCTAATTTCCGCGAATGCAATTGCAGGATGTTTGGTAAAAGACTTAAAATTTTAGTTATGTTCTGCTTGTTTGTCGAGTACGCAGCATTTTGGAGTAAGCGAATGACTAAGAGTGAAGCCGGAAATAGTGGCGTGTCTGCATATTCTTTTTGACTATATGAGGTAGCTCGTTAAAACTCTATTTTAGCGTATCGATCTGGTGCCTAGCAAAATATGTGTACATTCAAACTAGTATGTCTTGGTCGTCTTGTGGACCACAGAAAAACAAACCTCATAAGAGAGGTGACCTTTGAGAAAGGTTTAAAATGTAAATGTTTTACTATAGCGGAACAGGAGAAGGTGAACTGCGAAGACAGGTTTTTCGCTTTAAAAAGGTGACCTTTATAAACGTTAGGCTTCAAAACTATTGTGAAACTAGTGTGGCACATATAATCTAAAACTCTTTCATCTTACAATAAAAACATTTGAATTTTCTACACTTTAAACAAGTATTCCCCATTCCAAACTGAAAGACAAATTGAAATATTCTGTTTCATAAAATAGAATGTCCAACGTAGATACAAGTATCTTGTCTTAAGAGGGGTTTATCGTACTTTGTAAAAAATCACTCTGATACAAACAAAACATTCTCTGAAACTGACATTATCCAGATTATTTAGATGGTTGACCGTTTAATTTATGAAATATCTGTTTCACAGATGACGATATGACGATCGGATATATTCCAATTGTGTTAACTACAATCTCGTTCCTTTTTCCCCGAACTTGACCTACCGAATTTGACTTATCACCGAGGTTGTACAACACAACGGGTTAAGCAGGATCTGGTTACTCTTCCGGATTGAATGATTGATTGGTGTTTAACGCCACATTCAACACTATTGTGCTATTTTTCGCGGTGGTTTGTTTTTATTGGTGGAGGGAGCCGGAGTGCCCGATGAGAGAACCACCGACCTTCGGTAGCAAAACTGACAATCCTAGTCAATTAAAATTGGAGTCGGGTACACCTACCACGTGCGGGATTCGAACTCACAACATCAGTGTTTACAGGCTAGTGATACAGTAGTTGTACTACTTAGACCACTCGGCCACCGATGCCCCTACAATTCCGGAGCACCTGAAATCACTCCCAGTTTTTGGTTGGGTTCGTGTTTCTCAGACTTTATTTTTCTATGTTGTGTGTACTTTTGTTTGTCGACCGGTTTGTGTTTTTCTTTTTTAGCCGTGGCGTTGTCAGTTTTTTTCAACTTATGAGTTTGAATGTCCCTTTGGTATCTTTCGTTTCTCTTTTATAGCAGGTTTGATTATACATGTACAATTAATTCAGAATTGGAAAATCACAAAATACGAATGTTAGTTATCTATTTGTTTTTATATTTACACCCTTTCCTGACGTTAATAAGGTTTTTGTGATGAAATTTGTTGTCGTTAATTTGCTACCACTCAACGTTGGTACGTATTACTTATGTGACTGAAAATGATAATGTCTGTACTTCTAATTTACATTTTCTATGTTATGAACGTCACAACAAAAAGGATAAAAATATTAGGGGTTTATTTAGCATATAGAAACCTATATTTCTAAGCTGTTGTTGTTTTATGTACACGACAAACTATACCCTTTCTAGATTATTTCACAGACATTACATTTATATTTAAGTATCACGCGGTTTAATTACAAGCAAGAAGAAAGTGGGAAGAGATCAATTTGAATACGCATGGACACTGAATTATAATTTTAAGGTAAAATATAATGTTACAATTTGTTTACTGTTTACTTTTGTATTAAATCTTTTCTTCATGGACCAAAAAACTCTTACAATTACGGAAAACTATAAGTACAGCAAATACAAGTCGCACGTTGAGCTTTTCTAATTATCAATAAGAGATATGTAACAGCTTTACTAAAACAATAGTGTCTTATATAGGCTGTTCAAGTAGTAAAACAATCTTATTAGCAAGGCTATTGCTCGTACAAAGGTGTTGCAAGACAATACGTGTAAAATATCATTTTAGATTTTGG
The DNA here is from genome assembly GCF_021869535.1 of Mytilus californianus. Classification (NCBI taxonomy): domain Eukaryota; kingdom Metazoa; phylum Mollusca; class Bivalvia; order Mytilida; family Mytilidae; genus Mytilus; species Mytilus californianus. The sequence continues at coordinate 25,832,724 of NW_026262734.1, read as the reverse complement.
TATACGATAAGATAGCAAGGGTAGATAACGTATCCAAATTCAATCTATATCACTGAGGAGTTGCCAATATTCTAAAAAGGCCACCAAAATTCACATTTCATATGTGAATGTCTAAGCAAATTAAAAAAAAGTATGATGTTTACGGGAACATAATATTCTTAAGGGTATAACGCTGAAGACTAATGAAGACGGGTTAATGTCATCAAATAAAGGCAACAGTAGTATACCGCTGTTCGAAACTCATAAATCGATAGAGATAAAAACAAATCCGGGTTACAAACTAAAACTGAGGGAAACGAATCAAACATTTCAATAAATGACAGTGATCCGTTAATACCTGTGATGTACGAAGAGAACGTATCCTCGACGATGTAGCGTTAATATTATACTACGAAGCTTTTATAAAAGAGGAACAGACTATATTTTCTACATTTAGAAAAAAACGTTTCTACGTTTATGTTAAAAACTAGCACATGTACCCCATTTTTATTCCTTGCCATTGATTTTGTACTTTTTTAAAATAAGATAAATTTCGTACGTCCGAAGCGCCTTCTTTAGATTTAATGAAAAATTGTCTGTTGACATAAATATAAGAAACATTTAACGGTATTATTATTTTTCTGCATCTGCATGCTCTTGTAGTGGGATAAACATGTCGACTGTTTATTATTGGAAATAGCATAATATCGCGATAATGTTAATCGTATAAAACAATCAACATGGTGACTTACTTTAAAGTCTATATACTTATAGCATTTTGTTTCGTTTTACTTTAAACAAACTACATTGAAACAAACATATCTCGAAAAGTAGTAATGAGGGTATATTTTTTTCATATTTGGAGAGTACAAATAATAAACAAAGATATCTATATTTCAAGGCAAATTCAACGGAACTATAAACAAATGTCATACACTAGACGCTAAGCTAGCTGTAAAACCAGGATTAACTCACAATTTTTTTTTTCGGAAAATGCCTGTTCCAAGTCAGGAATATTACTGTTTTTGTCACTCGTTCCGTTGGATGATAACGTTTCATTTTGTCAGTTTGAATGAATTTCCCATTTTTAATTTACCTTGGAGTTCGGTATTATTGTTATAATCTTTCATAAAATTTGCCTATTCATTTATAAATAAAATTAACATAATATTACAGGGATTTATGACAAAAATTATGTTTGCAATACCAGGGACAAATAATGTATCCTCCTTATTAAATCTTTACTCCTTATACTCATCGTTTACTAATATAATTATGTAGCAACGTGTATAACAGTGCTCACTTATATGATTAGTACGACGCGTACATGAAGTAATGCATGTTATAAAAAGGAACGATTTAAAAGTAAAAACAACACAGCAGGAAAATAAGAATGTTACACGTAGAAATCAAACTAGAAATGTTACTCAAAGTTATATACCTATATGGAGTTTTCTTTTTGAACGATAGGTCATTCTTTCGAAGAATCAACCCGGACCATACCATGTTTCAATGAAATATGCTCCAAGGCATAAAATAATGAGCTGTGTGAGGTCATTATTGTCCTTGATAAAAATTATATTCGTCTGATAGTTTCTGTTTCCGATTTGGGAATTTATTTTTTAAAGTTCAATCTATGATAGGTGTAAAAAAATCGTCAGTGCCCGAATCTTAATTTTAGAAACAAATAATGTGAAGTTTTGTTAATTTATCGCTACAATACAGAAACATTATCATATATGTGAGATGAATTTTAATGTAAAACTTTCATAACACTTTAAAATAAAGCCAGATTTAACATATTTATGTGTAAGATTTTGAAAATCTTATTGATTCACACTGAAAAAGTTGATTGATTGATGGTTACTTAACGTCCAGTGGCAAATATTTCATGCATGTTCAGGAAGATACACACTGAATAGGATATCATACTGTGATCTACATGTATTGATATTCGTTTTCGTGTAACATGTACATGTATCACGATTTCGTGCCCCCTTCGTGACAGTTCTTAACTTGTTTACATTTATATATACCTTTTACTCTATCAAATGATTAACTAATTAAACATACTTATATTCTATTGAATAACATTCACGTACCTCACAATGAGGTCGGGTGGGGGGAGGGTATATAATTTTATCTTACCTCCTATACATTTCTTGGAATATGATTGGTTAAAAACGTCCGCGTGGAGACCGTGTATATTCCATATTAGGTTAGTAGGGAGGCGGGGCTTATTTCAATATACGGTTAGTAATGGAGTTACGATTTTGGGACTATTTGATTATATAAATGTATTGAAAGTTCTGTTTAATATTGTTATATCAAGGTTGTTGATATAAAATTGTTATTGTTGACATTAGTTTTTTTTTGTTTTTTTGTGCAGACCAATGGAAGTAGGTTCTTAAAATTGAACACTTGAACACTTTTATATAAAAATAAGAAGATGTGGTATGACTGCAAATGAGACAACTCTAGTCTAGATTCAACAAATAAAGATAGTCGGTAAGATAAATTCGTTACTTAGTGTGCTACTGACCTAATATGATATATACGGGGTCAGTAAATATCATATTAGTCACTAACACACTATGTAACTAATAATATCCTGATTATCTGTTAAAAAAACGTATTGCTATTCAAAAGAAAATCATTCTGAATATTTCATTCGATTCAATTAAAATTATTGAAAAAATAATCACTTTTCCGCGATAAAATGTCATTACAAATAGACAAAAAAAAAACATAGCACCTCCCACTTTCCATAAACTAAGTCGGTACAATAAATTACTTACAAAGTGTCTTGTATTTTTCATACACCGTTATCAGATGGTAACAATTCATTTGTGTCTTACTTCATGCAGTTACAGTAATATTTTTATTGTGTATGGATAATAATTTCTAAGGTTTATATCTAGATTAATTAGAGAGTTTTATTTCACATTCTAAATGAGCCGTAGGGCGTATTAAAACCTGAACGCATTAGAAAGGAATATCCCACTTTAGTGTGGTCGGTACAATAGGATGCTAAATTTTGCAAATCTTTATGAAAAAAACCCATTTTTTTGTGAAGGTATATAAGTCAGATAATGCATATTTTAAAGTTTTTCTTGTCGTAGAACACACCTCGGGGTGTCCGGATTGCCCAAAGAAACACCTCCCTATGGTCGGTCTTTCATTTGATCAATCCTGGCACCCCTCGGTGTGGTCTACGACAAGAAAAACCCTTAAAATATGCATTATCTATAATTGACAGACTTGAGCACAAATGCAAGTAAATTACACGCATACAAATAGACAACAGATAAAATAAAAGAAAGGAAACTAATTTTTCATTAATTTATAAAAAAAATAAAATCCCTTGGTAGTAAGTCGATTTTAAATTTTAAATGATAATTCATACCTTTTATATTCTATTATTGTCTTTTCTGATATTTTTGAAACCATATAGTTTAACGTGGAGGAAGAAATTAAAGTTCGTGCTAAGAATAGTCCATCGAATTGCGGAGTGGATTTACAAGTAGGAGTTGAATATTTGATTTCAGGTGAGAATCATAATTCCTTTTTAAAGATGTTGTTTTATCATGAATTTGTATAACTGCATTTTTGCTAGCCAAATGTTACAATCCGACTCCCTCCTCTTTATGCTTTGCGGATCAAGACAAATTTGTGTGTACAGCGTTGTGTCAGGTAGCGACAGACAGAATAACGCCTACTCGTACAACATCATTCTTAACCATTGACAATACTTGTACTATATTATGGTCGAAGATGTAGAAATGGCTTTAAATTTCAATTGGTTGAATGAGACCTTTACAAGTGTCAATATAATATCATATTGTGTTCGTGGGTAAAGACTCGTGGCACAATCTGCATGTGGCAATTGATTATTTACATTGTTATATTTACACGATGTATAAATGGATGCAGCCAGTTACAAATGTTTACTATAGAAATCAATACCTCTTATCTAATCTACCAGGGGTTAAAAGGAAGAGACCGGACCATAACCTTTGACTAGTGAAGAGGGTAAAACTAATGCCCTTGTTCATCAATCACGATAAGACTTTCTAGAGACTCACCTCCGAAAGTCTGAATCTTACTTTAAAATTGCAATTGAATAAAAATTATTTCCCTTGTTGAGAAGTATACTGGTATAAATTCTGGCGCGCTGCAGTACAGAGCAACGGTGAGAAGTTAAATAGAAATCAATGTGTTACATTAATTTATAAATATTTCAAGCTTTATAATCGAGTTTGAGTACAAGAGGTTGGAGAAAAAAAGCCCATTTATATGTTTTTTTTATATTAATATCAATCAAATATTATCTTTACATCAACAGGGATTAAAAACCGCTAATCGTTGGCTCAACATTGAGCTTCATTTTTAATACCAGTTTTAATTCCCGAAAAGGGAAATAACCTTCTTCAGATTATAATGTTCAAGTAAAATTCATGATTCCTAAGTTAGGATTCTGGAAAGGGCTTTAGTTATAGTAAGATATATACATCTTCAAAAATGAATTATCAAAATTCAAATATTATACTTGGCAGCTAAATCTTTTTCTAATTGTTATTTTTACCAGCATTGTTCGTTAATTGATAATTAAAATAAGTTGCTCACTACGTTTTATGTGATAATATGTATTTCATAAAAACAACTTATACAGAGATAGGTACAATTTATGACCACAGCAGTCATTCAATGGCCAATAGCAATATAATTTACTCAAATACAAATCACAAACCATTGACCAAGATAAATTCCTTTCATGTTCAAAATGTATTATTCAGAATAAAATAATAACTCGAACTACTGATCAGTTGCCATTCACTTTCTAACCTATCATTTACTTCTTTAATATTTGGTTTTACGCTAGGCCTAATGGATAACTAATTAATTATATAAGTAAAATATAATGAAATGCGTTAAGGCATTATAGTAAAAATTTCTTTTTGTAATTATGTAAAATACCAGAAAAATACTGTACATTCCTTTGTCAAATTAAATTATCGGAGATATTTCTTTACTACATATTTATTATAGATCAAATCAAATAATTTTCCACATTTAGATGAAAACACAAATGAACTGTATTCTTGCTTGAAAATAATCTAGACCGATTGGTTTCTGCTATATTCTGATCCGGGTGGCGAAAGACCCCTTACTATTTTAGGGGAAAAATCTAAAATAAGTTATCAGAGTTCGTACACTACTCAACAAAAGATAAACTGCAAAATAAACAACGTAAAAATAATTTAAAACAATTTATTTTTGAAGATTCAAAGAACTCAAGCAGACTAAACGCAAGTTTTCAACGAATAAAACATTCTAAGGTTGAATTCGTGTATTAAAGTTAGAATCAAATCAAAATGTCAGAACGTAAATTTTGCATAAATACTTAACCCAAGGTGATACCGACCCAGTGGTTAAAATACACATATCTATTCTTGTTAGTGGCAGCAAATATTTGTCTGACAAGAACAATCACCAGGTAGCCTCTCAACAACAAAAACATAAAAGGTTGTAAACAGAACAGTAACAACCATGACAAATTGAATTGTTTAACATGTGTCATTTCGGGGCCTTTAATAGCTGACTATGCGGTATTGGGTATGTTCATTATTGAAGGCCGTACGGTAACCTATAGTTGTTAATTTCTGTGTCATTTGGTCTCTTGTGAAGAGTTGTCTCATTGGCAATCATACCACATCTTCTTTTTTACATTGAATATTAATACTATCATCTAGATGGCTTTTGGTTATTTCGTCCCTGAGTTGTTGTTTCATTGACGTATACTCCACATCTCCTTTTATTCGAAATATAACTTTGTATTAAGGAATATCAGTCTCAATGTAAGTGCAATTACTTGATTTATCAAAGACAATATGTAAATATGTATCATAAAAACGCTAACACCGAAGCATGGACTTTTATTTGGATGGAACTGATGATATTGACAATCCACAAGCAAATGTATGCTACCAGTGGTAGTTATATACAAATATACTCATGAGAAAATCATACATACCAACACTGAATGCTGACGGTAAGGTTCAAGAATCAATCAAGCAACTGTTGTATATGAACACAATAAACAACCGTTTACCCTACACTGTAAAAATAATAAGATATAGGACGACTGCCAATGAGCCAACTTTCCACCAGGCAAACATTGTGAAAATATGATATAGAACAATCAAAATAGAAACAGTATATTTGAAGGTTTATCCAATGGAAAATGGGTACTGTTTAGAACCTGTTTACCTAGAATAAGAAAATTAGGTCTAACGGGTTGGAAAAGCGACATTTAAACAGCCTATGCGCCATCCTCTCAATTATTACCGATGAATGGGAAAACAAACAAACGTATATCTCTAATGGCATTATTTATTTTTATTTCAGGAAATTTAAAGACGAGATATGGAACAACTTATATAGAGACAGATAGTTGTTTTTGGATTGATAAATGGCATAACATTCCACTCGCTACAGAAATAGAAATGACAAAGAGGACTTTTGCTACTTGTTATTCGTAAAATAATACTTATAACTTACGTTAGTATATATATATGTGTATTGCATCGATGTCTTATTACAAATGCGAAATAAAGAAATTAAATAGAATAGTTACTTTCTGAAACAAACATCGAAAATCGAATTGCAACGCTGCATTCGTCAAGGCTATGTCGCCAGTTTAAGTTTATATGTTCTTTGCCGGAATATAATGGGATACCCCAATCATCTGATTTTATAATCAAATGTGAATAAAAAAATGTCCTTTTTTTAGCTGTTTATATGTTGTGTGTTTTCGCTTTTATCTGTAAAATTGAACTTCCATTCATTATTACTATCTTAAATTGTGTAGGTTTACGTTTTATTGACAACATGATAAAATGTATTGGGTATTGTGCATATTTGGGTTTTAATTGTGCTCTACAATCGTGTGCATAAAAATTCTATTCTATGTTTTTTAACCTCAAAACGTCTTGCATTTCTAATATATGATATTATTTTAATAACAGCGTTAATTCTTAAATTTGAATTACTCCCAAAAAATAAATGATGCATTAATCAAATGGAACTGTGTGGAATTTAGAAATTTTTATTAAAAGATGCAGAACAAATATCAACTTTGTACTTTATTTGGCCTCTTTAACTTTTTTGATTCGAGCATTACTAATAAGTCTGTTATAGATGACCTGCGCGTCTTGCGTACAAAATTGTAATCCTGGTATCTACGATGAGTTTATACATCAACTAAAAAATATATAATAGGGATGTCAACTCGGTGAAGATTTACTTATCGATTACTCGTTAGATTTACCGAGCGATACTCGAGTACTCGCTCGGTAAAACATTTACAAAATGGAAACACAAAATTATATCATATATGTATTGTGGGTCGTTGTCTTATGATCGTAAAACCCTCAACATTATTACCTAGGCCCAGATAATAGTCCAAGGAATTTTATACCATAATTAATAGCCCATTTACTACATGCATTAATTATGAAAAATGGTAATAATCTAATCAAGTAATTAATTAATATGTATAGAAAAATTATTACTCAAGCAACGGTATTTGTGAACCTTAAAAAAACACATTTAATGATCGACAAAGGGGTGGTGATTAGAACTTACTGATGCCATTTATCATTTTCTGAGGGTCGACACAGGGTGCAACGAATTTGTTCTTATTTAAAAGTATTATCTTGTCAACTTTTTCTGGGATGTAGCGATTTCTCAGATTTGTTAGGTAACTAACAGTCCTGCTGATGAAAATGCATGCTCTGACGGTACAGAGGTGGGGGAGTGACTAAGATTAGCTAAAAGTGTAAGCCTTTGAAAAATACTCTTGTTCATATATCATACATGTACCTATGTTTGAATGAATTTTGAATGACAGTTAAACGCAAACATTAGAATAGTATTTTAATTTTTATTAACTTTGATTAATATATAATTTCCCGGGAGGAGCTCTCAATAAAATATGTTTTGTTTAAACTTAAGAAAGCAACATCATTCTAACAGGAAACCGATAAGTAGATTATCATTTTGGTACTCGATACTCGGTACTACCGAGCGATACTCGAGTACTGGAGTACTCGTTGACATCTCTAATATATAAGACTAAATTGAAATAACTATCAAAGCAAATAAACGTTTTTGAGTGCCTGTTTTTTTTTTTCCTTTTGTAGTTTTGTTTAATTGTACTATGCCCTTTTCGCTTTAGTGTAAACAATAAGCAATCATTTTATATGTCCCTTTTCTTTGTTCTTGTTTTCTAAAATATAAAAAAAGAAGATGTGGTAAGATTGCCAACGAGACAACACTCCACAAGAGACTAAATGACACAGAAATTAACAACTTTAGGTCACCTTACGACCTTCAACAATGAGCAAAGCCCATACCGCATAGTCAGCTATAAAAGGACCCAAATGACAAATGTAAAACAATTCAAACGAGAAAACTAAAGACCTAATTTACGTACAAAATAATGAACGAAAAAACAAATATGTAACACAGCAACAAACGACAAGCACTGAATTACAGGATCCTGACATGGGACAGTTACATACATACAGAATGTGGCGGGGTTAAACAACAAAAATGTTCGACGAAAAGAACTAAGACCTAATAGACGAGTATTTAGTGTCCACTTCGTAAATAAAACATGATAATCTAGAGTGACAGAATAGCGGTGCTGTCGATGTGCAGCATTGCATATCCTTTCCAGTCTTCCCTTTATTTGTCTTTGCACTATTATTTTCCTTTAAGTCATATGACTCTAGACGTGGCTCTATATTTGTGCGTCAAGCTTTGGAGTTTATAGCTTTGGGCATTTCTTATATGGGTCGATACATACATGCGATTTGGAAGCATGCGGTTTTATATTGATGTTTTTATTTTGTATATCCTTGTATGTAACTCAATTTGCACTTTGTCGGGAAAGTGTATGTGTCATTATTTTTTACCATACTGTTGGTATTATCATCTACAACAATTTTTATTGGTAGAGTCTTTATCATATTTATTTGTATGTTTGTATAAATTTTTAAGTCAGTTGTGATGTAAGTCCGTGGTGTATTTTTACACAGTTTTGGCTGCTTGGTCTCAATTATTGTCACGTTAACCAATTATGTCTGGGTAGTTCATCCAATTTTGTCAATATAACGGAACTGTTAACAAGTGTCATGCAACTGGGAGGTTTTGCAAGCTACATAACCAGTTTTAATCCACAATTTCTTTTGAAATGCCTGTACCAAGTCATAATATGACAGTTAGTTTCCATTCTTGCCATTGGTTGATATAATCGAGCATGTGATTTTATCCAGTTTTATGGACTTCCCATTTTTTAATCTAAATCGAATGTTTGTTTATCTTTTTTTTTTCTATCAAGGGAAAAAACAGTATGCTTGGATATTGTCCGAAAATATTATTCAGTTAAATGTAAATTACATTTACATATTGGCATTATGTTTTCTTTATTGATACAGTTCTTAATGCAAGGCAGTGGCCAATACCAGATTATGGTGCGGTTCGTGTCGATCAGTCTTTGGTTTTCTGTGTTGTGCTTTGTGTACTGTTGTTTGTATGTTTGTCTTTTTTTTCTTTTTTAGCTATTTCGTTGTCAGTATATTTTCTACTTATGATTTTAAATGTCTCTTTGGTATTCTTAGTCTCTCTTTGTAACATATTTAATTTCGAAAGAAAACTTTATTCGGTATGACATCAAACCTGATATTTTAAAGGAATCATACGAGCACAGCTGAACAGGCAGTTATTTGCGTTTATATCCGATGTCACGTTTTTAATTTGTCTTTTTATGTTGACGAGTGAAATTTCCATACATGCATAATTGACACATGCATATTACGCTGTAATTGTTCACAATAATTCCAAACTATTCAGTTATGGTCTTGTTGAATTGTTTTTCTTATTATGGGCGCTGTGCTTGACAAATACACAAAAAAATTAGTAAGTTTGTTTACAAGACATTAAAAGACCTATCACATTATAATAAATATCAATATAAAAAGGATATTTCAAAAGCGGTGATTGAATTATTAAAAATGTTTACGCAAACATTTTTTTTTAATCTCGCTTGAAAAGAAAATACGTAAGCCATTATTCTATTATGTGGAGATTATTCTTTTATTTTCATGTAGGAGAGAAGTTACTTTTCCAGCTTGTTTCATTTTTCTTTGCCTAAATCGCCAGCCGATATCAATTTCCGGTATTGGGCACCATTGTATATTTTTTAACACAAGGTGTTCAAAATTTTGAGCGATTTTGAACACTGCTTGAACATCGACTGTCCAAATAATAAACGGATCATAAGAAAGTTATAATTGACATATTTCTTATTGCGATATTACTACAACAGGTTTGATTAATCTGCATAATGTCACTTTTTTCTAATAGTTTTATATTTCACAATTATCAAAATATTAACCAAAAACTTACGAGATCAATATGCTGTGCATGGATTCATTTTTTTAGATTGGCACAATAGAAGAAAAGAATATTCTGCGAAATTATATACATCTTTAGAACAGATACGGACACTGGGTGTTATATCGTATGAACACGATGTTGATATTTGGAACACGAATGTTACGATTTTGAAAACTTGTCTAAGCCTAGAAAATTAATGAACATGTGGCATTAAAATATCAAATGTTCAGTCTAAAAGTTTTGTCACGGATCCGTTACATTGAAAAGCATGAAAAGAACCTGTTTGCAACAATATGATCATGTATTTTGGAAAATAAAACTATATCATATAAAAATCTTTTATATGTTTCGTCGTTTATTGTGACGTCCATATTTGCTGAACTATCATACATTAATGTTAATAGGCCTAATGAAGTCCGCCTCCGGGTTGCGAGATTTCGTCGCTGTTTTGAAGAATCAATAGTGACATTGGGCTGTTTTGTGCTCTTTGATCGGGTTGTAGTCTCTTTGACGCATTTCCCGTTTCCATTTTAAATTTTAGATATGGTTTAATTGCAGATGACACAACTATCCACCAAAGTTCAAATGAAGATATGAGAACTTTTCTGCCACCGTAAAGTCTTCAACAAAAATAAAAACCCATACTCATTGTCGGCTGTCAAAGGTCCCAACATGAAAATGTGAAACAATTCAAACGAGAAAACTAATGGCCTAACTTTAACAATTTGCTAAAAACAAGATATGACAGACATGAACCAACGACAAAACATATGTATTTCAAAGTCAATGAGAACAAGGCAAAACATTGAATATAAATATAAAATATATGGATAAAATATCATCATCTTTAACAATTCAAGTCAGCAGGTCATGTATATGTAGGACTCTGAACCTCGATGGTACTCCGATCCGCGATGGTCACGCTGATGTGAGATGGTTTGATGCTGAGAAGCGTTTTGATCACGCTGAAGTGCGATGGTGGCATTGTGACGCTATCTTGTTAGAAACAACGCCAAAGTGCGATGTGGTAACGATGAAGTGGGATGGACTACACAAACTATATTTTCAATGCTTTTCATGTCGATTTAGACGTCAATTTAAATTGTTTGTAAGAATTAGTTTTTCGGGTTTTAAAGTTAAAAAGGGGCTAATACATTTTTTATACTGCGGGAAACAGAGTGTGATTGGGGGAGCGGATGTAGCGGATGTTTGGGTTTTTTTTAAAACTTCTAATATTTCTTATTTTATTAAAATATTTATATTTACTTTTCTTTGCGTAATAAGAAGTAATTCGGTTCAAGACCTTTATATTATTCTTTTTGCTCCCTTTTCTTATTATCGAGAATACTCCAAAGCGAGGTCTACAGCTATAGTTAGATATTACTTATTATAATGCCTTTGTATATAAGTTGTTCTTGTTCTTATTTTGTATTTGTTGATTGTGATCCAACGATTGCGCTGATGTTTTTGGACTTGTTAACACTTCGTTATTAACGTTATGTTGTAATACATCACATGCTAACCAATATTTATTTATTAAAACTGCTTTGATGCATCTCTCAATTCATACTAGTCATCAGTTGATGTTTATTTTGAAGTATAAGGAAAAGTTTTATGTTCGGATGAGCAAAGCGAATGAGAACATAAACAAGTTTTATTTTAATGTACGATGGCATTCTCTAAAGCATACGGGCCCAGTCTCCCCCTTATTATGATGGTAAACGAGGATCTCATGAGAGGAACAAAGTAAAGATAAATATTAACGCAGAATTATGTCAACATACTAAAAATCTAAGATACTGTTGTCTGACCATTAAAGATAGCATGTTTTGGTATTAGTATTGATTCACGCATAGGGTCTTTGCATCGGAAATAAACATATTTATTCTAAAAACAGTTGTTGTCATGATACGGGTTATGTTCTTCGAATATATTTTTTGTGATATGATACTAAACCCCTAACGGGAGGGATGGTACTTGATTTTCATATGATTAAAACATAATCTTTCAATCAGTTTAATTGAGGTCTGGAGCTGGCATGTCAGTAACTGCTAGTAGTCATTTGTTAATTTATGTATCATTGTCATTTTGCTTAGTTTCTTTTGTTACCTATTATGACATCGGACTCGGACTTCTTTTAAACTGAGTTTTACTGTGCGTATTGCTGTGTTTTTGTTTATTCTACATTGGCTAGAGATATAGGGGGAGGGTTGAGATCTTACAAAACATGTTTAACCCCGCTGCATTTTTGCGCCTGTCCCAAGTCAGGAGCCTCTGGTCTTTGTTAGTCTTGTATGTTTTTTTCTAATTTAAGTTCATTTATATGTTTTGGAGTTTGGTGTGACGTCCATGTTCATAAAATTGAACTTGTACACATTTTGTTTAGAAGCCAGCTGAAGCCCGCAACCGGGTCTGGGACTTTCTCGCTGTGTTGAAACACACGGCGGAACAAACAAACATAAATGTATCATTGGTCCGTGTATATGTGCATCCATTTTTTTTCGTTTTTGGATATCAAAAAGAAAAGAAGAAAAACGAAATGGCTTTCATTTTTCGTTTTTTATTTCTCAAAAACCGAAATGAAAAACAAAAGTGTTTTCGTATTTCGTTTATGATTTCTCAAAAAAACAAAATGAAAAAAAAGTGTTTTCATTTTTCGTTTTTTATACCTTAAAACAGGAAATGAAAAACGGAAGTGTTATCGTTTTTCATTTTTGATTTTACTAAACAAAAACAAAAAAGGACATCTAGATCCAATTTCTGTATTTAGTTTTACATTGTTTTAATTGTTTCTCGTTTATAAATGTGCAATGTTTTCTTTTATTGTTTACAAACCATCGAATATATAATATGCCTACGTAGTTCGTTTCAAATGGATAAGATCCTGTCTGAAGTTGTATATTTCTACTTCATAGTGCGTTTGCTATTATTCGATGTATTCTCTTGATACTATGCCCGTATCCATGTAATCAAATCTACATGAAGAAATTTCCATGTCTTGATTTGAACAGTCGTTATATTTCGATCGTTGGACACTTAAATTCGTGGATAAAGCCATCCACAAAAACCACGAAAATTGGTACCCCACGATTAAAAGTTCTTTCACAGTATCAAAAACAATAGCATATTCCTCAATTCTATGTCTAGTGTTACCAATGACTGTGTTTTTGTCAGAAGTCAGACCTCATCAGAGTTGACTCAGTCTATATAAAGCACTTGTTATGTTATATTTATCAAATTGTGTACTTAGATTAAAAAATTTTTTTGCTAGATCACTCTCACCTAACATCTTCCCAGTGAAATAATATCATTTGGATTTATATACGATCCTCCCTCTGATTGAAATTGTTCACTAACCGTTTCTGATAACTTATTTATACAATATCGACATGATTTAAAGTCTTGGAGATGATAACAACACAGAAAACGGAAAAAATGTGCAAATGATATGGAATTATGTAATAACACAAATTCCATTCCTTGATTACACTTTACTTCCATTGGGATGACTGATGAATTAAAACCAAACTTGTGAAAAACGAGATGTAGAGATGGTTGCTTTTTCAATAGCGATATCAGATTCAGTGTCCGTGTCTGTTCCGTTGTGATCTTTGACAAAGTTAATTCATCTGTACATTTTGACAAAATGTTATTTATTATATCTAATGGTTTTAAATAGTTTTTGTAATCATAAAAGAAACAAGCCAAGTTCAGCCATCCGGATACTGCATCTGAATGTACACCAACCATCAACTGGCTGGGCTGATGTTTGTAGTTTTTGTATTGTTGTTTATTGTTTGGGTTATTTATAAATGAAAGTAAAATGGGTATTTTTTTATATCCGTATGCAATTGCTACTTTAAAGATACATCTAGATAATTCTGTTTTACAATAATCCAACAAAGTGTTGAATATGCCTAAGATGTTCGTAAAATATGAAATAGGTGAATCCAATAAACCACGCCCTTGTATTGTGTTCGTTAATGTAGTTATTTCACACACTGATCTTGTTATTTCATCTGGAAATATTCTGTAATCATGTAAAGTCTGAGTGGATGAGAAAATCTTAATTCCTTTTTGGTATGATTTCTTTAGGATGTTGATAAATGCTTTCCTATGTTTACTATTAAACTTTAAATTGAATAAGTTGTTGTCAGGAATGAAATAATGTAACAATGTTGAATACTCTATACAGTGTAATAACCTTTTTAAACAGGTCTTCAAACAGGGTATGATATTTTCTGGATTCCACGCTGATGTTTCAGTTTCTTCTGAAATCCAAAACATCAAGGTCTTTATAAGGTATGAACACAATAAATCTTTCAAATCATCCTCTCCATTTACGATTTCTTTCAGTACAATCTTTAACAAAGAATAGCATAGTAACTTTGTATGGCTAAAAGAATTTATCAGCATCTTATCTGCAACTGAAAAGGATATTCGCCACTGAAGGTTCTCATCTATAGATGCTTTGTAGCCGATCGGAACGAATAACATACCGCATGAAGTTATTTTGGAAATAAGTTCAGGTGAAGGCCACATTGAACGTGGTCTAGATATCCACGGTTGTGCTTGAGATATCCACTGATCACATTTAAGAAAGAGTGCAAAATCATATATATCATCAATGTCTGATGAGCAGTGACCATGAATATTCAATGGTGGCATGACACCTGCGGTTTCTTTTAACGTTTGTGATTTGTTAAGCTGACTTGAAAGTAGGTTTTTCCTTTGTGTTGTTCCAAATTCCTTTTAAAATAATTTGAGTAACAACATTGGTGTATAAACGCAGTTTCGTAAGACATGGCTGTGTGTCCTCGGTATCCATGACTAACACTGTCCTCAAATCTTGGGTGGCATCTTTATCGAATTCGTATACTACATATAAAGGATCAATTATCATTATATCAAGATCACTACCGTTAAGATCCAGTCCTTCTCCCTTACTTCCACTGGTTATTTGAGTAACACAGTTGTTTGAACTGATAAAGTCATTACTTATAAATGACAGTCTTCTCGCTCTTAAGACTTTCTCTGATCCAATCTTCTGACACAAGTATTTATAAAAATGTAAAGATTCTGTTTTACAGTTAGACATGATGTAGTATTAAATGTAATAGGAACAGGCAATGCATGCCCTCAATTTTAAAATTCATTCGTACGCTTTTGTATCATTCAACAATATCAGTAAAAAGGTGTTCTACAAGGACACACCAGTCCTTCACCCTTCATTGGATACCAAAATTAACAAAATATTTTTTGCACAGTTTGATATTTACACCTATGCGTTTATAATATGTTCTACCTTCCGGGATGTTCTCTTTGACCGTGCCCGAGTTGGTGGTGTTACATCTAACATAGAATTCCCTTATGTTTTCCCCTATACATACAATATTTTCCTTTCTAGTTATCAACATACATCTCGCTGTGCCCCGTGGTTGTCTAAATGTTTGTACTGTTTTGTTTTTTTTGTTTTTTTTTTTGCACGCTTCAGTGTGAATTTCGAGCTAAATTATGACAGAAAATGTTTGATTTCTTTGCCAGATGTATCTTATTGATATTACTCCATGGCTTTGTTATTTAATTCACAGGTGTGGCGTGATCATCAGTTTACAAAGAAGTCCGCTCGAACCGGTGCTAGGGGGCGTCTTAAATGTGTCGTGAGGTAATAGTTTTTTTGGCTCCGTTCTGAAGGCAGTGACTGTGAAATAACTCAGCATTTATAAAATACAATTGGAGTCCTTTTAGAAAAACACTTTCCCTTGTTTCATATTTGATTAATTTTTGTAGATGAATTTCTTTTCATCGAATTATATATTTAGAGTTATTTGAAATGTGGAAATTTTTATAAGAAATTTAAATTTTAATTGAGGTGAAGGCGGTTCTTCTTACAGATAGTTCCCATACTTAGTCATCAAATAATGATGAAATTTCCTCTAACAGCATGAAGGGAATTGTTCTCTTCACTGAAACGGAAAGATAACACACTAGTAATATAATAATAAATGAATATGAAACATCTTTATTTATAATAATGTAGTTTCATTGAGAATGAGGCAACTATACACCAGGATGTGTTTCACTTCATATTGTTTATTTTGTTAATGTCTAGATGTCGATATGCTCATAAATATCTATACAGTATACTTTGTTATATTTTAAAATAAAATGGATGAATTGTATTGATTGTTTTTTTCTTTCTTAATTTGTACCTTTTGAAAAATTAACAATCAACAATCAATCAATAATATTAATATAAATAATGCAATGTACTTCTGAAATCAAATACCTCACATCATTTTAAAATTGGCAATATTTCCTCTTTTCTTAGGATTGGAATTAAATAACAATGAAAATTTAGAGAAGAGGCAAATAAGAGGAGCATTATATGCTGATATGTAGCATGTGATAGTTTAACCTTTCTTAAAATATCTATAGACCTTTTCGGAGCACCGGATTGTTTCCCCTCTAAAAAAATATTTATCAAACTTTGTTGAGCACCTGATAGTTTCATCGAACTTTGTGGAGCACTTGATAGTTTCATCGAACTTTGTGGAGCACTTGATAGTTTCATCGAACTTTGTGGAGCACTTGATAGTTTCCTCTTTCAAAAAAACATTGATAAACCTTTTTTTCATAGATTTGTATATTGAGAATAATTTGAAATGAGAAACCGTTTTAATACGAAAATTGAACTTTAGTAGAGAAAATTAGGGAGGTTCTATTTACAAGCATGTTCCATACTTTGTCATTAAATAGTGATGAAATTTCCTCTTACAGAAAAAAAGTATTACAAAAATACAGAACCCCAAGGCAAATTCAAAAAGGAGAAGTCCACAAAAACTGACAAAATCAATCGCTATTAATCAACGGAACAAGTGAAAAACAACCGCCATATTCCTGTTTTGGGACTGGCATTTTCCGATATCTTTTTGAGTTGCTCACCAAATTTTGTCAATATAACAGAACTATAAACAACTATCTTAAAACGTGTACAAGTGGGTGGTTTGGCTAGCTACAAAACCGGAATATTCATGAAATAATAGCCATTACACATTAAACCAGCAACATTTAATGAAACAATCAAAATTACGAATATAAGTATTGCAGAACCCCTGATAATAAATCGAAATGTCTGTGCTTTCTGAAAACATTTGTATACCTTTTTGGAGCATCGGATGGTTGCCCCTTTCTAAATCATTATAAAAGTTTTTGAAACAACAGATAGTTTCGCTTTTCTGAAAAGATGTATATACTTTTTTGGAGCACCGGATAGTTTCCCCTTTCTTTAACATGTAATAACCTTTCTTGAGCAATGGCTACTCTACCGTGTCTGAAAACATGGATATACCTTTCTGGAGAACGGGATAGTTTTCCTTTTCTTAAAACACGTAAAGACCTTTCTGGAGAACTGGATAATTTCCCCTTTCTTTAAATATTTAAAGACCTTTTTTGGAGCACTGGATAGTTTCGCCTTTCTTTAAATTAAATAGACCCTTCTTGCGTACTGGAGTGTTTACCCTTTCTTGAAACTGTATAAACCGTTATGGAGCAAAATGGCTACTTTCCCTTTTTTTAAAACATGGATGAACCTTTCGAACTGGATAGTTTCCCTATTCTTAGAATATGTATAGATCTTTGTGGAACATTGTAAAGTTTCCTTTTCTTAAAACATACACGAAATGATTGATCTTTATTTTTAGTAACAATGAGCAAAACAAACGGCACACAAGTATTTCTGTGCAAAGACGTAAAGCAACACACTTCAAATATTTGCTTTATTACTTTTTTTGGCCATTTGTTTGCTTATTTAAATTTGTCAATATCTGGGAAAATTACATAAGGTGTGCGACTTTTTTGCGGAAATGTGTAATATATTAGCTTTTTCAGTTGGTTACAGCTTTTGCCACTGTTGTAGTGAGTCGCAGACGAACTGGATCTATGATAGATGTTCTCACAGTCTTTCTATGTTTTTCTTCACACGTTTCAAGGCATCTAACTACAAAGTCAGGTGGATATGATGTACTTGATGATTTGGACCTTGAATTATCTCCTTTTGTATACATAATGAACTAACTTCCCTCCCCCGTTTTTTGTTTAACAATTATTGTTGTTATATGTTTTATGTGATATCGATGAATCTTGCTTACCCTAAAGAAAAAATTACATCTCGCCTTTTAAAAGATATTACTAAGAATTTTTTTTATCTTGTTTTGAGTAATGACTATACTTACAGATTTACTTACTGTTACTTAGTATGACTTACTACTTTTATGGATTTACTGGCAAAAAAAAAAAAAAAATTACATAAGGAAATTACTTAATTGAATGTTTTACTTGATTTAAGAAATCACTAATAGTTTTAAGTAAAAGGAAAAAAACTTGAATTTAGTAAACTTTAGGAAAAAAATACTTTTAGTAGTTTATTGTTGCTTAAATGCAGTAAACGTTACTGATATTGCTTCTTATTACTTGCAAAAAATTCTTATTATTAAGTAGGCTTAGTGAATATAGAAAAAATAGAAGAATACGGTGAATGACAGATAATGCTTACTATTAAATTTAACTTCATACTGTGGATTGGTATAAAGGAATCAATTTGATGTTTGGTACCTAGCTAGCTGACATGCATTTTCAGATTTGTCTTATTCTTGAGTACATGTATACACATGATTTAACTAAATATATGACTCAGATAGTCTTTTTGTCGTTTGTCGTTTTTTGCCATGGGATTGTCAATATGTTTTTGACTAAATTGCTATCTTTCGCCTCTCTTTTATATTCATGAATAACTAACTTTTGCGTGGGAAAAAAAAATGCTGCTCGTCTGTCTTCAATTTTCATATGCCAAATATAAAAGTTTTCATCAGGCAAGAGGCAAAAGGTTACAGACAACAAGAAGATAAGTCACCCTACCCTACAGATTATGCCGACTTTCAGTTGCCCAATTTCCTCTTAAGCTTACCACAGAAGAAGCAGATATCAAGTTTCAAGTCTTTGGTTTTGCACTGCTGGGAACCAAACTCATGACCTAGTGTATATAAGCCAAACACAGTGGTCTCCAAATGGCTATTATTGGCATGTTGGTGTTGTGATGCTATATATTCCTCGGATGTGATGCTATCTTAAATGATTTTCTTAAATGATTGTGCTATAGATGTGATGCTATAATTTCTAGAAACAAAATGGTATTTTATAATTTTCTCTTTACCAGGATGCTATTTGAAAGTTGTGTTGAGAACAACAGATATTTAATCTTAACACACACGAACCCCGAGATGATGTTAATTCATAATAATTTACTTCATTCTTGCAATCTTCAAAGCTAGTGATCAGTGATTCAAAACATCAGATAGCAATGTAATATACTGAAAATCTTTACCAATGCATGTAATCAAAACAAGAAGTAGGCAGTATACAATAAAATAATGACTTACTATCTTAGTTACATGTAGGTGTGGAAACGACACAAGCTTTAGAAAGCTAGCAATTGTCCTGGGATGTTACTTTGAAAAACTTTATATATTTGCTTTGGATTACTCGATATTACTTACTATTACTAAAAATTACATTGCATAACTGGCAATTACTGTGATATCAAAATATCTGGAAGCTATCATTTTTCTTTATAATGTGATGTTTATATTATAAACTAGGTCTTACAAAAATTGATACTTGTCGATCATCTAATGCATCAAATTATATTAAAACTTCCAGTTTAAAAAAACTTGTATTTGGTTGGAGACTGATATAAAAATTCACCCAAAAAGAATTAAGCTCTTGTTTGAATTTGGTCAGCTATATTTGACAAATGGCTTAAACTCATGTTTGGTGTGTATTCATGTTTCTGGCTTCTGTTTGTGTACTACTTCAAATAAATGAAAATGTAGCACCCAAGAGTGGCTAGGGAGGTAGTCCATGTTAATATTATAGGTATAGAACCACTAATTCGGCGCGTTCAAAAAGGACATACAAGAAAGTAGTACATATTTTAAACAAAAAAGTTTCTACTCATAGCTGTAACTTTGTCAATAAGGAACATATTTGGGTAATTTTGGTTTCAAATGAAAGCTTCTGGAATTAGGATCACTGTAGAACCATGTTAACAGTTTATTTTAAATAATAAAATAATATATATGAAATTAAAATAGGAGGGCATATTTGCCCTATTACTCAGCTTACCAACTTCTTGGAACCAGTGAGCTCTAATATGCAATTAAAGGTTAGTTGATTATTTCAGCACAAGTCAGGATATAGTACAGTTTTGACATGAAATGACTCTAATGTTATTTAAACTTAAGACAAAATTGGTATGAATGCTTGCCTGTGTATGAGTTGCATAATTTAACATAGAAACCAAGGGGCAACGAATTAGTTATTCTATTCCTATCACTGAAAAGCATGTGAAATTCCATTTTTAGAAATTAGACCATTGATAAGAAAATTGGTCACATTTGTTTTTAGTAAACATGTTACATCATTGTTTTTTTATGAAAAAATATGTTGGTATCCATTTTCAGCCCTCTGACAACAACAACTGCTGCAATATGGTATTTCAACCTTTTTTGTCATTTAGCAATCATACAGTTAAAACTTCAGCTGACTTTAAATGTTTGCATTATTTCACACTGAAATCAATGAAACATGTATACTGTGAATGGTTTATAGTAAAAAGATAGCTTTTCATCTAATTGTCTTGTGAGTTTTCGTGTTTTATTTGGTTTCTTATTGTATTTTTTTATGACTTACAAAAAATAATATGTACTTATATGAGAACTCTAAAATCTTACTTGAAATGCAATTCTAAAACAGTATAGCAGGTTTTCAAGCTGGGAAATACATAAATTGCTCTTGTTGATCCATGGTATTACCTATAGGTGAGTTCTTTTTTTAAACGCCCCCTTTCCAACTTGCAGAAAAAAGGGGGGACACAATATATCAGCTATATTTTATCTTTCTTTAGACTCCTATTTTTAAATTCAATGAACAATATCTGATAAAAATAATATATAAAGGTAAGAATTTTGTTGAGTATATATTAAAAAATTAGAACTGGTAATAATGGAAAGAGTCTCATGTTGGTCACTATTATCATCCATATGCAGTATTCAATGTATATCGCATATGTAACTAACAGTCCAATTTAAGCTTGAATTCTTTGAAATAGTGTTTGGACAAAAGTTTTATGTGTTTTCTTTGCTTGAAATAGATCATAGAATAAAATTAATAAAATAGAAGTCAGTATAGCAAGTTTGGTGTTGTTACAGGTATAGAAACACTAATCCAGTCCGGTAAGAAAGTAGTACATATTTTAAACAAAAAAATTACTATCAATAGCTGTAACTTTGTCAATAAGTAAAATATTTGGGTGATTTTGGTTGTAAGTGAAAGCTAAGGTACTTGGGATCACTGTAGAACCCGTGTTAATAGTTTCTTCTGAATAATAAAAAAAATATATAAAATTAAGATAAAAGGTCATATTTGCCATGTTGCTAAGATCAGAAATACCTGTTTTTGTACTACTCAACTTCCGGGAACTAATGCGCTCTAATATGCAATTAAAGTTATGTTCATTTTTTCAACACAAGGCAGGATATGGTACAGGTTTAGTATGAAATGATTATAATTTTACAAAAACTTTAGACAAAATAGATATGGATGCTTGAAGTTGCAGAATTTAACATAAAAAGCAAGGGGCTTTCAATTAGTGGTTCTATTCCTTTTAAAAGGAAAAGAGAATAAAAATGGATTGAATAAAGGATGTAGTATATGGTCATTAATTGAAAAGTATGTTTATCCTTTCAAATAATATTCATTTGAAATAAATCAGTGAAGCCCTATTCATACCTATGAACATGTGTATGCATATCTTTATAGACCAATGAAATAAAATTCAGAATGGAAAGGAGGAACTCGTCAACGATGAAACCCGACCAGAAAAAAACCCAAGGCCAACAATAGGTCTTCAACACTGAGAAAAATCGGATGCCCTGAGGCGGGCTTACGCTGGCCCCTAAGCAATAATGGACGTCCCACTTAACTCCAAAACATATAAATGACCCAAAATTTATAAAAAAAATGCAAGACTTACAAATTCCAGAGGTTCCTGACTTGGGACAGGCGCAAAAATGAGGCCGGGTTAAACATGTTTTGTGAGATCACAACCCTCCCCCTATACATCTAGCCAATGTGTAATAAACAAACACACAGCAATAAGCACAGTTCAAAAAAAGTCCGAGTCCGATCTAAAAATAGGTAACAGTAATTTATTCCCTAGAGTGGGATCTGATCATAAAATAAATAACATTACGGATATCACTAGAAATAAAGGAACTGCTTACCTAAATGCTTCTTTTTGTAATTTTATCGAGATGTAAAAGTGTTGACCAGAGAACATTTTGTATGAAGCACAAAAGCGGTTCAGATTGAAGATTTGCGCAAGGGTAACCCTTTTTCAACGTGTAAATATAGCCAAAGAAATTTTTTTTTTTTACAACTACATGTTTATACTACAGCCATGGTATTACAATTAAATTAATCTTTTCATTTGTTTTTCTATGCATTTGTACAACGTTGTCAGTTATAGATGTTTTATTTTATATAGAAATAAAATAGAACTTTAGGATAGTTTCTGCCTACCAAAGTTGAGTTATCATATGAAGCGTCTCGTCAATATAATTACATTGAAACAAACTATGTAAGCATCAGTGCATTCATTTGTTGTCTTTGATTAATAGCATGTTTAGTTGCCTACCTTCAAATTAAACTGTAGACATCTACATACGCTAAAAAATCTCTTCAACTCTCACGCAGTATATTCTTCTTATAAAATGAAAATATTGTTTTATAGGCAGACAAACTCAGTTTCTAAGTAAAATGTTAGATTAAAGAAAAGATAATACAAGTAACCGACTGAAATATATGTAAGTACCTACTTCCTTAAAAATTCTCTTCAATCATTATGTACATTTCACGTCACAAAATAATGAAGAAAACCCCACTGAAATTGTATTTAAGTATGTCTTTCCTTCAAAATGTTTAAGTGTAGTTTTCATTTATTATGAAACGTCACAAAGCACTTAGGGGACAACAACTTAACTGTTTTTGGAAAGAAGGGGGTAATTTTGTACGCACATATTCTGATTCCCACCTTTGAAGAAAAACATTTTGAGAAAGGAGATAGGAAAAAGGAATAGGGGCTTCCATGGGTCACAATTGGCCCATGTCAAAAGTTGATGAGTGCTCTCTCATAATATCTTTAAGATGTCTACTTTTCCAAAAGGATGCATTTCGTTTATATTACTTGAAATCATTGATTATGACGTCATTAAAATGAACACCTTAGTATTACCAGATACAGTGTATATATTAATTTTGACCTTGAAATTGTATCTTTTCAGAAATGTGTATTTATAAGATATGATACATACATTAATGTATAGTCTTAGAATAAAGATAAGAGCAATAGTTCTGAGTTATTAATCGTTTAATTATCATAGCAAAAGTTGCTATGGCTTCCGAATGATATTAATATTCACTGTTTTTGTTGCATGTTTAACAAATGTGTAATAAAACCTTAATTTTTCACATATTTACAAATGAACTATAAGCATGTAATTTTAAATTTAGAAAGTTTTGTCATGATATGGTAACAATCAATGAAAATTTTCTTAAATACTCTTGCTTAATAAATAAATAAAGGCAACAGTAGTATACCGCTGTTCAATAGTCATAAAGCGAAGACAAAACCGGGTCACAAACCAAACCCGAGGGAAACACATCAACTATAAGAGTAAAACAACTGAACAACAGAAACACTGAAATGCTACAAAAACAAACGACAAATTACATAGAAACGGACTATTTGATAACAACTGCCAAATTCCTGACTTGGTACAGGACATTTTAAGAAAAACAAATGGTGGGTTGAACCTGGTTTTATGGCTTGCCAAGTCTCCCGCTGATATGGCAATGTTAAAAATACCGCTAAAATGACAACATTACGTGACAGGAATACAGTACAAATAAATACAAGAACACTCAGGATAGAGAAATACACAAATAAATAATATAATAGTACATAACAATATGTAAACCACATAATAACAACGGACACCTCCTATGAATTTACGACAGTACGTCAGGACACCACAATCTAATTATAAACTGTGCGTCAAACGATTGCATCAAACAACAAACAGTGACGTATTTTTTGTGACGTTTATTTTATCACAGGTAAATTTCTAAAAATAGAATATTAAATTGGGATTGAGTTTGTAATGGTGTTATTTTATGTATTTTCTATCCATGACAATAATATTAGAATGGAATTGTTTTTGTAATGGTGTTATTATTAATATTTTCTAACCATGTCGGTTTTTCTTCTAAATCAAAACTGTGTATGCACAAAAAAAAACCTGTGTAGATAGTTGCTTTAAACTAAAAATCATATTAATGAACTAGCTGATTAATTATCTTAACGTTTACATACATATAGAAATTAGAAAAACAAAACGATAAGACATAACACAATATCTAACCAGACTTACAAAAGAAACATCATAATTTAACACATGAATGTAGGATGTATAAATACCGAGACACGTCGTATAGCAATGCGAATTTATACTCGGCAAAACTCGGGAATAGGTCACGTTTGGTACTTAGCAGACCAGACGACGTAGATGGTTAACCACAATCGAAGACGTAGTAAAAATGTCGTTAGCTGGTTCAGATACAGACACATCGTATAGATCAACCAATTAGTGATGGTGTCAATAAAATTTACGGAGTGTCAGTTTTAATCTTTCCTCCTCGTAACTCTGTTTGAGCAATTTCTGCGTAAGGAGCATACTCCTGTATATGCAGTCCGTATAGTGTGAACATACACGAGCATAACGTATCAACTGAGATAGGTAAACACCATACGATGGGGAAGAGGGTATTTTACTGCTGAGAAATGGAAAATTGATAATTGGGAAGTTGAAATCGTCCCCTTTGTCATAGATTTTTGTGTGAAGTCGTCCATCTGTGTCAATATTGAGGAAAAGATCAAGGTATGAAGCAGTCCTTCTAGTATCAGTAGTATCTTTAATTTCAAGTTCACTGGGATATATGAGATGTAAGTTCTGACTAAAATATGGGTTACTCAGTGATAGGACATCATCAATATATCTGTAAGTAAAATTAAATAATTTCGCAAGGTGCTCTTTCTTTTTGTTTTAGAAGGTTCTGAATGAATTCTGCTTCATACGAGTACAAAAACAAATCGGCCAGTAGGGGTGCACAACTAGCACCCATTGGAATACCGACTGTCTATTGAAATATCAATCCTCCAAACTCAACAAATATATTGTTGATCAAAAAGTCCAGCATTTTGATAGTATCATCTTCAGTGTATTTTCTGATGGAATCAGTGTGGTTCTTCACAAAACAAGAATTATTATAACCCAAAACAAGAAATTTATATCTACGATTCCAATTTTTATAGAAAAAGCTCTGCTTAAGGAGATGATGAAGTCGATCTTTCAATTGAGCATGGGGAATAGTAGTAAAAACCGTGGAAAATCAAAAGTCTTAATGTTGCTGCATAATAGCAGAGATTGTGATCTAAGATTTAGCAGTATATCTTTACAATTTTTAAGAATCCACATCTGATTGACACCACTGGTTGAATATATCTCATCCCAATATTTTTTTTAAGTTTTGGTATCCAGTATAATGACGATAGATATTCTTCGTTTTCTTTGATGGTAATACCAAAAAGAAGAAAGACAGATTTGTGATTTTGTAAAATTTCATTCTTTGTTAATGATGTTAAAGAATATGAGGAATTACCAGTTTTGCTGTTTATTCAAAGCTCTTTTGTGAGACATTCCAAGAAACGGTTTTTACATATATGAAGACAATATTATTGAAGACTTTATCTGCTGGAACAACGACATATCTGTCATGCAAAGAGGATAAAGCATCTGCAACCTCCGGGTTCTTGAAACCCTTGTGCTCATAGTGCACCGTAGTTTCTGAATGCATGATCAAGTAGCTTTGATCCATTCAGACACAATGTCCAGTTCTGCCTCATCTGGCTCGCGCTTTACTCATTTTCTGGCATGGTCTTCAAAACAAGCAAATCATACAGTTTCCTGAAAAGAAACAAAATTAATCGTTTTTGGATAGGAAATCTTATGTATAAATAAATATATATATATATATATAATGTATGTCAATTTGTAAAATACTATACATAGGGACTGTTTTTTCATAGCAACAACTCCTTTAGCATCGGAATTATGAAGAGTCCTTTTGAAGAATGTAACTTAAATAGAGAAACTATCAAATGTATGAAGCATAATAACTTATGACCTGGGTCAAGGTATTGAAGATATTACAGGAACCTTTGGTAAATCAGGAAAAAGTGCTTCTACACGTGTTTATTATGCTCCCCCGTCTTTATGTTTTTGGTCTGTTTGTCCGTTGTACAACAGGTTAAATGTTTGGTCAAGGAAGTATTACATGAAGCCATTGTTCCATCAACACAAAACTTACAAAAAAAAGAATACATGTTCATTATGATGAGAACGTTACACAATGTTAAATTATATACCAAATTATAATTTCAAACCTGATCGCACGGTTCGCCGAACGTAGTCCATCTATCAGTAAAATACAACTAAAAAAATATATATTCTATAAATTTTGCATTCGTTACGATCTTTTTATCATGAAAAAATCAATTGTAAAACTTAAATAAACCTCCAATAAAGTTGTTGACAACGGAAAAACTTTAACGATATACCGAATCTGAATTAACTGTTTACTGTAAAATCAAATCCCAGCCAACCTTTGAATACTATCTTTTTTTTCATATAAAAGCTTATGATTACATTTCATGAAAAACAATAAAGTTCTGACAAAGTTGTTGATGTCCACATACTGAACCATAACATGCTAAATGTTGACGACGCTGACTACGGAATTTAGGATCGATAGGTCTCACTTTAGCAGTATAAATATTTAAAGCTCGACGACAATTCCATATAAAAACTGACACAATCTCAAATCTCAGATTTCCCAACAGAGCAGTAGGAATACTAGTGAGTGCATCTCCTGGCATGTTAATATATCTAAATGTACAGGTTTGATGAAGCATGTCGGAGAAGCTACGTCCAAATTTGTTTTTCATTCATTATTTTGAACATAAATTAGGCCGTAATTCGTTTTTATAGCTGACTATATGGTATTGGTTTTGCTCATTATTGAAGGCCGTATGGTAATCAGTAATTGTTAATTTTTGGACTCTTGTGGAGCTGTGCCATTGGTTATCATACGACATCTTCTTATTTTTATATGAAAGGTTTAAATTTAATTCAGGTTGATTGGTTCAATGCCTTACATAACATAGCGCAAACGTATATTGACATTGAAAAATCAAACAGATCTTTCTGTACTTTTTAACAGTGTCCGGTGGTCCTTTGATTTCAAACTTGCTTTGATGCCTCTCTTTTTAATTTGTCTGTGTTTTCTCTTGTTTTGTTGCGAATCCAAATCGTTGTTATCCAAATTGTACATGACCATTTATATTTTCCTAAATACAGTTGTAAGTAAATTGTTTATAGCATGATATTAATATTACCAATTATGTTCGGTTTGTAATTCCGCATGGTTCATGTGATTCATGTAGTATTAACTTCATTTGTATTCTCTTTGAATTGGACAAATGAAATATAGCTGACAATTCGTAATATTAATGAAGCAACATACTGCAGAAAGCTTTGAAAGCTATATTTGAGTTATAATTTCAAGAAAACAATTAGTAGGTGCATTTCTCAATTCTACTAAAAATAACTATTTCAGTTAAAATCTCAAATATGTTCTTATCTATTTTGATTTGCTGTCATTATGACACAAAAAACAATTGAAGAATTGAAAACAAAAAGAGTTTTATGAGTTGTTAATAGAATACCGCAATTTGTTTTACTTCAACAGATTGTAACCTGTAGAGTGATTCACTGGCAAAATCCTGCAGAATATATTAACAATAGTAAAATGTATTGGGTAGTTTTTCATAAGCAACACCCTTCTGCTTAAAACAGTCATTTACACTACACTATAACACACTTTTATATTCAATGTAATATTACAGATTTGTGCATGAATATATAGGGTATACATCAATGTGAGAGTAACACAAAGACACAAAAAAACCAAATAAGATATTTTGAAATGTTTATTACATTTCATAACTTATTGTGTTGAAAATGCTTTTCAAGATTATCCTGCACAAGGAATGGTAGGGAATACGTAGCAGATGTGTAGGGTGTCAAATACAAAAGGGTATAAAAGAAAACTGTTATATTTGTCATCTATCTATGGATGCAATATATCTTAATACCTGTGTACACGTGTTTACTTTCTTTAATGTATGGAAAGGACCAACATGTAATATATAATTGATAGATGACAATGTTTAATAAACAACGTAAAATTATTTAAAGATAATAAGTAGTAACAAATACGTCTGATATAACATTTACAAGATATAAGAGTAGTTATTGAAGTGACAAATAAGGAGCAACTATTATTAAATGCGCTTTATCATTAAATACATAAACGATATCTTGTTCTAAAATAGTGAAAACAGTTCCTTTTTGAATAAGGTAAGATATATTTTGTATTGCATTAATTCGATACATATGAGCGGTGAGTATCAATTGATAGAAGTTTAATACATATTTATATATATAGAAATGCTCAAAAAAAAACATTAAGATCTAGGTAAAGAGACATAACTCGTACATATGTTTATAAATGTATTCTGATGTTTTAAGAAGCATGTACTATTTTCGTACTGTATCAATTAAATGTTAAAGTTTACATATATTCAAATCTCACAAATCGATTAAGATTACAATTCAAGATAACACACTAAGGTGAGGGTATCAAATGGACCCCAGAATGAGTGAAACCGCTGCGTCTACAAGGATGCAAATTCACACTCAATTAAAAAGTATACAATCAGTAGTTAAACTCAATCATTAATATTACAGGTTAGACGACTATCTCTGGTATTTAAATGTGTGATACTGCGAAACGATGTATCGTATCGGTCAACCAATTAGAACGTTGATTAAACTTTCTATTACAAAATCATAACTAATTTATCTCCTTTTACTCTTGTCCACCACGTAAATGAAAGTTTTCGAAATTAATCAATAAAACTTACCTGTTATGCTTTGAACACAAATCTCGTAACACGACATTACTCATTTACTTTAATGTGATGTATATACGTTATTGGTTTGAATAAAGGGCTGTTTTAAATTTTGTGTATATTTAAATCTAGTTGAACAGTTATTGAGTACATGTAATATGTAGTATTGTAAGTATATAGATATATTTCCTTGAGAGGAGTGATGCTTACAAGGTAGCTATGAAACCAAGAAGTGTTTGTCCTTACATGAGCACCAAGACGGGTGTAACTAGTGGAGCAGTATCCGTTTTCCTGTCAGAAGAACCTGCTATCACCCACGGTTTTTGTTGGGTTCGAGTTGCTCACCCTTCATTTTACTATGTTGTGGTTGTTTGCTGCTGTTTATCTTTTGGTCGTTTTTCGTTTGCTGCCATGAAAATGTAAAGTTGTTTAAGACTTAAGAATGTCCCTTTTTATATTTCGTCTCTCTTGTATATTACAAAAGTTTAAATTGATTAGATATCTTGAGTAGATTAAACATTTATTATGCATGTGGTTATATTTTAATGTAATGGGACGATTTAGGTGTTTGTAATCGGAAATGCTTCGACTTCAGATCGATATTGTTGGAAGTCTTTTTTCAGAGAAAATTCGGTTTAACAAAATTGTGTTATCACTTGCAAATTCAATATATACGTAGAATTAAACTAAAAAAAAGCTCTGACGCAGATGATTCCAACAAAAGAAGATTTCAACATGAATAAATGCGTAAGAATTATCTTTGTCGAGTCACGAATACACAAAGACTTACCAAATTAGAAATAATATTATTATTCATCCACGAATTCAACTTAACACACTTCGTATACATTTTTGCTACTGAGATTTTATAAAAAAGAAATATTTTTGATTTTCCAAGTAAGCATTCTATTATTAAAAGTAAAATAACAAAAATACCGAGTTTCAAGGAAAATTCAAAACGAAAGTTTAGGAAATAGCAAAATCAAAAACTCGAACACATCAAAAGAATGGAAAACAACTGTCATATTCCTGACTTGGTACATGCTTGTCCTTATGTAGAAAAAGTGGATTCAACCTTGTTTTGTAGCTAGCTAGACCTCTTATTTGTCTGAAGTCGCATGTTAGTCAATTATATTGACAACAATGTGTGAGCAAAGCAAATAGACATAATAGGTAAAAATGTTCAAAATTTGGGTACAACAGTCAACATTGTGTTATAATTTTAATCACTATAAAAATAAATAACTATTTCAACAAAAAAAAAAGAAAAGAAAAATGGCATACAGACACTCTATAGACAAAGATCATAAACAAAAATGAAAGACAAGAATACAAAATAGCCCATAGTAACATAGCACAATGGCGGGATGCATAAATATCGAGCCACGCCAAAAGTATATTACTAAAAATGGACTAAACAGTAAAGTTGAAAATATACAAAGACAAATAAACACTATAACACGTAACTAAGATAATAAACAACGTCAGTACTTATAATCTATACTTCAGGACCATCATGCATTATTTTTGAAGTTGATACGAAATATTTATCAACAAACTGTTGGTATCTTCCAATGAACTATTTTTTAGAAAAAGGACGAGACGTTCTTTGACATAACCTTGGTTCATCAGCAATCTGCTCAGACACTGGTGACGTTTTATAAAGTCTGAATAGCAGCCACAAGCTCTTGACTACCAAATGAGTTGGGAAATGTATATCCCATATGCAGGTGAATTTGTTATATTGCTGATAAGGTCGGGAAATTTATAGATTCAAATTAAAATCGTTTCGTTTGTCATAGATTTTGGTACTGAGATGACCGCTTATGTCAAATTCGAGGTATAAGTCTAAAAATGAGGCGGAGGAAGCCGTGTCTTTTCAATAGAACCCATTCACCATATTGATAATGAAAAGAACATCATCAGTATATCTAAATGTGAAATTAATTGATCTGGCGTCATCAATCTTCTTGTTTTTGAAAGCTGTCTAAAGTGTAAAATTCTATATAAAATTGTCATACACTTGACTTGAATGACAGGGAAAGTGGCTTTATCTTACATTGAATCAGAAAAATAAAAAGATTAATGTTTTTTCTTTTCGATACAATTTGGTTCGCTGAAACTAATAGTATTATCCGTATACATGAAGAAATAGAACTGATAACAAACTTGTTAAGGAAATTAAGAATTAATTCAATACACGAAGAAATATTTCTAGAAGTCTCTTTTTATGTTCATTCTCATCAATGGCCGATTGTCACTTGGTTCTACGACAACGCAGTACAACTGTACGTATGTAGGCAAACTTAGCATATTGAGTTCCAAAAAGATTAGATTAACTTTAAGTTCCTGTGTTGTAGTTTTCGAAGCAACTGATGTTTGCAAATTTCTTTTGTATATTTTATATAAACATTTATTGTAGGGGTGAACATTATTTGATTGTACATTGCAACTTTTGAGAAGAGTAATGCTGTTTAAATAGAAATGTACTATCAGATTACTATTGATATGCATCGATAGTAGATATTTGGCTATGTTCTTTACTTATGTGTAGACAGCGAGATTTGATATGCGTCAATGAGACAACAACTCAACGGCACAAAAACGCAATTGGCATCTGAATGTCTAACTAACGGTCTTTAACAAAAGGCAAGTAGACAAGTTACGACTAATAAGGGCCACGTTTAGATGCAAAAAATTATGACGGTTAATGCGATCGCAATGATACTTATGATTGTGTTGTCTTTTCTCTACACTAGTCATGCTATCAATAGAGGAAAATTTAGATGTGTTCCCTTGGCCCATGATATTTTTATTTAGACCTAGGGGATACGCTATCTGTAGTCGTTTTACGGGAATCTTCAAATTGCTTCTGTGATTGTCCAGGTCCTAATTCTGAAGGTGTAATACCAACAAATCATAGTACGTCACATCCGGTTGCATACGAAAAAGGGTCGAAAAAAATATTCCCTTGAATTTGACAGTTGTAGGAAATTAATCCTACATTTCATTGCAGTAAAAAAAATTCTGAGTCATAAACATATATCTGGGGTGTTTCAAAGCACCCTTATTTTTTTATTTGGTGTTTCTATAGAATATTTTGGAAACTTTGGTTACACGGTTACTAGAGCTTGTACACAGGTGAAAAAGGGGTGAAAATTTGATTGGTTAACTTCCAGTGATGATAATTTTCTTATATGCAATGAAATGTTATGTGAAATTTTGTCGATAGTACTTGACAGAATTGAACTTTACTTTTGCCAAGTATTTCTTTATTTGAAACAAAGATAAATTCTGCCCAATTTTTGAAAAGTGCAAATTTAACATAGACTAATAGGGGAAAATCAATGGTGGTATTACACCTGAAGGCTACCGAAACAAGGAAGATAACTAAACCATCATTTTTCAAAATGTTGAATTAACAATAGTCAGTTAAGTCCTCTAATACGTATGATTCATTTTCATTGCAATAAAAACTTATTTACTGTATTGTTATCTCTGACGTCATTACGTTTTATTGGCAAATTTGATTCCTGCAACCTTGAGCTGATTATATATAAAAAAAAGTAAAATCACAAAAATACTGAACTCCGAGGAAAATTCAATTGGAAAGTCCATAATCACATGGCAAAATCAAATGACAAAACACATCAAACGAATAGACAACAACTGTCATATTCCTGAATTGGTACAGGCATTTTCAAATGTAGAAAATGGTGGATTGATCCTGGTTTTATGGCTCTAAACCTCTCACTTGTACGACAGTCTCATCAAATTCCGTTATATTTACAACGATGCGTGAACAAAACATTTTATTTTATATTTCAATGATCTTCAACTTCATTATTGAATTTATCATCCTACCATTTTGAGTCGAGTGCTACGTATACTGATGAGTCTTAATTTAGACGGAACGCGTGTTTGACTATTAGCTTGATATATTTTATGATTATAAGCAGGAGTAATAGTAGAAGTAATAGAAATAGAAGACGTAGTAGTGGGTGTGGTAGTAGTGCAATGTTTCGAGAAATCCTTTGATCAATTTGTATCTTAGTCTTTCCAAACTTATCGATGTATATTTGCCATGAACAATCAGGAAATTCTTACTATCGCTGTTACCGATCTCAGATAGTCTTTTGATATTAAACTGACCCTTATAAACCTCCATTTATTTCGCCAATATTATACGCTGCTTAACCGAGTACGAATTAAATTAATATTTTCAAAATTGGATGTGTATTGATTTTATCTTGATTTTTTTTGGGGGGGTATTAACTGATATTAAGTATTACTTATTTTTTTATTTCTGGTATAATATGCCTTAACAACTGTTACATTTTAATTTCAAGAAAGAAGACATTACATTGTCGATGTAATTGTATGCTATATCAACCCTAGTCTATTTAAAACTTTTCATTGCTTCTCTATAAAGTATAATTGTCTGAAAATTAAGTACAAATACTGCTAATAAATAAACATTCAGGCATATTATACGCGAAAAATGGTACAAAGTGTACATTTATAATGTGAACTATTTACTTGTAGAATATGACTAAACATTGATCATGTAGTAGTATTTAATTAGTAGTTTATATTTTATTTGTTTCTCTTCTTCAATTCTTAAAAAATGCAATATATCATTGTCTCTGTGTTTACGTCTGAGAATATTCTTGTCGGACATATAACTAGGATATACCAGATAGATTACTGTAACAATTATTAGGAACCTTTTAACCGGGAAACTTTCTTTTGTATTTAGCAGGACATCATAATATATTTAGTGACAAATGCATCTGACCAATGGTGTATTGTTCACTAGAATTGATGCACAATAACACAACAACGTGATGCAAAGGTCGGATTTAGAAATGATACACAGAGAGTAAGTGTTACAAAATCCGGTTCATTAGAATATTCATAATCAATTTCATATAAAGATTTTAATAATATATTCATCTTAAACAAGGTAGGGTAGTTGCTATGTTCACTGATCATCAAAAAGTTTAAGGAATTTTAAACCTCACATATTTAACGTTGCCTTAATAGACTGTAACGGTTTTTAATTTTTTAAATATTTCACTGCGTTTATAAATATTTGGTGTGCAACAACTTGATTTATCAACAAATATTTTGACAAATATAGTTGAATCGACTTGTTGTTCAAAATTACATTCTTTTCATATTTCATAGACCCAACTAATGGTAAAAGTACATTGATTTGTATTTTTATTTTTCATAGATAAAGCACTTGAAAAACTGTATTTTTAAAACGATGTCCAAAAGTCATGGCAAAAATCTTTATAGAGAAAAACAATCGATTCAGCTATATTAAACATACAGGAGAAGTAACTTGAATTCGAAATTATTTGGACACAAATAAAAAAAAATAGAAAACGTTCGGTGTTACATATAATTGTATTTTTTGAGGTGTTGATCGTCGGTAAAAGCGTAAGACGGAACGTGTTTACATGGACCGGTAAAGTCGTTTAGATACAATAATCTTCCCAGGTGAAGGTCCCGAGACTGAGAGTTTTCAGTTGAAAAAGGATTTTTTTCATTTACAATGCAAATTAAAAGGTATATGTATCGTGTGAATGACCATTAAGCTGTTACAAGGAACACGATGCATGTAATGAATAATAATCAAGATGAAAAACGTGTTTTTGCAAAACTTTATAGTCGGGATGGTTCAATCATCGTGACAAAATTTTCTTTGGAGAAAATATGCTGTATGGATTTTGGCAAGAATTTATATATACATTCTTGGTTCTACTCGTTGTTGAAGGCTGTACGGTGACCTATATAGAGTTGTCTTTTGATAACTTATACGTCATCTAGTCTCTAGTAGGAAGTTGTCTAATTGGCAACCATAACACATCTTATTTTTTGCACTCTCTAGTTGAAATAAAATTTCCAAAGACATTTTTTTTCATTATTTGAAGGGGAATGGTGTCTTAAGGCTACACATTCTTGTTGCAGATGTTTTGATTAAAACACGAACATGTATATGTATCTTCCATATTCATAACTGTCTCTTTGGTCGCGTGCTCGCCTCGACAGTAACCCCTCGAAGGTGATCGGGGGAATAGAAATATGGTCACTATTGGTCTTGTTCCGATCGACAGTTAAACCATTGCCAAAGTAGGGAGTCCGTTTGGTTGTGCGGGTTGTACAAGTACGCAGTCCCGTCCGGTCAGAGTGGGAACGTTAAATCCGATGCCTCTTGTAGGGTAAATGCCTAGAGAGAATGCCACATTAATAATGCATGAACTATTTGCCACTGGACGTTAAGAAACCAAATATCAATCAATCGATAGTAGCGTAACTTGAATTTTATTTCTGTTGAGGCAAATGATTTGAACCTTGGCAGTCAAAGCCTCATCTTGGTTAAAAGACGTCAATGAAAATAGGGAGTGGACGGTTAATTGAAAATATGAATCGCAAAATAGGTGTAGGTGATCATACTCTTGATAGGTCACACACTGGCAAAAAGATCCTGTCTATGAAAAATCCAGATTTGTGGAATTTTATCATGAATTATTATTTCTAGTGCGCATTAAACCTATATGTTTCAATGAAACTGCTGGTTAAAGGTTTAATTCTCAGTATTCAATTACAGACAGGTCTTGATCAAAACAAAAAAATTTATAGAATTATATGTATGACCTCCTCTGAAATGCTTTTGTAGAGATTGGGATATTAAGCTTAAGTTCTACTATGTCTTTTAACTTTATACGTTTAGCTTTTGTCAAAATGTATGGATGATAATAACTGGATGAACTATGAAGTCTTGCTTATATTAACCAAGGTAGAAAAGTACTGTTTGTTGTCAAAAAAAAAAAAGCATCATATCAGTTTCAAAGTTATGCCCTTTTGTTTGAATCAGTTTTTTGCGAGGTATACTTTGGTGTTATTTAAAAAAGATATTTGCATCTACCTTCAGTTGTTCATTTAATAAAAGAAAGTTTAGAAGACGTTAATAATGAGGAATGAGTGACTAAAGAGTAAAGTAGTCAACGTTCTGAACCGTAGTCACTCAGTATACTTTATACTATGACGTACATGGTATATAATTCTCTTTTGAAAGTGTAAAGAATTTGGTGTGGCGGTTGCTTCATTGCGTCAATGAAAGCTACAACACGGAAAGTCTTGGGCTTGATCCTCGCCCGTTTCAAATCGAAGATTGGCTGCCTCTCTGCCAAGCACGCAATATTTAGGAGTCAGAGCAGAGATTGGTCGGTCCGGGTCAAAATCATGTGTCCGGGTAGGATAACATGTCTTCCTGTGGTATAATACAAAGTCTGGTTCATATTAATCTTCTTGTCCTAAATATGCATATGTAAAATACATATGCAACGAACACTTATATATACGGCCCTACATCCTATTAATACCTCAATTTTTTGTTCCACTTCTAAAGTTGCCTATATCCCCCCCGTTTTTTTTTTTAAATCCTGGATCCACATCTGGCAACGAAATGTTATTATATTATAGATATAAGAAGCTGTGGTATGAGTGTCAATGAGACATTTCTCCAGCCAAGTCACAATTTGTAAAAGTAAACCATTATAGGTCAAAGTACGGCCTTTAACACGGAGCCTTGGCTCAAATCGAACAGCAAGCTATAAAGGGCCCCATTAATGACAAGTGTAAAACCATTCAAACAGGAAAACCAACGGTCTAATCTATATAAAAAACGAGAAACGAGAAACACTTATGAACCACATCAACAAAAGACAACCACTGAACATCAAGTTCCTGACTTAGGACAGGTGCAAACAAATGCAACGGGTTTAAACGTTTTAATAGGGGCCAACCTTTATGTTGTTCAATGTTACTTACCTTACACATTTCCGTTAATGATTTATTCAGTAAAATGAATTCGGTGACCCCCTTTGAATTGTTTATCAATAAAACTGATAAAATACTTAAAGTTAATTTACTTCAAGGGATATAAAAAAAACTTGCCTGAAAATGTCTTTTGTATTTGGACTCCGATGGCATTCCCGTTAATCACATCAATACAGAACAAGCCCTAATCGAACACACCTTTATTCTAAAAAACAACATATAGGGATTTTGTTGTCAATACATTTTATAATAAATGAAAAATAGTTGTGTTTAGAAATTAAATAGAAGCGATAGTTTTATCTAAATTTTCAACTTTTATAACGAGACAGATTCTGACAAACTCTGGTTTCGATATTCATGAAATTGTCAGAAAAATATCCTTCTAAATGGTTTCCTCGCAATGATATAATAAAAAGATAGATACACTATAAAGAAAGACAGAAAAAAAGTATAATGAGGCGTTCATCTGCAAAGTATATTGAAAAATAATTGTCATAATCAAAACCATGAAAGATAACTCAAATCGTACGTATGATAGGTATGGGATACGTGTGTTTATACGTGATCTTGGTGTGCAAAAGAATAAAAAATATCTATGGAAAATAAAAGAACTAGAACTAAAATGATGATTACAATAATGAACGTAGTACAGAATGAAGAAATCATATGTAGCTAATTAAATAAAAAAAATTAATAGTAAAATCGTTTTCACAAGAATTATAACAGAATACACACCCTTTTTAAAGATAAAGAAAAATGCTCTAAAAAAATAAATAATACAGAAATTAATTAGGAGCCTTCATCCAGATTACAGATCTAGACAAACTTTGCTCAATCCTGCCTAAATGGGACATACAATTATTGGTATTGTATCATAGCCTTAACTGAACTTTTTTTTAAATGTGACTTGGACCTCGGCTGGTGACCTCTATTAACACTGGTATTCACATATATATATATTTTTTTTTTCTCAAAATCAATTAAAATCATTTGTTTATATATTATTTGAATGTATCTTTTATATTTATAATGGGTTGAACCCTGGCCATCAAACCACAAATTCAAATACATCTTGGGCTCACAATGGGAGCATGTCAAAGAAAACAAGAGTGCACACGCCTAAATGTCTCGCCTGATTTAACTATAATTAAATTTATGTTGAGTTCACGGGCAGATGAATCATGACAGACCGACCTTATAATTATTCCATACACCAAATGTAGTTGATTTATTGCTTACAGTATATGACAAATGACAAAATTACGAAAACTAATCATACGCCAATGAACAATGAACTACGAAAAAGAGATTAAGGTCATATGAATCCTGCCAGACAGACATGTACAGCTTACAATTATTCCATACACTAAATATAGCTGACCTATTGCTATTAGTATTTGAAAAACATACTAAAACACAAAAATTTAACTTTAACAAATGAACCATGAAAATGCGATCAGGGTCAGATGACACCTGCCGGTTGGACATTTACACCTTGCAATCATTACTTGATTACGAAAACTTAACCTTGTTCACTGATTAATGAAATGAAGTCGAGGTAAAAAAAACACTGTTTGACATGCATGAAGACCTTGCAAGTTGGCACATACCAAATATAGTTATCCTATTAGTCATAATAAGTGAGAAATTAACATTACAAACAATTCTAACTTTTTGGTAAAGTAATCACTGAACCAAGAACATGAGATCAAGGACAATGGACATATAATAGACGGAAACTTCATAACATGACCCATCTATATACAAAGTACGAAGCATCCAGGTCTTCTGCCTTCCGAAATGTTAGGCTTTTAAGTAATTAGTTAACGCTACCACCGCCGGATCACTATCCCTATATTTCGCTTTCTGCGACAGAAGTCGCAGACTCGACAACAATCAAAAGTGTTATTTATGGAATATAATCAGTATTTTAACTCTTATTGGTTACACATACATGACATGATATAACAAGACCTATAAAACTTGTATTTAAATTTGGTTATGATTACACAATGGTGTGGCAAATTTATCCATGTTATTGAACATAATATAATTTGCAAATAAACAAGCAAATCACAAGTTAATTTTTCTGATTCAATGAATGAAGGTGACTTTATATCAAATAGCAAACACTATGCACTGATAGGCTTAACCAGATTTTAGGCATGCTACCTCGAAAAGAAACAGTCTGCTGAAAGACATTTAACTCTTTTCCAAAACGCTATGTGCTTCGTCATGTATAGCGAAAAGCCCACACCCGTGTCCGGTTTTGATAGGGTGCTCGTGGTTCTCAATATTAAATCAATTGTGTGGGTTTTCTTTTTTCTTTTTAGAATGTTGTGTGGGTGTTGTTGGGGTCATAGTGAAGGCAATTCTTTTTCGATTTGTTTTTTTCAATTAATTCTTTGATATTTTTTTTATTAATTTATTCAGTAATATGGTTTGAAATATATGTAATCGCGTTAAACCATGTGCTGTGAGAACATACTGCCAAACGAATTCTTTTTGACTACATAATTGTATTGATTGTATATCTGTACTGGTCGACTTGCGTTTGTATTGAAATGAGGCAGAATGTATGCAAAACCTTCTCAACAACTTAACATTCACATATCCTTATTATTATGATGTCATAAAGAAGAACTACTTAATTCGACTCGACACAAATTTCGCGGTCACTTCCGCGTACTAGTTGACAAATACGATTTGTTTGTGTCTCAAATCATTTGCATATTGTTTTCTTGGTCATTTATCTAATTTTCATGAACATTATTTATTGATTCTTTGATCGTATAAAAGGTGATGCATGATTATCATACGCTTACTCTGTTGGCGCACTCAGTTTTATTTTTACTTTGGAGGATCTGCAATTCCCTCAGGTTTTATTTATATCGGTTTGTTTATTCAGGAAGGATTTACATGTTTTGAACATTGGTAAACAACATTTTCCTCTACATTGTAATTCTTGAAATATACACAACCATTGTCTTAATTCTTCCATTGGTATATTGTACAGTGCCTTTTCAATGCATGAATTTTACCCTACAAACAATGTTATATTGTTGGGTTTTCCCAGTAATCCACCAAATTTCTTTCAAATTATTTACATCGATTCTATCAGTCACCGAAGCCGGGCATAAGAGTTATTGAGAAACTATCTAGTGACGGCGTGAATCAGATGTGGACATTTTAAACATTTCAAAGACCTGTCTGAGCACATATAATCGAATTGTTACAATAGTATAAATGTTTGAGTTTTCTACCCTTTACATGATTGTTTATAATTCCAAACTTAAAGACAAATTGAAAGAAGTGGTTTTACTTTGTCTCATAAAACAAAATAGCCAACATTGAAAAAAATTATCTTTTCCAGGAAAGGACAAATAGTGTTTTGTAACGATTGCTCTGTTTCAAACAAAACATACCCTAATACTGACATTATCATGATGCTTGATTTCCTGACTGAAAGGACTGTTACGTTTGGAGGACGTTCTAGTAAACACAAAGTCGGCATTCCTATTGGAACTAACTATGCTCTTCTTCTAGTCGACTTGTTCCTGTGTTCATTTGACGCATACTTCATACAGGAGTTTCTTATGGGGAATGAAAAGGAGCTAGCATTAATCCTTAACTTCATTTTCCGCTATATAGATAATTTACTTTAACCAAAAAATTTAAAGGATGTTACTTAGACTTATCCCATCGATTATGAAATAAAAGATACTGTTGATTCATCACATTATTTGTGGGATACCGTTTGTTTTTTGGGTGGTAGTGGGTGAAGGCTAACCAAGTATTTAAATGTCCAACAAAGAGCAAATTTTCTTAAGGCTTGCATACACATTTTGGTACAACCACGAAATCCAATATCAACGAAAATACATGTTTCCTTAATAAAAGAAAACTGGTATCCACGAGAATAAATTATTCTACAGTACAACAGATACAATTAAATTGCTTATCAATAACTTCCATGTGAATCCAATACTGGCTGAATAATCAGTGTATTATTGGTGGCCGCCTAATAGTAGAAGTAGATGTACAAGGGTCGATTGAGAACAAACATTTATGTAAAAAATATGCTTTCAGCAGATTATTTTTGAACTTTCCATTTTCATGAAGCAACATTCCAGAAGCGCCTGCATATTGAATGTACATTTCCGAAGGGAAACGATATACCAGCGGTTGCATTTCCTATCATAATTTCCTCGATAGAGGAATGCTGCTTACAAGGAAGCTATCAAACCATGAGTTCCAAGTGGTTAAGGTGAAATCGTCCTTTCGAACATTTTACGGACGCAATCTCGAGTTAGTTGGTCGTTATGGAATATCTTTTTCACCTATGAAAACGGATATGTTCAAATTGTCTTAAACATTAATTTACTTTTTTCCATCCTCTTTTCGTCGAATGTGACATAACAAAATAAGTCTTATCAACGATCGTTTGCTTACAGGAGCAGACGGTTGCCATGTATTTAGCAGGATTGGATCTGCTTACCCTTCCGGAACACATGTGATCACCACCAGTTTTTCGTGAGGTTCTTCTGGCTCAGTCTTTGATTTTGTATGTTGTGTTTTGTATACTGCTGTTTATCTTGTAGTCTTTTTTAGTCTTTTTTGCCATGGCGTTTGTCAACGTCTTATGAGTTTGAATGTCCCTATCTGATATATACCGTTTTAATTTGTAGAACTACTGTCTATTGTGTCAAACCCACATTTTCTTAAAATAAATGATAGCATATTATACTTTATCAAATTACACCAAGACATGAAACCGACATTATACCTACAAATTCAGCTATTATCGAATACGTTTTGCTGGAATTAATGATCATAGTTGAAATGAATTATATTTTGAGTGAAATATCTATTTTGAATTTCCAATAAGAAGTCGATGCAATTTACAGTCACTTAACAAGTCTTCGTTATAGTGAATAACATTGAGCAAAAGTTCCCGTTTCTAGTGCTGTTTGTGTATCCTTTGGAATAGTCTGCCAAATTTGATACCAATAGCAGTAATCTGTATAGTAAAATTCTCCCCTTATGACTCCTGAAATATGAATAAATAACAACTTTGTAATGCATTTCTGTTTGTTTGTTTCTGTATTGTTCACAAGTCCGTTTAATTCGCTTGAACCACTTTTTTTTTAATTTTCGAACAACAGTGTAGTGCAGGCAGAAACATGGACATAACTTAGCATTTCTTCTTGGCTGAGTAATTTCATTTTTTATATAGCAGGTTC
Organism: Mytilus californianus; assembly: GCF_021869535.1. Taxonomy (NCBI): domain Eukaryota; kingdom Metazoa; phylum Mollusca; class Bivalvia; order Mytilida; family Mytilidae; genus Mytilus; species Mytilus californianus. The sequence continues at coordinate 25,789,977 of NW_026262734.1, read as the reverse complement.
AAATATCGACGTGATGCTTTGCTTTGTATGATAAACAAGTTATAACCTTAGTTGTTTCCATATTAACATATTTTACCTTTTTTGTTCAACAACAACCGTAAACATTTTTTTTTTATCAAAAAATAAAATAGAAAATGATAAAGGTGAATGTGTCAAAGAGGCCACAACCGATGTAAAGAGCAGAAAACATCCCAAGGCCAACTGGTTTTTAATACAGCGATACAATCCTGCACCCGGAGGCAGGCTTCAGCTGGCCCCTAAAAAAATATATAATAGCTTATCGAAATGGACAGCACTCTCAACTCTTAAACATTCAATGATCCAAAACTAAAAACAACACACAAGACTAACAAAGGCCAGATGTACCTTACATGGAACAGGCGCGAAAATACGGGGGAAGGAGTGGGAGTTAACATGTGTTGTTAGATCTCCTCAATCCTTCTCCTATACCTGTACCGTATGTAGAATAAAGAAACACACAGTGAAACGCAATGTAAAACTCGGTTTAAAAGAAGTCCGAATCTGATGATAGAATAGGTAACATAGAAATTAAGCAAAATGACAATGATTAACACAAATATACAAAGGACTACGAACAGTTACTGACATTCAAGACATATTTAGACTTCAATTAAACTGATTGAAAGATTATGTCATCATCATATAAAAATGAACAAGATTAACTCCCGTTAAGGGTTCAGTATGATACCATTATAACTTATACGAGAGGAACATATCCCGTATCATGCCAACAACTGGTTTTAAATAAATGTGTTCATTTCCAAAGCAAAGACCCTATGAGTGAATCAATATTAATTATTTTTGTAATGACTTGACAGTATCAGTAACAGTATCAACTATATTCCTTGTGAATAATTAGAAATAAGAAGATGTGGTATGAATGCCAATGAGACAACTCTCCATCCAAGTCACAATGTGTAAAAAGTAAACAATGATAGGTCAAAGTACGGCCTTCAACACGGAGCCTTGGCTCACACCGAACAGCAAGCTATAAAGGGCCCCAAAATGACTAGTGTAAAACAATTAAAACAGGAAAACCCAACAGTCTAATCTATATAAAAAAACAGAAACGAGAAACACTTATGAACCACATCAACAAACGACAACCACTAAACAGGCTCCTGTCTTAGGACAGGTGCATACAAATACGGGTTTAAATGTTTAACAGGCGCCAACCTTCACCCTAACTTGAAACAATAGTGTAACATTACAACATAAACAGAGACAAAATAGCAATTGAAATAGCTTAAGTCGATCAAAAAGACATATTTACAAAAACAAGTAAACATACACTGTACGAATAAATTTGATCTATGACAAAATATAAATACAAATTTAATAAAAAAAGTTTTAAAACAATGTCAAAAAGACAAATATAACCTGGTACAAAATGGCGTTTATGAAACAAAGTGGTATATAGGGTAGGCAGTTTCGAAAGCACCAAAATGAGCTGGCAATTTATCAAGTACTTCAAACGAATCATTGGCACTCCAAAAGTAATGAATTCCACTATTTTTGTAGACCTTTTTTGAAAATTTTATTGTCAGGTTTTTTGCAGCGTCGGAAGCCAGCTCATAGTTAGAACTATCATGTTATTCAGTTCTGATTGTAAATAAGTAGCAACAAGTGTAAGTTTGATAACGATGTCATTTTCCGAAAATTTAGTCAGTTGAAATGTTGGTGAATATGTAATTTCCTTTTGCAGAACCTCAATATAAAATTTACGTCAGACAATAATGATATTAATTACAGCCTTATCAGCCGGGACGAAAACAAATGTCTTGCTGAGTTCATTTAGCTTAAATTTGAAACGTCAAATATGGCCATGATTATAGTTGTTGCTAGGAGTCAAATGTTCTTTGAAATGTTAAATCCGAATATCAAATAATTTCAGTACTGAATTGAAAAAAAAAAATCTAAGGTTTTCTTTTCAGCAGCTTTTTCCGTTTTATCCATTGTATACAGTAAGTATGTAGTGAAACGTTGATGATGTCACGACACTCATTCCAATTTATTATTGACCAGTGACGATATTTTTGTCCTTTTCGAAGGAATAATTTTAACTCTCGGTCCTTGACAATGTAAAGATCTCTGGTTATCACATCGGAACTGGGGCCATAAATGTAAATTTAATTTCTACAATTTCATGACATAGGTGTTGTTACTGATATTTAAATCTTACACACATCGCTATGATTAAAAACGTATTTCGGGGGGAAGGGGGGGCAAATTTTTGGTAAACATAACAAATAAGAGGGAGCTCAGTATCACCAAAATAATCAGGAATTTGTTCTTTTACAGCACGATCATTAAGAATACCGGCAATATTTTTAAAATCACAACCTTTATTTACATATTTGATTTACAAAACAGTTTGTTTTTAATATTCAGGTCGATCAGTTATGGGAAACAGTTTAAAATATCAGTAAGCAATCATACTTTGGACGATTTCATAATTGAATATGAGTTTTAGATAAATATGCCTAAAGTCATGAACAGAGAGAAGTTCTTGCTCGGACTTACATACTATATTATTTTGTAATTTGTAAGAGCATACACCTTAAGAACGCAAAGGCACTCTACTATCTCCACACGGCACTAAAATCAAATTCTGTAACCAATAGAATAAATAATAGAAGCATGGAATTTTCAAAGAGACAACAACCCGACTAACGAATAGGAACCAGCCCGAGGCCACCAATGGGTCTTTAACGCATCGCGAATCACTGGTTTTGCTAATGATAAAAATGCTTTAAAACATGATTTTTTTTTAAAGAACGAATTGAAATGCTTACCTGAAATTAAATATTCAGATCCTATCGCAAGAAACGGATCACATGAATGGACCGGAGAACGAATCTTCATTATTTTCTTCACTTTTTTCTGTAACTTTGCAAAAAGAAGAGAAAAAATATACAAATAATGAAATTAAACAGATCTAGATATGTGTTATCACTACTCATCATCGACCTGCTACTAAATGCTGCATATCTTATTGGTCTATGCCAAAAAAAGCTTACCAACCTTGAATCTCTGTTTTTTTAACAAAATGGGTGTTAATCGCATTTGTTTGATGTGCTTTTGTATGCCTCATTTGCTTTTTGTGTTTTCTTTTGCATATTCAACTATCATAGTTCTTAATGAGTTGTATTTTTAGTGTGTACACATTTTTTTTCTGCAAAATATGTAAGATTAATATCAGTGATAGCTATTGCATCATTTATTGTTCAACAGTTTAGTTCTCCAAGTAAAAATCTTGATATTGTTTTTAATCTGGTAGTGATAACAAATTAATATGTAACGCTGCACCGAAATATGTCTCAAAAAATTACGTTTGATTACATTTTGCTGATAATAAATGGTTAACAATGAAAATAGTTATTGAATTTTCCAGAAATATCTAATATACATCGTATTAGAGCTTTAAATAATATGTAAAATTTCAAGTCTAAACCTTTCTATTTTGGTCAGTATATCAATACACTCAGAAAAAAGGTTTTTGATATTATTCTGTGCTATAATTTTAAAGATTGGAAATATTCATCAGTAAATCTAATCGTTGGGCATACTTACTTACTTTTAAGATTTTATAATAGATGTTAGATTTAATATTATATATGGACAGTCTGCTGGAGAACAGTATTTTAAGTATTGAATTCCAAATGTGAACCTTTTGAATTAGCTTTATTCAGTTGTCGTGCTTTGATTATAATCTGTAAAATTCATTTGAAAATGATTGGCATCAACACACTATGTAGTCTACAATAATTAAGATATTTTCTTATCATATCTGACCCTGCGTTTCTCCTTTATATATTGTGAACATAAATATCTTTTTTTATTGATTGTGTGCTTCGTGCTTTTCTAATGCAACTATTAATTGAATCAGAAGACACTATGTTTTACAATAAAGAATTTAAATATCATATTTTATTAAGAATGAGGCACAGTTAGAGAAATAATGTAGCCCTTACGTTGTAAACATTAAAAACCTGCATTATCATGTTAATTTGATCTATTGATGTACACGATGATTAAAATATGTCACTTAAGTGCAGGAAAATACTTGGACGCATGTAAAGAATGTTATTTGGTAATTTCATAATGGACTGCTGAATTCGATAATAAGGAGATGAGGCATGATTACCAAAGAGACAATTATACACCAGAGATAAAATGACGAGGATGTAAATAGCTATAGGTCGCCAAACGTCATTCAACGATGGACAAAACTCATACCGTTCAGTAATACTATATATCACAGTGTACACTACCTTAAAAGTATCTTTCACTTTCACTTTATACTCAACTTCAGCAGCTCCACAGTCCTTTCTGCTTTTGACAATTCCTCGTACTACTTTAATAAAAAACGAAGTCGATGAAATTATTTTGTTCAAAATGTTTCCTGTGTGCAGCGACAAATAGCAGTGTAGTATATTCAAACAAACGAAAAGCTGGCACAACGAATGATGCTTCCCGAACTGCACATTAAGTGAATGAATACATTTTTAGTTCAAAATACAAGTATCCTTGGACGACAAAAAACATGTTCATATATTGCTTATTTTTACCTGTATAAATGCGTTACATTTTACAATAGGATGCTTGACTATTATGGAAAAAAACAACTAAGCAAGGACTGTATGATCTAGAGAGTATACAAAGTCAGGTAACTGAAAACCAACATTGTTACCAATACTTTTTTCAGAGAACCAATATACATATAAGAAGGCAAACACTTACCACAAATTGGACAGGGTTTTTCTTTACCATTGCTAACCTGCCAGGTCCCGGAACTCAAGGCCAATTATATTGTTGAAGATAAGAAAATATGTTTCATTTCAATAGATGTCCTACTAAACCTATAAAGGAAACTAACGTTACCATCCAAAAACTTACTGTTCCCAAGAACATTCGGTATGCAGTAACATTTAACTGACCTCTTGCCTGTTGATCTCTAAAGTCAATAGGCTTCTTCTTTAATATCCATGTGTATAGGTTTCAGCCTATCAAGCAAGATAGATTTCGAACCGAATCTAATCCTCAAAAAATGAAATGATCGTCTCCAGGAAAATCATTAGCGCTGAGTCATTGCATGAATAATAACATACTTGTCATAATTCTGCGTTGGTAAATGTTTAAATCAATATGAAACTAAGGTTCCAAATCCCTAATGAAAAGTTCATCAAGTAGATTTGGCTATTATTTTAAGATGCCTTTTTGTCATAAAGCTTCCAAAGTACTCAAGCATTTAAATATCCTTGGATTTGAGCGTTCCTGTTGGATATAAACCTACTAGTGGCAAATTATGTCTTGCTACACTATAACGACACCTGGTTTTCTGTATGAAAAACCAATCTTAAGTTCTGGATGTCTTTTGGTCAACTATGTCGATGTGTCGTTGTAAACTTGACATTGACCCGACATCTTTTTTTTCTTCATCCTTATGTAACAATTAAAACTCGTCAAAGTGATCAGTCTTATAAGCACTCAAGACACGAGTTGTGTCTACATTTAGTTACACTCGATTCAAAACAGAAGGCAACAACGATAACGATGGTGAGGGACATTAAAACAAAGATTCAATAAAGGTTGATTTTTTTTTATAATTTATCTCGTAATTCGTTTCTCGTTTTACATTTAACAAAAATGTATATCCAATTCTAATGTGTGTTGCTGTTTTGGTCATATTACTCTTAACGTTTCTTCTTATTTCAAATACCATATCTGGGTTTGAACATGCATGATAAATCAGGAAAAGCGCTTCTTACAAATAAAAGTTATGAAGCGTTCTTTTCATTTGCAAATGGAGATTGTCATCCTATGTGAAAAATCAGAAAAGCATAAAATTAAATTCCTAAATCTTACCGAAAGTAGCTTTACAGAAATCCTTTTTGTTTGTACGATTTCGGTCAATGCATACACATCCATACGCCTCAGAAAGTAAATTAATCAACAGAAGACCAAACAAAGTCACTATAGGTGTCTTCATAGTTATTCTGAAAGAAGATAGACTACAACTTTATTAATCACGTTTTGAAGCTGTCATTATTGTCAGGTTACAAAGCAATTTATGGGACTCATAGGGCATGCTCGAGACGAGACCGCGGTAATGCAATACGAGTAACTTGTAATAGACAAACACTAAAGTTTTATTGTCCACCCGTATTTAGTGCAATCTGTTTATCTTTAAATGCTGGTTTGTGTAACATATATGACATATACCTTATATGTCATTTACTTTATATTTACAAATTATAAACTTAGACAGTATGAAAACATTAGGTATATGTTCATGATTTTGACGGAAGACAGATTCGAGTAGTAAAATAACTGTAAAAAGAAAATGAATTTTTGACTTCTAAAATGAACTTGTCATTATCTTATGGCCTCGCCATCACGATCTCATATTTCATTTTCTATCTTGTGGATATCTTTGATTGTATATTAAAGCCTTATATTTCTTGTTACTATATCTAAGTAAGAAGTAAGCATAAAAGAGCTAATATTTCCATTGCAATATAGCCAGTTTCCTTGTTGATTCATGAACAAAAAACAATTTTTTCTTAAATTTTTTATTCTTTATACTTTATGATATTAGTTTTTACGCATTTAGTTACACTGAATTGTTTTCGTCAGGTCCCCCGAGGAAGAAATTCTAGATGTGAAATAACAGTTTTTCTTGGGTTTTATTTTACGATATATATATATTAACTCCCAGTAGACATCACTTTTTGTGACATGAAATATCATTGATATGTTCATTGTCTGTAAATTTACTGATCATGAAACGTTGCTTTATTCGAAACATTTGGTGTTCCTACAACGACGCATAGATCTATTGAACTGTATTTGGTACACCTTTTTCGGAATTGTTGTTTTTAATGCTCTTCAACTACATATTTGATTTAGCCTTCCGACCGTTTTGATTTGGGCGCCACTAGTGATTCGTATGTAGACGCGCGCGTCTGGCGTGACAAATATTAAGCCTGATATCTTTGATGAGTTTTTATATATATAAAACGAACCTAAATGTGACAAATGAACTTTCATTAGAGAAATCAATCTTTTACTGCTGGCGTTCCAAACGTTTCTGTCTATATATGACACTTTTAGAATTTCTGATCCCCCGTCACAAAAATACATGCAATATTAAAAATGTTGTCATCTCATGAAGTGAGTCACCATTTCGTATATTAAAACGTATCAAATCTTTAACATAATTACCTTAATCCTCATGTTTCAAATACATAACAATCCATAAATGTATCAACTGTAATGTAAATAATTGATATAAAAATAGATAATACGAAAATTTGATCATTGTTGTTAAATGATATTTCCATTCATCTGTTAAGTATTAATTAAAACACATTTCGACTCCAAACACACTTTGTATTTGATTCTAAAATATAAGGTATTGATGGGTTGTTAGTGAATACTAAATAAGAAAAATAGTTTTAAATTTTTGATGAAAGTGTTCTTTTCATTTTTATAGGAAATTCGGAACAGAGTGCAAAATCGTGTATATTATCATGATTACGGTCAGAAAAGAAACACGGGTTAATATTTCATGTGTGAATGTGCTCCGAATTCATTTCAATAAATAAAGATGGCAAATGAAAATAACAGTATGAAATATCAATCAAGGTTGCAATTCTGTAAATATAGACAATGCAATTTCCCTTGGGAACTCCCTTTGCGGCTAAAACTGTGCCATTTTTACAATGAAGTTTCAGGAAAAATTATAATCCAGAACGGAAAGTTGATATGCACTACTAATTTATTCAAAGGTCAAAATATAGGGCTGTGCGGCATATTTTCAGCATTTATATGCCCTGATCTTCTAAGAGTTAAAACTTATACTAACATTCTATACTACCCCTACCTCCACTTTTGGACCTTCTAAGAAATAAATTGTATGCGCTACCATGTTTTTCTATACTGGTAACATTTCCAAGTTATGTCTCTATGAGATGAAACACAGAGATCATATCTAGGAATCAGTACGTTAACAAATTAACATATCTATGAATATTATATATCTCCCCAAAAGAGGCGTGGCTTGTGAAACAGCAGTATTTACAAAATGCAACCTATACAAACATTTATGCAAATAGAAAATGTTGAAAAACACTTTTTCTCACAACAATACTTATTTATCAGAATTAAAGCCGTAAAGAAATCACTGCATATACTCTAACTTTTCTTTTACAATAAATTTTATACCCCCACCCCTGTTTCAATTTTTTAAAGAATTTGAAAACAAGACTTTAATTATTGTCAGCTTACCCTATGTGCATTTTTATTGACATGAAATGTCTAGAACCTGTTTGAAACTATTCTTATAACAATTTAAAAGCATTTCAGGATACGATAAATGTAAAGTTTAGTAGTTAATCATTCCAACATTCAAGATTATATGAAGTATCCAATCCTGCCTTTGTCTCCAGTCCACACCTTACTTTATGTCTATTTGTCAATTAAAGTTAACAATTTCTACCTCAAATAGTCAGTGTAGAAATGTTGTCACAACAATATCATCTCTAACCATATATCTAACATAATTTAGATAATATATGAACTAGACGTGTTTAAACAAAGCCATATTTTCAAAAGTTGTATGTATGAAGTTACCAGTCTAATGTATGACTTCACTAAAAGTTTAATAGAACTGACTGCTAGCATCTGTTTTTTGCATAATTTCAAACAATAGTTATTGTTTTCTATACAAAAGACCTTTAAAATAACTAAATTATCTGTTTTGTGACCCAGGGGGTAGGCATTTTTTTGGGTTTTTTTAGCCACTGGGGCCTCACATTTGCTTAATTATTCTGCTTTTTCTGTGAATATGGAATATTCAGTACATATCTAGGATAGAACACACTATTGTTAGTTTTATTTTGGTATTTTTTGTATTTCTAGCTTTTATTTTTTCATGCCGCGGTCACAAAAATCACATTCAGGTGTTACGGCTTACTTTTGGGTTATCGACAGAACAAAAACACCCCAAAAACAATATTCAGGAAGGATCTATGATTTTCAATGACTGCGAAGAGTAAACATAAGCACTTCTAAACAATTCAAATTACAAATATGCATACATTAAGGATTTATTTTGAATTCAGACCTTTAAGTAAACTATGCATACTGTAAACTGTGAATTTATGCTGAGTCATCATAGTTAAGGCCCAGGATTTTCTCAATCTTCATGAAATATTCATAAAATTTGTATTTGAGTTAATTTCATTTAAATCTCTTAAGATAAACCAGATTTGGTGAAATTCTATATGTTCTCTTTTTTCACCCTATATAGGATGCAATTCTGTAAATATAGACAATTTTCCGTAGGAACTCCTTTTACGGCTAAGACTGTGCCACTTTTACTATGAAGTTTCGTGAAAAGTTATATCCAACGGAAAGTTGATATGCACTACTATTTTATTCAAAGGTAAAAAAATAGGGCTGTGCGGCATATTTTCAGCATTTATATGCCCTGGACTTCTAAGAGTTTAAACTTATACTAAAATTCTATACTATCCCTACCTCCACTTTTGGGCCTTCTTAGAATTAAAATTTAGGCGCTACCATGATTTTCTTTACTGGTAACATTCCCAAGTTATGTCTCTATGAGATGAAACACAGAGATCATATCTGGGAACCAGTACGTTAACAAATTAACATATCTATGAATATTATATATCTCCCCAAAAGAGGCGTGGCTTGTGAAACAGCTGTATTTACAAAGTGCAACCTCAAGAAACCTTCAATAGCTTTAAATAATTTAAAGTGACTGTTGTTAATGTTCAGAATAACATCCTTTTCATATTTCACACATCAATCTAAAGGTAAAACTTATATTGATTTGTATGCCCGTTTTTCATATACATTGAAACATGGGGAAATCGAACCCTGATAAAACCGAATTTTACTTTATAACGAACAATTTCCAAAGTCCCATGAAATTTCCTCATTAATTAACGTTAATTCAACCTGAACAAACCGAACCCTGCCAATACTGAATTCCGAACGTTTTTTGGAGGCTCATTATTGAATGTGTATCAAAAAGTTACCTGTAAAAATCGATCGATAACAATCAAAACAATTTAAATATTTACAATTTTTTGCATGAGTGATCATACAAACAAAGGCTTGCAAAGGATCCCCGAGGCTATTTGAAATTTATTTTAATGAGGAGTTGTTTTCATAAACTAATTAGCATGCAAATGTACATTAATACAATGTTTAAATTTTAAACATTGTGGTGACGTCAGCCTATTCATTTATCGTGGATTCTTTTTCTAGAATCAACGCTTCCTAAATCTGTCGCTGAAATGGACCCACCAAATTATATTCAATTGTTTCCTTTGTGTGTCTAATTTCATTAAGTTTGAATTGGCTAATTTACTGATTTCTGTTCACTAATGGAATTAATTTAAAAACTTACCTTTAATTTTGTAATTTGTATATGCCTTCACTGGGAATCGAATCCTTCCTTGAAATATGTTATGAATGACTGACATGAACACATCGACAAAACCTCTCGGATGCCAATGGATTACAAATTAGATGTCTATTTTATATATATAAATGAACATCGGACATACATGGGTTGTACCTTTATATATACACAATGGGCAGTCGTATAGTATAAGTTGGTAGCCGCGAGGTTAGCATGCTTAAAATCAACGAGTTAAAAGATAGGGATTTGTCGGTTTAGGTTCGAATCCCTGTATTATCTCTGTTGTTCAAATTCTTTTTTTTTTTCTGATTTTGCATGTTATAATGGATATTTTTGTAATAATAGCTAGTTTTACCGTTTATTTTTTTTATTATTATTGGCTATTTCACGTGTTTGAAACAAAAATGATTACATTTTATTTGTCATTTTTTGTTGAATAAATATAGTATGATTTCATCTTTTTTACTACATAATTTTACAAATGTTTGTTCGCAAATTCCTATACGAGAAAATCGTGATGTGCCTAGAGTGCTAGAAATTTTGGTAACATACTTATTATATATACTTTACATATGCTCTTTGGTCGGGTTGTTGTCTCTTTGACACATTCCCCATTTCCATTCTCAATTTTATTAGAAATAAGTTCGAATATGTCTTATTTTGTAAAAATAGATAATATTCAGATGCCTGATAATATAAAGATCTTTCAAGGTAGAAGTGTTATATTTGTAATTTGTTATCCAATTAATTGTGATCTGAGATTTATCAATGCATCGTTGGACACGATAACATGGTTATTTAAACTCACTTACAATACCTTCTAATTAAGAAAAGGCTTTAATTTTGAAAAGAAATTAACACAATAGTTTAAGTTATAGATACAATGGATCCACGCTTATCCATTGTATCTATATAACGGAAACTCCTGACAGATATATTATTAATAGAATTATAAAAGTTCTAATATAAAAAAGAAGATGTGGTACGATTGCCAATGAGACAACTCTCCACTATAATAGCCTGGGAAAGGTAAAATAATTTGACATTCTCTTTAATGCAGTTAAAATTAATTACAGATTCAGAGACAATTTCAAATTATTCACAAAACGATTTCATTTTGAAATATGGGATAGATAAAAGCTACTGCTTGTGACATTCTAAAGAAGATTAAAGGGTTTCAACATATTAAAGTTAAATATGTGAGATTTAAACATCGTTTAAATATAGAACAAAATTCCAACTGACCAGTGAACATAACAACTATCTTACCTTGTTTAGGATGGAAATATTATCAAATTCTAATTATGAAATCGTGCATAGATAAACTAATGAACCGGATTTTGTAACACTTACTGTCTGATTATTATGTCTTAACCCGACCTTTATATCACGGAGTCGTGTTGTTGTGTCCCAATTCTAGGAAAAATACAACATTTGTCAAATACAAAAATATGAAGATGTGGTATGATTGCCAATGAGACAAATGCATGTGTTACTAAATATGTTAAGATTTACTAATAAATATGGTAGACACGTGACATATACCTGTTGAAAGGTTTCAAATAATTGTTAAATTAATCTATCTGGTATACTAGATGGTATGTCCGACAAGTATATTCTCAGACGTAAACACACAGGAATTATAATGTATTGCATTTTTTAATAATTGATGAAGTAAAAAAATAATATTCTAAATAATAATTAAACACTACTACCAAATCAATGTTTAGTCGGATTCTACAAGAAAAATAGTTTTTTTGTAGAATATGCCTGACTAAAAAAATAATGTCTCTTTGGTATCTTTCGCCTAGCTATTAAACATAACAATAGATATCCACAGTTTGGAAAATATTTTATATGAAATGAAAATTGGGTCATAACTGTTAAAATTATATTTTTCGATGAATTGTTAAGTTTTAAACAATTTGTTCTTTACCCAAAAGACAACTGATATTTGAATTCTGAAAATTTAAGGTTTTGATGTTTTTGATAGTTTTAATTAAAAACGAAAAATAGTTTGAAATCTGGGGTGACAATATCCTTTTCATTTTAACACATAATTTGCAGAATGACTTATATCAGATGTATGATATGATATGTCGGTCAGAAAAGAAGCACGAATTAATGACTCTGTTTTCTGAATTCATTTCAATAAAACTAATATGGTAACAAACAAACAAAAAACTAACATGGCAAAAAAACAAATAAAAAACAAACACGTTAAATATCAAAACTTTTTTAACAGTTAATAGAGTATTTCTTAAAAAGGACGAAACATCAAGCTGTAAACCTTCAATAGCTTACTGAATGTTTATTTCATAATAGTAGTTATACACACTTTTCAGACAACTAGAATAAAAAGAGAAGCAATGAAAGTTTAAATAGACCAGGTTAATATATCATACATTCCAGGATTGTAACATTAAACTACGGCAGTAAGTTCTTTTAACGAGGAATGTCACTTCAGTATTATTCTGCCATTTCCATTGTTATCGTGGATGTAATCGACGATGTAATGTCTGCCTTCTTTTTATCAAAATGCAATAGTTCATAAAGCATCTTATAGCAAGAATCATTGAAGTTAGTAATACTTTATATCAGTTAATACCAAATAATTCCAAGATAACAAGTATACATGTACAATGTTGAAAAAATATCAATTTTATTCATTCTACGGTCAACAGCGGATATACTAGGCGAAAAATATGTAGGCCTCTTAAGGATCAGTTTAATATTAAAATACTTCCTGAGACTGCTTAAAGCAATTGTGAAGCTTTTCTGATCGTTCATTGCAAATATATATTGATAAGATTGGTAAGGCTTAGATACAAATTTGATCAAAAGATTTCTCGACAATTTGCACTACTACTTCTACTACTACTACTAGCACTACTACTTCTACTACAACTTCTTCTACCTCTACTAATCAAATTCTACTTCTAATAATCAAACTCTACTTCTACCATTTCTACTAATACTCCTACTAATAATCATCAAGTATACCAGGCTTATACTCAATACACGCGTTCCGTCTACATAAGACTCATCGATAGCACTCAAATTAAAACGGTGAGAAGATTTGATAAAAATTAAATGCACAGTACACATGATATTTCATTTTATAACAAGCATGCTGGTTAGAGGTCATATGGAGTAGTGTAACGACCTTGAATACCAATGACGATCTCTCTCAGTCTGTCAATTCTAATCGGATTCCTCTCTCTATATTAAGTAAAAACAGCAAGTTTGGATATTCAATATAAGCCAAAATTGGGAAAACAGTGTTTAAGCAATCAAAACAATAATTGTTGACATTCCCAATGCACTTGAATATAATCGTTATCTGTCTCTGTCATTTTGTTTAGACGATATTTTTTACGTCTTTTGTACGTTGATCAAAGGGACGAATTTCTTAATAGGATTATATTAATATCGCAGCTTAGATAAATGATAGAGTTAATACATTTCTGTATCAAAGGTTAAATAAAACACAGATGATCGGAATATATTAGCAGAACATGATGACATTGTCAGGTCAAAGATGCAGGGATCCAGTGTGCCCATAAAACAAAATGACGTCAGAAATTAGCGTACAGTAAATGAGTATTTCTAGCAATGAAACAAATATGACTTTATTGACTATTGTTAATCCAACATATTAAAAAAAATGGTTGAGTGCGCTTTCAACCATCAAAACTATACTGTATAAGTTATACAACAATAACCAAAATTTTGTTGTACCAGTATTTCTCTTAAACAATAATATGAATAGTTATGAGCAACTTTAGAACAACTGTCATACAAGTGGGAGGTTTAACGAGTTATAAAACCAGGTTTAACACAGCAATTGCCTAAGAAATGGCTGTACCAATTTAGGAATATGTCATTGTTTCTCATTTGTTTCTATTGTCGATATAGTCTATTTTTTTATTTTGTTAATTCTAAACGATTTCACCCTTTTTGAATTTATCTTGGAGTTCGGTATTTTTTTCATATTTTTTTAGCAATACACGTCAAAACAGTGTATTACAGTTTTACTATGTGTGCAATGCTAAAAGCCAAGAAATAAAGATCAGAACTTATTAACGGTTGTGTCATATTGCTTGTTTTAGTAGACGTCGGAATCTCTGGAAAATCATACATGCGTAGCAAGACTTTCAAACTGAGTCAATACAAGTAGTTCTACGTTTCCAGTTAATGTGATTATGATGATAAAAAGTAGATTTTATATATTAGACTAATGACATAGTGACTTACAATGGACACTACTTCAATATGATCAAATATTTCTACTATATGGTTCTTTGAAGGATTAATATGAACAGTGATGACAACACAAACCAAAATAGCAAAGTCGGTGTATTTCATTATTCTAAATGATAAAGGAAAAATCAGGGTTTCAGAAAATCTCTTCGATGATTTAATTACTTACATTGCATATGTATAAGTTGTACACCAAAATGTTTTCCTGAGATTTGAATCTGTGTCGATTGAATCAAACTTATCTTTAATGGTTGATTTTCTGACAGTTACGTACCATAACGTGCTTTCATTGTACAAAATGTCAATACAATTAAATCAGGAAATGAAAATGTGCAAATAGCATGGTTGCAGTAGAAAAGGATTCGAGCGCCTAAGTGAGACACCAACCCTACGAAAAACATAATCATTAGATATTTTGAAATTAAATGTTGAATTTACAATATGTTTTTATTTGCAAGGGTTTCAATGTCATCCTCAACAAGGAATGTGGGAGGAAAGTAACTGTTGCTTAGAGTGACATTGGGTATTGTTTTGATTATTCCTCTCGCTGTAAGTATAATATAACAAAAGACTGTTGGGATGTTTAAGTTTTATAAATTTTCATTTCCATTATAGCATTTATTACTGTCAAATTGACATTGTTTAGTTAAATTTGTTATTTTCCAGTTCCATATCAATATCCATAAGTTGATATTTCTTACTTTCAAGTCGGCGTTTTTAAATTTCAAGTTGAAACTTCTGATTTCCATCTTAGAAGTCAGAAATGAAAAGTTGGATATAAGAAGTGTCAACTTGAAACTGAGAAATATCAATTTGTAACTGAGAAATGTCAACTTGAAACTGAGAAAAGTCAGCTTGTAAATGAGAAATGTCAACTTGAAACTTAGAAATGCCAACTTTGATCTGGAAGTTGATAGCAGGAGAAGTGTATCCTGTCGACGCATCCATTCTCGATATTTTTGGAGTTCATGTGATTCACTCAGCTGTTGTTTGTACTTTCTAATCGATTTGCAAAATTTTAGCATACGTAAGCGATAGTCGCCTTAATAAATGCCAACTTGAATCTGAGAAATGTTAACTTAGAATTGAAAAATGTCAACTTGGAACTGAGATATGCCAAGTTGGAACTGAGAAATGTTAAATTTGAAATGAGAAATGTTAAGTTTGAAATGAGAAATTATAAATGACAATGTATTTACCAGTCCTTTGTGTAATATATATTTTATATTGATGTACCTATTTTTATTTTTATTTTTCAAAATATTCTGAAAGGACATAGATGCATAAATTATATATTACACGAGTTTGACTTCTTTACAAACCATAAAGGAGAAATAATCTTCAAATATTTACAACACAACTTATCATTTTAAGAAGATAAAACAGATTTTTTTGACAAATAATGGATGCGCAACAACACAACCTTGTCATACAAAGGTTGTTTTAAGAGTTAATAATATGGATTAATTATAACGAAATCCGGTTCACAAGTGTATATATAAACGGTTTGATAATTCAGACAAGGCACGTCTATTTATTCAATAACTAAAGGTAAGATACTTGTTGTGCTTCACTATATAATATATAATTTTGTTTCCATGATTAATAAGATATGAAATGTGTTGTATCTAACTGTTAAAATCTGTTATAATTTGATAAATTGTAGTTCCTTATATTTTCATCTCTTCCTTAATATATTGGCATCCTTCCACTTTTTTTAAGTCAATGCTTAAAACAAAAACCAGTAACCTCTATCATTTTCAATGTTTAAAAAATATATGCCCTGATTCCACATTTGATTTTTTTTTAAATTTTTATGCCATGTTGATAAGAACTTCAACACGTTAGGGGTTTTGTTGGTTCTTGTCTCGCTGTTTGAATATTTATACCTTACGTTGTGTTTTTTTTTTAATTTATTTTTCCTCATCGATTTACCAGATTTGAACATCGTTAAACAACTGTCGCCATAATTTTTGCATATTGTTATGGTGTGAGGATTTTATTTCTTTATTGCGATTCAACTGAGTTATACATTTTATATATATTTTGCGTTGTTCATATTTCCTATTTGTCAATCAAAGAAAATTAAATTCGTCTTTTATGTCTACTGTAAACAACAAACTCAGCTAATCTAAACATACTCGTTTTTTTAAGCGTATCTGCTATTATAGTCAGTATAAGTGATATTTCATTTTTCGTAAAACATGTTTTCTGAAACATTTATAAGGTAAAATGACGGCTCATTTACTGAATAAAATACAGTAGTCTTTATTTCAGAATAACCATGAAGCTAACGATAGTAATCATCGTTTGTCTTGTGCTGATAAATGTCATTTCCGAGGCCTATGGATGTACATGTTCTGGTGGTACAAATCAAGAATTGTTCTGTAGCGCTAAATTCGGTAATAGCCGTATATATATGCAGATATTAAAAAGATTTCGATTTTATAAATTCTTCAATTTTAACATAATTTGGATGTCTATAATTGTATAGGACACTTAATACAAATAATTCAGTTGGAAAACGGAAATCTATAAAACTTGATGTGTCTCTATTTAACATTAAGGTCGTCTTGCATATTGTACTTACTACATCACTACAACATATCTATGCCTCGAATACTATTAAATAAAGGTTTTTATTTTCATTCCGTGACAAACCCGAAAATATAAATTACATGAACATGGCTATTCTGTCTAGGTTTGAGCTTTGCAGATGAAATATATTTCAGACAAGTGCTTCAGACGCACGAAATAAATCAGGTATTTTTTCAGATAGATCCGTTTTTCACCGTCTAGCCAATTCAGAGCTGGCTTTTAAAAAACAACACAACTCATCGTGCATAATACAAAGCAGATCATTTACACATATTTTACGTATGGAGAACAAATACCTTTGGCATTTTATTGTCCTACTTGTATCTTATCTCCCGCGGACGTTAAGCACCCTTGAAAAAACCAATCAATAATTAGTATTCAAAATTGTAGGACATGCAACAACTTCGTTATGATGATATATTAATGCAGTTGAAATGTAGTCACGTATCATTTGCAATAAACCATCTCTTTGGTGAATATTGAAACCCTAAACAAAAATTTGCATCTCATTAAATGAACCAATTTCTATATTTTTTTCAATGTTTCTACAAAGGTTAATTTGTTCTTATTCTGCAATCATCTTTTACTTTCATGAGAATGATAATTATTGCAACTTTTTTCATTTTACCTTAAAAGGGCATTAGATACGAGTTATGAAAAAAAAATAGAATACGGTTTTTTTCTGTTCAATCATTTATGAAAGTGGAATAGTGAAATAATAATTAGCTTTTAGCAGCCAGTTTGCTTCAATTTTGTCAAAATAAGCTAAAACAAAACCCATCGCTGATAAATTATTCACCTCATTGAATCGATATTTATGTGACAATCTATTTAACCCCTGTGCTGGAGATGGGTTACGCATGTTTCAAGTAAAAACGATGCTAAACATACTTTTTAACCTACAATACAGACCTCGAAAAACCCAGTTCCACGTGGTAGCTATCTATTTATATTTACAACTATGTTTGTATCGTTTTATAACCGTAGGCAGTCTTCGGAGGTTGTCTCGATGGTTAATTAATTGACGTCTAGACAAAAATACGCCTTGAAATGTTAATACATATTATCGAGTCCATGCATTGTTAATTGTTTATTTTTAATTTTTATAAGTTTTAGTATGTTATAAATCAAATATCAGAATTTGAGTTAAATCGGTGAACATGAATTTGACAGCTAATGCCCTTTTATGTTCTATGTTGAATTGAGTACCTTTTGATCGTTATAAAAATATAGAATTTAAAAGACTATGGAATAAAGAAAAATCAATAGAAAATCAATGCCTATTTTTTTTCTTCAAATTAATCTTGTTTTATCAACACAAAGCATTAAGCTGTCTTGTATTACTTACCGTTACTACTTCCTCTATTCAGTTTTACTTATATACAAACACTATAGTGTTTGCTGTTCGGTGTGAGCCAAGGCTCCGTGTTGAAGGCCGTCCTTTGACCTATAATTGTTTACTTTTAATACATTGTGACTTGGATGGAGAGTTGTCTCATTGGCACTCATACCACATCTTCTTATTTATAACTACAGGTTTTGGTCGCCAGTTTTTGAAAAGCTTTGATTATATTTTTAGTTTCACGAGGAAAGGTTACAGGAATTAAGAACCTGAGCGCAGATCAAGTTGAATACACAGTGGCCGTGAACCATAATTTTAAGGTAATATATAATATGAGTCTTAAAATACACGTTAAGATGCGTTGCAGAGGTTCATGCAGAGGAAGTTTATAAGGCGATTGTTTTGTTCAATGAAATTGGAATAATATCCATCAATTGTTCACAAGAAATATTCTGTAAAATATCAGTATCCTAATTTCGTTATAGATATTTAATTTTATCCCTTCAAACAACATTTTAAAAAACTTCAAAACTTTATATCTTAATTCTTGTTAACAATATTTAGATGAGTGCAACAGCTTTAATTCAGACAATGTTTTGCATTTAGTAATCTTATTAAAATATGTTAGTGTCGATTTAACATTTTTTGGATAATTCTGTGACTCATATTACATTCTGGTACCTTTGAAAGGTTAAAAACAAGCATAACAGTCGGCAGTGTTGCATTAAAAATACTTCTAGCACTAAAAAGAAAAAAATTACCTCTAGCTTTCAAGAAGAGTAGGTTTCTGCTTTTTGACATTGAAGAGATCACCGAACTAGACGGTCTGCATTCATGTATGTAAAGCCGATGTGTGTATTCGACAATCGTGTGACATTTTTTTAAAAATGTTTTTTAATTTTTAAATGATACGTTTAGCATCTGTTAGTTCTCTTGTTACGGAGTTCTCTATCACAGATATGTTCAAAACGCAAAACTACTCAAGCAGGGTAACCACTAAGAGCGACAATGATCGACACTACACGTCACGTTTTAGAGTTTTAAATGTATATGCATGACAAAACACACTATCACACATTCAAAGACATAGAGATAAGAACACCAACTTTAATTTGCTCTGTAAAAGAGTTTCCAATTGACAATAGTCCGTAAATTAATTGTAAAAGAGTTTCCAATGGACAATAGTCCGTATATTGATTTAAACAAGAAACTAATAGCGTTTTTATTGCCATACTTGACAAATCTCATACTAAAAAGACTAAAGCATTGCGACATATATTGAACGATCCAAGTAATAATGTGCTTAAAAAATACCTGGTGCCTGTCTAAAGTCAAGAGTCTGTAGTTCAATGGTTGTCTTTGATTGCTGTCTGTTGCATTTGTTTTTCGTTTATATTTTTGTTATTAATCAGGTCGTTGGTTTTTTCGTTTGAA
Source organism: Mytilus californianus (assembly GCF_021869535.1). Lineage (NCBI taxonomy): Eukaryota > Metazoa > Mollusca > Bivalvia > Mytilida > Mytilidae > Mytilus > Mytilus californianus. Next base: position 25,769,857 of record NW_026262734.1, on the reverse strand, counting down.
TTGTTTAGACTTGTTCATGACGAAATCTTGTTTAGCTGTTTATACGGTAGGGGTTTTGCTCATATTTGAACTAGTTAAGCGTGCTGAATTCAGCATCATTAAGACTCGGATAGATAGTTGATTCATTGGCATTCATCGGAATTAAATCATTCTTCATCTTCGTTTTATATTATGTATTCATGGTTTGTAAACCCCTATATACTAAATCTATTGAGATACACAATCAAGTGTTTTGTTTACAGGAGCAGAAAGAGGCATATACTCAACGTAGATAGATATTTGATTTGTTAATCAAAATGTTTTTTGTTGTTGTAATTTTTGAACATTAGTAGTTGGTTTGTAGACCTGAAGAAAATTGGAAATCAGGAAATTTGCTTTCGTCCCATTTAACCTTTTTATCATGTTTATTGTATGATTAAAAAAACCATTGACAATACTTCTTTTCTTCCAAACGATCTCAAAATAAAGAACAAAAACACAACTTCATGTTAAACAACCTCCAATGAAATTCATCAATCGCTGTCTCATTGGCAATCATACCACAGCTCCTTATCTTTATATTCAACCAAAAACTGTAGAAATTTTCGGGATATAAACGAAAAGCAAAGATAGTGTTAAGTAACAAATCGATTATAAATTTAAAAGAAAACTGAAATCATACCTTATCATACCTTATCAATCTGTTTATGTCTTTTTTTATGTCACAGATCAAGGTTTCAAACACACTTAAAGTTCGATCCGCCAGAAGTTCAGCTACGTGTGCGGTCAATTTTAAGAAAGGAGTTGTATATTTGTTGTCAGGTGAGTACTTTGATTATATTCCTTGTTAGGTAGGGGTGGTTATGTGTATACTTCTCTCCGTAAAGGAAATGATGTTTATCGCAGTTTCCAATTGAACTACAGATCAGAATCAGAGTATCATGTAATATCGCTCATCAACCTTATTATGTTTACAGCGGTAGTATAACTAGTAAGCAATTCATTAAAGTTTATATGTGATTTTTTCTCAATTATTAATTTTTGTACCTGCATAATCAATACCTGCATAATCAATAATCATTAGTAATGATTTTTTAGATGAATAAAAAAACCTTGTTTATATCGTTGATATGAATACAATGTGAATTATGTAATCTATGACAATGTGCAAAACAAGAAATCATTATTCCGAACTTACAAATGAACCTCGTCAACATTTTAATATCATTAATCATAATACAATAGCTCAGTGATGGGGGTTTGTATTTTGACTTACGTACCGTTACAAGATGGCACGCTACTCTGCATATATATATTGTACATTTTTTGTTGTGTTTGAAGACAACAGTTACTTCTCATAGCCATGCATATCGTTTTTTTATCTTTTTTCGCTAAGTTTGTATCAACAAAAACAATAACAAAAAGACCGAACCCCAACGGAAAGTTTCTTAACAAACGACAAAATCTGAAGTTGAAACACATCAAACGAATTGAAAACAACTGTCATATTCCTGACTCGGTACAGGCATTTCCTTATGTAGAAAATGGTGGATCCAACCTGGTTGTATAGCTACCTAAACCTCTCGCTTGTATGACAGTTGCATAACATTCCATTATATTTAGTACAATGCGTGAGCAAAACTAACATACGTGGAAGCTTAAACCATGTTTAACCCCATCACATTATTTATGTGCCTGATCCAAGTGATTTAGTGGTTGTCGTTCGTTGCTCTTTATCATTTCTTTTTTATATTGGTTATGATAAATTGGATAACTGATTTTTCCGTTTAAATTGTTTCACATTTTGTCATGTCGAGGCATTTTACAGCTGACTATACAATATCTATTTTAACATCCTTACAGGGATATGTAGCTGCTTAAATACAAGTAATTTTGCATTACTGGCTAGATGTCTCATTGGAATTCTTACCACTTTTCTGTTATACTGTAATAACGAATGGTTTCGGAAAGCGTTATGAAGCTATGTTGCTAAGCATTTGTTTAAAGTTTAATAAAAAAACTTATCATATAGAAACACAGAATAATTGCAACAAGAAGGATAAACTTGATAGTAGTTCGGAGAGGGATTTTAAAAGAATTGAGGTGTCCATTTATCAAACAAAATAAGAAAAACACGGCGGAAAAAAAAACATAAATGTATCATTGCATGACTTATTCATATTTCAGGAGCTGTAAGTGGTTCAACATACCATACAACTAGTTGCCAGTGGAATCATAAATGGCAGGATATAAGCTCTGATACACGAACAAAACTCTTGGGTGGACAATTTAATAATTGTTAGTCGTAATATCACAAAGTCTTTTATCAAAACATTCTGTCGAATGCTATAATAATATATAACACAAAGTCATGCAAAATAGATAAATCTTTCAAAAAAGTATTCATTTTTTTATAAAATAAAAGATTTTCAAAACTGCAATCATTATTTGTCAAATATATGCCAACGGTTTGAGTTGATAGGATACAAAAGGTTACTCCGATTTTTCATAGGGTCTCATCGGCTAAAGTGTCTAAGTTGTTCATCCTCTGTAATCATTTCCCTGTCATTTTTGAGGTTCGGGTTTCAAGTCCTGTTCTTGGAGAGGTGTTTTTGTACTACGATATCAATTAATAAGGATAGCTACTTTTAGTTTCCTGCCAATAGGAGGTAATTTTCTTCGGGAAAGAGGGCTTTTTCAGTATAAAATAAATATCCGGCATGAAATAGTCAAAGTCACAGAAATTTGCATCTAAGACAAACATGCAAACACATAGTTTTGCAATACAAATTTTATAAACGCCAGCGAGATCAACCCACGTATCAAAAAGGCATCTATAAGATAAAATCATATATTTTCAATATCAGTTAAAGTAATTACATTGAGAGAGTTAAAACACCTTTGTGCAATATTTGAATATATTTAATTAGTAAAACATTACTTTGTCTAACTTATTAACATTGTCAATTAAGATTTGTTCTCACACAATATTGTCGAGATTAACGAGGCAGTGAAAATAACAAGTCGAATAAGAATTGGCATAATGATATTGATATTTTATTTATGAAAATCATATTAGAGCACAAAAAAGAACACATGGTAAATAAAGGCAACAGTAGTATACCGCTGTTCAATAGTCATAAATCTATTAAGCGAAAACAAATCCGGGTAAAAAACTAAAATCGAGGGAAACACACCAACTATAAGAGGAAAACAACGGAACAACAGAAACACTTAACAGCAAACAAAAACCTACACCAACATACATAGAAACGTACTATTTAATAACAACTGCCATACAGGACATTTTAAGAAAAAATGGTGGGTTGAATCTGGTTTTATGGCTAGCCAAACCTTCCGCTCATATGGCAATGTTAAAAATATCGCTAAAATGACAACACTACGTGACAAAAATACTGTACAAACAAACGCAAGAACACACAGAGAAATACATAAATAAATACTATAATTGTACATTACAACATGTAAACCACAGAGTATAGAACCGCCATCACCTAAACAAAACTGAAGCTAAGTGGTTAATGCTCTGGTTGCCATTAAATTCAAAATTCGGGGAGATGTTGATGTATCATATTGTATATATATTAATATAAATTATAATTCAGTATATACAATGCAAATAAATCAATGTATTACATTTGTATTGGTTTCGGTCACTGTTTTTAATAGTAAAAATTCAATTATAATTTAATGTTGACTTTGAAAGATCTCCGCCGAAAATCAAAAACCCTTTTAGTGAAGAGATCTTTGCGTGTATCATTGAACCTATACTGGCTTACAAACCGTTAGATATACTAGTAAAACATAGAAAAAAACTTGTATATCCCTTTATTCCCCGGGTTTGGTAGGGTTTGTGTTTTTCAGTCTTTAATTTTCAATGTTGTGCTCTGTGTACTGATGTTTGTCTTTTCATCTTTTGACGTTTTGTGTCATGGTATTGTCAGGTTTTTTTGTTTTTTACTTATGAGTTAGAATATCCATTTTGTATCTTTCGTCTTTCTGTTATTCCTTAGACATGTTAGAATGAACGATTTTAAATCGAAATGGAATAATAAGATACATGTTGATAAACAGGTTGATATATATTATTAGTTAAACATGTTAAATAGTGTGCTATATCGTATTAGGTCACTAGCACACTGTGTAACGAAATTATCTAAACGGACTATCTTAACATGTGGTATTCAGACTAGTGGACTATCAAAGTGATCACGTCTTCAATACTTAGTATTAAGGACCTACTTCCATTGGTCCATACAAAAAACAAATGCCAACAAAAACAACTTGTTAGCTTTAAATGTGTTTTAGAATTTATTTCAATCTTTCATCGTCAATTTCTTGGTCTGTTGAAACCTTTTAGAATTTTCCTCATCACTGTGTTGTTTTTAAAAAGGAACGTAACACCACTATTAACCGTGTACTGAAATAAACCTCGCCTACTAACCCCATATGAAATATACACAGTCTCCACGAGGTTGCTTTTAACCAATCATAGTCCTAAAAATGTATAGTAGGTAAGATAAATATATGAATAAGAAGATGTGGTATGAGTGCCAATGCGACAACTATCCATCCAAGTCACAATGTATGAAAGGTTAAAAATTATAGGTCAAAGTACGGCCTTCAACACACAGCCTTGGCTTACAGCGAACAGCAAGCTATAAAGGGCCCAAAATAACTATTGTAACACAGGAAAAACCACTCGTCTAATCTACATAAAAAACGAGAAACGAAAAACACCTATGGACCACACCAATAAACGACAACCACTGAACAAAAGGCTACTGGGTTAGGACAGGTGCATAAAAATGCATCGGGTTTAAACTTTTAAACAGGCGCTAACCTTCACCATAACCTGAGACAGTTGTGTAACATTACAACATAATAAGACGCACTATAAAATATACATTGAAATGGCAAAACGTAATCAAAAAGACATTTAAACAAAAACAAGTACTGTTTACATGTAATAATGTTTGACTTTGAAGTATGAAATCTACATTGAATATCGATATTAGAGTATAGTTTTATTATCAGGTTTGGTGCTTTGACCTCACGGGCATTCTATGAAATTGTATTGCTTATTGTTGTTTTGCTTTCACATGTGTTAACAAACGTTAATATAGAGTTCTTTTGAGGATAAGATATCCATTGTATATGCTTTGATAAGCCATTTAAAATTACCCCGATCAAGATCAAAACGAGAGTTTGAACGTTTTCCTCAATACCACATATTTGTGTCAACGGCTTCTTTTTGTTATATAGTTTTATTGTGGTCGTGGTCAAATGGCTTGATTGACATACATTTGATGGTAAATTTAGCTTAATTTATTACCTTCTACTCAAGCATAAGCCAGTTTAGAGTTTGATATTCTGTTAAATATGCTGTGTATTGTTGTACATTGACCTCTAAATCATTAAAGCATTTCCCATATCTTATTTCATTAAGACGAAATAATTGACTGGGGTATGGAAAAAGAGTCATCCCTGGACTTCTCCCATCCAAAAGTACACCTTTGTTTAAGCGGTGAATCTATTGGTTGTTAGGATGAATAAATATGCAGACATGTGGACGTTAAATCCGATGCCTCGTGTATGGAAAGTGCCATGCTCTCAGCAAGTTAAGTTTCCCTTGCACAACTCTTTAAGGGGCCTGTTGTTTTCAAGATCATCATGTACGAGGAATGGTCGGAATTCGTAGCAGATGTGTCAAATACAAAGTGGTGTAAAAAAATACACTGTTATATTTTACAACTAGCTATGGACGAAATAAATCCTAATGCATGAGTGCATGTTTTTATGTTTATGAATAATCAGAAAGGGCATAGGTGTAAAACATTACAGAATAACTTTACATATTAAAAAAATAATAGGCAATAACTAAAGATAAATACATCTGACTACAAATATACAAAAATTGATGCAAAATGAAAAAAACAGCGCTCCGTCATATAAGAGTTTCTTCTAAAATGACAATTGACATTAGTTGGGAGAAATGACACAGGACTCCATCTAGTATGCAATACTGTTGGAAGTCATGTTTTACCTTGACAGCTCGTTTTTTTGTCTTCAAATAGAATATCATCTGAGAAATATATATACAGGTCCTTAAAAACTGGATATTCTTTTTTAGCATCTCTTAATGTTTTCATTGCTGATGTTGAATTCCGTGTGAGTGTCCAGATAGACTAAACGGGTTTTGAAAGATGGGGTTTCTGGGAAGAACAAAATTACTTCATCAGTCAATCGAGGGAAAACTGTTGTCTGGTTCTTGACGATTATTGTCAGATTATAGTTTCTCTCTACCAGAAAGTCTGCATGTGTGTTCGTAGGCCTTTACGAGAACAAATTGAATAGTCACACCATTGTAATAAGACAGACCAGCGAGCCAATCTACCCGTAGAATGTTTTTTACTTGAGAGCCATTTGAGAGCCTCATGGTCGGTGTGGATTTCGAATTGACTATAAGCACCCTAGTTACCCAATTTAGATCTGAAACGGTCAATATGAACGGTACAAATCTGACTGACCAACAAGTTTATAAGTAATTTTTAGGCTTTCAGTTAATTGTCAGACTAATCCACTGCGGTAAATTCAGTACTGGCCAGACACTTCGGTTGCAGTCAAGTAAGATATGTTCAGTCAATGTTGAGACTAGGCAATATTGACCAAGGTAGAGAATCTCTTTTTGTGGAAACTCACATTTGCCTGGTTCCAGAGTTAAGTCTACCAAAAACCAACTGTAGATGTTTAATATGTTCCTATGGTCGTCAAAGTTTCTACTGAAAGCTATTTGGAAATTAAGATCATGTAACACATCTGTAAGCATATACCGAATTGAATCAGTGCTGAAGCTGTTCCAAACGGAAGTCTCCTCTACTGATATTTTCACCTAGGTTTTACAAAGGCAGATTTATAAGCAGTAGAAAGATATCGCCACAACGAGAGAAAAGAATAAAATAGTGGATTAGACCTGGTTCAGTGAGCGAAAATCGCCACAAAACTGAAGCTGTTATGTTATCTTGAGGCACAAAACTACTACATATACTGCCTCCAATTCACCTTTTGATTTCTGAATAATGTCATATTTTAGTACCTACCGAACTAGACTTATTACTGGGTTCATAATTACATGAAAAACACTACGGGTGCCACATGTTTACCCTTCCTGAGCACCTAATATCACCCTCAGTTTTTGTGGTGTGCTACTCCATTTTTTATGTTCTATATTGTGTCTTTGCTTTTTTGTCTTTTTCTTTTTTATCCATTGTCAGTTTATTTTCTGTTTCGCCTCTCTTTTGGTAGCTCCTTCATTTGAACAGAATCTAATACAGAATTATCAGAAAAGAAAACGCCTTTCTTATTAGGATTCGTAATTCGATGGACAGACTTATTCCCATTGACAAGTAAAAGGCAATATGTTGTACCAGCTGCTAATTAAGCAAACTTGGCAGAAGTTCAAGAATGTCAACCTCACCTCAAACCTTTGACGCTCTAATGGGGATGTCAATTTAAAAAAAAACCACGTAGAATAGGTACAGACGAGATAATTATAGCTAACCCTGAACTCATGTCAATTGTTGTATAACATTTAGTTCCCTTTTCAGGAAAAAATAAAGAAACCTCATAAAATCGTCTAGAATAATTGAAGATACGATATCTGGTAGAACGTATGAATGAGTATGGAATTCTTGTAGTTTTTGTATTATAAAAATGTTGTTTTCCATGTCTTCTACTATTTTTTAAACCGTTCAAATCAGTTTCTAAGTGTATAAACTAAGTGTAACAAACTTCTTAAACTTTCCTATAACACCTATCTTCGGTTTTGCTTAGGGGTTAGTTGTTCTCAATATTGAACTGCATGTGTGTTTTCTCGTAAACTGTTGTGAAGATGTTATAATGGTCATATTGTAGGCAATTCTTCTTCGATTTGTGATTTTTGATTGCTAACTTTATTCAGTCATGTGTTTTGAAATATGGCGTTTTGCAGTAATAAATATCGCGTTAGACCAAGTCATGTGTGACGATGTTGCTAAATTAATCACTACTATTTTCTAGATGATATCATCAAAATAATGGACCTTTTGATCAGTTACATAATGCTGTACTAATTGCACACTCCTACCGGTTTCTGTATTATGATGATGCAAAATTCATACAAAACATTCTCAAGGCTAAAATGAAAAAAATCGTGCCAGGTTCTTTAATTTCATGTTCCCATATAATGATGATGTCCTAAAGAAAAAAAATATTAGTACGTTTTTCGCTTGTCACCGTTTATTGGTTGTCTAAAGCTATGTGTCTATGCCTCAACTCGCGATTGAGGGTGCCGAATACTTATTACATGTATAATGATACGTTTACGCTGTTGGGGCACTCGGTTTAAGTCAGTGTTGAGTTAATTAATTTCCTCAGTTTTTTTTTTCCATCTGTTCGTTTATTCAATTTGGAATTTACTAGATATAAGTTAACATCCTAAATCTCAAAAGACTCCCAATAGCTCATTTTATTATGCCGTTTTAATTCATGTTATTTGTTAGGCTGCTGCCGCCTTTTATGTAAATCCCAGATTTTTTTTAATCATTTTTAAATCTAGACTGAGTAGAAAAACAAATAATTGTAGTGGCCTGTCATACCTTTTCAAATTTTATAAAAACATGAAAACAAAAAGAAAAAAATCTTGCATTTATGATAAGTAGCTGTTGCAATTTAGAGTCACTTAACAAATGTGCTTAATAACGATTAACATTGAGCAAAAGTCCCCGTTTCTAGTGCTGTTTTTGTATCCGTTGGAATACCCTGCCAAGGTTGAATCCAATCGCAGAGATGTATTTGGTAAAATGTTCCATTTTGTGGACCGCTCCCTACTACTCCTGAAATATGAATTAATAACATCTCTATATATTTCTATATAAAAACAAGAGACAACTATCCATCAAAGTTAAAATGAAGTGGATGAAACGATTATAGGTAACTGTACGGCCTTCAACAGTGAGAAAAAGCATGCCGTATAGTTGGCTATAAAAGGCCCCGACTTGAAAAATATGAAACAATTAAATTGAAAAAAATCACAGCCTAACCACTGAACTATAGGCTGCAGACTAGGGACAGGCACATACAGAATGTAATGGGGTTAAACATGTCGGAAGGCGCCAACCCTCCCTCTTATCTGGGATAGTGGTGGAATGGCACAACATAGGAACTAACTACAAAACATAGCGAAAGACAAATATGAGAAACAGCAATATACAACAACCACTCAATTACAGTTTTCTGACTTGGAACAGGCACATATAGAACGTGGCAGGGTTAAACATGTTGTTTGTTTGTTTGTTTCCCTGAGTATCTGCAGTTTTCTATGAAATAGATATGAGAAGATGTAGTATGAGTGCCAATGAGAAAACACTCCATCCAAGTCACAATTTGTAAAAGTAATCAATTATAGGTTGAAGTACGGACTTCAACACGGAGACTTGGCTCACACCAAACAGCAAGCTATAAAGGGCCCCACAAATGACTAGTGTAAAACCAATCAAACAGGAAAACCAGCGGTCTAATCTATATAAAAAAACGAGAAACGAGAAACATCAGGTTCCGTTAAAGAAAGTTCGCATAATTAGTGATTTATTTCAGATTGGAAAAAAAATGCAAAAACCGTCATTACATTTTATATTAGCATGGCTAAGATATTGCAGTTTTATAAAAGAAAGAGGTTTGAATGTCGAAGGAATTTATGTTATTCATTATTATTGTATATAATTGATGTGTGTAAAAGAAATTGTTTAATGCTTGTTATACGGAAATACGTTCGCTTGATCTGGTTTAGAATGAACAATGAATATCAAACTAAGCAAAGATATTATTTAAGATTTGTAGGTTCTTATTATTCATTGATACAATAAACAACAACAACTTGATTAGTTTTTTGGCTGCTTATTTGTCATGGCAATTTAGTTTTCTTCAAGCAAATAACATAAATTATCAACAGTTGACTATCAAACACTGACGGGTGTACCAGTCAGTGTGTAACAATTGTCTCTGCTGGGTCAACCAAAGCAGTGAGCTTTGATAAATCCGCCATCTCAATAATCAATTAAGTCCAAGAAGGTTCTTCCATGACGATTTTTGATGATCTTCTTATCATGTACATGGATTGAATGTCCAAAATATTAATGAGAACTGCAACCTGTAAAATAAATTCAGAAACAGCAGAAATATGTTTAAAGGGAGGGATGGGAGGGTTTTTCCGTCCAAACTCCTTGATGATTTTCCAACAACTAACAATATGCTACATTGAAACTGCTTTTTTTTTTTTTTTATGTCTAATCGAATTTAATAGCAAGAAACTCGTGCTAACATTTAGTGGGAAACCTAATGGCCTTGTGTAAATTGTAGACATTGTATATTTTTTACCTGAATATAATTAATGATAGCAATGTGTAAAAATTAGGCTTGCTTAGTTTTGATAAGTAATACAATAAATGAATTTAATAATTTAATGATTAAATTGTATTAACTGTGGATTTAACATTATCTATGGAAAGTCTGCTGGAGAACTATATTATAAGAATTGGATTTGTCAATTGTGAACCTTTGGAATAAACATTAATCAGTTGACATACTTGGGTGATAATCTGTAAAATTCATTTGGAAATGACTGACATCAACAACAATACAGTATATAAAATTTAAGAAATTGTGTTGTCATATCTGACCTTGCGTTTTTCTTTTGTATATTTTTGTTAAATTGTTGGCTTTTCAAAGACGTCTATGAATTGAGTCATAACACTATGTTTTAAAACAAGTACTTTTAACCTTTATCAATATGTATATATATATATATATATATATATATATACAAGTCTAAATTGAAAACAACGTTCAAATCTATGATTGCGTTGGATAAAAACCGCAATTTTTATACGTGTGCATGCAAAACAAATTTCTTGTTAGAGGGGTCTAAATACAGAACAAACAACATTTTCCAAAAGACCAAAAGAGTGGAAAAGTATATTTTAACAAAACGCATTTGACTAACAGGTCGAACAACAAATGTTCTTAAACCCTGCCGACTGGCATTGGCGATTGCCAAATAAACGGATCACAAGGTGTAATAAATGGATCTTAATTATAAATTTAATACCAAACAGAAAACAATAAAATTGCGGCAAAGATGCCATACCGCAAACAAAGGTGCAAAGATTTTTGTACACCATATCCGGATTTCGAAAATTAATGTCTCTTCAGTGATGTTAGGAATCGAAACAGTATTTGGAAGGCCATGTAATTTACCTCAATTTAGGAAAGACTCTTGAATTTTGAAGAATTGAAATAGGATGAACGGGTCATATAAACCCAAAGGCAAATATAATACAAGCCCAAACGAAAAAATATAAACAAGTCTAAATTGAAAACAACGTTCAAACCTATGATTGCGTTGGATAAAAACCGCAATTTTTATACGTGTGCATGCAAAACAAATTTCTTGGTATAGGGGTCTGAATACAGCACAAACAACATTTTCCAAAAGACCAAAAAAGTGAAAAAGTATATTTTAACAAAACGCATTTGACTAACAGGTCGAACAAAAAATGTTCTTAAACCCTGCTGACTGCCATTGGCAATTGCCAAATAAACAGATCACAAGATGTAACAAATGGATCTTTATAATAATTCAATACCAAACAGAAAACAATAAACTTGTGGAAAAGATGGTATACCGCAAACAAAAGGTGCAAAAATGTTTTTAGTACACCATATCCGAATTTCGACAATTTATGTCTCTTCAGTGATGTTAGGAATCGAAACGGTATTTGGAAGGCCATATAATTTACCTCAATTTAGGAAAGACTCTTGAATTTTGAAGAGTCGAAATAGGATGAACGGGTCATATAAATCCAAAGGCAAATATAATACGAGCTCAAACGAAAAAATATAAACAAGTCTAAATTGAAAACAACGTTCAAACCTATGATTGCGTTGGATAAAAACCGCAATTTTTATACGTGTGCATGCAAAACAAATTTCTTGGTAGAGGGGTCTAAATACAGCACAAACAACATTTTCCAAAAGACCAAAAAAGTGAAAAAGTATATTTTAACAAAACGCATTTGACTAACAGGTCGAACAAAAAATGTTCTTAAACCCTGCTGACTGCCATTGGCAATTGCCAAATAAACAGATCACAAGATGTAACAAATGGATCTTTATAATAATTCAATACCAAACAGAAAACAATAAACTTGTGGAAAAGATGGTATACCGCAAACAAAAGGTGCAAAAATGTTTTTAGTACACCATATCCGAATTTCGACAATTTATGTCTCTTCAGTGATGTTAGGAATCGAAACGGTATTTGGAAGGCCATATAATTTACCTCAATTTAGGAAAGACTCTTGAATTTTGAAGAGTCGAAATAGGATGAACGGGTCATATAAATCCAAAGGCAAATATAATACGAGCTCAAACGAAAAAATATAAACAAGTCTAAATTGAAAACAACGTTCAAACCTATGATTGCGTTGGATAAAAACCGCAATTTTTATACGTGTGCATGCAAAACAAATTTCTTGGTAGAGGGGTCTAAATACAGCACAAACAACATTTTCCAAAAGACAAAAAAAAGTAAAAAAAGAATATTTTAACAAAACGCATTTGACTAACAGGTCGAACAATAAATGTTCTTGACCTAGAATGGTTTACTTTTATAAATTGTAACTTGGATGGAGAGTTGTCTCATTGGCACTCATACCACATCTTCCTATATCTATTAAACCCTGCTGACTGCCATTGGCAATTGCCAAATAAACGGATCACAAGATGTAACAAATGGATCTTTATAATAATTTAATACCAAGCAGAAAACAATAAACTTGCGGAAAAGATGGTATATCGCAAACAAAAGGTGCAAAAATGTTTTTAGTACACCATATCCGGATTTGTTTTCAATTTAGACTTGGTTATATTTTTTCGTTTGGGCTTGTATTATATTTGCCTTCGGGTTAATATGATCCGTTCATCTTATTTCGACTCTTCAAAATTCAAGAGTCTATCCTAAATTGAGGTAAATTATATGGCCTTCCAAATACCGTTCGATTCCTAACATCACTGAAGAGACATAAATTGTCGAAATCCGGATATGGTGTACTAAAAAATGTTTGCACCTTTTGTTTGCGGTATACCATCTTTTCTGCAAGTTTATTGTTTTCTGTTTGGTATTAAATTATTATAAAGATCCATTTGTTACATCTTGTGATCCGTTTATTTGGCAATCGCCAATGGCAGTCAGCAGGGTTTAAGAACATTTTTTGTTCGACCTGTTAGTCAAATGCCTTTTGTTAAAATATACCTATCACCTTTTTTGGTCTTTTGGAAAATGTTGTTTGTGCAACATACATGTATGTATATATAATTGGATACTGTTTGTAAAATAATGACATTTCATAACTCTTTTTTCTAAAGAAGGGGAGAGTACAGTTAGAGCAAATTTGTAGCACTGACACCATACAAAAAGTAAACTCTTCCCGAGTCTCTGCATACAATATATAATGTTAATTTGATCGACAAATGAAGACTATAATTACATCTTGTCAATTAAGTACAGATACTTACTTTGACGTCAAAATTTACACATCAATTCAAATAATAAATATTGATATTGGCAAACTGAAGATTTGTGAAAATGTCAAGAATGATATTTGGTAGTTTCATAATACTTTTGGACTTCTGAATTCATGGGACCAAAAAGTGATCTTATATTTATAAAAAAAAAGAAGGAAATGTGGCATGATTGCTAACGAAAACATCTATGAGAGACAAAATGACGAGGGTGTAAATAAATATTTCACCGTACGTAATTAAACGATGAGCAAAACTTATACTGTATATAGTAATACTATATATTACATTGTATATACTACCTTAAAATTATCTTTCACTTCCACGTTATATTCAACTTTACGGCTTGCAAAGATTCTCTTGTTTTTGACAATTCCTCGTGATACTTTAAAATGAAAAGCATAGTCTATGAAACTATATAGTGTTCAAAACAAAATCCTGTGTGGCTCCTCAAACTGCATCTTTATTGAAAATTTACCATTTTACTTCAATAGTTCAAAATACTAGTACGCTTGGACGCAAAAAGAAACAGAAACCATTATTGCTAACTTTCAACCTGTAAAAAAGGGTAACAATTCACAATAAGATACTTGATCATTTTCAAGGAACTATACAAAGTTACATGTATTTGTCTAAAAACAAAAAAATTAAACAATACTTTCTTCACAGTCCCAATATATATAAAAACCCTTTTATGCATACAATAAACACAAATGTGGCACGAGTTCTCTTGACCATTGCTAATATTCTAGGTCTGGAGGCTTAAAGTCAACAGTATATTTGTAGATACGAACATTTCGTGTCAGGATATTTCATTATAAACTTATCAAGGAAACTAAAGGTACCATCCCGAAACTTGTTTTACAAAATTATCTATTTTTAATAACATCTTCCATCATTTGACTAATTCTATTTGCGGTAACATTGAATTTGATCTCTAACCTTTGACCCCAACATTAAATGGCGTCTTGCACTTCCCAATATTTTCCATGTGTATAAGTTTCAGTCATAGCATGCATTAAAAGTCAGTACATTATGCATAACGTATATGTCATAACTTTCATAATTATTACGAGACTAAGGTTCCAACTCCTTAATCGAAATTTGACTTAAAATATATTTGGCTATTATCATAAAGCTCCAAACGGTATTATATATCTTTGGCTTTGAGCGTGTCTTGTAGACATATACATTTACTATTTCGGTTTAGGTAATGGAATAATGTAGAGACACTTGTTTTTCTGTTTTAATGATGAAATCTGCATGTCATTTTGTCAACTATGTTTTGTGTTACTTTCGCATTGACATATACAATATATCTCTTTTCCTTCATCCTTATGTAATAAGAAAAACTCATTGAAGAAACCAGTTTAACGAGTAAGCACGCCAGACGTGAGCTGTATCTATAAAAGACGCATTAGTTACGTTCGATTCAAAACAGATGGCTAAAAATTCACGAAGGGAAGAGCTTTAAAAACAAAGATTCAACAGAAATTATACCAAATATGAATAAACTATAAATTCTGGGAGGCAGAAAAGTGTCTTCAAGCCAGCATCATGGTCATGTTTCAAAACGATGTCGAGGACTTATAAAACTTGCTCCAGACGAGACCGCGATACTGCAGTACGAGTATTTTGTAATATAGACAAACATTAAGGTTTCTTATAACAGTTATATCAAATGCAACCTCTTTATCTTTAAATGCTCATTTGTGACACATATATGACATGTACCCCATATCTCCTGTAATTCATATTTACAAAATTATAACATTTAGGCAATTCGAAAACATTAGGGACATTTTATCGGAAGACAGATTCGAGTAGTTAAATAATTGATAAAACTTAATAACTTTTTCAACTCCTAACATGAGCTAAGCATTATTTTATGACCTCGCCATAATGCTCATCTGATAATGAATTTTCTATCTTGTAGACATCGTAAATTGTAAGTCAAAGCTTTGTATTTCTTGCTACTTTATTGAAGCAAGTAGTACGCATAAAAGAGCTAATATTTTCAGTACGATATAGCTATATTCCTGGTTGATGCATGAACAATACATACTTTATTCTTATATCTTGCACTCTTTAAACTTATAGTTTTAACGAATTTATTTGTACTGCATTGTTTTCATACGGTCCCCCTTTGTACCCAACTTAAGATGTAAAATAACTGCTTTTTGTGTTTTATTTTACGATAATATATCACCTTCCCAGTAGTCAGCACTTTTGTGTTGACATGAAATATCACTGACATGTTCATTGTCTTTGAATTTACTGCTCATAAAACGTTGAATTGCAAACAAATGTTTTAGAAACGATAATTTTTTTTTTATCCCGACGCATAGAATGACTGAGCTGTATTTTTCACAACTTTTTAGAATTTGCTCTGCAACCTCATATTTGATTTGGCCTTCCAACTGTTTTCATTCGGGCGTAACTGATAAATCGTTTGTAGACAAAACGCGCGTCTGGTGTGATAAAAAATAAGCCTGGTATCTTTGATGAGTTTTTGTATAGATAAAACGGACCTAACTATAAAAAAATTAACCTACATGAGAGAAATGAATCTTTACGACGTTCATAATGTTTCCTTTACTATATGACACTTTTACGATTTCTGATCCCACAGTAACAAAAATGCACGCAGTATGGAAATTTTCTCACATAGTTAATTACTAAGTGCGTACAATAAAACGTATGAAATCTTAAAAATAATCAACATAATCCGAATATTCTGAAATACATAACAATCGATAATCACTGTTTTACATATTCATTATGAAAATAAATAATATGAACATTTGGTCATAATTGTAAATTATATTATCAATCATCTCTTAAGTATAAATCGAAAAAAAATTGGACCTAAATCTAATTGATATTGGTTCTGACATATAAAGTATTGATGTGTTGCTAGTAAGTATTTAATAAGAAAATAGTTTTACATTTTGGATGATTATATCTCTTTCGTTTTTGAACAGAATGCCAAATAAATGAAATATCGGGTATCTCGGGTATACTAATTATAATAATGGTTAGAAAAGAAACAAGGATTAATAATTTCATGTGTGAATGTGCTTTGAAGTCATTTCAGTAAACCCAAATGATAAATGAAACTTACACATAAGTTGAATATCAAAAATTATAAATTAGTTAGTCAAAAATGTCTCAAACAGTATGAAACATCAAGTTATAAACCTTTAGAAGCATAACAACATATTTAGATATAATCGCTGATAATGTTCAAAATTACATCATTTTTATATTTTATAATAGAAGTGCTTTTGTTTATAAGGAATTGGTTTGTACGGTCCTTTTTTTTTAGATAAAAAAAAAACACTTGGCGGTAACATTGATGTCCCCAAGTTATTGCGAAGATTTGTATGCAGACAAATAGAAGTCGAGTAAACTTTATGAAACATATAAAAGACAAAAAACGTGAATTTAAAGTTATATAGAAAGAAAAGTAATCGAGATGTGCCATTTTGTTCAAAATATATTGAGAAATTAAGGAGTAGTGACCAACAGATTTTAATTCACGGAAATGTTTAAAGCTTATAGGGTTACAACATATTAAGGAAAAGTTAAAAATTTGAGGTCTTAACATCTTTTAAAAATAGAACAAAATTCTAAATCAACAGTGAACATAACAAATATTTTACCTGGTTCAAGATGGAAATATTATCACGATCTTAATATGAAATCGTTTATTAATATACTTATGAACCGGATTTTGTAACCATAGTCTCTACGTGTAATTTAAAACCCGACCTTTATATCACGGAGTTGTGTTGTTGTGCACCAATTCTGGTAAACAATACACCACCATTGGCCATATGCATTTGTTACTAAATATGTTAAGAAGTCCGGTTACATGTGGTAGACAGTTTCCTGGTTGAAAAGTTTCAAACAATTGTCAAGTAATTTATCTGATATATCCTTGTTATACTGTCCTTCAAGGATATTCTCATACGCAAACACATGTTAACAGGAATTATGATGTATTGCATTTGTAAGGAATTGAAGAAGTAAAACAAATACAATTAAAAACCAATTGTTCAGAGAACAATTGAAGGTCTTTCCACAGCAACTTTTAAATTTATTGAAAAGAAGCTAGTTCGTGTTTACTCAAAGTTAAAATTGGCATCTTATCATCAGGTTCTTCATACTGATGCGATAAATAAGTGGTTTCTATATACTTCTGAGTGAAATAAGGGAGATAATTAGCTACTTCCGGTGAAATAAATGTCAATTCCGGTTTCTTTCACACTGATTCCAAAAATATATAGTTTCTATATACTTTTGCTTGTAAACCAGGAGATAATTGGCCACTTCCGGGTTATTGAAAGTCATTTCTAGTCTTCAGTGATAAGTTAATGT
This sequence comes from Mytilus californianus, assembly GCF_021869535.1. Taxonomy (NCBI): domain Eukaryota; kingdom Metazoa; phylum Mollusca; class Bivalvia; order Mytilida; family Mytilidae; genus Mytilus; species Mytilus californianus. Next base: position 25,751,857 of record NW_026262734.1, on the reverse strand, counting down.
ATTAAAATTACAAAATATATGGATTCCGAGTACTTTTCCATGAATAAAGTGCAAAAATGGCTACTTCCGGTTTTCCCAAGGTCACTTCCGGTTGTCATTTTTCAAGGTCATATGTCATCCAACCTTTTGTAAAAGATCATATGGCTTTATAATGAACCAAGTTGAATTAATAATCAATTATCCTTATAATTGGACATTTCAGGGACACTTACTCCTATAAGATACCATTAGATTGTTTCAGACCAAATGTAACATATCTTTATTACAGTAAAGCAAACATTTTGCACTTGTTGTTTCATATATATCTTTAAAATTGTTTGAGAAAATGCAAAAACAAGGAAAAGTCAAAATTGAGAACTTGACCTTGACCTTTGACCTTGACATCATTTTCTAAGTTAGGACCTAGGGACCTCAAATAAAATGATTCCAGGGTTATACGGTTAACGGTTTATGAGTTAAAAAACATACCGACAAATTTATTTGGTAAAGGTAGATAACTACTTTAATATTTCATCGAATCGCTTCGATCCAAATTAGCCAAAAATTCCTGAGGATGTAACGAACAATTTAGAAAAAAAATTTGGTCGATATCTTTTTTTGTTACGAAGGAGATGCACACACTTGATAAACAGTGAATAGGGAGATAACTCTTACAAAAAAATTGTTCGGCTTAGAATGGGTGAAAATAAAAAGCGCATAAACTGTATGATACTGTATAAGAAATATCTTAGCGACATATTGCGAAACAAAAATTTTACGCGATAACAAAATTTGGCGGAAGAAAAAAATTATAATCAGAACAAATACAATAGGTCTTTCCACAGAAAAGTGGAAAGACCTAATTAAAATTAAAAACATTAAACACTGCTACATAATTATTGTTTATGATTATTGTTTGGTCGAATTCTACAAATAAAATAGGTTTAAGGCACACTCTGCACCATTTTATCGTATAATATGCCTGAATGATTATTGTAAACCAACTTATTTTCGCGACTTTCGCGAGTAGCAAAATAACGCGAATATAAATCGTCGCGAATATGTAAAACTTGGATCTTTCCTTCATAAACTTCATCAAGTAAATCAGAAAATAGCGAAATTAAATAGCCGCGAAGAGGTCAAGAAAGGGTACAACGCGAAATAAAGTATCCGCGAAAATAAGTTGGTTTACAGTATTTACTAGCAGTATTTGTACATAATTTTCAAGTAATTACGTAATTCACGTAAGTTAGAAAATGCATTTATAAATTATTATGTAATTTGAAAGAAGTAATTAAGTCAATGGATGAAAGTTTCTTTCGATTTTAAACTTTGTTCCTTTTATAATTCCAAAGTAACGAGACTGTGATCGACATATTTTGATCAATCGTTTTTTCATATCGCACGTCAGCTCGAGTATGCTAAGATCAATTTTCTGGAATGTTTAAGCTGTTTTCGATTGTATAATAAACTCATAGATATCGCGATCAAAATTTTGTATGCAGTTGGGCGTTTCGTCTACAAAAGATACATCAGTGACGCTCGAATCAAAAGAATTAAAAGTTCAAATAAAGTACGAAGTTGAAGATCATTGAGGTCCAAAATTCATAAAGGTTTTGCCAAATACCACTAAGATAATCCTAAAGTGAACGTTCTTTGGATTCTGACATTTTCCGATTTGCCATGCAAGAGTTATAAGATTTTACGATTTGTCATGCAAGAGTTATGAAATTTTACGATTTGCCATGCAAGAGTTATGCAATTTTACGATTTGCCATGCAAAAGTTATAAGATTTTACGCGATATGTTTAAAGCTATGTTCACGTGTCGTTCAATAACTGGAGTATTTCGGGATTAATATAACTAATGATTGGATTCTCGGTAAGAAAACTCCTTTAGATTTTTTTAAACTGTCGATGAGTCATTCCAAATGAAGAAAAGGCAGTAGGGTTATAAAAGTAGGACTGACAGATTACTTTAAATAATTAACCAAAGAAACGAGAATAGATGCATTATTGTACAGATTGGTGCAGTTCTAACCTGTACAGAACATTAACTTGATAACTAGTCATTTTGACTGTTCAAAGATAACCTGGGACTGGTTTTAGGACTGCTGCGTCCGGTCCTAGGACCAACATCAAGTTGATTTAAAAAGCAAACTTGGTCCTAGGACTGTTTTTATGACTGCCGAAAAAGTTAATTTTAGGCAGGTTCACTACTGAAGTTAACTTAGAAACCAGTCCTTCAATAAGCTAACTTCGACTTTGACAACTCCGATTGAACCAAACCTGTTCTAAAGTTACCTTTGTGCAGGTCTGCTCAACACTTTTTCAACTTGTGAGTTTGACATTTTACATCGATTGATAATTCTAAAATGTCTTTGTTTCTTGATATACCCGATAAAGTTTTAATAAATATAGTACGCATAAAACTTTAATTAGATAGAAATATCGAACCCCAGTTAAAAAAACAGCTTGCGTAAATTGTATAGTTCAATAAATATCAAATTCTTCTAGTCATTTATATTTTATACAAAATGTTTAAGTTTTAAAATGTAGCAGTCCACGTACAGTTGTAAGCTTAAACACTTTGTTATCAGATAGGCTTTGCTTTAATTAACAATGGCAACATACCAGGAAACGTAGATTTTTAAAAATAATAGTAATAATGAAAAATCTAAATATTGGTGTACAGCTTAGAAAATCAATGGTCGCCTTTAATTCAAAGTTCCTACATTTCTCCTTTTTATCTAAAAAACTGAACCTCCACCAAAAATCAGTAGTCTTGATACATGCAAAGTTGGTTTGTATGAACAATGGTTTCGCATCAATCAAAACATACCATGTTTGTACTTTATAGTAAACAAAATGTTGCCCACATCAATGTTGAGTGCAAGCCTTTTATCTTTTTAGTCAAAATACTGAACCGTCATTACAAATCAGAAGTTTCATATTACTGGGGTGTTAGTATAACAACATATTTTGTCTGCATCTACCACAAATTTGTTATTTATGATAAAAGTTGAATAGACGTATCATAAATCAGTACATTTATTAACTCATGATGAATTGTAGTAATCAAATGGCAGCAATATCGGTACACAATGAATTCATTTTTTTTTCAAATCAGCTTAGAATGCCAGCATTTCTTCTTTATTCAAAATACTGAACCGTCACTAAAATATTTTGTTTAATGTTTTTACATCTCAGGATGGTTTGAATAACAGAAATTTTTGCCTGCATCAACTAAAAATTACCATCATTGCACTTTATTATTTAAATGATATGCTGGTATGATAAATTAATGAATTAATGAACACAGAATGGTTTTTATAATACTTATGACAGCAATATTGGAACACAATGAGTACACATATTTTTTACGCAGCAATTTAGAGTGCCAACATTTCCTCTTTTTATTCGACATACTAAACCGTCACTAAGATGGTTTGTATAACGAAATTATTTGCCCTCATCAATCAAAACTGACCATAATTGTACTTTATTGTTCGATTGATATAGCAGTATCATAAATCAGTAAATAGTTTAACTCAGAATAGATGTATATTACAAATGACATCAATATTGGTACACAATTACTACACATTTTTTTGTAATCAATTTAGAGTGCCAGCTTTTTCTTTTTTTATTCAAAATAAAATACTGAAGCATAATAAAAAAAATCAGTAGTTTTCATATCTCAGGATGGTTTCTATGGCAAACAATTTGTGCATATCAACCAAAATTTACCATATTTGTTTTACATTATAAAAATGTCATAAATCATTCAATTTGATAACTCAAGACGGACTTTTTGATTTAAATGACAGCATTATTGACATATAATCACTATAAATCATTTGCGCATTAAATTAGAGTGCCAATATTCTTCTTTTTTTTTCAGAATACTAAACCGTCACTAAATTTCACTACTTTTTATATCTTAGGATGGTTTGTATAACAAGAATAGTTGCAAGCATCAAACAAAACTGACAATTATTGCACTTAATTATTAAAATTATTTAGCGCTATGGTAAATCAGTAGTTTTGTTAACTCAGTATGGATTGTTTAAAACACAATGTTGTATGCCAGTAGTATATATTTCAGTTATATTGACAAATTTGTGTTACCAACCTAGACAGCCATTATTGGTTAACGTGATATAAATCGGATCCAGCAGCCACAATTGTGTAATCAAAGAGCATAGATATGCAACATAACAAAATTAGATATTCCAAACAAATATACAATTAAATCTAACAAAGACGTCAACAAAAAACATTTTTGTAGTTTATAGCAAATTTAATGAAGTACAGTATAGTAGATCATAATGACCTATACACATATTCCAGATAAAGTTCATACGAGAGTTCACAGTATCACTAAAGATATTTTATGCATATGGACCCTGGAATCAAACAAAACGTACCGAGTCATGTCAAGATTACTACGACCATTATTTATATAATAATACAGACAAATCAAGGTAAAACTGCAAAAGTAAAAAAATGATACACAACGTCAATACCTAGAATATATAACGTCAAACCATCATGCATTATTTGTGATGTTGACACTAGATATGTTTCTAATAGGTCCTGGTACCTTTTGATGCTTTTTTTATGGAGAATCATTTTTTTACAAAACCCTGGCTCTTTAATTTTTTGCTCGTCTTTCGGTGACGTTTACACAGTCTGAGTATAACTGCAAGTTCTTGAATATCGTATGAGCGGAGAACTGTATAATCAATACGGTAGTGAATTAGTTAACGTTCCCTATTTCTTAACTTCGCAACGCCGGTTTTTTAATACACTTGAAACACATCTGTATCTCTCTGTCATTTCGTTTTAGACGACATGTTTCTGCATTTGGGCAAGGGGATGAAAATTTTAATTAGGATTATTATCTTATCGCGGCTTGTATTATTAATAGAATTAATATATATGTCTGTATGCATGTGTACCTATAGGAATACAGACAGGTGCCTGGAATATATCAAGAGGACACAATGTCATTGTCAGTTCAAGGATGCTGGGATCCAGTTTACTCATCAAACATAATGACGTAAGAAATAGGCGTATAGTAAATAAGCTTTTCTTGCAAACGTATTTAAAAACTTTATTGAATATTGTAAATCCGACTTTATGAAACAGATGCCCGAGTACGCTTTCAATCATCAAAACCACAATGTTTAAGCTATTACAATAATCAAAGTTTGCTATATCAGCATTTCTCTTAAACAATAATATGAATAACAGCAACTTAACAAACAACTGTCATACAACAGGGAGGTTTAGCTAGTAATAAAACCAGGTGTACTCAACCATTTGTTAGGGAAAAAAGCCTGTACCAAATTAGGAATATGCATTTGTTTTCTCTTCGTTTCTTTGATTTATAACGTCTAACGTTTGATTTTGTCAGTTCCAAGGATTTTCCCCTTTTAAAATTTTCCTGTTTTACTTTTTTTTAACAATACATTAATGAACAGTGTACTACAGTTTTACTCCGTGTTAAATCCTAAATGCCAATACATATATATCAGACGTTTCCAGTCAATGTGATTTTGATGGTTAAAACCTGAATTTATACAGTTTTATATCAGATATATGACATAGTGACTAGCAATGGGCACTAATTTAATATGATCATTTTTTTTCCTGCTATATGGTTTTTTGAAGGATAAATATGATTACTGATATTAAGACGAACCAAAATATCTACAGTATTTAATTGTTTTAATTACTAACAGAAATATCAACTTCAGAGAACATGTCTTGTTCGATGTTTAAATCACCGGCTTATATGTAGCAGTTGTAAACCAAAAGGTTTTCCTGAGATGTGAATCCTCGTCGAATGCATCACCATGATAGAGTGTCATATTTGTCTTTACTTGTCAATTTTCTGACAATTACGTAAAACTCCAATGTCCTCTCATTGTACAAAATACTAATCATCGGTGCCAATTTCATAATCTATTCGTTCCATCTGACGTTACACTACACAAATATGACGAGACGTATTACGAAGAATGGATGGAATCGATATTTTCTATGCATTGGACAGTAACATAGTGTACCAAAATAATTCGTTTAACTGCTGACATCCAGATAACCAGTAGTTGTTATCCTTTTTCGTACGGAGAACAAACAATGGAGTAGGGGCAATAAGGGCCAAAGTCGGCCCCATTTATACCAAAAATTCAGAATTAAGGAGTTATATATTACTCACTAAAATATATCTTGTTATGAATAATTATAGAATAAATGTTGTTTTTGCGAAAGGCACATTCTATGACGTCATAATAGGAGCACGAAAACGCCATTATCTGTCAAAATGGCAAAAAAAAAATAGTTTTTCGTGATATTTTATAAACATTCATACCCTCCGCAGGCATGTGCCAAAAATTCCTTTGATCTGTAAACAGATAAACACTAAAGAAAGGAAATAGCAAAATGTATTTTTGCACATGCTAGCAGAAGATATAAATTATACGGTAGACAAAACGTGTTCTTGCCGTACACACGATAAAGCCTTTTATAAAGCTTCCTTGAGAAGTATTCGATTACAATACTGTTGAAAACAAAGATCCAACATTTTGAGACTTTAAATAAAAACCTCTAACAAATGTCTAATCAGGTATAATGATGTAATACACCTCTAAAGCACATTATATCGTTAGAAATATCAAGTAGGTGATTTTTACTAGGTCCCATAAAGGTCGTCGTGATCAGATATTTCGTAGTTTGTAAATGATATTACAAATTAACAGACGAAGGATGAAAGCTTGCAGTTGTAAATCTTTTTTGTTTTTGTTTATCAAAATATAACTTCTTTACAATGAGCACCTGAAGCTCTGATACACATTCATGAAACTCTTTCTTGGTGCTGGGATAGGTAACAATCGCGGAAAGTCCCGTTCTATTTTTATCTACAGTAAACAAAAGACAAGGGTGATGGGACGGTTGTTTTACCTACAAGTAATGAATTTATTAACAAGGTATATATCAACAGACGCCAGATTGCTTGTAATGGTTTGGATATTTTCTGCAATAAAACATTCTTCATGTTCTTATTTTGTTTGATTTCGATTCAATGCAATGACGTACGTAGCATATAACTACATGTATGTACCTAAAATGACATTTTTTGTTTCAAATTCTGTGAACAAGTTTTAAATTAACGCTCTCCGCAATCGTGGATCAACTTTAAACTTCTGCAAACGAGAAAGGAATGGCAGTTTAAAGTTAGCATTAAATATTTTATTGAACCACAAATGCGGGAGCAGTTTTGTATGGCAAAATCTGTGAAGTTCATACACAGCGTCACTGCTTACACTATCAAAACCAGCAACACATGAGCCTCATTAAGTTTAAAACCCGTGTAGACCTAAATAGTAAAACAGTCGTTGACTTAAATAATAATAAAAAAGAAATCCTTGAAATTTTAACAACAACAGTGACAATAAAAATAACAGCAGCTACTTTTTACAACAAATATGACGTCTTATTTGAAGGCTTTTTCAACATTTTGACGATTTCCTCAAAATTTGAAGAATCTAAAAATATGCAAATAAAAAAATACCCCAATATACATGACGTTTGTTATGCATATTAAAGTAAAACCAACTAAAAGAAGTAGTTATTAAACATAAATAATATTTGATTTGATATTTTTCTGTCAATGTGTTGGCAATGTTATTCTTTATTTTCAAGCTTGAAAACAGTGTCACCAATCCGCCATTGTATGGCCAGGTCATCATGTTCTTTATTTATGGTCTACAAATAAAGATTATTCCCTAACAAATATGGAACGAAGTTTATCCACACGCAGTTCTATGTGAGTAACTAATCATTCTTAGATACAATATAACATACTCTAGTTGCTATGAGTTTTATCAGGTTCACATTTCCTTGTTAGGTATAAAAATGTATGCTTCAACCCCCGTACTTTGTACCTGTGTTGTTCTTTTTACTATTTCTATAATTCTAATTCTAATCAAGTTTCTCAATATCTGTTTCAAAAAATAAACTTTCGTTTCCAGTATACGCTTGTGTTTATAAGGACAAAATTTCTGTTTTTCACAATGTAGTTGTTAAACATGAATTATCAAATCCTTACTAAATGTTGCTTCCATACCATATTTCTCTTTTGATGAATAATTCGCATATACATTTACATATATTCTGAAAAATTGATGCATTTTCTAATTGTTTTATCATTCGCCTTAAAAACAAAGTTAAACAAATAGTAATGAGAAAAAATTCATAAAAAATACATGCCTAAGACCGTTCTCATTTCTTATTTGCTCTTATATATTTTTCCATATTGGATCAGGTGCTGTACTGATATTGTTTTTTTTTAAGTTATTGCTGTAGTTTACCTTTAGTTGAATGCAAATTAGCAAGTGTATATTTCCAGTGATTTCAGTGGAATAAATTTCTAACCGACATTTGGCCATTAGTTTCTTGTATGCCAAAATTTCAATGTACACATATAGATGGTTCAGGAGTAAGGATACGGTAAATGAAAAAACACCAGAAACAAGTGTATTTTTTTCCAGCGATGTATTATTTTCCTTACAAATACTGTATTTTGTTCTCTCGACACATTGTTTTAACTATTCCCTTGGAATGGGTATTGCTTTGCAGGATAAACATTCATAAAGAAATCAAAACATACTATCACATATAGATATAAGAAGATGAGGTATGAGTGACAATGAGACAACTATCCATCCAAGTCACAATTTGGAAAAGTAAACCATTATAGGTCAAAGTACGGTCTTCCACACGGAGCCTTGGCTCACACCGAACAGCAAGCTATACAGGGCCCCAAAAATTACTAGTGTAAAACCATTCAAACAGGAAAACCAACGGTCTAATCTATATAAAAAAGCGAGAAACACTTATGAACCACATCAACAAACGACAACCACTGAACATCAGGTTCCTGACTTGAGACAGGTGCAAACAAACGCAGCGGGTTTAAACGTTTAAATAGGTACCAACCTTCTCCCTTACCTGAAACAATAGTGTAGCATCACAACATAGAAAGACACACTATAAAATATCAATTGAAATGGCGTAACTCAATCAAAAGACATATTAACACAAACAAGTGAACATACACTGAAGGAATACATTAGATCTATGACACAATGTAAATACAAAATCAATAAAAAAAGGGGTGAGATGTTTTTTTTACAAAATCAATAATGTTGTTGTTCATAGTACGAGAACAGAAGTGAAAATTTATAGTCATACCAAACACTTATCAAAGCTGGTATGTATAAAAATAGAGAAACGAGAATTAAAGCTAAATAAGTAAACATTAAATAACAAAAAAGCATCAGCCCATATTTTATTACAATAGCAAGGTCCCTAGCACTGTCGATCAGGGCAATCAAGAACAAAGTTGCTGAATAATATCAACAAATTACAAAAACACTTTTTCGGTCGAAATAGTGTATGAATAGATGAAATAATTCGGTTACATATTCGTTTGAACACCACTGTTAATAAACAAATAGGTCAAAAGAGAAGAATTGAATAATTTCACATCAGATTGAAAAGTATGCCATAACTGTATAAAAAGTACGAGTATACACACCAAGCATAACAAATATTTAAGAGACTCCACCCAGCATGAGAAACAAAATCTGAAAATATCATCAATACGATGTATAATTAAAAGATTGTATGGTGTACGTGTATTAATTAAAGAAACAAATGTAATGATGAGTGATTTCACCATGAGAGCAATGGGATATATTTAATTCCACAGAGGAACTCTTGAAGTGCATTGCCTTACCAAACTCTTTTGAATAAATTATAGTTGTTTGTCTGTAGTTTGGTTTGTTGATGATACTGAGCATTGATTTTCATCCTTAACGTTTATAGTACTTTTTAAACGGTGTATCTTAAATTTTCTGTTTCAATGCAAACTAAATAAGTTGAATCTTATAAAATAGTAAATAAATCATCGTTGCTATGGAAAAAAGTTTGGTTGCTAGGAAACAATTACAATAATTTTGTCAAACAAATGTGCATTAAATTGTTGTTCATTTATTCAGTGTATAAATGTATACATTCGCTATTGAACAGGTTGAATCTGAAACATTAATAGATTCAAGCTGTATATTAAAGGCAACAGTAGTATACCGCTGTTCAATAGTCATAATTCGATTTAGCAAAAAACAAATCCGAGTAACAAACTAAAACCGAGGGAAACACATCATATTAAGCATATATGGTGGTGGGACCAAAAACGGCCCTCATCGCCCCTTGTCAAGGTTATTTCGTTTAAAATGCAACATTCATAAGCTAAATTATTGGACTTATATCGTCTAATTTTAGTTTTGAAGTGGACGATTTAAAAATCAAAAGTCCTGTTTTCCTTCGGGATACAAAAATATTATACGGAAATCTAATAAATTAATATAATACGGTTTTGTATACAGTCAATATAATTAAATCAGTAATTGAAATTGCGAAAATAGCATTTTGCAGTAGCAAAGGATTTGAGCGCTTTAATCAGACACAAACCCTAAAAAAAAAAATCCTAAGATATTTAGAAATTAAAATTGCGTTTACGGTTTCTTTTTATTTCCAAAGATTCCTATGTTATGAACAAGGAATTCGAGGGGAAAGTAACAGTTGTGCAGTGTAACATTAGGTAATGGCCCTTCATTGTTTTGATTATTCCTCTCGCTGTCAGCATAAGTTATTTTTCAGTTCCAAATTGACATTTATTACATTCAAGTCGGTTTTTTTTAATGTCAAGTTAAAATTTCTGATTGACATTTAGAAGTCAGAAATGTAAAGCTGGATGTGAGAAATATCAACTTGTAAATGAAAAAGTCAACTTAAAACTGAGACAATGACCAACTTGGACGTAACATAGATAGCAGGAAAAGCTTACCCTGTAAACGCACCCTGTCTCGGTATATTTGGGGTTCATGCAATTCACTCAGTTGTTGTTTGTCACTTTGATGTGTCTTTTTCTAATCGAGTTGCAAGATTTGAGCAAACGACCATGTAAGCTATTGTCGCCTTTATAAATGCCAACTTGGAACTGAGAAATGTTACATATGTTATTTCGGAATCTTTTATAGCTGATTACGGTGTGGGTTTTGCTTATTGTTGAAGACAACACAATGACTTATAGTTGTAAACTTCGATGGCATTTGATATGTGGTAGAGAGTTGTCTCATTCGCATTCATATCACATCTTCTTATTCTTAAAAGATGAAATAAGAAATTACAAAACAGAATGTATCTACCGGTCCTTTGTACAATATGCATCCTTATAGTGATGTACCTGTGTTTATTTTTTTAAATATTATGTAAGGACATAGATGCAGAAATTATATAATAAATGCGTTTGACTTCTTTAAAAACCATAAAGGGGAAATAACCTTCATCAATATACAACACAACTTATCATTTTAAGAAGGTAACAAAGATTTTTGACAAACAAGTGATGTGCAACAACACAACTCTGTCATATAAAGGATGTTTTAAGAGTGAATGATATGAATTATTTATTACGAAATCCGGTTCACAAGTGTATATATAAACATTTAAATAATTCAGACAAAGACACATCTATTTATTCAATAACCTAAGGTAAGATAACTGTTTTGCTTCAGTATATAATATAGAATTTTGTTTCCATGTTTAATAAGATATAATAGAATGTGTTGTATCTAACTGTTAAAATATTTTTATAATTTGATAAATTGTTGTTACTTACATTTTCAATTTGTCCTTACTAAAGTACATCTTTACTATCTGTCAACCTTTTCTAAGTCAATGCTTAAAACAAAAACCAGTAACCCTTATTTTTTTCAATGTGTAAACAATATCCGCACATCAAGATTCGACATTTGAATTTTTTTTATGCCATGTAAATAAAAACATTAACACTTTTAGGGTGTTGTTGGTTCTTGACTCACTGTTTGAATATTTTCACCTTACGTTGTGTTTTTTTTTTTAATTTTTTTTTATATTCATCGATTTACGAGATTTGAGCATCGTTAAACAACTGTCGACTTATTTGTTGCCTATTGTTACGGTGTGAGAATTATATTTCTTTATTGCGATTCAATTGAGTATGTTGCAACAAAAATGAGATGTTCTTTCTCAAGATTAAATCCACATGGTTCTTCCAAAGTTTTCAGCCTTTTGTTGTTGTTCTGCCAATCAATGTCATATATGATGTACTCTTTTGTGTTAAGTTTAAAGTCCTTATTGTTCTGTCAAAGATTATCGAGCCAATAATTAGTCAGTATAAATCGATCAGCTATAGGTCATTTGCATGTCTATCAGATGTAAGGTACTGTAATTTCGACCAGTCTTTGGTCTAATATATGTTAGAATACATTAGGTATATACCATGTATACCTAACCGACAAGAAAGTGTTTCCAAATAAAACAAATTCGTTACATCCTATGGTGACCCTCAGTGAATAGTTAAACTTCTAATCCTTATGCTTTTGTACACATTACACTTGATTGATTTGGTTTCCCTTGAAACATTTTATAAAATATGTTCTTTAATCTATATTTATCAGATTATTGTTTTTTACTTAATAAATAGTTGTAGTTAATGAGCTATTAATTATGTCGTGTAATTCTTTGTCCTAGATACTTATGTAGATGGTTTTTCGTCCGTTGAACAACAACCCACTGAATATAGAGTACGTATTTTTGTGTTTCTGTGTTGAAGATATATTTCCGAACGAGTAATCGAGTATCGCTTGATAAAACCAACGAGAACTCGACTAGTAATTGTTCACCGAGTTGACATCCCTAGTTTATATGGATTAGTTCTGGGTCATGGTTATTTTTATCTATCTCAGGACCTGTCATTGCTCAATATTATTTCGACCAGTCGTAGGTCATTGTCTTTTTACCTTGTCACCTTACAAATTATGGAACGTTCTCATTCCGACTAGTTGTAGATATTTTTTTAGTCGCCTAACAAATCATGGGTAATTATCATTTCGACTTATCATGGGGAGGACTTACATAGGATTGGCCTATTGCTCAATCCAATTCAATTCGCGTGAATACAATACTGTTTCAACTTATTATTCAAATAACGGCATTGTCTTTTACAGGAACTCATACGTCGTCATCAACTTGACCAGTGTAAGATCATAATTTTATATATGTTATATTTTAAGTCAATAGTCATATTGGTTGATATCAAATGTGTAAAGTATTTGTTTATAACATAACAAATCTCAATTGTTTATCTGTACGATTCATCATTTTAATCAGTCACACTCAATATCTCTCAAATCTGATGTTACTTTCAACATGATGTGATTTTCATCGTAACTGCATATCTTAGATCATGTATAGTTCCATCTCTTCCTCTTTTATTAAGAATGTGCAATGGTGTCAAAAAGATGCGTAAATTCATGTTGTTAATGCTATAATGAACTAGTTGCCCCTATCACCACACATGTACTCATTACCTACTAAAATCTAAATTGGTTTTTTTAGGCGCTTCAAGTTATGCCACAATTATCTGGGTATTGCTGTTTTGCTTTCACCAATTTGAGCCAACGAGGCAAAGTGTGCAGCTCAGATATTATGGAGTTGTTTTCTCCAAAAAGACATATTTCATTTTTGATATCCTTAATAGTCTGTTGTTGCTCACAAGGAAGCTATTAAACCAAGAATTCTAAGTCGTAATGTTGAAATCATCCCTTCAAAAATTTTACGGAAGCCATCACGATTTGGTTGACCGTTATGGAATATTTGTTCTACATATGACGACGAATATGTTCTGTTGTCCCGAATGTGACTTATCGGATTAGAATTATCATGGGTTCCTACTTACATGAGCAACACGAAGGTGCCACTAGTGGAGCCGGATCTGCTTATCATTTCGGAGCACTTAAGATCATCCCCGGTTTTTGGTAGGGTTCGTGATACTCAGTCCTTTGTTTTTCTATGTTGTGTTTTGTGTAGTGTTGTTGGTGGTCTATTTTCGTTAATTGCCATGGCATTGCCAGTTTTTTTCCAACATGTGTGCTTGCATGTTGCTTTGATATCTTTCGCCTCTCTTTTGCACAAAAATTCTGATAACACATTTCATGTTCCAAATCTAAGGAAATCAGAAGATGAACAACACATCTTAGGTGATATTGTTCATCATCACTTTTATATTTTCAAACATGCGATATCCCATTATCTGTAGTGCGGGCACATTTATCATCCAATGTAAATAAAACTGTTGATACCATTCACCAACTTGTTCCAATAAGAAAATGTACATATTGAATGAAAGATACAAAGCTACAGATGTTATTTTTTTTAATTTCAAAAATCATCTTTGGAACTGCCACAGTTAAAGATATCAATCGCCTTGCACTCCATATAAATATTTTTTTCTAGAAACAGTTATCAATCAGCCTAAACAATGGCTGATCATGATACAATGCTTTCATCCTATATGTCTATGGTATATCTACGGTTTGCAATCTTGTTTTTGAAATAAAAACACAATCTCGGGGGGAAGGATATATGTTATAGGATGACAGTTTACATACCTGTTTGTTTAACATGCCATTTACAAATAAATTGATGGGCAAATGATAAATCTAATAATTTAATGACAAATTGATTAAAGAAATAAATATCTCGATTTAAAAAAAAAAAAACAGATTTTTGTATGCAAAGCTTTTTGTGTTGTAAATAACTATTAAGTTTTTTCAAAGGCGGAAATCTGTTCTAGAATAAAAGTTTTGATAAATAATAGATGGTCACAGCTGAGCATAGTTCTTAAGCTTTTCTTACGTAACAATGATAAACCCTCAGTCATTTCAATAAACGCTTATACAAAATTAACATCATGCGACAGATTTGTGTGATCTCAAATGAGGACTGTAAAGGTGTCTCACTTATTACGGTCTTTGTCAAATCAAGTAATAAACCTGTACCGTACCTCACCGGGAAATAAAGTCACATGACTTTGGTATGTTTTGTGGCATTTGTAGTCACTTGCAAAGTATTTTTCAGTTAACAAACTTCATTATTGTTATCGCCTGTCTATTTCCAGGTAGGTACACACATTTTGATAATTAATTAAAGCGGCGTTTAATACGAGAAAGACAACAGATTAAAACATGATGTTTTTTCTTCAAATATTCATTAAGCGGAATATAGAAATTATATTCCGCTATTTGCAATAAATTTGGTTCAATTTCGTCTAAATAAGCTTAGAAAATATCGATGATATATTATTGTTTACGTTTATTTTTGTTGCAGTTCAGTGTTTCTGTTGTTCCGTTGTGTTCCTCTTCTAGTTGATGTGTTTCCCTCGGTTTTGGTTGTGACTCGGATTTGTTTTCGCTTAATCGATATATGACTATTGAACAGCGGTATACTACTGTTGCCTTTATTGCCGTACAAGTCAACAATTCAACTCATTTAAATCCGTATTTATGGAACCTTTTGATTTGACATTTAGTGCAAATGATGCACATGTGTCCATTATGTGGTTTATTCATTAAAAAGAAAAACATATCAACTTTGAAAAGTAGAATAAGGGAGCCATTGCGAATAAACACTTTTTTGACTGATCCTGCCTACAAAAATATCATTCTTATACATGCAATCTCTATCTCGATTGATAATAAGGTGGCGTGAGTTCAAAAATACGTACGAAATGATGATACATTGTTCCTTTTGGACTTTTTGCAATTAAGATATACGTTATTGTATTTTATGAATACAATTTTAAAATTTGGGTCATATCGGTGGACAGGAATTTGACAGTTGATGCCCATTTAATATTTCAAGTACATGTATAAAGTTGATTTATATTACATTCAGTGAAATTTAATATCGTAAATCATTCAGAAACTGATTATCTCTAAATCTAATAGAGTCAATTAATTGTCTAAGCTTCTTAAATACTAAATGTAGCGCGTGATTGTTACATTTTCAAAGCATTATTAAGGGTTCAAATAATCAAAAGAATCTGCAAGTAACAAAGTATATTTCTCTTCTGTCTTATCAATCAAAGTTTGTATTTTAAATGGTAAGGATGTTTGCTACTCTTGTTTTTGACTTTTTGTCAGAAATTCAGATATTCTAGTTTTATCCATGTAGTGCCAATAATAATTTTGCCCGTTAAACCCTACTTTTCTTTTCATAATTTCATTAAATAAAGTTTAGAAAGCCATTTTCTTAAATCTTATAAAATCCTTGTTATTTTTTCATAGTTTTTGAAAGAATAAAGTTGCAAATGCTAACTCTATGAAAGATCTAGAGAGAATCATTTCCCGCCAAATTTTCTACGGCTTACATCTCAAAAACAAGGACACGGACCTATCATTTTTTTCTGCTTTTTAAGTTCTGCTATTTATATTCTATTGTGGCTGGCTATTTGTGATTTCATTTATATGTTCAACACCTGAAAAGCAATATGAGTAATATTTCGTCTCAGCACAAATTTTTATTTTGAGTGATCAAAGTTCAGAAATATTTTCTGCAGAATCGATAGGCATGGTAATTAAAAACCAAAATTCACCAAGAAAAAGAAACGGGACATATATATTTAATGTGGTTTTTGCTTAACACGATACATTTTTCAGTAATTTAAATGTATCATTGTTAAAAATTGTGTTGATTATTGTATTCATATTGCATCTTAGTGTTTATTGTATTTCTATTAAATTATATTGTGTATTGTATTGTATTTTAAGCACTTGCAGAGTGACCGTTCATTCAATATAAACTAGACTTGTCCTGTCGTCTGTCTTCTTCCAGTCAATCAGTCATTGTTTTCAGTATTCCAATTCACATCAGTCAAATATCATTAGTACATTTTTGTATCACATTAAATTAGTTATGGTAGAAGGTCAATAATTCACCATAATTCACCCAACAAAATATTGACGCCATGCACAAAGCTGACAAATGTGTTTTTTTACTACTTTCTTAGGAAAATCATATGAAACTTCAAATTTAAAAAATAAATATGTTTTATATACTTGAATAGCTAAGTTTTACTTTGTAACAAGTGTACTTTCTTTTAGACAAACACCCTTTATATTCTTAAAATTTTCTTAACTGTACTGCTATTTAATTATTGTCTTCCCGTACACTTATTATCCGATATGTTCACGTATGCAGTGACCTTAACTACGAGACGTCTCGTTAGAACTTCGGCCACCATACAGCGCAAATGCGAGGGGAAAACCGTGATGAAAGAATGTCAACATTTGTACACTGGAAGGTAAATAGTAATAACTGATTCTTAAAGAGCACATGTAATACAACAAATCATTTAACAGCTGTTAAAGAAAACTTAAATTAACAAAAGGTAACGCATGGAAAATGTAAATATCATGGCTCTGTTCATTCACTTATTTATTTGTTACGTGCTCCATATGCACTGCGTTGACTGTGTATCAATGTCGCGATCCGGTAATCATTGGTAAGAAACTCGAAATTTACTTAGCTGCCGATTAACAATCACTGAATGATATATCATTTGTGAATAATATGTTTCGTAATAATATAAAAAACGTGCATAAAGGACTTGGTTTAGTATATATGAATGCATTGATTCAATAATTTCGATAACATTAAAATTACAGGAAACTCAATTCATTATGACTTTAACTGCTAAAAAACACAAAAAAAAAAAATACATTCCTGAATTCAAATATAAGTATAACGACTATGTCACTATTTTTTAACTATTGTTAATAATCTAAAATTACAAAGAACAATAACTATTATTTTTACTGTTTAATAGCTATTTAGATGTTTTACCCAAAATACAACTGATATTTAAAATCTGATATATGAAGTATTGATGCTTTCTACCTAAACATGCTAAAATACTAAACTTATTAGAAGAGCGTTAGAAACAGAGAGAAAAGTGAGGCTTGCCGAGCTTTTCTGCTATCACGTAGCAAGTACCTTTAAATTTTGTATTTCCTTCAATGTGCGAATATTGTTTCATTCGGCAATTTAACATTAGGCGTAAACGTTTAGTTTTCTCCCATCAAATTCGTTGGCTAATGAGATCGACATGACTTCAACGCGGACCGCAATGAGGACTCAAAATTGGACTGTCACGCAAACGGTAATTTGTACATAACCGTTCGTTCGCAACAGAAGCAGGATACCAGGCGACTACAAACGTCTAGTGTACGTTTTTCGGTTCATGTTATCTGCTACTCGGTATATGTATAGTAGAAAGGTCAATAGCAGGATGAAAACATTTTGTATGTCTTCCTTCAGGATAACCATGAAGACAACCATAGTGAGTTTGTTTTGTCTGATGTTGATGAACTTCATTTCTGAGGCATATGGATGTAGATGTAGTAACTTTACACAAATAAATTCATTCTGTAACGCTGATTTCGGTAAGTTTAAAGAATTAAATGTTATGAATTTATGTATCTTGTGACTCTGAAAAAAGTATTAGTGACTATTTTCCCAGGAATCTGACATTGTATTGTCCCTGAGCATATACATGTACATTATACTCATCAGCTGCATTCGAATCGAAACAGTGATTAAGCCAAACCAAATACAATAACCATTAAAAAACGCAAAATTGAAAAAAAAAATGTGCCAAATACGAGTTGGACACCCTAAACCCGGTGTTACAAAAACCTTGATGCTTAGAATAATTCAAAAATTTATAAAACATTCAATTAAAAAAAAAATGAACATATCAGTGATATTTGGTGTGTCAAAGTATAGATGGAACTAACTACTGGAATGGTAATACCCTGGGGATGAAACGTCACCCATAAGTTACACAATTATACAATTGAAAAATAAGCAGTAATATCACATGTTTTACGGGGAGTATCATTGGCATTGTCAGATTCTTGTTTGTTTGAATTTATTACACTTTTATTTTGTGTCTGCCTACTGGAAACCTTTAGAACAAAATCATTTTTTTTTTGCTAATTAAGTTATACGAGGAATTGCCCAAAACAACAGGACCCTTGCAAGCGGTGATATTGAGTATGATGTGAATGTGGAAGATAATTTTAAGGTATTATACAATTATGCAGTAAGTAGTTAGAGTTGCTCATCTTTAATTGGCGTAGAGTGACCTGGTCTCTAGTGAACAATTGTCGTTTAACAGTTTTATGAATCATAACGCATCTTCTTTTTTATAATTAGTAGAAAATGTCTGTGGGGTCGCGAGTTCAAAGCGGAATGAACATTTATATGGGAATATTCCGAATTAAATCATTCACCTCTGCAATTTAAACTTGGTCGTCAGAGACCCATAAATGAAGACAATGTTTCTAAAAGCTGATGCCACAGAGATTCGACACATTATATGATAGAGAAAGCAAGGTGAAAAATACCAAAAAGACATTCAAGTCGAACATGAACTGACAACGTCATGGCAATAACACAACAAGGCCAAAAGACAAACAACAGCACACAAAATACAACAAAGAAAACTAAAGACTGAGTAACAAGACTATGAAGTTTATAACACAATAACTTCAGACCAGTGCCTTATAATATAGTCATGATAGTAGGTGATTATTTTATTTCACTTCCATTGCACAGACATTAAGTAAATATAGTTGGATGATAAGCATTACTTTTACTTCACTGCACTCACTTCATACTAACAACTGATGCAATTTGCTAAAATATTTTACCAGTTGATCATGTTTGTTGAGATGAATTCAAACTGCAATTTGGTAAACTGTTTGATCAATTGGTATTGTGATAGGCCAAAGCCTTCAGGATAAGCACAGTAAAGTAAAGCCAAACGTCTTAAGTGCACGGATCCAACGGACTGCACCATACTATGGAAGTTGCATTTGCATAAACAAAACCATAAAAAGCAAATGAGACACACAACAGCAAAACCCCAAAATATTGGATTTACACCCATTTCGTTAAAACTGAGATAGAAGGTTCAAAATCATTTTTGAGATATACATCAATAAAATATGGTATTTGTTAGCAGGTCGATTTGTGATTGGTAGTAATAAAACGATATTTGTTTAATTTCATTATTCGTAATTTGTTCTTTTTTCCATAAATACAGATGATAGTGAATAATACAATAAAACTTCGTTCTCGGTCTCCGAATAATTCATGTGGAGTACATCTAGACACAGGAACTGAATATTTAATTGCAGGTGAGTATTTCTATTTCTTCTTTATAAAGTTTCACTGTTTAATGCATTTTTAACATTCAGAGAAAAAAAAAGAGTTTTTTTTTATGACTGTTGGTATTGGGAAGCTGAAATCATCACTTCGTAAATTTTACGGACGCCATCACGAGTTGGTTGACCATTATGGAATGTCTGTTATATGGATGATATCAGATATGTTCCTTATGTCGTAACTGCAATCCCGTTCCCTTTTCCCGAATGTGACCTACCGAATTAGACTTCTTACCTTTATTTGTGACATTTTTACCTATTGTGTCTGTTTGTTTTGTTCACGCATCATTATCAATATTATTAAATTTGATGAGAGGTTTAGCGCTATAAAACCAGGTTCAATCCACCATTTTCTATTTGAAAATGCCTGTACCAAGTCAGGAATATGACAGTTGTTGTCCATTCGTTTGATGTGTTTTGCCATTTGATTTTGCCATGTGATTAGGAACTGTCCGATTGAATTTTCCTCGGAGTTCAGTATATTTGTGATTTTACTTTTTGGTACAAAAACAGGCAAACTATGTCAATATGGAAGATAAAAATGATGACTTTATCATCATACAATAATTCGACATTTGAACCTCATTATAAAATTGCAATATCTCAGCCAGCTAAATTTACAAAGTAATGTCCATTTCTGCATTTTCGTTTAAATATAAAATAAATCAGTGTTTAAGCGAAGTTACTTTTAAAAGACTTTTATACAAAACTGCTGATACATACGGAAGCAAAAACAACAACATGTTTAACCCCGCCACATGCTATATGTGCCTGTCCAAAGTCAGAAGCCTGTACTCGAGTGGTTGTTGTATATTGTTGTTTTTCGTGTTTGATTTTTGCTAATAGTTTTGTAGCTTGTTCTTAAGTTGTGCCGTTGCACCAATGTACCAAGTTAGATGAAGGGTTTGCGCTTTCAGACATGTTTCACCCCACCACAATCTGTATGTGCCTGCCCCGAATCAGGAGCCTCTAGTTCAGTGGTTTACGTTGGTTCATGTCTGTCATATGTGTTTTTCGTAAATTGTTTAGTTATATATTAGGCGGTGAAATTTCTCAATTTATTTGTTACACATTTTTTCATGTCGAGGCCTTCTATAGGCAACTATACAGTATGTCTTTTCTCTTTTCTCTTTTCTCATTGTTGTACGGTTACCTTTAATCGCTTCATTCACTTCATTTTGACTTTGATTGATAGTTGTCTTAATGGCATCATACCACATTTTCTTGTTTTTATATAGAAATATATAGAGGTGTTTTTTGTTTAATTTTCAGGAGCAGCAGTGACTGGACGGACAACTGGAACATTTTACTATACAGATCTCTGCAATTGGTTTCAAAATTGGCAGGGAGTTGGCAGTCATACACAAACAGCACTAGAAACGGGAACTTATGCTCAATGTTAATCGTATTAAAGCACATTACATATTACAACAGCTACTCATTATAAAGATTTTTGTCTTTGTTTTCATGTTTTTATAAAATTTGAAAAGGTATGACAGGCCACTCCAGTTATTTGTTTTTCTACTCAGTCGGGTTTGAATACGAATAAAGAAAATGTTGCATTAACACCAGCCTAACAATGAATAAAAACGGAATAATGAAATGAGCTATTGACAGTCTTTTGAGATTGAGGATGTTAACAAATAGTTAATTCTTGAATTGAAATGCACTTTTTTTTAAAATGAAAGAAATGAGTCATTCAATCAATTATTATCATTTTTTTTCAATTTTACAAATGAGACGCATGTAAATCCTTATTGTAAACCAAAACCGAGTGCCCCAACAGTGAAAGCGTCTCATGATACATGTCATAAGCATCCGTCACCAGCCATCGCGAGTTGAGGCATAGACACATAGTTTAAGTCAACCAATTAACGGTGGTTAGTGAAAAACGTCGTACTAGTTCTTTTTAGGACATCATCATTTTACGGGAACATGAAATTACAGAACCTTACACGATATTTTTGTTTTAACTTTGAGAATGCTTTGTATGATTTTTGCTTCAAAATATTACAGAAACCAGTAAGAGTTTACAAATTGTACAACTATGTAACTGATCAAAAGGTCCATTACTTTGGTGATAGCATCTAGTAAATAGTAATGATTAGCAGCATCGTCACATATGACCTGGTCACGTGACAGTTATTACTGCAAAACGCCATCTTCCAAAACACATGACTGAATAAAGTTAGCAATCAAAAATAACAAATCGAAGAAGAATTGCCTACAATATGACCACTATAACAGCCTCACGAGGAAACACACACGCAGTTCAATATTGAGAACAACGAACCCCCATACAAAACCGAGGACGGGTGTTGTAGGAAAATGTAAGCAGTTTGTTACACTTAGAAACTGATTTGATCAACTTCAAAAATAGTTGTAGACATGAAAAACAACATTTTTGAAATACAAAAACTACAAGAATTTCATACTCATTTAAACGTTCTACCAGATATCGTATCTCCAATTATTCTAGACAATCTAATGAGGATTCCTTTTTTATTCCCGAAAAAGTAACTGAATGTTACACAGCAATGGACATGAGTCCATGCTTAGCAAGATGTATCTCGTCTGTCACTATTTCACATGGTTTGTTTTCAAATTGACATTCCCATTAGAACCTTAACGGTTTAAGGTGAGGTTGCCATTCTGGAAATTTTGTGCATATTACTGGTCAATGGAGATAAGTCTTTAAAGTGAATCACGAATCCTAATAAGAAAGGAGTTTTCTTTTCTGATAAGTCTGCAGTTATTTTGTTATTAAAGCAGTCTCTATTTGAGAGATTATCTTTTTTTGCTATTCTATTAATAGCAGTCTCTATTTGAGAGATTATTTTATGTTGTTATTCTATTTGAGAATAACTTGTATTATCAATCTCTATTTGAGGGATGATTATTACTGTTTTTTAACAAACACAAGACAAAATAATCCTTTACTTCCTATGTTAAAATAGATCCTGCACTGTGTGATAGATAAGTAAAGGCAACAGTAGTATACCGCTGTTCGAAATTCATAAATCGATTGAGAAAAAAACAAATCCGGGTAACAAACTAAAACTGAGGGAAACACATCAAATATAAGAGGAGAACTACGACACAACAGAAACACAACATTAAAATGTATAGTTTTTCAAATCTATATTTCAGTTTTTCGTCCCTTAGTATCTCTATGGAGATTGTCTTGTTAATAACAACACATAGAAAATGGAATTAATCACGAGAGTTATAAGAAGATATACTGGATTGGTCCTGGACCCGATTGATTTTAATATATTATTTGGAGCCTCGCTTCATTCCGTGGTCTAACATGAGCATTGTCTTGGTATTAACAAGACAATCTCCATATATGCTTATTATAACCCTTTGTCGAATTGCTTATCAAAACCATGGTAAGGCACAATAAACTGAAATAAAAATTTGAAAAACTATATAGAACAACTCTTGACCAGAGGAAGGGACATTGAAACTACATTAAACAATTAAGAAAAGTAAAATGGAGTATCAATAACTTACAATGAAGGAACAAATAATTATGTCCGAAATAAATGTGCCAAATGAAAAGAATACAGGAAGTACTAAACAGGACATGTCAATTAAAGTCAAATGACAAGAAATATTAGTTGCATCAACAGAATGTTATAACGTTCTTGACTTATACATACAAGTAACTGGTTCAAATTTGATTCTCATGGGGATTCGACCACCTGTATATACGAATATTACAATAATAACATGTGCAACAGCTGACAAATAATAGTTTTTTTTCTAAATGAAAAATACTAATTGACTATAACTATCGAACTATAATTCTTTAACTGACCAGTAAATAATACTATCATTTTAATAGAGATACGAGATATATATATATATAATGTATGTAAAGGATTTTCTATTTATTTTCATTAGTAATATCGATCCAGAAGAAGAAAATAATACATTATTATGTGTATCTGTTACGGGCACTCCTGAACTATTCTAAGATATAGTTTAGGTAAGGAGAGGTCAAAAATACACGTGCATGTATCTATGACGTATATAGAATCAACCAATCAGCATACAAGATCTTGTAATCACGTGGAAGCAATAAGATAGAAATATTTGACTGATAAAATACACATACTTATCTATCACACAGTGCAGGATCTATTTTAACGCTATAACATAGGAAATAAAGGACTGTTTTGTCTTGTGTTTGTTAAAAAAACAGTAATAATCATCTCTCAAATAGAGATTGATAATACAAGATATTCTCAAATAGAATAACAAAATATAATAATCTCTTAAAAAAGACTGCTATTAAATAGAATGGCAAAAATAAAGTACTCTCTCAAATAGAGACTGCTTAATAACTAAATTGTTCTCGAATAGAATAACAAAAAAAGATTTTAATCTCTCAAATAGAGTATTAAAAGCAATGAGCAGACGTTTTACATACAAAAGACATACAAATCTAAAAGAGTATTTAACGAATTCAAAGGGGAAATATTATATAAACAGACGAAATCAAACAAACGATAAAAATGTAACGCACAATAAACCAATTGAAGAGCTTGAATAAAAAGAGGAAAAAATACCAAAAAAAAAAACAGAAAGAAGAAAAAAGATAAAAAACGATTGTATAAGCAGGTGTCGTATCCCCATAAGAGAAATTAAATTGGAACTATTCTACATATTACAAGAAAGGAAACATAAAGGCTAGGGATACCTGATGAGGATAGGCCTAGGTCTACATGACCATAACCGAAACACCTTTTTTAGTATAAGAAACCCAGACCTGATCTGGATTTCTGTTCTAAAAATACACACACAATAATTATACTACAAACATGCAAGTGTGAATTTCTAGAAAAATATGAAAATAAATGCAGAAGAATATATTCCATAACCAGAAATATTTATCATACACTGAGTTTACCAGCTCTAAATTACTCTAAACGTATTCACATAGAAAATGGAATTAATCACGAAGGATTATAATAAGATATACTGGATTGGTCGTGGACCCGATTGATTTTAATATAAAAGACTGAAAAAAAAATTTACAAGTCATTTTCAGGCTTTCAGTTAAATTTTAGACTGATCCACTGCGGTTAATTCAGTACTGCTCAGACAATTCGATTGCAGTCAAGTAAGATGTGTTCAGTTAATGTTGAGACTCGTCAATAGTGATCAAGGTAAAGAACTTCTTTTTGTGGAATCTCACATTTTACTGTTTTCAGAGTTAAGTCTATCAGAAACCAACTCGGGATGTTTAATATGTTCCTCAAAGTTCCTACTGAAAGCCATTTGGAAATTAAGACCATGTAACACATCTGTAAGCATATGCCGAAATGAATCATGTGCTGAATATATTCCAATCGGAAGTCGCTTCCACTGATATTTGCAAAAGCAGATTTATGAGCAGTAGAAAAGTCAAGCACTGGCAATAGCACGAAACAGCTGCAGCGTACTAATCACTTGAGCTATGCTTTTGTCAATAGCCTCACGACCAGCCAAAATAAAAAGAAAGTGGATAAGATCTAGTTCAGTGAGCAAAAATTGCAACAAAACCGAAGCTGTTATGTTTTCTTATGTCACATGACTATTGCTGCCTCCCATTCACTTTTTGATTTCTGAATAATGTCATATGTTAGTACCTACTGAATTAGACTTATAACCGTCTGTTGGTCTTTTTCTTTTTTAGCCATGGCCTCGTCAGTTTATTTTCGACTGATGAGTTTGAATGTTCCTTTGGTATCTTTTGTCTCTTTCTTTGGTTACTCCTTAATTTGAACAGAATCGACTGCAGACTTATCAGAAAAGAAAACTCCTTTCTTATTAGGATTCGTGATTCACTTTAAAGACTTATCTCCATTGACCAGTAATATGCACAAAAGTTCCAGAATGGCAACCTCACCTTAAACCGTTAAGGTTCTAATGGGAATGTCAATTTGAAAACAAACCATGTGAAATAGTGACAGACGAGATACATCTTGCAAAGCATGGACTCATGTCCATTGCTGT
Source organism: Mytilus californianus (assembly GCF_021869535.1). Taxonomy (NCBI): domain Eukaryota; kingdom Metazoa; phylum Mollusca; class Bivalvia; order Mytilida; family Mytilidae; genus Mytilus; species Mytilus californianus. The sequence goes on along the minus strand of NW_026262734.1, from coordinate 25,725,684 downwards.
GTAACATTCAGTTACTTTTTCGGGAATAAAAAAGGAATCCTCATTAGATTGTCTAGAATAATTGGAGATACGATATCTGGTAGAACGTATAAATGAGTATGAAATTCTTGTAGTTTTTGTATTTCAAAAATGTTGTTTTTCATGTCTACAACTATTTTTGAAGTTGATCAAATCAGTTTCTAAGTGTAACAAACTGCTTACATTTTCCTACAACACCCGTCCTCGGTTTTGTATGGGGGTTCGTTGTTCTCAATATTGAACTGCGTGTGTGTTTCCTCGTGAGGCTGTTATAGTGGTCATATTGTAGGCAATTCTTCTTCGATTTGTTATTTTTGATTGCTAACTTTATTCAGTCATGTGTTTTGGAAGATGGCGTTTTGCAGTAATAACTGTCACGTGACCAGGTCATATGTGACGATGCTGCTAATCATTACTATTTACTTGATGCTATCACCAAAGTAATGGACCTTTTGATCAGTTACATAGTTGTACAATTTGTAAACTCTTACTGGTTTCTGTAATATTTTGAAGCAAAAATCATACAAAGCATTCTCAAAGTTAAAACAAAAATATCGTGTAAGGTTCTGTAATTTCATGTTCCCGTAAAATGATGATGTCCTAAAAAGAACTAGTACGACGTTTTTTACTAACCACCGTTAATTGGTTGACTAAAACTATGTGTCTATGCCTCAACTCGCGATGGCTGGTGACGAATGCTTATGACATGTATCATGAGACGCTTTCAGTGTTGGGGCACTCGGTTTTGGTTTACAATAAGGATTTACATGCGTCTCATTTGTAAAATTAAAAAAAATGATAATAATTGATTGAATGACTCATTTCTTTCATTTTAAAAAAAAAGTGCATTTCAATTTAAGAATTAACTATTTGTTAACATCCTCAATCTCAAAAGACTGTCAATAGCTCATTTCATTATTCCGTTTTTATTCATTGTTAGGCTGGTGTTAATGCAACATTTTCTTTATTCGTATTCAAACCCGACTGAGTAGAAAAACAAATAACTGGAGTGGCCTGTCATACCTTTTAAAATTTCATAAAAACATGAAAACAAAGACAAAAATCTTTATGATGAGTAGCTGTTGTAATTTGTAATGTGCTTTAATACGATTAACATTGAGCATAAGTTCCCGTTTCGAGTGCTGTTTATGTATGACTGTCAACTCCCTGCCAATTTTGAAACCAATTGCAGAGATCTGTATAGTAAAATGTTCCAGTTGTCCGTCCAGTCACTACTGCTCCTGAAATATAAACAAAAAACACCTCTATATATTTCTATATAAAAACAAGAAAATGTAGTATGATGCCATTGAGACAACTATCAATCAAAGTCAAAATGAAGTGAATGAAGCGATTAAAGGTAACCTTACGGCCTTCAACAATGAGAAAAGACATACCGTATAGTTGCCTATAGAAGGCCTCGACATGAAAAAATGTGAAACAAATAAATTGAGAAATTTCACCGCCTAATATATAACTAAACAATTTACGAAAAACACATATGACAGACATGAACCAACGTCAACCACTGAACTAGAGGCTCCTGATTCGGGGCAGGCACATAAAGATTGTGGTGGGGTTAAACATGTCTGAAGGCGCCAACCCTTTATCTAACTTGGTACATTGGTGCAACGGAACAACTTAAGAACAAACTACAAAACTATTAGCGAAAATCAAACACGAAAAGCAACAATATACAACAACCACTCGAGTACAGGCGTCTGACTTTGGACAGGCACATAGCATGTGGCGGGGTTAAACATGTTGTTGTTTTTGCTTCCGTATGTATCAGCAGTTTTGTATAAAAGTCTTTTAAAAGTAACTTTGCTTAAACACTGATTTATTTTATATTTTAACGAAAATGCAGAAATGGACATTACTTTGTAAATTTAGCTGGCTGAGATATTGCATTTTTATAATGAGGTTCAAATGTCGAATTATTGTATGATGATAAAGTCATCATTTTTTTCTTCCATATTGACATAGTTTGCCTGTTTTTGTACCAAAAAGTAAAATCACAAAAATACTGAACTCCGAAGAAAATTCAATCGGAAAGTCCCTAATCACATGGCAAAATCAAATGGCAAAACACATCAAACGAATGGACAACAACTGTCATATTCCAGACTTGGTACAGGCATTTTCAAATAGAAAATGGTGGATTGAACCTGGTTTTATAGCGCTAAACCTCTCATCAAATTTAATAATATTGATAATGATGCGTGAACAAAACAAACAGACACAATAGGTAAAAATGTCACAAATAAAGGTAAGAAGTCTAATTCGGTAGGTCACATTCGGGAAAAGGGAACGGGATTGCAGTTACGACATAAGGAACATATCTAATATCATCTATATAACAGATATTCCATAACGGTCAACCAACTCGTGATGGCGTCCGTAAAATTTACGAAGTGATGATTTCAGCTTCCCAATACCAACAGTCATTAAAAAAAACTCTTTTAACAATTTTTTTTTTCTCTGAATGTTAAAAATGCATTAAACAGTGAAACTTTATAAAGAAGAAATAGAAATACTCATCTGCAATTAAATATACAGTTCCTGTGTCTAGATGTACTCCACATGAATTATTCGGAGACCGAGAACGAAGTTTTATTGTATTATTCACTATCATCTGTATTTATGGAAAACGAATGGACAACAACACATCAAACGAATGGACAACAACTGTCATATTCCTGACTTGGTACAGGCATTTTCAAATAGAAAATGGTGGATTGAACCTGGTTTTATAGCGCTAAACCTCTCATCAAATTTAATAATATTGATAATGATGCGTGAACAAAACAAACAGACACAATAGGTAAAAATGTCATAAATAAAGGTAAAAAGTCTAATTCGGTAGGTCACATTCGGGAAAAGGGAACGGGATTGCAGTTACGACATAAGGAACATATCTAATATCATCTATATAACAGATATTCCATAACGGTCAACCAACTCGTGATGGCGTCCGTAAAATTTACGAAGTGATGATTTCAGCTTCCCAATACCAACAGTCATTAAAAAAAAAATCTTTTAACAATTTTTTTTTCTCTGAATGTTAAAAATGCATTAAACAGTGAAACTTTATAAAGAAGAAATAGAAATACTCATCTGCAATTAAATATACAGTTCCTGTGTCTAGATGTACTCCACATGAATTATTCGGAGACCGAGAACGAAGTTTTATTGTATTATTCACTATCATCTGTATTTATGGAAAACGAATGGACAACAACACATCAAACGAATGGACAACAACTGTCATATTCCTGACTTGGTACAGGCATTTTCAAATAGAAAATGGTAGATTGAACCTGGTTTTAAAACGCTAAACCTCTCATCAAATTTGATAATATTGATAATGATGCGTGAACAAAACAAACAGACACAATAGGTAAAAATGTCACAAATAAAGGTAAGAAGTCTAATTCGGTAGGTCACATTCGGGAAAAGGGAACGGGATTGCAGTTACGACATAAGGAACATATCTAATATCATCTATATAACAGATATTCCATAACGGTCAACCAACTCGTGATGGCGTCCGTAAAATTTACGAAGTGATGATTTCAGCTTCCCAATACCAACAGTCATAAAAAAAAACTCTTTTAACAATTTTTGTTTTTCTCTGAATGTTAAAAATGCATTAAACAGTGAAACTTTTTAAAGAAGAAATAGAAATACTCACCTGCAATTAAATATTCAGTTCCTGTGTCTAGATGTACTCCACATGAATTATTCGGAGACCGAGAACGAAGTTTTATTGTTTTATTCACTATCATCTGTATTTATGGAAAAAAAGAACAAATTACGAATAATGAAATTAAACAGATATCGTTTTATTACTACCAATCATAAATCGACCTGCTAACAAATACCATATTTTATTGATGTATATCTCAAAAATGATTTTTAACCTTCTATCTCAGTTTTAACGAAATGGGTGTAAATCCAATATTTTGAGGTTTTGCTGTTGTGTGTCTCATTTGCTTTTTATGGTTTTGTTTATGCAAATGCAACTTCCATAGTATGGTGCAGTCCGTTGGATCCGTGCACTTAAGACGTTTGGCTTTACTTTACTGTGCTTATCCTGAAGGCTTTGGCCTATCACAATACCAATTGATCAAACAGTTTACCAAATTGCAGTTTGAATTCATCTCAACAAAAATGATCAACTGGTAAAATATTTTAGCAAATTGCATCAGTTGTTAGTATGAAGTGAGTGCAGTGAAGTAAAAGTAATGCTTATCATCCAACTATATTTACTTAATGTCTGTGCAATGGAAGTGAAATAAAATAATCACCTACTATCATGACTATATTATAAGGCACTGGTCTGAAGTTATTGTGTTATAAACTTCATAGTCTTGTTACTCAGTCTTTAGTTTTCTTTGTTGTGTATTGTGTGCTGTTGTTTGTCTGTTGGCCTTGTTCTGTTATTGCCATGACGTTGTCAGTTCATGTTCGACTTGAATAAAATTGAGAATGGAAATGGGGAAAGTTTCAAACAGACAACAACCCGACCATAGAACAGACAACAGCAGAAGGTCACCAACAGGTCTTCAATGCAGCGAGAAATTCCCGCACCCGGAGGCGTCCTTCAGCTGGCCCCTAAATAAATATATATACTAGTTCAGTGATAATGAACGCCATACTAAACTCCAAATTGTACACAAGAAACTAAAATTAAAAATAATACAAGACTAACAAAGGCTAGAGGCTCCTGACTTGGGACAGGCGCAAAAATGCGGCGGGGTTAAATATGTTTATGAGATCTCAACCCTCCCCCTATACCTCTAGCCAATGTAGAAAAGTAAACGCATAACAATACGCACATTAAAATTCAGTTCAAGAGAAGTCCGAGTCTGATGTCAGAAGATGTAACCAAAGAAAATAAACAAAATGACAATAATACATAAATAACAACAGACTACTAGCAGTTAACTGACATGCCAGCTCCAGACTTCAATTAAACTGATTGAAAGATTATGTCTGCATCATATGAATATCAGGCACAATCCTTCCCGTTAGGGGTTTAGTATCATACCATCATAACATATATGAGAAGAACATAACCCGTGTCATGCCAACAACTGGTTTTTAAATAATTGTGTTTAGTGCCGATGCAAAGACCCTATAAGTGAATCAATATTAACGCTAAATATGCAATCTTTAATGACCTGACAACAGTATCGTAACTATATCCCTTCTTAATAAGTCTATTTAAAGGTTTTGTTAGCTTCAGAGGTGAATACTGACATTTTTGTGCTTTATAAAGAATATTTCCATAAAAAATTGGATGTGAAATACCTGAACGTATAAGAAGTCTGCATGTTGAGCTATATTCACGAATGATGTCCTTATACCGATGATAAAATTTAGTAAATGTTTTGACTAGTTTGCGATATCGAAAACCCTGGTGTAATAACTTTTCAGTAATACATAAATTTATCTCGTTAAAATCTAAAACATTGTTACATACACGAGCGAATCGTGCAAGTTGAGATATATAAACACCGTAAGATGGTGCCAAGGGAACGTCACCATCTAAAAATGGATAATTAACGATAGGAAAATCTGAATTAAATTACTGAATTAAAAAAAGAGTCCAAAGATTTTTTGTCAGCTTTTTCCCGTTTTATCCATTTCAAACAGTAAGTATGGAGTGAGTCGTGGATGATATTACGACACTCATTCCAATTAATAATTGACGGGGGAGGATATTTAGGTCCTTTACTGAGGAATGATTTTAACTCTCGGTCTTGAACGATGTTAAGATCTCCTGTTATAACATGGGAAATGGGTCCATAAATGTATTCGGAATTACTGCAATTACATGAAGTAGGTGTATTTTCACTGATATTAACATCTTTACACAATTGACTATAATTAAACACAAATTTCCGGGTAGATTTCTTGTAAATATAACAAATAAGAGGGAGCTCAGTATTATCAAAATATCCCGGAATTTGTTCTTTAACAGAATGGTCGTTAAAATACCGGCAATATTTACAAAATCAAAACCTTTATTAACATACTTTATTTTAATAAACTGTTTTTTATGATCTTCAGGGCGATCAATTTTGGGAAACAGTTTAGAATAACAATATGCCATTATAATTTGAACGATTTCATACTTAGGACTGCTATATGAAATTGTGTTGCAATCCTCTAAAATTTTATTTAACTTATTAACCGGTAATGAACAGAGCTTTGTTAACAGATAATGTCTGCCGTTGTTTTTTGAAATAGAAATTAGGTCCGAAATATTGGTATGATTGGTCCGAAATTTTCTTTGATTGCGATTTTTTCTACGACCATGAGAACGGTTTTTACGAACAGTTTTAGAAACTATATCCAAAATGTTAACAGAATCGGTTCTTGATATATTACCAATTCCCATGATATTATCATTAAGACCAAGAGGGTAGACTGTCTGTATTTTTTTAATCCAATTTAATTCAATTATTTTCCGTGATCGTACAAACTTTGAATGAGATTCACCAGGCTGCTTATTTACTACTTCTAAAGGTTGAACTGCTAAATATTGAATAGGATGATTGTGCTTCTTAAGGTGTTGATAAATGATACTTTTGAATTTATTGGGTCTTTTAAAACGATACAGACGTTCTTGAGTGCGTTTAGATAAATATCGTCCAGTTTCACCTACGTACTGAATACCGCATCCCGGTTTGTTTCATGTGAGTAAATAAATAATACTGTTTGTTTTTCAAGTTATCTCAGTTTCAAAATTTAAAGAAAATATGCGACCATTAAACGTGGACCTTACCGTATTGTTGGTGGAAAGACGGGGACATGTAAGTCATTTTTTGGCATGACATTTATCGATAGAAGGGTAACCACGATTTTTATTGTTAAAAATGTTAGCGATGGTAGTATTTTTAGATAAGCGATTTTGAAGATTGAGACGTGTAGATACCTTTTGAACGAGTTTAGTATTTAATATTTTTCCATTTCTAAGCTTCATATTTGTTTTTTGTTTGTGAATTATATTAGAAAGGAGCAAAGACTGGCGTCCAGAATATGAACCAGCATACAATGAATTAAATTATGTAAAAATGATAAATCTGTTCGGCTAAAGATGTCAAACGCTATCCGTATTAATTACCAGAAAAAGAAAGGGTATATCAGGGTAGCGACTGACGTCTGACTAAATAGTAGAATGGGGCTGAATATTGAAATACTACTTTTTGATAAATATTCCTAAAGTAATGAACTAGAGAAGTTCTCGCTCGGACACACACTCCATAATCTAGTATATTATAAGAGCATAAACCTGAAGCACGGGGAGGCACTCTACTGTCTCCACACGGCACTAAAGACAAATGTCTTTTTGGTATTTTTCACCTTGCTTTCTCTATCATATAATGTGTCGAATCTCTGTGGCATCAGCTTTTAGAAACATTGTCTTCATTTATGGGTCTCTGACGACCAAGTTTAAATTGCAGAGATGAATGATTTAATTCGGAATATTCCCATATAAATGTTCATTCCGCTTTGAACTCGCGACCCCACAGACATTTTCTACTAATTATAAAAAAGAAGATGCGTTATGATTAATAAAACTGTAAAACGACAATTGTTCACTAGAGACCAGGTCACTCTACGTCAATTAAAGATGAGCAACTCTAACTACTTACTGCATAATTGTATAATACCTTAAAATTATCTTCCACATTCACATCATACTCTATATCACCGCTTGCAAGGATCCTGTTGTTTTGGGCAATTCCTCGTATAACTTAATTAGCAAAAAAAAAATGATTTTGTTCTAAAGGTTTCCAGTAGGCAGACACAAAATTAAAGTGTAATAAATTCAAACAAACAAGAATCTGACAATGCCAATGATACTCCCTTTAAAACATGTGATATTACTGCTTATTTTTCAATTGTATAATTGTGTAACTTATGGGTGACGTTTCATCCCCAGGGTATTACCATTCCAGTAGTAAGTTCCATCTATACTTTGACACACCAAATATCACTGATATGTTCATTTATTTTTTAAATTTAATGTTTTATAAATTTTTGAATTATTCTAAACATCAAGGTTTTTCTAACACCGGGTTTAGGGTGTCCAACTCGTATTTGGCACATTTTTTTTTCAATTTTGCGTTTTTTAATGGTTATTGTATTTGGTTTGGCTTTATCACTTTCGATTCGAATGCAGCTGATGAGTATAATGTACATTTATATGCTCAGGGACAATACAATGTCAGATTCCTGGGAAAATAGTCACTAATACTTTTTTCAGAGTCACAAGATACATAAATTCATAACATTTAATTCTTTAAACTTACCGAAATCAGCGTTACAGAATGATTTTTTTTGTGTAAAGTTACTACATCTACATCCATATGCCTCAGAAATGAAGTTCATCAACATCAGACAAAACAAAGTCACTATGGTTGTCTTCATGGTTATCCTGAAGGAAGACATACAAAATGTTTTCATCCTGCTATTGACCTTTCTACTATACATATACCGAGTAGCAGATAACATGAACCGAAAAACGTACACTAGACGTTTGTAGTCGCCTGGTATCCTGCTTCTGTTGCGAACGAACGGTTATGTACAAATTACCGTTTGCGTGACAGTCCAATTTGGAGTCCTCATTGCGGTCCGCGTTGAAGTCATGTCGATCTCATTAGCCAACAAATTTGATGGGAGAAAACTATACGTTTACGCCTAATGTTAAATTGCCGAATGAAACAATATTCGCACATTGAAGGAAATACAAAATTTAAAGGTACTTGCTACGTGATAGCAGAAAAGCTCGGCAAGCCTCACTTTTATCTCTGTTTCTAACGCTCTTCTAATAAGTTTAGTATTTTAGCATGTTTAGGTAGAAAGCATCAATACTTCATATATCAGATTTCAAATATCAGTTGTATTTTGGGTAAAACATCTAAATAGCTATTAAACAGTAAAAATAATAGTTATTGTTCTTTGTAATTTTAGATTAATAACAATAGTTAAAAAATAGTGACATAGTCGTTATACTAATATTTGAATTCTGGAATGTATGGTTTTTTTTGTGTTTTTTAGCAGTTAAAGTCATAATGAATTGAGTTTCCTGTAATTTTAATGTTATCGAAATTATTGAATCAATGCATTCATATATACTAAACCGAGTCCTTTATGTACGTTTTTTATATTATTACGAAACATATTATTCACAAATGATATATCATTCAGTGATTGTTAATCGGCAGCTAAGTACATTTCGAGTTTCTTACCAATGATTACCGGATCGCGACATTGATACACAGTCAACGCAGTGCATATGGAGCACGTAACAAATAAATAAGTGAATGAACAGAGCCATGATATTTACATTTTCCATGCGTTACCTTTTGTTAATTTAAGTTTTCTTTAACAGCTGTTAAATGATTTGTTGTATTACATTTGCTCTTTAAGAATCAGTTATTACTATTTACCTTCCAGTGTACAAATGTTGACATTCTTTCATCACGGTTTTCCCCTCGCATTTGCGCTGTGTGGTGGCCGAAGTTCTAACGAGACGTCTCGTAGTTAAGGTCACTGCATACGTGAACATATCGGATAATAAGTGTACGGGAAGACAATAATTAAATAGCAGTACAGTTAAGAAAATTTTAAGAATATAAAGGGTGTTTGTCTAAAAGAAAGTTCACGTACACTTGTTACAAAGTAAAACTTAGCTATTCAAGTATATAAAACATATTTATTTTTTAAATTTGAAGTTTCATATGATTTTCCTAAGAAAGTAGTAAAAAAACACATTTGTCAGCTTTGTGCATGGCGACAATATTTTGTTGGGTGAATTATGGTGAATTATTGACCTTCTACCATAACTAATTTAATGTGATACAAAAATGTACTAATGATATTTGACTGATGTGAATTGGAATACTGAAAACAATGACTGATTGACTGGAAGAAGACAGACGACAAGACAAGTCTAGTTTATATTGAACGAACGGTCACTCTGCAAGTGCTTAAAATACAATACAATACACAATATAATTTAATAGAAATACAATAAACACTAAGATGCAATATGAATACAATAATCAACACAATTTTTAACAATGATACATTTAAATTACTGAAAAATGTATCGTGTTAAGCAAAAACCACATTAAATATATATGTCCCGTTTCTTTTTCTTGGTGAATTTTGGTTTTTAATTACCATGCCTATCAATTCTGCAGAAAATATTTCTGAACTTTGATCACTCAAAATAAAAATTTGTGCTGAGACGAAATATTACTCATATTGCTTTTCAGGTGTTGAACATATAAATGAAATCACAAATAGCCAGCCACAATAGAATATAAATAGCAGAACTTAAAAAGCAGAAAAAAAATGATAGGTCCGTGTCCTTGTTTTTGAGATATAAGCCGTAGAAAATTTGGCGGGAAATGATTCTCTCTAGATCTTTCATAGAGTTAACATTGGCAACTTTATTCTTTCAAAAACTATGAAAAAATAACAAGGATTTTATAAGATTTAAGAAAATGGCTTTCTAATCTTTATTTAATGAAATTATGAAAAGAAAAGTAGGGTTTAACGGGCAAAATTATTATTGGCACTACATGGATAAAACTAGAATGTCCGAATTTCTGACAAAAAGTCAAAAACAAGAGTAGCAAACATCCTTACCATTTAAAATACAAACTTTGATTGATAAGACAGAAGAGAAATATACTTTGTTACTTGCAGATTCTTTTGATTATTTGAACCCTTAATAATGCTTTGAAAATGTAACAATCACGCGCTACATTTAGTATTTAAGAAGCTTAGACAATTAATTGACTCTATTAAATTTAGAGATAATCAGTTTCTGAATGATTTACGATATTAAATTTCACTGAATGTAATATAAATCAACTTTATACATGTACTTGAAATATTAAATGGGCATCAACTGTCAAATTCCTGTCCACCGATATGACCCAAATTTTAAAATTGTATTCATAAAATACTATAACGTATATCTTAATTGCAAAAAGTCCAAAAGGAACAATGTATCATCATTTCGTACGTATTTTTGACCTCACGCCACCTTATTATCAATCGAGATCGAGATTGCTTGTATAAGAATGATATTTTTGTAGGCAGGATCAGTCAACAAAGTGTTTATTCGCAATGGCTCCCTTATTCTACTTTTCAAAGTTGATATGTTTTTCTTCTTAATGAATAAACCACATAATGGACACATGCGCATCATTTGCACTAAATGTCAAATCAAAAGGTTCCATAAATACGGATTTAAATGAGTTGAATTGTTGACTTGTACGGCAATAAAGGCAACAGTAGTATACCGCTGTTCAATAGTCATAAATCGATTAAGCGAAAACAAATCCGGGTCACAACCAAACCGAGGGAAACACAACAACTAGAAGAGGAACACAACGGAACAACAGAAACAATGAACTGCAACAAAAATAAACGTAAACAATAATATATCATCGATATTTTCTAAGCTTATTTAGACGAAATTGAACCAAATTTATTGCAAATAGCGGAATATAATTTCTATATTCCGCTTAATGAATATTTGAAGAAAAAACATCATGTTTTAATCTGTTGTCTTACTCGTATTAAACGCCGCTTTAATTAATTATCAAAATGTGTGTACCTACCTGGAAATAGACAGGCGATAACAATAATGAAGTTTGTTAACTGAAAAATACTTTGCAAGTGACTACAAATGCCACAAAACATACCAAAGTCATGTGACTTTATTTCCCGGTGAGGTACGGTACAGGTTTATTACTTGATTTGACAAAGACCGTAATAAGTGAGACACCTTTACAGTCCTCATTTGAGATCACAAAAATCTGTCGCAAGATGTTAACGTTGTATAAGCGTTTATTGAAATGACTGAGGGTTTATCATTGTTACGTAAGAAAAGCTTAAGAACTCTGTTCAGCTGTGACCATCTATTATTTATCAAAAGTTTTATTCAAAAACAGATTTCCGCCTTTGAAAAAACTTAATAGTTATTTACAACACAAAAAGCTTTGCATACAAAAATCTGGTTTTTTTTTTAAATCGAGATATTTATTTCTTTAATCAATTTGTCATTAAATTATTAGATTTATCATTTGCCCATCAATTTATTTGTAAATGGCATGTTAAACAAACAGGTATGTAAACTGTCATCCTATAACATATATCCTTCCCCCCGAGATTGTATTTTTATTTCAAAAACAAGATTGCAAACCGTAGATATACCATAGACATATAGGATGAAAGCATTGTATCATGATCAGCCATTGTTTAGGCTGATTGATAACTGTTTCTAGAAAAAAATATTTATATGGAGTGCAAGGCGATTGATATCTTTAACTGTGGCAGTTCCAAATATGCTTTTTGAAATTAAAAAAAATAACATCTGTAGCTTTGTATCTTTCATTCAATATGTACATTTTCTTATTGGAACAAGTTTGTGAATGGTATCAACAGTTTTATTTACATTGGATGATAAATGTGCCCGCACTACAGATAATGGGATATCGCATGTTTGAAAATATAAAAGTGATGATGAACAATATCACCTAAGATGTGTTGTTCATCTTCTGATTTCCTTAGATTTGGAACATGAAATGTGTTATCAGAATTTTTGTGCAAAAGAGAGGCGAAAGATATCAAAGCAACATGCAAGCACACATGTTGGAAAAAAACTGGCAATGCCATGGCAATTAACGAAAATAGACCACCAACAACACTACACAAAACACAACATAGAAAAACAAAGGACTGAGTATCACGAACCCTACCAAAATCGGGGATGATCTTAAGTGCTCCGAAATGATAAGCAGATCCGGCTCCACTAGTGGCACCTTCGTGTTGCTCATGTAAGTACGAACCCATGATAATTCTAATCCGATAAGTCACATTCGGGACAACAGAACATATTCGTCGTCATCTGTAGAACAAATATTCCATAACGGTCAACCAAATCGTGATGGCTTCCGTAAAATTTTTGAAGGGATGATTTCAACATTACGACTTAGAATTCTTGGTTTAATAGCTTCCTTGTGAGCAACAACAGACTATTAAGGATATCAAAAATGAAATATGTCTTTTTGGAGAAAACAACTCCATAATATCTGAGCTGCACACTTTGCCTCGTTGGCTCAAATTGGTGAAAGCAAAACAGCAATACCCAGATAATTGTGGCATAACTTGAAGCGCCTAACAAAACCAATTTAGATTTTAGTAGGTAATGTGTACATGTGTGGTAATAGGGGCAACTAGTTCATTATAGCACTATCAACATGAATTTACGCATCTTTTTGACACCATTGCACATTCTTAATAAAAGAGGAAGAGATGGAACTATACATGATCTAAGATATGCAGTTACGATGAAAATCACATCATGTTGAAAGTAACATCAGATTTGAGAGATATTGAGTGTGATTGATTAAAATGATGAATCGTACAGATAAACAATTGAGATTTGTTATGCTATAAACAAATACTTTACACATTTGATATCAACCAATATGACTATTGACTTAAAATATAACATATATAACATTATGATCTTACACTGGTCAAGTTGATGACGACCTATGAGTTCCTGTAAAAGACAATGCCGTTATTTGAATAATAAGTTGAAACAGTATTGTATTCACGCGAATTGAATTGGATTGAGCAATAGGCCAATCCTATGTAAGTCCTCCCCATGATAAGTCGAAATGATAATTACCCATGATTTGTTAGGCGACTAAAAAAATATCTACTACTAGTCGGAATGAGAACGTTCCATAATTTGTAAGGTGAACCCAAAAAAAGACAATGACCTACGACTGGTCGAAATAATATTGAGCAATGACAGGTCCTGAGATAGATAAAAATCACCATGACCCAGAACTAATCCATATAAACTAGGGATGTCAACTCGGTGAACAATTACTAGTCGAGTTCTCGTTGGTTTTATCAAGCGATACTCGATTACTCGTTCGGAAATATATCTTCAACACAGAAACACAAAAATACGTACTCTATATTCAGTGGGTTGTTGTTCAACGGACGAAAAACCATCTACATAAGTATCTAGGACAAAGAATTACACGACATAATGAATAGCTCATTAACTACAACTACTTATTAAGTAAAAAACAATAATCTGATAAATATAGATTAAAGAACATATTTTATAAAATGTTTCAAGGGAAACCAAATCAATCAAGTGTAATGAGTACAAAAGCATAAGGATTAGAAGTTTAACTATTCACTGAGGGTCACCAAAGGATGTAACGAATTTGTTTTATTGGGAAACACTTTCTTGTCGGTTAGGTATACATGGTATATACCTAATGTATTCTAACATATATTAGACCAAAGACTGGTCGAAATTACAGTACCTTACATCTGATAGACATGCAAATGACCTATAGCTGATCGATATATACTGACTAATTATTGGCTCGATAATCTTTGACAGAACAATAAGGACTTTAAACTTAACACAAAAGAGTACATTATATATGACATTGATTGGCAGAACAACAACAAAAGGCTGAAAACTTTGGAAGAAACATGTGGATTTAATCTTGAGAAAGAACATCTCATTTTTGTTGCAACATCTTTTTATGATTTGTATGTGTGATGAGGGGGTTTTACTTGCAATGTAAAATTGTCCATCAAATTACTTATGTAGCTTTGCGGACAATCCTTTGGGAACCTTTTGGGTATATAGTAAGAACTGGTCTGGTAATTCAAAGGAAGGCAATCCACAATGCAATTTTGATACTCCAGTGCATGTGTAAAGTTTAAGAATTAGTAGGCAAGAAAACCTCTTTCTTAGTAGGATTCATGATTAGCATGAGAGACATATTTCTAGAGACAAGTGTCGACAGCTAATGCAAACTTAATAGAGATTCCAAAATGAAAACCTTACTTTGACTCCTTTTGGCTCTTATAGGAACTTCAATTTGAGAAATGTGGAATATTGACGGACACGATACTTTTTGTTTAGCTAGAATTAATTTCAAGTGCTATATGACAATTTGTCCTCTTTAAAGAATAATTAAGGAATCAAAATCAATCGAGCAGGGTGCTGTTGTCTCACATAAAATCATTCCCTAGTATTATTCTTTGTTGCACATTATTTAAGATATGAAGCTTCTGTTTATTTGTAACAGTACCTAGTGTGACGTGTAGGATTTCAACTCCCAACATCTTAAGTACCTCACCACCAACACACACAGCTACGGTTTATTACATTTGTAATTCTTAATGTCTTAGTTATTTAGTAAGCTAACAGAATAGCAGCTGAATAAAGGACTGATGTCTACTAAACAGGTTACCAAATTGCTATTTACACTAGCTAGAACATAATTTTTAGTTATATGAACTAACAGTAAATTTGAGCAATACTATTTCTTAAAGAGATTTGGGTGTTGTTAGCTTTTGGGACTCATTTCACTATCCTACCATTTCCGTGTGGACACATTTGTTTGTTTAAATAGTGATTAAGATTATAAAACAATGTTGACGGCTGTACCCCTATTTTGGACATTTTAACCTATTATATCTGTTTGTTTTGTTTACACATTATTGTCAATATAATGGAATTGTATGCGACTGTCGTACAATTGAGAGGTTTTACTTGGTATAAAGCCAGGTTTAAACCATCATTTTCTACATAGGGAAATTCCTGAACCAAGTCAGGAGTATGACAGTTGTTTTCCATTCGTTTTATCTTTTGATTTTGCCATTTGATACGGGACTTTCCGTTCTGAATTTTCCTTGGAGTACGGTATATTTGTTATTTTACTTTTTCCTAAGTGTGATGCGTCCAGCTGCATCATTTGTTCATTTTGTTTTTCATGTAGAACAAACTCGATTTTTTTTCAAAATTGGTTTTTCAATTTTCAATTTGTAGATAATACTTCTTTAAATTCTCCATTTTTTACTTTTTGTATCTTCATTTCGTTAAGTAAACTATTTTTGAAAGTCATTTTATGGATGTATACGTTCGCACTGTGTGTGATATTGACTATACATGTTTTACACGGCTAACAAGTTGTAATATGAAATGAAAAAAACAGACGTTTAAAATATGTGAAATAAAGTTGTCAATATTGGTCAATGAAACATGTTCCACATCGATCAATTTTCATTTTGCCAAACAATTTCAAAAAAAGGAAGTGATCAGGACATGAGAAATTTCATATGAATGAATATTTTTGAAAAATGAAAAGTAATCCATGACGTAGTATTATTTATCAATGTTTATGTCTGGCGAGAAATCTACGAATAGAAAAACTGTTGTATTCTAGGGAACATTATAAAATTGGTTAGATGAATTTGTTATTTACAAAAGGATGTTAAAATGTTCTGTTAAATGTGGTCGACAATTTTCCGGTTGAATTGTTTCAAGTAGATGTCTTTATCCTAGTTCTATGTCCAACAAGTACAATTTCAGACGTACACACATATACACAGGAATTATGATGTATTGCATTTGTAGCAAATTAAAGAAGTTAAACAAATAAAACAAATATGCACTTAAGTAATAAATGTTTAGTTCGATTCTACAAGTAACTTAGTTTACAAGGTACACTTTTGTATCATGTATGTCGTAGAATATGGATAAATGTTTATTTAGCTGCAGTATATTGACATAATTTTCAGCTGATTAGACATATAGAGAAGCAATTGAATGTTTTCCTAGTCATCAAAAGGACAAGGGTTTATATATCATGCAATCCTCGAATGTTATATTAAACTGCGGCATTTTGGAACAATTAAGAATATCACTGCCATTACATTACAAAGTATGTTATATTCACAATATCAGTCATCCTTCTTGTAATCATAATGCCATAGCTGTTAAAACATCGTATAGCAGGAATCATTGAAATAAGTAATACTTTATATCAGTTAATTCCTAACAAAGTCCAATTAAACGACACAGAAAGTCAATTTAAAAGTATATGAATTAAGAATGCTAAGAATAATAGACTGAACATTTATGACTGGATATTAATATTGCACTACATAAAACATGAGACTGATCATTGGCAGTCGAGTTCTAACGGGAAAAAGGTCAAATCAAATATATAATGAAATTGACGATCATTAAAAACCAAACAAAAAACAAATCCCCAAACAGTCTTGCCGAATCTGGCTAAACCATATTTACCTGGTTGTAAAACTTTAGTGTTTCAAAAGATTTTAACATTTTATAAATAGTAAATGCACAGAGAACGAAGGTACCAATGATATTGCATAGGTGACTGGTATTTAGCGATGTGGTATACCCATATGAAAATCTCGCTGTGTCTGTTAAGTATGGATATTCATTATCAGCGAACATTTGGGAAACATTGTAAAAGCCATATCAACCATAATTGATGACATTCTAAATCAGTGGATGGAAGCTTTTAACCCGTACGAAAATGAAAAGAAACGAGATGTCTAATACATTTCTTTCAAATAAAACATATTGCGCATTTATTCAAATATATTAAGACCAATTTTCTTGAGAGTTTTACTTGTTTTCGATTGGTAACAATGTTTTCGAAATTTTCAAATTTGTCATTCAAGAGCTACATTGTATCGATCTTATCCGATATATGCATAGGTCAAGTAGCCAGTCTGCTATTGAAAATGAATATCAATAGAATACCAAAAATAAAAAAGACAAAAGTAGCATTGATACATTTCTAGTATGCAAGGAGGAGCAAACGTGTCATATAATGTGACCTATATTTCAAAATGGTATAGAAAAAAAATCATATCCGAACGACATTATTGACAAAACTGGGTTTTTTTTACCAAAATATAGTATGGAAAATGTTTTAAAATGCTAAACACCTGTATGCTGAAAACTGTGTTGTATTTGACAGATGACAAAAGAGTTTATACAAACCATGCATTCGCGAACGTATTTAACCCCGCCACATTACATATGTGACTGTCCTAAGTCTGGAGCCTGTAATTCGGTTGTTGCCGTTGGTTCATGTTTGTCATATTTGTTTTTTGTTAACTGTTGTGTTACATAAATGGTCGTTACTTTTATCGTCTGAATTATTGCCTGTTTATAAAGCCTAACCTTACGGTATGGGTTTTTCTAATTGTCGAAGGCCGTACGGTGACCTATAATTGCTTCCATCCACGCCATTTGCACTTGGGTAGGCAGTTGTCTCATTAGTTATATTACCACATCTCCTTAACTGCGGTTATGAATTGTACAATCCAAGAGTTGTGTTTTAATGTCATCAACATATTTTTGTCAACTTAGATTGTTGTTGTAAAGTGTGATGGGCCTATGTTTTTAATTCTAATTTTCTATATTCCTGATTTTTCTATAATTTTTTACAGCGTATGGTACATGTCATGTCTTCGATCTAGGCTTTATCAGTTAAATCAATGACGAAAACGTATTTATTAAAGCAAATATGATAATTCAATGTAAGTATAAATGGTTGATTTTCTTGTATTGTATATACTTTGCTGGCTGTGTCTTCAATATTTGAATATAGATATAAGCAACAGTAGTTAATCGATTATCAAATTTCATACAAAAACTGAGTACATCTAAGAGAGACCGGCTGCGTCTATAAGGAAATCATCTACCACTTCGCATGCATCTCCCGGCATGCAAATACAAACTCAGTAAGATTGTAACAATGGGAATGAAACACAGTAGTTATTTTTACAGGTCAGATGAACATTCTGGTATCTAAATAAAGATCTGAGTCCGCGAAAATATGTTGCTAGTGAATTTAGACACAGACGAATAGTATCGGTCAACCTAATCGTGACGGTGAGTGCAAAACATATGTAAATGAAATAAGACTTTATAATTTTTTTTTTTGCGTACGCAACCCGTTGTCATATTTACTTTCATCAAGAAGGATCAAGCTTAAGTATTTGAAAGCAAGAGATGTAAATATACGTAGACATGTTAGGAGCTATATATCAAGAAGTCATGTAGTTTCGACTTCAGTCGTTCTCGGTCATAACTCTGTAATACATTAATCAGGTTTTCTTAAAGGAGCAAAACCTTGTTATGACTCTGTATAGTGTACATATAAACGAGTGCAAAGTATGAAAGAAATATGTGAACGCCATGAGAAGAGGCAAAGGTTATGTTACTGCAGATAAATGGGAAGTCATTACGTTTGTCTAATATTCTAGTTCAAAGTCGTCATTTTTGTCAATATTGAGGAAAATATTGAGGAAAATATCACGATATGAAGCAGGCCATCTAGTTTTTGTATTATCACTAATGTCAGATTCACTAGGATATATGCGATTCAATCATTTTCTGAATTGTGGGTTATTGGGTGACGGGACATCATCAATATATCTGAAAGTAAAAATAAAGGAATTTGCAAATAACCTTTTATTGTCTTTGAGATGGCTGTGTATAAATTTGGCTTCACTTTGATTGAGTTCAAAAACAAGACTTTCAGCATGACTGCACAATTAGTATTAAATGAAATACCGACTCTCTGTTGAAATATAAACAAATACGATATAAAAATGGTTTTTTTATGTTTACTCTGCAACATCAATAGTGAATTTAATTTTGTATCGCAACGATAATTCAACAAACCATCCGTTTGTGTTTTGTGGTTCACGCTGCTGTATCTCTAATCTGTTCATTTTTTTTCAATTTTCTAAATACTTACGATTTTCTACCCCAGGAATAGATTACCTTCGCATGTATTTTGTGAAACCTTTCGGAATTTTGGGGTCCTCATTGCACCTCAACTTTGTACATTGTTAATCATTTTAAAAGTTTTTGATTTGAGCGTCACTGATTGAGTCTTTTGAAGACGAAACGTGTGTCTGGCATAAACAATTTTAATTTTGATATCTATAATGTGTTTAATTTGTAGTGTTGTATGACTATCATTATTATTTTGGCCATGCTATAGTATATTTTTCTTCAACGTTTGATTTTGTTTTGCCCTATTGATATCATCGTACTTTTTCTTTCTGTAATTAATAGTGAACCAATTTTTATCTGAAACGGTATTTTTTATCTGAACAGCTCTTAAAATGGAACTATAAATTATTTCATCAATTCATTTTGAGACTTATCCAGGACTGTTCAGATAAAATGCTAGCAGTCAACTGGAATATGTTCAGTCTATGTTCAGTCCCTTCAGTAGTTGTTATATACCTGTAAAACATCATACTAGAATGTCTGAAACGCTACTAAACAGTACTAATTTGCGTTAAAGACTAAAAGACGGCAACATTAATCTGACAAATTGAGCTTTCATATACGATCATTATTCAACATTTATGCGTGCAGAACTTTAATGTATTTGAAAACAATTCTTTTTAAAATCATTTATTTCTTTTGCAACTATAATAAGTTATTGGTGCATTTTACTTAATTCTAATCACACTTTTTAGCAAACCATCCGCTTTTGAGTTTATGCTGTGTGCCATATTTAATGTTCTGCCATTTCTCATTCCACAGACAGCTATTTGTTTCGTATATTACTCCATATCGTGATCTCTTTATAGTTCCTGAAAAATAAATAGTTTCATTCGTTATATATTTGTGTTAGATTGTTTCCTTGTTTCCTTGTATTGTTGCAAAGAATTTCCCGTACCCTATGTATCTGTATGGTTTTAAAGAATAAAACCTTAACTGTTTTATATTCGTTTTCCTTACCCATGTTATAATAAATTTCTGTTTGCAGATATCATAGAGCAAATGCTAAAATTTTCAATTTATCACCCAACAACCAAAGGTTGATAGTTAGTATATGTTTCCTAAAATGGAATGTTCTATACTTTGTAAAAACCTATCATACTGCGCAATTGTATAAACGTTTCAAATGAAATTTAGATGTAGACTTATGCTTAAAGTATCATGAACTTTTGTTTTCGTATTTCGTATTATTATTTGCGACTGTTTTTTGTTTTGTTTATTAAATTGATTTGTTTATTCTTAATGTATTTATGATATTTGAGCAACAGTAAACTACTGCTGCCTGTCATTTATCATCAATGTAATACACAGGTCTTTTCGTCATCTGAAACGCTTTTACAAATGTACCTCGTATAAGCCAATGAAGCAATATCATTACAGAATAGATAAATAAATTCACCTGAAATTAAATATTCAACTCCTTTCTGAAATCTGAATCCACATACATCTCTATCGGTTCGAACTTTAATTACATTTGGAACCTTTTTCTGTAAAATAAGGAAACAAAATAAAAAGAATAATAATGAAATTAATAAGGTGCGTTTTCTTACAAATTTTGAATGGACCTGTTTCTTTGTACATAATATATTGAATCCTTATGCGTTATATTCTTGGAATATGTGCATGTTTTTGACTGCAACGTACGACAACACACTATCAATAATAAAAATAAATATTTAGATTTTGAAAAATTCATTTCATTAAGTTCAGATTGATCCAATATCTATGCCCGGCTTTTAAAGTAAGGACACTCAGAAAAAGATAAAAATGTACTGCATTCCTACTGATATGCACAAGGTTAATGTAAAAAATTAGAAATACTCATCTAAGTATTCAATCTCGAAAACATTTTCAACTATTGACCGAACAACATTAGTTTTAGAATGCACATGAGTGAATTATATCTGTTATCTGTTCACGATTTGAATAGTTGTGGATATTTAAAGTTTTTCAATGGTTATTCTATAAACATCCTTGTACTTTTATTGACATTGTTTTGACAAATGAATAAGGTTGTATAATATTGTCAGTCTACTTTGGTTTCATAATAACGTTATAAACATGTTGAAATAAACCTATAACGAGATGTTTCAAGAAAGAATGATAAGAGCCATTATTTTGCTTATGAAATTGCAAAAAACTGTAAAATCAACAAAGCACGTATTTTAGGTTAATTGTTTTGATAAATGAACAGGTTATAGAATCTGGACAATTGATTGGAGAAATATCATTTGCGATATCACTTTGATGTCATAAAGATGTTAAAACTGACATTCATGACCTAAACTAGTCATTTCGGACAAAAGATATGATCAAAAGGCCTTACCCCAAAAAACAATTTACACACATTACAATCTTGGTAGAATACAACTTGCAGCATAATTTCTTTTAGTGTAAAATAATGAGAAGATCTCAACACGTGGTTTTTTGACAAAAACGCAACAAAATGAAAGAAGTTTGAAGGCCTAATGCAAATATATTTTTTTTTAAGATTGATAGACTAATGAAGGATGTTATTTGGTTAATTGATAATGTTTGCGGATTTGTATAGTTAAAGGTTTCAATAAGTAACCTGATCTGGTACAACTATTGTGTTATACACACACACTCTAAATATGCAAAGACAAATATTGGAATTTTTGAGGTAAACACAAAATTTCATATTTAAATTGCGAAATAATGCTATTACTGCAGTTTTAAAGTATGTACTACATATAAGACGTTTAAAAGCCTAAATCAAATATGTAAGTCAAAACTTATAAATAAGATGATAATTTCTGACATCTTAGGAGGATATAAGCTGCAACTTTATAGATTAATATGAACTTGTATTATCGAATACATCGGAACAAACAAATTATTGCCATATTATAACCTTTCTGCAAGTATTGTAAAAAGTCATTTGATATACCAGGCTTATTATTTGGTTAGCCAGACGCACGCTTCTACATAAGCGCGTAAATCAAATCAGGTTAAAGGTCAAATAAAAGATAAAGTTGAAGAGCTTTTCAAAATGAGCAAGAATTTGTGTATGAAAATGTCAACCATTAATCTAATATACTACCTTGAAATTAGCATACACTTGAACTTCCGATTCCTCTTTTTTATGTTGAAATTCTGGTAAGGTCCTCCCGCCTGTAACTTTTCCTCGTATAACTTTAATAAGAAATAAGATTCTATGAAATTATTCAGGCCAAAACCTTATGCAAATACCCTAAATACAGCGTAACCAAATTAAAATAACTTGGAAATATATGTCATCTTTCATCTCTGATTAAAACAAGATAAACTTTGAATATACATTGAAGTTCAGCAGTATTGAGAGTAAATACTGTCATTCTGTCCTTTGTGATTAACATGTACAATGACCATACAAATCTCCCATTATTATACATTAAATCTATACATTACAAAAACGTTGATAGCGAACGATATATAGGTTGCACTTCATTAATACAGCTGTTTCACAAGCCACGCCTCTTTTGGGGAGAGAAATAATATTAATAGATATTTTGATTTGTTTACGTACTGTCTCCCAGATAGGATATCTATGTTTCATCTCATAGAGAAATAACTTAATAATGTTACTAGTATAAAAACACAAGGTACCGGTAAAAAAATAATTCTGAGGCAGACCAAAAATAAAGGTAGGGGTAGTACAGACTTTTAGTATAAGTTTAAACTCTAAGAAGTCCGGTCATATAAATGTTGAAAATATGCCGCACAGCCCTATGTTTTGACCTTTGAATAAAAAAGTAGTGCATATCAACTTTCCGTTCTAGGATATAATTTTTTACGAAACTTCATAGTAAACGTTGCACAGCTTTAGCCGCAAAGGGAGATCCTATGGGAAATTGCATTGTCTATATTTACAGAAGTGCAACCTATATTGGGTGAAAAAAAGAGAACATATAGTATTTTACAAATCTGGTTTATCTCAGAGATTTTAATCAAATTTACTCAAATATAAAATTTGATGAATATTTCATGAAGCTTGAGAAAATCCAGCCTTAAATATAATGACTCAGCATAAACTCACAGTTTACAGTATGCATAGTATACTTAAAGCCCTGAATGCAAAATAAATTCATAATATATGCATATTTGTAATTTAAATTGTTTAGAAGTGCTTATATTTACTCTTCGCAGTCATTGAAACTCATAGATCCTTGATGAATATTGTTGTTTGGTAGTTTTTGTCCTGTCAATAACCCAAAAGTAAGCCGTAACACCTGAATTTGTTTTTTTGTGACCGCAGCAAAAATTAATACAAGCTAGAAATACAAAAATAACCCAATAAAACTTACAATAATGTGTTCTGTCATAAATATGTACTAACTATTCCGTATTCACAAAACAGCAGGATAATTTAGCAAATTTGAGGCCCCAGTGCATAAAACCAGAGAAAAATGCTTACCCCCCCTGGGTCATAAAACAGATAATTTAACCTGTAAATGCTATGATTTTATCATTTTAAAGGTCTTTTGTATATAAAACGATAACTGTGCTTGGAAGTTATGCAAAAAACAGATGTTAGGAGTCAGTTCTATAAAACTTTTAGTGAATTCATACATCAGACTGGTAACTTCATAAATACAACTTTCGCAAATATGGCTTTGTTTAAACACTTTAAGTTCATGTATTAGCTAACTGATGTTAGAAAATTGGTAAGAGGTGATATTGTTGTAACAAGATTTCTTAACTGACCATTTGAGGCAGAAATTGTGAACTTTTATTGACAAATAGGCATACAGTAAGATGTGGACTGGAAACAGAGACATGATTGGATACTTTATATAATCTAGAATGTTGGAGTGATTAACTACTAACCTTTACATTTATAGAATTCTAAAATGCTTTCAATTTGTTATCAGAATAGTTTTAAATAGGTTCTAGCCATTTCATCTCAGCAAACATGCATATAGGGTAAGATGACAATATTTAAAGTCTTGTTTTTAAATTCTTTAAAAATTTAAACAGGGGTGGTATAAAATGTACTGTAAAAGAAAAGTTTGAGAATATGCAGTAATTTCGTTAAGGCTATAAATATTTCTGATAAATAAGTATTGTTGTGAGAAAAAGTGTTTTTCAAGAGTTTTCTATTTGAATAAATGTTACCAGTATAAAAACACAAGGTACCGGTGAAAAATATATTCTGAGGCAGACCAAAATAGTAGGGGTAGTACAGAATTTTAGTATAAATTTAAACTCTTAGAAGTTCGGGGAATATAAATGTTGAAAATATGTCGCACAACCCTATGTTTTGACCTTTGAATAAAAAGTAGTGCATATCAACTTTCCGTTCTAGGATATATTTTTTTACGAAACTTCATAGTAAAAATTGCACAGCGTAAGCTGGAAACGGAGTTCCAATGGGAAATTGCATTGTCTATATCTATAGAAGTGCAACCTATAGTCGGGTCGTCAGTGTCTTTGACGAAACATCTTTATAAAGATTATACTTTTTCAATAAAAATGGGAACTGTAGATACAAATATCTTGTTTAAGGTCATAAACAATCTAACTTTTGAAGAAAAAAAACGCACTGATTACATAGACAAATGCAACGACGAAACATGTATGAATATGCTGAACGTGATGATCGAATACATTCACTAGTAAAGTATTTTGATCTGAAACGGGCATTTTGTTGTAAACAGCTCTAATTATAAGACTGAACAATAATTTAAGTTATCAGTCAATTTTTAGACTTATCCATTGGGTTAAATTAAATGACGCGTGTTACGTAAATATTGAGATAGGTAAACGCCATACGATATAGCAGAGGGTATGTTACAGCTGAAAAATGGAATATTGATAATAGTAAAGTTGAAGTAATTAATGTTTTTAGTCATCCATCGTTGTTTAGTAAACAGTACAAGATATGATACATACCTTCAAATTAGTATCCTTAATCTCGAGTTCACTGTGATTTATGACAAATGTGTACTCATTGAAATGGGAGTTATTGAGTGACAAAACATCATAAAAATATTGAAATTAACGTTGCAAGATGCAATTTTGTTTTTGAGAAGGTTCTGTATGAATTCTGCTTCAAATAAGTACAAAAAGAAGTCGACCAGTAGTGATGCACAATTAGTACGTACTATACCCATTGGAATACCGACAGTCTGCTGACATACCAGTCCAATAACCTTAACAAGTACGGTGTTGATCATTAAGTCCAGCAAAATTGTCGTTTTAATTGTGCATATAGCTTTTCTGTTCAATTCCCTTTTTAGCATTTTGACTTAGTGTGCTGCAAACGGTATTGCAATATTTATATTTATATATATATTCATACTTACAAGACTTACACACTGTGTTGAGTTTTTTTCATGGATAGATTTTAATTTAGAAGCATTCAAAACATGTTACACTTCCTCTATATATCATTCTGACTCAGTCTGAGCTGCTAGATATTTGCTCTTATTCCTTTATGTTGCTTGCTTGCAAAACCCAACGATTAATAATTATCGAGGGGACTTTGTTTTATCTAATTATGTGCTTTTAAACATAAAACATTTATTGAATTGTAAATGTATAGTTATTCAGAAATGAACATAAATACAATAAGATTAAGTTTTTATTCTCTATTTTATTTTTCTCGCAGTTTTATGAATTTGAATATCCCTTGGGTATTGTTCGCCTTTCTTTGTTGTAGACTGTTATCTGTCGTTTTGTTGTTTTGTTTTTTTGGTTTTTTTTTTTATGATTTGTCTGTATCTCTTCGTCTTATGAGTGTCAATTCTCCCCTCGGTTATCCCGCTTTTGTTCATGGTATTGACATCTACGTCCTGGACTTATGTTTAAAGATAGTAAAATACACTTCGTCATTCGTGTACATCTTGATAATGTTGTTCTAATTTCAGAATTCGCTGATGATGATAAATCTTTAAAGGCCATCATTATTTTTTTGCAAGTTACTTTAATCGTTGTGTTGCCTTCTCGTTATTTACAAATCATCTCTTTTGAATCTTTTTTACATAAAAACATGACAAGGCAATTATGATAATAATCTTCCTTTTTGTCTCTTTATTCCACATATTTTACATTTCATTTACATGGAATGCAAACTAATATCCAACTCTAGTGTTTAGTATCATTTAAAATTATGAAAAGCCTTTCTTTGTTAACAATAACGAATTAGATAATATTTAAACTTACCAAAAGTAGCCCTACAGAACTTCTTTACATTTGTTTCATAATTTCTGCATTTTTGGCATCCACCAAACGCCTCAGAAATTATACTGATTATAACAAGACAAAAGATAGTAACAATAGTTGGCTTCATGGTTACTCTGAAAAAAGAATATTGAATGTCAAATTGAATAGCAAAATGTTCTGCGTCTATTGAAAACATGCATAAGCTTTACACACAGAAAACAAAATTACAACTTTTTTCCATATCTGCTATATATGATATTTTCTCAGAATCTTTCTCCTAATGATGAATACCAATCGAGGAATAGGGCAGCTATGTTAATTGGGTGTATCTATTTCTATTTATCACTTATTGGTACGCAGAACTGAGATGTAAAGAAGTCGAAATGAAAGTGCTGAATTACTTTCTTAATGTTTTAACATTACGACAATAACGATCGATAAGTCATTCGATAAATTTGTTCCGTATAAGTAAAGTCTTACATCATAATCAGATACCATCGGCAAACGATTGAAATATCTTCTTATTCACAATTGAGCAATAAGTAAAGTCGTGGTGGACCCGGGATGATTAAGAGCTTGAAAAATGGGGTGGACACCTGTCTAGCATATCTAGTGTGGCTTAGAAATCTATTTTGGTATTATAGAATTCTTTGATTTTAATCTTAATCTTTCCAATTTTTCAATGTGGTTTCATGCTACATGCGAGCAAGCATTTCATAGCGAGAAATTTAACTTCTGTTGATGCATGTACCTTTCATAATATCCCTCAGAAATCGTGTAGTGCCCTTACTTAATGTTACGAGCCACACGGCAATGATGAAGCTCGTTCATTTATCTATTTTGAAATTTCATATGTTTGGTCCTTACATATTGATGCTTGTAGGTGTTAAAAATAAACTCTTCATATTTACCAGGATTAAACTTTTGTACGTCAGTTGCGTATTTTGTGTTTTTCTTTCAAAAGACAACCTGCAAGTTTATCGTTATGTATTAATTGTATAGTGTAAAGTTGGTTGCAAATCTAGTGTTATTTACATTGACCGATCACTATTGAATTTATATTTGTAGAAATACATATTATCAAAAATTCATCTTTATTTCAAATTATCAGTCTTACTTACTATATAAAAATCGATATCCGCCGTTTAGAAAATGTTTGATACCAACTAAAAAGATAAAACAAAAGTGTCGTCATCAACCAAAATAGATGAAAACAACACTTTATACATTTCGTGCGACCACAGCTCTTTTCTCGGTTTACCTTTATCAGGACCACACTCAAAGCCGAATAGTTGAAGAACCAAATTACTTGAAGAGCTATATTTCCAAAAAGGACCTCAGAATAATAGCCAAGGTCAACTTTGACTGAAGAAGTTGAAACCTTAGTTTCTAAATAATTAAAAAATGTATAAACAGACATAAAGGTTGAAATCAATTTGTTGATTTGCGTACAGAAGGTAAAATTATGGAGTTAATTGATAAAAATGTGGAAGTGTAAAACAAAGGAAAAAGTTGAAAAAAGACGCAAATTATTTTGTGAAATTGAAAATGTGGATGCCATCTTTTTAGATATAAAACAGAATTCCAACTCAACATTGAAGTATCACAAATATCTTACCTTGTTCAAGATGATGTTTTTTTTTCGTTTTGTTTGTGGGTGTTTTAACGTCTATATATATATACAAATGACCCGGAATCTGTGATGATTACCCTCTATTTATCATTTCTTAAAAAAAACAATTACTAATTGTTTTGCGTCATATGTTTGTGAAAAACATGCTATTGTCATAATCATTTTTTAATTTGCACTTAAACGTCAACATATATCAAAATGTTATTTCCGGGTTTTACGGTTTATCAAATAATTCATATACTTTGATGTAAAACATGTATCCTAACAGTGCAATATATAACAAACATAGCAAAAGAAGAAAAAAAAACAAATCCATTTTTTTCTTTTTAAACATATTTTATTTTTCCTACTCACTACAATTGTGGTTTTTCTTCATCAAGGTATACTTTGCAATTGCCGTATTTATCACAACTATTCAGAATTGTTGGTTTGTATTACTCCTTTACTTCGTATTTGGTTGGATCCTCCAGACGAAACGCGCATCTGGTGTACCAATTAACAATTAGGGTATCTTTAAAGAATTTGTTTCCAGCACTCCTAATGTTTTGTTTTTAGCAGAGCATATTTTTTTTTATTTAAAAATTCACTTTGAAAAGTATATGAAGCGTATTAAAATTATCATATAATATTTGACATTATATTCTAATACATCCTTTTTGCTTTTACGATTGTAAAATCTAATAGCAGAAAGCCCTTATACTGCAAAAAGAATCCATTATTCTAACAAAGTTATTGTTATTGCTATTGTGTAATACATCGGCGGCCTTAGAACATATACTATAAAAAAGACGCCTCATATATAAATTAAGCGATTGTGTCCCCTTCGGACCATACCTTTTGCTATTACATACCAAAGACAAAGATCATGTCAAACCATACTTAGCCATCAGGATGGATGGTACGAAATTTGTGTTGTACGAAACAGTTTTTTTTTATCGTACCAATAAACTCATCAAAGATACCAGGCGTATAATTTTGTACGCCAGAAGCGCGTTTTGTCCACAAAAGACTAATCAGTGACCCTCGAAAAAAAAGTCAAAAGGCCAAATAAAGCTAAAGTATTCCTGAGAGTATAAAATCTTTAGTTTCCAGCAATTCAAATTTTGGAAACTGTTAACATATAAATATGACTATATAAATGATTTGTCATGTCATAACAGAAGTGCTGACTACTGAGCTGGTAATACTCTCGGGGAGAAAACCTCCACCAGCAGTGTGATCGACCCAGTGGTTTTAAAAATAAACTTATCAAAGATACTAGGCTTATAACTTCGTACGCTAGACGTGAGTTTCATCCACAAAAGACTCATCAGTGAAGCTGGATCACAAAAATCAAAAACACAAATCCAGAACAAAGTTGGGAGCATTTGGGGCTTATAATTACCGAATGGTTTTGCCAAATACAACAAAGGAAATCTATTCGCCGTGATAGAAAATCAATTAATTTTACAACTATTGAAGTTTTTCTTAACAGTTAATTTAACGATATGACTATAGCAATGATATGTCATGTCAACACAGAGGTGCTGACTACTAGGCTGGTGATACCAACGGGAAGGGAACCTCCACCAGCAGTGGCATTGACCCAGTGGTTGTACAAATAACCTCATCAAAGACTTATAATTTTGTCCACAAGAGACTCACCATTAATGCTCGAATCAAAAGAGTTAAAAGGCCAAATCAAATGTAAAGTGAAAGACCATTTAGAACTCAAAATATGCGAAAAGTTTTGCCAAATACAGCTAAGGTTAACCATTTCTGATCGTAGAAAATCCTTAGTATTTTTTAACAAGTTTTGTTTACTGTTAATTTATAAACATGATCATATTAATACTATATCATGTCAACACAGAAGTGATGAACACTGGACTGATACCTTATGGAATGAAACCTCCACCTGCAATGACATCAACCAAGTGGATGCAAAAATGAATTCATCAAAGGTACAAAGCTTTTAATTTTGGTACTTGTCCACACAAGACTTATCAGTAAAGCGCGAAGCAAAAAAGATAAAATTAAGTACGAAGTACCTATATAATATATACAATATAGAAACGGGTTGTTGATGCAGAATAGTTTTGTATCAATTTAGCAAGTACCTAAACACAAAGAAGGGCATACAACTTAATCAAGGGTGAAATTGTAATGGGCTCCACACATCACAAGAGACACATTCTGTTAATGTAGTAGATTATAAAGAATAAACTTCGCTTCATCATCATATAAAACAGTGAATGTACGGTAGTGGACAAAACCAAAATTAATGGAACAGGGCTGTCATACTGTATCACAAAGAAGTCACATGGGAACCGTTAACATAGGGCAAACGAAGTCACAGGGGAAGCGTTAACATGGGACAAACGCTCATATCCATCATACTGAAATTCATATTGGCCCTAATCACTAGTATATGCGGAATTATTGTGTACATACAAGGTATTGAAACAAAAATATAATTACTTTATTTTCAAAGATTGATTTAAAAAAAGGAGAGTAACCTACATTCCAACAAAACAATACAGAAACGGTATTTACATTTACACAATCTCTGGTCGCATTCAGTTATATATTTAAGACATATTGACAGTAAAAGAGAGGCGAAAGATACCAGAGGAACATTAAAACTCATAATTCGAAAATTACTGACAACGCCATGGCTAAAACAGCAAACAGACCAACAGACAAACAATAGTACACAAAACAAAACATAGAAAATTAAAGACTGAGCAACACGAACCCAACTAAAAACTTGAGGTGATCTCAGGTACTACGGAAGGGTAGGCAGATCCTGCTCAACATGTGGCACCAGTCGTGTTGCTCATGTTAGTACAAACCCGGTAATAAGTCTAATTCGGTAGGTCACATTCGGGAAAAAAGAGACGGAATTGTAGTTACGACATTAGGAACATATCCGTTATCATCTGTGAAACGGATATTCAATAACGGTCAACCAACCGTAAAACAAACGAAAGGATGATTTCAACTTTACAACTTGGAATTCTTGGTTAAATAGCTTCCTTGTGAGCAGTAATCCTCTATCAAGGAAATCATGATAGGAAATACAAGCCTTTGAATATCGTATCAACTGGGAAATATATACTCCGTATGCACGCGCTGCTAGAATGTTGCTACATAGAAATGGAACGTTCACAATTGGAAAGCTGAAATCATCTTTTTTGTCGTAAAGTTTTGTTTTTAACCAACCCTCATTGTCAATTTCTAGATGTAAGTCAAGGTATGCGGCAGACTTAACTGTATCTGTTGTATCCTTTATCTCAAGTTTGATGGGATAAATGCGTTCAACATAGTAACCAAATTGTGAATCATTTAGTGTGAGAACATAAGGATACTGCTAACTTTTTTTTTCTTCCTAAGAAGTTCCTGTATGAAGTCAGCGTCATATGAATAAAGGAACAAGTCGGCAAGAAGCGAGGCATAGTTTTTTTCCCATGTGAATGCCGATTGTTTGTTGAAAAACACGTCTTCCAAACGTAACAAATATGTTGTCAATCAAAAAATCAAGTATCTTGATAATGTCAGTTTCAGGAAATTTGTTGTTTGAATCAGAGTGAATTTTTACGAAGTAGGATTTATCTCTTCCTAAAACCAGATACTTGTATCTACATTGGTCATTCTTTTTTATAAAACAAAGCCGGACCAACTCTTTCAATTTGTCCTTTAGTTTGGAATAGTGAATACCTGTGTAAAGCGTATAAAAGTCAAATGTTTTGATACTTTTGCAAGATGAAAGACCGGAGTCTTAGATTGTATGTACTCTAAAAGATCTTTTGAATTTTGTAGTATCCACATCTTATTCGCGCCACCTCTAGAATAGTTAGATTCACAATTTCTTTGAAGTCCGGCGTTGATTGTTGATAAAATTGATGTTTATAATTTAGAAAGCAGTTTCGAGGAGCATTTGGAACACCCAGCAATATACCGTTGTTTGTAAGGACACTTATGTAGTTTAGGTATCAAATACAGTGATGGAACATCCAGTTCTTCATCTTTGGTCGAGATTCTAAAAAAAACATAGAACAGACCTATGAATATCCGGGATTTCCTCTATTGTAAGTGTCGTAGGGGTATATGTTGAGTTTCCACATGAATTGTCTATGCCTTCTTCATTTATCAAGCAATTTATGTAATGTGATTTTCACAACAAAAAAACGATGTCGTTTGGGGCTTTATCTGTTGGGATGATAACATATTTGTTATGAAGGTAGGGCAGGTGTTTTTCAACATTTGGGTATTTAAAGATTGATGTAGCATGGGTATTAATAGACCCATTCAGTTTCTTAATTCTGATTTGTATTAACGTAAATAATGTAGGGTTTTGGCAAACAACTTAAAGTACTCCCTATTATTTTCCATAAAAATCTAGCCAAAAAATTAAGTATTAAAAAAACGAAATAATTTCAGAAATAAATGCTTCCTAGTCATAAATTAAACATATGGAAACATTTGGCAGCTGTCACGCAAAATGCTAAGCAAATGGTGTTTCTCTAATGGTAATGCCTTGGACAACCTTGAATATATATCATGACTTCAAAATTAGTGCATTTCAGATTCATCCATTGTCTAATAAGCTATGAAACAACGCTGAAATTGGATTTTCTAGAGTAAGTATCGATGAAAATTACTATGGTAACAGAATTTTGAATAAACTGTTGTAATTAATGTGTAAAATGGAAAAGATACTAAAACAAATTAGTTTGGTGGTCTCAGTATTTATTGTAATCTTGCGTTTTAATTTTGTGGAACTGAATATTATTTTCATAGTAACATGAATATTGTTTTATGACAGTAGGTAATTACTGGCTTTCAGGAAATGGGCGCAAAAATTACAAATCAATCAATATGTGTCAGAGATGAACTTTTCACATTGCTTATATTTTTTTTTGCGTATTTCCTTAATAAATGATATTAACTCCCCTTTTCAACAAACCCGTATCGTTTACCTGTGAAACCATCAACTGTGCTACCCTACATTATAAAGTCATTACTTAAATTCCTTCAAAATGCGAAATGACTCTTAATATTATTAAATATGAATCAATGAAAATAGACTTGGTACTGTAACTTATTTTTCTGTCAACGGAATATGCAAGAGATATTGAAAGTGACCAGTAAAGATGAAAATAACACTTTGTAAGTTTAAAGCGTTCGAAGTGTTTTTCTGTATGAGCTTACACCAGGAATGTTCAAAGCTAAACATTTGAAAGCCATGAATGAAAAAGTACCAAAACATGGCTACAACAAAAGGCAATCGCTGAGAATTTTTATAACTAAGAACACGCTATGGAACAAGTTATAATGTAGTAGTTAATATTATCCAAACAGGTCATGCACATAGGGTGTATATATTTGGCAGAAACTAACCATACGTAACAAAAGACTGAATTGTACGAAAATAAACAAAGTACCTATTGCATTTCTTTGTTGTTTGATTTTACATATACAAGCTGAAGGTCAAAGAACAGTAAATGGGCTATGTCATATATTTTGGCCTAATTTTACATACAGCTTTAGCTCGTTGAACTTTAACTGAAAATCGAAAAAATAATCCATTTATCTATTCTATGTTCTGAAAGATGAGTGATTGAATTCTTTCGAAACAGGTGAACATTTGTAAAGTAAGCATATAAAATTAGCGAAAAAAGGTCTTCAATTTGTCTTAAAATCATCAAATCACCAATCTTAAATTCATATATTGGTCTTATAAAACAACATCCCGACGTCAAAAAATTATTTTATAAAATGACGCTTAAAGATTTCAATTAAAATGAAAAAATAATTGCAATTCTTTTAAAAAGTCCAAAAATCTAAGTATCTTTACTCTGAAATTATTCTCAACATTCTATGAAAAACAACTCATTCTGAGCTACAAAAGAGTTTATTTTCATTAAATAAACATGATGAAGTAAATACACTCTTGCAATTTGCATACATATTCAATTAACTTCTCTCCAGGAAGTTCCCTTTAACCAAGTATATTAACGTATTCTGCAACCCTGATGTCGCGAAAGTATAAAACAAATGTGGCAATAACTATATTCAAGAAATTATAACGCTGTAACAAACTTTGTCAGTAGGATATAACTTCAGTCATAACTAATCCCATCAAGGAGTGATACCTGCTAACCAAAATGGTACACATACTTTTGCCTCTTTTTTCCAACATTATTTCCCAGAAAGACTCACAGATAGTTTTACAATGCCCATTCAAAGCATCTGCATCTAGGGGTCAGCTTGCTTGCCAATTGGTTCCAGTCAAGCCCAAACTTGCCTATCGTAGTCTGTTGGTATTGTCCTTTTGATGATTTGTCACAGACGGAGTTTCTTGATTACCCGTCTTACACAGTAGAGTATACAATATTGTTGCTACATGGGATATATTTCGGTCTTCTTTTTAACCATGAATATAGACGGCTTCAGAAACAACATAAGTGTCACTTGAGTACTGATTTTCCCCATTTACATTCCATATATTTTCACATTTAGGGTTATGCAAGACCTCAGACAAACATTGGCAGACCCCAAAACATCAAACACACAACCTGGCTTTAAGTTACATATGCCTCCTATTCTCCTGTTGGGTTTGAAATCTGCAAAAAGTTAAACATCAAGAACTGGTGTTTTGTGACTAACTGTAGGTATGAGCATGTTTGTGCTGTACCAGGTGTTCAAATAAGCATCCTGTTCAATTACACTCTATGGATGGCAATTCGAAAAACCGGGAGTAAAAGTAAGGCATACACATGACCATATCATGTCTGCCTGGTCAAACGAATTGCAAAGTGATTTTGGTCTCCTGAGTTCATGTTTGTCATATTTGTATTTCATAAACAGTTTTGTTAAAGTTCAGGCGTTTCGTTTTCTCAATTTAATGTTTTATATTTTTCTTGCCAGGGCGACTATATAGTATGGGGTTTTCTCATTGTTGAAAGCTGAAGGCTTGACTTACTTACATCTAATTCATTTGATCTTTGGAGAATAGTTGTCTGGTTGGCAATCATAACACATCTTCTTTTATTTTATTATATTGATAAAGGTTTTCTTCTTCTTCATGGGACTGAGTCTGACTTTGATATCATTGATTCGACAGATATCACTTCAAAATTTCAAGCAAAAAGATCATCTGTCCGCCAAGTCCTCTTGGCACATTTATGATAAAGCACATGAACATTTTTGACCGAAATTGAGAAAAACAACTATATATTTGCAGATGTTACACCCAAAAAGTTTAGTCCTATGAGTGTAATTCCTAAGCCTGGGCGGTTGTATGGCTCAAGCATTATAACAGCCGCCTTAAGTGTCTGGTATGAACGATTTTGCGGATGACCCTTCTTGACAATTTTTTCAAACTTTAGATGATGCAACTAAAATTGTAACATCCGACTACTGCATGGCAAAAGTGGATTGGAAGTCAGCATATTGGTTAGATCAAATAAGGATTGCTAGCCAACAAGGTGACTGGTTTTAAATGTACATTCTCTGGTGGTAAATAATTTACCTTATTTGATCACAAAATCCCTTAAAGTTCAAAATTGACTCTAAATTCTGTCCATTATTTGTCCAAGGATATTATATTTAATGATGTCACGTAAGAGCTTTACCACTGTAGCTTAATAAAATTATTTATTCATTCATAAGCGCATAGATGCAGAAAAAGCTCCACATGTGCTTATTACTTTTACTTGTTACTTGCTATTGATTGGTCAAAAGTGTTTAACCCTCATCAGCGCATCACATTTCGGGACGTAAAAAAAAAGATTATGCCACTATGGAAGTTAGAATTTCAGGCGATAAATTAGCCGAGTTGAATATGAAGCTATAGGCGTTAATTAAGCGACCACACGCTTTAAAAAAGCAACTGCAATTCCGTGCGGGGAAAATAACTGGACGTTTGTGGGGGAAGATTTTTTACCAAGCAATATCAACTCATTTAGCTTGATTGGCATATGGCACACATTAAGGGTGATAAAGCACAAGATTTTGTTTGGTGGCACCACTTTATGTGATCTGTATGTGACAAATAATCATTCACGTCATTGGCAACAGATGCACGTCTTTATGTGCCTAGTGATAAAATCGCTATATGATTTCCCTTTCGCCAAAAATTTGCACATTTATGAACTTGAAGCGATATTTTTTTTCTTTATTGCTAGGCGTTGGTCAAAAGCATGACACAATAAGAGTGTTCTATTTTAAAGATAATGTAACATATAGCTATTCGAACAAGTCTTCGAAATTCTTCCGCAATGTCTTTTTAAAGGAGTTATTTTAGTTGTAAGCTTGTTATGATATTGTAACTATCATATTTATTTAGTTGGCCTAATTTGTTTTGTGTGGCCTTATAATATGTTTACATACAATTTTGTAGTTGTTTACAAAATGATAGTGTAACTGTGCAGTTAAGAAATCACTGGAACAATCATAGTTTATATGATGGAATGATTAGAACTTTCAAGTTGACTTACATAACGATTCCAGAATGATCATAATAAAAGATGCGTAATTTGAACTTCTTATATTGTTCTAGAAATTTCCATTCTACCGTTTTCTAGGAGTTTCCTTTCTCCAGTGTTCTAGAGATTTCCGTGACAACTATATATATACAGACACTGAAGTTAAACTTTCAGATATAAACATCAATAGACATTAATATTCTTAGAAGTTCTTTCAATTGGATTGATTCTTTTATTTACAAACAACATCATACTAGATTGTGACCTATTGGACGTAATATTCTGTTTGGATTCCCGAGAATATTTCCGAATAAAGAAAAGACAAAAGTTCGGACATATATTTTGACAGTTAAGTTGACATTTCTTTTTGTGTAATACTTCTTGTAAACTTGTGTATAATAAATCTTGTTAAATTTTATTATTGATTTGTGTCTTTTGTTGGCTTCAATGTAAAGGTGATTTCTGGCCGTAACAAGCTTTGTATAATTTTTGCATAAATGAATTATACATTGTATGCTAATCATATGCTATGGCTGATATGATTTCTTGTCTGCATTCACTTTTTCTTACCTACTACTCGATTTGTGCACAATCTTAGTTCCTATAGGTCTAGGCATTCCCTTCTTTTATTTTGCTTAGGCTCACAGGGTTTCAAGGACATAACAGCATTGAGTGGTATTGTCCTGGACTATTCATGCAATGCATATGCAGAGTCAAACAAAAAACATACATAACTTCCATAGTCCTATGTGGAGTTTTGTAATTTATTGAAGATTCTGACGGTTCCCTTAAGTCAAGAAAATTAGGCCAGATATATTGTCCACATGTCACGTCGTATAAAGTATAACTCTTTGTGTAAATATTTGTCTAACATACAGATTTTGTATATTGTCGGGTATTATGGGACGTTATCACTGCTTAGTTGCCTATTATACTTAAGATTTTGTTCCGTATTTTACCATACTCTCCTTTAATTATACAAAAGATGCTGCAATCAGGGCAGCCAGTCTAGTTGCTTTCTGTCCGTCGTCCACTCTGTTAACAGGATGTTTGTTACACCTTATAGTTTTCTTTACATGTTCCCTATACATAACCTAATGTGTTGTTATGTAATGTACATATTGACTCGTATCTATCTGAAAAGAAGGTGGTCTCTATGGGGTTCCAAGTTTACAGAATAATGGACAAACACAATAAATGAGAAAGGAAAATTCTGACCAAAAAATAATAATATTTAGTTGCTTAAATATAAAAAAAATAAGGAATAATGGGAATATGT
The DNA here is from genome assembly GCF_021869535.1 of Mytilus californianus. Lineage (NCBI taxonomy): Eukaryota > Metazoa > Mollusca > Bivalvia > Mytilida > Mytilidae > Mytilus > Mytilus californianus. The sequence goes on along the minus strand of NW_026262734.1, from coordinate 25,687,399 downwards.
TTTAGATAATATAGAAAAATGACGTGAAAAAAAAATACTAACAGGAGCAACACGACGGGTTCCACATGTGGAGCCGGATCAGTTTAGCCTTCAGGAGCACCTGAGATCACCCCTAGTTTTGTTTAAAATGGGTTCGTGTTGCTCTTGCTTTAGCTATAAGTGTTGATCCTTGTTTTTCAATATTTGTGTTGTTTATTCCGTTAACAGTCTCGTTTATTCTTTGTCATAAACATATGGATGTCTAATCATTTGATATAACTTTTCAACGTATTTGATAAGAGTAACACGACGGATGTCACATGTGGTGCAGGATCTGCTCACCCTTGTGGAGCACCTGATATCACCCCCAGTTTTTTGTGGGGCTCGTGTTGCTCAGTATTTATTTTTCTATGTTGTGGTTTGTTTATTTTTGTTTGTCTAGTGGTCTTTTTTTCTTTTTTAGTCATGGCGTTGTCAGTTTATTTTACGACTTCTGAGTTTGAATGTCCCTTTTGTATCTTTCGCCTCTCTATTAAAGAAAGAAAATTAATGTATGTTTGGACATCCTAGATTACATGTATATGACTAGTTAATTTCAATAATTTAACATGATGTTGTACGAATTGTCACATTTTACATTGTTGTTCGTGTATATAAATGCAAACGACACAGAAATGCTACAACTTCAAAAGAAGTTGGAAGTAACTTCCTCAAAACCTAAAATGAAGGTGTTGTTATAATTTTCCTTAGAAATGTGTAAAGATTACATACACATGTATAGCTGAGGTAACATTTAGAATTTATTGAAATAATTAATTTTGTTAGACACACCTGTTTATGTCTATACAAGACTAATCCCAACCCTTCTGTATGGATAGTAAAGTAATGTGTATGCTTTGATATGTTGTTCCAAGTTGTTTAAGAGTAATTTGAAATCTTTCGTCTGTGATAGTTGGTGGACTGCGGATTACTTTTGTACTTCGACTTAGGATCTTATATTCTAGCCATGTGTCCTAATTAATGGAATTTGTCAGTAATAGCTGGTTTGTTTGACCAAGTCATGTGTGAAAATATTTTAAATTCTTAAATTAGTTGAAATGATATTTGCCTTCTTGGGGCGTTATACTGTCACCCCTCTAAATATATTTGAAATTAATACTGCTTAGAAATCATTTATTGTGCATATGCTATAAGTTATTATTGTAAATCAATAGAAATGCTTATAACATTTAAATGTCGCATTATGAATTACATTTAGCATACATTTTTCCATTTATGAGTTCAGTTTGTGTATTTGCTGGAATATCAATCCATTGATCATTCCAAAAGCAGTTATGTGTTTCGTAAGTATTTCCATATCGTGATTTCACTCCTGTAAAAAGAAAAAAAGTAATTTAATTATGAATTAAAATTTGATTGTTTTTCCAACATGTCCAATGTATTTTCATTGTTTTAGAGAATTCAATGATATGTATTCTTATGACATACGTTATTAAATCCATTAAGAAACTACGGTTACCCAGTCAGGTAAAGTAGATATTGCATAAGTTTAACTGTCCGTTTTTATGTATTTTATACAGAACCTGGCTTTTGAGCGTGCCGAAAGAATTTCTTTCAAGCAGTGTTAAAGCATTTTGAATTATCATTAGATTTTATTTGAATACATGGAGATGGACGAAAAATGGCTTGTGATTTTTAAAATGAAATATTTTCGAACCTAACATAATGAAAACCGACAGTTCAGACTATAGTTTTGGGGAAACACATTTGGTATCCTCGAAATTAAGTTATAATAGTGCATTATATATTAATGGGAAGAACGCCATTTTACTAGGCTTCTACCACTACAAAAGTCAAAAAGTCTGAAAAGACCAGTTTTTGTCTGAATTTGCATGAATTTTTACTCGACATTCTAAATTTGTCTGAATAATTTTTAAAAATTCTTGACATAGTATGAATTTGTCTAATAAGGTTCTTGATTTTTCTTGACAAGTGTCTTGACAGTATGAACATTGTGTTAAAATTTCTCGACACTTCCTGTATCATCTGATACGAGTCTGGATTAGTCACGACCAACTCTTGACTGTCTTAAATTTGTCTCGATCTGTCTTGACATAATCTTGACATTCTTAACAATGTCTGAATATGTCTCGACATATTATTGACATTCTAAATAATGTCTGAATATGTCTCGACACATTCTTGACAGTCTTAAATATGTCTTGACACTATCTCAACAGTATAAATTTCGCCTGAAATGTGAACAGACTTATTCTGCACTGTTTATGACATTCTATTGCTGTTATATACTCCTTTTTATTATGGCTAAACTAAACTTTGTAGAATCAAGGATTAATTTGGTATAGTAAGATACCCTTTTGGTGCAACTAAGTTGGAATACCCTGAATAATCCCCCATGTAGTTTAATTTTGATTTATTTTTATTAAACATTTAAGTAATTGTTTTCACTTGGAATATAAGTCGAAGGTATTGACAAACAGCATTTAGATTTTTGCCGTTCGCTAAACTGCCAGTCAAATTTGCTTTACTAAAATAGGTGTCTTGTATCTCTTTTGGACCCCACAATTCATCTTTTGGGTTTCTGTGGCTAAAAAAAGAGGGGGGGGGGGGGGGTGCTTTCGTTTAGGTCAAAGAATTTGTTCCCATCTTGATTCAAAAACCTTATTCATTTTTTAGAACAACCCAAAATCATTTTTTATTCAAATTTGAGTATTGAATTTTATAATTTTTTATCAAAAATAAATATTTGTGATAACTCCTTCCTGAAAAGAAAAACGTGTTTAGAAATATATTATGCATGTCTGTTTGAGAGCCATTTCATAAGACCGATGATTTCTAAAGAAATCAATGATGGGACCCATTATAAATACATTTTTTTATTATTCCTGGAGTAGATAATAATTTTCTTTTAATCTTTGGGAATTACTCAATTTGTTTTTATGTTAAAATAATTAACTTCATAATTTTGATGAAGAAAATCCATTTCAATTCAATTTTTTTTCATCAAAATGATGATTTTCATTTTTATCTATCAACAAATTTTTTAAATTGTAGTGGCATGGTCGGTCAACTGATAAGTTGTATGGCTGATTACAGGTAAAGCAATAACTTCTATTTGACAGTTGCGTGTACTCTGGGGTGTGGAATACCTTAATTTTATGGGGAACATCCTGTCCATGTGTAATACTTAATATATTCCAACAGATGACATTACACAAATTTTTCTTCTGTTAAATGAATGATTTGTATATCATCATAATTTGCTATTTATATAAACCACATTTTTGTATAATAATTATTTACCATATCAACATTGAATATTATGAATGTAGAATGAAACATGTTTACAGTATGATTGGTTTGAATCATTTAATTTATAAGATTTAGGAATCAAAATTTGTAATTATTTAAAAACCCACATTGAAATTGTTTTATATCAACACACCCACATTTGAATTATTTTATACTTTAGATTTCATAGCCATATTTGCATTTGTAAAAATATTTATATACCCAAATTTTCAATTATTTTACATGCCCAACTTTTTTTGTTGTTGTAAAGAAGTGTAACTTGAAACAACAGTATATCATATAAAGAGAAATAAAGATTAAAGTTATATCATGAATATTGGTCATGATTTGTAAAACTCAGAACTGTCAAGTAAATTCACCATTCAAAATGTTCAGAATATGTCAAGCCATACTGAGAAAAAATAAGAATGTCGAGAATTTGTCAAGAAATTTTAAGACCATATTCAGAATGTCGAGAATATGTCGAGTAAATTTCATACAAATTTAATATAAATGAGAATTTGTCAAGAAAAATTAAGACACAAGTCATACTTTTGGAGAATGTCGAGTAAAAGTTCATGCAAATTAAGACAAAAACTGGTCTTTTCAGACTTTTAGACTTTTGTAGTGTACGAAACAAAACAATTAAACAGGCAAGTAATTTTAAAAATTCTCTAGTTCATCTCCTGACGACGAAGCATTTCAAAACAAACATTGGGGCAAAAATACTACCTAATGAAATTTCGAACATTCAAGACGTTTTCCTCATACATGCACCTCATATAGTTGTTTCATAATGATTAATTAGTTCCGTCTGCCTCATATCTTGACCTACATTTAGAAATTGTTAATGATGGTCGGTTGAGAACTAAACTTAATGACAAAAAAGATGATTTTCAATTTTCAATTTGTTAACATTTCATTTCTGTGTAGCAACATTTTAGCAGCGCTGTACGGATTACATATTTCCCAGTTGATACCACATTCCAGGGTGTGAGGTTCCTATTCTAATCTTATTGATAGAGGTGTATTGCTCACAAAGAAGCTATTGCATCAAACGGTCCAAAGTTTTAAGATGAAAAGATCCCGTCATACAATTCCCAAAAGCCTCAGTCTGTAGTTTGTTTGGTCGAATATGACTGTTTTGCTGAGTGAAAATTCATATTGCTATTAGATGTGTCTCGGTATTTGTACATCCAACATTCATGTATTTAATTATTATGTTCCATATGTAATACTGGTTAGATGTTGTTTTATGTCTTATCGTTTGTGGTTTTCATTCTATTTTTATTTTCGTTATGAACGTAAAAGTAAAGATATTAATCACCTAGTTCATTTATATGATTGTTAGGTTAAAAGCAACTATATGCACATGATTTATTTGTTTTTCACAGTTTAGAGGGAAAACCATTGTTATAAAATACAAATAAGTTCACCATTACTAACACAATTCTATATTAATATTCTTGTAATGGTCAGAAAATACATAAAATAACACCATTACAAACTTAATCCCAATTTCTTATTGTATTTTAAGAAATTTACCTGTGACGTCACTTTTTGTGGCGTTGGTACATTCGTGTGACGCACAGTTCATTATTCTATTGTGCTGTATTTGTGTTCTCTCGTAAATCAATTTTAGGTGTTCGTTGTTATTCTGTGGTTTACATGTTGAAATGGACTATTATATTATTTATTTGTGTATTTCTCTGTACTGAATGTTCTTGCATTTATTTGTACTTTATTCCTGTCACGTAATGCTGTCATTTTAGCGGTATTTTTAATATTGCTATATAAGCGGGAGGTTTGGCTAGCCATAACCATAAAACCACGTTCAACCCACCATTTTTTTCTTAAAATGTCCTGTACCAAGTTAGGAATATGTCAATTGTTATTACATAGTCTGTTTCTATGTATGTTGGCGTTTGATTTTTGTAGCAGTTCAGTGTTTCTGTTAATTGGTTTTGTTTCGTCTAACAGTTAATGTGTTTCCCTCAGATTCGGTTGTGACCCGGATTTTTTTCAGTTAAATCGATTTATGACTACTGAACAGCGGTATTCTACTATTGCCTTTATGGTATATATGTGTCACACATGACACATTACAGAAAGCCAATTATTTACCTGATTTTTACTTGATAAAAACAACGTGACGGATGTCACATCTGGAGAAGGAACAAATTAATCATCTTGAGCACCTGAGATCAACCCCACATTTAGGTGGAGTTAGTGTGACTTAGTCTTTGGTATTATGTGTAGTGTCTTGTTATATTTTTTTTAATTTTTTTTTGTCGTGACTGAGGTTTAGTTTTTTCGGTTATTGTTTTGCATTTATGATTTTTAAATTCCTTCTTTATCTTTTCTCTCTTTATTACATGTTTGTATTGTAAACTTCCATGTAAAAGTTTTTTATTCAATGAAGGTGTTTTACTTATTATAAATAAGACGAAGGATACATTAGAATACTCACCTGATATTAAATATTCATACCCTGTTGATAAAAACACTCCACATGAATTTGTCGGAGAAAGAACTTTAATGATACGTGGGAGCTTAATCTACAACACTACAAAGTGATAATAACGAACAATGGTATATACAATATTTAAGTATTACATGTTCCCTTTAAAATTAAGAGTCGACTTGCAATCGAATGACTCTGTTGTTATTCATTTATATTTATTTATAACACAAGCTTTCACTCAAAGATTTTAGCGATATATGTATCATTCAAATCTTCGTTTTCTAGTTTTCTGGGTTTTTTTTTTGTCAAATGTTGATGTCTGTCATTTACTTCCTATAATGTTGTAGGTATAGCCGTTTTAAATGGGTTTTCTTACACAATTTGATATTTAGTGTTTCCTTGTGTGTTGTGCATTATTTACTGTAAACATATTTCTGTAAGTATGTCAACACAATTTCAAAGCAATGTGTTTTATCTTTCAGTTTTTATCCGTTTATCTTCAAGAGCTCATATTACTGATTAGTAAGTACTGTTACTTAAAAAAAATATATGCCGAATTATTTTATGTGTAAAATTATTTTTTATAAGTTGTAAGGGTGACGCTAATTAGACAAACAATGAAAGTAAAATATACAACGTTTGGAAGTGTTTGCAGTTTTCTAAAAATTCAAAACTTATATTGGACAATAATTTTTTGTGAAGTTATGAATAGTGTGATTTGATAAATTTATAGTACTCAATTTCAGAAATTTAAGCGAAGTTTTTATTATTGTGAAAATTGGGACGAAAAAATGTCAGAAAAAAAAACTATTCTCATTTCAGATTCGGATAGCAGCATTTCCTGTAAACGCAATAGTTCATCATACATTTTTTGCACATTATGTAACAATCGCAATTATAATAAATAAAACGGAAAAACTTCTGAAAATACAGTACTTGTTATACATCAGCGTCTAATGGAATAACATTTAGCACACGTAAACCAATTTGATACGAAATGGCTATTTTGCTCTGCACATTTCTGAAATGAAAGAAAAATAAATGATTATGTACTTAATATTCAGTATTTAAAATTTCAGACTAGTGCATTGCGAAAAATTAATTCAGTACTTTTCAGATTATTCGGTTGCAGTCAATGAAGATCTGTTTAGTTTATATTCAGAAGTAAATTGCCTGTACACATTTAAAGCATACTGAATTGTCTGAAAAGCTACTAAACAGTGTTGAAATGACTGCAAGCGAATTGTCTGAACAGTACTGAATTTGCTACAGAGGATAAGGCTGGAAAATGCCTGAAAGAATGAAAATCACTTAATAATTTATGGTGCAGTCTTTTCATATGGTGTTAAGATCAAAATGACCATTTAAGGCTAAATTCGTTTGCTATTGGCGCTTTGTCATCTAAAAATAAGATGATGTTGTATGATTGCCAATGAGACAATAATCCAGCATATGCCTATGACCACAGAAATGTTATCTACGTGTAAATATATCAAAGAATTTTCTTTATATAAAACTATGCATGTTAAATTATACCACAAAATTATAATTCGGCTTCACTGTGTATTCAATTTTATCGACCAAGGGTCTCTGGCTTTCGATTATTCCTCTTGTTGCTATAATGTAAAATAAAATTATATTTCAATGATGTTGGTCAACCTTTCAGGTTTGCATAGACATAAAACATTGTTGCATATAAAGATAAAAGCTAGGGTCATGATAACACGCTACATGAATTAAATATGATTAATATACATTTACCCGTAAGTTCCTCGGTAACTTAAGTATAAAAGGCAAAGCTGATTATTAAGTTGATTTTACAAGGTTTTTTTTCAACCCCAGGTAAGGCTTTTTATGGCATTTTTTCGAATTTTTCGTGATAACCATCTAATGAGTCTTGTGTAGACGAACGTGCGTCTGGCATACACAGTTAAAGGACCAGATATATTTCAGTGCCACTGCTTTTTGCCCAAGTCTAGGCAGTAGTTTACCGAAGTTCAGTCTCTTTAATTGATTAGGAAGACAAATTAAGGCAACAAGCACATACTGAACTCCAAAAGGAACGAGACCAAGTGTTTCTATATGGTTTATTACGGCGACAGTAGATAACCTATGTTCAAATCTCTTAATCAATTACGAAAGACAAATCAAGTTTAAAAAAAACCGAGGGAATCGCGTAAACTCCAAAAGGAGCGAGATCGAATGTGTCAATATAAGGTTCGATATAAGACACACTCGGTTGATTTAAAAAATAAACCGGGAATCAAATTTTTTCAAGGTACCCCGTTGTATTACATCAACGACGGTGTTGTGTTTCGTTTAATTTTGACAAAAAAGCTGATTGATTTTTGCATATGCGCTTACCCTTTGCATCCACCTAAACATGCAATATCCGTAACATTAAAACGCAAACGTTTTTAGAAAGTGTTTTGTAGATTGTTGTTTGTCTTTTTGTCGGTTTTATTTTGTATTTGGCATGATTCGGTCGGTCTCTCCGACTTATGAGTATTGATTATCCTCTTGGTATCTTCAGGCACTTTTTGCAGTGATGTCAGCATATGGATCGTGGACTTGTATTTACAATAAGTTAAATACACCTAATCATTTGTGTGTTTTTTTTTTTTCATAACTGAAAATGATCACGTTATTTCAAAAAACATCGATGATGAGAGTAGATCTTCGAATTCGGGGTCATAATTAGATATATTCACAACTGTTGTTCGATTGCAGGTGATTTAGATCGAGACTTATTGTTGAAATAATTGATTTTGGTCGACGCTTGGAAGATGTCTTCTTGTTTTGTTATTTTTTTTCGTTGTGTTTCTCTTTTTCACGTGGACCACACTTCTTTTTATTCTTCCTTACATTTTTACCAGAAAAGTCATTTCTAGAGATTATCTATATCTACAATATTCACATACCAATGTTTAGTACCCTTTACACTTATGAATACTCATTTTTTGTGCACAATAAGGAATGTATACTCTTCAAGCTTACCGAAAGTAGCCCGACATAACTTCTTTTGATTGGTATCATACTTTGGACATTTTTGGCATCTTCTACCATACGCCACCGAAAAAATACATATCAGCGCAAGACACATGATGGTCACAATAGTTGGCCTCATGGTTATTCTGAAAAAGACTACTGAATGTAACCAATGTCAAGACCGTCATTTTCAATTATAATCCTTAAACTAATACCTTTATAAGAAAATCAAAAGGTGCCATATGAAATAGCAAATTTTCAGGATCTTTTAGTACATGTTACATGCTTGACTTACCGAAAACAAATTTAAGTTAACTAATGAAGTTTACATTACACAATACAAGTATACTTCGAATAAAAATTAGAATTGATCAAAAAATGGTATGCTTCTTCTGTGTTAACATAGAATAGAGTTGATATGATCATAATTATAAACCAACTGTTTACAATACTTTGAGTTTTTAGAAATACAAATGATGTTGTACCCTAAGAATACATTACCTTAGCTTTATTTAACCTTAGCTATATTTGACCTTTCGAAACTTTGATATCGATGAACTTCTTGGTATACTATGCTGTGGTTTTCAATATAAGATCGCAATTTATATTAACTGTTTCACATAAAAACAGTGTGTTTTTTTTTAATTTTTGTATTCAAAATACAGTTGTTATTTCAATTTGATAGATACAATGTATTCGTTATTTTATATTAGTGTTTACTTTTGAAAGATATAGGTGTTCATTGTCATTATAACACAGACTTTTCAGAATGACTTATGTAGGATCAGGTATTAGATAATGAAGCGTTTAAAGTATGAATTAATCATTTTATGCTAAAATGTGTTTGAGATTGCAATAAGCAGAAATGAAGAAAAAAAATGAAAAAATGCCACCACGAAAGTTATTATTAAGATGTGACAACAAAACGTATAAAATCATTATTAGAGTATTTCATAAACACTACAACTACGAATACCTTTCTAAACGAATCATAGGAACATAAAGGACATTTAACATAATGATTAATAATGGACCTTAAAAATGAAACAAGTATAATAATGCTAGTAATAATATAAAAAAAAAATGAAAACAAATATTTCATGCGTCTGAAGCTCTTTTCTAGATTTACCTTTATCAGACAAGCTCAGAGCCGATAGTTGATGACCTAGGATATGAAGGTACATCCGGTGGTTTCCGCAATCTTGGATTATAAAACAGCAGAACACAATCGGTTTAGATCTTTAATAAAAAATGCAAATTGTTTTGGAATAATGTTATTCATTGGTTATGCTTTTCATCTTAATGAAGACAAATAAGGGTTTTATTATATTTTTTACGACTGTTTTTTACAAAAACAGAATATTTCTAGTTCGAATCATATTGTTTCAACTTTCCAAATAATGGAAGGTAACTCAAATAATGTTACTTGTATAAAGGAATGTGTTTATGTGATAGAGTGTTTTATATTAATATTTATATTCTTTCAGAATAATTAATATTAATTAGTAGCTTTATTATATGTATTTTAAGAGTTCATCAGTTCTTCTATTCTCTTATGCAATCTTATTTTCTTGGTATGTTATATCTTCTTAGTACTGTAGTTCTACTCTTTTTTCTGGTTCATTAGTTAGTCAGTCATGTGTCAAGTTAACATGTCTTCTATTGGTCATATTCATTGAGTTGAACGTTTTACCACACTTTTGAATACCTTGAGAGAAACAAGCTATATATCATAGAATACAGCAGCCATGCATATTTAAAATATCATATTGTTATATATTCTGGACACTAAATCCATATTAATCAGAGCAGTTAATAATATTTCTTAGTCTTAGTTTTCCTTTAGTTTGACCTGAGAGAAAATGCATTTTTGAATAAGTCAGAATGATTGTTCATGAATGATCAATATTTTATTTTAAAGAAGTCTTTCATGAACTCGTAGAAATACTATATCATAGATATATAAATGATACATGTACTGGTACAGTTATATTATCATTACTAAAGGTCCAAAGTAATGCCTTGTGAACATTATACTTATTGTTTATAAATGCTATGCAGATATAAACTAGTTCCCTAAACTTATGAAGGTTATATTTATATTTTGTACAAGAACAGAATATATTGATGTATTAATGATCTTGTGATGTTACCAAATAGGGAATAGACCTATGTACCATATGCATGGTACGTTCAGTGTTTTCATAATATTTTTTGTTTACTGTATTGTCTGTGTTTGCGTATTTAATTTTGGTTCAGTATATGTAATGTGTGTGTCTTGTTAACAGTAGTTACCTGTATGTAGATAATTACATGTAAACATTATAGAAATATTTCATTCATAATGCTTTGAGTAATTAGCGTTGTATTCTTAGACATAATATAGCAATTAATCCTGAATTGGTATATGATTGAGTTTAACTGGATTTATGAATTTATAATATATACACTTTAACAGTTTTGGCTGTCTTTTTGTAGAACAGAGCCAGTTGATTGTGTTTTATACATGTACTTTCCGTTAAATTATTTATAGTTATATCCCTTTGTACACGGCGGTATTGTCTATGTATTTATGTTTTGTTATTTGTGTACTTTCAGGGTTATTTATTTTATGTCGTATTAGATAAACATCTGTAAACAAGACGAATTACTTTTAATCAGTCCATGAACCATGTTACATTATGAATTTACCTATTTTGTTATGTAGCAAGAAAACGAGAACCGTGACCTCAATTTTTCTTTTTATCTTCGGAAAGCACATTATAAGAACTATCTTTTTTATCATTTTTTATTTATAAAGTGCTATCGTTTAATTTTTCTTAAATAAATAAAAAGTTTTCCATGTATAATTTATAAACGTTCTGACTGTTTTGCACAACTTATAGCTTGATAAAAAAATCCCGTGACCCATCATCTTATTATATTGAAAATGCATGATATGGCAAATTGATAAATAAGTTCTATCAATTTGAAGTGTTACCCCATCTATCTTGAATATCAAGAAAAATAAATGTCAACATGTAGTAGAGTAATGTGAATTTTAAGTCAGATTTGAAAACGATTTGCATATTGTATACAAATAATAATGGACTACGAAGTATTTAGAATAAGTTGCAATATAATCATTTAAATACAGAGCAAAATTAAAACTGACCTGTGAATTATCAAAGCTATCTTACCTTATAAAGATGGTAATATATTTAAATATTATAGTTATTGTTTATATTAAATCATCTATATATACAGAAATGAACCGGTTTACTCTTAATTAATCATTTCTTGAGACAACCGCTATTGTATTGTTTTGCGTCAATTCTTGTCAAAAACATGTTGTTGTCAGAATCATTTATAAATTTCCACTAATACGACAAATTTATAATATCAAAATGTTATTTCCGGGTTTAATGGTTTCTGAAAGACGTTAAAGTCATCTATTTCTTCTATGTGTATTCTGTGATTTAAAAACATGTACACGAGTAGTTAGATGTATAACATATATAGCCAGAGAAAAAAATGTTACCAAGTGCATTTTTATTAAGACAATGTTTTTTGTTATTCCCTAAGTATTTTCTACGTCTAGGTATACATTACCTATGCCATATTTGGCCAAATCTTTTTCAGAATTTTTCGGTTTTTTTCCATGATCTACAACTTCGTATCTAATTTTACCGTTCAACTGTTATGCATTGAGAACCACTAAGTGAGACTTATGTTTCCCAAACACCCGTCTGGTATACCAAATTAGAATTCTAGTAACTATTATGAATTTTTACTACCAACACCCCTTTTATTATTTAAACCATGTTTGGTGAAAGCTAACCAGAAATATATATAAGACATATTGGAATTATAAAATAATATTTGACATTGTTTACTCAAACATCTTATTTCCATTTACAGTAATTGCATCTTATGACAGTGAGTCCGAATCATGCACATTACAACGACTTTGTCTAAAAATCTAAAGTTGTCACTTGTAATGCTTTCGTGAAATACATCGACTGTAGTATATATAAAAATCTACAAGCGAGATAGCATAATATTACGTTTTCGAGTTTCCTGTTGGATATACCAAAAAATGTTTGCCTCGTTGTCTATTCAACATAACGCACGTACATGTCATACTATACGGACTTCATTTTCAGGGATGTGCTCCTGATACAAAAACTGCTTCTACAGAGTATGTGGAACACTGCATGAAATCGACACGAAATTCGTTTTACGGCCATCATCACAAATTTGTTGACCATTACCTCATGTCTATGTTTTAACTCACCAGCGGAATGTGTTAGAGGTCTTATATCTTTATATACTCAAATTTTCGTCTGATCCGTAAATATACCGATTTCATCATATTCTTGATTGTAATATCAGATGAGGTCCTCAATATAATGTATATAAAGCTAGCAATGTTGTACAATACCCATTTCGTACCATTGATATTGTGTACTCCGCAATTACAATTTGAAGGCGGTACGGAGACCTTTACTGTGGATTCATTTATTTTCGTTTGTACCAATTTCCGTGGATTGAGGAAACTTGCATTTTCGTGGATATTTGAATTCGTGGTTTTATCAAGTCACCATTCAAGCCTATAGAAAATTTGTTATACGTTGAACACTTAAATTCGAGGTTCCAGTGTTCTAAAAAAATCCACAAAAATTAGTATTTCACAAATAAAAAGAAATCCACAGTGATTGTAAACTTCTACATCATTTGATCTTTGGTGTTGTCTCTTTGACAATCAAACCACATCCCCTTGTTTTATATAATACCATAAAATTGAATGATATTCCTGATTTTGTACTTGATACGACCTCTCCATTTCAAGTGTGAACTTTAGGTGGCATTTGTCGGTCCTTAGAGTAACTGTAAAAAAAGACGATAGATACCAAAGGGACATTAAAATCTCACAAGTTGAAGATTTACTGATAACTCCTTAGCGAAAAAGAAGACGATGAAAAGAAAATCAACATTAATCAGTTTACAAAACACTACATAAAAACAAAAACTGAACAATACATATCTGACCTAAAACTAGATGTGGTTTCAAGGGCTTTGGAACAGTAAGCAGAATCTGCAAATGCCGTCTTGTATATCGATGAAAAGCATGCATTCCTGATTATGAATTGTGTCTGTCCTATAACAAAGAAGCTTAAGACACAATAGGAAGAATCAAAACTCAAAAGTTGGAGAGGGACCAACAGAATCAGGTAAAAAAAAAGAAAATAGACAACCAAGTGTACAAAACATAACAAAACCTATAGGATGAGCATAATAAACTCTATTAAACCCGTGGGGATCTAAGATTGAATAAATAGATCCTGTTAATTAAGTAGCAATTTGTAAATCAATTTAAAACATCAAATTTTCATTGTGTTAAAAGAAAAATAATGTATTCAGTTACTTAAACTATATAATAAAGTGATTGAAGACAAACATTTACAATGTACATCGAAAAGAGGACAAATAAAATATAAAATATTTAAATCTTACTATCTGAAAGTAGGTGGATATGGAAAATTTGTAAACAACATCTGTTTTATGATCATATGATATATGATGAACTTCTGTAAACGATGTACCTGAATTTAATGAGTTATTAACACGCATTATTTACTGTTAAAATAGTGCGTGCAAGGTAGTGATATCTTAGAGTACGCATCAAATTCTTGTCCTGAAGTAGACAAATATATTTTCTTGTACAATTAACATATTCACAACATCTAATTACGTTTTACATTACATCAATTACATTTGATAAACATAATAATTTAAAAAGAACTATCTTTTACGTTCATCTTATACGGAAAAATGAGCAGATTACATTATTTATAATTAGATTTGAAATAATGTAATTAAAAATGGAGAGTTGTTTTATTTTATTTTTAAGTCAACGCAAAATGTAAAAGATATTTTATATTATTATGCATTAATTATGATTACTATATTCGCAGGGAAAAGGATACTTTGCAAAATATTTCTTTACCATAAAAAAAATCATATTTTTTTTTCTCGTGTTGAATGACGGCTGGGAAAAGTTTTCATGTGTTTGTGCTTGCTGTTTCTTTTTTTGTATTTGTAATACTTTTATGTCTAGTTTGTAAATCGGAAAAAAAACAGTACATTCGAATTACTAGTATCAATTATATCTTAGATCATTTACTGCCAAGTTATTTTACATATACCTTAATGTATAAAGTATTTGTTTAGATATTTGTTCTTTTTGTATATTTAGATTTTTGAAGAGCGGTTAGTTTCATGCAAGTATTTAAAAAAAAACTTTGTAGATAAAGTTATTATCCAGATGCTGTGTTCTGTGTTCTGCTGATCGACATTTTACAAAGACCTCCACTCTTACTTATTTTTTGTGCAATTTTGAAATAGGAGGTAGGTAGGTGTAAGCGTTTGTTCATTATTGAAGGTCTCGCTTTGACTTTGATACGATGGCCAGTATGATAAACTTGTAGCTTTTGATTTTCGTTTTGCCAACTATGTGTAGTATTTTCTGTCAAGAATAAGTAGAAGGTATCCTTGATAATTCATCACAATATCATAATTTTGTTTTTATACTGTGTGCAGACTGTTAACAACTTCAATTTCATTACAGTCTTTTGAGTTGTATAAACAAACTAAATGTAAATTGAATACAACACCAAACCAAACAATACAACATGATATACAAATATAGGAAGTTATCGATACAATGGAATAGTCTAAAAACTTTCACGGCAATTAAGGACAAATGACAAGTGTCTATCAAATAAGCCAAGTTATAAATCTCATAAAATTGATAAAAAGTAGTTAATAGATTTAGCAGAAATAATTAAAAATATGCTACAAAAGTCCAACCCTTGAAATAACGAAACACTTCTTGTTTGGTTATAGTTTTCTTGTTGACATAACCATGCAGTTTTTGTACATTTAGAAAAACAATGTACTCAAAAATAGATAAGGAGCATACGCCAACGATATGAACGAGGCTGCAACTTACCAAAACAAAAAAAAAGAGAAAACTAATGAAATTTTTATGTCGACAAAAAAATAATATTTCAATCTTTAAATCGTTTCTCGACAAGAAAACTGTAAACAACTTTAACTGAGACTTTCAACAAAGATCTGAAAAGGCTATAAAACTGAGAAGCAATATAAAAGGACATGAAATTAACCAAGGTACAATATAGTAGTTAATATAATCCAAACAATTGATGCACCATAAAATAGAGTGTATATAGGGCATTAAGTAAAAACATCCTGTCACAACAAATTGCAAAGTGTAAATTCAGAAATAATTTTATTTATCATTCATTATAAAGGTAGATTCACTGTATACCACCATCTTGGATTGTACAATCGCAGTAAACAATCGGTCTAGTTCTTTGCCTAAATCTTCAACTTTTTTTGAGACAGATTTGCAATTTATGTGTAAGACTGTTTATTTGTATGAAGAAAAATAGGTGATTCATTGCATTATCCAAAATAAACAAAACCAAATATTTATGTTTTAAGAATGAATTTTTCAACTTTGCCATTTAAGGGGAGATAACTCTTATAGTAAAAAAATTATACTGGAATGATAGTAAAATTTTTATTTTTCACTTGTATCAAGAAAACAAGTTCGGTGACACCATTTTTTCTTTTTATTTTCTTAAATCATATTATAATACTGTGGATTCATTTTTATTCGTGGCATACCAATTTTCGTGGGTTTCGTGGGTCACAGCGAACCACGAATTTAAGAATTCAACAAAGAATAATCCCGAGAAATGTGTATGAGTCGGATGTTTATTTCCGGTTATGTTATGCAGTTCTAGTAGAGTGTTGACTAGCGATAAACATTGTAACATAACACGTGTTTTTATTGAAAGAAGATACAAGTATTTTGATTAAATCAAAAATAAATATATCGAATATCAGTGATAATTTACATTTTAAAATTGATTAAAACTGTTCATGGAAAATAACTGCAAGTTGTTAATTATCGTGTCATAGTTTGGTTTACTGGTTATTAAAAAATCAATAGGATTAAGTACGGGGATATTGCCCGTAGGTAATATTGTTTATGACAGGAACGTTTATTTTCACACCTTTTACTTATATGACTGTTTATTATATCGTGATTAGGGAAATGAGCTTTCAATCATAGAGTTTTGAATGCCTTATAAAATTCCGACAAGAATTCATAAATTGTTAAACAAACAAATAATTATTTGTCTCTGTCCATTATTGTAATAGAAGTTTTCAATGAACACTTTAATCTAGAATGAACAAGCGAGGATGTTGACAATTCAAAACTTTTTCAATGAATTCCTTCTTTTTTGTTTGTTTTATTATTGATCAAACCAAGGAGGTTATGTGATCTCCTAAATCAAAAAGAAATCCACGAATTACGTTTCTGATTTTTTTTTTGTTATCAGCAATCCACGAATTTACGTATACCACGAAACGTCCTTTTTTTTTCTCTCTATCCACGAAAATTGATACCCACGAAAATAAATGAATCCACAGTACCTATCTTGTAATATTTCATTTCAAAATTCTATCTCATAGATTTCTTTTTCAGGAACAATATAACAAATTTGGGCAATTTGGCACAACTTCTAACTTGAAAAATAGCACAGTGACATATGTTTCATTATATTTTTGAAAAAAAGCATTGAAACATCTTCATTTTGGCAGAGTGTAAAAAAATCTATCTGAGGAAATAAATACCGATGATCCACGCAGACTACTGGCAAAAATGACAGATACCATTTATGTGATTAAGGAAAATCACCTCTGAAATTATATATGCGAGTTTTTATCATTGCAAACCTAATATTGTCGCATTTTGCGCATTAATAAAACAATCGCAATAATTTCTAAATTTATAGTGGTTTAAAGAATAAATGAAATACCTATTGATTATCTGTATTGTTCATTTTAATTTTTATAAGGTAAACAGCAAAAGAGCACTATCTTAACAATTTGTTGTTTATGCAAACTAAAACTATAATGTTATTGTTGGTGGTACATGTGATATGCCGACTTAAATTCAACCTTTGATTTGATGATCAAAGTAAGTATATGGAGAACGTTCAAATCATATATATAGGGGTAAAATAGATCATTGTGACGTCTTCTACCGTAAATTATGTCATGCATCAAGGAATGAATATGAGTTATGCACATGCGTGACAGAAAGTAAAGTGATGTGAAATATATATTCAACATTCGGGAAAAGTCTACGCATATATGTTTAGTGTGAACTGAAGCTGATTTCATTTGTTCTCAATTGAAGATGCCTTGCGCAAAATGGCAAACACAATCTGCGTGTAACATATAGTACTAGCTAACTTTCACTTTTACCTTTACTTTGAAAAGATACATTTTTTTAACCAAACGGCTGTTTTCAACATACAATTTAAAATGATATCTTACTTACCGACCAAGTGGGAGAATACACAATACAGCTTTTTCGGATTTTGTGGAAGGCGACTCAAAATATGGGGGGATTTTAAGCTAAATGAAGTGATATTCGAGGCTGTTTAAAGGTAAATTCTATCAGAAATTGGCCAATATAGAAGGTATTTGTCTTTTCACGTTTTTTATTACCATTGTTGGGGGAAAATAACATTTTATAAATTTAATGCGTCCGAAGCCCTATTAAATAGTTGCTTTCATTGGAAACGCTATATTCTCATCATTTAAAATCCAAGGATGTGTATATATGTACCCAAATTCACATAATGTAGCTTACACTTGATTCAAAAGATATTTGTCTAAAGGAGTTGGGATCTTGGTATCTATATTGGTTTGTATTCATCCACATAGAACTGTCATGCACTTTACGACACAATAGATGATTTTGACTTCCCAATTGATACATTTTAATTTCTATGCAACAACATTCCAGGAGCGCCTGTATATGAAGTACTTGTATCTGCCAGTTGATATAATAATCGAATGCAGTCATTTCCTATCATATTTTATGTTAGGGTTGCTGCTTATAAGGAATCTTTTAAACCAAGAGTTCTAAGTGGTGAAGCTGAAATCATTCCTTCAAAATTTGACGGACACCATCACTAGTTGGTTGATCGATATGGAATATCTGTGTCACCAATAACGACAGATATGTTATCACAATCCCTTCATGTTTTTTTTTCGAATGTGACCTACCGAATTAGACTTATCGCCGGGTTTTTGTACTTACATGAGCAACACAACGGGTGCCACATGTTGACCAGGATATGCTTACCCTTTCGGAGCAAATGAGAGCAACCCCGATTTTTGCTGTGGTTCATGTTGCATGGTTTTTAGTTTTGTTCGTAATGTTTTGTTTACTGTTGTTTGTCTTTTGATGGGGTTATTTTTGATGGCATTGTCATGTGTTTGTTTTCAACTTATTAGTTTAATTATCCCTTTAGTATCTTTTGCCTCTCTTTTATTGCTGTTCTTATTTGATGTATCTAAAGAAAGTTCCTTTTTGCTTAATTTCGACAGTATGTGTATAGAATGCCTTTTGTGAATGGTTTCATCAGTATAATTAGAGAATTTCACATTATTCAAAAATGACATCAAAATAAAGGAAAATGTTGTTTAATTTTTCTATTAAATCATTGAATGTATGCAGGTCTTTGCTTAGATTGATTAAACATTAGGATTTATACCGATACAGGAATAGTCTGTCATTAAAGTGGCACAATTGGTAAACGGTTTTTCCTAAACGCACTAAATGGTTTCCATGGAGAAAATACACATTGTTCATCATTTTGTCACATTGCCATTTAGTATAACTAGCATATCTATCTTTTCCATTATAGAAGAAGGCTTTATGTGAGTTGCAGCAAATGAATTTGCCATCAGATTTTCAAACGACCATTTAATTAAAAAGGAAATCTTTTGTTTGATAAATTTGTCAGGAAATGTAGTGGAGAGAGTCAAATAGTCAAATAAAATTGTCCACCAAATTAAAAGGACCACCAAAAGCACGTTATCATCTTAAATATCCAAAGAATTTTGATACTCCAAATATAGTTAAATCCATGATTGCCATATGCTGTATTACAGCTGTTAATGATACAAATCTTTAATAGCAGTAAGGGAACTAGTTAACAGCACTGCAAAAGAAGTTGTAGAATATTTACAAGAGGCCGAAATTGAACGATATTTACCGGGTTTACTTTGAATTTGTCTTTATTAGATAAAGCTTTGCTGCATAATTTCGCAGTAAAAGTGTAAAAAGTATGAGAATGTTTTCGTGTAGAACGAAATTCTTCATTTAATAGTTAAGTAGAACATATTTGTCTTTAAAAAACATGAAAGAGAATAAAGTTAATGAGTTGGTGGTAACTATGGTTCCGGAGGTATGTCCATATAGGAAAGATAAACGACTTAACTACATTGTATATAAGATTATAGGGTCTAAACGAGAGCATGGTATATTTCTTATATTGATTGTATCTTAGTATGCAAAATGATAACAAGAATTACAAAAGATAGGACGGATCACATTCATCATCAAACCAAACTAGAAACCTCCGTTCTCATAGACGTACAAGCAAAGACAACAGCAACGGCAACACATGGTTCTTGTAACTAAGCGTGTCTAGAATACTTCATAAGTTTAACGGACACTATCGGGAATTGGTTGCCCTATACGATGTGTTGTGTCTCAACTCACTAGCGCCATGTGTTCGCGGTCTAAGATCTTTACATGCCAGTTTTGTCGTCTGATCTGCAAAATTTACCTATGTTTTCTATACTCTGCTTTGACATTTTGACTGAGTGTGGACTCGCATGGCTAGTAATTTATTCAAAGCAGAAACGCTAACCAGTCGAAACACCAAATTTTCCTCCTTCTGTAGTTCAATCGATTCCATCATATTTTATTTTAATTTTTACCTTGATAACGCTTCTTTGTAATCCATTTACAAGGTTTAAACATCAGTAAATAAACTGCAGCCTCTACACTAGTCCCATTCTGACAGGACGAACCTGAGTACTTATACATTCCGCACAGCGATACGCCCCATTTTCTCAAGGGTTTTGCTACCGATCGGAAAAAGACCAAAGTTACCATATTTCCATTCACATGTCACCCTTGGGGTGATTTAGAAATGATAATTCTGGACTTGTACTAAATGTAAAAGATAACCTTGTCCAAATTAGGATGAACATGAAGATTGTGTCCTATAAAATGTAGGTCTTCGCAAGAAATAGTTGTGTACCAAACGTGAAAAAAGTTTTCGCGCTAATTAAATTAGCCGTACTATCAACAGGTGTACAATGCATATTTCGTCAGCAGAAAAATCCCTTTCCAACGATAATCAAATGATCCAATTAAACTGTTTGAATTTATTCCTGCTAGTTTTATGGACTTTTACCCCACACAAGGCCTTCATTTGCTATCAACTGCATGTAGTCAAAACCTGATTTAAACTACATTGTAAACATTGATTTTTATCAATGAGAACGTAAAAAGTAAAATCACAAAAATACTGAACTCCGAGGAAAATTCAAAAAGGAAAGTCCCTAATCAAATGGCAAAATCAAAAGCTCAAACACATCAAACCAATGGATAACAACTGTCATATTCCTGACTTAGTACAGGCATTTTCTTATGTAGAAAATGGTGGATTGAACCTGGTTTTATAGCTAGCTAAACCTCTCACTTGTATGACAGTCGCATCAAATTCCATTATATTGACAACGATGCGTGAACAAAACAAACAGACACAATAGGTAAAAATGTCAAAAATAGGGGTACAGCAGTTAACATTGTGTTATCATCTTAATCACTATAAAAACAAAACAAATGTAACGAAGAGGCACAAAAAGGCATACATCAAATTTAACAACCTCATTTTGCATTTTTATTATACTATTTTATTTATCTATGTGAATTCCACCCATAAAGGATGGAAGGTTTTAAGTACTGGCGTAAAATCGCGCGTTTGAAATTCGCACAGGTAGACATAAAATTATTTTGTCGTTCAAAGTATGACGGGATACATAAGTACAGAGTCACGTAAAATCGATATCACAAAAAAATGGACTTAACAGTAAAAGTAATATTAATAAATAAAATAATTTTGTGGTTCAAAGTATGACGGAATACATAAGTACAGAATCACGTCAAATGTATATCACAAAAAAAACAGACTAAACAGTAAAAGTAATATTATTAAACAAAATAATTTGTCGTTCAAAGTATGACGGGATACATAAGTGCAGAGTCACGTCAAATGGATATCTCAATAAACAAACTTAACAGTAAAAGAAATTTTAATAAAGACAAATAAAAGAATACTATAACACGTTATTAAGATGATAAACAACGTCAGTACGCAGAATCTATACTTCAAGACCATCGTGTATTATTTGTGAAGTTGATACGGAATATTTATCAACAAGGTTTTGGTACCTTCCGATGATCTTATTTAGATAAAAGGACGAGACGTTCTTTGACATATCCCTGGTTCATCAACTTTCTGCTCAGACACAGGTGACGTTACAGAGTTTAGTTTAAGTGTTAAGTACACTAACACCACATCGAGTTTAGTTTAAAGTTAACACGGCCTAAGAGTTCTCAAAGTAACCGAAGGCTGGTTCACACATATTAACCTCTAAAATATTTCTTCAAAAGGGACTATTCGTTTCGTAGGCTTACCATATACTAAGACTTTCATTTTTCCATCTACATAATAATTGTTTATGTCATCTTCTGTAACTGTCCTAATAGGAATCGAATCATATCTCATCGTCGGTATGTATCCTGTAACTTCTATATGTGTTCCGGTATCTTGAACAGCTTTTCCGACGCCATTATCAGCTGCAAAAAAATATTGTCCATTGTCAGCATTTGTTATTGATGGAAAATGTAACATCGAGCCCTGTCAAAACAGACAAGGTCATGAGAAAATAAACAAAACAGATAACGTAACATAAAATACATTTAGGCTTTTATTTTTCGAAAGTTCAGATTTTTGGCAAAAAGTTATGCTTACATTTACTAAGAAACATCTAGTAACATACCATTTTATTGTACCTTGTTTAGGGATAATAAAAAAAGAGCTTGTTTTTTCCAATATAGTGATGTTAATAAATTGACAATTTTTGTTAACATGTCTCACTTCAACAAAAATCCTTTTTACAACAATATCCGTTATACATATAAAATTTTGACTTGTCTTACTTGTGTTCAATTTACAGCAATGGCAGTAGTGTTGTTTAACAGATGGAACCATTAGATGTAAGGATAAAACTAAACCTTAGTTAGAATTTCATTCATTCAAGGATACTTAGAAAATGAATATACCACTGACATTATAGGCAAGGTTTAACGCTTCCGCTGTCATTTTATAAACAGAATATAAATTAACAGTTAAAAATAACATGCATTTAATGCATACAATTAAAGTATTAAGTGACACGACGTCATATTATTTTTACTCGGGTGTCTCGGGTGCTACCAATTGTTATCATGTAGACCAAACGATCGTTTGGCGTACCAAACTATATAATCTGGTATGTTTAATGAGTGTTGTACATTTCATTTATAAATTTTACCATGACTTACAGTCCTATGACTTTACTCAGTCGTACTTAAGAAAGAATTCTTATCGGTCTTGGAATCTATCTTCTTCTTTTAAACAAAATTCCTGTTACTCATTTGTTTGAATTTATACGGAACGACTGTACATGACTATTTATCTTCAATTTAATGTTAATAGAAAAGGTCAATGTTTTAAAAACGCCAATGTTTGCACTAGGAAAATTTATATTCAAATAAAAGGAATGATATGAATCTGAAACTTACAAAATAGTAAAAAAGATATTTTATAAAATTTACTGTTTGCAAAATTATAAATTATTCTAAATAATAAGGATGTTCTTGGCCCAGGCAGACAACCCTGGCTGTGTTGGGCGCAACTTTTTAGAAGTTTTGGTCTTCGGTGCTCTTCAGCTTTGTACTTGTTTTGGCTTTCAAACTTTTTTCATCTGAGCGTCACTGGTTAGTCTTGTGTGGACGAGACGCACGTCTGGCGTATTGGATTGTAAACCTCGTGCCCTTTTGTTAGCTATTATTCGTGTGTTTCTTTGTCCTATATGTTCTCCCATTTATTTGTATTGTAATCCTGTCATGTAATGTTGTCATTTTAATGTTATATTTAACATTGCAATAAAAGCGGGAGGTTTGTCATGCCACAAAACCAGGTTCAACCCACCATTTTTTTTATTAAAATGTCCTGTACCAAGTCAGGAAAATGGCCATTGTTATATTATAGTTCGTTTCTGTGTGTGTTACATTTTAATGTTGTGTTTTTGCTGTGTCGTTGTTCTCCTCTTATATTTGATGCGTTTCCCTCAGTTTTAGCTTGTAACCCGGATTTGTTTTTATCTCTATCGATTTATGAGTTACGAACAGCGGTATACTACTGTTGCCTTTATTTGTCAGTTAGCAAAGCCTTTTGGTAAAATTAGATATACATAGGCCTACTTTAAAAAGTTGGAAAATTCATTTTCAAAATTTTTACTCTGTGATATTCGCATTTTGATCCATTAAAATACTTCGTAAATTTTTGTCGACTAGTATAGATTTTAACAAAGTTTAAATTGGTAATAAATCGATACTCTATTTGTATAAAATTTACATTTTTGATATAGTTTCAAGTCAGTTGAAACATTTGAACATCAAACTTTTTAAAAAAAACATTACAAATGAAATATAAATTTTGATACGGAATTGTAGCAATTTTAATAAAATATAATCGGACCACTGCTACCCATGATTTGTCAGACGATATATTATACATTTCGTAGGTATAACATATATTTTTATTCCATCTGTGTATTTCTATTGTTTTATGGAAATCGCACGTTCAGGGTTATTTCTACTTTAATTCTTATCACACAGTATCAGCCAATGAATTGGAATCAAAATTCAACTGTAATTGTTTCTTACATTTTAGTGTTATCCTAACCTCACATTGTAGGTGCATTTCAAATATAACATCGGTTCTAACGTGTAATGTACAATGTTAATTGTTACAGTCCTTGGATAATGTAAACTTCCCACTAACACCATACACCATACAACATTACACTTTTCACCATACACCATTACACCATACACCCTGTGCCATTACACCATACACGTTACACCTTTGCACCATACACCTAACACATTACACCATAATGCAATTTAATTTCAAAGAAAGCGTGCGACTTTAATTTAAATTAATTATCTATTTAAAAAAAAACAATTTTGATCACAATATTGTAAATTAATGTATAAAATTAAAAATCAGTTCTTAATAGTTTTAATTGTCATACACAATTCATTCACACCATTTCCGATCGCACGTTACACCATTACGCCATTCCCCTTACACCATACACCATAGCACCATACACCTTCTACCGTTGCACCATATGCCATACACCATTACACCATACACGTTTTTTTTTTTTGGAAGTTTACACCAACCAAGGGCTGTATACCACTCATGTGTTTCCTTTTCTAAATCAAAAACATTCCCGAGTCAGCAGGACAAAATGTATAACCGAAAAGGAATGAATCACGCATCACTTTTTTATGTACTATTTGTAATGTAATCAAGTTAATCTTATGTATGGTTATAGTTTATATAGTAATCATTTGAACCATTAATATTTTATTTAATTATTTACACAGTAATAATCTACTGTAAAAATATTGTTTTAACTTTACGTACATTTATGATTTATTTATACAGGTTCTGTTGTCCATGTTTCAGGATCAGGTGTATTCTCTCTCTGACTGTTAAGATGTATTCACCTTCCCATTGTAAGCAATTAGTCGACAAATGGACAAAAATCTGCATGGGTCTTTTCAAAAGATCGTACTGAGGCTGTCCGTCTGAAAAATCTGAAATAGTGACGTGCAATTGGTAGAACCACTGGCAAAAGAGAAATGATCTAGGTCAACGAAAATAAATATTCAAAAAAGAAAGAGTGGGCACAACATCCAACTAGTATTTTAAGATGACAAAGCAAAACAATACTGTTTGGGGGGTCGGAATAACTTGCCATTTATTCATACCCCAATATATGTACCGTAGGCCCTGAAGCAACGTCACTAAATGTAAGCACGTTTACCAGCATTTGTATAATAAATAGCATTGTCAAACTTGACAAATAAATTGAGGTCTATATTTTCATCATTTCGAAACTTTTTTTTATTTTATTACAAGAGTGGACATTCTTTTATGACGAATAGAAAAAAATAAAAAGGCTTTGAGCTTTTGTAACATAATAATCAAAGAAATAGATCTTACAATAAACAGTATTGTCTTCTGGGGAAATCTTCGTTACCGAATCTACAAAATAGATAAGTCAAAGTCTAGAATTCATGCAATTCATTTTTTGTTGTTTAAGGGCGTTCTATCACTTTTGAAATTCTATAATTGTCTTGCCACCAAATCTAAAATCTTGTCAATTTATCTTGTTTATTTTTAATTTTCTGTTGCTAAAAATAATTTAGTTGCTTCCTTATAACTGTAGTAGTGTTATAACTCAAGGTCATGTTTTTCTCTGACTGTTGAATGTTGGATGTTAGATGTGTACTGATGGATATTTGAGTCTTAGATTTATGAGGTTTTTTTTATTTGTTGTTATTGGCTTTCAACTAGCTGGCAGTAACTGCAAGTATTCTCAGATTTGTACTAAGTGTATCATTTATGTGAAAACGATAAGTACCCTGCCACCTCCACTCTGTGTTTTTGTTTGATGTATTTTTGCGTTGTGTCGATCTGATGAGTTAAGCCCTTTTCAACTGATTTTTATAGTTTGTTTTTATGTTGTACTGTTACACCACTGTCCAAGGTTAAGGGGCGCCTTCAAACTAGTTTAACCCCACCACATTCTGTATGTGCCTGTCCAAAGTCAGGAGCCTGTAATTCAGTGGTTGTCGTTTGTTGCTGTATATCATATTTGCTTTTCGTTCAACATTATATTTTGTACACGAATCAGGCCGTTATTTTTTCTCGTTTGAATTGTTTTACATTTGTCATTTCGGGGCCTTTTCTTGTTGACTATGCGGTATGAATTTTACTTATTGTTGAAGGCCGGACGGTGACCTATGTTTGTTCATTTCTGTGTCATTTGGTCTCTTGTGGAGATTTGTCTCATTGGCAATCATACCACATCCTCTTATTTTTATATTAATAAAGCTTTTTGGTTTACTAGTAATAGATAATGAGGTCACAAATCTTTATATATACTCTGATTGGACGAAATTACGGAATTGAACAAACCCAACAATACAAAATATATATAACAATACAAGAAAAATATATCGGACATTAAATCAAACTTAAAAAAGAAAGTATCCAGATAAATAAAAATTAATTCAGATAAGAAAAGTGTCATTTTCACCACTTTCAAATTGTTTGAATTTTGTAGGCTTAGTCTTTAATACATGAGTAGGTAGATATCAATTACAGGTTCACATGAGTAGGTAAATATCAATTACAGGTTCATTAGATCTACCAGGTTGATAAGGCTATTAATAGCTTGATTGCTATTAATATATCTCATCGACAAGTGCAGTTTAAAACTTCCAAGGCTTAATAATAAATTCAAAATACTATACATGGAATAAAAAATGTCAAAATACATTTATCGAAAATCCAATAACTTGTCAAAAGCTGTATTATATAGATCATCTCCCTAAGGCGTCCATCCGTCCACGATGTACACCCCGAAGTAAGTTGTTTCTCTCATTGTTAAAGTTTTGCTTGACATATAGTTATGATAGACATTTCTTTAGTTTGTTATTTGTTCCAGATTGTAGCCTACTAATATCTAATGATTATGTCTATTTCACAGCTATAGGTACTTCTTTATCTCTGAAAAATACCTATTTATAAACATTTAGTTAAGAAGCATGCAGTATGTATTTTTATTCTTTAGGGGAAAAGCGCATATGCTAAACTTTCAGAGTCGTCATCCTTTTACCGTCAAATCGTGTGCATTTTTTTGTAACTATGATAAAAAAAAATGATAAAGACTCAAGGTTTGTTTTTAACTCTATGATCACACCTAATTGAGGTGTTTTTTTCTAACGACGGTACGTACTTGTTACGTAAAGTGTCATGGGTAGCAATAGTAGTAGACACTATTGTAATTACTTGGTTGAAATGATTGCGTTCGTGCTGTATGTAATGTATATAAATATCAGCAAAGATATACACCATGCTGATGATTTGGTACACAAGACGTGCATTTCGTCTACACAAGACTCACCAGTGGTGACTAAATCGAAACTACCGAAAGGACGAAACAGATAAGAAGTTATTGAGCATTACATTATTAAAAAATTATATACCTCAGCATTTGATGGCATATCCGTTACATTACAATGAACATAGCACAATGCATCAACAAAATGGTTATTGATCTGAATGGTAGGCTTGGCTTCTACAAAAAAAACATGAAATAATCCTGAGTCAAAAACATAAAGTAATCCCCAGTCAAATCATAAAGTAATCCCAAGTCAAAAACATAAAGTAATCCCAAGTCAAAACATGAAGTTATTCTAAGTCAAAAACAATAAAAGTACTTCCAATCGTATGATGTTCATCCTTTATCTCCCTTACATGCTTTATTTACAAATAATTGTTAATTATTTCTAGAAAGAAACGTTATTTTTGTTTAACACAATCTTTTTTTTTTTTTTTTTTTTTTTCGATTTATCCATTGAAAAAAAACCTAGTTTGAATATATTTTTCTAAATTGTGTGTCTTATTATATATATGCAAAAAGTAAAATCACAAAAATACCGTACTCCGAGGACAATTCACAAAGGAAAGTCCCTTATCAAATGGCAAAATCAAAAGCTCAAACACATCAAACGAATGGATAACAACTGTCATATTCCTGACTTGGTGGGGCCTCGGAGGCCGAGTGGTCTAAGTAGTTACTACTGTAATCACTAGCCAGTCAACACTGAGGTTGTGAGTTCGGTACGGGTGCACTCGACTCCAATCTTAATTGACTAGGATTGTCAGTTTTCCTACCGAAGGTCGGTGGTTTTCTCCGGGCGCTCCGGCTTCCTCGACCAATAAAAACTGGCCGCCACGAAATAGCCCAAAAGCGGTGCTTAAAAGTGGCGTTAAAACACCAAAAATAAAAAAAAATCAAATCCTGACTTGGAACAGGCATTTTCATGTCAAAAATAGGGGTACAGCTGTCAACATTGTGTTATAATCTTAATCACTATTAAAACAAACAAATATGTAACAAGGAAGCACAAAATGGTATATAAACCAAGCATATTAGCAAAAATTAAAAACAAGAATACACAAATTTACCATAGTACACTAACACAATGACGAGATATATAAGTACAGAGCCACGTCATATGTATTATAGAAACACAAACAGACATATAGACAAAGCACATTAGCAAAAACGACAAGAATACGAGAATTATCATAGAACAATAACACAAAGACGGGATGTACAATTATCGAGCTACGTCAAATGGATATCAATAAAAACAGAATAAAATGTAAAAGTAATATTCATAAAGATAAATAAAAGAAGAGTATAACACGTTATTAAGATGATAAACAACGTCATTACCCAGAATCTATACTTCAAGACCATCGTGTATTATTTTTGAAGTTGATACGGAATATTTATCAACAAGGTCTTGGTACCTTCCGATGAACTTTTTTAGAAAAAGGACGAGATGTTCTTTGACAAACCCCTGGTTCATCAACTTTCTGCTCACACACTGGTGACGTTTTACAAAGTCTGAGTAGGAGTTGCAAGCTCTTAAATACCAAATAAGTTGGGAAATGTATATCCCATATGCTGGTGAAGTTGGTATATTGCTACTAAAGTGTGGGAAATTGATATTTTCAAATTTAAATTCGTCTCGTTTGTCACAGATTCTGGTACTGAGATGACCGTGTATGTCATATTCGAGGTATAGGTCTAAAAATGAGGCGGAGGAAGCCGTGTCTGTTGTTTCTTTAATTTTGTTGCATTTACAATCCAACATTTATCGCTCTGCTGTTAATGTATACTTTACGTTTATCACATTTAACTCGGTCCAATGCCGGACTTCTTTAGGTTATTCATGCATATGAAGCATTTTGCGAACATGAGTGAATAAAATAATGGTATATTTTATCGTTCAAATGACGTATTGCTATGACGTTGCGCACGATTTTGATATTATAAGCGTTTCACGGCGTTCCTTGTGATAAGATGATTTTGACGATTTCAACGGACGGTTCAAGCGTCCAAGCTTGTATTGGATAAGCTTAGTTAACTGTTATGAATATGGTGAGCGTCATCAATATACCTGAATGTGAAATTAAGTTATCTGGCTTCTTTGATTTTCTTGTTTTTGACAAGTGTCTGAAGGAACTCCGACTCATGAGAAAATAAGAAGATGTCGACAAGGAGAGGAGCACAGTTCGTTCCCATAGGAATGCCAGCAATTTGTTGAAAAATTCTACCTCCAAATTCAACAAATATGTTGTCAAAAAGAAACTCCAGCATATTGATCACTTGTTTCTCTGTGTAGCTTGTTTTACCTTTTTGTTCACTATTAACAAGATATACCGTATGGTATCCCAAAGTAATAAGTTTAAAGCGTTTGCTACCATTTTTATATTGAAATGCATTGTGGATTATTTCTTTTAGACGATTACTACGCAAGGCCACACAAAAGAAATTAATCTAAAATTATTGCAATAAACATGATATTCATTGTGTTAAAGCCACGCAATTGCACATAATAAAGAACATGATGAAGACAATAAGCATCACATTTTACCCGTTCCTAAGGCACATACAAATACAGCTAATACAGCTAAATATAATTATTGTCTATTATCAGTATATTGTACAATTTTCAGTCACGTTTACGTCGTTGAAACGTTTAATTAACAATTTACAAGGTGAGAATAATAATTATTAAATATCAAATCTATGGCATTATAATCAGTTTGTTGATATTAGCAATTATCTGGCAGAGGAAAAAGAAATGTGAAAGACAAAAGAAAAATCAAAATAGAAAATGTATGCAACAATTCACATTTCACGTTACAACTAATCTTCTGTATAATTATAACAACAAAAAAGATATAAATAACAGGAGATGTGGGGAATGAATAAATATGACAGTAACCCTACGACAATAAACAAGTCATCAAAAGACAACACAATTGATAGTAAACCGAAGACAATTACTGACGAGGTTACCGACTTTGAATAATAAAATGAATAAGTTATGGGGTTTAACTTGCTTTTTGAGATATGAACTCTCCCCAATTTTTAATCCTTGAAAGTAAAATAACTAAAGGTACATTTCGTGACGTCTAATTCAAGCAGAACCTTACTCTATCGTAATGACATAATAATAAATATAACAAATAATAGGTTTAAAGGAAAATACCTTAAATTATTAGCGCTAGAAATATGTGTAAAACAGCACAATTTATTGCAAACACATGTATGCCAAACGTTGTTAGCCACTGTTATATCACCGCAAAGGAATGGGAAAATTCCAATAGAGAAAACCGAAGGTATGTTTGTCAAAGGATTTAGCATAAAGCATAATACATAAAAAGTCTATTGTCAAGTTTCAAAAAGCACAACATTCATTACTAACGTTTGGTTTAGTGAAAGTGTGTTCAGTTAATAAATATCATGGTCATATTTAAAGAATTCTGAATTGTTTATGGAGATAAATATGAATTTCGTATAATAATTTGCAGGTATTTATATAAATTACTATAGATTAGATTTCAGAATTGGTTTTTATGAAGTTCACCAATAAACTGTCATTCATGAGAGTAAAGTAATCAGTTGAAATAGGGGCCAAAGTTATTTCCATTCATAATGACATTGACTGACTGCATATTTCATTTCTAAAACATAAATGCAAATTCCGTACATAGCTTGTTTCCGTTCCGTAGTGATACGAAGTAAGTACGGAACGGATGTGAGGTCTGCGCCGGAGATTGAAATAAATGATACATGTGATATCAAGCAGACAATTCATGGCTATCATTATTTCTCTAATGTTCAATGTTTTATTGTTTAGTACTTAAAAAGTAAAATAACAAAAATACCTAATTCTAAAGGAAATTCAAAATGGAAAGTCCTTTAAAAAATTGCAAAATCAAAAGCTCATTCACATCAAAAACGAATTGAAAAAAATTCATATTCCTGACTTGGTACAGGCATTTCCTTATGTTAAATGAAACCCAACAGATATAGTTAAACCTACATTTAATTACAAACGTCGAGAACCTTAAAAATTCTACGCTGCTGTACAACAACATGGTTCGGTTATAATCTTTTAATAACACATTAGTATAATATTGATATATATTCAAAAGATATGTTCTGAAAAGAGTGAAAAGTCATCCGTCTATGTATTTTTTTGTTTCATACAAATGAAAATAACTCATAAAAATGTGTGCGTTTGAAACTCTGTATTGGATTTCTCTCCACCGGGAACGTTAAAACCTCAAAATAATAAAGCCAAGGTGATCTAAAAAACCTAAACGCACGAAGAGCTTTATAATCAAAATGGTTGACAAAAATAACCCAAATTCACTATGGTGTCTGAACCTTTTTTTTAAAAATAATTCTAAAAACAATTAAACGAAAATAAAACTTAATAAACAGACAAATAATAGTAAAGATGACACAACATAGAAAACTAAAGACTAAGCAACACGAACCCCACCAAAAACTGGGAGTGATCTCAGGTGCTCCGGAAGGGTAAGCAGATCCTGCTCCATATGTGGCACCCGTCGTGTTGCTTATGTTATTATAAATCCGGTTAATAGTCTAATTCGGTAGGTCACATTCGTGAAAAGAGAAGGGTATTGTAGTTACGACATAAGGAACATATCTGATATCATCTGTGAAACGGTCATTCCATAACGGTCAACCAACTTGTGATGGCGTCCGTAAAATTTACGAAGGGATCATTTCAACTTCACCATTTGGAACTCTTGGTTTAATAGCTTCCTTGTGAGCAGCAATCCTCTATCAAGGAAATCATGATAGGAAATACAAGCCCGGGAATATCGTATGAATTGGGAGATATATTCTCCGTATGCAGGCGCTGCTGGAATGTTGCTACATAGAAATGGAAAGCTAAAATTATCTCTTTTGTCGTAAAGTTTTGTTTTCAACCGACCTTCATTGTCAATTTCTAGATGTAAGTCAAGATATGAGGCAGACTTAACTGTATCTGTAGTATCCTTTATCTCTAGTTCGATAGGATAGATTATTTCAACATAGTCACCAAATTTTGTATTATTTAGTGAGAGAATATCATCTATATAGCGGAACGTAAAGTTAATGGATATTGCTAACTTCTTATCTTTCTTCCTAAAAAGTTCTTGTATGAAGTCAGCCTCATAATAATAAAGAAACAAGTCGGCAAGAAGAGGGGCACAATTGGTTCCCATTAGTATTTAAACCTACGCTTAATGCAATCAATAGTTTTTCATTTCTTTTTAATAGACGCATATAAGGTTAAAAATCATCATATACCCAAATAATGTATGTCATGTTTTACGAAAAAAAAATTATATAGGGGCCAGCTGAAGACCACCTCCGGGTGCGGTATTTTCTCGCTGCGTTGAAGACTTATTGGTGTCCTTCGGCTGTTATCTGCTCTTTGGTCGGGTTGTTGTCTCTTTGACATATTCCCCATTTCCATCCTCAATTTTATTACTTGTTAAGTTTTGTGTAACATTCTTTGATTCTAATAATTTCGTGTACATTGTTAGCAGACACTAACAAAACAGGGTTTAAAGCCCATCCAAACCGCGTTCGGCATTCTCGTCAAATCTGGCAATATAGATGTAGGATATATGATTATGTCGAGGTTTTTCGAATGAAATACTTAATTTCAAAATAGAAGGGTTGTTTTTCAATATGTAAAAGTAAATTTTAGAATATATACAGCCAAGAATGCAAGGATTAGTCGTAAACGGGCGTCTTGGTCCCAACATTTGAAACTTAAAACGTGAGTCTTGTTAAGATTTAAAAATATATTTTAGATGTCTTGATGTTGTTTATTTAGTTCTTTTTTTACATTTTGCCTGCAGTCAATTCAGTACTGATCAGTATTTATTTTCAGATGATTCAGAATGCTGCTGAAATGTACGTTTAGATACCAAATACTGTTCAGTCTGGCAGCATTTATAATGAATTACAAACTGAACTATTGACCAGTTATTATGTTACTATTAGATAGCAGAAATAGTTTTCAGTTTTATTTTCATTTATATATCTGATCAGTTCAATTTGAGATTTAAAATCAAATAATTTTATTCAATTATTTAATAGTCAATTTATGTCTATATCTAAACTACGGATTTGACAAACAGATTCACCTCAGTTTTGCTTTAAAAGTATAAAATTCATGGCTTAACTCTTAAACATATTTTAAAACGTACGCTCAATGCAATCCATAATTTTCCATTTCTTTTTTACAGAAACATATGAGAATTAAAAATTATCATATACCAAAATAGTGTATGTCATATTTTACAAATTTTGTGTAAGATTTTTTGATTCTTACAATTACGTGAACATTTGCAGCAGACACAAATTAAACAGGTTGTAAACCCCACCAACACTGCTGTTGTCGAGGTTTTTTGAATGAAAAGATTACTTTTAAATTCAAAATACAAGGGTTGATTTTCAAAATGTAAAAGTTACTTTCAAAGTATAAACAACCAAGAATGCATGCATTAGTCGTAAACGGATGTCTTGATCTCAACATATGAAACTAAAAACGTGGGTCTTGTTAAGAGCTAAAGATATATTTTAGATGTCTTTTTGCTGTAAATTTAGTTCTATTTTGACATTTAGCTTGCAAACAATTCAGTACTGATCAGTAGTTGTTTTAGATAATTCAGTATGCTGTAGCAATGTACGTGTGGATAACAACAACCGATCAATCTGAACATAGACTAAACAAATCTAAATTGACTTTAATGATTTCCTATTTACTTTCTCGATCGTGACCAGTATTAAACTACTGTCCCAGATATCATTGACGTTTTAAAAGGAAGCAAAACACCGGCCGAAACCCATGATAAGATTTAGTTCGAACGTCATTAGAGGTGATGGAAAAAGGATGTGACATAGTATGTTTTGATAGATTCCAAATTTGAATTGTTAACATCACGATTTAACCTTTAAATTTTAATAGAAGTAAATCAACTTGAATTAGGAATGACGTTTTCAATAATACCGATGACTATTAAAATAATCGTGGCATACATTATATTTGCATATTCTACAATACTATATGACATTCAAGGCCATGTCGTCGTTATTTGACCGCTGAGTAATCCTTAACAGGGTCGAGGATGTGGGAAAAAAAATATATAATATTTCAGATGCTTGGTATTTGTTATTATGGGAAATCATTTGCACAAGGTACAATTGTCACTTAATATTGTCAGCTAAATTAAAAGAGATTTATAAATTGCGGCGCTGTGCTAGGATGTGTTGCCTTAGAAGTTCTGGTCGGGGAGGACGCAAATAATTAGCAGAACAATAAGATATTATATGATTGCTTATAAAAAATTGAAAACAACACGTTTAATAATTTCATGCGTCCGAAGCGCTCTTCTGGATTTACCTTCATCAGGAACGCTCAAAGCCAAACATTTGAAATCCGAGGATGTTTAAGTACCGGAACCGTATATCATGTATAAGCAATTTATCCTCCAGAAATATTTTCCAGTCAAAGTCAAAGAAAAAGAAATCTATATTCTGGAAACGTATATGTCCTTAAAAATTATTTAAATTATTTATTTTTGCAAGAAAGGCCATGGTCACACGAAGGTCTTTCTTATATACCTTACAGCAAAATGTCATTAATCAAAGTACTAAGATATAAAATTAATTTTGAAAAAAGTGTGTATAAGGATAAAAAAAAAAAAAGAAACATACTACTTAACATTCTTAAGTATAATATCAATTGGATAAATCAAGCAAATGTTCATAACCAATGTCATTTAACAATGTCTTTATGCAAGCGGCCTTATACATAACACTGATAAAATGGTTTTAACATAACATGTACAAGGACATCATTCGTAAATATAAATCAACATGCAGACATCTTATACGTTCAGGTATTTCACATCCAATATTTTATGGTAATATTCTTTACAAAGGACAAAAATGTCGGCATTCACCTCAAAATCTAACCAAACCTTTAAACAGACTTATTCGGAAAGGATATAGTTACGATACTGTTGTCAAGTCATTAACGATTGCATATTTTGGTATTAATATTGATTCACTCATAGGGTCTTTGCATCGGAAATAAACACATTTATTCTAAAACCAGTTGTTGGCATGATACGGGTAATGTTCTTCTCATATATTTAATGATGGTATGATTCTAAACCCCTAACGGGAGAGATTGTACTTGATTTTCATATGATGAAGACATAATCTTTCAATCAGTTTAATTGAGGTCTGGAGCTGGCATGTCAGTAACTGCTAGTAGTCATATGTTCATTTATGTATCATTGGCATTCTGACATCGGATTCGTACTTCTTTTAAACTGAGTTTTACTGAGCGTATTGCTATGTGTTTCTTTATTCTACATTGGTTAGATGTATAGGGGGAAGGTTCAGATCTCACAAAACATATTTTACCCCGCCGCATTTTTGCGCCTGTCCCAAGTCAGGAGCCTCTGGACTTTGTAAGTCTTTTATGTTTTTTAATTTTAGTTCATTTATATGTTTTGGAGTTTAGTATGACGTCCATTTTCACTGAACTAGTACACAATTTTATTTAGGGGCCAACTGAGGACCACCTCCGGGTGCGGAATTTTCTCGCTGCGTTGAAGACCCATTGATGGCCTTCGGCTGTTGTCTGCTCTTTGGTCGGGTTGTTGTCTCGTTGACATATTCCCCATTTCCATTTATTATACGATATTCGGGGGTTTTGAATCTGAAATAAAACAAAACTATAAATAAGATATCACCTAAGCATTGTATCTACATGCAGCTAAATTCAAAAGATGACATTGCTTAATGTGAAGCTCATGTATATAAAATTGTTAATCAATCATAACAATGAGTTGCTTACTGAACAAACATATGTAATACATGTTGAAAGGAAAAGCGTGTCAACATACTGATTACCTTCATAAAAATTCTGTATGAATGGAATTGTTCAAAATAACAATACGGCTCTATGTTTACAAAATTAACAATTATTTAATGACAGTTAATCTATAAGAATTGGCAATACAGCATAATTTTGATTGAACGTGTGATATTCAATTTGTTTTCTTAGATCTAAATAATTTTGTATTGAATTTGAATTTTTTAAGTTTCTGTTGATTTTTCAATCTTTACCATGTCACCTGTCGACAACCGGTCACCTGTGTCAATTCACGTAAATTGTTGTTGTATTTGAATATGACGTTATGGATATTGATTCAATCTATTTGATATAACATGTTAAAGATGGTAAAACAAACAGAAACTTAAAAATTCAAATTCAATACAAAATTATTTAGATCTCAGAAAACAAATTGAATATATCACGTTGTATGTACTACCATGTTACTTCGAACGTCAAAAAAAATTTAAAAAAAATGATTTTGTAATGCTATGTCGTCGCCTACTTTTCAAATATTGGGGTCGAAATATTATACTTGTGATATCTTTGTATTTAGTAATGTATGCCAGAACACAGCTAGCATGTACCGGATTATGAAAAATATCAGGATGAATACATGTGTCACTTTCAATTTTCTTTCACACTTACGGATACAATCATATAAAATTTCAATCCTGGTATCTATGATGATTTTATTTACAACCACTGGGTCGATGCCACTGCTGGTGGAGTTTTTATTACCCGAGGGTATCACCAGCCCAGTAGTCAGCACTTCTGTGTTGACATGAATTATCATTGATATGGTCATAATTATAAATTAACTGTTTACAAAACTTTGAATTCTTGAAATACTTAGGCGTTTTTACCTCAGGAATAGATTACCTTAGATGTATTTGGCAAAACTTTTAGGAATTTTTGGTCTTCAATGCCATTCAACTTCGTACTTTATTTGGCCTTTTTCACTTTTCTTGATTCAAGCGATACTGACGAGTCTTTTGTAGACGAAACGCGCGTCTGGCGCAAATGCAAAATTTCAATCCTGGTATCTATGATGAGTTTATTTATCCTATAGTGTGTGATAACATTTTGTGAGGGACTCGATGTTTGCTATACCATGGTTCGTTTCAACGCTTTTTATGACAATACTAATTTACCAATCAGAATGAATGTTTTTGCAGTGTTTTAAGAAATGGTTTTACTTTGTATCCATGTATTATTAGTGAAATATTAAATGTTTTAAAAAGGCGTATTTTCTGTATAAATTCAATAATTATGTAGACTTTTGAAGCCCAGACTTCCGATTGCCTTAAATACACATATGAAAGATCCGAAAACTATACCAATACTGAACGACATGTTTTTGAAATTATTCATTATTGCAAAACATGAACTTAAAATATCTGTCATTTTCTCCCTACCCAGTTTACCCCTATTACTTATTATGATCTGGACAAGTCATTGTTATCGAATCTTACGCAATTTGATTGGATTAATTTATTATTAGTTTACCTTCAAACTGTTTATTTTTTCGTACACGTATATTGATTAAATCAGAACATGCATGAATGTGTACAGTAACTTGAATGACCTGCAAACTGGACACTAAACGAGTCTACATTATTTTTTTATCAATGAAACTAAAGGTATGGAAGGTAAGGATTGCCACTTCTTATATTTTCACAAAATTTTCCACATAAAGAGTAGATGAGTTATATTTAATAGCCTATTCCTGAAAAAAAGAGAAAGTTTACAAATCAGACGTTTTATTACATTAAACAAGTCATTTTTCAAAGAAAAATGCCGAAAAACATTTTACACATGGCTACGCCAGGTAGAATAATTGTTTATTTTAACAAAAAAAAACATTTTCAGTCTCATTATAATGTTATAATTACAATTAATCCCTAACAAAAGTAGTCAGTAAATAAAGTTAAAATATGTCCGATCAACCTATTTTTGGTCATTAAAATTCAATGCGATCAGTTTAAAGTCAATTTCGTCTACCTCACAAAATTTTGTTAGGCACTATAGGTTAAAATAATAATATTTTATGATTGGTTGCGCATTTTTCTTGTTTTTGTCATGTTATAAAACGAACATACCGTATATAAGCGTTTGGTCATTCAGAATTAATACAGATCACAAACGAACAATTTTCCCCGAAAGATAGAAACCAAAAAACATATAATCGTACTGTGCACGTGAATGTACACAATTTACGTTTTATGTAATGTACTATCATGGTTACTATGAGAATAAAATGAATTGAAGGCATATTTTATTTGTAAAAATAGATTGAAATGTAACATCGGCGAGGATTTTTCTTTTGCACTGATGTGTGAAACTAAAAAATAAAAAAACAATACTTGTGAGCAATGTTAATGTACTGTTTTGATTTTAATTGGATGCAAATCTGTCTTTTGATTTCATACTAAGATGAACCTACTGGAAAAATAGAGCTTTGCATAACATTTTTGAGTTCGTGTTGTTTTGTTCAAATACAAAAAAAATGTACATACACAATTGATTCTGAGTGAAATTGAAGTATTAAAAGAAACATTCACAATTTCTTTTAAAGTCTCTTAGTAGTTTTTATCTAGTGAAATATTTTTGTATATGCCGTGGTTAAAATGTATAAGTCACAATGTTATCAAGAAGAAGTATTTAAAATATATTTCATTAGCGGATTCAGATGTAGGATACTGGTAGAACATAAAAAAAAATATTTTCCAAAAACTTAGTGACGTGTAGTATGCTTATTTAAAATGAGAACGATACCTGTATAATAAACTTTTTGACGGAAAATTAAGAAATTAAAGATGACAAAATAAATGTACAAAAGGGACTCACCTTTTTATTGAAACATTTAATGAATAAACACACTTTTTTTTAAATTATCGTTTTCATTACTAAACAGTGACTTAACTGACATTATACTTGTTCATCTATGTAAATATTTAATGTAATGTGCGTTCGTTTTGTAATTGAGAACAGCAAAACAAATAATCATAAATTTATAAACTTTATCGGTGGAATTACATATCCTTTCACTGCACCAATGTTTTGTCATATTCATTTTTCTCTACGCAAAGCATCGTTACCTGCTCTGTGTTTACTGCGAATTTCGGGATCTATTTTCAAAAGCAAGTAAACTGAATTAGAAAAACAAATCACACTATCCCAAGTTGAATCTCTAAAACCTAATCCTCCCTGCTTTAGAAAGTTGTGTAAGGTAATTTGTACAAATAAATGATGAAACATTTATTCAATGACTTTTTAAGTTGTTTGGTAGCTTCAATGTTTTGAATCTGTCATGAATTCGATTTCTTTCTATTTTTTTAATCATTTTTGCAAACACTTATATCGCATAGACCGTATCTAACATGAAATTCAACAGCTCCTTCATTACAACAAAATCTAGTATAACTACATAACTGCACACATTTACAATTGCGCGTCATTTTACATAATGCACATACGCTAACAATAGCTGAAGTTGTGGATGCACCTGAAAGACCCCAAAAGTCCGACTAACTTGCAATGTTGTGGGAAATCTCATATCCCATTAACGCGGATTAAACTGTATAACACACAACTGATTATTTGATTATTTACTTGGTACCGTTACTTTCATGGAAAGTGCTGTGAAAAACTAGCTTTATTTTTTCCAGTGTCAAATTGGAACATTAAGTTTCGTGTTTTGCAAACTGATATAAGTATATGTTTTTCTTCTTTTTTTTTTCTTTTGCATAATTGAATATATAGACCTTAGCAAAGAAACGTTGGATAAGTGTGATTTTTTTATAGTTCAATTAAAGAAATGTTGTTCAAATTACGGTTTTATTTATGTGACTGGACATTGTATTTAATGGCGCTATGAATCTGTGCTGAACCGGCATTTAACCGTTATCAATCAACCATGAAATCAAATAAGGAATTGAGTTTGTTTGAATATATAAGCATGGCTATCCATCCCAATAAACCATACTCAAATCAGATGAAAACAAACGGTACGATGGAAAGAACAACATTTTGGACACTTTAGAGGTTAATGATCTTTTTAAGTTATAAGTATCGCATCTTTATTTATTCTTTTAAATCAAAGAATGTCATTTGCACTTTTGAAGTTTGTTTCTCTCAAGTGTTATCATTACTTGGTTCTATAATGTTAGAAATTTTGTCCGGACGAATTATTTTGAGAATTTGTACGATATAAATCAATTGCATACCGTGACATAACAATAGTCACTATAATCAATTATTCGATGTCATAAACGATGATATGATTGCTCTGAAACCAAACCAAATTAAGTTCAATAAAATTTTCGCAGCACCATAGAAAGATATATACTTAATTATTGTATCTCCAGTTACATATTCGGTCATACTCAGGTTCAAAGCGCAGTCAAAGCTAAAGTTACCTTATGTTCTAAACTGATAACATTAAAAATGGAAACGATGAATGTGTCAAAGAGACAACAAATCCGACCAAAGAGTAGAAAAAGATTAAGACCGCCAACAAAATAAATCTACACTCAGAGGCGGGTTTCATCTGGCCCCTCAACTAAAATGTGTACTAATTCAGCAAAAATGGACGTGACAATAAACTCCAAAACATATAAACAATTAAACAATGATAAATGAACAAAATCTTTAAAAAAAAGTACAAGACTACCAAAGGCCAGAGTTTCCGGATTTGGGATAGGCACAAACATGCGTCGGAGATAAAACAAAATGTTAGTGAAATCTGTGAGATCTTTACCCTCCACCTACATGTATTTCTCTAGCCAATGTAGTATAAACAAACACAAAGCAAAACGCACAATAAAGATGAGTATAAAAGAATTTCGAGTCCGATGTTAGAATAGGTAACAGAAGAAATTAAGCAAAATGACAATGATCAACATGAATTAACAAATGGCTACTAGCACTTTCTGACATGCCAGCTCCAGATCTCATTTAAACTGATTGAAATATTATGTCTTCATTATATGGAAATCAAGCACAATCCCTTCCGTTAGTGAGTAAGTATCACACCATCATAAATTATACGAGAAGAACATATTCCCTATGATGCCAACAACTGCTTTTAGAATAAATGGGTTTATTTCCCATGCAAAGACCATGCAAGTTAATCAATATTAATTCAGATAATGTCATCATAATGACCTGACAATAGAATCGGAACTATATCCCTTCTGAATAAATGTGTTTACATGTTTGGTTAGCAGTTGAGACGATTGACCACATTTAGTGTGTTGTATAGAATATTACCATCAAAGATTGAATTTGTTTCTAAAGTTAAGATATTTATTATTCTATTTTTAAACATCCTTTTCCTAACAAGAACTGCCAGTAAACATAAAATATCCGTAAAGTTTATTTAAAACAGAAAATGTGGTTTCATGTTTTTAATTAAGTTTCCTTTACACCATAGGCGTTAAATTTTAAATAAAACACTACAACAATATCATCAATTACAGCATATGAATAATATGTTATGATGGATTAACGTCAATAACACAACAACCCAACTGCACAAAAAATGAAATATATCTAAAAGACAGCCTACAGTCATAATCAAAAGACATGTGTCTAAACAATATAACACAGACACAAACATCTAAAGGTCACCTAAAAAGTAAAACTACAAACATACCGAACTCAAAGGGAAATTCAAAACGGAACGTCCTTCCTAAAATTGCAAAATCAAAAGCTCATACACATCAAACGAAGGAAAACAACTGTCATAATCCTGACTTGGTACATACATTTCCTGATATAGAAAATGGTGGATTAGAGGGACAAGTTAATCTAAATCAACTAAAAAAATCAACGATCGGTTATCAACGCAAATTTCCAAAAATAACAAAACCATTCTGACATGTATGATTATTCTTTTCATAAAATAAATATTGTATTGTGTAATTTCATGTCATGCAGTCATTTCAATAAACTGTAACACTTCGGACCCAAGAAGAGTAAATACTTTAAAATATGCAGTGATCGAATGTTCTGCAATGCTAAACTATATTCATACTTTTTGTCATATTTTAGTTCCATACATACCAGATTGTATGACTTTGCATTGCAAATGTGCAATGGAAATTATTACAAACATAAAATGTTGATTAAATCTTTTTATCCTCATTTACTGTTCAAAGAACAATAAGGAAACTTATTTATGATTATTTCATATATTCAGATATCAATAAAATAAAACTATTTCCTAATATTTTATAGAACTAATTTATATAGGTAAATACCTTACAGTTGTAAAACCAGTTTCCTAATATTGTGTATTACTAATCTGTATCAGTAAATAGCTCATGGTTGTTACACAAGACAAAATGATGCTAATGTTTTTTTTAATATATGTTCAACAAAAAATCTTTGATGAGATGTGAGTGAAAATAACGAAAAAAATAAAATCAACGATTTCAAAATCGAGCAAGAGAACAAGCTAGATTCTTTTCTGGAAAAAAATTTTAAAAATGGAACCTGCTTTACCGTTTTTTTATAATTACTTATAATGTCAAATAAATCAGGTAGGAAAATTAAAACAACAAAACAATGAATATCCTATTGCCTTGCTACGAAATTTATAGGATTTTCAACCACTGCAGAACAAATAAATATTTTCATTTTTTCTAGATTATTGTCTATAAAAGGGATGATAATAAAAAAACATATGTGCTAAAGAGATAAAACAAATATAATCGTTTTCAAGTATATTTCTTGTCTACTTCCGCCACTACGGTAAAACTTATTTTCATTTGAAATTACAAAATCATCTTTTATTTAGAAACAATGATATTACAGGAGATATTTCTTGATCGTAAACTCATTTCGATTTTTGAGCTTACAAAGCATGTGTATGGACGAAACTTTATCAGGAAAATGAAAATATTTGGTTAATATTGCATCATTATGCCAAAGATGAAAGCAATCCGAGTAAATACAAGTTTTTGTTTCTTTCTAACCTTTTCCTTTCTTTAACTTAAATCATATTTTAGCATAAAGAAAATTACCATGAGATTATCGTTAAAAC
This sequence comes from Mytilus californianus, assembly GCF_021869535.1. Lineage (NCBI taxonomy): Eukaryota > Metazoa > Mollusca > Bivalvia > Mytilida > Mytilidae > Mytilus > Mytilus californianus. The sequence goes on along the minus strand of NW_026262734.1, from coordinate 25,643,434 downwards.
CTTTGGGATTTTTCCCAAACCATTTTGTTGTTACAGACCATTTAGAATCTACCATGCTTTACATATAAACATGGGATCCTCTAAAAAAAACATTGTGAAGGTTTGTTTCTTTCTTTTTTCTTTATTCTTATAAATATATTTTTTCGAAGGAGCATTCAATGTTTAACAATATCAAATAATTCATTGTTTTTTTTGTTTGTTCAATTGAAGCATCGTTATAAAATATCACAAGGTTTTCTCGTTAACTTGCTTTATACTTTTTAGTTACGTCATCTGGTCTTTTATAGTTATTTTCAAATACAGTTTTATTGCTTGAGATGAGAAATGTGTTATATAACACTAAAAGTAAAATAGGCAATTATTAAAAATGTTCATGTTAAAATTGTAGTAACACTTATATAAATCGTTTATATACACTACATTGTTTCGTACCATAATGAAGCAACATAACTATGCTAGACACAGAAAAGATCCGCTCGGTATGCAATGGGCTTAACTGCACAAATGTGTCATATTTGGGGGGGGGGGGGGTTATTGTATGTCTCGTGTGGTATGTTTTTGCAGCATTTTGATGCAAAGAAATGATATTTCCTGAGTTGATTAACTGTAGCTGTGAGCGTATAACGATATTATTTTGTATAGATAAAAATTGAAAAAAATTAGTTCATGCTAAGTTTAAAAGTTTATTTTATTTAAATTTCATCAATCTGATATGCATTCCAATTCGTGCTTTTTTACTCAATCATCTCTTCAAACACCTAGGTTATCGCTTACTTAGCTACCAAGATTAAGTACTGTTGTTGGTGTTGAAGCGGTAACAGTTCCTCTACTACCACAACAACTGGTATCAACACATGTTCTCTTTACACATGCACAATCGCACTTTAATCTGCATAATTTACAGACCGCAACGGAACGGAATACTTTTCGAGTTGTTGGTTCGTCTGACAAAGTTGTTGATGCATTTGCTTCAGTTAGGTATATATATGGCAACGTTGTTATTTCATCTGTTAAAGTTGTGGGTCTACATGGCAAAGTTGTGGGTGCATCTGAAAAGGAAACGAAATCTTCAAAAATATAAATAAATTATAGATATACCTTTACAAAAATCATGCTAAATTAGCTTGCAATGTTTGCAAAAAGTATTACATCTTTTAACGGGATGAGAACATTTTAAAATCTTATTATATTCTTTACTTGATACTGTTTCCTTACACGAAATTTCCTGAATGAACATAGTTTTCAAGTGCCATATTTCAACTTCAAATACTGCAATCACTAACTAATATAAAGCAGAATTGGTACAGAACTGTCTGTCTCAAATGCATCGTACAAGGTTTATTAATTTCTCTTTTAGATATATTGAATTGTCCATTTACTATTAAAACCAACTTTGAAGTCAGTGTTTGCATCTCATATATCCTAGTAAAACTTTTAAGTACGACTAAACATCTATCTACAGTTCTTTATGCACTCGAATAAACCCTTCCGTTGTATTGTGATTAGTACACCTGAATCTTCAATCACAATCTTTACATTTCTACATAATATCATTTTTTTTTCTACCCTTTTCATCATCATTCCCAATGCACAAATAATAGAGGGACCACATCATCTCTTATAGCTATAAAAAGAGTCTAACAGATCGGCTTCTGGAAGTTTAAAAGCGTTATAAAATCCAGTGAATATACACGTGATACAATAATGATAACAATATTTATTAAATCATGTTTATACTTATTGTATATTTTAATTTAATACATACCAGTTGTAGAAAATAGCTTGCGTGTGTCAAAACGTGGAACAGGTCCACGAATTAAGATTGAAAAAGACAGGCATTGCAAAATTCCATTAGAAATTATTACAAAGATAAAACTTTGATAAAATATATGTATCTCCATCCTCTATGATTTCGTTGAACAACAACAACAAAAAACTAACGTGTTAACGATTTTTTGGTAAATTCATAGATCAATAACATTTATATTCTTCTTGGTATTATATGCTAATGCTTTTTCTAGGTTAATAGCCGACGGCAGTTAAGCCGGATCAAGTCATCTTATTTTATTGTTGATCCAGGCTTTAAAAAGATATGACATTAAAACAAATATCTGCAAAGGAATAAGAACAAATATCAGTGTTTGCAATTGTATTATTTTTATAACGCTCAAACCAACTTTGAGTAAAAAAATGCGATGCGATTGGCTAGATTCCCTATTTATAAATGCCACTATATTTCATGATAAATCAAAATTCATAGCATTTGATTTCGGTTCATACAATATGTGTTAGTGCATGAACATTATTATAAAAATGAAAATATATACATGTTAATTATTTTTAGTCGGTTAAAGAGTTCACCAGAGCTCATGTTTTGTCTATTATTATGTATATATATGCCGACTCTAAATAAAATTTACTTACTTACTTACTTACTTCATTTCTTTAGTTATATTTATTTAAAACATAAATTTTACTATTCAGTCCCATTCTAGTATTTTTAGGAGCTAGCTGAGGCCCAACTCCGGATGGGGGATTTTCTCGCTGCATTGAAGACCCATTGGTGGCCTTCGGCTGTTATCTGCTCTTTGGTCAGGTTGTTGTCTCTTTGACATATTCCCCATTTCCATTCTCAATGTTATCATATAATATATATATAAGTACGTCTGAACCAGTGACAACTCTCCGACAGATTTTATCCATCGGATCACCAGTGAAGGTGATACAAGGCTGAAAACACATTCTGTATATATAATTGGTCTAAATAACAGCCCAACAATATTAGATCTGTACATTTGCGGATATATACGGGTATTTGGCATGTTCCACACACATGTAGGTTTACAGTCGTGTGTTCTACGGGTAAACTACTTAATACAAATTCACATCTTTTCGGTCATTATCGTACTTTTCAGTTTATTATTCATGTTCGGAATTAGTTGATACCACACACAGTGCACACATATACATCATTAACAAGTTCTTCAAGATATTTTGCTTAATAGTTATCAAAGGTACCAGGATTATAATTTAATACGCCAGGATTATAATTTAATACGCCAGACGCACGTTTCGTCTACATAAGACTCATCAGTGACGCTCAGATCAAAAAAATTATAAAGCCAAACAAGTACAAAGTTGAAGAGCATTGAGTACCCAAACTTCCAAAAAGTTGTGCCAAATACGGCTAAGGTAATCTATTCCTGGGATAAGAAAATCCTTAGTTTTTCGAAAAATTCAAAGTTTTGTAACAGGAAATTTATAAAAATGACCATATAATTGATATTCATGTCAACACCGAAGTGCTGACTACTGGGCTGGTGATACCCTCGGGGACGAAACGTCCACCAGCAGTGGCATCGACCTAGTGGTGTAAATAGTTATCAAAGGTACCAGGATTATAATTGAATACGCCAGACGCACGTTTCGTCTACATTAGACTCATCAGTGACGCTCAGATCAAAATAGTTATAAAGCCAAACAAGTACAAAGTTGAAGAGCATTGAGTACCCAAACTTCCAAAAAGTTGTGCCAAATACGGCTGAGGTAATCTATTCCTGAGATAAATGAAAACAGGGAAAAAGAAAAAAAGAAACAGAGAAACATTTAAAAATAGTGTCGACAATTTGAAAATTTAAAACACCTAATGTTGAAACAAATTTCATTTCTTTCTACTTATTAAAAATTAAAAGAATGTGGCAGACTGGATCATTTTTCAAATTTTAATTTTGCAAAGTAAAATGAAAAATGCTCTACCTTAGAGCATTTTTCATTTTCCAATTTATAATATCAAAATGAAAAATGCTCCATATTGGAGCATTTTTCATTTTTCAATATTAAAAGTCAAATTGAAAAATGCTCCACGTTGGAGCATTTTTTATTTTTCAATATTAATAACGCAAATTGAAAAATGCTTAAGGTCAGCAATTTCAATTTTTGCTTAAGAGATTGAAATATGTTTTTTTTTCTAAAACAAGCAAATACAAATGTTTTAATTTATTCAAAATGTTGATAAATTAAATCATTTTTAACACAAACTTATTATTATTTTTTTAATATCCTCGTGAAATCAAAAAATGAAATCTCATGAAAATTACAAATTTCAAATCTCATTAAGAAAATGATTTTTCAAAAGTGACTTCAAAAGATTTTTGTTACATTTTTCAAACCAATTAACTTTAAAATTAGCAGAGCATTTTGAAAAAACTATTTTTTCAGTTTAAAATGAAAAATGTTTGGCGTAAATATACACGGTCTTATTCCCCATTTCCATTTTCAATTTTATTTGAACTGATTCTAATCAAGATAATTTATTTTACAAAAATTACTAGGTTTAAATAGACGAAGTAAGTATCTTCTTCTGGCTACGACAGTATGATATGATGGTTAATAAAAATCAAGAATACCAATTAAACACTAAATATTCAATGGCAATACAATACCTATTTTGTTTAATAGTAGGCCTTGTCAGCACTGCAAAACATCAACAAAAAAAATGCTTTACTTTCACCAGTTGTTAGCTATTGATTGAACTTTGTAACTCACAATCTAACACTTTCAAAGACACCATTCAGTAGGGTATGAATTCTCATTTTGGCTATATATAAAGAAACATGGTTACAGATAAACTAAAATAAGGTTTAAATTTTATCATCGGTATAAGGACACCATTCGTAAATATAACTCAACATGCAGACATCTTATACGTTCGGGTATTTCACATCCAATCTTTTATGGTAATATTCTTTACAAAGCACAAAAATGTCAGTATTCACCTCAAAGGCTAACAAAACCTTTAAACAGACTTATTAAGAAGGGATATAGTTACGATACTGTTGTCAGGTCATTAAAGATTGCATATTTTGGCTTTAATATTGATTCACTTATAGGGTCTTTGCATCGGAATTAAACATATTTATTCTAAAACCAGTTGTTGGCATGACACGGGTTATGTTCTTCTCATATATTTTATGATGGTATAATACTAAACCCCTAACAGGAGGGATTGTGCCTGATATTCATATGATGAAGAGATAATCTTTCAATCAGTTTAATTGAGGTCTGGAGCTGGCATGTCAGTAACTGCTAGTAGTCTGTTGTTATTTATGTATTATTGTCATTTTATTTATTTTCTTTTGTTTCCTATTCTGACATCGGACTCGGACTTCTCTTAAACTGAGTTTTACTGTGCGTACTGTTGTACGTTTGTTTTTTCTACATTGGCTAGAGGTATAGGGGGAGGGTTGAGATTTCAAAAACATGTTTAACCCCGCCGCATTTTTGCGCCTGTCCCAAGTCAGGAGCTTCTGGCCTTTGTTAGTCTTGTATCATTTTTAATTTCAGTTTCTTGTGTATAATTTGGAGTTTAGTATGACGTCCATTATCACTGAACTAGTATACATATTTGTTTAGGGGCCAGCTGAAGGACGCCTCCGGGTGCGGGAGTTTCTCGCTGCATTGAAGACCCATTGGTGGCCTTCGGCTGTTGTCTGCTCTATGGTCGGGTTGTTGTCTCTTTGACACATTCCCCATTTTCATTCTCAATTTTATTGAAACAAACATATAATGTGAACAACAATTTATAACATGCAGATTTGATCAAATTTATAAATATTTGATTTTGTTTCATTTTGAATTGCAAAATCATTTTACCAAAAACAATGTGATCAAAAAATTTAAAAATACAAAACTGAAGAGGATTTTAGTCGATCCAAGGTTGGGACCGAAACGTGAGTATGATTTTACCGTCGTCTCATCCTTCTTCAACTCAATACTCGGAGAACTTAAAGGCTGCCAAAAACAGTCTTCGATTCGCTTCATAAAGCTAGCAAATAATATATATGTAGAATAAATATATGTCTTGTTATGCTTTTTTCTACTTTTTATTGGTAAGTCTTCTTACAAATGTACTGCCTGTTTGGCTAATTATATGTCTAAAAATTAACTAAAAAAAAACAAATTAAAATAATATTTTTTAATTTTGTGAGACCGAAGTGATGTACATATTTATCATCATGTTGAATGCTTTGAACCAAACTTTTGAAAGACAAGGGTTTAAATACTTAAATACTTCAAACTTTTCTTTTAAAAAATGGAACTAGAAACTGCAAATCGAACTTAAAGTCCAGTTTCTCAGAATGATTTGGAACTTGCTTTCTTTATAATTGTAAGAAAGTTGAGTTAAAATAATACCTATATCGAACCACACACTCCTTTGCTCATGATACTGTCGCGGACTAACAGTTCACAATGCGGTGTCGTATAATTGACAGTGCTAGAAAATATTGTGTTAATGAAAAGTATTGATGAATTTAAACTACTTTGAGGGATCTTCAGGTAAAGTATGCGGTTTTAGATGTTCTTCTTTTTTTTTAGCTTCTATTTCATTCTATAATGTCTCTTAGTCTCAAACTATTTAATGAAGGGTTATTTAGGTGCACGCGCCGTTTGAACTAGCATTGGCATTATACTGCTATCTAGATCTTATCAGAATACTGAATAGAACTGGTTTAAGTGCAAGACTAAATTGTTTTTTTAAACTTAAATTCGTTTACTAGTGATCTATAATTGTGTCGCAGTCTATTTTGATAAATGAGTTTTGCAGTGTGTAAACTTTAATTAATCATCAACTTGAAAGAAAATTGGTCATCAATACTTACCCTTCATTGCTAAACATGATCTTGTATAGCCGGCCACACGATATGGGTTTTTCTCATTTTTTAATAAAATTGAGAATGGAAATGTGGAATATTTCAAAGAGACAACACCCGACAAAAGAGTAAAAACTCGAACAGCCGAAGGCCGTACAGTTGTCTTTAATTGGTTACATCCACTTCAATTGTACTTTGGTAGATAGTTGTCTCATTGGCAATCTAACCACATCTCCTTGTTTTAAAAGGAGTTTTTTTGCCATTTGATAAGGGACTGTCCGTTTTTAATTTTCTTCAGAGTTCGGTATTTTTGTGATTTTACTTTTTTTTTTAAACAACAGGGATAATAACTTAAACCTTATAAAGGATAACAAAATCATAACAGACAATGACCGAAACTAAAACAAACATATTGCAATGATACATCTATCTCACAGGGGACTGCTTTTGTAGAATGTATTTATCACAGATGGGACTGATTTTTATCATGTATCATCATAGAATGTTGACAGTAATGTGCTTTCAAGAACTTATTTTGGTTTTCTGGTGGAGCAAGAGGTGACATCATTTGACGCAACTGGTTTGACCAAAAGATCAAAATAACATTTGGGTTTCTGAATTTGTGTAGCAGTGATTTTTGAAGGTTGTTTTATTGATGGATTATGTTTGATTTCTTTTACTTGGTTTTAACTGCTGTTCTGGTGTGTTGTAAAGATATTCTTATAATGTGTCAAAAGGCTCAACAACAGGATATAGTCTTCATTATTTGATGATAGGTAAAAGTTATAAAAAATCAATAGCTACTTCTTTACCACAACTTCGAGTATCACCTTATAACTAGACATATTCACAATTGCACATAATGTATATACGGAAACAACAGATGAAGTTGTGGCTGCATCTGAAATGATCCAAAAAAGTTGAATTATCTTGCAATATTAGTAAAAATCTTATGACATGTTAGACTGGATTGAAATAGATATCACAACATTTGTTATTTGGTTGTTGACTTACTACCGGAACTCTCATGGAAAGTGCTGTGTAAAACTAGGTTTAATTTTTGCCGTATCAAATTAGGATATTAAGTTTTGTGTTTAGCGAAATTATATCAGTATCGTACGTTTTGTTTTCTCTCTTTTACATGAATGAACATTAAGGGCATACGATACAGTTTTAATCCCATTATGACATTTTGATGACAATTTGCATATAGGTTATTTTTTACCTGATTAAATCAAATATGTAATAACAATATACCTTCATGTGCTACTTTTTGTGTAAAACGAGGAAGAAATTTCAGATATTTGCTCAAAATTCGGATTTGTGGACGTATATTTCCTTTCGACAGAAATACATAACTTTTTTGTTTTAAAAGATAAACAAAAGCTGTTTTTAGAGCTACTACCACACAATGTCTATATTCACCATATATTCCTCTAAACACACAGTTGTTTTAAATAATGTGAATTGTGTTGCAGTAGTTGAGGTAGTTGGCCTATATTGTTGTAGTTGTAGTTTTACTTGAAGTTTTGAAGGCATCAACTGAAAAGATAAAACCAATCTGCATATATATGATATTAGGTATGGATATTAGGACGCAATATTGCTCGTGGCTACATTGTACATCGATAATCTATGCTGCCCCGGCATGCAGCCTTTATCAATCACCAAATGAATTCCATAGAATATAATAGGAAATTTACAGTCAAAAATAAAAACACAAAAAATCACATTGTTTAAGGTTAACGAGGGACCAAAACAAAGTTATTTTTCAGGGATGGATTGAATGATACCTTACATGGAACATAATAGGAATTTAGATTGATTTCGTCTCTTATTATGCAATTTCAAATATATTGCTGGATTTGTTTAATCGGCAATATAATGATATACTTGTGGATAAAGATTTCAACAGATCGTCGGTATTCCAGTAGGTACTGATTGTGCATCGCTATTGGTCGACTTGTTTTGAACTCATATTAGATATGTAGCAGAATAACATATCAAGACATTGAGTTTTGGCTTGAATATTTTCCATCAAAGGTACCAAATAGGACAGAGAAGATGTTCATTATTGTAGGTAAACATTTAAGTCTTCAAACGATTTTTTAAATTTCAATGGCCACATTTACAGGAATGTATCGGGCAAACTAATGGCCCTTTACAATAATGTTAACTAGTTCAGCGAAAAAAAACACCAGACTAGTTCCCGAAATAAACAAGTTAAGCAAACTTTAAAAAAACACACAAGATTTACAAAGGCTAGAAGATCCTGACTTGGGACATGCGCAAACATAACGCATATATATATATATAAACGAAATAATGTATATGTATCACTTTTACATAAAAGTCAACGATCTTTCTAAACGAGCGCGCTAGATCATTATGAAAAACGATTCTGTTACAATAAATACATTGAATATATATCCTTAAAGTGTACAAACAGTAAATAATAGTACCAAATGAATATTTTGGATAATAGATACCATTCATCATTATGATGTTAAATGAAAATTATCAATCTATTCTGTTTTTACTAAAAACAATCTTGAACGTAATACAAATTCAAAATAGAAATAAGGAGATATGGTTTGATTCACAATTAGACAAATATCCACCAAAGTTCAGTTGAAGTGTATGTGAACAATTATAGGCAAGCGTACGATTTTCAACAATGAAAAAAAGCAAATACCGTATAGTCGGCTTTAAAAGGCCCTGACAACAAAATGATAAAACAAATCAGTTTAGAAAACTGTCAGGCTAAATTGAAAACAAAAAAAAATTACGAAAAACAATTATTATAGACATGAACCAACGGCTACAGGTGTCAGACTTGGAACAGACACATAGAGTGTGGCTAGGATAAAGATGCTCAAATTCACCCCCTCCCCTCACATGGGGCAATGGTGCAACAACACAACACAAGAACAAACTATGCAAAAAATAAACGAAAAAACAAATACATGAAATATGACACACAGCAAAACAAGAAAAATAACCACTCAATTCCCTGGGACGAGCACACATGGAACATGGCACACGTATAATAGTACACTACAACGTGTAAACAGCAGGATAATAACGGACACCTCGCATGAATTTACAACAGCACACAAGGACACCACAAACGAAATATTAACTGCGTGTAACATGAATACATCAGTGTCACAAAAAGGGAGTATTTTTTGTGACATTTATATTATCATAGGTAAATTTCTAAATAAAAATAGATTGGTTTGATATATAGACACGTACAAGAATATCAAATTGGGATTGAGTTTAAAAAGGTTTTATTGTATGTATTTTCTAACCATGACAGGAATATTTAAATGGAATCTTTTTCGTAGTTGTGCCATTATTTGTATTTTTATAACCAAGTCAGTTTATAACTAAATCAAAACTGTGTATAAACAAAACAAAAAATATAGTTGCTTTAAAATTAAAATCATAGAAATGAAATAGCTTATTTTATATCTTAACTTTTACTTACATATAGAAAATAAAAAAAATACCTATAATATTAGGCAAGATTATAAAAAAAAAAACAGTTAACACACATGCAAACAAAGAACACAAAACAAAAAAACATGTCTACGAACCATAAGTAAGTCGACTATACTGACAAATAAGACTTAAGTGAAAAGTACTGAAAATACAAAATTCAAACCACTCACGAAATAAACAGACAACAACTCTGCATAAAATGACCCACCAAATCCACACGTATAAGAAAGTAACAACAAAATGCCTCAAAATGGGATATGTACCGAACCACGTCGTCTCCTTTGTTGAACACAGGACATAAACAAATAACCAATCCGAATTACAAAATAAACATCAAAACTATATACAACGTACATGAATGTTGCATATATAAACAATCGAGACACGTCGTATAGCACTGCGAATTCACACATTTGGTAAAACAGACATATTTCAGGAAAAGGTCAAATTCGGTACTAAGCAGACCAGACGACGTATATGACAACCACAATCTAAGACGTGGTAAAAATGTTGTTAGTTAGTTTAGACACAGACACATCAAACAAACAAAGACACAAAGTATAGATCTGAGAGTAGTCGCAGTTATTGGCAGCTAGTTAAAAGTCTATAACAAGTAATTTATTAGTTTCATTTGGTTACTAGTAGGTTTAGTCATATGTCAGTAATTGTTTTCTGCAGAATTATTTTCCTGTATTTATGTGCATGGCCTAAATATTTCTAGATAAAAATGTCCCTATCTTTTTTAACCAGGAACATTCTTTGGCCGGAAAGAGATCTTTTACATCTAAAAAAAGGTAATTTTAATTGTTATGTTATTTTATTGTTTTAACAGTTGTACATTCTGTTATGGAAATACTGGGTTTTTTGTTTTTTTTTAATGATTACACAACACTTTCCTCGGATATTTGATATCACGGACTTTGATATATGTTTAACTACGAATTTTCATTTCCAACTTTTACTATTCAAATAATAATTGTCCAAATTATAATGAATTCTAATAAAGAAACTGACAACACAGATTTAATTATGAAATTTTATTCTACTATTTTTTTAATATTTTATATTTTCTAAGGTTAGTCGTTTTCATGCGAGTTTGATTCAAGTTTAAATATTTCCTAAATAAAGTGCCCGAAATAATTTCTAGCTGTGTATTTATTGTCATTTGAATATTTATAATGGGACTTACTTTTATAGTAAAACTCTAGTCATGAAATCAAAAATTCTTTTTGGTTTGATAAGCTTTTCAACGTTTGTTTTTTTATTTGTATTTTCAAATATTTCGTCCTCGAGAAGAACGTATAGAACTGAAAAGATATTGATTGTCGATATGCGCATCTGTTGCGCACTGTTTATTTAATTACCCAGGATACAAAGTCCAATAGACAAATGTTACTACTGATACGGAATTTACCGTACATTAATGTTATATTGGCATACTAAATTGTTTCATATTTGACCTTTTGGTGCATTATACTGACTACCCGATTTGGTTTTGTTCAATATTGAAGGTCGTAGGGTGACCTATATTAATAACATTTTGTGTTATTTGCTGTCTAGGGGAGGGTTTTCTCATTGGTAATCATACCACTTCTTCCTATCTTTATATGAGGACAATAGCAAGTTTTGTGTCCCTTTCTTATTATCCGACGCGAAGCAGAGTGAACAAGTTGGTGTCTCGACTTACAATTAATTTGCTTTTTTTAATATAGCCATTAAATAAGTGTTTGAATATACAGAAAGAACGGGAAATTGATTACTTCTAGTGAACTTTTCTTGCAACTAGTAAACTGTAATTAGTCTTTGTATAGGAAAATGTTCATGTAAATTGCTCAAACTCGGTAGATGGTTGTTGAAACTAAAAACAGGTTAATAATCTATTTCAAACATTTTCGCGAAAAGATAAAATTTATTCGTCTATTGTTTATAAAGAAACTATATACTTAGAAATAATAATCATCTAACTTAATACATACAAGTTGAGAATTTCGTTGTAACATGTTTACATTGCAAAATTCCAGTCGAAATTATTACACAGGGATTGTGCTTGATTTTCATATGATGAAGACATAATCTTTCAATCAGTTTAAATGATGTCTGGGGCTGGCATGTCAGTAATTGCTAGTAGTCCTTTGTTCATTTATGTTTCATTGTCATTTTGCTTAGTTTCTTTTGTTACCTATTCTGACATCGGACTTGGACTTCTTTTAAACTATGTTTTACTGTGCGTATAGCTGTGTGTTTCTTTATTCTACATTGGCTAGAGCTATAGGGGAAGGGTTGAGATCTCACAATACCCCGCCGCATTTTTGCGCCTGTCCCAAGTCAGGAGCCTCTGGCCTTTTTTAGTCTTGTATGTTTTTTTAATTTTAGTTCATTTATTAGTTTTGGAGTTTAGTATGACGTCCATTTTCACTGAACTAGTACACATTTTTATGTAGGGGCAAGCTGAGGCCCTACTCCGGGTGCGAGATTTTCTCGTTGCGCTGAAGACCTATTAGTTGCCTTCGGCTATTATCTGCTCTTTGGTCAGGTTGTTGTCTCTTTGACACATTCCCCATTTCCATTCTCAATTTTAATTGAAACCAAATGTTCTCTAAACAAACCAATTGTTCGGAGAACAACTGATGGTCTTCCCACATTACATTCCTTAATAACTGATAAGAAGCTAACTGCGACTTACTCAAAGTTACAGTTGGCGTCCAACCACAGGTTTCGTCATAATGATTAAAAAAATATATGCTTTCTTTATACTATTTGTCTGAAATAATTGAGATTATTTGATACTTCCGGTTAAGAAAATGTCACTTCTGGTCTCGTATTATAAATCAATTCACACCGATTACAAAAATATGTGGTTTCCATGTACTTTCCCTTGGAATAAGAAATACAGATTGCAACTTCCTTTGTAAAAAAGTCACTTCCAATACCATCAGATAATTATGACCACGTCAATGATAATTTATGTCAACACCGAAGTGCCGACTACTGGGCTGGTGATTCCCTTGGTGAGATAAACTCCATCAGCAGTGGCATCAACCTAGGTCTTGTAAATAAACTCATAGATACCAGGATCGAAATTGTGTATGCTAGACACGTGGTTCGTCTTAAAAAAAGACCCATCAGTGACCATGATGACGCTTGAATTAAAATGTTTTCAAAAGTCCAAACAAACTACGACGTTGAAGAGCATCGAGAACCAAAAATTCCAAATCGTTTTGTCAATACAGCTGAGAAAATCCATCATTGGGGTAAAAATCCTTATTATTTCGAAAGTTTTGTGAACAGTTAATTTAAAATTCGTGCAATTGAAAAATATCAATTTAAAAAAAAACACACTATAGAAAAAAGTAAAACAACAAAAATATCGGACTCACAGGAAAATTCAAAACGGAAATTCCTTATTAAATAGGCAAAATCAAAAACTCAAACAAATCATACGAATGGCAACCAACTGTCATATTTCCGACCTGGTACATGCATTAATCCACCATTTTCTACAAAAGAAAATGCCTGTACAAAGTCAGGAATATGACAGTTGTCATCCTTTAGTTTGATGTGTTTGAGCTTTTGATTTTGTCATTTGATTAGGGACTTTCCGTTCGGAGTCGGTATTTTTGTGATTTTACTTTTTGATATCAACTCGAGTTACTTGATTTAAATACAATAATAAACGAGTATCGTCGAATTTATTAATACTACTTAGATTAAAGAAAGAAAGTTTAAATCAATCGATATCTAATTCTAAAGATCTAGAGTTGTTAACCTATTTCTCTGATGATCAACACTGTCATTGTGTTAAATCAAAAATTCCGCGAATCGTTGGTCTGGTCTTTTACATATACCTGTATGACGTTAAATGTCCTGTTTCGGAGTCAAACTTTAACATCAGACATTTTAAAAATGTTCGTTTTAGAATTTAATAAAATCTGACAATAAGAAGAATTGCAGGTGAAAAGTGTTTTGTATATTATTGACGAAATCGCATATTTCCGTTACCATGGACGAAAAGTGCATCTTTTTAACCTTTAAAAGTCGTCAATGATCTTAACGAATAGCCAATGGAAATGCCATAAATTCATCTCATAATGCTGGATAGGCCAATCAAATTAATGTAGTTCTCGTATCACTATTTCGTATCAAACTCCGTGGAGTGCTACGAGAAATATCTCTGCATGCAAGAAATATAAACAGGACACAACCATAACAGAAAATATATTTTGATCTTAATGTTCACCAAATATAAAATATCGGGAAACAGATTGTTTTGATTCTTGTAAACCTTTCATTATAATAACGGTATTTTATTGAACAATTATTCAAATCAATACTTATTTGTAAGGTAAACAGTGAACAACTCAAGTGACACTTATTATCAATCGTTTAGAGAATTAACATTTCTAAAACGCATAATGGTCAGTCAAAACAAAAAAGTGTTTCCTGGTAGTGCTCATATAAGTATAAATGTAAACTTGTGAGTCTTTCGATTTTTGAAGAATTTCATTAAATATATGTGTGACATTATTGTAATATTTGTTTTGTTTTGTGATTAGTCTAATGTTAACGTGTGTCATATATGCATATTTTTCATGGGAATTTGCTATTAACACGCCTTCTTTTTGTGTGTTCTATATACAGTGCAATGTGGTGAAAACATGTTTCATCATACATGTATATTTCATGATAACAAGGTCTAAACATTTTCTTTTTGTTTAAAGATTCATCAGAATGATATTGATTAAGTATCAATCAGATTTTAAACTTGATAACACACGTATGATAATATGAAAATTTTTAAACATAAGAACAACACAATTATGAATCAAATCGATGATTAAAACAGACAATCGGCTGTAAAAAAAAGGAACACGTAGATGTCCTTTCCAAAACAGATCAGAGTTTCAGAATGCTGATCAACATTAAAAAACTCTAGTTCATGATCATTCATGCTACATAGGAAAGGAAATAGGGATTATATTTGAAACCAAAAAGGGAATAAATAGCCTCCGTTTAAATTCCCTCCTGTGAGATTCACTAATTTCAATTCAAAGGAAGGAACCAATGTTATGCGAGTGTATCTTCATTGTTGGACCGAGCTATAGTATTAACTGAATTTGTAAAGTAATGTATTATAACCAGTTTGCATGATACGGGTTATGTTCTTTTCATATATTTTATGATGGTATGAGACTTAACTCCTAACGGGAGGGATTGTGCTTGCTTTTCATTTGATGAAGACATAATCTTTAATCAGTTTAATTTTGATCTGGAGCTGGCATGTTAGTAACTGCTAGTAGTCCTTTGTTAATTTATGTATCATTGCATTTTGCTTAGTTTGTTTTGTTACCTATTCTGTCATCGGACTTCGTTTGAACTGAGTTTTACTGTGCGTGTTGTCTGTGTTTGTTGATCCTACATGGGATAGAGCTATAGGGGAGGGTTGAGATCTCACAAAAAATGGTTAACAATTTTACGCCTGTCCCAAGTCAGGAGCCTCTGGCATTTGCTAGTCTTGTATGTTATTTTTTCTTTTAGTTCATTTCTATTTTTTGGAGTTTGGTGTGACGTCCGTTTTCACTGAACTAGTACACATTTTATATAGGAGTCAGATGAAGCCCTGCTCCGGGTGCGGGTTTTATCGTTGTGTTGAATACCAATTGGTAGCCTTTTTGCTGTTTGTTGTCCTTCGGTCGGGTTGATGTCTCATTGACACATTTCCCATTTCCATTCTCAATTTTAATTTTACAAATAAATCTCGTTTCCCTCATGTACTTCCCTAAAAATGTCTTGGAATAAAAAAAAATCAAAAAAAAGAAACAAACACACATAATTTTCCCTCGACTACATACTTTGCAGTGATGCATTGCAGTCAAACTGTTTAAACGTCTATGTGATTAAAATCGTGAATTGTTTCACGTTAAGAATGATCTTTCATATTATTCCTGATTGTGACATTTTGCCGGAGTGAATGTTCGTATGTTATGTAATGTATGCATAGCAGAAGACGCTTACCATGTCGACACATTCGGTCTCGCTTTAAGAATTTTTGCGCAATTACCTTAGTTTTTGGGTTTTTTTTTCCTGTTTTGTTTGAAAATTGGTGCTGTATATAAACTCATCATAGATACCAGGATTGCAATTCTATATTGGCGCGAGACGCGCGTTTTGTCTACAAAAGACTCATTAGTGACGCTCAAATAAAAAAATGTTAAAGACCAAATAAAGTACGAAGTTGAAGAGCATTGAGGACCAAAAATTCATAAAAGTTTTGCCCAATACAGCTTAGGTAATCTATTCCTGAGGTAGAAAAGCCTTAGTATTTCAAAATTTCAAAGTTTTCAAAACGATTAATTTATAATTATTATTAATCAAATATAATTCATGTCAACACAGAAGTGCTGACTACTGGGCTGTAGGATTCTATACAAGATGTTAAAATAATTGTTCTAGACATTACATTTAAAGATTATCGAACGTCTCTTGTCTCAATAAATGATCTCATTTTGAAATCTTCAACCATAGTAACAGTGCAGGACTTTGATAAAAACAACTCCAATTATTAAACCATAAGGTAAGGGTCAGTGAAACCGGTATATATATTGAGAGCTTTACATACTGATACTCAAATATGTACATGCTATTAACCAGGGCTTAAACAAAGTACTGCGGGTTACATTTTTTTATTTCCAATGACAAAGTTTAATTAATTAGTATCCTTACATTGGTTTATTTTTTAAACAAATTATGTCGGTCACTGTATACTTACTTTGTTTTCGGGGCAAAATGTCTCTCGAACCTTCCGTTTTCCTTGTGAGACCAACATAAAATTAATTCATTTTGTGTATTACTTTATTAGTAGAACGTTACAGTGTTAAACCATTTATATCTTCATTTGTTTCAAAACACATTCAACAATTTCTAGGGCAGCCTGTGACCAAATAGGGATTGTACCAGAGTTGAAAGCATTATTTGCAATATAGATATCGTCGTATTTTGACGGTTGTACAATCTGTTTTTCTACTTCATTCCAAATATAACCAGGTTTCCAAAAATTCCAATCTCCTCCCCATGGATAATTCTTCCAGAATACAATTATACCATCAATAGGGTATGGGATATGCTTAAGTGGTATCTGATATATTTCCGATAGATATTTGTGCGCAAAGCAAATTGTTTCATTTCCTGGTTTAAAAGTATAATCATTTTCACCAGCATTCCTATTGTCCCGTCTTGCCAACTCGAGCCATACATCTACATCTTCATCAAGGTACATAGCATTTAAAACAGATTTGTGTGTGTATTTAGATGTACCAAAATCATAAGTATGTCTGAGAGGTGTATCTGATGCAATATAGTTAGTATGTAAGTCTTTACGTCTCCACCATGGATAATCATACACTAGGAATAGCTTACTCTTGTTAATATCTTCTGTAGCATCCGTTAGTAACTTCCGTATATGTGGTCGATAAAGAACATTCCAGTCCAATTGTTTCAGACCAAGTCTGTTAATTCCCAGGATAACCTTTTTAGCACAGTGTCTAATTAAAGTCTTGTCCTGAAAAGAGTCGCAAATAGGAATTGAACGATTTTTTAGACAAATGCATGAAATGATTGATTTATTATTGAATTTATACTAAGCGCAGAATTAAAACAATGTTCAACAGTAGAAAGTGGTAAATTTTCGTTCTCTTCCAACTTCAATGTTAAATCCAAACTTTAAATCAGACTTAAATGTCTGTGTGGTTTCTTCCATTCAATCTTCCTTAAATATGACAAAATGGACGCAACTATAAAAGTCAATCCCCAAATTGTCAATAATATAGTGATAGAACAATATATATGTAGAGACAAAAGATAAATAACACACCCACATTTTTTTCTTTGGAGGCACACTAATGTAACATTTCTAATGTGCAAGCAGTTGATTATGAGTCCAATAAGGAACAAAGATACATAACAAAAATACCGAACTCCAAGGAAATTCAAAACGGCAATTCCTTTATCAAATGACAAAATCTAAAGCTCAAACAAACCAAACGAATGGGAAACAACTGACATAATCATCACTTAGTACAGGCATTTCCTTATGTATAAAATATGGGTTTGAAACTGGTTTTATATCTTGTTAAACCTCTCAGATGTATGACAGTCGAATAGGAATACCAACTGTCTGTTAAATCTATGTCCGTTTAAGGTGGCTAGGGCGTCTTTTAAAATTAAAATCGATAGAGTTCTTTAATAGTTTGTCAAAATGAAGTTTTTATCATGCTTTTTTCAAAAATATAATAAAAAGTATGGGTCACCGGACTTTTTTTCACGCTACAGGTTGTGCAAAATTTTCAGATTTTGTATAGATTATGCATGGAAAATCTAAATTTTGTTGATAAAAAGAAAACTACACCATAGAATTTTAAGATAAAATGTAAGAAGATAGCTCTAATAACATGCTTTCATATAAGAAAAAAGAAAAAATTGGGTAATCGGATTTGTTTTCTTGCTACATATTAAAATAGGTAAATTCACAACACTTTCTTTTATAAAATTACTTTATCAGAGTTATCTGCCCTGCTTTCTGAGTTAACTCCCCTCATTTGGCAAAGTTGAAAAAAAAATGAATCAAACAAAAATATTGTGTTTTGTAGAAAATACAGCCGTAAATATGATAAAACATGTAATTTTCTATATTAACATTAAAAGTCTTACAAAGAAATTACATACTACTCTTAAAATTTGCACATTTCATGAAAGATCTAGACCAATTGTTATCTGCTACTTCAAAATCCAAGATGGAGGAATACACCCGAGCCACCTTAACGTCATAAATAGGTTTATTTACTCGTTATCTTTTAAATATTCCTATGTCCGACTTCTCAAATATGAGTTGTTTTAAGAAGGAAATGATATCATTATTTGATAACTCTTGATAACCCTGAATGGGAGAAAATTTAAACACCAAGTATTGATGTGTATAAAGTTAAGAATTAGTTGTCATCATACAATGTTGTAAAAATTCAGCAAAAGAAAAAACACAACTCAGAAAATGCAAACTATAGTATTTATCAGCTGTGGGAATGATCAGGTAATAATAGTAAATCCATACCTTTCTAATATTTGTCTGTCCATTAATGGTGTCTGTACCTTGGAAGAAGAGGTCATACTTTCCATCAAATCGCTTTTTTATAGCTATCAAATTTTTATTGAGATGAAGGGAATGTCTGCAATAAATATATTTTTTTCTAAAGTTTTTTGAGAGAAAAAAATAATGTCGATGTTAACACATTATAGAGGGTGATGCGTCCTCAATTATCTTAAATCAGGTGAAATAATTAACGTCTAGAAATCACACATATATAAAATTGATTAAATTGAAAATTTAATGTCGATTCTAATGCAAGCGGCATCTGTTTCGATAAATCTTCTTTGATACACTGAAGACAAAAAGTGAAGAAGTAAAGCCTTGAAATTCCAATAGTTCTAAACAGAACACATTTTATTCATCTCCCTTAAACTTTGGAAAAACATAATTCTGGAAATCTCTTTTGTACAATAACACAATTCATCAGACTAGTACTCATAATAAAAGATACATCTATAAATAATATTGAATAGACAAACTTAATCGTTGTTACATGACCAAACAAAACGTACAATGTTTTGTAATTGTTTACATCAAACTTTTGTCTCTGGTGGATAGTTGTCTCATTGACAACAATATCACATCTTTTTACTGATGTATACTTAATATATGAACAGAATAATTTTTGTATTTTCTTAATGTTTAAAATCAGAAGTTAAAGTTTCAATTCGTAATAGGATAGCTTATATCTTTGATGAGTTTGTGTCATATACAAATACAGATACAAAAAAAAATAGAAAAGCAATTTAAAAAACTAAATATATATACTTTTTACTAGCTTGAAGAAACATATCGACGAGTCTTTCTGGTAGTTTATTCATTCCTCCAGTAATAGTATTGACGATGGGATTTGTCGGAGGAGATGTCGGTAGAGCTACAGTTGCACTTGTGTCTGAGCCTTGCATCGAGTTAAATCCATTAAGGTCATTTAAATAGTTATAAACTTCCTGGCCACCATATTTCAGGTAAAATGCTTTGACACTGCAAAAAAAAACGTATTTCAAGATTTGACGACTTATAGTTACGTGCTTTATTATATTATACTATTTAGACTTACATTACGTGTGTTGTTGAAGTGTGTGATACAGATATGCATATGTGTATATGAATTGAACATTGAAAGTGGGTGTCGGTTTTCCTTCCGCTGTTATCAGTCTTCCTTATTTTATCGTACACCTCTCTGGTTTCTTTTATATTGTTTGTTTTGAAATCTAATTTAACTTGTTTATTTATCATCCCTTGACTAGGGAAAATAACAGGTTGAAACTGTGCATTGGACTAGATAATCCCTGCAGACCGTGGGTTAACTTTCATTGTTTTCATGTTGTTTTTTTTTTTATATGTCGTTTCTATTTATAAATGTAAAACTCGCTGATGTTTCCCTTCGATTTGCTTTTTGTTCAAAGCTTTATTTAGACAAAAGAAAAAGAGAGAAAAAGTAGGATTATTTGAGGGACAGATATACTGATAGAAACACTTTTTAGCTGAACTTTGCATTATCAAATACTGTTTGAAACTTGATGTTAACCTCAATATAGATCTTTAGTAAATAATTTAACTCCATTACGAAATGACTTGTGTTGTAAGCAATCGTCATAAAATGCCTACCTTTGATCATTGAGATAGACACCATCCACAGTTTTAACATTGAACTTTTGGCTGGCAGGGTCATTAAAGTACTGCATGTTTGTATACTTGTTAAACAGTTCTCTAGAATAAATTACAATTAATAACATTAATGAGACAAATTTTACCGCACCAGTTGCGCATCTCGATAATTGAAGTCTCTTCGGTGATGATCGAAGCCGAACTTATTTAGAAATCAAACCTTAATACAAACCTTAAAGAGATGTTAACACGAAAAAGGAAAAAAAGAATAGCAAGGCTAAAAACCAATACAAACTTTTGACTAAGGGAGGTAAATTCCTTGATTGAAAATTATTCTAAAATTCATATTTGCATTCCATAGTACTGGCCACTGTGCTGTGATCGGAAACTTGCTAGTATTACCCTAGTGTTACAAAATTCCGTTTATGGTACCAAAATGACCGCTCAGAATTAGTATTGCAACTATCGGCGATTCTTCAATTATGATCGAGCCAAGCTGGTCCGTGCAACACTTAATAATTTAGAATGTAAAACTTTTTTTTTTATCAAAGATTTAAAATATCTCTTTCAAATTTTAGAAATTTTGAATATTTCGCCCAAGAAACAAATAATCAAAATATTAATAACACAGAAAACGGGCGAAAATAGAACATCTGTAAAATTACCAGTAAAAACGGAATGGAACGAAACAAACCGAAACGAAACGAAGTGAACCTTTTTTTAATATATCATAAAAAAGAGGCTATATAGGGATACGATTTGGAATTTTTTTCTTTAAATCTCAAAAATGATTTTGTCAGTTTTTATGGACCTCCTCTTTTGATTTGCCTTCCAGCTCGGTATACTTATTCACTCTAATGTTTTGAATCGTTATTTCTAATAAAACGCTTTTCATTTCCCGCAAGTTTGTCTTTTAATTCAATCTTTCGATCATATATTAAACTGTACCTTTTTAGCTGATCTGGGGGTTTTAATTGAGATGGACTTAAGCCGTACGGTGTTTTAGGTCCTCCTACTTCTTCAAAACGTAAATGATTTCCTCTAAGGTACAGCAACGTATTTGGAGACTTCGCCAGGCCGCCTAATTCAAATATTTCTGGTTTTAAGCCAACGTCACAAATAGTTTTGTTGAGCAGTGTGTGGACTGAAATATAAGTATATTAGAATGTGCAGTTTATTCAGATCTGTTGACTAAACTATGTGGTTTGATAATAGCGACTTAAAAACACGAAAGAATCATAATGCATGATATGATATAAGTTCTAGGCGCACATATGGTTTATGTTCGAATGGCCCTCATGAGGTATCATAAGACTGACATTTAGCGATGTTCTACGCAGAACAGTAAAAATAGTATTAAGTTAATGTTTGCCCTTAGTTTTAGTGAAATGATTAGAAACGAGACATCAAAACAAAGATAAAGGAAAAGGAATATTGAAAATAATCATAAATACAAAACAAACCCCAAATAAAAACATTTATTTTTTTGCATGGTTAAATGTTATGGTTCAGATAGCTGGGATATTTTGCATTAGTCAAACACGTAATAACGGAAATATTAAAATATATTTCGTCATTTTAAAATTTTTAAGTCTGAAAATCGTTCTAGAAAACTAAGAACTAAATGCGAGAACTTAATTCAGTGACATTCAGCTACCGGCTTTTCATCTGACAATATTTGAGTTGAAGAAATTACAAAAGTATCTATGAAAACATATATGTTTACCTTCTGGGTAAAATCGCATTGCACCGAGTTCCACGTTTATATCAGGAGCTGATGGGAAATGATAGGTATTTAATCGTCCACCAATTCTGTTAGAGTACTCATAGATAGTTATTCTTTGGTTGGTATGCCGCAGTCTCCATGCAGCATACGATCCTGCTATACCACCTCCAACAATAGCTACATCGTCACAATTTTCATCTGAATTGCATTGAACGGCAAATAATTAGTGACAAAATTATCATTCTTAATTTACAATGATATATTTTGCTTATTTTAGCCATACGATGTACTTGCTTATACATTACAACTCTCTTTGATGCCGTGTGTCGACTAGCTATAGGTTTCCAACACTTAACACTTTGGGAAAAGGAAAGTATCTAACAAAGAGTAAATTCAGTGAAGTAAGTCAAATTAGATTCATAATTAACAGTTACGAGAAATGTAAAGACAAAAGAGACCTATTTTAGAGATAAATGCACTGGTCTTCCTGATGACTTAACAAAATTTAATCACGTCGGGAATAGGACAGTTTTTTTTTTCCATTTGTTTGATGTGTTTGAGCTTTTGATGAATGTCCAAAGCCAAATATTTGAATGCTAAGGATGTTTAAGATCAGAAAGATTTAACGAGCTTTATGACCAAAAGGACCTAAACAAAATAGCTAAATCCATCTTAGATCATTTTTAAATTTTATGGGTAAATAAATCTTTATGATAAAAAAAAACTAAAGAGACTTTAAAAGAATAGCCAAATCCATCAAAGGTCAAAGTTCCCTGAGTGACCTAAAACCTTAGATACTTTTTATTTTTATAATTTATAAACGGAGAATGTAAGAATGGTATATATAAATAATTGCATTAACCGAAATACTGACTACTTAGTTGACAATTCCAACCTACAGCAATATTACCAAAACATAGTAAATAAAAAAAAAACTCTTCATAAGTTTCGTGCTTCCGTAGCAGTTTTGTAGGATTACCTTCTAACCGAAATATTTGAATGCCATGGAAGTATACATTTTATTCAGTTATTTCCATGATACTGTAACTTCAGAAAGTATTGTGTGCATTTATCATGGCGATTAAAAAAAGCAAAAATGCAAGATTAATTACTGCCAAATCAGGAAATCTACATACATTTATATCTTTTGATTATCGTGCGAAACTCACTCAGTCGCATTTTTCGCATTAATAAAAACCTTGCAATGATTTTTAATATACAGTTTTTATATCATGATACCAAGATTGATTTCATCATTATTGCATCATAACCTTAACGGTACAATTTGACTTCACCAGTTACGCATTTCGACAATAAATGTCTCTCCAGTGATCAGTGCTCGAGGCCAAATAACTGTGAAAAGAAGTCTTCGTTCTCCAAAGTTCCTTAAATTGTCGAAATGTGTTTTCTGATTCACTATTTAAATGAATTGCCTTTCATTGAAAAATATGTAAAAATGACTATTCCGTATTTGATCATATCAATTGTTAAAATTGGATGATTTATTTTGCAGTGTGTGTTTCATACAGATGTAAAAAATAAGTCTTCTCAAAAGTCAAAAGTCAAAATCAAGGATGTTGTATAATTCCCATTGAGACAACTATCTATAAATCAAACTTCAAGGATGTGTTAAATTACAGGTCAGCATATGGCCTCCAAAAATTAGTAAACCCACAATACATTATATATGTGACGGGTGCCACATGTGGAGCAGGATCTGTTTACCCTTCCGAAGCACCTGAGATTACTATCGGTTTTTGTAGGGGTTCGTGAGTAGAGATAGTTTACCTTAACAGAAAATACAAAGGATACGGGGTATCCATCTATGACAAAAAATCAGTAAGCTGTATTCGGCAAAACTTTTAGGAATTTTGTTTTCTCAATGCTCTTCAACTTCGAGCTTTATTTGACCTTTTAGGTTTCCGGTTTGTGACACAAATCACCCCACAAAGCACCGATCTTAACGTTGTTGTTTCTGACAACTTGATGAAAAATTAATTTCAACTTATGAATAAGTCATGCTCTCCCAGACAAAAATGTCAATCGGTAGAACTCCGACGAATTTCGTTTCAAGACTATATAAACAATCTGAGAAGAGCAAGATCATGTCAAAATATGAATAGTGAAATGATATAGGACAATATATGTTTATTCCTGAATAACAAAACATGTTTGTGTTTGAATTAAAATGACAGCATTTCTAGTACTATTAAAATATATTCAAAGATCTAACAACCATACTTTGTTGACAAAATTAAGCATGCGGTCATATTCAACGTACGTTGACAATAAGTGTATATGGAGCGGATGTTAATTTAAATTTACGAGCTCGATGTCCTATTCGAAAAATACAATTTGTTTTTCTCTTTTTCTTACATATTTCCCTGAAAGTTTTCCAATGCTGATTGATATTTAACGTTAATGAAATATAATATTGTAACATTCTTGATTGATGTGACGATAAGTATATTTTAACTATTGGTTCACTAAATAGTGAAGATATAGTCTGTATTACATAGCCTAAAACTAAAAATCTCTTCATATGTTGCGCCTAAAATGATAAAAAAAAAAGGTGTTATTACAACATTTCTGCAGTTACTTAATCTATCTATATAGAACTATAAAACTAAATTGGAAGACATACTTACAATATGTGTCATAAGAAGAGCATCCACCAATATATACCAATATGAACGCTGTCAGAGTCAATGATTGCATATTGCTTTACAAATAGAAAGACAAAGGAGTATTATGATATGCTAATTTTGTTTCATACGACAAAGCCTTCACCCCTCTCTATTAAAAAAAACAAACATTATAACCATGTCCTTCACATATTTGTGCAAACGATTAGTGTGACTATAGCACCCGGTTATTATATATATGTTGCTAGAACAAATTTATTATCTTTTGTTGAATATCTACAAGTAATTACCCAAGTAATGTTAAAGTACTGCGTTGCTTTTAAACCTATCCTCGTTAGTCGGATTATGGAATAATTACATTATATAATTATTCTTTGAGATGATGATTTTGCGGTTTTTCATCTTATGTTAAAAACCATTCAAAATACCTAAGGTGTTCTAAAGAGTGGCATCAATAACCATCTAAATTTGACTAAATATTTTGGAACGCAGTTATATTTTATGTTCTTAACCCTAGTAAATGATTTGGGTGCCAACGAGTCTTTTTTCAACAAAACACATGTCCGGCATTCTTAAATAGAAAGCCTGATATCTTTGAAGACCCCATATAATTAAATTGCCTCACTTTTTGCTTCGTGGACTGCCATAAAATCTAAAAATGCAGGATATGGTTTTAAAAAGAACAATTGTAGAGGTTACATGTTTTCTTGCTGAATCAACATATATAAGACACGTGTTATATGATTGCAGCAGATCATAAGGACTGATTTCTCAATTTAATGTGTCAAATTACTGTTAACCATTTTTTTTTAATCGTCGTTACATTTGCGTGCGCTTGGCGCTTTACTTCAATATTTTCTACCGTTGTTGATTTTTCATATATGAAAAGAGAAAGGTTTTACATATTAGTGCGTTTTATTTTTCCTAGCAATTGTTGCGAAAATGGAGCTATCGCGAAGGTTTGCAGCATGTCTCTGAAAAGTGAAACATTTAAAAAGTGCTATGGACACATGAAATTATATTTTCATTTTTTAACATAATTTCTTGATGTCTTATTTATGCAATTTTGAAACACTGAACAAATTTCATGAAATGATAATCTAATAAAAGGAAGGAAGTACTTAGGTTTATGACTGTAACAAGAAAGAGCGTGTATTGTTGATCCTGTATTATAAGAAAAATGCGACAGTATTTGTAAATTTTATTCAAGCCCTTTCTTTCTTTCTCCATTAAGATACATATTGCAAGAGTATTCTTTTCTAGTCCTACAATCAAGTATGGAGCACTTTTGTTGATACAACAAATCCAGGGTAGTCTTTGTATTATATATATAAAACAAAGCCTTATTTGCTTATTCTTCCGGAGTACCTTAGAATCACTCCGGTGTTTAGTGATGTTTGTGTTGCTCAGTCTTCAGTTTTTATGTTGTGTTTTGTAGCCTGTTGTTTGTTGTGTTGTTGAAAGTTTGTTTTCGACTTTTGACTTTGACTATCCCTTTGGTATCTTCAGCCTCTCTTTCATGATTACGGCTCAATTATATCAATATCAACATGATCTTAACAAATATTATATAAGGATTTGTTAATGAACAATACTTTATACTATATAGTTACAAGTATCTCTAGTATTGTTTCTGAAAATTGTTTATATTTTTGCGTAATTGTTTTGATCAATGTGTTTAAATGTTTAATTATCGACATCAGCGATTGAATATTGTTTAATTAAGCTTTAGATAGCATTATGTACTGCAATTACATATGTATATGTTTTAAAAATGAGAAGATCAAATAAGTTGCATTTTGTATTAGAAATAAATAACGGAAGTTAAAAGATCTGAAAGCAAGACATGTCTATT
This sequence comes from Mytilus californianus, assembly GCF_021869535.1. Classification (NCBI taxonomy): domain Eukaryota; kingdom Metazoa; phylum Mollusca; class Bivalvia; order Mytilida; family Mytilidae; genus Mytilus; species Mytilus californianus. The sequence goes on along the minus strand of NW_026262734.1, from coordinate 25,616,307 downwards.
GAAGTAGGACATTGTAGCATTTTGAAACATTGTTTTGATTTAAAATGTTTGATATATAAGTTTTCACGTAGTAAAAAGATTCAAACATCATAATTAAACTCGGAAAATAAACTGTAAAAAAAGACATAAGATACGATTTTGACAAAAAATTAAATTACGATTGTCCTTGTTTCAAATATTTATAAAAGCGGAATTGTAAAATGACATTTTCCTGTGGGCAGTCAGTATGATTCAATTTGTCAAAAAAAAAAACCAAAATCATCGGTAATGTATTATTGGCTTTCAAGTCAATAATTGAACTGATTTGAAAACGTATTATTCGTCCGACCTTCAGCTGGAGATTGACTACGCATGTGTTAAGCATGTTCAATTATTACAAATCAAAGAATGAAAATTGGAACGTGAAACTAGGGAGCCATGAGGGAGATCCATTTCGTTGGCTAATTCTTATTCAAATAAAACGATAATTTACGAATCTTTTTTAATCAATGACATGAAATCAAACAGAGCGAGAAAAATCGCCGGTATAAGATTGCTTGTGTCTGTCTGTGTATTTTTATTTATGTATATGCTTATATCGAGACTTATGACAATCGGAATTCTTTTGATGTCATCTCGAACATGTCGAAGGTTAATTAGGTGGTGTCTAGTCTAAAATACACACCAAATGCTGATCCATTATAAAGAGTCCATTTATTGTAAATCTTTTCTTTTGAAGTTTTTGTAATTTGAATGTATGTTTTATTATATAATCAATCAAATATGAAAATTTTGGGTCAAATCGATGAACATAGATTTGACAGCTAGTGTCTCTTTGATGGCATATTACTGTTCATATTATTAAATTAAAGCTGTCAATTATTGGAAGTAGATCATCATTTCGTTTTTCAGCTATTCTTAAAATCCGAGCACAATGGCCTAAGGGATAGTCAAACTCATAAGTCGAAACCAAACTGACAATGTCATGGAAAAAGCGAAAACCACGAAAATACAGACAACAATGCACACAACAAAACATTGGAAACTTATAAAGACTGAGCAATACGAACCCCAAAAAAAAGCCGGGGTTGATCTCAGGTGCTTCGGAAGCAGTAACTCTCTGATCCATCGTATGACGTTTACATATCTCATTTGATACGTTACGCTCGTGCATGTTCACACTGTGTGAACTTTATTATGAGAGGTGTGGTCCTTGCACAATACGACTCGATCGATGTGTCCTATTTTCGATTGTGACATTTTGATTGAGTGTGGATTCGCATGGCTGTAAATGCATGCACGGCAGGAGTGTCGGAGGACACTTAAGAGACAAAATAATATTTCGATGCAATTTTGGAAACTGTTTTATTGACACCAAGATGACAGCCAATTTTATCATGGCACATGAACAATACAGTGTCCGACTTATCACAATGAACCACAAGTTTGTCTATACTTTTTTTGGCCTTCTTGACAGTAAAGGTATAATATAACTCCTGCAATTTTATTTCATAATTTTGACATTTTCTTCAAAGTGTTCGCCTTACATTTTCATTGAACTTTTCTGGGTATCCAATTTTCTTTGAACTATAGTTGTAAATTTGTCGGTATTCACTGCCATCCATTTTTTATGTTTAAACTCATCTATTTCAAAAATGTCTTTCTTTACTAATTAAATCTCAAGTATAATAAAACATTTTGACGAACTTCCTTTTGAAGACATACCAACTGCTATGAAATATTGTCCTGTGGGAGAGCACTATTTCATAATTGTTGCTGTAAAATTCTGTCCACTTAGGAGACAAAATTTCAAGGCTATGGGCATTATTTAATACTTAAATGTTGTGAAAAACTATCCAGGCGGACACTTTTTCACAGGACACTATCATGTCTTACAACATGTGAACAAACTATAAAATCAGTTGATAAGGGCTTAACTCATTAAATCGATACAAAGCAGAAAAATAAGCAACAAAAACACAGACCGAACGTGGCAGGGTATTTATACCCTACCAAAACAGAAAGAAACTAAGTACAGATCTGAGAGTATTTGCAGTTACTGACAGCTAGTTCAAAGACAATAAAAACAAATATAACAATCATGTATCTAAGACTAAATCATGTATCGGAAGCCGCAAATATATAATATTTACTGAGTAAACGTTTAAGGTTTTGAGATTTGCCAGATAGTGACGATTTCTGATTAATTGTGTTTGCTGTTTTCATAAATATTAATACATATAGGTTCGAAAAGCGATATATTATTATGAATATTCGATCTATAGTTTGCTCCAATAAATTTCGATTTCACTAAGGTAAACTATTTTAGAAGAAGTATTATCTAAATTAAAAAAATCTCAGTATTTCTGTGTACACCATGTCTATTTTAAACATATCGCACCAATATTTCCTAATAAATATATGATTGATTGATTGATTGGTTGGTGTTTCACGCCATTTTCAGTACTATTGTGCTATTTTCGTGGCGGTCAATTTGAATTGATGGTTGAAGCCGGAGTGCCCGGAGAGAACCACTGACCTTTGCTGGGAAAACTGACAATCCTATTCAAATAAGAGCGGTATTCGAGCTCACAAATTCAGAATTGAGACTAGTGATAATGTAGTTCGATCGACTACTAAAACCACTCGGCCACCTATGCCCCTCTATATATAGATGATGTTCTCCCACTGAATTATTAAAAAATTGGAAAAAACATGTTAGTAATCATTTTTGGTCAATTTCCTAAACTTTATGATATTTGATTAATTACTATAAAGATTACCAATAAGTCAGCTACAAGAAAAACGGAAACAAAATAAACAAATATTCCCCTAATGTTGTCATAACAGTATTTACTTCAGAAATAAATAGACATTATTTAGCCTTTTATTCAATATATGAATTACATGTAGTTAGAATATTTCTCTTGATGTGTAATCTTACCGTTTGAAACACAAGCAGTATTTTCATTCGTTCAGAGTAAAGTGAATGCATATATATATGAAACCAGAACAAATAGTATACTTGTCGTTTTTAAAGCTCGAATGATCACTGACTTTCTACTGGTTAGATTACATACTCGAAAATAAGTCATGTGATAAGTTGAATATTAGCGACAAACAAGTTCCCTCAATTTGAACCTTCCAATTCTCTGTAGCAACATACCTGCATTTATAATATATATCACAGTTTTGATAAGATATTACAGGATTTTGACTCCTGTTATCAATGTCTTGATAATGGGTATGTTCTTTCACGGAAATGTTTGAACTTAGGGTTCCAAATGAATAACTTGAGGACTCAGTTCTAAAATTTTACAGACAACGTCAAAATTTGATTCGCCGTTATATGTGTGTCACAGATGAACAAAAATATGTTAAATAAGTTTTTTGATATCTTGCATACTGAATGGAATAAGCAATGTATTTATTAATGAAACAGACAAAAATAGGGCAAAACTTTTCCTCGTATTTTGAAAATTAAAATTTTTTATAAGTTCTCCTGTGTTGACATCTAATGATCGTAGTTTTTCAATAGAACTTAAAACGGAGGATACCACTGACACAGTTTATGCTGCTCTATATCTTGACTTATTTCGATGTTGACCGTGAAATTAACTGCACTATGAGAGATGACTTCAATTCCCTCATTTTAAACTTTCCATTTCTCTGTAGCAACATATCTGTATTTATGATATATATCACAATGTTGATAAGATAGTACAGGATAACGTCTCCTGTTATGAATTTCGTGATAGAGGGTGTGTGCTTAAACGGAAACTATTGAACCTAGGATTCCAAATGAAAAACTTGAGGACTCCGTTCTAAGGTTTTACAGACACCGGCATAATTTACTTGAACGTTGTGAAATATCTGTGTCACAGATGACAAAATTTGGCTAACATTTTAGTTTCCAGTTTCAGTTGGAGAGCCACTAATAAGTATGGTGTAGAAAAACGCACAAATGGCGTGCGAAATAATTAGTCGGTATTTTTGGTGTGGATAAACCTAACAGTTTAAACTCCATGATATGTATGAACTACGATTAAGATGTCCTTTATGTCAGCTCCCAGAAAAACGGAAATAAATATACACATGTTCATGTGACATTGTCATGACAGTAATTACGTTAGGAATAAATAATGGACATTATTAAGCCTTTCAAACAATATAAACATCACATGTAATTAACATATGTCTTTTAAAATGTGAACTCTTACCGTTTGAAACACAACCCGTGATTCCAGTCGTTCAGATTAAAGTGAATTCATATGTATATGAAACCAGAACAAGAAGTGTACTAAATCGTTTACACGCACGATTGATCACTGATTTACTATTATTAGTCGTTTTTGAAAAGTCAATACGATTTCGGGCGCTTATGTTAAATACAAAAACTACAACAGGCTATAGTAAGGATCACCTTTAAAAACACATGTAATCATTCATTATAGTTACCTGTACGGATGAGTTTGATACTGATGATATGATTTTTAAATAATAATTCAATAACAAACAAAAATATGCTTACAACAGGATTTTCCTACTCCCTTGCATATTTGTAGTAATCAGTTTTTTATATCTTTTTTTTTTTATATTGCTTTTAAACAAGTTTGATTTGAGAGCCACTGATGAGTACATACAGAGTGCTTTAATAGAGTACTAAATAATTATCGTGGTATCTTCAATAATCATAAATTTACAGTTTAAACTTCATGATATTGATCAATTACTCTAAAGATTTCATATATGTCAGCTACCAGCAAAAAACTATAAAAATGTTCATAACACTTGTCATAACAGTAATAACATCAGAAATAAATAAAGGTCATTAGCCTTTTATACAATACATATATTACATGTATTGAACATACGTCTTTGGAGGTGAAGTCTTACCGTTTATAACACAACCCGTGTTTCCAGTCATTCCACTTAAAGCTAAAGCATATGTATGAAACCAGATCATGTAAAGTAATTAAACGTTTCTAAGCTCAAATGATCACTGACTTATTATAGATTAGATTACATTCTCGAAATCAAGTAACTTGATACCAAAAGGTAAAAATAGGCGACGAATAAATCATTTACCACATGTGAAAATTTCAATAATCAATTAAGAAGATACCAATCAAGGTTAGTATGACAAACTGAGGGAATCGCATGAAATGGAAAAGAAGCAGGACCCAAGAGCTTAAGACGGTGTAATATTTTAGTGAACATACATTATTGAAACCTTGATTGTCCGCTGACGGAATGAAGATATGACGTCGTTGCAGGCTATAACATCGAGCTTATATATGCAAATGTAAGAGAACAATAACTTATCTAATATTTCATAAATTATGTTTTGCGTCGAAAAACCTTATCCAAGACGAAATCAATAGTGAAAATTACAAACCGAGAAACGGAAGCACACGAAATTGCTGAAGTTAATCTTTTAACAAATGCAAACCGGTTGTTTGGTATAAATTTCCCTCGGGTACGAAACTAGATGAGGATACCGAGGGGTAATAAAAGTCACAGTTTGAAGCAGGAGCAATAATGTTATGACAAAACGAAAACAATCGATTTGTGATTTGCCAAACAATGACGATATCTGGTCTAATTTTGAACTAACTGTCTTGATTGGAGAGCCACTGACGAGTATGGTATAGATAAAATGCACAAACGGAGTGAAGAAAATAATTTGCGTAGTATCATTGAAGTGAATAAATTTAAATAGTTAAAACTCAATGATATATTTAAATTACCATGAAGATTTCATATATTTCAGCTACCAGAAAAATGAAAAAAAAACACTATACACATATGCGCATAAGGTTGCCATAACAGTTATTACTTCAGAAATAAATAAAGAACATTTGCCTTTTATACAATACATTGATAACATGTAATTTTTTTATATGTTTTAAAAAGTAAAATCTAACCGTTTGAAACATAACCCGTGTTTCTAATCCATCAGCTTAAAGTGAATGCATATATATGAAACCAGAACTTGAAGTGCAATTAATCGTTTTTCAGATCGAATGAGCACTAACTTATTATGTATTAGGTAGCATTCTTGTAATCAAGTCACTTGATAACAAAAGTTAAGAATAAACGACGAATAAATCATTAATGTTTAATTTTTGATAACATTATTTTACATCTTGATCAATCGATTAAAACGATATAAACTAAGCAACAGTGACAAACTGACGGAATCGTATGAAATTCAAACGAAAGTGGGACCCAAGAGCTGAAGACGGTATAATATTTTTAGCATTCATACGTTTTCTGAACCTTGATTTTACACTTACTAATGAAGATATGACGCCAATGCAGGTATTTCATCGAGCTTATATATGCAAATGTTGTAGAATTATAGATTATCGGTTATCTAATATTCATCCCGTTTTTTGCCCACAAAAATAAAATGTTTGACAATTCCAACTATTCCAAATTGGCACATAATGTTTGGAAATGCATTTGAGTCAAGAAATATCAATGAAAAACATAAAATTTTGTATATGATGACGTCACCATTATGTCACAATATTTATGGAATTTTCCATTGTTATTTCCATTGTGGAAACATCGTGCGCAGCCAAGAAACAACAAAATATCCTAAGAGAAGCTTTATAATAACTATTGACATAATATCACCAAATATAATTAAAGTTGTTTCTTTAACAAGAAAAATCAAGAACATTTTTCAAAATATACAAATTTCGTTATGGTTTGTTGCCATGTTAACTCGTAAATTATAAAATTGTTTTTTTATTTTCTGAATAAATTGTACCTTAGTCTAGTTAGGACAGATTTAAGAATATGTAGGATAACTTTTGAATTTGCAGTAATATTTGGGCCGAATAAGGGCCTTATTGTCCCTACTTCTTTATCCAAGACCAAATAAAATCATCATCGAAAATTACAAACCGAAAAAAGGAAGCTAAAGAAATTGCTAGAGTGCATTGTTCACCTTATGACAATTGTAAACAATTTGTTTGGTTCAAACATCTAAGCTGTACGAAATTGTATGAGGAAACCAAGGGTCAATACAAGACACACTTAGAAGCAGGAGAGACAACTTTATGGCAAAATGAAAACAATCACTTTAATTTGCCAGATAGTGATGATTTCTGATATAATTTTGGCCTTAAAACTGTTTTGATAGGAGCACCACTGATGAGTATAATGTAGACAAAACGCACAACAGGATGTGCATAATAATTAGCATGGTATCGTTGATGTGCATACATTTTAAAACAGTTTGAACTTTATAATATTTATAAATTAAAGATTTCATATATATCAGCTATTAGTCAAATGGAAAAAAACTATACACATGTCCATATGAAGTTGCCATAACAGTAGTTACTTCATAAATAATTAAGGATATTTTGTATACAAAACATAAACTTTATGTTACTAACATATGTCTTTTACGGTGAAATCTTATCGTTTGAAACACAACCCGTGTTTCCAATCTATAAGATTAAAGTGAATGCATACACATGAAACTAGAACAATCAGTGTACTAAATCGTGTTTACGCTCGAATGATCAATGACTTATTATAGATTTGATTTCATTCTCGAAATCCAGTCATGTAATATGAAAAGTTAAATAATAATGCCTTTAATGCTTAATTTTAGGCAACAGTAATTTACCACATAATTCGATTAAGAAGAACAAATCAAGATAAAAAAAGACAAACTGAGGGAATCGTATGAAGTTTAAAAGAAGCAGCACCCGTGAGCTTTAGACGATATGATAAGGTGATTAAATCCCAAGTAACAGTAAGAAAATCAATAAAACCAAAAACCAATATAAAACTAATATACATGTACCAATGAACTCAAAATTGTTAACTTATTTTTTAACAGTTACGCTTGAGCATTACACTGTTCCTGATCTGTTGACGGGCTCTGGCATGTTGTGAGTCATACGATTTACTGTGAATTTGTATAATAGTATCTGATTACCAAAAATAATAATTGCAATATTTTGAATTTAATATGTTTGTGTACGTAATAAAAAGAATCTTGTTCTTATTCAACATACGATAACAAACTACATGAGTTTGGAAACTGACCTGATTAGGCAGATTTGTTTATCCTTACTTGATTCACGAAGAAAAATGATAACCGATGTGATATTTTCGTCGTTTAAGGTATAAATCATTATTCTTTTAATTAATAATATTTTATAATGAAAAAGTGTGTTACCTGAAGTAGATATCTATTCTTTGTTTACATTGAAAATGACGTCATAAATATAATTCCTTACAACATGACCAAATTGGATAAGTTTCCGTATTTTGATTACTTTTTGAACAGAAATTGTGCTGGGAATAAATTGTTTTGCAATTTGGTAAAGAGGTATTTATTTTTCAAGCCCTCAGCCATGAAGCCAATGATAACGGGTATCTCAAACGTTACAGACGGTTTTTAAATCATAGTGATCTTTTGATATTTTTCAATGTTATAGTTTGTAAAATGAAAAAAAAGAAGACCTTAGACGGCTTAGTACATTTTTCTACAGTTTTAATTATGCAAAAAAAATTTAGCATTAAAAGAAATATTTTACGGAATTCGTCCTAATTCATTTACATCAATCATACATTTTATTTAACCTCAATTGTCCGCTTTCGCAATGAAGATATGACGCCATTGCAGGTATAACATCGAGCTTATTTATACAAATGTGGTAGAACAATAACTTATCTGTTATCTATTATTTCATAAAATATGTATTGCGACGAGAAAATCTATCCAAGATGAATCAAATCAACAGTTGAAATTACAAACAGAGAACTGAAAGCTTAAGAAATTACTTACGTACACAATTAACAATTGCAAACCAGTTGTTTGGTATAATTATCCAAGCTGTACGAAATTGTATGAGGGGCAATAAAAGTCACACTTTGAAGCAAGAATTATTATTTTGGCGAATACAAATTAATTGCATCTATTCAACTGAGCTTTATATGGAGGATAACACTGACACTGTTCAGTCATCTGTATGTCTTGACTCATTTCGAAATTGACCATGAGATTCGATTTTGAACTTTGTAATTAGATCTTTGAATATAATTTACATTGGCACTAATATCGATTTTGTCATCAGCAAATTAAAACATAACTAAATTTGTATTCTTTTCAAACGGGATGTATAAAGACACACCCACGTTCATTTTGATCTATAAAGAGGTTATCTCCTAACTATCCTACTGCCTGTCGATATATTTATTTTTGGCATCGCACAAGTCATGTCTTCTTTGACTGTCCATGACGTTAAAATACTAAATCCCTGGGATGTGTTTTAGTTGATTTTAGTCTCTGATGCTTGATTTTTTATTATTAATTGTTTTTGGCTTTTAACTAGCTGTCAGTAACTGCGAGTACTCTCAAATCGTACTTTCTTACTTATTTGACCTGTTGATACTAATTGTAATGCTTTTTTGTTATTTGATGTGATTCAGGGTTATATCTGGTCTATATACCAGCTTTGATAAGTGTTTGGTATTACTGTAAATTTTCACTTCTTCGTACTATGAACATCAAAATTATTCATTTTGTAAAAATATTTCCTTTCTCCATTTGAACTGTACACGTATACCTAACAACAAAATTATTTTCATTAACCTGTGTTTAAAGTACATGTTATTGCAAATGGCTGATATTTTTATTCAAGCATAATTTTTTTCTTAAATTGTTTAACGTTTCACAGCGGTATAACATGTTATTTTAATTTTTCTTCCCTTAGTTTATTTATTTTGTATTTGCATTGTATCATAGATCAAATTTATTTGTTCAGTGTATGTTCACTGGATGTTAATATGTCTTTTGATTGAGTTTAGCCATCTCAATTGATATTTTATAGTGTGTCTTTCTATGTTGTGATGTTACACTATTGTTTCAGATAAGGGTGAAGGTTTGGTACCATTAAAACGTGTAAACCCGCTGCAATTGTTTGTACCTGTCCTAAGTCAGGAATCTGATGTTCCATAGTTGTCGTTTGTTGATGTGGTTCATAAGTGTTTCTCTTTTCTCGTTTTTTATATAGATTAGACCGTTGGTTTTCCCGTTTGAATGGTTTTACACTAGTAATTTTTGGGGTCCTTTATAGCTTGCTGTTCGGTGTGAGCCAAGGCTCCGTGCTGATGACTGTACTTTGACCTATAATGGTTTACTTTTATAAATTTTGACTTGGATGGAGAGTTGTCTCATTGGCACTCATACCACATCTTTTTATATCTATTAATATAAAAATAAGAAAATTTTATATGATTGCCAATGAGACAACTATCCACAAGAGACCAAATGACATAGAAATTAACAACTATAGGTCACCGTACGGCCTTCAACAGTGTGCAAAATCGATACCACATAGTCAGCTATGATAGGCCCCGAAATGACAAATGTAAAATAATTCAAACGAGAAAACTAACGGCCTGATTTATGAACAAAATAATGAACGACAAACAATTATTAAATAAATTATCAGAGATGACTAATATTCCATCATTTCGAACCTTCCGATTCTCTGTAGCAACATCACTGCATGTATTTTTAATTTACAGGATGTCGTTTCCTGTAATGAATGTCCTGATAGAGGATTTGTGCCCACACATTTAACTATTGAAGGGTTCCAAATGATAAACTTGAAGGCTCCGTTCTAACGTTTTACAGACACCGTCATAATTTGTTTGACCATTATGACATATATGTCACAGATAACCAAATATATTTAAATTAGGAGTTCAGATATCATGCATACTGAATGGAATACGCAATATATTCATTAATGATACAGACAAAAATAAGGCAAAATCCTTTTCTCATATTTTAAATTTTTTTACTTAAATATTGTTCATGAAACAACTAAAAATATGCTATACACTAGTGTTTTCCTGCCCTCTCGCATAGTTGGCCTCGGTCAATTGTAGCGATAATTTTAGTATACAGTTTTCGGCAATTTCGCCATTGATTTGACTTTCAAACAATTTTGGTTGGAGAGCCACTGATATGGTGTAGACGAAACGCACAAACGGAGTGCTAAATAATTAGGGTTGTATCATTGATGTGCATAACCACAACAGGCAAAACTCGATGATATCTATACATTACTATAAATATTTCATATATGTCAGCTACTTGAAAACAAATATATGCACAATAAAGTTGTCATAATAGTAACTACTTCAGAAATTAATACAGGACATTTGCCTTTTATACAATACATAGATTACAAGTATTGAGCATATTTTTTTTAATTGAAATCTTACCGTTTGATTTGAAACAAAGCCCGTGTTTCCAATAAAGTGAATGCATATTTATGAACCCGTAGCATGCAGTGTAATTAATCGTTTTTAAGCTCGAATGATCACTGACTTACTATAGATTAGATAACATTTTCAAAATCAAGTCATATAATAAGAAAAGTTAAATATTAGCGACAAATAAATCATTTAATGCTTAAATTTATGCAAGAGTAGTTTACTACATGTTCAAATCTCACCAATCGATTAAGAAGATACAAATCAAGGTTATAAAGACAAACCGAGAGAATAGTATAAAATTCAAAAGAGGCGGGATCGGAAAGCTAAGGCGATATACTAGTTTTAGCAATCAGACCTCGATTTTCCGACTACAGAAGGAAGATATGACGCTATTGCAGTATAACATCGAGCTTATATATGCAAATGTCGTAAAAAAATAACTTATCTGTTATTTCGAATTTATGGACTATGTATTGCGTCGAGAAAATCTGTCAAAGACGAAAGTAAATCAACAGTTAAAATTACAAACCGAAAAACCGAAGCTTACGAAATTGCTACAGTACACGTTTAAACAATTGCAAACCGGTTGTTTGGTATTTATATATACGCTGTACGAAATTGTATGAGGATACTGAGGGGAAATATAAGTCACACTTTGAAGCAGGAGCACGACAATCTTATTGCAAAAATAAAAATCTTTTTTGCAATTTGGAAGATAGTGACGCTTTTTGATATAATTTTGGTTTTCAAACTGTTTTGATTGGAGAGCCACTGATGAATATGGTGTGGATAACACGCTCAAGTCAAGTGCTAAATATTTAGCGTGGTATCTTTGATGTGCATAGATTTTAAAACAGTTAAAACTCCATTATATCATTATTCCTATAAAGATTTCATGAATATCAACTACGAACAAAACGGGGGAAAATATACACATTTTCATATAAAGTTGTCATAACAGTAATTGCTTCAGAAATAAATACGGACGTCTGCCTTTTATACAATACATAAACAACAGGTAAATACCATATGTTCTTTAAGGTGAAATCTTACCATTTGAAACACAACCAGTGTTTCCAATCGTTCAGCTTAAAGTGAATGCATATATATGAATTAGATCATGTAGTGTCATAAATCGTTTTTTTAATGATTTTCTCGAGATATTTAAAGCATTTAACATTGACACTTTTTTTCTTTCAAAAACTATAAATATATAACAAATATTTTATAAAATTTTTGAGATAAACTGTTTAAACTATTGTGACTTGGATGGAGAGTTGTCTCGTTGGCACTCATAACACATCTTCTTGTATCTATATATAATAAAATTATGAAAAAAAGTAGGCGTAAGCGGGCAAAATTTGCTTTGGCGAAAATCTGTCAAAAAGTCAAAAACAAGAGTAGCGAACTTTCTTAAGCTCGAGTAATCACTGACTTAATATCTAGTAGATTACATTCTCGAAATCAAGCCATTTGAAAACAAAAGGTAAATATTAGCGACAAATAAATCCTTTAATGCTTAAGTACTTCGTTACTGACATGATTACCAATAGTAAAGTTGAGGACTCCGTTCTAAAACATTTACGGATACCTTCATAATTGGATTGACCGTTATGAAATATTTGTTTCACAGATGACCAAAGATATGTTAGTTAAGTGTTCCGATATCGTGCATACTGAATGGAATAAACAATATATTTTTTAATGATACAGAAAAAAATAAGGCCAACACTTTTTCTCATAATTTTAAAATTCAAGAAATATTGTAAAAACTCCTGTGTTGACATGAAATCTCAATTAAAAGATTATTTAACGCTAATTAACAGTTCATAAAACAAAAACAAATATGCTATACATTAGGGTTTTTCAACCCCTGTCATATTTAGCCTCAATCCAAATTTTACGAAAATTGTAATATTCCGTTTTCTTCAATTTGTTAATTAATTTGACCTTCAAACTGTTTGAATGCTAAATATATAGCATGGTATTTTTGATAATCAGAAATTAACAGTTCAAACTACATGATATTTATAAATTCCTATTAAGATTTCATACATGTCAAATACTAGATAAATGAAAAAAATATACACGTTTTCTTATACAGATGTTATAGCTGTAATTACTTCAGAAATAAAGATACGACAACTTTCTCATATACAATCCATAAAATACATGTGATTAACATATGTCTTTTAAGGTGAAATCTTACCGTTTGAAACATAACCCGTGTTTCCAATCGTTCAGCTTAAACTGAATGCATATTCATATGAAACCAGAACAAGAAGTGTACTAAATCATTTTCACGCTCGAATGATCATTAAGAGCTGTTGCAGAACTTATGTATCGAAGACGTATCTGTATATGACGAAACGTATGTGAAGTTTTTGAGAGTATGCTTAAATGAGTATTACATGTATTCGAAATAAACACGAATTGTCATTCCCTTGCCCTTACATGAAGGATTGAAGTTCTGTAAAAATAATACGTTCAACTCGAAAAATGTAGTTTTAAATTAGTATTTTCTCGATGAAAGCGCAGTTTGAAAAATTTTCCAATAATCCGTTTGAATTCTATAAATCTTCTAAAATGAATTATCAAAAATCTGTTTTTTTTTTTAATTACATTGCTTATTTTAATAAAATTTTATAAAATTTACTGTTTGCAAAATTATAAATTATTCTAAATAATAAGGATGTTCTTGTCCCAGGCAGAAAACCCTGGCCGTGTTAGGCGCAACTTTTTGCAAGTTTTGGTCCTCGGTGCTCTTCAGCTTTGTACTTGTTTTGGCTTTCAAACTTTTTTCATCTGAGCGTCACTGGTTGGTCTTGTGTGGACGAGACGCACGTCTGGCGTATTGAATTTTAAGCCTAGTACCTTTTGTTAGCTATTATTCGTGTGTTTCTTTGTCATATATGTTCTCCCATTTATTTGTATTGTGGTCCTGTCATGTGATGTTGTCGTTTTGGTGTTGTGTTTGACGTTGCCATATAAGCGGGAGGTTTGGCATGCCACACAACCAGGTTCAACCCACCATTTTTTTCTTAAAATGTTCTGTACCAAGTCAGGAAAATAGTTCGTTTCTGTGTGTGTTACATTTTAATGTTGTGTTTTTGTTGTGTCGTTGTTTTCCTCTTATATTTGATGCGTTTCCCTCAGTTTTAGTTTGTAACCCGGATTTGTTTTTATCTCTACCGATTTATGAGTTTCGAACAGCGGTATACTACTGTTGCCTTTTTTTACAGTGTATATTTATGTATGTTGTATACGAACTTTGACAATTACTTTCAGAATGTTTGCTTGAATAATGAACACGTCCGTTAAAAATTCTAAACAAGGTGAATAAACACTAATGGAGAAACTAGTTGACAGTGGCAGCAACTGGTCAGATGTTCTATTCACAATTATAAAAGTAAGGAGTGTTTTTAGTTCAGCGTTGTCTGATTAATGAGAGCACAAATATCTTTGTTTTTGATATTATTATTGCTATTTTCACGTTTTGACGCTTATTTTTAGATTTCATAGCATAAGAAATCACATATTTATCATAAAAAAGCCTAGCAAGAATAAATAATTGGCACTTCCTGGAGACATAAATAAAATATTCCGAAAAAGTTTTAGCTTAATCAATCAGAAGATGAGTACACTGAAGCCGGGTATGGTCCGCTTGATAAGCACAACACATACAATGGAATATTCCTGAGTAGCTTCTGTACGTATCGAGCAGCCAATGAAATTAGAGAATAAAAATTTTATGTTCCTCCGACGTATCCGTAACATTAACTATATAACACAAACACTCCAATTGTGTATGACAATCATGTATTAAATTTATTCACAACTTTTATCTAAGATATTTCAGAACGTCGAACATTATTTAAAAACGAGGTTTAGTGGAAGAGTATAAAATAAACTCAAATGAAAGATTTTGTAATTGAAAGTAATTTGTCTATTAAATAACAGTAATAAGGGGAGGAATAAATTTTTAAAAAACATGCCTCGATCCTAAATTGAGCGTTTAAATTTGAAAATAAGGGAATTTGTTTTCCTGTCAAGTTTTCCGGAGAAAGCGTTAACTCAAACACTCCTCGCTTAAAATGTATGCTGAACTTTGTTAACTTTTAAATTAAGGCGTGTTTGAGTTCAAGGTTGTCTAATCAACATATAATCGTGTCGATAGGATGCTGTTATTTTCACATTTTTAAACTTAACTTAGAATTTATTTCATAAAGAAGTCACAAATTAATCACGTGAAACATAAAACAAGTGTAATTGAATATCACACCATGGAGACTTAAAATAGAAAATCCCTCAAACTTTCTGCAAACCACCATTCGCCTTACTTATAGTTAAACCAATTAGATGGCGAGTACACTAAAGCCGAGCAAGGTCTGCTTGATAATTATAAATAAGAAGATGTGGTATGAGTGCCAATGAGACAACTCTCTATCCAAGTCACAATGTATAAAAAGTAAACAACTATAGGTCAAAGTATGGTCTTCAACACGGAGCCTTGGCTCACACCGAACAGCAAGCTATAACGGGCCCCAAAATGATAAGCACGATAAATAAAATGGAAATTCCTTGTGAAGCCTCCATACATATCGATTAGCCAAGGAAATAGCAGCATCATTAATTGAGTGTCCCTCCAACGAATCCGATGTATCCACAGAGTTTACTGTTTAACTCAATCAATCAAACGTTGTACAAAGCACGTGGCGTAAACTGGATTATTCCCAAGACGTATTTGACGTATAATTAAATTTTTGAAGTGTGTAATAAGGGGAGAGGAAGCTGTACATATCAATATGAACCGCTTTGAAAGGAGGGTAATTTACACAAACATTGACAACGGAATATAGGGATGTTGTGTCAAGAGTGTAACAGTGAACATTCTCAATGATAGGGTTAGCAAAAGGGTTTTTGTTCCTTTTCAGAACAACATTTTTAAGCGCGAGTAATCAACAGCCTATATATATATATATATCTATATTTACTTACAATTCTTTAAAATATGTTTACCACGAGAGATAATTTTTTTAATGCAAATGTTAGAAAGTTAATAAGTATATTAATCATTAAACACAGTCGATGGACTATGAGGCTGTGTTTAGTGGGGAAAAAAACCTTCTACATGCACAATCTCTTGTCGGATGGGAGCCAGATACGTTTTCCTATTTCATGGAATTATTTTATAGAGCTTTTTACTCTGTAATTCAGGCAGATTTCTATATCAACGCAGAGTTAAATGAGAAAACTAATCAAAGATGCAAGTTCATCGTGTAAAATATTCAATTAATCTATTTCTGTAGTCATAGTTGGATACATTTCTATATTTGTTCCTCCCTACAATCTTTAATCTAAATTATTGTAGAGCCCGCAATGCATCTTTATATTCCTGTATTTATATAATATTTGTGTAATGAACTTGCACGAAATTCTTCGGTAAATAAAAAAAGAGTTTTATTTATCTTGTTATCTCTATATAAAATCGTAATTTCTTCTCCAACAAGTAGCCTATGTAGAGAAACGCGTTTTCGTTGATTGTATTCACATAGCATAATTACGATCCGTACGTGAAAGATGTATTCGGAAAGACAAATGTTTCTTCATTCAATATAAGATTGTTACCAATTTAATAGATTTTTTTTCTTCAAAATACTGTTGCCGGAGCAGAGATACAAACACATATTTGATTTTCACAGAACATTCTCTTGCATTTGTGTGAAAATTTGTTTCCATGTAATTTTATTTATGTATCTTCAATATCCAAATGATATAAACCAATCAAAATTAGTTGTTTTGTGACTATTTGTCTTTTATTAAAACGATTTTAATTTTTTCTGAATTCCGTCAGAGCACTATTTAGGGGAAAGTAAGCAAATCAACATACCTACACATTGTTTAATGAATATGAGCATTATCGTAGCGCATCGCATGATATTAAATGATCCAAGCTTGCATGCCTACATGAATTATAAATACCACAATAGGACATTTTAACAGTTCGCCAAGACTTTTCTTGTGCAAATGCCTAAATGACCTTGTTCTGTACAATCTTACTATTTAATTTTGTTATTGATGTGGCCATCAAACTTTTTTGATTTGAGAGCCACTGATGAGTATGGTGTAGACAAAGTGCACAAATGCAGTGCTAAATAATTATCGTGGTTTCTTTGATCATCATAGATTAACAGTTTAAACTCCCTGACATTCATAAATTACTATAAAAATTTCATATATGTCTGCTACCAGAAAAAAGGAAAAAAAACTATACACTTTTTCATATAAAGATGTCATAACAGTAATTATTTCAGAAATATATAAAGGACACTGGCCTTTTGTACAATACATAAATCATATGTAATTAACATTTGTCTTTTAAGGTAAAAATCTTACCGTTTGAAACACAACCCGTGTTTCCAATCTTTGAGCTTAAAATAAATGCATATATATGAACCCAGAACATGTATTTATATGAATCAAGAACATGTAGTGTTATTAATCGTTTGCAATCTCGAAAGATCACTGACTTGTTATTGAGTAGATTACAATCTCGAAATCAAGCTATTTGAAAAAAAAGTTAAATATTAGCGATAAATAAATCATTTAATGCCTAAGTACTTTGGTAATGACATGATTCCAAATAGTAAAGTTTAGTACTCCGCTCTAAAGGTTTACGATTAGATTACGTTCTCGAAATCAAGCCATTTAAAAACAAAAGTTATATATCATTTGATGCTTAATTTTAGGCAACAGTAGTTGAATGAATGAATAAATATTTTATTGCAGAAGCAAACATAATGCTTTAGCAAAATAACATAACAGAGAACAAAAAACATAAAGTCAAGACAAGCACAGCTAGCTGGCAAAAGAAATACAATTTTTCTAATATGTGGCTATGAACAATAATATTTTCATTAAAAATTTTGCCTCCAAGCTCTAAAAGTAGGACATACTAATTCAAAATGATACTCATTTTCTGTTCAATTCACATAACAACATGCACAATACGAGTTTTACTTGAAATATTGTCAAAACGACCAACTATATATAACCACAAGTTCAAATTTATCAATGGATTAAGAAGATATAAATCAAGGTAACAAAGACAAACTGAGGGAATCGAGTGAAACTCAAGAGAAGCGGGAACTGTGAGCTAAAGACGATAGAATTTTTTAGCAATCATACATTTTACATACCTAGATTGTCCGCTTACGCAATGAAGATATGACGCCATTGCAGATATTACATCGAGCTTATATATGCAAATAACGTAGAACATTAATTTATCTGTAATCTGATATTTTAAGAAATATGTATTGTGTCAAGAAAATCTATCCAAACGAAATCAAATCAAAAGTTAAAATTACAGTCCGAGAAGTGGAAGCTTTAGAAATTCCTAAAGTAAACGTTTTAACAATTGCAAACCGGTTGTTTGGTATAAATATTCTTGCTGCTAATAAAAGTCACACTTTGAAGCAGGAGCGATTATTGTACGGCAAATGAAAAAAAAAAATCCCCACCCTGCCCTGCTTTCCATTTCCACTCCACACTATCAACGTTGCGCTAGCAAAAAAACCAAAGTGAAAGACAATTAACTAACACTGAAACAACAGCAACAGCAAAGCCCTTTAAAGACAATATTGAACACGACTGGAGCAGCCAACATTCATTTCAAAATCATTCACGTTATAGAGAGCATAACTCTCAAGACACCTGTTTAAATAGCACTAATGTATACTCTCTCAAAAACATTAAAAATTTTCTCCTTTAGAAAGTTTGTTCAAGAAAAGACAAATCAGGTAAGGTAAATGTATCTCCCTTTGTTTACATTCAGATGCCAGACCATTATTAATTCATTTTGTTCGTGGTCTACGAATATAGTTCCTCGGTATTCTTCAGGATTTTTTTTGCTACTGTTTGTTTCGAGAGTCAACTATTCATTGGCTTGTTGTCCTATTAGTTATATATATATTGAAATAAGTTAAACATGTGGAAAGATTTATTATTGAAAGTAAAAAGAGGAAATGAATTACCCATTAGATGTTATTCGGGCTCTGAATAGGTGCATTTACTTTTCCAAATAAAAGCATTGTAAACAATGGTAAAAATAATTGCGATCTCAGGCCAATAAGGCACTCTTTTCGAAATTTAAACGTTCCGTAACCGGACTTTTTGACACGAAATCGTAAATAAAAACCATATGTAAATCTAGTGATGTAGAGACATTACCTATTCATTTATATAAACATCCGACAGTTTCCCTACGGAAAGCGTTTTTTCCATGAAATATCACTTGAACACTTCATGAATGCATTTCTGGAGAAAATGACAGTTTCAACCCTGATTTCATATTTACTTATTGTCAAACGTCATTTCGTAATTTCTTCAAAAGTTTCTAATGGAAATATTAAATGAAGTGTTTCATGAAACTGTTGAAATGCCTACTTTTTTCAAATGTTATGTACCTTAAAAATTCTTTTTCTGGGGGAAACTAACAGAACCTTATCAGGTTTTTGGAATAGTTAGTGGTAAAAGCAACTGACTTAAAAAAAAATATAAGGCTTGTATCTTGCGTTAGTTTTTTTTTCTTTACAGCCACTTGGTCTATGCCACTTCTGGTGGAGGTTTCCTGCCCTAAGGTATCACCAACACCCTTGTCAGCACCTCTGTGTTGACATGAATTATCTTTAATATTGGCATATGTGTAAATTACCTGTTTTTTGGGATATCAATGCTTTTCAACTTCGTACTTTATTTGGCTTTTAAACTTTGTTTTTTCGAGCTTCACTGATGATTATGAGTCTTTTGAAGACTAAATGCGCATTTGAAGTTCACAATTATAAGCCTGGTTCCTTAACTTTTTCCCTTGGAAACTATTACAAAAATGGTTTCCCGGGAAAACTAGCAGAATACAATAAAGTTCGTTGTAATTTTTCTGCTTCAAACGTCTTTTCGTGTTTCCTAGGAAAGTTCCCCCTTGAAACTCTGCATGCATTGTTTATTGACGAAACTGTTGAAATGCTCACTGTTTCATACTGTAAATTCGGAAATTATTGCGAGGTTTTTATTATTGCGAAAAATGCGACAGGGTTTTAATCGCAATAATTTAAACTCGCATTTTTGATTTTTTTTATATGAATGAAGGTGGATTTTTCTCAGTATCGCAAAATTAATAATCGCATTTTGGTCTAAATTGGCAAAATCGCAATAATAAATGCACGCAATAATTTCTGAATTTACAGTATATAATTTCTTTTAAACTTTTTCTAAATGAAGTGTGTTGTTGGGAAAATATATAAGCGTTTGATGGTATGTTTTCTTTTTTCTGTTTCAAACGTCATTTCCTCACAATTATTCCTCCATTGGAAACCTCATAATAAAGGATTTCTTGGTTAACTGACAGAATACAATTATGTTTGTTGAAATGATTGCTCCTTAGATACTTCTCTGTATTATTTTGGGATACTCTCAAGATAAATGAGTGCTTGTTAAAAAAGATTACTATGCTATATATATAAATATATATATAGGGTTTTCTAGGGGAAACTGACAGGGTGATACAATAATGTTTTTTGAAATTTTTACTGTTTCAAACGTCTTTCCCTAAAAACCTTTCCTTGGAAATGACTAAATGAAGTGTTATCTTGTAAAATTAACAGTTTTAATAGTGGTTGTTGAAATTTTCACTGGTTTAAAAATGTCACTAAACTGTAAGTTTCGCCAAGAAACGTTTTAAATAAGTGTATCCTTGGAAAACAAAGAGGATACATTAAATATTGTTCAAGATTTTACTGATTCAAACGCCATTTCTCAAAAGTGACCAAGATAAATTTTAAATGCAGTGTTACCAGGGATGTTTGGGAGGATGCATAAGATGTAGCGCTGTTGTCATTGTCATTTCATCAGGATAGTTATGCGAAATTTTTATAGCAGTTTTATCACATACTGTACTTTTGCGCCTCCTTTTCTATTTCTTCTTTTGCATATTTCTGGGGGATAAATACTTTTGGATGGCATTTACTCAGTCATCTCCGCACACTATAGTAAATATCTGGGGCATCCACTTAGTATCCTTAACTCCTTAATAAAATGTATTTACTCTTACACATAATCTTAACCATGTAATGCTATTTTGCACCATTTAATAATATTTTGATTTCTTATCCGAATAGTTTTTGGGTTTTCACTTGCCAATGCATAGACTTTACTATTGCCTTCTTTTGATGGACATGTTTTGTATATCGACCCCCTATTACAACTTATTTTTCTTTTCATAATCTAAAACACATTAAGCTATTGCGCACCTCCTATTTTGTTTTCTGGGACGAATCAGCTTTTGTGGTTTCTCTTACCATAAACGGACTTTGCAAGGGGCTGGTGTTATAATTCTATTAGTTTTGCTAACTGTATATCTTTTCACGTGTTTTTTAATTTGAATATATTATTAACATTATAAGCAAAATCAGACTTAAGAGATACAAATAAAGTTTTTTTTTTTTTCAGAAACACATATCAGTTATAAACATCATTTGCTGAAAAGTTTCATAAGTAAACTACTACTTAAATAGTTTATGGTGGAACACTATTTATGTTTGTTGAAATAGTTACTGTTTCAAAGATCACTGACAGGATGCAACAGAGTTTTTGAATTGTTTACTGTTTAGAATTTGTCTGAAAAAGTAAGCACTCAAAACTGATGAGTGCAATACTGGAAACAACTGTATGATGCAATAATTGTTATTTTCACTGTTCATTTTCACACTTGTGCATGATTTCAATCAATTTTAGAAAAGTTATATTAACTTAACTTTTTACTACTCGCTCTTTTAACGTCATTTGATAAAAGAGAAAAGATCTTTTCTTAAACTTTCCTTTGCCAACAAAGGTCTCGATAGCGTCAACTTAGGCAATATCCTTCATCATAAATTAGTTCAGTCGAAAATACCTGCTTATTTTAAAGATCAGTCTGTACCAATAATTTCTTATTCCTATACCAAACCAATTGCAACTAAAATTTTCAATTACAAACACGTTTTGCAGGATCTCAACATTGACGACTTCAAGTCTAAACCTCCTGATTGCACCTGTGCTAGTTCCCAATTCACATATAATCCGGCTGGCCACGTTATTACCGGAGACCTCAACATTGTCACTAACACTTCCCTGCGAAATTTGTTATCCAAAGGTCCGAAATATTGTGAGCCTAAATCCATCAATTGGAAATACAACTTCAAAATACTGATGGATTCAGTCGAGGATTATGCCAGGCAATGGGTTAAACGCGAGAAAGAAGACGTAGATACTCTTTCCGAATGGATTAAGGCTGTGAGGTCGTTGATACAAATCCGAATTAAGAAACTAAATGGGCATATCAATACCCACGCTACATAAATTTTTAAAGACCAAAAACGCAGATAAAGCTCCAAACAACATCGTGTTTGTGTGTAAATATCATTACATAAACTGCTTGATAAATGAATTAGGTATTGACAATTCACTTGGAAACTCAACATATACCCTCACGACACTTACCAAAGAGGAAATCCTGGATAATCATAGGTCTGTTCTAGGTTCCTTTGGAATTTCAACCAAAGATGAAGAACTGGATCTTCCATCACTGTATTGGATACCTAAACTACATAAGTGTCCTTACAAACAACGGTATATTGCTGGGTCTTCCAAGTGCTCCTCGAAACCTCTTTCTAAATTATTAACATCTATTTTATCAGCAATCAAAGCCGGGCTCCAAAGTTATTGTGAAACTGCCTATTCTAGAGGTGGCGTGATTCAGATGTGGATACTAAAAAATTCCAAAGATCTTTTAGAGTACATACTATCTAAGACTCTCTCATCTTGCAATAGTATTAAAACATTTGACCTTTCTACATTTTACACAAGTATTTCCCATTTCAAACTAAAAGACAAATTGAAAGAGTTGGTATTACTTTGTTTCATTAAAAAGAATGGCGAACGTAGATACAAGTATCTTGTCTTGGGGAGGGATAAATCCTACTTTGTATAGAATCACTCTGATTCAAACAAAAAATTCTCTGAAACTGACATTATCAAGATGCTTGATTTCTTGATTGACAACATATTTGTTACGTTTGGAGGACGTGTATTTCAACAGACTGTCGGAATTCCAATGGGAACCAATTGTGCCCCTCTTCTTGCCGACTTGTTTTTTTTTTTATTATTATGAGGCTGACTTCATATAGGAACTTCTTAGGAAGAAAGATAAGAAGTTAGCAATATCCTTTAACGCTACGTTCCGCTATATAGATGATGTTCTCTCACTAAATAATACAAAATTTGGTGACTATGTTGAACGAATCTATCCCATCGAACTAGAGATAAAGGATACTACAGATACAGTTAAGTCTGCCTTACATCTAGAAATTGACAATGAGGGTCGGTTGAAAACAAAACTTTACGACAAAAGAGATGATGTTAGCTTCCCAATTGTGAACTTTCCATTTCTATGTAGCAACATTCCAGCAGCGCCTGCATACGGAGTATATATCTCCCAATTGATACGATATTCCCGGGCTTGTGTTTCCTATCATGATTTCCTTGATAGAGGATTGCTGCTCACAAGGAAGCTATTAAACTAAGAGTTCCAAATGGTGAAGTTGAAATCATCCCTTCGTAAATTTTACGGACGCCATCACGAGTTGGTTGACCGTTATGGAATAACCGTTTCACAGATGATATCGGATATGTTCCTTATGTCGTAACTACAATACCCTTCCCTTTTCACGAATGTGACCTTCCAAATTAGACTATTTACCGGATTTGTAATAACATAAGCAACACGACGGGTGCCACATGTGGATCAGGATCTGCCAACCCTTCCGGAGCACCTGAGATCACCCCAAGTTTTTGGTGAGGTTCGTGTTGCTTAGTCTTTAGTTTTCTATGTTGTGTCATCTGTACTATTATTTGTCTGTTTGTCTTTTTATTTTTGGCCATGGCGTTGTCAGTTTGTTTTCGATCTATGAGTTTGACTGTCCCTCTGGTATCTTTCGTCCCTTTTTGATAACTATACAATATTCGACCATACAAGATAAACTACTGTAGTACTGGAGTTTGATTGTTTTACTGGAGTGCCCCTTATTTGTTCATATTAGTTGCACCTAAATAAATATATTCATGTCAATTACAAGCTAGTGTCAAGTTCATAAAGAGTGAATACTTGTTTCAATATGCTTTGGTTAAGATTGATGGAACTGTTTCTTGTATTTGATTATTAATGTTCTACCTTGATATACACTCAGAAGTTTAACTGTTACATTTCCTGTAATTTCAGCATTTACAGAGGAGAAATTACTAAACAGGACGTTTAAATTTCACTACAGATATAGTATGAGGTCATTTAATGACTTTGCAGTATTCACCCATATAAGGATATATCCTGTATAACTGCTACGTAACAATTTACGTAGCATGTTTCTTTGTGTTTTAACGTAAGTTAGAGGTTCAAGATATGTTTTTGTACAGTTTAATTTTAATATTTTGAATTATAATGCAATATTTGTGTAACAACTTTTTCCATTGGCTAAAATCTACCGTCAAATCCAAAATTGACATGCCTTGGGCCACCATTTTGAATTGCTAATATTCACAAATGTTCATTTAACACAATTTAACCGAAAATAAAACATAACATACTTCAAAATTGCCTTTTCTAATCAATGAAATTTTATCCAAATCTGAATCGTACTAGTAACGAACTATCATTCGTTTTGGGCGTTTTCATTTGTATGACGTCATGTTACGTCATGTTTTTTCCACGAGGTTTATGCGCCAAAATCATTCATAAAGTTTCACAGAATTTATTTGATCTTAAATTTATACATTTTTGAAAGGTCCGATATACTATTTTTTTTTTTGCAATGCATTACAATAGAAATAAAAGTATTGTAGTTAAATATTTGCTGCCGTCAATTTGGATTGATTTGTTTATTCGGCCATGTAAATAAAGCTGAAAGATAATTCGTTTTCTGTATACGATGTCACGTGCACTTGTACAGTAGTATTTCAAGAAGGCTATTAAGGGAGATTAAATAATTTTATCAACACTTTAGACAACATGTAAACGAATTTGCAGTGCGTGTGGTGCATTCATAGCAAGAGACGCTTACCCTAGGTCTGTCCGTTCACATTTGCTCGCTCCTATTGGAGTTTGTTTATAACATTGATTTATCTCCTTAGTTATATTATGAGATTTTAACATCGGTAAACTACTGCTACTTTATTTCAACTCAGTGATCAACTCCAAAATATTTGTTCATGTGCATGAAAATGCTTTAATTCTTTTTCTCCAAAATATGCCACTTACTTACAGCATTTCAAGTGTTTAAATGTCAGTACGTGTCATACATTTCTATATTTGAATGTCATATCATTAATCTCAACTATTCAATTTTATAGGGCAGAATGTTTTTTTATTGTATTCATTCAGCATAAAGATTGACTTTTAAATCAGGTGTGAGCTTTTTTTAGAAAATGATTATTACAGTAAATTCCATTACAAAGATTAAATATTTCTTAAAGGTGGATGGGTGAACTTTTTTTTATCATTGATCATGTCAACTATGATTCTGCCATATATCAATGCTTCAAATTAAATGCTTCAGCATATGTAAGATTTTATCAGATATAAATGTAGCACTATGTACTGCAATGGTACTCCGAACTGTGATGGTCTCGCTGAAGTACGAAAAATTGACGCTATACAAGTTAATTTTTAAAAATCCAATTCTCATAATAATTGTACATCTGTAGATTTTAAACTAGCTATCAAGCGTCATACAGACCATTGCACATTAGCGAAAGGACCATTATACTCAATTATCATTAGAACATGCAAATGAAATGGCTTATGTTACACACACGCATACTCACGTGTGTTTATTCTGCAATGTAACTAAAGCTCAAACACCAATCTTTTTCTGTAATCAGTGTCATCTGCAGTTGTACAGTAGTTTTTTAAGAAGACTATTAAGGGAATAATCTTATAAACAATTTAGGCAAAATTTAAATCGACACTTAAATGGATTTGCAGTGCGGTTGATGCATGCATAGCAGGAGACGCTTACCCTAGGCCTGTCAATGCACATTGGCTCGCTCCATCAGCAAATGGACACTTACACTCAATAATAAAACGTTTGCTAGGAAAATGCAAATAAAAAAAATGAGAATGGAAATGGGGAATGTGTCAAAGGGACAACAACCCGACCAAAGAGCAGAAAACAGCCCAAAGCCACTAATGGGTTCAACACAGCGAGAAAATCCTGCACCCAGAGGCAGGCTTCACTAGTTCAATGAAAATGGACGACACACTAAACTCCAAAACATATACATGAACTAAAATTTAAAAAACATACAAAACTAACAAAGGCCAGAGGCGCCTGACTTGGGACAGTCCTAAAAATACGGCGGAGTTAAATATGTTTTGTGAGAGCCCAACCCTCCCCTTTACCTCTAGCCAATGTAGAATAAACAAACACACAGCAATACGCACAGTAAAACTCAGTTTTAAAGAAGTCCGAGGCCGATGTCAGAATAGGTAACAAAAGAAAATAAGCAAAATGACAATAATACATAAATTAACAAATTACTACTAGCAGTTACTGACATGCCAGCTCTAGACCTCAATCAAACTGATTGAAAGATTATGTCTTCATCATATGAAAATCAAGCACCATCCCTTCTGTTAGGGGTTTAGTATCATACCATCATAAAATATATGAGAAAAACATAACTCGTATCATGCCAACAACTGGTTTTAGAATAAATGTGTTTATTTCCGATGCAAAGACCCTATGAGTAAATCAATATATGCCATCTTTAATGACCTGACAACAGTATCGTAACTATATCCCTTCTGAATAAGTCTGTTTAAAGGTTTGGTTAGCTTTTCAGGTGATTGTCGACATTTTTGTGCTTTGTATAGAATCTTACCATAAAATATCGGATGTGAAATACCTGAACGTATAAGATGTATGCATGTTGATTTATATTTACGAATGATGTCCTTGTACCGATGATAAAATTTAATGAATGTTTAGACTAGTTTGTGATATCGAAACCTTGGTGTAATAATTTTTCAGTAATACAGAGATTTCTTTCATTAAAATCAAATACGTTGTTACATGCACGACCGAATCGTACAAGTTGAGATATATAATCACCATAAGATGGTGACAAGGGAACGTCACCATCTAAAAATGGATAATTAACAATAGGAAATGAAAAATCATCTCTTTTATCATAAATTTTGGTATTAAGCTTCCCGTTAAAGATATAGATATCAAGATCCAGGAAAGGGCAGTGTTCATTGTTAGTATTAGCTTTATTTAAAGTCAGTTCAGCAGGATAAATCTCCTTAGTGTACATACTGAAGTCGTCATTATTGAGAGCCAATATATCATCCAAATATCTAAAAGTTTTATTAAATTTATGTATCAGATGTTGTTTCGATGGGTTTTGCTGATTTTAGTCATAAATTGTAACTCATAACAATACAGAAACAGGTCCGCAATAAGTAGTGCACAGTTAGTCACCATTGGAATTCTGATAACTTGACCATATACGGATTCTCCATAGCGAAAAAAAATTGAAGGGCAGTTATCGTATCAAAGCAGGTTCACTAGACATAATTCTTTTGTTTGTTGTTACTAAAAAATGACCGAAAAGAGTTTGAAAATATATATTCGCATTCTGACTTTTTAAATGCCCATTTAATTAGGTGTGTGAATTTTTTCTTAATAAGATTATGAGGCAAAGTGGTATACTGAAATGACTGCATGTTATTCACACGCATACTCACCTGATTATACTGTAATGTAAGTTTAAGCTCAAACCCCATTCTATTTCTGTATATGGTTTCACTTGCACTTGTACAGTTATTTTTTTAAAAGACTACACGAAGGGATGTCAAATGATTTATCACGAATTTAGGCAAAATGTAAATCGACACTTAAATGGATTTGCAGTGCGGGTGATGCATGCATAGCAGGAGACGCTTACCCTAGGCCTGTCAATACACATTGGCTCGCTCCTAATTTATTTCATGGATGCCATTAGTTTTTTTTTTTTACATTGATTTGTCTTCTTAATCTAATCAAATTATGAGATTTAAACATCGGTAAACTATTGTTGCTTTATTTTAACTCAGTGATTAACCATATATTTGTTCATGTGAATGAAAAGGATCTTGTGCTTAAATGTCAACATTGGTCATATATTTCTATGCTTGAATGTCATATCATTAATCTCAATCTCTCGATTTTATAAAGCGGAATGTTTTTATAGTATTTATGTAACATCGAATTTGACCTTTCAAACAAGTGTGTTTTATTTTTAGAAAATGATTTTGAATTATGTCACTTAGTACAACTTTTAGATTTTTACCGTGTTCAATAAAACAAAAATGCACGTGTCAAAAAATGAGATATGAAAAGTAAATGAAGTAAGTCTTGTTATGTTTGTTACAAATATGAAATATTTCTTAAAAATGGAAGGGGTGAACTTCTTTTTTCGGTATGATTCTGCCATATACCAACGCTTTAAAATAAATGCTTCAGCATATGCAAAGTTTTATTAGATATTTATGTAGCACAATGTACCGCGATGAAATTCGAACCGTGATGGTCTCGCTGAAGTTAGATTGTTTGAATTTAAACTAATTAATTTTCAAAACATCCAATGCTCATAATAATTGTACATCTGTAGATTTTAAACTTACCATCAAACGTCATTTAGACCATTGCATGCATAGCAGGATACGCTTACCCTTTGCCTGTAATGCACAATGCCTAGCTCCTATCGGAGTTCATGGGTACCCTCAGTTTGTGTTTGTCTTCTTAATCGATCTATAATATTTTAACATCAGTAAACTACTGTTGCTATATTTCAACACAGTGATAAACAATATAGTGTTCATGTGAATGAAAAGGATTTAATTTTTTTTGTGTTCAAATATCAACATTTGTCATATGTTTCTATGTTTGAATGCCATGTCATAAATCTCTCAACTATCCAGTTTTATAGAGCGGAATGTTTTTATTGTATTTATGTAACATCAAAATTGACATTCGAATCAAGTGTGTGTTATTTTTAGAAAATGATTATTGAATTATGTCACTTAGTACAACGTTTAAATTTTTAACGTTTTGAATAAGACATTCACGTGTAAAATGTGAAATTACGATATATGTATTAAGAAAATTCTGTAACAAAGATGACATGTTTGATAAAGATAGAATGGTGAACTTTTTTTCATTGTTCTTGTTCTTTATGATTCTGCCATATATCAATACTTTGAAATAAATGCTTCAGCATTTGCAATGTTTTATTAAATATATGTGTAGCATTATGGTTCGCGATGGTATTATTATATTCTGTTTCGGAGTTTGGTTTTAGAAATTTCTAAGGTCTGTTATTCTCCTTGTACCAACATATTAATTATCTATGCTTATAACAAGATTTGTGCATGATTTATCAATTTTATAAATGAATACATGTTTGATTGGTGAGTAGATGTGATATGTAAGTGTAAAAATAGGAAATATAAAACAACTTAAAATCTCTTTAATAATTGTACTTTTATGGTTAAATACTGTAAATTATATATTAACCAGCTAAAATTTAGTAAATAGTTTAATTGAATCTTATAGAATGAATGTTTTATAATTATTTCAGATACTTATTAAAGTCATAAATTGATAAGGACACCACTTATGTTATTTTGATATGTAGTGGTAGGTTAGATATGATTTTAATATTTGTACTGCAGGTATTCTCCATTTTGATGATGCAAAATGTTAGCATCAACCTGATTTCGTTTGATATTATCGTATTTCAAGCCTTACCAAATACATGTATATGTTATTTTCAAATATGTTTGTTTAAATTTGGTATTTAACAGTTTATTACATGACTGTTGTAATGTATACTAATGCACCGAAATATGTATTATGATAAGATTTTGGTATTTAGTTATAATAATAAAACAATAGAATTGGAGATCACTATCCCCAAACTTAATGAAATTATATAGTATTCTTTCATTATTGAAATGCTTGGAAAAGTAACCAGTTTCCTTGTTCATAATTGTTAATATAATATTTGAAAGCTATATTGTTATTTTTTTTTAGCTACAATGAATAAGCGTTGATTCTTGAAAGAGAAACCATCAGCCCGGAGGGCGAATGGTTTGTTTTTCATGAATCAAGGCTTATCCATTGTATCTCTAACTTAAACTTTTGTGTTGATTTCTTTTAAAGATTAAAGCCTTTTCTTAATTAGAAGGTATTGTTAGTGAGTATAAATAGCCATGTTATCATGTTCAACGATACATTAATAAATCTAAGTTCACAATTAATTGGTTAGAGAAATACAAATATAACATAACACGTCTGTCTTTAAATCATCAGGAATCTGAGTATCATCCATAATTTGCAAAATAAGACATATTCGAAATAAGTACATATAATAAGTATGCTACCGAAAATTCTATTAATAAGCCTAATTCTAGGCACATCACGATTTACTCGCATAGGGTTTTGTGAATAAACAATTGTAAAGATATGTAGTAAAACAGATGAAAGTATACTATATTTGTAAAACAAAAATTGTCAATTTGAGTGTAATCATTTTCTTTTCATATGTGAAATAGCAAATAATAATCCAAAAATAAATGGGAAAATCCGCCATTATTTCAAAAATGTCCACAGAAACATACAAAATTAGAAAAACAGAAAAACAAAAGAAAAGGGACAACAAAAGAATACAGGAATTTGAACCTAAACCGACAATTCTCTACCTTTAACTTGACTCTTTAACTCATTGATCTTAATCATGTTCACCTCGCGACTACCAACTTATACTATACGATTGTCTATTATGCATACATAAAGGTACAAGACCTGTGTGTCCGTTGTACCGATGTGTATCATTTGTTCATTTATATATATAAAACAGACATTTAAATTGCAACCCATTGGTAGCTGAGAGGTTTCGTCGATGTGTTGATATCAGTCATATATATAACAGATTACAAGGAGGGGTTTGATTCCCAGTGAAGGCATATAAAAATTACAAAAAATAAAGGTCAGTTTTTAAATTAATCCTATTAATGAACAGAAATCAGTAAATTGGCCAATTCAAACTTAATAAAATTAGGCGCGCAAAGGAAACAATTAAACATAATTTGGTGAGTCCATGACAATTGTTTAATTAATAAGATTACATTCATTGTTATAATGTATTGTCATTACAGGGTTGTGTTTTACATTACGTTTAATAGTGTAAAATAAAGATTCTGTAAACCTGGAGATACTTGTTTTAGTGAATGTTGCCTCGAAACAAGACGACATAAATCTCAGTGTTGATAAGATATTTCAGGATTGCTTCTCTTACTATGATTTCCCCTGATAAAAAAATGGTGTTCACAAGGAATCTATTGAAGCAAAGGTTCTTTAACGGGCGCCGTCGTGATTGGCTTGCCTGACCTTATGTTTCTCAGATAACCACAGATATGTTTCTTTGTCGTAGCAGCAATCCATTTGTTACTTTCCCTGATTATGACATGACTGAATGAAACTTAACACTGAATTTTAATTTGCAATGAGCAACAAAACATGTGCTACTTTTTGAGTAAAATGTTTCCCTTTCCGCATTCAAACCACTTCTCCATGGCTACATTGCTTTTTGTGATCGATTTCACCCATTATGAGCATTCGTAATTATTTTTGTTTTAAGTTTAAATAAATCAAAAGTCATTTCATGTTAAAACAATAATCTGGCTTGTGATGAAACACTTTACATACCTTTAATAGCATATAAGAACTCACTAGTTTGCGGAAGTCAGGTGTTCAAAAGCAGGTATTTATTATTATTGAACATGCAAAATGTGCCCTTCTAATACAGTTTTATACAACTTTTTTAGATATTCACAATAAAACATTCAACGAGGGATGAATAGTGATCCACAGTCCTAAAGCTTTTATTTATCATACCAAATTACCCAAGTAATTCATAAATTTTGAAATGTACAGATATGTGTAGAAACTGTTTTGTGTATGATCTGACACGAATTATTGGTTTCATACCTTGCAAGGTGACTGAGTTCATCTCCGGTATTTTTATAATGTTTTGTGCATTTGTTTATTGTCGAATTGTGGCAACAGTACTGATGCATTTATGTTTTAAGATGTTGCTACAATACACCTTTAAGTAATTGCAAGCGCATGTTTTGGCTATTCATATCCTCCCTCTGTGAAAATTAGATGAGGATACCGAGGGGTAATAAAAGTTAAGGTTGGGAGCAAGTGCGACAATTTTATGAAAAAAAATCCTCCTCTCCTAGCATCCACTCCACACTTTAAACTTTGCACTTGGAAAAAAAACAGCCCACAAACCCTTAAGCATCAGCAACATTAACATAAACAACCTTTAACCAACAGCAAAAATTCTCAAAAGAGTGAAATGTATTTGAACAGCCAAATTTCATTTCGAACCAAACTCTCATTATTTAGGGGTAATACCACCCAAACTTAATACGTCATATCCGGTTTCATACAAATAGCAGACCTCGCATAAGCATTCAAAATATTTTTCCCTTCTCAATAAATCATGTGCGCATTTTTTTTAAAGTAGTATCGGGGATGAATCTCCCTTTATTTTTGTGTTATATTTAGTGCATGGAGGAAAATGTGTATTTTGACATTTTCTTGATAGGAATTCACCCTCCATTTTTATGTATATTTTGGTTGACTAAAACTGTTTGCCTTGAAATTTCAGGCAAAATCTTTTATTATTTACGTATTGAGACGTACATTAATTTGAAAGCGGTTCGTGGGTTATTTGAGTTAATTTATGAGCTCAGTTTTGAATAGTTCTTTGAACTGAATAAAAATTGTCAATTTACGAATATAAAGCTTATCAGTTGTTTGCTTGAAATACCATAAAGTTCGGAATCATGATTTGTTGGTATTTGCGTACGTGTCTCAAACCTATGACTTGAACTTAAAGCAGAAATTTAAAGTATTGAAACGTAAAGCGAGTTTTAAATGCAAATTCTAAGCAGAATGGCAAAGTGAGTCCTTAGAGAAAGTAACTTTTATTGAAAACTGACAGTTGTGGTCTGAGAAATATTGAGATATTGATGAATTAGATACCCTTTTGTACAAGAAATTATCTAGATTTTACCCCGTTTCCCTGGAGAATTTTTTTTCAATATATTTGATATTTGGTAAAATTGAGAATGGAAATGGGGAATGTGTCAAACAGACAACAACTCGACCATAGAGCAGACAACAGCCGAAGGCCACCAATTGGTCTTCAATGCAGCGACAAACTCCCGCACCCGAAGGCGTCCTGCAGCTGGCCCTTTAACAAATATGTATACTGGTTCAGTCATAATAAACTCCAAATTATACACAGGAAACTAACATTAAAAATGATACAAGACTATTAAAGGCCAGAGGCTCCTGACATGGGACAGGCGCAAAAATGCGGCGGGGTTAAACATGTTTTTTGAGATCTCAACCCTCCCCCTATACCTCTAGCCAATGCAGAAAAAACTAACGCACAACAGTACGTACAGTAAAACTCTATATAAGAGAAGTCCGAGTCCGATGTCAGAATAGGAAACAAAAGAAAATAAACAAAATGACAATAATACATAAATAACAACAGACTACTAGCAGTTACTGACATGCCAGCTCCAGACCTCAATTAAACTGATTAAAAGATTATGTCTTCATCATATGAATATCAGGCACAATCCCTCCTGTTAGGGGTTTAGTATTATACCGTCATAAAATATATGAGAAGAACATAACCCGTGTCATGCCAACAACTGGTTTTAGAATAAATGTGTTTAATTCCGATGCAAAGACCCTATAAGTGAATTAATATTAAAGCCAAAATATGCAATCTTTAATGACCTGACAACAGTATCGTAACTATATCCCTTCTTAATAAGTCTGTTTTAAGGTTTTGTTAGCTTTTGAGGTGAATACTGACATTTTTGTGCTTTGTAAAGAATATTACCATAAAAGATTGGATGTGAAATACCCGGACGTATAAGATATCTGCGTATTGAGTTATATTTACGAATGATGTCCTTATACCGATGATAAAATTTAGTAAGTGTTTTGACTAGTTTATGATATCGAAAACCCTGGTGTAATAATTTTTCAGTAATACATAAATTTCTCTTGCTAAAATCTAATACGTTGTTACATACACGAGCGAATCGTACAAGTTGAGATATATAAACACCATAAGATGGTGACAAGGGAACGTAACCATCTAAAAACGGATAATTAATGCAAAATCATCTTTTTTATAATAAATGTTTGTATTAAGCTTCCCGTTAATGATATAGATATCAAGATCGAGGAAAGGACAGTTGTCATTGTTAGTATTAGCTTTATTTAAAGTAAGTTCAACAAGATAAATTTCTTTAGTATACATACTGAAGTCGTCATTATTGAGAGCCAATATATCATCCAAATATCTTAAAGTATTCTTAATTTTTGTATCAGATGTTGTTTCGATGGGTCTTTGCTGATTTTAGTCATAAATTGTAACTCATAACAATACAAAAACAGGTCCGCAATAAGTGGTGCACAGTTAGTCCCCATTGGAATTCCGATAACTTGACGATATACGGAATCTCCAAAGCGAACAAAAATGTTATCAAGTAAATATTCAAGGGCAGATATAGTATCAAAGCATGTCCAATTGACTGTTTATTCTGAAATTTTGGTATACAAGTTTTAGTTGCTGAAACATTTTTTCAGTCTATCCTGTCTATAGACCGTTTGCGTGTTCTCATTTTCAAAACAGAATGAGACAACTATGGTAAACATTTCCGTGATTTACAGCCTTGTTCTTTTTATTTGAACATACGGTATCCTTGTTAATTTACTGTGGTATGAAACTGATGAGATACATAATTTACTGAACTTCTAACAGAACACTTGAATATGTGACTTCACCCGTAAATTCATTGAATACAATCGATAACCCTTTATCGATACACCGTACCGCCAGGTCCTGTCCTGTCGCGTGTTGGTAGTGAACCAGACTTTTTTTCAAATATTGGTATAGATAGCCGTATACTATGAAGATTGACTGCAGTCAAGGTCAAAGGTTAGCATATAGTTAGTCTTAAGAGCAAACTAGTCACTCTTTATCAACTGCTTGAATAAGGTCATAGTAACTATGCATGGCGGAGGATGCTAGAGTATTAGATCCATCTGATATTTTATATCTTGAACACACAGGATTAAAACATCTATTAACTGGTAGGATTTTATGTGGTGTTTCTATAAAATAATTTGGAAACTTGAGGTGACATGGTTATCAAAGCTTGTGAACAGGAAAAAAGGGGTGAAATTTGATTGGTTTACTTCCAGCGATGGTTATTATCTTGTATGCAATGAAATGATATGTGAAGTTTTCACAGTAATAATGGACAGGATAAAACATTACTCATGCCATGTAATTGTTTTTATTTGAAACAAAGATAAGTTCTGAACAGTATTTTGAAAGATGTCGAATTAACAAAGACTTTTAGGGGGAAATAATGCTGGTATTACTCCTAAAGAACATTGCTCTTACGAAATAGGCAGGGTTAACGTATTTGACGTCACAAAGGCGTGATATGCAATTTTATGAAGACCTGAGCAGCGTGATACAGACAGTGGTAACACCGATAAATGTATATATCAAGAAATACATATGAATGACATTCAATGTTATGACATTACAATTACGTATACTATGCGCCGGT
This sequence comes from Mytilus californianus, assembly GCF_021869535.1. Lineage (NCBI taxonomy): Eukaryota > Metazoa > Mollusca > Bivalvia > Mytilida > Mytilidae > Mytilus > Mytilus californianus. The sequence continues at coordinate 25,580,246 of NW_026262734.1, read as the reverse complement.
TCTCGATTTAAAAAAATTAAGAAATTCCTAATTATATGCAGTTTTCTTTGTGGGAACATCATACACAGTCATAAAACAATAAGATAGTTTTAGAGAAGCTTTCAAATAGCTTTTTTTAACTTCATAAAATATAAAGTGTTTCTCGTGTTTACACATACTTTTCGAATCGAAATATCATCAGTTGATATCAGATTATATAAAACTTAAGACATTTTACAAAATATGTCGTTTTTGACATGGTTTGTTGCCATGGTAACTGGTCAAATAAAAAATTATGATTTTAAGTTATTCATTGACACCTTTTACCTTATGCAAGTTATAGCAAATTCATGTGTTTGATTTAGTTTTTTCAGAGTATAAATCCCAGTTGAATCTTCGTCACGTTTTCATCCTTTTTCCAACTTTCTGAAAAATATTATTCGACATTTTATTGTTTTATTCAATTATCATTTTCGAAAATTTATACCATTCAAAATATAACGGTAAGAAAAATGACGCTGTGGTATAGTTTTAAAGAATTGCATGCGTTAAGGATCCATGTTTTTTTTTTCTTTTAAAGTCGTAGGAAACAAATTTTTTGTAATTATAATGTTATCGAAATTATTGAGGCAATGCATGCATATATATTAAACTAAGACCTGTATGCACGTTTTGTGTATTTATTACAAATCAATAACGTATTATCCACAAAAAGTACCGCTTTCGGTGATAGTTGATCGCAAGCTAAATAACTTTTTGAGTTTTTGCCGAAGTTTACCGGACCGTGACATTGATAAACAATCAACACAGCGCAAATGGAGCACGTGAAAAATTAGTGAATTGATAGAGACATGATATATTTTCTTATTTTCCATGCGTTCCCGTTAGTTAATAAAGCTTTTCGTTAACAGTTGTTAAATAATTTGGGGTATTAATTTGTTTTTGAACAATCAGTAATTGATATTTACCTTCCAATTCACGTTTGTTTACAGTCTTTCATCACGGTTTCTCCCCCTCGCACTTGCGCTCTACCGTGGCCGAAGTTCTTATGAGAGGTATTGTAGTTAAGGTCATGACAAACGGGAAAATATCGGCGAATTAAGAGAAGACAATAATTCAATAGCAGTACATTAATGAAGATTTTGTTAATATAAAGGGTTTTTTTACAAGAAAATTCACGTACGTTTGTTTTCTACTAAAATTATTCAAGTATATAAAACATATTCAACCTTTTTTTTTAATTTGAAGTTTCATATGACTTTGATTTCTTGTCAATGTTAACAAACACGAAAAAGTCTAAATTGGAAGATTGTTTTTTCTTACCTTATTTATCTTGCAGTTAATTTATTATTGCTACAATAATAAGCTATTGTTAATTTTTTAGCAAGACATTTGCATACGGAACAACGGAACAAGCCTGGAAGATGTACGAGATAGTCTGTATAGCTTACCGAAGTCAAGCATCAAAGAATTGGGACTTAACCATATGCTTTGGATTACACTTAAAATATGTCTGGTATTTTTGACGGTTTAAATGGAAGCAAAATTGAAAGTATCGAATTGGGTCATAGTTACTTATTTCCCTTTAAGGGAACATTGTTCGCTAATCTTCCTTCCTTGCTGCAGCTAGACATTTCGTGGAAGTCTATAACTAACAAGAGGCTCTCAAGAGCCTGAATCGCTCACCTGTATTTCAGAGGAGAAGATTTTTAAATGTTAGCAAACTTATTGAAAAAAATTGTGTAAAATTGTCTTTAAAGGGCAAAAACTCCTTAAGGGGTCAATTGACAGTTTTTGTCATATTACCGTAACTTCTTTGTAGATCTTACTTTGCTGAACATTATTGCTGCTTACAGTTTATGTATATCTATAATAATATTCAAAATAATAACAAAAAACTGCAAAATTTTGTTAAAACTACCAATTCGGTGGCAGCAACCCAACAATGGGTTGTTCGTTTCGTCTGATAATTTCAAGGCCGATAGATCTTGACCAATTAAACAATTTTACCCCTGTCACATTTGCTCTAAAAGATTTAGTTTTGGAGATATAAGCCAAAAACTGCATTTGACCCTTATGTTCTATTTTTAGCCATGGCGGCCATGTTTGTCGATGGATACAAACTTCGGATACCATTAATAAACTAGATACCCTAAGGAACATTTAGTTGAAGTTTGAAGGTATTTGGCCCAGTAGTTTCAGAGGAGAAGATTTTTGAAATAGTTTACTACGACAGACGACGACAGACGACAACAGACGACGACGACAGACGACGACGACAGACGACGACAGACGACGGACGACGACGGACGCCAAGTAATGGCATAAGCTCACATGGGGCCCTTCGGGCCCCGGTGAGCTTATAATTTACAATTGTCTGGACTTTCGAATTTGACACGATTAAACTTAATGGGGAACTACATCAATTATGTTCCAAACTTTTGGCAATACAAGTTATACAAGCTGAAGACAATACTTCTATCTAACACTAAATTTGGTACTTTATAGCATTTTAAAAACCACACTCGATGTTTAAAAAAGGTAGAAAGTATATTTTTTAACGGAAAACTAGTACCATGCATACCCGATAGTGCATTTTTTTTTATATTCAGTCTTTGAAAGTGCTGCAGGTGACGAAATTATCAACAAAACTGAAGAAGATTAACCAACTAGCTTTTAACAGCTCTTCTTTGGTTATATATCAAACTTTTCAAAATGTGAGGGGTTTCTTTCTTGCAAAGGTCTATTATTCTGAGAAACTTTGGTCCAGTAAATATTTTCAAACACTGTCCAAATATTGAATATCTAGATCTATCTCACAACACAATAGGATTTACAAAGGAAAAGATCCGAAATATGTTCACTACATTGAAAAAGTTAAGAGTGATATGGCGGCAATTTCTAGATTTAGTAACTATGCCAGACGACTTTTTTTTTACCGTTTTCCAGAATTACAAGAAATACGCTTAGACCACAACATAATACTGCCATGGAGGGACGATAACTATTTGTTTCATGGATTAACAAATCTTACTTCACTGTATTTACCAAACAATAAAATTGGGATGATATACCCTACATCTTTTCCTGCTAATGTTACTAAAAGTCTCCGTGTATTAGATCTTACAAACTATTAGTTTATTTGTACTTGTGACCTTATGTGGTTTAGAAATTTGATGAAAATTACCCGCGTGGAAATAAATGGAAATAAAAAGTACATATGTGACGATGATACGATGCTTATAGATTATATTCCAACTGAGACTGAATGTAAAACTGTCATACTTATCAGCACGACTGTGATTGGAAGCAGTTTTGTTTATTTCTATTCACTGCTATTCGCGTCTACTGTTGCAGATGTCGCATTCGATTCCAAATTTATAAATTGAGGTCACGAGCACATTATTATCAGCAAATTAATGAAGAAGATTTTAGATATAGTGTTTGTGTTATATATTGTTACGTGAACATCAAATGGATCAAAACTAATCTTATACCTAAAATGGAAGTGGGGATAGGAGGAAAGCTATGTATACTCACCGGGAGTGGGAAAAATGTTTACTGACAATATTGTTGATAACATGAATGTAAGTAAAACTGACGTTTATTTATTTCGTTCAAATAACTTCACAAAAAAATGAATGGTGTGTACTTCAGCTAGATGTAGCTCGAAGTAAGTTATCAAAAGATGGTACTGTGTCTATATTACTAGTTATACCTGAAGAAATTTATATTAAGAATATGATTGCAGCTTTATACTCTTTGATAACATTGTCTAGGTATGCTGCATGGAGTGAAGATGAAAATGTATTGGAACAAATAAAAAGTCCTGTACAACAATTATTTTGATAATTAATCAAACATTGAGCCTTTTAAGCTTACTTTCACATTGTGTATTCTTTTTTTTTTTTATTTTTGTTAGTTTATCAATTCTTTAAACGAAAAATAGATAAAAGAACAGTTCCTGTGTCGCAGTGTTGCACATATTTTATCTGTCCAAGGGCAATGACTGATTTTTTTTTCTTATAACTTTTACTTAATATTTTTAGAGAAATGTAGGCTTGAGAGCGCTTACCATGCAATTTTCTATATAATTGATATTTCGAAGGGACATAACTCATTTAAAAATAATTGATCGGCACTGATTTGCAAAATAAAGGCAACAGTAGTATACCGGTGTTCAAAAGTCATAAATCGAATGAGAGAAAACAAATCCGGGTTACAAACCAAAATCGAGGGAAACACATCAACTATAAGAGGAAAACAAAGGAACAACAGGAACACCGAAGTGCAACAAAAGCAAACGCCAACACACATAGAAACGAACTATTTGATAACAACTGCCATATTCCTGACTTGGTACAGGACATTTTAAGAAAAATGGTGGGTTGAACCTGGTTTCATGGCATGTCAAACCTCCCGCTTTATGACAATGTTAAAAAATATCGCTAAAACACTACGTGACAGAAATACAGCACAAACACACGCAAGAACATTAATTAACAGAGAAACGCACAAATAAATAGTATAATAGACGGCACAACATGCAAACCACAGAACAACAACGAACATATTCCATCAACAAAAAACACCACAGGATATCAAAAACAGTGACGCGCTTACGTAACTAACATGCAATCCCGAACTTTATACAATTATTTTCACAATATTCGTCCAAACAATTTTCATGACAATGGTGGTATGAAAAAGCAATATTATCATTATTTGGACTACAAACGATAAGACATAACAGATTATAAAACCGAAACCATAACAGAAACATCAAAATAAATCCATTAATGTTAGATGTACAAAACACCGAGACACGCCGCACAGCAATGCAAATTCACCATTAATATAGCAGTCATATTCGGGAATATGACAATGATGGTACTGAAAGGCAATTTTGTATTTGTTTGGACAACAAACGATACTACATAACACCTTATTCAACCGAAGCCATAATAAAAAACATCAAAAATAAATACATGAATGTTGGATGTACAAAATACCGAGACACGTCGTATAGCAATGTAAATTCACTCTCGGTATAACAGTCATATTCGGGAATAGGTCATCGGTACATAGCAGACATACGACATAGATGTTAAACAACAATCTAAGACGTGGGAAAAATGTCATTAGCTAGTTTAGACACAGACACATCGTATAGATCAACCTATTCGTGATGGTGCCCATAAAATTTACGGAGTGTCATTTTATATCTTTCCTCCTCATAACTCTGTTGTAGCAGTTTCTGCGTAAGAAGCACACTCCTGTATATGAAGTCAGTATAGTGTGAACATGCACGAGCATAACGTATCAATTGAGATATGTACACACCATACGACGGAGCAGAGGGTATGTTACTGCAGAGAAATGGGAAATTGATAATTGGGAAGTTGAAGTCATCCCGTTTGTCATAGCTTTTAGTGTGAAGTCGTCCATCTGTGTCAATATTGAGGAAAAGATTAAGGTATGAAGCAGTCCTTCTTGTATCAGTAGTATCCTTAATTTCGAGTTCACTGGGATATATGAGATGCAAGTACTGACTGAAATATGGGTTATTCAGTGATAGGACATCATCAATATATCTGAAAGTAAAATTAAAGAACTTTTCAAGGTGCTTTTACTTTTTGTCTTTTAGAAGGTTTTGAATGAATTCTGCATCATACGAGTACAAAAACAAGTCAGCCAGAAGGGGTTCACAATAAGAACCCATTGGAATACCGACTGTCTGTTGAAATATCAATCCTAAAAACTCAACAAATATAGTGTCGATTAAAAAGTCCAGCGTTTTGATAATATCATCTTCACTGTATTTTCTGATAGAATCAGTGTGGTTCTTCACAAAATAAGAATTATTATAACCCAAAACAAACTTGTCCGAGACATTACTGATATAAATTGCATAACTACCTGGTAAGAATTGTACGTATGAGTGCTTACAATGCAAGCTTCTATAGAATAAACATTTCTAAGGGACATAACTCCTGAAAAAAAAATTGACCAGCGCAGATTTGCAAACTTGTTCGCGACATTGTTGATATAAACCTTTGATATGAGTTTCAATACCATCCGCGCCTACAAAACAGGGCGGACGGACGGATGGACGAACGCCTGGTATTTTCATATCCCCAGCAAAGGTCGTGCGGTGGATAAAAAGCAGTATCCTTAACATTTTTCTTTGTTAAATGAGATATATTATTTATTAGTTTCAAGCCTCTCATCTTACGGTAGATTTAATCTAAAAATACTGGACAGCTGTGAACTTTCCATTTCTATGTAGCAACATTCCAGCAGCGCCTGCATACGGAGTATATATCTCCCAATTGATACGATATTCCCGGGCTTGTATTTCCTATCATGATTCCCTTGATAGAGGATTGCTGCTCACAAGGAAGCTATTAAACCAAGAGTTCCAAATGGTGAAGTTGAAATCATCCCTTTTTAAATTTTACGGACGCCATCACGAGTTGGTTGACCGTTATGGAATAACCGTTTCACAGATGATATCGGATATGTTCCTTATGTCGTAACTACAATACCCTTCCCTTTTCACGAATGTGACCTACCAAATTAGACTATTTACCGGATTTGTAATAACATAAGCAACACGACGGGTGCCACATGTGGAGCAGGATCTGCTTACCCTTCCGGAACACCTGAGGTCACCCCCAGTTTTTGGTGGAGTTCGTGTTGCTTAGTCTTTAGTTTTCTATGTTGTGTCATCTGTACTATTATTTGTCTGTTTGTTTTTTTTATTTTAGGCCATGGTGTTGTCAGTTTGTTTTCGATTTATGAGTTTGACTGTCCCTCTGATATCTTTCGTCCCTCTCCTGTATAAAGCCAGACTATGTCTATCAAATTGTCTTGGAATTTAATTCTAAAAATGTATCCAAATGTAAAACACACTCATTGCAAATATATGTATTTCCATTGATGTTACTGTAGAAATTGTTGATGGTCATTGCCTTTCGTTAATTCAAACAGTGGCAAAAAGCATTTTATAAATCAACTAATCGTTATAAAGTCATATGATCCTTCAAATTTAACCCAAAAATAGATGAATATTTGTTTATATACTTGAATGGATAATTTTCAGCATTTCAAACAATTGTAAACAAAAAATCTTTATTTTATTAATTCTTCAGAAATGTACAAGATGCTAATGAAATATTGTCCTTCTCGTACTCGTTTTCGTATTCAGTGGCTTTAACCAATCTTAACCTTGACTCTTCGCGTTAAAATTCGGCAACCACAGGACACAATTACCAAGGGGAAACCCCTGATGAAAATTTAAGTAAACAAACGTAGAAGGAAGACAGTTTTAAACGATTCTGAAACACACCTGGTAAACCATCAAATCTCAATCATTTGGTTAAGCCAGAAAAAAAACTTAACTGTTGAGCTTTTCGTGTATAAAATATCAAAAGTATAGTTAGGGTAGGTCGACGTTTCATCAAATAATTGTCAATTTGTGATTATTTTGTTTAAATAGGAGAATGTCATGTCATAGAAAATTAAATGAGAGCTTGTCTCGTTTATTACTCGGACCAATGTGATTTAAAATAACATCGGAATGTTTTTTCTGCCGCAGGTAAGTGCGGCCAGCACAGTCAGTTATTGACAAAATGACAGTGAGATCATCAATAAAGATAACGTATGCATCCGTATATTTGTATTCTTATTAATCAATATCAACATGTAATTACAGTTTTTTGTCTATTTTTTTACGATTTGTATTTATTGTAAATTTGTTCTCGTCCTGATCATGCATGAAATATTTGCCACTGGACGTTAAGCAACCAACAATCATTTAAATCTCCAGCGCTAGACTGTACATCTCGTTAGTTAGACTTTGAAAAAAACACAACTCTATCGTTTTTGTATAAGACCAACAGGGCTCCATACAAAACTAATGTCGAAACTAGGAACGAGTTAAAATGACCACCACTATACAGAAGTGTCATGCATTTTGACGGTCGTATCCGATTGACACTTAGCTACTTGCAAGTTTTATTCGACAGAAGATCTCAACATGGTCCCAGAATATCAACCTGACATACTTTATAACATATTTAGCTTAATAAAATTGTAATCGTAAAGAAGTAGAAAAAAAAAAACTGTAATTATATGTTGAAATTGATTAAGAAAAATACGGATATATACGTTAGCTTTGTTGATGATTTCACTGTCATTTTATCAATAACTGACAGTGCTGGCCGCCCTCACCTGCGGGAGAAAAGTCATTCCGATGTCATTTTAAATCACATTGGTCCGAGTAATAAACGAGGCAAGCTCTAATTTAATTATCTATGGCTTGACATTCTCCTTTCAAACAAAAAATTACAGATTGACAATTATTTGATGAATAGTCAACCTATCCTAAAAAAAACTTTTGATATTTTATACCAGAAAAGCTCAACAAGAAGTTCCAGTAAAGTTTTTTTCGCTTAACCATTTGACTGAGATTTGATGGCTTACCAGGCGTGTGAAAGAAAAAAACATTTAACAACTGATATGACAAAGGGCTCATGACATTTGGGCTAAATCATAAGCGTGACCATGGTCTTATTTGGGCTAAACATTTTGGATTTAAATTTACATATGGGCTAATTACTTGCTTCGACCTGTACAGGTAAATTACAGGTAACATTTATCAATATTTGATATCAAATATATAAGATATCAAATAAGAACAAAATAAGAAAAAAATTAAAAAACAACAAAATTAAAAGTATATAAAAGGTCGGTCATTGGGAAACAATGCAATGCCTGTTTGAAAAGAAAGAACTTCAAGTTTTACACCATTTAATTGAAAGGAGGTAAAAGTGAATATCAGCCAGTATTACAGTATCAGATAAGAGTTTTTACAGGCTGTTAGATTTAGATTTAGGACCAGAACCAATCTTTGTGAAAAAGCTATTCGTTGTACTTTATTATATCTTAACATATCTGTTTTATACCTGCATGTTGTATAAACAATAGTTAGTGTTATAAAGATTTGTCTTCCTAAAATCCCACTTTCACAACCCCGTGATGAGCAAGGAGCAAACACTGTCTGGTAAACGGAACGGTTACATAAAACTACAACATGTTATAATAGAATATAATTTATTACGTATAGAATATTAATTTGTAATTAGAATATAGATATTTAACATGTAATTTATCTTTTAAATGGAAGGATTAGCCCATATGTCGACTATAAAATTTAGCCCAAATGTCGACTTGCCATTGGTCCAAACGTAACATATTTTGAGCCAAAATATTACACCAATTAGCCAAAACGTGCATCTCCCATGACAAGTGGGAACGCATGCAAAATTTAAAACATCAAATGACAGGAGCGCTTAAAAGGCAATTGCCCTCTACTTAATGTTTTTGTGTCTTCAAGTTTTAATAGTAATGTAAAATAATAACAGCTGACAGGAGGATATATTGATCCAATTCAGAAAATACTATTGACAGTTTTGAAAATTAAAACGTTTAATTCAATTAATACAAATAAATAGAATTTTACGTTTTGCATGCGTGTTAGGGTTACTTCCCTTTTTAACAAGTACAAATTTTACCCTTATTTCAAGTCATAAAAAATAAATTTATCACAACTGACATCAGTAAAACTATTATCAGTCAAACAAAACAACTTTATTAGAATAAGAGATTTATTCAAAAGTTGCTCTTGAAAGGCAAAATTGTGTTACAATCATTAAAGGTTCATAAGGTTATTAATGTTTTAAAAACTTTAACATGAGACTGAACCTTAAAAGGCAATGATAGTAGAAACGCTATGTATTGCTTCATGATTTTCGTGGATTTCATCTAACCAATTTCCATAGTGTGACAATTTTCTTTTCGTATGTATTTGTCATAAACTCTTCCTCTGCATTTAGAAAAGTTTAAGGCTTGGCAAATTCCTTCAGTCAACACACCACGGACATTAAACAAATCTCTGCATTACCATAAACAGTACCATTTTACTGCACCAAACTAGAACTTATACCTTTATTTACCTACAATTACTTACATACAGAGACATTCAGGCCTCCGAAATTTTTCCAAACAAATCGTGACCGTTACTTTTTTTATTGCCGGTTTCAAAATATTTCCTCCAAGTTCTATGTATTCCCTTTTTAAACACACGCATTTTGTTATGCCTTTATCTAAAGAAATAGCATGCTTATGAAATTTCAATATTTGTAGGAAAAAGTTTCCTTGGTCGTCAATAACTGTAAGAAAAGCCTTTCTTACTTTTATAGCAAGCAAAACGGAGCATCGATGCTTTTTTACACTGAAACAGGAAGTGGTACCTTTTAACCTCGAAGAAACTACAAAACTATTAATTTTGTTTTAAAAATTACTTATGCACCAGGAAGATTTATTCCAATCACATTTTATTACTTCTTGAGGATAAGAATATAGAATTATTACTTCTTTAGAGGTTATGGTAATTATTTTCTCTAGAAGGATTTAAATTGTAAAATTGATCCGATGATGTTAATAAAAAAAAATTACACATCAATTAGAACATATCAGTAACATTTAAATTGTTTAATAATCAAAGGAATAGAAAGCCATATATAAATGGCTACAGGCCTTTTTACGCCAATCGGTATTTCAAAAATATATATATATCAATTGTGCCAGATTCTGTTGTCATAGGGTATCAATTGCGCTAGAATACGGAATGTATTTGTGTCAAAATACCTGACGTGTATGCATATTTATAAATACACAATATACATGATATATGTACATTGTCATAAAATATAAAAATTTATTTGTACGAGTTTAAGAAACAGGACGAAAAGCGAGGCTCGCCGAGCTTTTCTCTTGTTTCGTAGCGAGTACAAATGAATTTAATTTTATATCTTCGACAATGTACATATTTTATTTTTTCCGGTAATTTACACCCAGGACTTAAAAACAGGTGTAGAAATCTGCATAGTTTAAAAGCAGACGGCGAAGAGGACCAAAAAAATGAACTGTTACGCAAAAAGAAATATTCACATTACCGTTTTCTCAATATGAAAGCGGAGTAACAGGAGACTTTATTTGTACAAGTACAAATAAAGCAAAACATATTTGTGTACCTGTTAGTTGTACAAAAGTTGGCTGATTGCAGGATAAAATTTTCTATGTTTACTGATAGAAATCTCAGTCTCCATCATATTATGGTACCTTAAATACAATATTTTATGGAATAAATTGGACCACATTTGCATACAGAAGAGAGGTGATTAATAAGGTGGGGTTGCACAGCAAGAGACTCTACTGCAAGAGTATATACAACAAGAGACGATACTGCAACAGTATATACAACAAGAGACTATACAACAAAAGACTATACTGCAAGAGTATATACAGACTAGCAATGCACTACTGCTTTGTTTGAATACCTGTCTTTCTAAATGAGATAATTCTCAGAAGTAAAAGCATCTAATAATTCGAAAGGTCTGTAAAAGAGAGGCACCATAAATGCTATAAAATAAAAATTTATCTTATAATTAGCGCAATCATATACTTAATTTCTGACATATCTAAATTTTAGATAATTCACAGAAGTAAAAGCATTTAATAATTCGAAAGGTATGTAAAAGAGAGGCACATAAAACTATGAATTAAAAAACAATTGGCGCAAACGTATCATTAGCACACATTATTTGTGGTGCAAAAGAACGCGTTTTTGTCGCAAACAGATTCCTCCCAATTGAATGTCAAGACTCGGCTTGTACGTACTTTAACGAGAATCCTGCTTAAATATACACCACTATTGTTTACATAATTATACTCATGTGAAGTGTGTTTTTGAAGTAATATTATAAAAACAAATAATTAAAAAGAACAAAGTGAATTCAAATAAATGACGGGATAAACAACATAAATTCGTATTCACTTATCAATGGGATAGGTTACCAAATTTTAAATCAAATGGCACTTTCACAATTAGTTAGCAGTTCTACAAAATGTGTGAAGGTCCCAATAGAGGTATATCATAATTGTTTACCAATCTCATTAATGTCCTGGCGAAACAGATGTGTTACCATAAATAAAAATATACTATGGTCAAAGCTTAATGGGCTAGGTGTTGGAGAAAATGTTTTTGCTGCTATACAAACTATTTATTGGAATGTATTTGTTCAGTACCATTAAACGGCTATTCATCAGAAAAGTTTAATGTCAACAGTGGTCTTAAACAAGGATGTCCATGATCACCTATGTTATTTAATCTCTATATGAATGACATAGTTTCGTTTATGAAATCATATGAGTGTGGTTTTGATATAAATGATGAGAAAGTTTGTATTTGACTTTATGCTGATGATGTGATTATTCTAGCAAAAGATGAAAAAAAATAACAAACCCAGCTAAACGTATTAGATACATGATGTGGAGATAATTGTTTAAATATTGATTCAACAAGAGTAATATTGTGCATTTTAGAACAACTTCTGTTAATTAGTCATATGTTGTTTTTAAATGTGGAAATGATATCATTGAATACTCTACTACTTATACGTATTTAGGTCTAGTTTTAAGTGATTTTTTAGATTATAATGTAACTGCTAAAGCTGTTGCAGCTTCTGCAAATAACGTAATTGATCTTGTTATAATAGCTAAGTGTAAAATCTTAGCTGGTAATACTCATAATGTATGAAAGTTTGGTGCTCCCAATTGTTGAATATGGTGCTAGTATTTGGTGTTGCAAAAACTTTTCTTTTATCAATGCCATACATAATAGAGCTTGCAGATTTTTCTTGGAGTTGGCAAATATACTCCGAATGCTGCAGTTTCAGAGGATATGGGTGGATACCTTTCTTTCAAAAATAATGGCACAATTTAATTCAACTTTGGTGCCGCTTAAACAATAGGAGTTCTATTCGGTTAAACAGATAGGTTTTCATACGTGCAGATATTATGAGTAGAAAACACAAGTGTACAAAAAATTCTGAATTTTTATGTAAAGAAAACAATGTAGAATATTTGTGTAATATTACAGAATATATTAATAGTACCGCAGTTGTTATTATTATTATGTCTAGAATGTTTAGTAAATATGTTGATCAGTGACAATGCAACTGAAACATATTGTACAATTACAATGTCATTTCCACAAAATACTTTTTTGCCAAATTTCGATGTGGAGTGGCGCCATTAAGGATCGAAACAAGGAGATTTGAAAAATTACCTTTAGAGGAGCGAGTTTGTGATAATTGTAAAGTGTATTTTAGAGGATGAAACTCATGTTATTTTGTCGTGTCCATTATATGACGATTTAAAAAAAAATTGACGAAACAAAACATATCAGAAGTGATTATATGTCTTTTGATAATAAACAGAAATTATTGTTTTTTTTTTTTGTTTTTTTTTTGTTTTTTAATATTAATATGATTCGTATCTGTGCCAAATATAAATATAAGAAGATGTGGTATGATTGCCAATGAGACAACTCTCCACCAGAGACCAAATGACATAGAGGTTAACAACTATAGGTCACTGCCCGGCCTTTAATAATGAGCAAAACACATACTGCGTAGTCAGCTATAAAAGGTCCCGAAATGACAAATGTAAAACAATTCAAACGAGAAAACTAACGACCTGGTTTATGTAAAAAACAATGAAAGAAAAACAAATATGGTATACAGCAACAAAGGACAACCACTGGATTACAAGCTCCTAACTTGGGACAGTGGTGTAACAGTACAACATAAGAACAAACTATAGAAATCAGTTGAAAAGGGCTGAACTCATCAGATCGATACAAAGCAGAAAACATCTAACAAAAATGCAGACCGGACATGGCAGGGTATTTATACATCCCTATAGCAAAACAAAAAACAACACTAATAAAATTGAGAATGGAAATGGGGAATGTGTCAAAGAGACAACAACCCGACTAAGTACAGATCTAAGAGTACTCGCAGTTACTGACAGCTAGTTCAAAGCCAATAACAACTAAGAAAAAAATCAAGAATCTAAGACTAAAATGTCAATCAGTACACATCCAACATCCAATGGATTAAGTGTAAAGACGTCACTTACAGTCATAGAAAAACATGACCTTGCCAAGATACAGGTATAGACAGACTGTAGAGCCATGCATGTGCATATGCTTTTAAAAAGAATATTTAGTTTGGTTTTAATTTACTGATAACAAAATCAATATTTAAACCAATAAAAACAATATTCAAAGATCTAATTACATTGTTGAATTGGTGACCTTTTAGAATAAATTTATTTAAAGGATCGATAAGTTTACTCGGATCGTATCTAAATTTCTGGGTTCGGTAAACAACAACTCCGTAAAAATTAGGATGTGCTATCCCGTTTGAAATAAGGTGCAAAGCCTGTAATCTGTTTTTTAAATAGACGTAGAAATGTTTTATACTGTAAATAATGTACTTATAAATAGGTCGCGGAATCAAGGTCATAAATATTAAACTTCGCATATATGATCATATATACCAAGTTCATTTTAGCATATACTTAATTCATTTAGCTTATGCTAAAATGAATTTAGATTATGCTCAAATGAATTTAGATTATGCTCAAATGAATTTAGCTTATGCTTTAATGAATTTAGCTTATGCTTGAATGAATTTAGCTTAATATGTTTAATTCGATATTTATGACCCTGATTCCGCGTCATATATAAATATGTTTTATGATAGATGAATTTTCTATAATGTTTTAATATTATTGCGGTAGGTATAGTGTCCGGCGGAGATCTTGTTTTTTCGTATGAATCGGTCCACTTTTTTCGAGTGTATATCAGGTTTTTTTCGAGTGAATTTACATGCGATCAATCGGTTTACTGTTATTTCGCGATTATAATAGTTTTATTCGTGACTGGTCATCTTATACTGAATGCTATACATGTTTTGAACACAAACGACGCAGAATTTCCTTTTAGTTCACTTACAATATAATGTTTTATATTGTCCATGTTTTTTCGAGAGCAACATTTAAAACGTCCGGGTTTTTCAACAAACGGTCCGGGTTTTTTTGAAGAAAATGTGAATAAGAAAGAAGACATTATTTGGCTTAAATACTAGTTTGTAACTGTAATTTAGCGAAGGACAATATTATATATTCTTAATAAGTCACAAAAACAGATTACTTTGTTGATCAAATTTAACCAATTTTAATTTTATGATAACTTTCAGTTCTGAAAACATTTTACCATAACCCTGCAGTATTACGATACTATAATAAATCAATGGGTCCTTTTAAAAACGGTCTTACGGACAGAGTACAGGGACTCGTAATCTTTTCAATTTCATTGCATGCTACCTTTATAATTTGTTTTTAAGTCAATAATTTTTTATGATTGATATATATTACAGTGACTGACGACAAAACATAGGAGCAAGAAAACTAAGGAAAAGGAGTTAACAATCAGTCAAATTCAATATAAACCCAAATATTCTACTAAAAGGGCAACCCCCCGACCCCACATTAAAAAATACAATAACATTTGAATTGAATGGAATATCTAATAAAAAATGAAAACAACATTTTATTATTTTATGCTATATAACCAAAAGGACTTGAACATCCCACACAGCCAAACGGACGTCCCACTTTGGCAAGTGTCGGTCGGAAGAGGACTTAAGTGACTATAGTTCTATTCCCCTGTCCTCCTTGGAGTTAAATAATTTTAGAAAGGTTTGTTATAAATCATGTCACTACCGAAGTACTGACTACTGAGCTGATGATAAACTCTGGGACTTGTCCAATGTATTTAATAAACAACAAAATAAATAATCTGTAAGCTTCAATACGATCCTTTTGAAATAATAATAAAAAAGAGTAATCGCAATTGAACATTGTTCTTGATTTCCATTTCTAGAACGATAAAACATTATTTCTTAGGAAGCAAGAATCTTGCAATATGATTGGTTAATTACCCGGGTGTAAATAACACCCCACCCTAATTCACCAGGGGATAAAAAAAATATGCCAAAATTTTTCCAAAAATAAAACTTTTGCCAATATTATGAATATTAAAATTTTGGAAAAAATAATAATAATAATAATAAAATTATATTAAAAAAACGAAAATTTTTAAAATGTTTGCCAAGAAAAAAAAATATTCTCTAATATTCCCAAAATAATAAATTTTTTCACAAATAAAAAAAAATTAAATAGATAATATTTGACAATGCACAGCATGAAAAATGTGTAGTGGAAGTTCGTCATAAGATTTTTTTTTCAATTTTATTCCCGGGAATAAAAATAGTAAACGAACGGCTAAATAAGAAATAGATTCGTTATCTTGGTGTTATCGGGGGTGTACGGAATTTTACACCGGTGTTGAAAATGCACACGACCTTCGGCTGTGCCTCAGGGTGTATATATTTTCAACAACGGTGTAAAATTCTGTACACTCCTGATTACACCAAGATAGCTAATATATTACCATCAAGACAAATAGTAAATGAAACATTAAGGAGACATGTTCTGTAAAAAAAACACATTTACCCGCTTTACATACTATGTGTACATACGTCTCAGTCCAACATGTCTGAGATCACGATCATAAAGATTGTTTACATCACGAAATATTTACTGTATGAAATCCTTATCGGTACACTAACATGAAGATTTTTGAATGCAAATGAACGGTGACTTTTTTATGAAATGTACGTATTAATACAGCATTATCAAACTGGTTTTGCATTGTTTCGTGCTTTGAAAAGTACTTTATTTGAACCTTTTCATTGTTTTTTCAACGTAAATGCACTGACATATTACATTTTAAGCCATAGGAATATAGTTTGATAATTTAGTCTTGGATTCATGATTTTTTTATTCATTGTTATTAGCTTTGAGCTAGCTATCAGTAATTGTAAGTAAACTTATAAGATCGGTATTTTGTGCCTAAAGTCTTTTTGTTAGTTAGTGTTTTTTTTGTGTGTTTTGTGTCTATCTGATTAGTCAATATAAAAATAAGATATGGTATGATTACCAATGAGACTACTCTCCACCAGAGACCAAACCACGTAGACGTAAGCAGCTATAGGTCACTATACAACCTTCAACAATGAGCAAACCCATACCGCATAGCAAGTTATAAAGACCCCGAAATGACAAATGTGAAACAATATAAACGGGAAAACTTATCTAAACGATTTATGTACAAAACTATAAACGAAAAATAAGAATGATATACAGTAGCAAATGACAAACACTGAATTGCATGCTCCTGGCTTGAGACAGGCACATACAGAATAGGGCGGGGTTTAACTTATTTACGCATGTGCAAGCCTTTTCAACTGACTTTTATAGTTGTTTTTTGTTGTGCTGTTACACCACTGTTCCAGGATTAAGGGGGAGGGGCTCACGTTCTGTATATGTCAGTCTCATCTGTAATTTAATGGTTGTCGTTTGTTGCTGTGTGTCTTAATTGGTTTTCGTTTATTGTTTTGATATAAATTAGGCCGTTTGTTTTCCCTTTTGTAATGTTATACGTTTGCAATGACGGGGCCTTTTATATGAAATGAAAATAACAATTTATAATAACCATGCGTCCGAATCTCTCTACTGGACCCATCTTCATCAGGAGCGCTCAAGCCCAAACATCTTGAATGCCAGTGATGTATAAGATCTAAACACGAGAAGGGCTATATGACCAAAAGAGACCTAACAATAGTCAAATTCGTCCAAGGTCAGCCTTGACCCACGGAGTTGGAACCATTTAGTTTCTTAATATTTGTTTTAAATTGTAAACGGAGAATTTCAAATTGAGTTGTAAGCGCTCTCATGTGTACGAGTCTTGCCAGATTTTTATCAAATATATATCAAAGGTTTATATCAGCAATGTCTGAAACAAGTTCGAGGATCAGCACTAATTAATTATTTTTTTCAGGAGTTGCGATCTACAGAAATATTAATTCTATAGAAAATTGCATTGTAAGCTCTCTCTCTCATGTACAGTTCTTGCCAGATAATTTGACATTTGACCTTTATCAAAGGTTTATATAAGAAATGTCTTCAACAAGTTTGCAAATCAGTGCCGATCAAGTTTTTTTTTAAAAGAGTTTTGTCCTTTGAAATATCAATCATATGGAAATTTGCATGGTAAGCGCTCTCAATTCTACATTTCTTTAAGATATACATTAAAAGTTTGAATAACAAACAAAAAAAAACGTTTTTGAGTTACTCCCCTTGTACAGATAAATAATGCAAGGTATGTGCAACGCGGGGATATTGGAACTTTTATTTATTTATTTATTAAGAGTTTATAAACTACCGGGGGGAATGAATATACAACGTGTGGGTAAACCATTAGGCTCACTGTTTGATTTATTATCAAAATAATTATTGCTCATGACTTTTTAGTTGATCCCAGAAATGTTCCAAGGCATTTTCGTCTTCACTCCATGCAGCATAACTTGACAATGTTATTAAAGAGTATGAAGCAGCATTCATATTTCTAAAATGAATTTCTTCGAGTTTAACTGGCAGAATAGACACAGTACCATCTTTTGATAACTTACTACGAGCTACATTTAGTTGAAATAAACACCATTCATTTTTAGTGAAGTTATTTGAAAGTACTGGTACGACAGTTCTACTTAAATTCATGTTATCAACAATATTGTCAAAAAACACTTTTCCCACTTCAAAATCCCTTTGAGGAATACAGAGCTTAACTCATATCTCTCCTTCCATTTTAAGTATGAGATTAGTTTTGATCCATTTGAAGTCCTCGTAACAATATATAACGTAAGCACTATATTTAAAATCTTCTTCATTAATTTCCTGATAATGACGTGCTCGTGACCGCATTTTATAAATTAGGAGTCGAGTACGCCACCTGCAACAATAGAAAAGAATAGTAGTGATTAGAAATAAACAAAAACTGCTTCCAATGACAGTCGTGCTGAGTAAAACGATATTTTTACATTCAGTCTCAGTTGAATTATAATCTATGACTCTCGTTCTATCGTCACATCTGTACTTTTTATTTCCAATTATTTCCACGTGGGTATTTTTCAACTAATTTCGAAACCGAATAAGGTCACAAGTACAAATAAACGGATTGTTTGTAAAATTTAATACACGGAGACTTTAAGTAAAATATTTGATGGATCAAACAGTCCACGACTGATAGACCCTCGAAAGAAAAAGAAACCATCACATTTTGAAAACCTTAAATTTATGAGAGAAGAGCTGTTAAAAGCAAGCGGGTCAATCTTTTTCATTTGTGTTGACAATTTCCTCAGCTTCAGTTCTTTCAAAGACGGAATATCAGAAAAAGCATTATATAGTATGCTTGATACTAATATTCCGTTCAAAAAAGTCTTTCTAGTTTGTTTAAACATCGAATATGGTTTTTTAAGTGCTTTAAAGTACCCAGTTTAATGTTAGATAGAAGTAGTGTCTTTTACTTGTATAACTTGTATTCACAAAAATTTGGAACAAAATTGAAGTAGTTCCCTGTTAAGTTAAACCGTGTCAGATTCGAAAGTCCAGACAATTGTAAATCATCAGTTATAGAATTCCACGAAATGTCCAGCTGCTGCAAGGAAGGAAGATTAGCGAAGCATGTATCATCAAAGAAATATATAAGTAACTATGACTCAATTCTGTCTTGTTAAATTTGCTTCCATTTAAAACGTCGAAAATACCAGACATATTTTTAAGTTGAATCCAAAGCATATGGTTGAGTCCCAGTTCTTGGATGCTTGACTTCGGTAAGTTGAACAGGCTATCTCAGACCAGTTCGTTGTTTCCAGATATATCTAATTGCACTATGAATTTCATATCTCGAAACGCATTTCTTTCAACTACTGTTATCCTATGTTCCTGCAGATTTAAATGAGTATAGTAATATTCAAACTTGATATATTTCTAAATTTTATTCTGGATAAATTGTATAAATAATTATTGATGAACACAATATCCGTAATATATTTAGGAAATGTTGGTATATAAGTCAGCTTTATATGCTTTCCTGTACACTTCCAAGTAAATCGACTGGTTTGGTTTTCATAGACGCATTCACAGTATTTTGGACACGATGCAGTATATATCGTGCCAAGAATCGATGTAATCAAAAACATATTCCACATCATTTATCAGGTTTATATGCAATCATTCCTCTGAAATATAAATATTGAATAAAGTTTTGTCATTCAATCATAGATTATTTTTTGTTTATAGATTTACACAGTTTTACAGAAACTCGTATGCAAATGTCTTGCTAAATAATTATTTATATTTTATAGTAAAAAAAAATTATAAATTAACTGCAAGATAAATAAAGTAGAAAGAAACAATTATAACATTTAGACTCTATCGTGTTTGTCAACAATGACAAAAAATCATGAAACATCAAATTTAAAACAAAGTTGAATATGTTTTAAAGTATATACTTGAATGGCTAAATTTCACTAAAAAAAGACAAGCGTACGTGAACTTTCTATTATAAAAAAAATCCTTTATATTATCATGCAAAGTCTTCATCAATGTACTGATATTGAATTATTGTCTTCCCGTACACTAATTCGCCGATATTTTCCCGTATGTCGTGACCTTAACTATACGAGACCTCGCGTTAGAATTTCGGCCACCGCACAGAGCAAGTGCAAGGAGAAAACCTTGATGAAAGAATGTAAACAAACGTGCACTGGAAGGTAAATAGTAATAACTGATTCTTAAAAAACAAATTAAATACACCAAAATAACTGTTACGAAAAAGTTTAGTTCACAAATGTGAACGCATAGAAAATACAAAAAAAATATCATGACTCTATCAATTCACTTATTTTTCACATGATCCACGTGCTCTGTGTTGATTGTTTATCAATGTCACGATCCGGTAAATTTCAGCAACAGACCCGAAAGTTAATTAGCTAACGGGGATCAACAATCACTGAATGAAATATTATTTGTTGATAATACGTTAAAGATTTGTAATAAACTTTAAAAACAAAGGTGCATACATGACTTATTTTAGTTTACTGTATAGTATATGCATGCATTGGTTCAATAATTTCGATAACATTATAATTAAAAGAAACTCGTTCCATATGATTTTAAAAGAAAAAAACATCGATCCTTAACGCATGTTATTCGTTAATAGTATACCATGACGTCATTTTAGTTGTTACATTTTGAATGATATTAATTTTCGGAAATGATAATTGAACAAAAGACTTACTTGCAGATAACATTCAGTTGTATTTTTATGAACTGTCGTCAACTTCACTTTATGACGCGATTTCGATTTTAAATGAACCAAAACGGAAATAATTAGTCGGTCCACCGTTTTCAATATTCATTTTGTGTTTGTAATATTTATAAAAGATAAATGTGTCTTTGATGATAGGAATTCTTATTTATCTGTGATGTTAAAAAGGGTATAATATGTAACTGCTAGCGTAATTCTTTTCTTAGATGATGTTGGTGGATGGCTGTTTAATGTCCACCGGCAAATTAAATTAATAAGCATATTCAGGACGAGAACATGTTAATGCAATATGAATATCAACCCTGCTTTGTACTAGACCGACACTGAGCCGGATTTATAACGTTCTATTTCAAAAGGTACCTGTCCGCAGGAAGACATATTACCTTACCCGGACACATAATTCTAACTCCGAGCCGACCAGTCTTTGCTCTTGCTCCTTAATGCCGCGTGCTTAGCGGAGGAGTAGCAAATACCAATTTTCAAGTCTTTGGTTTGACCCGGCCAGGGTTCGAACCCATGACCTCCCGCACACGAGGCGAACACACTACCACGAGATTATCGTTTATTAGAGGACATAATCAATCGAAACAAAATAAATTAGAAAAATGGAAGTTAAATCATTGTTTTGTCGTATATTGCATCTAATAAATTGTCTTTATCTTACGTTCGTATAAAAGAAATTTAAATGAATTTCACAATCTATTTGTGAACAATAAAATATTTAATAATTTTTAAATTTTCTGTAGTTGAAAAAGGTCTCTTTCACCACCGAACACCGCCGAAAACCCCCGCACACCACCAAACACCCCAAAAGCTAAATAAAACTAGAAAAATACAGTACTTTGACTCAATAAAACTCAATAAAACTATAAAATGAATTAAATAGGTTGAAATTTTTCGTAATTAGATGCGTACATATTTGAATTGTTTGTATCCCTTTTGTAAAATTTTATGTAAATGTGTTGTTGATGTCTAAATTAAACTATAATATCAATTTGTCAATGAGCTTTAATATGTCTGTATGTAATTATAGGCAGCCTTTTTTTCTGTAAAAATTATATTATATTTTCATATTCATATGTTACAATCATATTTTTAATTTTGGGTCTGCATTGCCATTCTGTCAATTTCACGTTCTTCTTACTTGTTAGCTTTTTACAAACCAATACAAGTGACTAATATTTTTATTCTCATGGGTCAATCAAGTGGTACGCTTTCTATCTCGCTTGATGGATACGCTCTGCTTGAGTATAATATTCTTCGAACATCTGGTACTTTCCGCAGTGTATCTTGGGTGCTAATTTTGGGGACGAGCTACTTTATACTTGGAGCTCGAGTTCAGCATTATACTTGACCCCGGCTCGCCACGGAAACACAGCATCACCCTTGTAGGCACTCCGAGGTGGGTGGATGACAAGAATGGTGAACCTTTCTCATTTCCTATGGCACACCGAAACCAACCCTCTAAATCAGCTTTAATAAATAAAAAAAGAAAGTATGATGACTCAGCGCCGTGTCAGGAAGATGACAGTTGGCCCCGATTTATAGAAATAACAGGTACAATGTACAGACGAAAAACCTATTTCAAAGATATCTCCTTTTGTGATTCACAAACAAATCTAAAGCATTGCTGGCACTGTGAAAAAAGTTTCAAAGATGAGATCAGGAAATTTGTTGGTTGAATGTTCCAACAAAAGCCAATCAATAAATTTGCTCACAATGAAAACCATTGCAAACTTTACTGTTTCTGCGTCTCCCCACAATAGTTTGAACAGTTGTAAAGGAATCATTCGAGACAGAAGTCAATATCTGGCTGACCTTACGGTAGAAGAAATTTGTGATGAACTTTCAAACCAAGGTGTAACTGATGTTGTTAGATTTCTAACCAAAAAGAATGGAAATATAATCAAACTAAATACTTATCTTTTAACCTTTAGAACTACAACTCCTCTTTCATCTATTTAACTGGAATGTTTCGGAGTCAGAGTTGACAGGTTTATCCCTAATACAATTCGATGCTTCAAATGTCAAAAGTTTGGTCATGGAACCAAATAATGTCATGGTAGGCAGAAATGCTTCAAATGTTCTGACGAAGGACATGAGGGAACAACCTGTAACTCTGAATCTTCTTAATGTGTAAACTGTGGTGAATCCCATTTTTCATCATCTAAGGAATGCCCCGTTTACCTTAAAGAAAAAATATAGTTAAAATCAAAACAGAAAGAAACATCAGTTTCCCAGAAGCTAAACAGATAACTTCTGTTTCGAATGATCTTCCAGTTTCAAACAAACCATCGTATGCCAGTAAAATTGTCCGTTCATTCAGTCACGAGTCTACACAAACTCGTATGACCTGGCCAATTGATGCTGGCACTTTTACAATGTTGCCTATTGAAACTGTATCTTCTGATAAAATTCTAACTCCACGAAAACCAACACCTTCTACAACCGTGACTCAATGAACACAATCTTCGCTACCGAGTTCGCAGTCATCTTAATAAAAATTAGTTTCAAATGATAAAGTTACCGAAAAACCTGACAGTTGGGGTAGTGAAAACATCTGCTCCGTAAATACTAAAAAGGAATCGCCCCCAAGTAAACCATCCAAACATCCGTCTCCACTTCGTAGTTTAAGCCCGAAGGGAGGCGCAAAATCACCGAAAGGATCATCCTCCCAGAAAGCGGATGGAATGTGATGATGTTGTTCCATCAGAAAAATCACAGGACAATCGAAAGAAAAATGCTGGAAAACTTGATCACATTCGTACTTCTCCTAATTCATGACCAATAGCATCCAATGGAATTGCTGGGGTCTTAAAATAAATCTTCTTGAGTTAACACTTTTAGTTCAGTCTTTTTTACCTGTTGTATTTTGTCTTCAAGAAACTCACTTAAAAGAAAGCAACAACATCTCTTTAAAGGGATATACCATATATAGTACTTATTCTAAAGAAGATGAACGTGCTGTTGGAGGATCAACAGATCTTGTGAAGGACAACGTCATTTATAGTACGGTTCAACTCACCACAAAATTGCAGGCAGTTGCTGTTCGTTTATCCTTGGACAAAACAATTACTTTATGTTCAATTTATATTCCTTCTAGTTTTACAATTGATAAAGCAAAACTTAAAAATGTTAATTGACCAGTTACCCTCATCTTATATTCTGATTGGGGATTTCAATGCCCATAATCCAATATCGGGGAGCAAATCGTTAAATGACAAGGGCAAAATTATAGAAGACTTTGTGTCTCAAGAAGGCTTGTCCATTTTTAAAGATGGATCTGATACGTATCTTCATCCTGGAAACGGTGCTTATTCTTCTATTGATCTAACTATATGCGATCCTTCTGTTCTACTAAATTTTTTCATGGCGTGTACACGATGATCTTTGTGGAAGTGATCACTTTCCAATAATTCTTGAGCATCTCTTTACTTCTGCTCAACAGAGAGTCCCTCGTTGGAAACTGGACAAGGCTGATTAGCCTGTGTTTCAGACTCTCTGCAGAGAGGAATTACAGTCGAAGATGTTTGAAGCTGTTGAAGATCCTATTTAAACTTTTAATACAGTTTTAACATCTATTGCTGACAAAACAATTCCTAAGACCTCGGCAAATCCTAAACATCCCAGCAAACCATGGTATGATGACAATTGTGATCAAGCCATAAATAACCGTAAAAAATCGGAAAGACGGTTTAATAAACAACCTACTTCGGAAAACATTAAACGATTTTCGTATTTTTCGTGCAAAGGCACAACGGACATGCAAACAAGCTCGGCGTTCCTAGTGGCAAAAATTTATCCCGTGCATAACATCTCGTAATCCAATGACAACAGTATGGAACATGATACAAAAGATCAAAGGTAATTATTCAAAATCAACGGTCAAACATTTGAAAGAAGGCAAAACTTTATTAACATCGGAAAGAGATATTGCCAACAAGCTAGGTGAAAATTTTTCGAAATCTTCTTCTTCAGACAATTACAAAGAAGTAAGAAATTTAAAAATGAAAAAGAAAAAATTAAATTGAACTTTAAATCGAAAAATAGAGAAAATTACAATAAACTCTTTTCTTTGAAGGAACTTAAAACATCTTTATCTAAGGACCATGATACAGCTTACGGTCCTGATAATATCCATTATCAACTGTTGAAGCACTTACCGGATTCCTCGCTTGAAGCTCTTCTAGAGCTCATGAATAACATCTGGGAATTTGGTGATTAACCATCTATCTGGAAGCTTGCAACCGTCGTTCCTATTCCAAAACCATATAAAGATCATACGGATCCTATAAATTATCGACCAATTGCTCTTACCAGTTGTGTCTGCAAAACGCTCGAACGGATGGTCAATGATCGCATTGAATGGTTCCTGGAATCTAATGGGTTTTAAGCAAATATCCAGTGCGGATTCCGACAGGGCCGTAGTACTCTTGATCATCTTGTTCGATTTGAATCTTTCATCTGTAATTGTTTCGCGAAAAATAAGCATGTAGTGTCCGTCTTTTTCAACCTTGAGAAGGCCTACGACACTACTTGGAAGTATGGTATTTTAAAAGATCTTTTTGATATGGGGTTGAAAGGCAATATGCCAAATTTCATTTCGAATTTTCTCTCTAACAGGCAATTTAATGTTAGAGTTAACTCAACCATGTCTGATCTTTATGATCAGGAGATGGGTGTTCCTCAGGGTAGTATTTTATCGCTTACATTGTTCAGTTTAAACATTAACAGTCTTATTGAAGTTTTTAAAAAACAATATAGAAAGTTCTTTGTACGTTGATGATTTCTTAATCTGTAACAGAGGCCAAAATATGAGTAATATTGAACGTCAATTACAATTATGTTGCCTTTAAAACCTCGCGAGTTTATATGTAGCGGCCGACGAGCCTTCGCTTTCTTATAGACGTTTGAAGCTTGGACATTTCCAGACAACCCTCCTACAACTTTGTTTTCAACCCCATTTATGAAGATGTTTTTGAAAAGCATGAAAAATTCCTCCATTAGGATTACTTTTAAAACCCTCATTTAATACCTTTGATTTGAAATCTGTTGCTCCAGTTCAAACTTGTAAATGTCCCCCTTGGGAACTTTCAAAACCAAAAATGATATTTGATCTCCGTAAATATAATAAGGCTGAAACCAATCCTCTTTTAATTCAGCAACATTATGCTGAAATAAAATCCAGCAAATCCGATTTTTCAACAGTTTGTACTGATGGATCGAAGAGTGGAGGCAGAGTGTCGTCTTCTGCTGTCTTTGGTGACAGAGCTGCAACTCTCTGCTTACCTTCTGCTGCTTCCATCTTTACGGCAGAAGCTACGACGATAATTTTGGCCTTACAGTTTATTGCTTCTTCTGACAAATCAAAGTTTATTATATGTT
The DNA here is from genome assembly GCF_021869535.1 of Mytilus californianus. NCBI lineage: Eukaryota > Metazoa > Mollusca > Bivalvia > Mytilida > Mytilidae > Mytilus > Mytilus californianus. The sequence goes on along the minus strand of NW_026262734.1, from coordinate 25,553,674 downwards.
CTGATTCGCTATCATGTCTTCAAGAAATACAAAATAAAAAAAATTAAAAACCCGTTAATTCTAAAAATCCTTTACGTAATGATAAATTTGAAAATACTCGACAAAGAAATAATATTTTTATGGGTGCCAAGTCGTCATACCGGCATTTACGGAAATACAGTTGTAGATCAGGAAGAAATCTAATATAAGAGGATATGTTTTAAATGTGTAGAAAAATGCTCGAAGTAAAACGAACGACAATAAATTGCATGAAATTAAACCAACTTTAAACAAATTTATAAGCAGGAACGATCAGTGTGTTATGTCTAGATGCCGTATTGGTCATGCTAGAATAACACACGAGTATCTTTTAAAAAACAAAATTCAACCAGAATGTATACCTTGCGATTGTAATAATACAATAAAACATATGTTAATTGAATGTATAGACTTTTCCGATATCCGGAAATAATGTAAATAATATGCATGATTTATTTAATAATATTTCTGTTGAAACAATTTCTTCTTTTTTAAAGGAAATTGGAATATATTCCAAAATATGAATTTGTTGTATTAGTTTAAAATGATTTTAAGTTTTTATCATGTTATCTTATTGATGGTTTATTTTTTATTTGTAAATAAGTATTTTCGCTTTAAACTAACGTTTTAGTAAATTGAAAGACTTTTTGTCTGTTTTTAAAAATAAAAACGTCTTGTTATAATATCTAAAATAGCTCTCGCCGTGATATAACCTTTTTGTACTGGTGCGGTGTAAAGCAATCACCAATAAATCATTCATAAAATTATTTATCACTTCAATGACTATACATAATAAATGTTTTACTTCATGTTCAAAACAGAGTGTCCATCTTTTTTCTGTCCTTTCATTTTGTTTTTTGTCTTTTCCTTTAACAAGCTTTTTTAGCAATTGTTTTCGCCTTATTTACAACTGAAAACTTCCCATCTGATGAACTTATCATGGCTGTTTGCCTGTTTTATCTTTTCTTGTCTAGTAAAACATTGTCCAGTAATATGCATTTTTCTTCTTCGGTTTTGTACCGCCAGAGTTGATCAGAGATCAAATAATGGCCCTCACTGGAGTTTAATTCGTAGTCACCGTGTCCATAAAAGCAGCCTCTCAGGTGTTCAAATTATACCAGCACACAGTCGTAAGGTTTTTTTTATTAAATCTGGAGTAGACTGTGGATTCAAATTGACAGCAACTTTGAAGACATGGTTTATGCTTTCAGCATTGTTGTTTGTCCAGAATTGTTGGGATCTGTCTTTCTTGTATCGCCTAGGTTCATTAACAAATGTTTTTTTTCTTGGTTTCAAGTTGTCAATGAAGTATTGAGCAAGCTTCTGATACTGGTCAATTTGCTCCTTGACTTATCTTCAAAATCTACAGTGTTGTCTGCATTAACTACCCCGTCTTTTCCAAAAATGATATCCATTAGTTGATTGCGTTCTTTAACTTCCACACCAATTTTATCTGCAAGTAATGTTTTAAATTGTTTTGTAAACAGGAGTTTGGTTGCTAATGGAAAGGCATCTGATGTCTTTGGTCGTCGCCTTCTCGTCATCCGAACTGAAGACAAGTTCCTCTTGAATGCGAAACTCTAAACTGTGTATTAAAAACTCGGACGCCAGATGAGAGAAACATGCATAATACGTTTTCAAGGATGAGTCTTTGTGCAGAAGCAGCGGACCAATGAATATTGGGTGGTCTTTGGTATATTTGTTGACAACTCTGTGATGTTTGTAGACTAAGGCACTAATGTCCACACCAACAGCACCGTCAGAGCTCGCATGAAACATCTTAAAATCAGTCATTTGATTTTCTGCATAACAGAGGATAAATGGCAATTGTCCGATTTTTAGAATAACCTGTTGAACAAATGGATGGTCGTCAGCATACTCAAAACTTCGAGTATTTCGTCGGCTATGTTATTTCAATTGAATGGTTGGTTTGCTTTCTTTTGCCTGTAATTTACATTTTTTATTTGTTTTGTGTCATGAGGATTGTTCATATAATTGTCTTTATTCAATAGCAGGAAGATCTCTTTTGGCTTCTTGTGGCTGAAGTCGATTTGTACTTGGCGGATAATGTTGGGATGAGTACAGACCTTATTCTCGAAGTTAATATTGTAGGTTCCCTGATACTCGTACAAAGCAATATCTTGCAAGGTTTTATCTGCAGTTGACGATAATCAGGACACAAACTATTTGGTTTTGCAACTGTTTCGTAGCGATGCATAGTGACAACATCGGATTGCGATGGTTGAGGTTCTAAAGGTGTCCATACCACTTGACCTTTTTGGCGTTGCTTTAAACAATACTGACTTTTTTTTTCTTTTTTTTTAATTGTTCTAAAATTGTCACTTAGCAGGTAGTCTTGTAGATGGGTGTGACTATTGTTGGTATCCCATATACCACAATCGTCGAAGCAATTTCTTTTTTTTTGTCGCTGGTTAAAAGTAAAATAACAAAAATACCGAACTTCAAGGAAAATTCAAAACGGAAAGTCCATTAAAAAATGGCAAAATTAAAAGCTCAAAAACATCAAAAGAATGGAAAACATATGTCATATTTCCTGACTTGGTACAGGCATTTCCTTATTTAGAAAATGGTGGATAAAACCTGGTTTTATAGTAAGGATATTGCCGTTGTTATGGACTAAATACCATGAATTAGATTTGTTACCAGAGGGACAGTCATCAACAACTTGTTCTTCTTATTTATGTATGGAAAACATTCTCTTGCATACATGAATTTACCAAATGGAAGACTTTTAACATGATCAGGAGCTGGGTATTCGTCACTTTATCGGAAATTAGGTTTCTGAACAAAATTGTAATTTGGGAGCTAAGAATATTACAATTACCTTTTAAATAATATTACAATAAATTTCGTTTAAGGAAAAGTTTGTCTTTTTTTATTCTTGTCAAAACGACACTTAATAGTATTGATATTTTACTGGACAATTTTATAATAAGGAAGATTGTAGGACTACAATTACCTTTCAAATAATATAACAATAAAGTGAGGTTTAAGGACTAATACATTGAATTTATCTACTAGTATTAGTCCCAGACACAACACAACACATAGCAAAACAAAAAACATACATATAAAGAATTAAGCACATAAAAAAATGCATAGATACAGCAAAGCTATATTGAATAACATATAGAACACAACTGAAATTCCAACCATAATTAAAACTAAAGTACAACTTTAAATAAGAGCGGCAAAGCTTAGATATAAGCACATTTCTCTGTAAAGATTTCCAATAACTCTCAATATATCAGTGTCTCATAGAACATTCAGTTCTTCAATGACATCACATGATGTACCACATTAAAGCTTTTTCGACTGTTCAGTGTTGCTATATACAGATTTACAGAGTTCTTTCTGGATAATAATCCGAAATTGTTTTTTGTTATTCTTTGATTACACTTTTATCATCTTTAGTAAGAAGAGTTCCTTACACTACGTAATGAAAAATTAGATTTTTGAGAAGAAAACAGATAAAAATTGATTTATTTTATAAAATATAGTTTTTGACGGCAACATTTTATCTACCCTCAACACCAAACACCATATCATACATTCCATCGACGGGAAAATACATGGAATTTACCACACCGGGGGATTTAACAACCATCCAGCATGAAGGAACATTCGGGAATTTCGGTAAAAAGAATATAGAACTAACGAAGCATTTTATTTAAGTCAGAGTTGTTGCATATTTGCCATCAAATTAATGTATTTTATTTTATTTTTCTAGAGTGCTGATCTTTTGAAGAAGTTTGCTCAAAATGTTACCAATCCGAGCACCAAAGCGAGACTGGAAATTCTGAATGATGTGGCAATATGTTTGAGCAAACAAGGTAATAAGTTAAGCATGTATAAAGTGTAGTAATTCCACCACATTTTCTGTTCACTTATGTTTATCTTGAAAACAATTCATCTACATGATACAGACGTAATATGACCTCCCCATTTCTTTACAGCTAAATACAACAAGATAATTTCATATTCAAACAAGCAGTATGTTCACATTAATATGAGGCAGGTGCTACAGAATGAGCTCCAGAGGTAATTGGTGTTTAACAAGTTGATTTTACATGTTTCATGTCTCAAAATTGGCAGTTGTCCGGTCGTCACTGACGACATAAAGCTATGTCGGGCAACTTAAAACTTTGCAATTTAACTGTGAGGTTGTCCGGCTGTTTTAGAGCTGGGCAACAACAAAACATGTGAAAAATTTCATCTGATAATGTAACTTTCCAGTATCTTTATATATCGCATATTTGGTTTATCTAACATTTTTGATACATGTGTTAGGACTAATTTCCTAATGCTGGTAGAGTAAGACTTTGGTTGGCTTTCTTGCTTTGTTTGTATAAACGTTTGCTCACTTATTGTAATTAAGATTGACATCTGCAAACAATATAAAAAGTCGGAGTTAAACCTGTATGCATTATATTTAGATTTGATTGGACGTCATCTTGGAGGTTAGGAACACCCAATTGTACAGGTAAACATTACATGACAAATATTATTCACACACATATATATTGAGACAGGCACTCCTTTGTTACCCATCCATTGATAAATGCGACTGGGTTGGTATTGTTATGCCTAAGGGTAGGAGATAAGGATGATAGGTTTATATGTATCATGTTTTATTCTTTTCTTGTGTTGCTCAGAGATTTCATTTCTACTTTCACTTTTATTTTCGTGTTCCGCTACTCTGACCTGCACTGTTGTTTATATTATGAACGGAAAAACTATGGAGATGAACAGTTTATATTTCAGGTATCGCTGCCGTATTATATTGTTTTGTATGTATTATATTATTGTTTATGGGAAATATAGTTAGGACAGGGTTCATTCTCACTGTTTGACCAGGGGGGTACCTTGACATGTTCCCAGCTTTAGTTTGACCTGCATATCGCTTGTCCCATTTGCTCACCTGTTTTATTCTATCACGTTAAGGGTCTATATTGTTACCAGGGTACGTTCCCACTAAGTGTTATCTTTGATAAGCCCATATCTCCCATTTTTCCCTCGACAGTTGTACATTCCTATTTGTTTTTGCGCCATCTTCTATATTATTGCCGTGGGAACTTCCGGTTTTAAAGACCAATCGGAATTGATAGAGATGGCCTAGTTTCCAGAGCCCTTTACCATGTATATGTGATTTAATAACCAATCACTACGTTATTTCGCCGGACACACTTATCCCTATAGTAACGGACACACTTTCTGTGTCCGCAGACTTCCGGTACTATATAAACGGTTGTAGCAGACGATTCCAGTTAGTTCACAGATCAAGGAACCTTGACCATTTTTGTTCCAATTACCATATAACCAGAGCGAACCACCTGTGAACTATCATCTTCAAACCATTACCAGGTTAATGTTTACCCCGATTATTTATATATATTTATGACATGAACAAGTGACCTAGATTATTTACTATAATACTACAACTTTTCCCATGTTTACGCACGACGAATAACGTCCAAGGTGGGTCTCTGTACTGTTTTCGCTCTGGGGCTATTTATTTATACACATATACATATTGAATTATGACTGATTAAATAGTCATTGTTAAACTTATAACTGTTTTTGTTATATTTTATCTTATTAAGAATAAGAAACCAGTGTCTTAGACTGCTCAGTCCAGCTATCAAGTTTTGCAAGTTACCATTGCAGTTTCACAATAACCAGTGAAAGTTATTGAAAGGCCTGCTAACAACGTTGATTTTCATCTCATGTAAAATAAATAAATATACACACAGACAAAATATTAAGCTTCGTAATGCTATACCAGAGGCGTTACAGTATTTTGCCAAGTCCATGGCATGAGTGAGTTTTTCAATTCAAACCTACTTGTATGAGGGTCTGCATGGACTTTACAGAATATGGAATAATGGGCAAATGATGCAGAATACAGGGCAAATAAATAAAGAAAAGAGAACAATAGGCAAAAATAATAAAGAATGAAGAATAATGGGCAAAATAAATAAAGAATAGAGAAAATGATGTCAAAATTAAAGAATACAGAACATGATGTAAAATTAAAGAATACAGAAATAAAGGACCCCCATCCAGGCCCTCTTGTGTAGTTTGGTGTAGCTTCCCTATGATTGATTAATACAATTATCAACACAAATGTATTGTTTTTAAGTATACTGACTAAAGAAAGTAATCAGATAGTTTTCATAGGGCCAAGATTTGAACCGTTATTTCTTAAAACTTGTCAAGCTATATTTTAGGCATCTTACTTTTGGTAGTTTCATGTGATATCTTTACATTGTGAAAAACGTATAGATGACTTAAAGATGATTTCAATGATTTTTATTAAATAATGTAAATTACTATCAAATGCAAAATTTCAGCATAACTACGCCTGAGAACAATATTATTAGACGAGACAGCAGAGTAATATCAAATACAAATGTGTGTAGGAATTTTTTATTCAGAAGATAAAAATTATTTCCTTATCAAAATTGGTTCACAAACAATTGTTTATCTAAAACATAATATTCGGTGCATTCATTATTGGTAAGAATATAAAGGCAAGCAAAAAAACATTTAATTTTGATTTTTTATTAACTTAAAACAAAGTTCCGAACTTGCTGGTAAATAAATTACAAATAATTAGAATGAAGATTTATGTAATGTTATAAAATCAAGCTTATTTAATATGTGTACATAATATTTGTCCTTTAATGTTTACATGTACAATTGGGTGTTTCTAACCTCCAGGATAACATCCAATCATATTTAAGTTTAATGTATACAGGTTTAACTCCGCCTATTTATATTGTTTGTAGACGTCAATCTTAATCACCTAAAAGAGTGGCTCCCCCACCCTCAGAGCAAGCATCGCACTGAAGGGATGAAATTTGTTTATTGTCTCGACGTTTATTTTGAAACGATTGAAATAAACAATGAAAGTCTGCTACTTTTTTATCTGGCAAAGAAAGTGTCATTTCAACTGTATCAATTAGAACTCCTAAAAACATCAATGTTTGTGCAGGTCCATCAATCTTACTGTAGCTTATATGGAAACCAAGCTGACGCCAAATGCCGAGAAGCTTTTGAAGTGCATTTTTGCATTTATTATATGAGTTGCTAATAATTAAAACGTCACCAAAGTATGATATAACCAGTATATTGAATTTTGCTTTCATTATCCTGCACACCGCACTAGAAAGACATTGAAAGATATTTGGTGATTTAGAAGCGCCAAAAGGTAACTTTGTATCATAAAAATAGGTATCCTCAGCGTCACCCTCAAATTTCCAATAAAGACCAGTGACATTAAAATTAGATTCATGAAGGCTTACAGGTCATTTTTTAGTAGCAATAAACAAAAAAACTATGTCAATTGGACATGCTTTGATACTATATATGCCCTTGAATTTTTACTAGATAACATTTTTGTTCGCTTTGGAGATTCCGTATATCGTCAGGTTATCGGAATTCCAATGGGGACTAACTGTGCACCACTTATTGCGGACCTTTTTTTGTATTGCTATGAGTTACAATTTATGACAAAAATCAGTAAAGACCCATCGAAACAACATCTGATACACAAATTTAATAATACTTTTAGATATTTGGATGATATTTTGGCTCTCAATAATGACGACTTCAGTATGTATACTAAAGAAATTTATCCTGTTGAACTTACTTTAAATAAAGCTAATACTAACAATGACCACTGCCCTTTCCTCGATCTTGATATCTATATCATTAACGGAAAGCTTAATACTAAAATATATGATAAAAGAGATGATTTTTCATTTCCTATCGTTAATTATCCATTTTTAGATGGTGACGTTCCCTTGTCACCATCTTACGGTGTTTATATATCTCAACTTGTACGATTCGCTCGTGTATGTAACAATGTTTTAGATTTTAACGAGAGAAATGTATGTATTACTGAAAAATTATTACACCAGGGTTTTCGATATCACAAACTAGTCAAAACATTTACTAAATTTTATCATCGGTATAAGGACATCATTCGTAAATATAGCTCAACATGCAGACTTCTTATACGTTCAGGTATTTCACATCCAATTTTTTATGGAAATATTCTTTATAAAGCACAAAAATGTCAGTATTCACCTCTGAAACTAACAAAACCTTTAAATAGACTTATTAAGAAGGGATATAGTTACGATACTGTTGTCAGGTCATTAAAGATTGCATATTTTGGCGTTGATATTGATTCACTTATAGGGTCTTTGCATCTGCACTAAACACATTTATTTAAAAACCAGTTGTTGGCATGACACGGGTTATGTTCTTCTCATATATGTTATGATGGTATGATACTAAACCCCTAACGGGAAGGATTGTGCCTGATATTCATATGATGAAGACATAATCTTTCAATCAGTTTAATTGAAGTCTGGAGCTGGCATGTCAGTTAACTGCTAGTAGTCTGTTGTTATTTATGTATTATTGTCATTTTGTTTATTTTCTTTGGTTACATCTTCTGACATCAGACTCGGACTTCTCTTGAACTGAATTTTAATGTGCGTATTGTTATGCGTTTACTTTTCTACATTGGCTAGAGGTATAGGGGGAGGGTTGAGATCTCATAAACATGTTTAACCCCGCCGCATTTTTGCGCCTGTCCCAAGTCAGGAGCCTCTAGCCTTTGTTAGTCTTGTATTATTTTTAATTTTAGTTTCTTGTGTACAATTTGGAGTTTAGTATGGCGTTCATTATCACTGAACTAGTATATATATTTGTTTAGGGGCCAGCTGAAGGACGCCTCCGGGTGCGGGAATTTCTCGCTGCATTGAAGACCTGTTGGTGGCCTTCTGCTGTTGTCTGTTCTGTGGTCGGGTTGTTGTCTCTTTGACACATTCCCCATTTCCATTCTCAATTTTATTACACATCTGTATGCATTTTTGAGATCAAATTTGCAAAGATAATCATTATGTTTAATTAATTTGCATGCATGATTAAGAATCCATATAAGAACAAGCTTATTCCTCAACTAAACTATTCAAAAAAATTTACTTGGCATATTAGCATCATGGATTAAACGCACAGATCCATTATCTTTCGGAACAGAACCAATAGCACACTAGTACTTAAGGGTATCACCTTCGTCACCACATAATTTCCATTATCAATTTCATTTTTTATCTGTTTTTCAACTAAACTTTTTTGTGACATCGCAGATCTGTAGTTATCACACAGAACTTGAGTATTAAAATCAGGCATTTTATCCACAATAGAAAAACCGTTTTTTACACCAGACAAGACAAAGTTATAATCCTTGTCATCGCAAGGGAGTAGGCTATACCATGAATCAACATTAAGACTATACGTTTTGACACAAGACATATTTCGGAGAAACTATATGCTATTGAATTCGGTTGTGGTTTCCTGACTTCGTTCTTTTAATTGTGCTCCACTGCTTTGTGATCTCGAGAATAGCAAATGGCACAGTTATGCGCCATGCGGCACCTTTGAAACTCACAAATTCCTGATTTAAATTTTCGGCAGATTTCTCTGCCATCTTGCATAAATGGACCTCTTTTCCATTAATTTTGTTTCGAACCCGGAATCTCCTCCAAATTTTGAGACTGACCTGATTTATTCATTGCACTTAAGGTACGCATTGTTAAGCTGTTGTTCTTTGGGACTAAATGGAAATCACGCAAATCCTTCCGCGGATCCCCCCACTTAAAGCCTACCTTAGCCTGAAGCTCCCTGTATTTTTTATCGTACAACAGTACACTATGGCAAATATGATTGGCTGCTAGTCTAAAAATGCTTTGAGTGTAACTTAAGTAACCTTTTATCTCCAGGGGGTACTTCATCAGTACGAATTAGTTCTGTGAGGCTACCAAGGCTCGCAAAACCCCATTATTCAAAAGTGACTTGACTAAGAGGAGTTTTTTTCGATCAATTTGAATACGAGCTCCACCCCCTTTCTCAACTATGTGGTCCTCTTCCTCAATTGAATCAAGAGAAGTAAGAAACAAATATTCAGTGATCTGCTTGGCTTTCTTAATTTGCATACCTGAGATCTGAGTTTGGTTTGCCTCCTTAGATTGGAGTGCCTGTAATTCTACTACCAAAGCTTTGGTGAGGTTTGACTGTTCTTTCTCTATCTTAGCTTTTCGTAGCTCTAGGTTCAAATGTTCACATTAAGCTTCTAATTGTTCAATTTCTGACTGAATACTGGTATTACTTTTAGGATTTCTAGACGGCTGGACCGAGAGTGGGGTTTCTCGATGTACATGTACTCGCTGGTCAGTTATAGGAGGAGGAGATGGATCGTGTAACATTGGAATTTCATGAGCTTCGTCAGCAGTAGTTAACGGGGAACTGTACGTCAGCGTTTGTTTGTTCATTTTGTGGTCATTACCTCCTGTCAGGGCTTGAAGAACATCTTTGTACTTATTGCCTGCGTTTGATCGTGTTTCGTTGCATAATGTGTGAGTTAATCACAGTAAATTGTCTGTATTTTTATAAAAATTGCTTAGAATATTGCCATGAAAAATAAGGCCTGGACGCAGCCATGCTACATTTAACAATTCAAAACAACCCAAAGCTGGAATGGACCTGAATCGATCTCCGAAACAAGAATTTAACAAAAATTCTACTATAATGCTTGAGCAAACGTTTATACAAACAAAGCAAACAAGCCAACCAAAGTCTTACTCTACAAGCATTAGAAAATTAGCTCTAACAACCCATCGTACTTTCATTTTCACAGACTATTCCGGCCATATATTCTTAATGGTAGATTTATATTTGTTCCTCCTTTCGCTAGTAGCACTATCATTGTCATGATCAAGGTTTTCAAATCGTGTCTCCAAATTTTGTATTTTTTTATTCTGCAAAACAGGAAGTGAATAAAATTCAACCAACGCCATGTGGAAGTTTATAACGGGGGCCAAAAAAATCTCTAATCAAATAGTCAATAAATGTTGACCATAGCCATACTGAATTCATCAATTAAATCATCAAAATATTATTTAATTATACCATGCTTTTTGTCACATTAATTTATGTATTTATTGAAACAACAGTTTTCAAGTGAACATTTATTACATATTTTAATACAAACAGGAAAACAAGGAAATCAAGGAATCTCAATCAATCCTTTCCTGGAAAATGGCAGGGCAACCGTTAGTCAAGCTGGGCAACCTGGATTGTTGAGCTAGTTGTCCTTGATTTTATTTTATACCAAAACAAACTTGGTAGGGTAACCAGGGATATTTTTTAATTTCTATCCCTGACATTTGTTTTACTTGTCAGCATATATGTTTATATACAGTATACACTTTTCCGTGATCAGATATATATACAAATTTATAGGCAAATTGTACATGTATGCTCGTTTTATTTGGGTGTAATCTGATACAAGTTTGCAATGTACTGTGCATTTTTTACATGTAAATAGCTTGCTTGATTGTCTTATTGTGCTCCTTCGTATGATGGAACTGTAACAATTTATTGTGTTGTTGATTTTCATAGAAAGAAGAGAAGCATAAAGTTTAATTGTTTAAACGAGACCTAGTGTCTGTCTGTATCTTCTTTATCATTGATATTGATATTGATATCGGTTCATACTCAAGTCAGTACATGCAGTTACTGATAGATACAAGTGTTCTAAGCTTAAAAGAAAGTCTGATGAAGAACAATTCATTCAGGCCAGTATGGTCAACTTTGACACAACTTCTCTTTTGCAGCCTTTGCATATATGATATTCCTAGCGTTGATTTTGTAAATCTCCCATTTATTTACGTTAAGGCACAAAGCAACAATTTTAGCTTTTTATGCTTAAGTGGGATAAGAATTAATTTTTGCAAGTTATAATTTATCCACCATGATCAATATTTTGATCATTCTAACACACAAGTTGAGGAAAAAAACTCGATTCCACATACACTTCAGACTGAAATGTTAACATGATCCCCATTTATTAGGAGATAAAAGGCTGATCACATTAAAACCTATCTTGAATGACTAATTGTTGTTGCACTTATGGTCCTACAAACTGATGATATTTCTATTTTTGGGATTGTACAAGATTGGGCTTTCCTTATACTGCCTCTTGTGCTTACAACGAAATCCGTTTAAGATATATACTGATTGTTATAAAAGTCTAGGAGAACATTGACTATTTAGTTTTAAAGAATGATAATGATAATAAACAACCCATATCTTCTTATTTAATATTTTGTTATTCTGGATTAATTTTCAGCAGGATTGCTCGAGGTTTTGAATTTAATATGCCTCAATGCAGATTCAGTTCATATGTTGCAAATGCTTGAGCTTTAATATGTCCTTGCCATATAATGTTATCCCTGGATCTTTAAACAACAGTAGTTATCTATGATTTTGACTTGCATTTATGAAACAGATATTTTTTGTGCACCAAATTGCTAGCTTTTATGTTGATCCAAACCAGGAACAATTATATCCTACGAAATACAATTAATTTACGGTTATTGAAGACACCATGACAATAAACGGAACCTCTTAAAATCCAATTATTTCTATGTCACAAAATGTTTACAAATGAATAAGATATTTTTACCCAAGATAAAAGAAGTTAACCCGAGAATAAAACATTTTTATTAAGGAAATCAAATCTGGTTACCTGTGATTTAAAACAAGGTTAACAGCGTAGTATAAAAGTATAGTAAATAATTTTGTCCCAGAAATAGAATAGTGGTGCAAACTTTTTGCCCGAAGGAATGCCAATTTTCCAACTAAGAACGATCGGGTCAATAAAAGAAAAGGCAAACAACTCGACGCTTTCTTCTGTTTTTTTTTTTTTTTTTTTTTTTTTTTTTTTTTTTTTTTTTTTATGAACAAGATTTATTTATGACAAGGTGCTAAAAACACAAACACATTCTCACTTTAGCTATTTATACTGATGTTTTAAAGCTTTGACATGTTATTTCAATGAATTATGGAAATTAAATTGCAATGTGTTTAAAAATCATGTTTTATATCGATGTAGTTTCAAAAATGTTGTAACTTTAGTAAAGAGGATATTTTGTACAGCTCAACTTGCCTTCACTCGATATCCGTCGTCGTAAACTTTTTCAAAAATTTACTGAAACTTCTGAATGAATTTCATCTAATGTTGACGTGAATGATCTTTAGGGTGTCAAAAATTAAAATTTGAGAATTCATCCCTGTCTGCAAACCAACATTGCGGTTGTGACAAAACATATAACATAGGGCCAAACATATGTTTTTGCTTATGTCTCGAAAATTATAATTGGTTGGAAAAAAAACTTTCCACTAAAGAACGATCAGCACACAATACTTTACAATTCAATCTATGATCTATAATCGCCAATTTACCCCTTAATTGATTAATTTTACTCATTTTTGTGTTTTTGACTTTTATCTTAAAAACTACAACAGATAAAGAGAAATTTTTAATAGCAAACCAATGAGTGAGACAAGGTCTACAAATTAGTCGACATTACTGAAATTGACGGTCGACCCCTTATAGGAGTGTTAGCCGTGAAATGAGAAATTTTACCATTAGGAAGGGGTTCGCTTATTAACTTGAAAACTATAACAGATATTTCAAGCTGTAAAAATTATCAGTAAGACAGGAGATATCAATAATTTAAATAACCGAATCTGTCAGTCGACTCCTTATAATAGTTTTGCAATCAAATGACGATTTTGAGCATTTTTTTTTTGCATTTGTGAAAAAAATAATAGTATTTAGGAACAAATCTATAAATAGGTCAAAATACCGAATTTGTCATCCCACCATTTATAGGAGTTATTGCCCTTTAATGAGGATTTTTTTTTCCCATGTGTGCTTTTTTGTCGATAACTGTACTGAGATAAAAAAAAAAAATCTGTTAACAGAAAAACCTATCAGCAATACGATATCAACTACAAGTTGAAAATGTTTTATATGCTTGGATGGCTAAGTCTTACTATAAAACAAGTGTAGTATGCACTTTCTTGTAAAAGAAAATCATTTATCTAATTAAAATCTTCAAAAAATGTACGACTATTGAATTATTGTCTTCCAGTACTCTTATTCACAGACAGCTTTTCCGTATGCAGCAACCTTAACCACGAGACATCTCGTTGTAACTTTGGCAACTGCACAGCGCAAGTGTGAAGGAAAACCCGTGATAAAAGAATAGATAAGCAAACATTCATTGGAAGGTAGTCGGTGTTAATTGATTTTGAAAGAAAAAAATAATACACCAAATACATTAACAACTGTTATGACAAAGTCTTAATGAAACATGGAAACGCATGGAAATATAAATCAAAATTAACATCGCTCCATCAACTAACTTATTTTACACGTGCTCCATGATTATGGGCTGATTACGTATTTAGATCACGATCGGCAAACTTCGACAACAAAAGCCGAAAGTTCATTATAACCGAAAGTTTTTTATCAACAATCACTGAATGCAAAAATGTTTGCCGATTATACGTATAGAGTTAGTAATAAATGTAGAAAACGTGCATAGATGACTTGGTTTAGTATTTATGCATGCATTTTTTAAAGATTGATTTAGACGGTTTTGAGAGAGGTTTGATTAAATGCTTTCAAATTCATTTATATATTCTACATTCCATTGCTTATTTGGAGACTTTCGCAATTTGAGAATCCAATATAAAGAGAAAAGATTGCAATGGCCACTTGAAATTGTAGCTATAGTTTTTTTATATATCATTGCTTCAAAAAATGTGTTTGTTCCCTCTGTAATGTTTTGCTGCCGTATTGACGAAAATACCGTAAAATTTTGTCCGTTAATTTAAATTATAATTATCAAATCTACTGGTTGGAACATATGCAGGGAAAAGTGTGCTCAAACCTCATTAAAAGGCTGAAGATGTCAAAGTTATCAAAGAGACAATCAACTACCATTTGTTGAAGAAAAACAGACTACACGATGGTCAAAAATATCAATGAAGAAAAGAAAACAACACTGTACAGAAAAGACTAAGCAACACAAAAACCCATCAAAAACCGTAGCAGGTGCTCCACCAGTGCATCCGACCTGTTGTTCATGACAAGTGAAAATCAATGATAAGTAACATTCGAGGATGTCTGAATTGGGGACAAAGAGACGACAATTTGAACATTGGTCATCTGTGACATAAATATTCCTTAACGGTCAACCAAGCATGATGTCGTCACCAAACCAAATTGGTAGGGATGACTTCAACTGTATACATAATTCGTCTAAATAACAGCCCAACAATGTTAGATCTGTAAATTTGCGGAACCAGATTTTTTGTACTTCCCTGGCCGGGATTCGAATTCATGCTACTGAGATATCGTGGCACCAAATCGTCTTGCACTCAGCCCGACGCGCTAGACCACTCGCCACCTAGGCTCGACAAAAATCAAGCTTTCGGTGGCCGGGTGTTACCTTTCCTCGTCAGTTTTTATTTAGCGTCGTAACACAGAACATGATTATAAGGCATGAAGATGGAATATTACAGATCAGCTGAATTATCTATCGTAGAAGATCTTACAAATTAATGTAGGATGCAGTCACAGAAATAATTATATTATAAGTACGTTTGAACCAGTAACAACTCTACGACCGATTTTATTATCGGATCACCCGTGATGGTGATACAAGGCTGAAAACACATTCTGTATACATTATTCGTCTAAATAACAGCCCAACAATGTTAGATCATATATATCCAGGGCCCCGGTCGTGTGATATCAGTTTTCCCAAATAATCGACTATTACTTCAATTTTAACTTCATATAAGTAATTACAATAGCATATATTAAGTTACGACTGTCTTTTTGATAATATATTTTCTACATTTATCTTCTAAATTGTGTAAGACATTCGTTAAACCGTGCCCTCCATCCAGTAACTTTAGTTATGAGGAAGAATCTAAGATAAAAAACGTTTGATGTTCGATTTAAGTGATAACTCTTAAAACCGTGTCCTTTGAAAACATCATCAAAACATTTTTCTGTTTAATGTTTTCAATGTGAAGGAATTTACCACTTGTTTACTTCCTGAATTTGATCTTGTATAAATATGGAAAAAACTGTATATTAATTACAAGTCTTTGAAATGTAAACATCTTTTGCGCACATTCAAATGGGGAAAGGAAGACAAATTACTCTTAGTAAAATAGGTCATTAGATAAAACTTGTTAATGTATTTATGAGCAGTCCTACCTAATACACTGCATATTTTCAAAGGAATATTATGTTTTATAGAATAGGGGTAATCGTATTTTGTCTGATATTAAGAGATATATCATGTGAGAAAAATGATACATGCAAGGGCGGAAAATGCTCGAAGTCGTTAACAGTACCACTTTTGGACCATTTAAACGCACCTCTTGTTGCTAATTTGGATATTTCACAGTTTAACAAACAGCTAACGGTGCACATATCAGAACTGATCAAACAAGGGGTGGAACAGGCAAAGAAAGATATAGATGAAAGAATGCAAGAATTCGTCAACATGTTTGAAGACGATAAAGTAAACGGTAAATGTAAATCAGAATCTATAAAATAATTGCTAAAATGAATTATTATCGACTAAATCTAACTATTACTTAAAATGCAAGACTACTTTTAAAAGTTTTTGAAAAAAACCCTTTGCATATCTTAAACATAAACATTTCTGTCTTTTTACCGGAAATCGTTGGGGAAAAAATTTAATGTCACTAAATGTTCCCAAAACACTTATATATTAGATTTCGTTTTACTCAAACCGCATAAGTTTGTACAATAGCCAATTTGATTAGTCAACCTGTATATAGTGTCCTCTGAAAAGGAATGAAATAGAAAACTGGCACACAACAACCTTTATGCGACAAACGACAAAAAAAAAACGACCAAACGACACACAAGATTGTGACATGTGTTTTGGAAGAGAATCTGTTTGAGCCAAAAGGGGAAGGGGGTCGAAATGAAAGCAAGTGACGACACTACTTGAATGTACCATCAGCAATACATCTTATACATCCTAATGGACCCACCAACCCCCCAAATGAGCTTTCAACAAGAGCCAAACGGTTTTTATCAATCTTTCAAAAAGAAAAAGAAAGAAAAAAATGTATTTTTTGCAAACAGAAAAATGGTAATATGACCTTGAACTTTAATTAACGACTAAACTTACTTGATCAAATTATAATTACTGTTTGTTTTGACTAAACTTAATTTCAATAAGAGACTTATCCTTGAATGCAAACATACTTTACCTAAATTTTGTCGGCATATCAAAGGATGTAAGCATTCAAGTAATAAATCATACAAACAACGGAATTGACCCTTAGATTAACCATACCACATGGAAAATTTCAAACATGTGAAAGAAAAATCAACAATGCTTTCCTCCACAAAAAGGGTACCATACACCGCAAAGGAGTAGAGCCAGTAACCCCACTTAACGGCCCTACCTATGAACAAGTTGTATTTATTGAAAATCATTGTTTTAGTACATATAATGTCTATGTATCGCCAAATGTATTATTTTTGAAAGTATAAGGAAAATTGTGTTTTGCTTCTTCTTTTATATTTATATTAGAAAAACCCACAAAAGGGGGGGGGGGCAGGCCCCCTGGAAAACCCTCTAAATCCGCCTCTGGTTTTGATTAGTTTGTCAGTTCTTCTTCCATAGGGTTTGAATGTCCGATTAGTAGCTTCTGTCTTGGTGTTACACAGGTGCTCCTAGAACGGAGGAAATAAATCAGAGAAGAAGAAGACAACCTAGAACACGGATGATTAACACATTTCTCAGTGGTGCTAGTTTGTAGTATTTCTTTTTTTTTTCCGAAAGGTGCGAGTCAAGTTCTGTCTCTGTGTGATACGGGTGCTCAAAGAACGGAGGAAATTACTAAGAGAAGACAATCTAGAACTCTCTGATGATTTAAAACATTTCTTCAGTGGTGCAAGTCTGTAGTATTTTTTTTTCGAGTGGTGCCAGTTCTGTCTCTTTGTGACACGGGTGCTCCGAGAAAGGAGGAGTTTACTAAGAGAAGAAGAAAACAATCTAATGATTAAACAAATTTCTTCGAGTTTGTTATATTTCCTTTTTGTTTTGAGTAGTGCGGCTAAAAACTTTTGGTCTCCAAATTTAATAGTATAGATTAGCCTGAAATATTAATAGATTTCCTTTTAGGCCTTTTTTCTAGAAATATGTCACCTTTTTTTATCTTTTTTTCATGATTCATGATCTCGAATTTGGGTGAAACATATATGTGGGCGAGAGGTGGCGCCAATGTTAATTTATCTGTCATAAATTATGCCAAACTATACTAAACCACTAAAGGGAGGGATTGTGCTTGATTTTCATATGATGAAGACATAATCTTTCAATCAGTTTAATTGAGGTCTGGACCTGGCATGTCAGTAACTGCATGCTAGTAGTCCTTTGTTAATTTATGTATCATTGTCATTTTGGTTAGTTTCTTTTGTTACCTATTCTGACATCGGACTCGGACTTCTTTTAAACTGAGTTTTACTGTGCGTATTGCTGTATGTTTGTTTATTCTACATTGGCTAGAGGTATAGGGGAGGGTTGAGTTCTCACAAATAAAATTGAGAATGGAAATGGGGAATATGTCAAAGAGACAACAACCCGGCCAAAGAGCAGATAACAACCGAAAGCCACCGATGGGTCTTCAACGCAGCGAGAAAATCCGCAACCGAAGGTGGTCCTCAGCTGGCCCCTAAATAAAAATGTTTATTAGTTTAGTGAAAATGGACATCATACTAAACTCCAAAACATATAAATGAACTAAAATTAAAAAACATACAAGACTAACAAAGGCCAGAGGCTCCTGACTTAGGACAGGCGCAAAAATGCGGCGGGGTTAAACATGTTTTGTGAGATATTAACCCTCCCCTATACCTCTAGCCAATGTAGAATAAAGAAACACACAGCGATACGCACAGTAAAACTCAGTTTTTAACCCCGCCGCAATTTTGCGCCTGTCCAAAGTCAGGAGCCTCTGGCCTTTGTAAGTCTTGTTTGTTTTTTTAATTTTAGTTCATTTATATGTTTTGGAGTTTAGTGTGACGTCCATTTTCATGGAACTAGTAAACGACACTGTTTCCAATCTATTTTAGATGGAAGACGATATTTTCAAAAAGTTTTTAACCTCTCGGTCTTGAACGATATTGAGGTCCACCGTAATAACATGGCCATAGGGATCATATCTAAAATTCGACGATTCACGGTCTCAAGTTAGAGGAGTTCTATTTTCTACACTTACGTTTGATGTTAGTGGTGTATAATTAAAAATTAAACTTCTGCTGGTTTTTTTTTTTTGGTTTTTTTTATGTACGCGAAATAATAGGTGGTTCTGTGTTATCAAAATAGGGAGGTATAAAGTTTTGAATAGTAGAGTCATTAAATATATTCGATAAGTTGATGAAATGAATACCTCTTTTAATATATTTAATTTTCAGAAAATGCCGCTTATGATCTTTAGGTTTATTGATACGCGGGCACAGCCTATGGTGGCAAAAAGCTGTAATTTTACGCGAGTATTCATAAAGTGGGCTGAAGAATAAGATTGTGTCTCACTCCTTGATAATGTCATGTAATTTACTAGATGGTATTTGACCCAGTTTACATAATAATTGATGCCTACCATTGTTTTTTTAATATGGAATGGAGACCATCAAGTGGATAATTTATACGATGTTTAATTCGTTGATTTCGATTGATACGTTGGCCATTGGACCTATTATTACGTTGCCTTTTATCAACAATATTCATGATATCAATAGAAGTTTTAGATATGTTCCCTTGTCCCATTATATTGTCATTTAGACCCAGAGGATATGCTGTCTTTAGTCGTTTAATTCAAGACATTTCGAGACTTTTACAGGAATCTTCAAATTGTTTATGCGATTGCCCTTGTTGTTTCTGGATCGTTTCGAGTATGTTTGTTTGTGTTGCTCACCCATTTTTGTGACTATAGCGGTACTATAAACAGCTGTCATACAAGTGGTTTACATGTAGCTAGCTGTAAAACCAGGTTCAACCCACTATTTTCTTTGGAAAATGCCTGTGCCAAGTTAGGAATTTGACGGTTGGTTGTTATAGTCTAACGTTTGATTTTGTCAAGTTTAATGGACTTCACCCTTTTTGGATTTACCTTAAGAGTGGTATTTTTGTTAATACTTTTTCGTAATATTTTGGGTTAGTAACAATATTTTTTGCACAGTCATTCAGATTCTGCAATAGCGAGTTTGTATTCAAATGTATTATTTAATAATTAATTTTATGATCATTTGATCGATTGTTGGTGTTTCACGCTACTTTATTGTTATATCGTGGCGGTAAGTTTTTATTGGTCGAAGAAGCCGGAATACCCTGAGAGAACCACCGACCTTCTAATTACAGATTACCAAGAGACAATAAATATTTCATGTCAATATATAAAGTATGAAAGAAATATATTTTCTTGTAGAAAGTTTAGTTATGCATAACAGAATTGAAAACATAAGCAAAGATATAGACAAAATGAAGAGTCAACAAAACCAAATGGAAACTCGTACAATAGAAGAAAATGAAAGATCAGGTAGGAAATTTGTAGCAGGATGCTTTAAAGAAAATAACAATAGAACTTAGTACAAATGTTATCCAAGATATAAAAAGGGGGTGGGACAATTATGAAACTAAGAAAATAAAGACAAAACATAAGTTTACAAAACACACTTCCGAAAACAAAATATTGTGCATCAAAAACCCTATAAAAACTCAAATGTTTCTACCCTACATATTGTTTCAGTCATGAATTGACACATTCAATGTCGACTCCAGTGTGTCGTAATTTTCTGATCTGAATTTTTAACTAAAAAATATCGGGATAAATAAAAATGGATAACACAAACCAGTCTAAATAAAGGCAACAGTAGTATACCCTGTTCGAAATTCATAAATCGATTGAGAAAAAAACAAATTCGGGTTACAAACTAAAACTGAGGGAAACACATCAAATATAAGACGAGAACTACGACACAACAGAAACACAACATTAAAATGTAACACACACAAAAACGAACTATAATATAACAATGGCCATTTTCCTGACTTGGTACAGGACATTTTAAGAAACAAATGGTGGGTTGAACCTGGTTTTGTGGCTAGCCAAACCTCCCGCCTTTATGGCAATGTTAAATATAACATTAAAATGACAACATTACATGACAGGACTACAATACAAATAAATGGGAGAACATATAGGACAGAGAAACATACGAATAATAGCTAACAAAAGGTACCAGGTTTAAAATTTAATACGCAAGACGCGCGTTTCGTCCACACAAGACTAACCAGTGACGCTCAGATCAAAAAAGTACGAAAGCCAAAACAAGTACAAAGTTGAAGAGCATTGAGGACCAAACGTTCCAAAAAGTTGTGCCAAATACGGCTAAGGTTATATGTCTGGGATAAGAAAATCCTTAGTATTTAGAATAATTCATACTTTTGCAAACAGTAAATTTATAAAAATGACTATATAATAGATATACATGATAAAACCGAAGTGGTGACTAACTACATAATAAAAACGGATACATAAAACAACATTAACCAGCACATAAAAATTCACAGCCGAGTTAGCCAAAGAGATCAACGCAAAAAAAGTGACGTCACATTTGAATTTCTGAAATTTCCCCAAAATAGGATAGAATTAGGATAGAATTCAAGATTAGGTTTATAATACTCATATAACATTTATTAATAACAATGAAAATTACAATACTAATTAATATAAAATGTGGTAGTAATTAGATAATTAATATGACAAAATCCGATGAGAATAACAAATATAACATAAAAACTAAATACATGAATTTTGGATAGGAAAGTACCGTGACACGTCTTATAGCAATGCGAATTCACTAAAACAGTCACAATCGGAAATAAGTCACGTTTGGTAATTAAAAGATCAGACGACGTAATGTCAAACCACAATCTAACACGTGGTAAAAATGTCCTTAGTTAGTTTGGACAAAGACACATCGTATGAATCGACCAATTCGTGATGGTGTCCGTAAAATTTACGGAGTGTCATTTTTAATCTGTCCTCATAACTTTGTTGGAGCAGTTTCTGCGTCAGGAGCACACTCCTGTATAAAAAATGTTGATTTTGGTGGCGAAAACTAAATCAATATGGAAAATGTTGTTTGTGATCTGTTAAATACGTCTTTATATTCCTGAAGTATAAACAAAAGAGTCAGCCAGCAAACGAAGAAAAAAACAACATAAAAGACATCTACATTGCAACATTCTATCTGTAGTCTGCAATAATTCAACCTTTTAAGCGTCCCATTTCTTTTAAAGAGGTTCAGAATGAGTTAAACAGAAAGTGTCAAACCATTAACACTATATGTTCCAAATAACAAAAACATAAAGATATAACTTATACAATGAATGGTATTACACTATTTCTGGCAGAATAACAAATTTATTTGTAACGCCATAAATATTAATCAAATAATATGACTGAAATAAGATAAAACATTGGAAATATTATATTTCTTTTATAAAGGTACCTGGAAACAGAAACTGTACTTAAAAGGTGAAGCTTATAGTTTGAACTAGATATTATAAAGCAAAGTGGAGTTTAAAAAAAGAGAAGAGAAAAATAAAAAGAAATAAATGTAAAATATTGGAATTGATGTAGAAGTTAACCCTTTTCTTGCATTTCTTTAAAAATAATCTTTTTTCATTGTCACGAAAGGTAACTTTACGTCCGAAATTGTCGCTGAAGTGAAGAAATTAGGAAGACAACAGAATGCAGTTGTTACAGAAGTGCAGCATTTGAAACGTTATAAAGAATCGGTAATTTCTACAAAAGAAGAAAAAGGTGAAGTCATTCATTTAATAATAAAGTAATGTGTAATTTCGACATTAAATCGTATAATCATTTCACACGACGTTTAGAAGCACAGTTTAAAACAGGAGCTGTGGATACCTATCTTACAATCAAAATTCATCAGTCGTAGAGAAACCGACTTAATTTCTCTTTCGTTTTTTTGTTCGTCATGGTTTTAAACCATGACAAAGAAAAAAACGAAAGAGAAAAAAAAAAACCACAGCACAAAAAAATATTCTATAAACACTACACAAAACTAATAACTTGGAAACATGAAACCCACCAAACACTGCGGATGATCTCAAGAGTATAATAGTTTTTTTATTGGCAGAATTTAGCTATAACAAATTCTCTGTTAATGATTTGTTTTGCGTAGGAACAAGATAAATGATGTTTATAACAGGTCAGACAACTAGAATTAATGGTGGAATTATACATTTGCATAATTATTTTCTGGAAAATATAAACATTACAAATAGCAAATAGACAAATCGAATGAATGAACCACATATCATTTAGTTATTTGAATAAGTGAAATATAAAACATATAATGTGATTAAACATCTCCTTTCCTTCAATTTAATAAAATTTTACTTTCGAACTTTAAAATGAACATTTTCTTTACACATGTAAATTAATTTTAAAAAAATATATGCATGTCTTTCTTTTTTTTTAAATTCATTTTCAGACGATTTATACAAAACTCTGCAAGTGATTTTGTTTAATAATATTGCTTTCTTCACATTCTAAAATTTAAAGAATACAGAATGATTTCTAAGCATGTCCCATATCGTGTTTCCATCTGTAGTTATTAAAGTGTTCACTTTTGTTTAGCCCAGAGATGTTCTGATTTCGTTCTAAGATTCAAAGATTGCACCAGAATATTCAAGTAAATACCTTAATTGTTTACCATTTATTTTATTTAAAAAGTAGTGTGTGTCCCTCTTCGTAACAAATGTTGCCAATATCTGTTTGATAAACTTTAAAAAGAAAAATTGTATTATGTTTAACAAATCCCAAACTACCACCTCAAACCATAAAAAATTTAATCTTAAATAATACCTTTTCAAAAAACTATAGCTTTTGTCTTTAATCTATTTCTATCTTGCTTCTTTGAATGCTGCTAATGTAGCTTCCTTATTGAAAACATGTTTATCATCTATGCCTCATCACACACACGCACATACACACACACACACACACACACACACATACACACACATGCGAGTAAAAATAATTATCAAGTATTTTTTCGCCATTATGAAGACGACATCAGATCATTGTCCATGCTTACAGAAGCCTGTACCACCTACATGTATTTTTTGGTAGATTTTTTCAACCTTTTTTAACCCGGGCAGATTCTAAATTATAAAATCTTGTTTTTTTTTTTTAAACCAGAACTCGAAGTCATGATTTTTACAAATTCAAAATGATTTACTAACACTTATTGTATGCTATTATGTTTTGGATGATAGAAATTGAATAAAAATATCGCTTACAATTAGTAATTAAGACCATGATTAAGTTCAACTGTTCAGTTGTTTTCGTCACAGTTTCGTTCTCTTTCCTTTGTTGTGTTTTTTATTTTAAATTAATTTCAAGAATTGATTATTTTTTTAATATAGATTTAAGAGGTGTAACGAGTTTGACACGCGAATCGGTGAACACTGTTATACCTCAACAAAAATACACAGTTTTGGAAGCGTTCAACTTTCGAAAGATTAAACTGCACCTGTGGTTGTACATTTATTTATCTATTTCCCTGATCAGAATAAGCGCATTTTTTTTTATATATGTTGTTCTATATATATAATAGCTAGATATAGATGTGTGGAATAAACATTGTCAATGTCTAATCTATGGCAAATCACTTATGAAGATCTTTCATCCCATTACACACTTTCAATGGTATTATATATAAAGTGCATAACCTTTTTATTTTTTTTTTTTTTTAATTTTTTTTTTGTAAAATTTGTAGCTTTGATTGATGAGGGTTGTGTTTTTGTATTTTTCAAAGATAATTTCACAGCAGAAGCTAAAGATGAATTGAAAACTTTGGAATTACAGTTGATTGGCTCTCGTGATGATATTCAACTCTTGAAAAATTTTCAAGCATCAATGACATCAAAAATTGATTTGGCTGTCAATAGAATATCTGCAAATGAACAAAAAGGTGAGGTAACTAAAATTACAAAAACACGAAAGTAAGATAAATTATTTATTAAACAAGATTTTATCTTGTTTCAAATATAAACGAATCATACCTTACGTATTCGTGCGTTCTCAAATTTTAAAGAGAACGTACTGTCAACATTTACATAACCATTTACGAGGCGGATTTTGGCGATCTAAGTAGTTCATCTACAGAGAACACTAACTTTTAGAAACTTTACGTTAGGTAAACCACCAGACGCAGTAACGGCGCTACATGTCCAACAGAAGCATCAATCACACATAACAAATATTACAACTACAGATCTAGTTCCTGGCATACCAGAATATAAAAATAAGAATATGTGGTCCGATTATCAATATTACAGCTTTCCACTAGACACCAATTGACTTGGAAGTTAAAACTGTTGCAGGTGCACAGAGCCTCAACATCTACCTATTTGACAAGGAGAATAAGTGAATATTTGGTGTCACCGTCATTCAGTGTATGCTGCATGAACCGGCCGGTAATACTAGTTATCTAGAACTAGGCTCATTTTGTTTTCTTGTTGTTTTTGGTTTTGGTTTTTTTTTATGGGGGGGGGGGGGGGGATGGTTAGGGGTGTAATCGTACAATCATATTAAAATAAAATCACTATAAGTAATTAATTTAGAAAAAAAACTTGATATAGAAAGGAAATAGGGAATTTGTCAAAGAGACAACAATCTGACCAAAGAGCAGACAAACAGCCCAAGCCATCAACTGGTTTTTAACGCAGCAAGAATATACCGCACCCGGAGGGAGGCTGCTTCAGCTGTACCCTCAACAATAATGAATACTTGTTCAGCGAAATTCCGAATTATACAAATGATCCAAAACTTAAAAATCACACCCAACAATGCCACGGGGCTAAACATGTTTTGTGATATCTCAACCCTCCCAGTATACCTCTATCCAATGTTGAATAAACAAATACACAGCAATACGCACAGTAAAGCTTAGTTTAAAAGAAGTTATAGTCCGATGCTAGAATAGATAACAGAAGAAACTAAGCAAAATGACAATGATCAACCTAATAGTTTAGGTAAATAGAGTTGCTAATTAATGGTACATTTCGGGGTCTTGAACAGATCATAAGCTTCTGTTGTCTCCAATTGATGATTCCTTCATAATTGTTCTATTTGAAAAGGGCAATCACCAAAACGGGGACTATGTTTTCAAGAATTAATCAAAAGTTGTATTTTAATTCTATCAATGTCTTTTTTCAGTGTCTATTATCGACAATAAGCTACAACATTTAGAAGGAGAACAAACTTCGATTCGTTCCGACACAAGCCATGTAAAAAGTCGTCAGAACTCAATATCCTCAGACATCAGTAGAGCTTTCAGTCGTCTTGATACAAACGAGAAACACGGTATGTCAATGCTCTAAGAAATGAATGAAATGAAACAGATTTATCATAGATTATATACACGATGAAATGAGTTCGACTTGTAAATTTTGAAGAATGCTATTCGTCTGTTTTTTTCCCTGTTTTCCTCTAAAAGTAGATGTGGTGTCTTCCGCCATCTTGAATTGCAAATTAGCAGAACACAATCGGTCTAGATATTTAATGAATTGTGCAAATTTTTAAACAAGAATAAATTTTTTTAGATATACTTTTCATCTGAATTAGAGTATTGAGAAGTAGTGGATTCGAAAAATGTCATAATTAAGTCCCAAGTTGATTATCGCTTCCGAATCAACTTCTTATAAAGTCTCTAGTGAAACACATTTTAGATAAAACAACTGTCTATATTACGGTTTGACCATACACCAAGGGCATTATATTAAGATAATTTCATATTTTATCTATTTTATTCATTAAGGTCAACCAGAGGCGGATTTAGGGGTTGGGGACAGGGGCCCGCCCCTTTTGGAGCTACATATATGATAAATGCATATGCTTTATACAGCATCAGTCCAATCGATGGCTAACTTGGGGACCCCCTTTTTTCAAATTCCTGGATCAGCACCTGTCAACTGCGTGGGTACAATCATGTCCGACTACTAAAGAATAAATTTTCAATTGGACATCATTCGATATTCGTTTTATATTGCTCAATATACAGTAGATGTCAGTTAACTTATTTATAGCCAAATCAGCTGTCTATTATATATCAATTAATACGTGTTATTCAAAATGATTCTTTGTACTCTCCAAAGTTTTTATACAAACTATAAAAAGTCTTTTTTTTTAATAATTTAACTTATCTATAACAATTGCCCAAAATAACGAACTTATTTGAATACGCGGTTCCCAACAATGACCTCGTTAAAAATATAATTTTTATACTTTATCATATTGTTGAGATATATATATATATATATAGAATAATACAATGAAAAATTCGTATCGCATGCAGTATCAACACGAGGAACCAATATCAGTCGCTAGCGCCATCTTGTCAGGTTGTTACGGAGGTTTCAACAAAAACTATAATATAATTTACGAAACACCCTAAAACTATCCAAAAAAAAAAAAAGAACTGTAAATTGTTTTGTAATTTTATTTATATTGCAATGGAATACAATTTTGGTTGGTCTTGTGTGGACGAGACGCACGTCTGGCGTATTGAATTTTAAGCCTAGTACCTTCTGCTAGCTATTATTCGTGTGTTTCTTTGTCCTATATGTTCTCCCATTTATTTGTATTGCGGTCCTGTCATGTGATGTTGTCGTTTTGGTGTTGTGTTTGACGTTGCCATAAAAGCGGGAGGTTTGGCATGCCACAAAACCAGGTTCAACCCACCATTTTTTTTTTAAAATGTCCTGTACCAAGTCAGGAAAATGGCCATTGTTATATCTATAGTTCGTTTCTGTGTGTGTTACATTTTAATGTTGTGTTTTTGTTGTGTCGTTGTTCTCCTCTTATATTTGATGCGTTTCCCTCAGTTTTAGTTTGTAACCCGGATTTGTTTTTATCTCTATCGATTTATGAGTTTCGAACAGCGGTATACTACTGTTGCCTTTATTTGTCAAATCTTAAATCATAAAGGTTTGAAATACGCATTTCATGAACTTGTTTCTGCATAAAATCTACTCGCAATCACATAGACTTGGTCAGTGCTTGAAGAGTAACTCATTTGTTTAATCTTTTATGAAAAAAAAATCGCATTGCCTATACCAACCTCGAATGAATCAGCAATATTTGCGCTAGGTTATTATTATACTTTTTAAAGTATTTTATTTTTGTACTGATTTATTGTATGATCTTTTAACCGGACACATATTAATTATGGGCTTGTCCCAAGTCAGGAACCTCGTCAGTGGTTGTTTTGTGTCATATTTAATGTTTTTAATGTTTTGGAAATTGGCGAATTTGGTGTTGAGAGTAAATCTTTGATAGTTTCTATTCAATTTATTCATAACTTTTTTTTTTATCGAAACTGAAATACAAACATATTCTATATATATATATATATATATATATATACATACAATATATGAACATTGTCGGAAAATACAGATCTTATTTGTACGAGCTTTATATAAACAGGACGAAAAGCAAGGCTTGCCGAGCTTTCCTCCTGTTTCGTATCGAGTAATAATAAATAATTCTGATTGCAAGGTAAATTTATTTTTTTATTGTGACGACTGATTTATGAACTCTAGATAATACACAAACATGGATAAAACAAATCGCCAAATATACCACATAGATCTAGAACAGCATACCACATCAACAACAAACAGATATACATGTACAAACAGGTGC
This sequence comes from Mytilus californianus, assembly GCF_021869535.1. NCBI lineage: Eukaryota > Metazoa > Mollusca > Bivalvia > Mytilida > Mytilidae > Mytilus > Mytilus californianus. The sequence continues at coordinate 25,524,898 of NW_026262734.1, read as the reverse complement.
AGACGGTAAACATGTGATAAACATGTATGAATAAAGGTAATTGAAAAGGCTTACAGCTCATACAAGATAAACTTTATAATTTTTTTTCAGTTGGTTTTACGGCTTGTGTTGGTGAGGATGGTGGATCAACAAGATCAGCAGGTCAACCAATACCATTTGAATTTAAACGGACGAGCTATAATGTTGATTTGTCAAGTGTTACAAGCAATGGAAAGTTCACAATAACAACAAATGGTTTATATCTTGTATCGGCATCGTTAATAAGTTTTACAAACAATGCATTCTTTTCAATAAATGATGGCTCGTATAAAATGGCATATGGATTCACTGCTGAACATGATGGAAAGAACACATATGATCACAGTGGTACAGTAGCAGTAGTGCGATACTTTGTTAACGGTGACATCATAACCGTAGTCCCATGGAAAACCATGTACATTGATGCTTGGTCCTGTCTGACTGCTGTCAAAATAAAATAGAGACAAATTAAGAAAATACATTTAGAAGAAATGTTCATTTATTTTGGTAACATCCTTTTGACGTTGCTCGTTATTTATACATCCCACCATTGTGTTATTGTCCTGTGGTCTTTTTTTTATTCTTGTCTTCTTTTTTTTTTTTTTTGCTTATGTGCTTTGTCTATATGTCTTTTTGTTTTTCTTTGTTGACATAGTTGTTTGTTTTTGTAGTGATTAATATTGTAACACAATGTTGACTGTTGTTCCCCAATTTTTGACATTTTTACCTATTATATCTGTTCCAATAAAATGGAATTTTATGAGACTGTCATACAAGTGAGAGGTTTAGCTAGCTATAAAACCAGGCTTAATCCACCATTTTCTATATAAGGAAATGCCTGTACCAAGCCAGGAACATGACAGTTGTTTTCCATTCGTTTGGTGTGTTTGGGTTTTGATTTTGCCATTTGAGTTCGATATTTTTGTTATTTTACTTTTTATCAACATTTTTGAATCTGCTTTTATATGGGCTTTAAATATTCGATTTTTTGGATGCTTTTGTGGTGATACTTCAAAACAAACTTACTGCAAGAAGCTTTTATGATAGTCCTGCAAATTGGCATGAAATGGATTTGATATTTGAAACAGTTTTCACGCTTTTTCTTTTTTATTCATCTTACAGTTTCTACTGCCAACAATGTTCCAGATACTGCATATAACAGCAAAATTAACTAAGGTTAACTAGCCAAATGTTTCGTATCTTGTTTTTATTTATATTATCTGTATATAGTCAAGTAGCCAAGGTTTTCAGAAACACAAATAACAAGTCTAAAGTTTAGGATTCGTTTTATTATATATGCAACCAACAATCAATCAATCGGTTTATTATGATACGAACTTTGAGCGATGTATTATTGTTGACCATGCAAGATTCTTTTCGGCGTACCGGTCATCAGCTGATAGTGCGATTTTTTAAATATTTCTACGCAGGTCTTAAAGGATTTCAAATCGAAAATAAATGCAATAAATGTGAGTTTTTCTGTCTTTCAAAGCAAAAGCAATGTATACAATTAATTGCAGGATAAAGACAATAACTGTTTAGTGTCTTTAGTTATCATCTGTATTTGTACTCTGCTCGAAACAGGAGTAATAGCATTACACCTGTTTCTTAGCCTCGTACAAATATAGCTGATATTTAAAGACAGTAAACAGTTATTGTCTATATATTAAAAACGTGGATTTCATTATGAATATTTAAGAATGTCCCTTATATTGAATAAAAATGTTTATAATAATATTATGTTTTAAGTTGTTTATCTATCAATATGACAAAAACTCAAAAATTATTCAGTTAAAACATAATTTGATGTAATAACATTAGTTGACCATTTGATTTTCAGTCGAATGGGGGATAGGGGATGGTGGATTGGGATTTTTGCTGATGAATATTCAAAATCCTTTTTTCGTTTGTTGTTATGCTATTTAGCCTGTTTTATCGTGACTTATATAGAACATTAGAACGAGTATATTAAGGTACTATAGCCATTTATTTTTGGACAAACCATTTTCATCACTTTGCTACAAAAACAAAATCAATAACATTCAGGAACATTTTTTAAACTCCATGTTGAATCGCATGCTTATTCATTTTCACATGTTGCAATGGAATCATACGATTTTTCTCACTTCTGCTATGAAACAAATGTATTTTCTTCTTTAAAACAAAAAACAAAAAAATAATTAAAACAATTTAAACCCACCCCCCTTCCCCAAAAAAAAATAATAAAAAAACTTTTAAAATGGTCTGCACCTAACTGAGACATTTGTAATTCAATACTATGTGATGTTGTTTACTGGTGTAAACAATATTATATTCATGTACAAGTTATAAAAACCGATGTATAGATGAGACCAAATTAAATGTGAAACTAGTGTTCATGACATGAAGCTAATTGCAATTAGGTTTACAGTACACGACGTTTGGTATGAACACAGCCTTACATGCGAAGGTCAAAACAATATTATTTCTTCATAGGATGGAATCAAACAAACTCATCAAAACATGCTAACACCTAAATGAAGAATATGGTGACAAAGTAAAACGTTAACTGAGTATTAAGCCCTAAATAAACATCAGAATATAAATGAATCAGTACAAGTCAAAATATCTGCCTTCATGTGAAATTCAATCAAAGAAATACGTTTACAGAACAAAGAGATTTCCCTCCACATACATAAGTGTGATTTAGATTGCCAATAGAAATAGATAAAGTGACCTCAACTAGCCATCAATACAATTTAAACCGATTGTTCTCATTCCACATTAAATTTATAATTCATAAGTTACTGTTGGTGTCCTATCATAGGTTTCATCATACTGATTCAAAAAATATACGGTTTTTATGTACTTTTGTCAGAAATATTTGAGATAATTTGCTAGTACCGGTTTAGAAAATATCACTTCTGGTCTCGTATAATAGCTTTATTCACACTGATTCCAAAAATGTATGGTTTCCATATACTTTCGCTTGAAATAAGGAAAACAAATTGCAACTTCCTTTGGAAAAAAATCCCTTCCGGTACCATCAGATAATTATGACCCTATCAATGATAATTTATGTCAAAACCGAAGTGCCGACTCCTGGGCTGGTTGTTCCCTCGGGAAGAAACACTCAACCAGCAGTGTCATCGACCTAGTGTTTGTAAATAAACTCATCAAAGATACAAGGATCGAAATTTTGTACGCCAGTTCGTCTGAAAAAGACCTATCAGTGACGGACAGACAAGTTACGACGTTGAAGAGCATTGACGACCAAAAATTCCTAAATTATGCGTACAAATTACATTATATAATTGTTCTTTGAGATGACGATTTTGCGGTATTTCATCTTATGGTTAAATCATTCAAAATACCTAAGGTGTTCTTAAGAGTGGCATCAATAACAATCTACATTAAATACACATTTTCATATAAAGATGTCATAACAGTAGTTACTTGAGAAATAAATAAAGGACACTGGCCTTTTATACAATACATAGATTATATGTAATTAACATATGTCTTTAAGGTATAATTCTTACCGTTTGAAACACAACTCGTGTTTCCAATCGTTCAGCTTAAACTAAATGCATATAACTAAACCCAGAACATGTATTTATATGCACCCAGAACATGTAGTGTAATTAATCGATTGCAAGCTCGAATGATCACTGACTTGTTATCGATTAGACTACAATCTCGAAATAAAGCCAAAACAAAAGTTAAATATCAGCGAGAAATAAATCATTTAATGTTTGAGTACCTCAGTACTGACATGATTTCAAATGGTAAACTTGAGGACTCAGTCATAGTTTGATTGACCTTTATGAAAAATTTGTATCACATATGACCAACGATATGTTAGCTCGGATGATCAATGACTTATTGTAGATAAAATTAATTCTCGAAATCAAGTCATTTAATTACAAGTTATATATCCTTTGATGCTCTATTTTAGGCAACAGCAGTTGAATGAATGAATGAAAATTGTATTGCAGAAGCAAACATAATGCTTTAGCAAATAACATATCAGAGAACAAAAAAATAAATCATGACAAGCACAGAAATACAACTATTATGCAATTATGATTGTTGATCTTAGCTCCCATGCCGCATTTAGAAATTGACACAATTATTCGGTTGAATTCTTTGAGCTAGCTTGCAAAAGAAATACAAGCTTTCTAATATTTGGCTATGAACATTAATATTTAGATAAAAACTGTAGCCTCAAAGCTCTTAAAGCAGGACATACTAATACAAAATGATACTCATTCTCTATACAATTCACATAACAACATGTACAAATACGATTTTTACTTGAAATATTGTCAAAACGACCAACTTTTATATTCAGTTTGAATGTTCCACTACATAGTTTAGTGAGTCAATTAATATCAAAACTATATTTTAAGTAGTCCTCTAAACAAAAATGATTTTTGAATGTTCTATATAACCACATGTTAAAATCTCATTATTCGATTAAAGAGATACAAATCAAGGTGACAAAGACAAACTCAGGGAATCGTATGAAATTAAAGGAAAAAAGCGGGATCAGGGAGCTTGTGGCGAAATAATAGGTTGAACAATCATACATTTTGTGAACCTCGATTGTCCGTTTACGCAATGTAGATATGACGCCATTGTAGGTATAACATCGAGGTTATCTATGCAAATGTTGTAGAACATTAATATACCTGTTATCTGAGATTTCATAAAATATGCATTGCGTTGAGAAAATCATTAAAAACCAAATCAGATCAAAAGTTGAAATCAGAGACCAAGAAAAGGAAGCTTAAGAAATGTCATAAAGTAAACCTTGCAAACTTTTAATCAATTCCAAATCTGTTGTTTGGTATAAGTATCCCTGTTGTTCGAGATTGTATGATGATACCGAGGGGCAATAAATGTCACACTTTGAAGCAGAACCGATTATTGTATGCCAAAATGAAAAACAAATCACCACCCTTCCCCACCTCAATTCCACTCCACACATTTAACGTTGGACAAGCAAAATAACAAACCAAAAGCCAAACAATACACCCCTGATCAGTAGCAGCAGCAGCAATGTACAACCCTTAAACAGCAGCAACAGCAAAACTGTATTGAACACGACTGGAGCAGCAAACACTCATTTCGAAATCATTTCACGTTATAGAGAGCACAGCTCTCAAGACATTTGCTAAAATGGCACTTACAATCACTCTCTCCAAAACAACGCAAATATAATTTCCTCCTTAAGAAAGTGTGTTCAAGAAAAGACAAACCAGGTAATGTGAATGTCTCCCTTTGTTAACATTCAAGTGCCAGACCATGATTAATTTCTTTTGTTCGCGGTCTACGAATATAGTTCCCCAGTTTTCTTCCAGATTTTTTGTGCTACTGTTTGTTTCGAGAGTCAACTATCCATTGACTAGTGGTACTATTAGTTGTATATGACAACTTTATGACAGACATTCTACATCGGATAACACGTGGTTATACAGGGCTAACACCATAATACATATATAATTCGTCTCAAATTTATCCAAACAATGTTAGATCTTCAAATATGCGTTGGCAAATATTTGTTCTTCACTCGGAGGGATTCGAACCCTTACTTCTGTCACATCGTGGCAACACCGCCTGTACCGTGTCCAGCGCCCTAGACCACTCGACCACCTAGGCTACATAAAAATATAGCTTTCTGTGGTCGATTTAATGCCTTTCCACATCGGCTATATCTAGGGTTGTAGCACAGTACATGATGTATAGTGGCAAGTAGATGATGTACCTTTCAGATCAGCTATATATATAACGGCAAATACTGTTTCGATTCCTAACATCACTGAAGAGACAATAATTGTTGAAATCCGGATATGGTGTACTTATTTTTGCACCTTTTGTTTGCGGTATACCATCTTTTCCGCAAGTTTATTGTTTCCTGTTTGGTATTAAATTAATAGTTAAGATCCATCTTGTTACATCTGGTGATCCGTTTATTTGGCAATCGCCAATGGCAGTCAGCAGGGTTTAAGAACAGTCGTTGTTCGACCTGCTAGTCAAATTCGTTTTGTTAAAATATACTTTTTCACTTTTTTGGTCTTATGGAAAATGTTGTTTGTGCTGTATTTAGACCCCTCTACAAAGAAATTTGTTTTGCATGCACACGTATAAAAATTGCGGTTTTTATCCAACGCAATCATAGGTTTGAACGTTGTTTTCAATTTAGACTTGTATATATAGATATATATATATAGATATATATATATAGATATATATATATATAAATGAATAAAACATGTAGAAAGATTTATTATTGAACGTAAAAGTAGGGGGGAAAATGCCCTTTTGATGTTTTCCGGTCCCCCAAGAGATAAAGTAGAGGTGGATTTTGGTGGGATATTCATATTGTATTAAAATGATAATCGTTTATCAGCAGGTGAATTTGATTAACGCCTGAATATGTGCCATGTGTATTATTTAATTTTACATTTTCGAATAAACGCATCGTAAACAATGATAACTATGATTGCGATCTTATGCCAATAAGGCTTTTCTTTCGAAGCTTAAACGTTACGTAACCGGACTTTTTTACACGAAATCGTAATTGGAAACCATATGTAAATCTAGTGATGTATAGACATTACCTATTCATATATATAAACATCCGACAGTTTCCTTAAGGAACGAGTTTTCCTTAAAATATCACTTGGACATTTCATGAATGCTTTTCTGGAGAAAATGACAGTGACAATCCTGATTTCGTGTTTACTTATTCTCAAACGTCATTTCTTCAAAAGTTTCCAATAAAAATGTTAAATGAAGTGTTTCATGGGGAACTGTTGGAATGTTTACCAGGACCTTTTTCAGGCTTTTGGAATGGTTACTGGTAAAAGCATCTGAAGTAAAACAAATTATAAGGCTGGTATCTTTGGTGAGTTTTTTTTTAAAGCCACTGGATCGATGCCGCTGCCCGAAACCATCATCAGCCCCGTTGTCAGCACTTCTGTGTTGGCGTGAATTATCATTGATATTTGTATATGTGTAAATTAACTGTTTTTTGGATCTGAATGCTCTTCAACTTCGTACTTTATTTGACCTTCAATCGTTGTTTATTCGAGTGTCACTATTATGAGTCTTTTGAAGACTAAATGGGACTTTGACGTAAATAGTTATAAGCCAAGTATCTTTATTAAGTTTATTTCCTTATTTTTTTTCCCTTGGAAACTTTTTAAAAAATGATTTCCTTGGAAAACTAGCAGAATACAATATTGTTCGTTGTAATTTTTTCTGCTTCATTTTGTCAAAGTTTCTTTTTTAAACTTCTGAAGAAAGTGATACCTAGGGAAACTAACAGTGTTATAGCTATTGGTTGAACTGTTAACTGTTTCAAATGTCACTCCCTTCAGGTTTTCCTAAAAAAAAAAGTGTTTTGGGGAAACTGACACGAAACATAAGTGTTGGTTGGATCTACTTGGAAGTTCTCCTTTGAAACTGTAAATGAAGTGTTTATTGACGAAACTGTTGAAATAATAACTGTTTCATATATAATTTCTTCCAAACTTTTTCTAAATGAAATGTGTCTTTGGGAGAATATATAAGAGTTTGCTGGAAATTCTTTTTCAAACGTCAATTCCTCAAAATAATCCTTTCATTGGAAACTTCATCATTAAGGCATTCTTAGTTAACTGACAGGATACAATGATGTTTGTTGAAATGATAAACTTATAAACGTCTTTGTATTATCTTTGGTTACTCTCAGGATACATGAGTGCTTGATGAAAAAGATTACTGTGCTATATATAGATTTTTCTAGGGGAAACTGACAGGGTGATACAATAGTGTTTATTGAAATAAATGTTTACTGTTTCAAACGCCTTTCCCTCAAAAGATTTCCTTGGAAATGTCTAAAAGAAGTGTTATCTGGTAAAACTGACAGTTTCAATAGTGGTTGTTCAAATGTTCACTAGTTTAAAAATGTCATTAAACTATAAGTTTTGCCAAGAATAAATAAGTGTATCCTTGGAAAATAAACAGGATACATTAATGATAGTTCAAAATTTTACTGATTCAAATGCCATTCCTCAAAAGTGACTAAGATAAATTTTAAATGCAGTTTTTCCAGGGGAAATTGGAAGGATGCATATGTTGTTGCGCTGTTGACATTGTCATTTCCTCAAAGGATACTTATGCGAAACTTTTACAGCAGTTTCATCACATAATGTTCTTTTGCGCCTCCTTTCTTTTTCTTCTTCTGCATATTTCTGAGGGATATTTACTTCTGGATGACATTAACTCAGTCATCTCCGCACACTATGGTAAATATTTGGGGCATCCATTTTGTATCCTAAACTCCTTATTAAAATTGATTTACTCTTACACATAATCTTAACCATGTAATGCTATTTTGCATCACTTATTTTGATTTTGTATCCGAATAGTTTTTTGGGTTTCCTATGCGAATGCATGGACTTTGCAATGGCCTTCTTTCGAGGTACCCATTTTGTATATCGACCCCTTATTACAATTTATTTTTCTTTTCATAATCTAAAACATATTATGCTATTGCGCACCTCCAATTTTGTTTTCTGGCCCGAATCAGCTGAGGGGTTTCCCCTACCCAAGTACGAACTTTGCAAGGGGCTGGTGTTATCATTTTATGAGCTTTGCTAACTGTATATCTAGTTTTGTGTTGTTTTTGTACGTATAATTTATCAACTCTTTTTTGTAAATGTTTTCACTTGTTTTTTAATTTGAATATATTTTTATCATTATAGGCAAAATCAGACTTAAGACTGCCTGTCGATACTTTTATTTTGGCATTGCACAAGTCATGACTCTTTGACTGTGCATGACGTTAAAACACTAAATCCCTGGGATGTGTTTTAGTTGATTTTAGTCTCTGGTGCATTTTTTTTTTTTTTTATTAATTGTTTTTGGTTTTTAATTAGTTTTCAGTAACTGCGAGTACTCTCAAATCGTACTTTCGTGTTAATTTGACCTGTTGATACAATTTGTAATGCATTTTTGTTATCTAATGTTTACGATAAATTTTCACTTCTGTTCTCGTACTATGAACAACAAAATTATTTATTTTGTAAAAAGTTTTTTTTTTCGTATTTTACGTACTCCACGTATACCTTGCAACAAAATTGTTTTTATTTACCTGTGAACGTTATTTTATTTGGCGGCATTTTGTCCAAGGCTATGGTTGTCTTTCTGATATTGTTTTACATCTAACCCCCTTGTTTTATTAATTTTGTATGTACATTCTGTTATAGATCAAATGTATTCGTTCAGTGTATGTTCATTTGTTTTTGTTAATATGTCTTTTGATTGAGTTAAGCCATTTCAATTGATATTTTATAGTGTGTCTTTTTATGTTGTGATGTTACACTATTGTTTCAGGTTAGGGTGAAGGTTGGCGCCTGTTTAAACGTTTAAACCCGCTCCATTTGTTTGCACCTGTCCTAAATCAGGAACCTGATGTTCAGTGGTTTTCATTTGTAGATGTGGTTCATATGTGTTTCTCGTTTCTCGTTTTTTTTTATAGAGATTAGACCGTTGGTTTTCCTGTTTGAATGGTTTTACACTAGTCATTTTGGGGCCCTTTATAGCTTGCTGTTCGGTGTGAGCCAAGGCTCCGTGTTTAAGGCAGTACTTAATGGTTTACTTTTACAAATTGTGACTTGGATGGAGAGTTGTCTCATTGGCACTCATACCACATCTTCTTATATCTATTTAGAGACACAAATAAAGGTTTTTTTTTTCAGAAACACATATCAGTTACAAACATCATTTGCTGTAACGTTTCCTAAGGAGCCTACTACTTAAAGAGTTTATCGGGGAACACTATTTATAATGTTTGTTGAGACAGTTACTGTTTCAAAGATCACTAACAGGATGCAACAGAGTTTTTGAAATGTTTACCGTTTAACATTTGTCTGAAAGAGTAAGCACTCAAAACTGATGAATGCAATACTGGAAACAACTGTATGATGCAACCATTGTTATTTTCACTGTTCATTGTCATACTAATGCATGATTTCAATCAATTTTAGAAAAGTTATTTTAACTTAACCTTTTACTACTCGCTCTTTTGACGTCATTTGATAACTATACAATATTCGACCGTACAAGATAAAATACTGAAGTACTGGAGTTGGATTGTTTTACTAGAGTGCCCCGTATTTGTTCATATTAGTTGCACCTCAATAAATATATGCATGTAAATTACAAGCCAGTGTCAAGTTTATAAAGAGTGAATACTTGCTTCAATATGCTTTGGTTATCATCGATCGAACTGTTTCTTGTATTTAATTATTAATGTTCTAACTTGCTAATTTATTGTTACCTTGATATACACTCAGAAGATTAACTGTTAAATTTCCTGTACTTTCAGCATTTACAGGGAAGAAATGATTAAACAGGACGTTTAAGTTTCACTACAGATATAGTATGATGTCATTTAATGACTTTGCAGTATTCACCCATATAAGCATATATCCTGTATAACTGCTACGTAGCGATTTACGTAGCATGTTTCTTTGTGTTTTAACTTAAGTTAGAGGTTCAAGATATGTTTTTGTACATTTTAATTTTAATAACACAGAAGGACAAAATTGAATTATAATGCAATATTTGTGTAACAACTTTTTTCGTTGGCTAAAATCTACCGTCAAATCCGAAATTGACAAGCCTTGGGCCACCATTTTGAATTGCTTAATATATTCACAAATGTTTCGATTAACACAATATAACCGAAAATAAAACATAAGATATTTCAAAACTGCCCTTTTTAATCAATGAAATTTTATCAAAATCTGAATCGTACTAGTAACGAAATATCATTCGTTTTTGGGCGTTTTCATTTGTATGATGTCATTTTACGTCATGTTTTTCCATGCGATTTATGCGCCAAAATCATTCATAAAGTTTCACAAATTTTTTGTATCTTAAATTTAGCATTTTTGCAAGATCCGATGTACTATTTCTTTTCGTGATACATTACAATAGAAATAAAAGTACTGTAGTTAAAGAGTTGCTGCCGTCAATTTGGATTGATGTGTTTATTCTGCCATGTAAATAAAGCTTATAGATCATTCGTTTTTTGTATACGATGTCACATGCACTTGTACAGTAGTATTTCAAGAAGACTATGAAGGGAGCTTAAATAATTTTATCAACAATTTAGGCAAAATGTAAATCTACACTTAAATGGATTTGCAATGCGTGTGGTGCATGCGTAGAAGGAGACGCCTACCCTAGGTCTGCCAGTGCACATTGGCTCGCTCCTATTGGAGTTTGTTTATTACATTGATTTGTCTTCTTAGTCAAATTATGAGATTTTAACATCAGTAAACTACTGCTACTTATTCCAACTCAGTGATAAACCTAAAATATTTGTTCATGTGCATGAAAATGGTTTATTTTTTTCTCTCCAAAATATGCCACGCACTTACAGCATTTCATGTGTTTAAATGTCAACATGTGTCATACATTACTATGTTTGAATGTCATATCATTAATCTCAACTATTCAATTTTATAGGGCGGAATGTTTTTTTATTCTATTTATGTAGCATAAAAATTGACTTTTAAATCAGGTGTGAGGTATTTTTAGAAAATGATTATTATAGTAAATTCCTTTACAAAGATTAAATATTTCCTAAAGGTGGAAAGGTGAACTTTTTTTATCATTGATCTTGTCTGCCATATATCAATGCTTCAAAATAAATGCTTCAGCATATGTAAAGTTTTATCAAATATATATGTAGCACTATATACCGCGATGATACCCCGAACCGTGATGGTCTCGCTGAAGTACGAAAAATTGACGCTATACAAGTTAATTTTTAAAAATCCAATTCTCATAATAATTTTACATCTGTATATTTTACACTAGCTATCAATCGTCATACATATCATCGCATATTAGCGAAAGGACCTTTATACTCAATTATCAAACTTTTTCTAGGAACATGCAATGAAATGAATGCATGTTATACACACGCATACTCACATGTGTTTATTCTGCAATGTAACTCAAGCTCAAACACCAATAATTTTCTGTATATAGTGTTACCTGCACTTGAACAGTAGTGTTTTAAGAAGACTATTCTCAATTTTATCATTAAGGGAGCTCGAATAATTTTATCAACTATTTAGACAGTATGTAAATCGACACTTAAATGGATTTGCAGTGCGGGTGATGCATGCATAGCTGGAGACGCTTACCATTTGCCTACCAATGCACATTGGCTCGCTCCTATTTTATTTCATGGATCGTTCCTATTTGATTTCATGGCTCGCTCCTATTTGATTTCATGGCTCGCTCCTATCTGATTTCATGGATGCCATCAGTTTTTTTTTTGTTACATTGATTTGTCATCTTAATCAAATTATGAGATTTAAACATCGGTAAACTATTGTTGCTTTATTTTAACTCAGTGATTAACCATATATTTGTTCATGTGAATGAAAAGGATATTGTGCTTAAATGTCAACATTTGTCATATATTTCTATGCTTGAATGTCATATCATTAATCTCACTTATTCGATTTTATAGAGCGGAATGTTTTTATAGTATTTATGTAACATCGAATTTGACCTTTCAAACAAGTGTGTTTTATTTTTAGAAAATGATTATTGAATTATGTCACTTAGTACAACTTTTAGATTTAAACGTTTTCAATAAAAAAAAATTCACGTGTCAAAAAATGAGATTATGAAAAATAAATTAATTTAGTTTTGTTATGTTTGTTACAAATATGAAATATTTCTTAAAAATGGAAGGAGTGAACTTCTTTTTTCGCTATGATTCTGCCATATACCAATGCTTTAAAATAAATGCTTCAGCATATGCAAAGTGTTATTAGATATTTGTGTAGCACTATGTACCGCGATGGAATTCGAACCGTGATGGTCTCGCTGAAGTAAGATTGTTTGAATCTAAACTAAATAATGTTCAAAACATCCAATGCTCATAATAATTGTTCATCTGTAGATTTTAAACTTACCATCAAGCGTCATGTAGACCATTGCATGCATAGCAGGATACGCTTACCATTTGCCTGTAATGCACATTGGCTAGCTCCTATCGGAGTTTATGGATACCCTCAGTTTGTGTTCGTTACATTGATTTGTCTTCTTAATCGATCTATAATATTTTAACATCAGTAAACTACTGTTGCTTTATTTTAACACAGTGATAAACAATATAGTGTTCATGTGAATGAAAAGGATTTAAATCGTTTTGTGTTCATATATCAACATTTGTCATATGTTTCTATGTTTGAATGCCATGTCATTAATCTCTCAACTTTATAGAGCGGAATGTTTTTATTGTATTTATGTAACATCGAAATGGACCTTTGAAACAAGTGTGCGCTATTTTTTAGAAAATGATTATTGAATTATGTCACTTAGTACAACGTTTAAATTTTAACGTTTTGAATAAAAAACCTTGACGTGTCAAAATATGAGATTACGAAAAATATATTAAATAATTTTTTTTAAAAAGAAGAAGTATTTCTTAAAGATGGATGGATGAATTTTTTTTTAATTTTTCATTGTTCTTGTTCGCTTTTATTTTGCCATATATCAATGCTTTAAAGTCATTTTTTTTTAGCATATGCAATGTTTTATGTGGTAAATAGTACCATGAACCGCGATGGTACTTCCAGCCGTGACAGTCGTGCGCATTGAAGTACGATTGTTTGACGCTGGAGAGCATTTTTATCATGCTAAAGTGCGATAGAGGCATTATGACGCTATCTTGTGGATAACTACGCCGTAGTGTATTATTGGTAAAGCTAGAGAGAGATAAATATACCATATTTTCAATGTTTTTCATGTTCAAATCTTCATGTAGAAGTCAATGTGTTTGTTAGGTGCAGCTTTTATGTTTATATTAGTTAATCATCGATAGTATTATCGGTTCAATTTGAAATAGTCACGCTAAATATTCATTGCATTCCCAGTCATTATTGTATCGCTTTCATTCACCTGGACAAAAATAATCCAACGTTTATAAAATCGTTCAGTAATTGACACCTTTTTAGCACATACTTACGACTTCTCGTCTAATCAAATTGCTTGAATTTTGCCTTCTAAGTTTCATAGTACATACTTTTTTCCGTGCACTCAGAATCTATGCATAGATGAACATAAGGGAAAATTTCATTGTTTCGTAATCAAGATTTGACACTAGCTATTTTGAAATAAAATGCTGTGTTACAGTACCAAATTAAAAAAAATTGTAATTAGTTTTCACATTAATTTCTATATATCATGCAATTACAATTTTCCATTTTAAAAACGTTTTTGACATTTAAACCATCATTTAACTAGAATAAAAACAAACTTGAGCCCAGATACCTTCATTAGAGAACAACGCTATCTTATAATTGTGGAAATTAATCATCCATGCAATTACTTTGTACAATAAAATGTATGTACTATGAAACCTTGTAAAGTGAAATTAATGCAGCTTCATAATGATTTAATTAACTTTATTAATGAGCTTTATCCCTTTCATCATGATTTGAAAATCCGTGATAATGTCTGAATTTGTCAGCAGAAGTCAGGATAAGGTATAGTTTTTACATAAAATGACTGCCACTTTATTTTATCTTAAAACAAAGTAGCCATTTATGCTTGAAATTGCAGAATTTAACATAGAAAGCAATGGGGCTATGAATAAGTGGTTTTATTCCTATTACTGAAACGCATGTTAAATTAAAATTTTAGAAATCATAGCCATTACAATGATAATTGGTCACATTTTTTGTCAGTTATCATATTTCTTTAATTGTTTATGTAATATTATGTAGGTTTCAAATTACAGCCCCCAAAACTGCTACAATAGGGTATCTTGACCTTTTTTTTTTTTGTCATTTAGCATGCATACAGTTAAGACGTACCCTGAAGTTCAAACTTTTGCATCATTTAAGACTGAAATCAATGAAACATGTACATTATGACTGGATATAGCTTTTGGTCAAATGATCGAGTGAGTTTTTACGTTTTATTGGCTTTCTTAGTGTAACATTTCTTTTTAAGGAAATTGGTAAATACTTATAGAGGAATTCCAAAATCTGACCTGAAAGGAAATGTTCAACTAGTTTTGCAAGTTGCCTAGCTGGGAGATACATAAATTGCTCTTGATCGTCCATGTTTTATATAAAAGTATGGTCTTTACCAAAACACACTCCATTTCCAAGAAAAAAGGGGACAAAATTATCAATTATATTTTATGTTTGGACCTCTATATTCATATTCAATAAATAATCTATGATAAAATAGGACATATAGGTGAGAACATTGTTATATGAGTAGATACCAACAAATAATAACTGGTAATAATTAAAACAATCTCATATAGGTCACTATTATTATCATTTTGCAGGTTTTCCTTGTAAAACGTATATGTTACTACCAGTCCAATTTGAGCTCGAATTCAGTGATATAGTGTTTCGATAAAAGCTTTATGTATTTTTCTATGCTAGATATAGATCATAGAAGGAATGTAAGTAAAGCAGATGTCAACATGACAAGTTTGGTTATGTTATAGGTATAATAGAACCACTTATTCAGAACCGGTCAGAAAGAACATACAAGAAAGTAGTAAATATTTTACACAAAATAGTTCCTACGCATAGCTGTTACTTTTTCAATAAGTCAAATATTTGGGTAATTTTTATATCAAATAAAAGCTTGAGGACTTGGGATCACTGTATAACCCTTGTTGAAAGTTTCTGTTGAATAATAAGAAAAATGTATGAAATTATAATAGGGTGGGCACATTTGTTCAGATCAGAAGTACCCTTTTTTGTACCACCAAACTTCTGGGAACCGGTATAGTATTGACATGAAATGACTGCCACTTATTTCAATTTAAAACAAGGTAGCCATTATTGCTTAAAATTGCAGAATTTAACATAGAAAGCAATGGGATATGCATTTGTGGTTTTATTCCATAAGTGCACTCCTCATCTGTTCAAAATCTAAATTTCAGGAGACATTTAAAAACCTTTAAGAAAGTTAAGTCATGCTACAATTCACCAAACGTTGGTTAGGAACATGCAAATGAAATGACAACATGTTATGCGCACACATACTTACATGTGTTTATTCTGTAATGTATCTAAAGCTCAAACATCTTTCGTTTTCTGTATATTGTGTCACTTGCACTTGTACGGTAGTTTTTAAGAAGACTATTAAGGGGGCTCGAATAATGGTCTCAACAATTTACGCAAAATCATATCGACTCTTAAATGGATTTGCAGTGCGGTTGATGCATACGTAGCAGGAGACGCTCACCATATGCCTGTCAATGCATTTTGGATTGCTTTTATTGGAGTTCAAGGGATTTCCTCCGTTTTTGTTTGTTACATTGATTTGTGCTCTTAATCGATTTATGATATTCTAATATCAGTAAACTACTACTGCTCTATTTTAGCTACTTGATAAACCATAAAATATTTGTTCATGTGAATGAAAATAATTTCATTGTTTTGTCTCAAAATATATCCCAAACTTATAGAACTTGAAGTGTTTAAATGTAAATAGTTTCTATATTTAAATGGCATACTATTAATCTCAACTATTCAATTTAATAGGACGGAATGTTTTAATTGTACTTTTGTAACATCGGCATTAACCTTTGAAACACGTGTGAGTTATTTTTAGAAAATTATAATTGAGTTATAGCACCTAGGAATAAGAGCTCCGTACATGATTTTTACTGCAACTGGAAAGCATATTAAATGATTGGCATTATTATACGGTTAACAGTTTTCAATGTTGTAATTTGTTTACTTTTGTTAGTCTTTTCGTCGTTTTTAATTTTTTGCCATTGCAGTCAGTTTGTGTTCGACTTATGAGTTTGAATATCCATTTGGTATATTTCACCTCTCATATTGATTAAAACATAAATCAAATTTTCATGATAGTTGCACATCAGTAGATTTTAAACTTCCCGTCAAGCGTCTAATAGACAATTGCACATCAGCGAAAGGGCCATTACACTAGACTCGGACCATCGCACTTCAGCGTGACCATCGCACTGCAGCGTGCCCATTGCACCTCCGAGTATTAAATAAAGTTTATTAAATGTTTACTGCATTCTCACCTAATAATATGTCTAACAAATAAGGAGTAGGTTCGATAAGGCACTTAAATGGCCCCTATTTCTTGCCAAAATTTCAAATTGGGATTTATTGACCAACATCACAATGAATCATGGCTACTACAAAGACAAGATAGGAAATATGCCTTTTTGTTGAAATTTAACGTACTTGCGTTCTATACATGACGTCATAAATAGCACTCATTTTGATTTTCTACGAAAATTCTATGAAAACGGGTAAATTTTCATTGATTTTTTGGACAGGCAACGTAGAGCGTATGCGTCGACAAACAAGATATTTTAATAGAATATTTGTTATGACATTTTACATATCTGACTTTAATATTTAGTTTGTCGACGCCTGCGCTCTAGTTTCTAGGCCTTAATTTGGCTGAAATTTTGAAGATTTTGTCAAATTTTGCAAAAATCGTTATTTGTGACCTATTTTGGATGTAAAAGTCAATGGTGTTGAATAAAACTTTGACAAAAGAAGTTCTGTTTAACTTTTTCACATGTCTTTTCATCAACTTAAAACATCTTTTATCTTGAAACATTGAGCTTGATAATCGGGTCCAAATATGGCCCTAACCGAACTTACTCCTTCAAAATGTCAAAATTTTAAGGTACATGAATAACCCCAAAAACACATTTCATCTCGAAGCTATATGCATATATTAGCTGACAAACATAATTTTGGCAATACTAATTCATTATTATTATGATTTCCCTGATTAAAAGATTGGTGCTCACAAGGAAACTATTGAACCAAAGGTTCTTTAACAGAGGCCATCATTATTGGTTTGACCTTTATGAAACACCTTATTCATAGATAACAATCCCTTTGTCTTTTTTCTTTATCATAACATCACTGTATGAGATTAATAACCGAATTCTTATTTGTAATGAGCAACGAGACGTGTATGCTGAAACATTGAACATGCCTTTAATTGCATATAATAGCTCACTGGTTGTCGGAAGTAAGGAAATACAGAAACATGCACGTATTATCTTTAAAATAGGCAAATTGGGCCTTCTATTAAAATTTCATACAACTTTTTGTTATTCAAAATTAAACATTCAACGAGGGATCAACAGTGATCACCAGTCCTTAAGCTTTTATTACATACCAAATTACCCAAATATCTAAAATATTTTGAATATTACAGATATGCATAGGAACTAGGTAGGACTATCTCCATGACCTGACCTGAATAAGTGGTTTTATACCTTGCAAGATGACTAAATTCACCTCCGAGTTTGTTTTTTTTTTTTTAATGTTTTGTGCACTTAGTCTTTTTGACAATTGTCTTATTGTTTGTTGTTTGTCGAATCATGGTAAAAGTACTGATGAGTTTATGTTTTGAAATTGTGCGAAATTACACCTTAAATCATTGCAAACGCAATTGTTTGGTATTGATATCCTTGCTCTGTGAATATTGTAGGAGGATACCGAGGGCCAATAAAAGTCACAGTTTGAAGCAAAAGCGACGATATTATGGCAAAAAAAAAAGATTGCTACCCAACCTCTCTTCTCACTTCCACTCCATACTTTAAACTGGACACTTGCTAAATAAAAAAAACCAAAATACCGCCACAAAACCAATAAGCAGCAGCAAAAACATCAAAAAAACAACCTTCAAGCAATAACAATAGCAAAAACCTCAAAAGACTGGAAAGAACACGATTTGCACAGCCAAAACTCATTTCGAAACAAAGTCGCGTTAAAAAGAGCATTGCTTTTAAGAAAACTGCAACAATAGCACTAACAGCCACTCTCTAAAACAACGAAATTATCTCCTTTGGAAATTTTGTTCTAGAAGGACAGACTCGGTCAGGCGAATTTATCTCTGTTTGTTAACAATAATGCTTCAGACCATAATTATTTCTTTCTGTTCGTGTTCTAAAATAAAGTTCCCAAGTATTATTTGGTGTATTTTATCCGGATTTTGCTTGCTTCTGTTTTGAGAGTCATCTATTTAAGTAGTCCAATATGTCATATATATATATATATGATAATAAAATTAAAATTTGATGTGGCGGCATGTAAATTTACATTATCATCCTTTACGACAGACAAAATAGCTTATCTGAAAGGTACACCATCTACTTGCCACTATACATCATGTACTGTGTTACAACCCTAGATAAAGCCGACAAGGAAATGCATTACATCGACCACCGAAAGCTATATTTTAATGTAGCCTAGGTGGTCGAGTGGTCTAGGGCGCTTGACACGGTGCAGGCGGTGTTGACACGATGTCACACAAGCAAGGGTTCGAATACCGCTGAGGGAAGAACAAAAATTTACTAACGCAAATTTGAAGATCTAACATTGTTGGGCTAAATTTGAGACGAGTTATATATATATTATGGTGTTAGCCCTGTATAACCACGTGTTATCCGATGGAGAATGTCTATCATAAAGTTGTCACATTAGACGTGTATAATAAAATTAAGATTTGATGTGGCGGCATGGTAATTTACATTATTATCCTTTACGACAGACAAAATAGCTGATCTGAAAGGTCTTGAGCGCTGGACACAGTGCAGGCGGTGTTGTCTCGATATCCCAATAGAATGAGTTCGCATCCCGGCGAGGGAAGAACAAAAATTTGCTTCCGCTAATTTGCAGATTTAACATTGTTGTGCTGATATTTACAGTAGTTATGAATATAAAATGTGTTTTAAGCCGTGTATCACCTTCACTGATGATCCAATGGATGGATCTGTCGTAGAGTTGTCACTTGTTTAGACTTAATTATTTCTGTGACTGTATCTTACGATACTTTACGATAGATATTTTGCTTATCTGCAATCAATTCCATCTTTATGCCTAATATATCATGTACTGTGTTACAACTCTAAATTCTACTGACGAGGAATAGTAACACTCGGCCACCGAAAGCTGAATTATTTTGTTCAGTCTAGGTGGCCGAGTGGTCTAGAGCGATGGACACAGTGCAGGCGGTGTTGTCTCGATATCCCAATAGCATGAGTTTGAATCCCGTGAGGGAAGAACAAAAATTTGCTTCCGCAAATTTGCAGATTTAACATTGTTGTGCTGATATTTAGAGTAGTTATGAATATATATATAGCAAGTCTAAAAGGGTACAACATTACAAAAAAATTAGTAAAATCATGAACAAATCTTAAATCTTTCGGAAAACTAATATCCTTCATGAGTAAGATATCAAATGATTCTTATCTTGACATGTGGTAGTCAAACTGAAATAATAATATTGAACGTTATACAAATTATCACGAATTCATACGCTGGTAAATTTTTTCAATATTGATGTTTGGGAGGAGGAATAAATTCCTTAAAACTGTGAGAGTCCTGTACTGAAGCCTGAGTTACAGGAAAAAAGTGATGGTAGGACTCATTTTATGTTTTTTTCATTAATGACCTCTGGGGAAACTGTCCTTAACTTTCTCAACCAAAAACTTTCACGAGCAAGTCTGTCGGCCCTCGACCAACCCTCGTTGTGGTCTATGATAGTGATGGTAAGGTTTTTGATATCAGATATATATATATATATATATATATATATAGAAATAAGTAAAATCAGGTAAAAAAAAATTATTGAAAGTGAAAGTAGAAAAGAAAGTTTTCGTATAGTGACCAATGAGACCTTGATCAATCACAAATATACGGCGACGTTTCCTATTGGTCCTAAAACTAGAATAGAATTTTAAACCCTTATACATAATGAACACCTAACTATTCACAAAATACATATTATATATTTAACTTAAAACATGTATCAGTTCAAAAGATGTTGCTGAAACCTGATACAATCATGGAGTTACGTTCGAATGAAGATGCACGGACTAACATTTGACAAATATTATTGAATATTTTATTGTTCACATGACGTACGTCACTTTCTAAAACGCTATATATTCTAAAGTGCCTAAGAACTTGTTTACACAAAACAAGGAAATTAGATTGTGCTATCCATTTCATTTTTTTATCAGAAAGTAAGATTAAGACAACTTATTATATGAAATACGACAATGATTCACCGTCCAATTTTTTTCTCTCGATTGATCATGTCCTTTGATAAAAGAATTACGCTAACAATATAGGTTATATACACTTTTTAATATTATAAATAAATTAAATAAAAATCTATTATATTTTATAAAATGATACGAACACGGACTCAAATACAATGTATTCTGCATTCATTGAAAAGGAAATGAATAATGAAAATGCTGGATCGACTAATTATTTCCGGTGTGGTTAATCAAAATCAAAATCGCGTCATAAAGTGAAATTGACGACGGTTCATAAAAATAAAACTGAATGTTATCTGCAAGTAAGTTTTTTGTTCAATCATTATTTTCAAAAAATACTAATATCATTCAAAATGTAAAACGTGAAATGATGTTGTTGTATAGTATTAAAGAAATAAATGCGCTAAGGATCGATGCTGTGTTTTTTTCTTTCTTTTAAAGTCATATGAAACGAGATTCTTGTAATTATAGAATCATCAAAATTATTGAACCAATGCATTCATATATACTCAACTAAGTCCTGTATGCACGTTTTTTACATTTATTACCAATCTAACGATACCTCTTTCAGTGATTGTTGATTGCAAGCCAATTAATTTTCGAGTTTGTTGCTGATGTTTACCGGATCGTGACATTGATATTGATAAACAATCAACACAGAGCAGGAGGAGCACGTGAAAAAAAAGTGAATGATAGAGCCATGATAATTTTTTTCTATATGTTGCATGCGTTCCCATTTGTTAATTAAACTTGTCCTTGACATGCAGTTGTCTAATCATTTGGTGTATTTAATTTGTTCTTTGAGAATCAGTTATTACTATTTTACTTCTAGTGCACATTCTTGATGAAATTGTCAACACAACTGAAGAAAATTAACCCACTAGCTTTTAACAGCTCTTCTTTGAGAAAATTAAGCTTTTCAAAATGTGAGGGGTTTCCTTTCTTGCAATGGTCTATATTTCAGAGAAAATTTGATCCAGAAAATATTTTCAAATACTGTCCAAATATTGAATATCTAGATCTATCTCACAACGCAATACAATTTACAGTGGAAAAGATCAGAAATATGTTTACGCCATTGAAAAAGCTGAGAGAGATATGGCTGCAATTTTTAAATTTAGCAACTATGCCAGGAGACTTCTTTTACCGTTTTCCAGATTTACAAGAAATACACATAGACCATAACATATTATTGCCATGGAAAGACGGTAACTCTATTTTTCATGGGTTAACAAATCTTAAGGAACTGCATTTACAAAACAATAACATTGGGATGATACATCCTACATCTTTACCTGCTAATGTAACTAAAAGTCTCCGTGTATTAGATCTTACAAACAATCAGTTCATTTGTACGTGTGACCTTATGTGGTTTAGAAATTGGATGAAAAATACCCATGTGGAAATAACTGGAAATAAAAAGTACAGATGTGACGATAGTACGAGGCTAATAGATTATAATCCAACTGAGACTGAATGTAAAAATATCATACTTATCAGCACGTCTGTAATTGCAAGTAGTTTTTGTATATTTCTATTCACTACTATTATCGTCTACTGTTGCAGATGGAGTATTCGATTCCAAATTTATAAAATTCGGTCACGAACACGTTATTATCAGCAAATTAATGAAGAAGATTTTAAATATAGTGCTTATGTTATATATTGTTACGAGGACTTCAAATGGATTAAAACGAATCTTATACCTAAAATGGAAGGAGAGATAGGAGTTAAGCTCTGTATTCTTCACAGGGATTTTGAAGTGGGAAAAGTGTTTATTGACAATATTGTTGATAAACATGAATTTAAGTAGAAATGTCGTACCAGTACTTTCAAATAACTTCACTAAAATGAATGGTGTTTATTTCAACTAAATGTAGCTCGTAGTAAGTTATCAAAAGATGGAACTGTGTCTATTTTGGCAGTTATGCTTGAAGAAATTTATTTTAAGAATATGAATGCAGCTTTATACTCTTTGATAAAATTGTCAAGTTATGCAGCCTGGAGTGAAGACGAAAATGCCTTGGAACTTTTCTGGGATAAACTGAAAAGTCATGTACAATAATTATTTTGATAAATAGTCAAACATTGAGCCTTATGAGTATACCTTTACATTGTATATTATTGTTACTTTATGTAGTTTATAAACTCTTTAAACGAAAAATAGATAAAAGAACAGAGTTCCATTGTCCCGTGTTGCACATATTTTATCTTTCCAAGGGCAATAACTGAAAACTTTTTATTTTGTTCTTAAAAGTTTTAATAAATATCTTAGAGAAATGTAGGCTTCAAGTAATATAATTCTTTTAAAAATAGTAGATCGGCACTGATTTGCAAACTTCTATAGAAATAACATTCCTAAGGGACATAATTCCTGAAAAAAAAACAATTGATTAGCGCTGATTTGCTAATGTGTCCGAGACTTTGCTGATATAAACCTTTGATATAAATTTTCAAACTATCTGGCAAGAATTGTACACGTGAGAGCGCTTACAAAACAGGACACTAGACGGAAGGACGAACGACTGGTATTTTTTATAACCCCAGCAAAACGTCGCGCGTGGGGAAATAATCAGTAACCTTTACATTTGTCTTTGTAAAATGAGAAATATATATATATTTATTAGTTCCAAGCCTCTAATCTTACGGTTGATTTAATCTGCAAATATTAAACAGCTGTATAAAGCCAGAATATGTCTATGAAATTGACTTGAAATAAATTCTAACAAGTTATCCAAATGTAAAACAAATTCATTGCAAACATATGTAATTCCCTTTCTATTTGTTTTTATTTATTTTACTGTAGAAATTGTTGATGGGATTGCCTTTTGTTAATTCAAACAGTGACAAAACCATTTTATAAATCAACTAATTGTTTTAATAGTAGGGTGCCCAGTGTTAAATAAAGCCTCTAGTTAACGAGTTTAAGTTAACAGAATAACATACGGCTAAATGTTTTTGCAAATTATAGGAAAATCATTATATTTTACAATTAAGATTGTCGTCGTAACTTCCTGTGGTCACGATTTTCTAAATTTCGTGTTTTTACAGGGTACCCCCAGATACCGTAGTTTACGGGGAATCTTTAACATGAAAAATAAAATTATTGCGGTCTTTGTTGGTGGTTGTAATAGTACTTAGAATACAGTTCATATAACGAAAGTGGAAAATATTTAAGTATGTTTAGTATAAGTATTTCAGCATTTTAATACGACTAAAATTTAACCCAAAATTTACCACATTTTCTTCGAAATCAAAATTATTCATATGATCTTTCAAATTTAACCAAAAAAATAGATGAATATAGATATAAGAAGATATGGTATGAGTGCCAATGAGACAACTCTCCATCCAAGTCACAATTTGTAAAAGTAAGCCATTATAGGTCAAAGTACGGCCTTCAACACGGAGCCTTGGTATAAAGGGTCCCAAAAATGACTAGTGTTAAACCATTCAAACAGGAAAACAAACGGTCAAATCTATATAAAAAACCAGAAAAGAGAAACACTTATGAACCACATCAACAAACGACAACAACAGAACATCAGGTTCCTGACTTAGGACAGGTGCAAACAAATGCAGCGGGTTTGAACGTTGTATCTGGCGCCAACCTTCACCCTAACCTGAGACAGTGGTGTAACAATACAACATAAAAGGACACACTATAAAACATGTTTATATACTTGAATGGATAATTTTTAGCATTTAAAACAAGTGTACATAGACTTTTTTTTCAACAAAACATCTTTATTTTATCAATTCTTCAGAAATGTACAAGATGCTATAGAAATGTTGTCTATTTCGTATTCATTAACCTTAAAAGTAACTCCTCGCGTTTCAAATTCGTCAACCGCACGGCGTAAGTGCAAATGGAAAACCCCTGATGAAAATATAAGTTACCAAACGTAAAAGGAAGATAGTTTTAATCGATTCTGAAAGAAAAAAATATATCCAAATCATTTAACAACTGATATGACAAATGGGGACGCATGCAAAATAAAATAATCAAATCGCTGGAGATCTTGTTTATTTTTTAGTGACTTCCAGTTGTAATCGTTATGTAAAAGAAGAACAGCCGACAGGAGACTATAATGATCCTATTCAGAAAATACTATTGACAGTTGAGTTTTGAAATTTAAAACGTTTACAAACAAATAGAATGTTTCGTTTGCTTTTATTTACTTCTAATATGCATACGTTCTAGCGTTCCTTCCCTTTTTAACAAGTACAAAATGTAACCCTTAATTTCAAGTCACAAAATAATTTCATTACAACTGATCTCAGTAAAACAATTATCAGTCAAACAAAAAAAAACTTTATGAAAATAAGAGATTTATTTAAAGATTCTCTTGAAAAGTCCAAGTTTTGTGACATTCAATGAACGTTTGACAAGATTATAAGTGTATTTAAAACTTTAACATGAGACTGAACCTTAAATGGAACGGTAAGTAGGATTTCTATGTATTGCTTCATGATTTTTGTGGACTTCATCTAACTAGTTTCCATAGTGTGACATTTTACTTCTCGTATGTATTTGTCATAAACTCTTCCTGTGCATTTAAAAACTTCTTAAACTTGGCAAATTCCTACAGTCAACAAAAATTTGTGACATTAAACAGATCTCTGCATTACCATAAACAGTACTATTTCACTGCACCAAACTAGAACTAACCTTTTATTCGCCTACAATTTCTTACATTCAGGGACTACGCAGGCCTCCAAAGTTTCGCCAAAAAAAAATCGAAAGCATTACTCTTTTTTTATCGCCGGTTTAAAAATATGTCCCTTAAGTTATATGTACCCCCTTTTATACAAACGCATTTTGTTATGCCTTTATTCAATGAAACAGCATGCTTATGAAATTTCAATATGTGTAAGAAAAAGTTTCTTTGATCGCCAATAACTGTTAGAAAGCTACTTTTATAGCGAGCAACACAGAACATCGATGCTTAATTACACTGAAACAGGAAGTGGTACCTTTTGACCTCGAAGAAACTACGAAACTATTAGTTTTGTTTTAAAAAGAACTTAAGCACCAGGAAGATTTATTATAATCACTATTTTATTACTTCTTAAAGATTAGAATATAAAATTATTACTTCCATAGAGATAATGACAATAATTTTCTTTAGAAGGGTCATAATGATAATTGATCCGATGATGTAAATAAAAAAAAATTTACACAACAATTAAAATATATCAGTAACATTCACTACAAACCACTTAAAGTCTGAAATGGTCTATATCTGTACTCGACTGTACTGATTTGTACTCGACCAGTCTGAATTGGTCTGAATTTTACTCGATATTACTCGACCCCAATCTTAACCATACTTGACTGTCCTGATTTGTACTTGACCCTTATCTTTGCCATTGAAAAAAGTCTGAACTAGTCTGAAACAGTCTTAAACCATTCTTGACCTGTACTCGACCAATACTTGACCAGTTCTCGACCTATTTTTTCAGTCTGAACCATACTCGACCAAAGGTCTGAACAATACTCGACCAGTCTGAACCATACTTGACCAAATAACCTCTACTT
The DNA here is from genome assembly GCF_021869535.1 of Mytilus californianus. Taxonomy (NCBI): domain Eukaryota; kingdom Metazoa; phylum Mollusca; class Bivalvia; order Mytilida; family Mytilidae; genus Mytilus; species Mytilus californianus. The sequence goes on along the minus strand of NW_026262734.1, from coordinate 25,498,229 downwards.
TTTTTTAATTTTAACTGTTTAAATAACTATCTTTTTAACTGACATGACAACAGCCACAATAAAGTAAAGATATATAAAAACAGATTTTTACATCCTTACATGATTATCAGATTTATCAAATCGACATAGTGAAATTATCTAATGTTAAAGTCTTAGTCTTTTTAAAAAAAAAGATTTTCTTTTACCTGAAAAACATCCCTGTACTGAGGGTAATAAAACCTTAATAAGGTGCTTTTCGTTTGGCATGTGTTTCTATTGTAAACAAAACTTAATTAACCTAAATTCTTGAATAAAAACTACATAGGTTTCATGGTTACATACAATAGTTATATAACTATCTTTTTAAATGAGCTAACAACAGCCAACAAAATCACTGAAATTGTTTAACCTTATATCAGATATATATCTATTCTTATTATAATTTGGGATATACATATATTTAGACGAATTAAGTACGACTGAACCAGTGACAACTCTACAACAGATCTATCCATCGGATCACCAGCAGTGATGGTGATACATGGCTGTGTACATTCTTTATATACAAATCGTCTAAACATCAGCCCAACAATGTTAGATCTGTAAATTTGCTTTCGCAAATTTTTTGTTCTTCCCTTGCCGGGATTCGAACTCATGCTACTGAGATATCGTGACACCAAATCGCCTGCACTGTATCCGACGCGCTAGACCACTCGACCACCTAGGCTTCACAATAATAAAGCTTTCGGTGGCCGGGTGTTACCTTTCCTCGTCAGTTTTAATCTAGCGTCGTAATACAGTACATAATATATAAGGCATGAAGATGGAATTGTTACAGATCAGCTAAAATATCTATTGTAAAGGATCCTACAAATTAATGCAAAATACAGTCACAGAAATAATTATATTTATAAGTACATCTGAACTAGAGACAACTCTACAACAGATTTCTCCATCGGATCACCAGCAGTGATGGTGATACATGGCTGTGTACATTCTGTATATACAACTCGTCTGAACATCAGCCCAACAATGTTAGATCTGTAAATTTGCTTTTGCAAATTTTTTGTTCTTCCCTCGCCGGGATTCGAACTCATGCTACTGAGATATCGTGACACCAAATCGCCTGCACTGTATCCGACGCGCTAGACCACTCGACCACCTAGGCTTTGCAATAATAAAGCTTTATATATATACATATCTAAAAGGGAAAAAAAATAAAGAAATGCTTAAAATTGTTCTTTTGATTAGGGGTACACTATAAAGTAATACCTCCTCCTTGGTGCACACTCAAAAAGATCACACCTGGTCAGATAGTAATAAGTTTAAATAACATCCATTGAGAATTAAACAACATCCTGTAAAACTTAAATCACAAGGCCTATTGAATTAACTAGATAAATGATACACGAGTTTAAGAAAAATTGGATTTTCTTTTTACCTGTAAAACACACCTGTACTGAGGTAATTAAACCTTATTAAAGTGCTTCTTATATGCCATGTCTTTAATTTTGACAAAACTTAATTAATTAACCTAAATTTTTACTGCAATTAAAAGGTTATCAAGGATTGCTATCGAAGTTCTATAATATTAAATTCTTGGTTTTACAAAACAAAGGTGTTATTTAGTTACTTTATATACAATAAATAAAAATGTTCACTGCATTATCAACTAAACTAAACTGACACCATAAATGTATACCAGGCCTAAGTTGGTGTTGAAAATTTTCCAGTAACCATAAAATATATCTGAAACATTCAAAACATTTTGAATACCATTTAAGATATTTGAATAATGGTCGAAAGTTCTAGTATTTTTTATGTACATAATGCAATGTGAACATGATATCATGTAATTAAAAATTCATTTAATCGAAAATAAATTTTTTACATTATATTTTTTTAATCGGACCAGAAATTACTTCCTTTGATCATCTTGTTTTATTTTTTATTTTAAAGGTGATATACATTGTATATATGCATATATATATATAAATAAAACGTCTGAATAATAGTCAACGATTTTTCCCACGAGGGCGCTGGATCGTTACGAGTAACGATACATGTACACAATAAGTAAATTATATAAACGCCTAAAAAGTGTACACAACAACACCAATAACAAAAAAAGGAACTATAAATGTAATTATTTATAAATATTTCGGATAACAGATATCCTTCATCAGTAAATATGATTGTGATGTTGAATGAATCATATATCAGTCTACTTAATTTAAACTATAACAATCTTGAAATTTATACAATAAAAAAGTCAAACCGACCATCAGGTAAGACGCTTGCACAATTCTAAATATGTGTTAAACACGACATAGGTTATATGACTAATTACAGCAGAGAGTTCAAATATATGCTTTAAATAAAAATAATAATGTGCGATATGAACTAGCACAATTCTAAAGCTTTAACGGTGACGACAGTTATGATGTTACAAGAACGATTGCGTCAATAAGAATTCCAAATAAACAGCACTGAACGATCTAAATTTGTAAATATTTCAAATTTGACAACAGTAGAGTAGTTACAACAGAGTCTGCGTATAACGGCCGTTAAAATATGATAATAAATTTTGACTAAGGTTAACTAATTGAACGTGGCTTGGTACTTTTACATCCCTCAAAAAATTAAGCAATTTAAATTGGTATATTGAACAGATTTTAGAGATGAGTAAAGTAAAGAAATAGAAACAGAGACTGTAATAATAAGTAATATAACCCAAATGTGAAGTACTGCATGGAGTCGAACTACATCTTTTCATTTATCCCATTTGGTGCCAAAGTTGTTAATTTTCTTATCCAAAATCTTTCCCGAGTGAGTCTATCCTCCCTAGACCAAGCAGAGTTGTGGTCAATGATTGTAATGGTCAGTCGATTGAGATCTGCCTTAGTGTGGCCAGGGGATCTCAAATGTCGACTGAGAGGGAGGTCTGGCTTGCATTGGTAGTCACTACGATGACCGTTCATTCGTTTGTGAAACGGCTGTTCTGACTCGCCAACATACTGTTTACCACATTTACACTGTAGGAGATACACAACATTTGTAGTCTTGCAATTAACATTGCAAAATATGGTGTAGTCTGTACCAGTGGAGTGACTGTTAAAAGTCTGGGTAACCAGTATTTGTTTGCAAGTCAGACATCGTTTGTTCCCGCAACCCTTGCAAGAGCCCACAGACGAAGAGCCTGCTTGAGAGGATAAATCAGCTCTCACCAGCAAGTCTTTAAGGCTTTTGGGCCTACGGAAAGCCAGTACAGGTGGCTCGGGAAAGATCTTGGATAGTTTAGGATGTTTTTCGATTTCTTTCCAATTTTCGCGGATTAGGTGAGATAAGTTGTCAAATTTTGGATGGTAAGTCAACACAAAAGGCACCCTCCTGTTGACCTTTTTGACTTTATATTGTAAAAGTTCATCTCGGCTGATGTTGTTAGCACGAGAAAAATCAATGTCTTTTCTTTTGTAGCCCCGATGTTTTAGGTGACCGCGAAGTTCTTGTAGTCGTTTTTTTGCAATATCGTTGGTGGAGCAAATCCTTTTTATTCGTATGGCCTGGCTGTAGGGAATGCTCTTGGTGCAATGTTTAGGGTGACAACTCAAAGGAGATAGATATTGATGTTTGTCTGTGGGCTTGCAATACAGATCTGTAAACATGTTTCCATCCCTCACTTGCGTTGTAGTGTCAAGAAATGTGATCTTAGAGTCAGAGATTTCATATGTGAATTTTATTGAGGGATGGGCATCGTTGTCATGTTGAATGAACAAATTTAGTTCTCGTTCAGTATTATCCCACTTCATGTCAATATCATCGATAAATCGGAACCAAGAGAGGGGTAGATAAAGAGAAGAATTGAGAATTCTCTGTTCTAATTTCCCCATAAAAATATTGGCATAAGACGGGGCCATCTTTGTTCCCATTGCTGTTCCATTAACTTGGAGAAAGTGTTCACCATTGAATGTGAAATTATTGCATTGTAATACCAAAGTTAGAAGCTGTATGAGACATTCAGTCGGTGGATGTAAGGTGTTACGAGAGTTCCAGACTTCCCTACAGGCTTCAATACCATCATCATGGGGGATGTTAGTATAGAGGTAGATAACATCAAGCGAGACAAGGATCGTTTCAGGTGGGAGAGGGTTCAAAGATTCCATTTTCTTAAGATAATGTGTTGTGTCTTGTATATAGGATGGTACATTTTCCACATGTGGTCTCAGATGAAAGTCAATAAATTCTGATATTTTCTCTGTAGGGTGGTCATTGGCGGAAACAATTGGTCTACCTGGATTATTGACTTTATGTATTTTGGGCAGAAGATAGAAACGCCCCGGCTTTGATTTTTCAGGTTTTAGATATTCAAATGTGTTTTCATCAATATGTCCCTGTTCACACATGTTTTTTAGGTTTGTGGTGATCTCTTTGCTGAATTGAGGGGTGGGTCGGAGTCTAATTTCTTATAAAATCTCTCATCAGAGAGTTGACGTTCTGCCTCTTGAATGTAGTCACATTTGTCCATGACGACAACAGCGCTACCTTTATCTGCTGGTTTTATTATAATATCGTCTCTGTTTTTAAGTAGCCGCACAGCTTCATTTTCTTCAGACGATAAATTGTTGAATGTTTGGGAAGTGGCAGTGGACAGATGTGTTACGTCGGATTTAATTTTGTCAATAATATGTTCTAAAGTAGCACATTTACTGGGTTTAGGAATCCATGAACTTTTTTTCCTGAATCTGGGAATATCGACATCTTCTTGGTCGTCATCTGAGTCGAGATCACTTGTGTCACTATCAGTGGTACTTTGTGTGGTGTCCTTGGAAAAATATTCCTTGATTCTGAGGGATCTTGCTAAATTGTCTAGGTCATCTTCCAAAAGTATAGAATCTATTTTGCCCGCCGTGGGACAAAAATTAAGACCTTTTGACAGTACCTTAGTCTCGGTCTCCGACAAAGCAACTGAAGATAAATTGACTACAGTGTTTGTAGAGTTCATACAACTTTGTTTTTTCCTCCTGAATCGGCGATTCCGGGATTTTTTCCTGTTATGATGGTACGATTGAGAGTTAAGGTGGTCTGCTCTCTTACAACAGTATCTAAAAGTACGCCGTCTCGTTTAAATTTGTTAATTTGTTTTTTGTGTAATTTCCGGGATTCAATGCGCAAGATGTCATGGAGGCGCTCGTTGATGGTGAGCAATTCAGGACCGGAAAGTTCTTGGCATGATTTGTTGTAAAGATGGTTATAACTAGTTTGTAAATTTAAATGTTTATGAGACGCTTCAGCGTGTAATAGATCCATCAATTTCACGGAACTACTGTGGAGAATATTATTCCATCTATCCATAAATCTGATAGATTGTTCACCGGTGGTAAGGGGTGAAGCTTTCAAAATAAGCCCCATCGGAACAATACCCTGAGACAGATAAGTTTTTAAATTTGATACATGATGTTCGGTTTTAACTATTTTAAGACTCAAAGCTCTAAGCTTTTTTTAGAAAAGACATAGTTTGCCTGGTGGTAAGGCTGTAAGAAAAATCGGATCGCGTGATAAATCACTCGATACAGACTAAGAATAAAAATATATAAAACGTCTGAATAATAGTCAACGATTTTTCCCACGAGGGTGCTGGATCGTTACGAGTAACGATATATACATGTACACAATAAATAAATTATATAAACGCCTAAAAAGTGTACACAACAACACCAATTACAAAAAAAGGAACTATAAATGTAATTATTTATAAAGATTTCGGATAACAGATATCCTTCATCAGTAAATATGATTGTGATGTTGAATGAATCATATATCAGTCTACTTAAATTAAACTATAACAATCTTGAAATTTATACAATAAAAAAGTCAAACCGAACAACGATTGCGTCAATAAGAATTCCAAATAAACAGCACTGAACGATCAAAATTTGTAAATATTTCAAATTTGACAACGGTAGAGTAGTTACAACAGAGTCTGCGTATAACGGCCGTTAAAATATGATAATAAATTTTGACTAAGGTTAACTAGTTGAACGTGGCTTGGTACTTATATATATATGTGTAAGTTTTGATGATGATTATAGTATTTTTATTGTGAAGTTTTGGTTTCAATGCTATATTAAATACATTTTGGATTTCAAATTGTTGTTAAAATTTCTAGCTAAGGGAAATAGCTGTTGTTAAAAATAGTTCCTAAATTGATGAAATACAATAGATAGATGAAGAAAAAGATCTAGGTTGGTTAAGACTTGGTCGTGTATGGTTCAGACTTGGTCGAGTAATGTAGGGAAAAAAGTCACAGGAAAAAAACTCAAGAAAAAGAGTCACAGGAAAAAAAGTCACATTATATTTTATATGAAAATTGTCATATGGTCTGCACATATATATAAATATATGAAAAAGTCACAATATTGGTCAATATATATTTTGTATGATAAAAGGTCATAAGGTCACATACATGTATATATATATAGGAAAGAAATTCCCAATATATATGTTTTGTATGAAAATGGTCATATGGCCTCATATATATATATAGGAAAAAAATTCCCAATATATATTTTGTATGGAAATGGGCATATTTTTATTCAAGTGTTATGCTCTTTAGCTTTGGAAAAGATACAAATCGCAAAGCAGAAGAAACTTGTACAAGCTGGTGTACTGATACATGTTTAGCTGTAATTAATTTTGTTTCATATCTCTTTTGAAGGAGATGTGAGGTAGACAGCTCAACATTTTACTTTAATTTGAGTCAAAGTTAATAAATTCTATAATATGGCTTGACCATAAGTTATTTTGATTTTTTTCTATATAGCTGTGTTTTTACCAATAATATGAGAATCCTTCAGTTTAGTGTTAAACAAACAAATCATCCCCATTAATAATAGTTTAGTAATAACAACAATTATTAAGGACTGTTGAGATTAATTAGTGGCTTCTTGTGGCACATTTCCCTTTTTTGTAGACCTTTCACTCCCTGTATTGGTAGGAAGCATAACTGATGAAATACAACTTGGGCTCATTATTAAAGAAAAGGAAACAATAAGCTTTTCCTGTTTGTTTAAGAGTCAGTTTTGAAAAAAGAACATATTGTATTACACTTTTATTTGATAATATTTAATTAATTACTTATTTTTTATTCATTTATGAAAAAAATGAGAAAAAATATCAATTTTGACTTTAACTCGTAAATCAAATCATGAAATCTGTTGATAAAATTGTGCTATAATGTGACCTTTTCCTTTCTCTAATTCTTTGTCGATTTATCTTTTTTCTGACCTGTTGATCATTTTTATTTCTCTAATTTTTTCACTTTTTTCACATTTCCCAACCGATTGTGACAAAATTGTTCTCCTCACTAGTGAAATAACTGTTCTCGGCATATGATTGGTCGAAATTTAATTATGACGTCAATTTTTCTTGGTTTCTCCTCAATTTCCTATCGTGGCGTCATGAAAAAAGGCGACCATGCCTGATGACGTCACATATAAAGAACACAATTTCTGCAAATCTTTGAAAAGGAAGGATAAAAATCATTAGAGAAACAAATTACACCACTATAACGCGTGTATTACGATATTTCTCCACTCTCAACAGTAAAATTTTAATTGTTTAAAAAGCTCGGCAAGCCTCGCGCTTTAAATATTAAAATTTAACTGTCTCGAGTGGAAAAATATCGTAACACACTTGTTGCAGTGGTGGAATCTATATTTAATCAACGTGTGGTTCGTTTGATCTCAGTTCTTCATAGGTCAAATCTCGATTATGACGTCAAATTTTCTTGCTTTCCTCTGAATTTCCTATTGTGACGTCATGAAAAAAGGCGAAAATTTAACTGTCTCGAGTGGATAAATATCGTATCACACTTGATGCAGTTTTAAAATCTATATATATACATCATAATTTTATTTGTTAATATTTATTTATTCATTTATTCATTCATTTATAAAACAATAAATAAAAAAAAAATAGTAATTTTTACTTTAATTCCTAAAAAAATCATGAAATTTATTGATGAAATTGTGCTATAATGTGACCTTTTCCCATATACGTTTAAAAATCTACCACTTAAAATAATTGATCTGATACAACTTTATTATGACTTTTTACTATGGATTCAAAAACTCCATTTTTATTGTTTATTTCATACATGTACATAGTGACTTTCCATGTGCAATCCAACATACTTCTTATAAATAATTTTACTCAATCGTATATTGTGACTTTTTTCCTGTGACTTTTTTTCTTGTCACTTTTTTTCCTGTGACTTGTTTTCCTAGGGATTTTGTGATTTTTTTCCTGTGACCTTTTTTCCTGTGACTTTTTTCCGTTTACCGGTTCAGACTAGTACTGGTCGAGTAAAGGTCGAGTACAAGTTCAAACTGTTAAGTATGGTTCAGACTACAGTCGAGTAATACCAGGTAAATTTCAGACCAATTCAGACTGGTCGGGTAAAAATCAGTACAGTCGAGTACAGATATAGGCCATAAGGTATCAATTGCGTCAGAATACGGAGTTCATTTGCGTCCAAGATACATTGTACCTGTATGCATATTTATAAATATACAATATATGTACATTGTGGGAAAATATAAAAATTATTTGTACGATCTTTAGAAACTCTTGATTCGCAGCGAGTACAAATAAATTTTATATTTTTTAAAAAAATGTACATATATTGTGTTTATCCTGTAATTGACACCCGACACTTAAAAATGAGGTTTAGAGATCGACATAGTTTAAACGCGGACCGCGAAGGGGGAACCGAAAATGAACTGTTTTGCAAAAAGAAATATTCAAATTACCGTTTGCTCAATATGGAAGCGGAGTAGACGAGACTATATTTGTACAAGTACAAATAAAGCAAAACATTATTTGTGTACCTGTTATTTGTACAAAAGTTGGCTGATTGCAGGATAAAATTATCTATGTGAACTGATAGATCTCCGTCTTCAGCAAATTGTGGTACCTTAAATACATTACTTTATAGAATAAATTAGACTACTTTTGCATACAGAAGAGAGGTGATTAATAAGGTGGTGTTGTACAACAAGAGACTATACTGCAAGAGTATATACAGACGAGCAATGCATTAATTTTCACTTCTTCGTACTATGAACATCAAAATTATTTATTTTGTAAAAATATTTCCTTTCTCCATTTGAACTGTTATCGCATACCTAATAACAAAATTATTTTCATTTACCTGTGTTTAAAGTAATTGCAAATGGCTGTTATTTTTGTTCAAGCATATTGTTTTTCTTAAATTGTTTAACATTTCACAGCGGTATAACATGTTACTTTAATTATTCTTCCCTTAGTTTATTTATTTTGTATTTACATTGTAGCATAGATCAAATGTATTTGTTCAGTGTATCTTCACTGGTGTCAATATGTCTTTTGATTTAGTTAAGCCATTTCAATTGATATTTTATAGTGTGTCTTTCTATGTTGTGATGTTACACTATTGTTTCAGATAAGGGTGATGGTTTGGTACCATTAAAACGTTTAAATCCGCTTCAATTGTTTGCACCTGTCCTAAGTCAGGAATCTGATGTTCAGTAGTTGTCGTTTGTTGATGTGGTTCATAGGTGTTTCTCGTTTCTCGTTTTTATATAGATTAGACTGTTGGTTTTCCCGTTTGAATGGTTTTACACTAGTAACTTTTGGGGCCCTTTATAGCTTGCTGTTCGGTGTGAGCCAAGACCGTACTTTGACCTATAATGGTTTACTTTTATATAATTTTTACTTGGATGGAAAGTTGTCTCATTGGCACTCATACCACATCTTCTTATATCTAATTACTGCTTTGTTTTGATACCTGTCATATCTAAATGAGATAATTCACAGAAGTAAAAGCATCCAATAGTTCGAATGGTCTGTAAAAGAGAGGCACCATAAATGATATAAAATAATATTTTATTCAATAATGGCGAAATCGTATACTTAACTTCTGGCGCAAATGAAACTATGTATTTAAAAACTATGGCGCAAACGTATCTTTGGCGCAAATTAGTTGTGGTGCAAAGGAACGCATTTTTGGCGCAAAAAGATGTCTCCTAAATGAATGACAAGACTCGGCTTGTACGTACCTTAACGAGAATCCTGCTGAAATGTGCGCCACTATTGTTAACATAATTATACTCATGTGAAGTGTGTTTATCAAGTAATATTATAAAAACACACAATTAAAGTCGGAGAAAGCTCTATCTGGTAAAGTTGACAATAACTAAGAACAAAATATAATTTATTTTAGAGCAGTTTTGAAACTGAAACATATTTAACAATTCCAGTGCCATTTCCACAAAGGAGTTCTTTTGCCAAATTTTGATGTGGAGTGGCACCATTAAGAATTGAAACAGGGAGATTTGAAAAATTATACTTTTAGAGGAGCGAGTCTGTGATAACTCAATTTGTAAAAATATTTTAGAAGATGATGCTCATGTTATTTTATCGTGTCCATTATATGACGATTTTAGAAAAAAAATAGTTGTGAAGCAAAACATTTCAATAGGGATGTTATGTCTTTGGTGATAAACAGAAATTAGTGTTTTATTCACAGATATTAATATAATTCGTAACTGTGCCAAAGCCTGTTCTCTTATTTTAAATAGACGTAGAAATGTTTTATACTGTGGATATTGTACTTATAAATATGTTTTATAATAGACGAATTTTCTATAATGGTTTAATGTTATAGTCTCTTATTATTCTGTACAGAATGGCTCTATATTTTACACTTAATGTAATGTTGTATTATACATTATTGAGAGATCAGACTAAAATAAAATATTGAATTGAATTGAATTATGATTTAACAAAATTATGAGAATAGGGATTGTCAGTCAAATGTTCAATTAACAACTGACATAAAAGAGAGGCGAAAGATACCAAAGAGATATCCAAACTCACAAGTCAAAAATAAACTGACAACGCCATGGCTAAAAAAGAAAAAGACAAACAGACAAACAACAGTACATAAAACACAACATAGAAAACTGGGGGTGATCGCGGGTTCCGGAAGGGTAAGCAGATCCTGCTCCACAAGTTATATGTTTAAGAACGAAATGGAAATGATAGAAACGCACTTTTTCGCTTAGATTTCTACGTAGTTCATCTAACATAATTGAAGTAATCTAAAAATACATATGTAAATTAATGTTTTAAAACTTCACAAATCCACCGTTGTGTTCAAATGTTTATTTCTGAATATATTGAACCAAAAATATAGGATATTTAACATCGCAAAAGATAAAGATCGGTAAACTTTGGCACCAAGACCCGAAAATCATTAAGCAGTCAAAGTTTTCGATCAACAATCACCGAAGGAAATATCTGAAGATTAATATGTTATTGATTTTTTTAATGACACAGAGGACTTAGTTCAGTATATATACATGCATTGACTAGATTTATTAAAATCAGTTTCACACTAGAAACTCTTAATACAAATATTTACCACAAAAGGGACGATTTTTCGTTTCGTATTGCTTCCAATCTTACGAATTTTATATATCCCAACTCGTTCGCTATGCCCGTGTCAGTAGTGATGTTCTAGATTCCAATGAATGCAATCTATGTATCACTGGTAGAGTGTTAAGTTAGGGATTTCTTTACCACAAATTACTTGAAACATTTAATTAATTATTTCATGTTACAAAGATTGGTTTAAAAGTTTATAAATGGAATATCACATCCTATATTTTATGGTGATGTTATTAAAACAGCCAACCATAAAAGAGACGATCCGTGTAAACTTGTCGATCCTTTAAATAAACTTTTTCGTAAAATTTATTAATTTACCACTGTAATAAGATCTTTGAATATTGTTTTTATCGGTACAAAGATTGATTTTTATGTCAATAGATTAAAACATAATTTAATAGTATAGCTATGCACATTTACGGTCATTCTGTCGATACTTATATTATTTCCTTTGCACAAGATCATGCTTTTCTCTAACTGTTCACGACTTCTTTACATTAAATCCGTTGGATGTGTATTGATTGTCTTGGAATCATGATTTTTTATTGGTTTTCATTGGCTTTGAACTAGCTATCAGTAACTGTAAGTATACTCTAAGATCGGTACTTTGTTTCTTAAGTCTTTTTGTTAGTTGTTGGGTTTTTGGTGTGGTTTGTGTCTATCTGATTAGTCAATATAAAAATAAGAAAAATGTGGTATGATTACTCTCCACCAGAGACCAAATGACGTAGAAGTTAGCAACTATAGGTCACTATACGACCTTCAACAATGAACAAACCCATACCGCATAGCAAGTTATAAGAGAACTCAAAATGACAAATGTGAAACAATTTAAACGGGAAAACTAATTTAAACGATGTATGTAGAATTAAACCTATAAACGAAAAATAGATATGATATACAGAAACAAACGACAACAACTGAATTACAACCTCCCGACTTGGGACAGGCACATACAGAATATGGTTGGGTTTAACATTTTTACGTATGTCCAAGCCTTTTTCAACTGACTTGTATAGTTGTTCTTATATTGTGCTGTTACACCACTGTCCCAGGATTAAGGGGGAGGGACTCGCAAACATTTTTAACATCGCACACATTCTGCATGTGTCAGTCTCATCTGTAATATTTAATGGTTGTCGTTTGTTGCTGTATGTCTTAATTGCTTTTCGTTTATTGTTTTGATATAAATTATGCCATTGGTTTTCTCTTTCGTTATACATTTGCCATGACGGGGCCTTTTATATGAAATGAAAATAACAATTTATTATAATCGAGGATATATTCTCATTCATCAGTAACGATCAAACCCAAACATCTTGAATACCAGTGATATATAAGATCTAAACACGTGAAGAGCTATAAGACCACAAGGGACCTAAAATAGTCAAATTCATCTAAGGTCAACTTTGACCCAGGGAGTTGGGAACATTTAGTTTCTTAATGTTTGTTTTAATTTGTAAACGGAAAATTTCAAATTGAGTTGTAAGCGCTCTCATGTGTACGCTTTTTGCAAGATTTTTATCAAATATATATCAAAGGTTTATATCAGCAATGTCTGGAACAAGTTCGAGGACCAGCGCTAATCAATTGGGTTTTTTTTTCAGGAGTTGTGACCCACAGAAATCTTAATTCTATAGAAAATTGTATAGTAAGGGCTCCCACATGTACAATTCTTGCTAGATAATTATGAAATGTATATCAAAGGTTTATATCAGCAATGTCTCGGCCAAGTTTGCAAATCAGTGCCGATCAACTATTTTTAAAAGCGTTATGTCCTTGGAAATATCAATTAAATGGAAATTTGCATGGTAAGCGCTCTAAAGCCTACATTTCTCGATTAAGACATTTATTAAAAGCTTTAAGAACAAACAAAAAAAACTTTTACAGATAAATTATGTGCAAGGGAGAACATTTGAACTCTGTTCTTATATTTATTTTACGTTAATAAATTACCGGCGGGAATGAATATACAATGTGTGGGTAAATCATAAGGCTCAATGTTTGATTAATTATCAAAATAATTATTGTACATGACTTTTTATCTGATCCCAAAAAAGTTCCAAGGCATTTTCGTCTTCACTCCATGCAGCATAACTTGACAATTTTATCAAAGAGTATAAAGCTGCATTCATATTTCTAAAATGAATTTCTTCAAGCATAATTGGCAAAATTGACACAGTACCATCTTTTGATAACTTGCTACGAGCTACATTTAGTTGAAATAAACACCATTCATTTTTAGTGAAGTTAATTGAAAGTACTGGTACGACAGTTTTACTTAAATTCATGTTATCAACAATATTGTCAATAAACACTTTTCCTACTTCAAAATCCCTGTGAGGAATACAAAGCTTAACTCCTATCGCTTCTTCCATTTTAGGTATGAGATTAGTTTTGACCCATTTGATGTCCTCGTAACAATATATAACGTAAGCACTATATTTGAAATCTTCGTCATTAATTTGCTGATAATAACGTGCTCGTGACCGCATTTTATAAATTTGGAATCGAATACGCCATCTGCAACAGTAGACGAGAATAGTAGTGAATAAAAATAAACAAAAACTACTTCCAATGACAGCCGTGCTGATTAGTATGATGTTTCTACATTCAATCTCAGTTGGGTTATAATCTATGAGTCTCGTTCTATCATCACATCTATACTTTTCATTTCCAATTATATCCACGCGGGTATTTTTCATCCAATTTCGAAACCACATAAGATCACAAGTACAAATGAACTGATTGTTTGTAAGATTTAATACACGGAGACTTTTAGTTACATTAGCAGGTAAAGATGTAGGTTTTATCATCCCAATTTTATTGTTTTGTAAATGCAGTTCTGTAAGATGTGTTAACCCATGAAAAATAGAGTTACCGTCTTTCCATGGCAATAATATGTTATGGTCTATGTGTATTTCTTGTAAATCTGGAAAACGGTAAAAGAAGTTGCCTGGCAGAGTTGCCAAATTTAAAAATCGCAGCCGTATCACTCTCAACTTTTTTAATGGCGTGAACATATTTCTGATCTTTTCAAGTGTAAATTCTAATACGTTGTGAGACAGATCTAGATCTTCAATATTTGGACAGTATTTGAAAATATTTGCTGGATCAAATAGTCCATGACTGATAGACCCTCGAAAGAAAAGGAATCCATTACATTTTGAAAACCTTAGATTTATGAGAGAAGAGCTGTTAAACGCAAGCGGGTCAATCTTTTTCATTTGTGTTGACAATTTCCTCAGTTTCAGCTCTTTCAAAGATGTAATATCAGAAAAAGCATTATTTGGTATTCTTGGTACTGATATTCCGTTCAAAAAAAGTCTTTCCAGTTTGTTTAAACATCGAGTATGGTTTTTTAAATGCTTTAAAGTACCCAATTTAGTGTTAGATAGAAGTAATGTCTTTAACTTGTATAACTTGTATTCACAAAAGTTTGGAACAAAATTGAAGTAGTTCCCTATTAAGTTTAAACGTGTCAGATTCGAAAGTCCAGACAATTGTAAATCATCAGTTATAGAATTCCATGAAATGTCCAGCTGCTGCAAGGAAGGAAGATTGGCGAACCATGTACCATCAAAGGGATATAAGTAACTATGACTTAATTCTATCCTGTTAATTTTGCTTCCAATTAATCCGCTGAAAATACCAGACATATTTTTAAGTGGAATCCAGAGCATATGGTTAAGTCCCAGTTCCTGGATGCTTGACTTCGGTAAGTTGTGCAGGCTCACCCTAACATCTATCAGGGTAGTTCCATTGTTTCCAGATATATCCAATCGCACCAAGAATTTCAAATCTTGAAACGCATTTCTTTCAATAACTGTTATCCTATTTTCCTTCAGATTTAAATGAGTTATATTCAGACTTGATATATTTCTAAATGTTATTCTGGATAAAGTGTATAAATAATTATTGATGAACACAATATCCGTAATATATTTAGGAAATTTTGGTATATAAGTCAGTTGCTCTCCTGTACACTCTCCAGTATATCGACTGGTTTGGTTTTCATAGACGCATTCACAGTAGTTTGGACACGATTCAGTATAAACCTTGCCAAGAATCGATATAATAAAAAATATGTTCCGCATCATTTATCAGGTTTATATGCAATCATTCATCTGAAATACAAATATTGAATCATTTTATGTCATTCAATCATAGAATTTTTTTTTATAGATTTATATAGTTTTTCAGCAACTCGTATGCAAATGTATGTCTTGCTAAATAATTAACAATATCTTATAGTAAATATAAATTGATGCAAGCTGAACAAAGTCGAAAGAAACAATTATACCATTTAGACTTTATCGGGTTTGTCAACAGTGACAACAATAGTCATATGAAACTCAAAACTTAAAAAAAAGTTGAATATGTTTTAAAATATAAACTTGAATGGCTAAGTTTTACAAAAAAAAAACAATCGTAGGTGAACTTTCTTTTAAAAGAAAATCCTTTATGTCATTTAATTTAATGTACTGCTATTTAATTGTTGTCCTTCCTGTACTCTAATTCGCCGATATTTTCTCGTTTATCGTGACGTAATGTACGAGACCTCTTGTTGGAATTTCGGCCATTACATAGCGCAAGTGCGAGGGGACAGTGATGGAATAATTAAAACAAACGCGCACGGGAAGGTAAAAAGTAATAACTGATGTTTTTTTAAAACAAATAAAATACACCAAATCATTTAGCAACTGTTAAGGAAAAGTTTAATTAACAAATGGGAGCGCATGGAAAATATATAACCTAAATATCACGACTCTATCAATTCACTTAATTTTCACGTGCTCCACATGCTCTGTGTTAATTGTTTATCAATGTCACGATTCGGTAAACTTCGGCAACAAACCCAAAAGCAATCACTGAATGAAATATTATGTGTCGATAATACGTTAAAGATTCGTAATAATTGTAAACACGTGCATACAGGACTTTGTTTAGTAACTATATAGTATATGCATGCATTGGTTCAAAAGTTTCGATAGCATTATGATTACAGGAAACTAGTTTCATATGACTTTTAAAGAAGAAACGTCGATCCTTAACACATGTAATTCTTTAATATATACTATACAACAACGTCATTCTAGTTGTTACATTTTGAATGATATTAGTTTTCGAAAATGATAATTGAAAAAAAGACTTACTTGCTGATAATATTCAGTTCTATATTTATGAACCGTCGTCAACTTCACTTTATGACGCGATTTCGATTTTAAATTAACCAAACCGGAAATAATAAGACGTCCAGCATTCAGTCAAATATTAATTTCCTTTTTCAATGAATTCCCAATACGTTGTATTTGTGTCCGTGTTCGTATCATTTATGAGAGATAATTTTGTCTTTGACGATAGGAATTGTTATTTATCTGTAACATTAAAAAGTGTATATGTAATTGCTAGCGTATTTTTTTCATTAGAAGACATTCATTTTAGCAATCGAAACAAAATAAATTTAAAAAATGGACTTTAAATTATTGTTTTGTAGTATATATTGCATCTAATAAATTGTCTTTATCTTACGTTCTAATAAAAGAAATTTAAAATGAATTGCACAATCTATTCCCTTGTTTTGGCACTTTAGCATTTATAGCGAATTAATTAGAAAGTGACGTCATGTGAACAATAAACTATTCAATAATATTTGTTAGAAAGTTGGAAATATTGTAACAAGTAAAAACGTTTACGAAAGATTCATCGGAGATTTATCCTCTAAAAAACTAAATCAAACAAATACAAAAAAATACTAAATCTGCTCTGAATGCCTAAGGTAAGAGGTGTTCATGAATAAATTAGAATCATACTTTTACATTAAATGAGTTAGCATAGCAACAAACCATGTCGAAAATGATATATTTTGTTACGTGTCTTAAATTTTTTAAGTTTTATATCGACTGAGGGTATTTGGATTCGAAAAGTATCTGTACACCGAGAAACACTTTAAATTTTGACAAGTTAAAAAAAAGCTATTAGAACTTCTATAAAATCATCTGATTGTTTTATGGCTGTGTAAAATGTTCCCCACAAAGAAAACTGCATATAATTAGGAATTTCTTCATTTTCGTAAACTGGCACATATCATACGTAATTATAACATCATAACTTTGAATGTCTTCTGTAATTCAGATGTATTTCTTTACAATTGTACCCTTGTTAGCGACAGTGAAGCATATGGAATAGTCATGGTGATCGTCGTGCATTTGTTTGTAAGTTAGCCCATGCATTCGTCTGTTCGCTTCGGACGTAACCGTGATTATATCAGGTTTCTGCAACATCTTTTATACTATGCCTTTTTGTGAATAGTTAGGTGTTCATCATGCATGAGGGTTTATGAGTTCTAGTTTGAGTACCAAAAGGTAACGTTGCCGAGTATTTGCGACTTGTTTTAAAAGGTTTAACTTAACATGGTTAGTTCATTGATGCAGATTTTATAGACAGTACTCCATCTTGTCTTACTCCTTGTTGTATTGAGAACGAATTACGTATAATATATGACTGTTTTACGATACAAGAGTTTTATTTTGATTCGATTGTCATAACAATACAAACAATGGCTCTTCGAAGAGCTTTTAACTGAATACAAAATAATTACACCGCCGAACACCACCGAACACCACCGACCACCCCAAAAGCCAAGTCAAACTTGAAAATGCAGTACTTTGACTCAATAAAACTCAATAAACTATAAAAAGGATTAAAATAGGTTGAACTATTATCGTAATTTCATATGTAAAATTGAGAATGGAAATGGGGAATGTGTCAAAGAGACAACAACCCGACCATAGAGCAGACAACAGCCGAAGGCCACCAATGGGTCTTCAATGCAGCGAGAAACTCCCGCACCCGGAGGCGTCCTTCGGCCGGCCCCCAAACAAATAGGTATACTAGTTCAGTGATAATGGACGTCATACTTAACTCCAAATTAAACACAAGAAACTAAAATTAAAAATGATACAAGACTAACAAAGGCCAGAGGCTCCTGACTTGGGGCAGGCGCAAAAATGCGGCGGGGTTAAATATGTTTTTTGAGATCTCAACCCTCCCCCTATACCTCTAGCCAATGTAGAAAAAACAAACGCTCAACAGTACGTACAGTAAAACTCAGTTTAAGAGAAGTCCGAGTCCGATGTCAGAATAGGAAACAAAAGAAAATAAACAAAATGACAATAATACATAAATAACAACAGACTACTAGCAGTTACTGACATGCCAGCTCCAGACTTGTGTGTATCCCATTTGTAAAATTTTATGTAAATGTGTTCAAGTGTTGATCGATGTCTAAATTAAACTATTTATCTATTGGTCAATGAGCTTTAATATGTGTATATGTGATTAAAGGCAGCCTTTTTTCTGTAGATTTTTTCTTTCTATCATATTTTTCTTTTTTCTTTTACAATCATATTTTTTATTTTGGGTCTGCATTGCCATTCTGTCAATTTCACCTTCTCCTTCCTTGTTAGCTTTTCACAAACAAATGCAAGTGACTAATATTTTCATACATGAATTTTTTATTACTTCAATGACTATACATATTAAATATTTTACTACACGTTCAAAACAGAGTGTCTATCTTTTTTCTGTGCTTTCATTTTTTTTGTCTTTTCCTTTGGCAAAGGTTTGTTAGCATATTGTTGTCTCCTTATTTAAACCAGAAAACTCCCATCTGATGAACATATCTTGGCTGTTTCCTTTTTCTTTTCTGTCTAGTAAATGATTGTCCAATAATGTGCATTTTTCTTCTTCGGTATTGCACCACCAGAGTTGATCAGAGATCAAATAATGGCCCTCACTGGGGATTAATTCGTAGCCACCGTGTCCATGAAGGCAACCTCTCATGTGTACAAATTATACCAGCACACAGTCGTAAAGTTTTTTTTTATTAAATCTGGAGTAGACTGTGGTTTACAATTGATTGCAACTTTGAAGACATGGTTTATGCCTTCAGCATTGTTGTTTGTCCATAATTTTTCGGATCTGTCTTGTGTCGACTAGGTTCATTAACAAATGTTTTTATTCGTGGTTTGGAGTTGTCAATTCAGTATTGGGCAAGCTTCGGATACTAGTCAATTTGCTCCTTGAAGATTCTTGACTTCAAAATCTACAGCTAGTGCTGTTTGCATTAACTTCCCCGTCTTTGCCAGAAATGATATCTATTAGTTGAATGCGTTCTTTTACTTCCACACCAATTTTTTCTGCAAGTAATGTTTTAAATTGTTTTGTCCACAGGAGTCTGGTTGCTGATGAAATGGCTTTAGTCGTCGCCTTCTTGTCGTCCGAACCGAAGACAAGTTCCTCTGGAATGCGTAAATCAAAACTGTTTATTTTAAACTCGGACGCCAGATGAGACAAAAATGCATAATACGTTTTATAGGATGCGTCTTTGTGCAAGAGCAGCGGACCAATAAATATTGGGTGGTCTTTTGTATCTTTTTGACAACTCTGTGATGGTTGTAGACTAAGGCATAGTCACAAAAAAGCTTCCCAAATTAAATGTTCTGTCTACACCAACAGCACCATCAGAACTCGCAAGAAACATCTTAAGTCAGTCATTTGGTTTTCTGCATAACAGAGGATAGATAGCACTTGTCCTTTTTTATGAATGACCTGTTGAACAAATGGATGGTCGTTTAGCATACTCAAAACTTCGAATATTTCGTCGGCTATGTTGTTTCTATTGAATTGGATGGTTGGTTTGCTTGCTTTTGCTGGTATTTTGCATTTTTTTATTTGTTTTGTGTCATGAGGAGCGTTCAACGAATTGTCTTTATTCAATTGCAGGAAGATCTCTTTCGGCTTTTTGTGGCCGAATTCGGTTTGTACTTGGCGGATAATGTTGGGATGAGTACGGACCTTATTCTGGAAGTTAATAATGTAGGTTCCCTGATACTCGTACAAAGCAATATCTTGCAAGGTTGCATCTGTAGTTGACGATAACCAGGACACATGTTTCTTTAATAAACTATTTGATTTTAAAACTGTTTAATAGCGATGAATAGTGACGACATCAGATTGCGATGATTGAGGTTCTAAAGGTGTCCATACCATTTGACTTTTTTGGCGTTGCTTTAAACAATACTGACATTTTTTTTTAAATTGTCCTAAATTGTCACTTAGCAAGTAGTCTTGTGGATGGATGCGGCTTTTTTTGGTATCCCATATACCACAATCGTCGAAGTAATTTCTTTTTTTTTTGTCGCTGGTAAAGATATTGTCGTTGTTACGGACTAGATACTAGATTTGTTACCAGAGGGACAGTCATCAAATAATTGTTCTTTCTTATTATGTATAAAAAGCATTCTCTTGCAGACATGAACTTATACCAAGTGGAAGACTAGTATTAACACCATCAGGAGCTGGGTATTCTTCACTTTATCAGAATAATATTTTACCGATCAATATTATAATTTGGGAGTTTGGAGTACTACAATTACCTATCAAATAATGTTACCATAAAGTGTCGTTTACGGAAAAAAAATTGTTTTTTATTCTGCACAAAAACGATATTTTATCGGAATATTATATTACTGGGCAATATTGTAATTTGGAAGATTGTAGGACAATTAATAACCTTTCAAATAATATTACAATAAAGTGTCGTTTAAGGAAGAGTTTTTTTTTATTCTGGACATCAGAGGCGGATTTAGGGGGTCAGGGGGCCCGGACCCCCCCCCCCTTTTTTTGTGGGAAATTTTGGTTGATTATATAGGGAATCACTGAAACATGCCTGGAGCGGGTCCCCTCTTAGGCAGTCAGTGGGCCCCCACTTATGAAAATTTCTGGATCCGCCACTGGACATAAACGACACTTTATCGGAATATCATTTTACTGAACAATATTAAATTGTAATTTAAGAGATTGTAGGACAACAAAAAAATACCTTCAAATAATATTACAATAAAGTGTCATTTAAGGAAAAACATTTCTTTTATATTCTGGACAAAAACGACACTTAATCGGAATATTATTTTACTGGACAATATTGTAATTTGGGAGATTGTAGGACAACAATTACCTTTCAAATAATATTACAATAAAGTAATATTTTCCAAATTAATTACCAAGAAAAAAATTAGGCAAGATCTGGGAACAGTACATCTAATATATATGTTCCTGGTCAGATCAAGTACATATACACTTCACTTTTAACACATCCTGGTATCCTAATACATTGAATTTATCTGTTAGTCCCAGACACAAAACAACACAGCACAAAACAAAAAGCATACAGATAAAGAATTAAGCACATGTTAAAACTCATAAATACAGCAAAGTCATATAGAATAACATACAAAACACAACTGATATTCTAACCATAACTAAAACTGAAGTACAACTTAAAATTAAACCGACAAAGCTAAAGTCTAAGCGCATTTCTGTCATTTAGCTTCTGCTGATATATTTGTGTATAGATCTTCAATTACTCTCAATATATCAGGTGAACTCGTAGAACGTTATTTTCTTCAATGAAATCATATGATATACCACATAAAAAGCTTTCTGACTGTCCAGTGTTGCTAGATACAGATTTCCCTAGTTCTTTCCGGATAATAATCCGAAATTGTTTATTTTCTTATTCTTCGATTACACTTTTGTATCTTTAATTAAAAAGAGTTCCTTACACGATGTTATGAAAAAAATAGATTTCCACTAAGAAACCAGATAAACATTGATATATTTTCCGAGAAATAAGTCTTTAAGGCAACATTCAACCAAAACTCAACGTCCAACACCTTATCATACATTCCATTGACTGAAAAATACACAGAATTTGCCGCACCGGGCATTGCACAACCATCCAGCATGGCGGAACATGCGGGAATTTCGGTAAAAATATAAAACTAGCGAAGAATTTTAAATGAATCAGAGTTATTGCATATTTGCCATCAAATTAATGATATATTAATTTCTTTGTAGAGTGCTGATATTTTAAAGAAGTTTGCTCAAAATGTTACCAATCCGAGCACCAAAGAGCGACTGGAAAGTCTGAATGATGTGGCAATATGTTCAAGCAAACAAGGTAATAAGTCAGGCATGTTTTAAGTGAAGTAAACAAGAATTAACAGTTATTCCATCACATTTTCACATATTTTTATCTTGAAAACAATTCAACTACATGATACAGACATATGACATACTCCCCCTTTTTCTACTATCAACAGGTCAGGAATAACCATTAATTGGTTGATTATACCTCAAATAAGGTATAATCCACCATTTGACATAAAATGGGTTACACCAATTGAGGTTTATTGCAGTTTTTAGTCCCCAAAACAATTTAAGATATATTGGAGCATCTTTTCGCATTTACCATAACAAGCTTTGATGACCGCCTAGTGATGACATGTAATTGATTCCAACACTTCGAGCTGCAATTTGTTAGAGAAACCTAAAAACTAATATGACCCTCATTTTCCTACTGTTAAACACATCTATTAATTATTATTTTTGTTCTGTAGTCTCTTCCTGTCCATTTTGACTAACAAATCTTAAAAGTTGGAATTGATGAAACTTAATGAATCCAGTCCAGAATATCAATCAATTGGTCGATTATACCTCAATTGAAGTATGATCCACATTTTCACAAAACGCAGCACAGGAAGTCAGAAGTAATTACATGTCACTAATGAGTACTCATCACCGCCTAAGATTGTATATGCAAAAAGATGCTCCAATATCTCTTTAAAAAAAAATTGTGATAAAAACTGCATTATACCTCAATTGGTCTATCCAGCAATTGATGGTTATTCCTGACCTGATCAAATACGATAAGATAATATCATAATCAAACAAGCAGCATGTTAACATTGATAAGAGGGAGGTGCTATAGGATGGGCTTCTGAGGTTATTGGTGTTTTACAAGTTGATTTTACATGTTTCTGGTCTCAAAAAAAGGTGTAGTCCGTTCGTCATAGATGATACTAAGTTCTGCTGGGCAACATAAAACTTTGCAATTTATTTGTTAGGTCATCAGGTTGTTTTAGGGCTGGGCAACAAGAAAAATCATGAAAACTGTCACCGGAGAATGAAGCTTTCTGGTATCTTTATTTTTGCAAATTTTGTTTAACAATTTTAATACAATATATCAACCCATCTTACTTTCATTTTCACAGACTATTCCGGCGACGGATGCATAATGTTTGATGTATGTATGTTATGAATGTTCCTCTTTTCGCTAGGTGCACCGCCATTTTTATGATCAGTGTTTTTAAATCGTGTCTCTCCGAGTTTGGTATTTTAGTGGCGTTGCTTTAACTGTTTCTAGAGTTATGCCACTTTACAAATGGAAAAATTGCTTAATTTTTCATTTCCGTTCTCTTACTGAAGTTTGCCTCAACCAAATGTTATGAAACTTATACACAATGCTTATTACCACAAAACTCAGATCAAATAGGAATCTGGGTGGCGTCACTTATACCTTTCTTGAGTTATGTCCCTTTATAACATTATATGCAAGCCTGGGCATCATCTATGTCCCATTGACATGTTCCCTATTTATTTATGTATCCACTGATCATTGAAATTTTTGGTTAGATGTTGGAGTATATACTTTGCACGACATCACATGTAACCTGCTTGTTCTGCTTACACTTCATACATCATGTACATTGGAGATACGTCTTAAGAATTTTATTAACCACATCCAATATAATATTTGACTGACCATCTTATATATTAGGATATGATTTCTTTGAGAAAGTTAAAATTAGCATTTATTAATAAATCTTAAACATGTTGAACCATATTTTCAGATTTACCAGAGAATGCAGTGAAAGGAATTCTGAAGTATCTTGTCCAGGCAATAGGAGCATATCAAGATGCCAAGTCTAGGAGAGCTGTTCTGAAGATAATACAGATATTAACAAAAGCCTTTCCTGCAGTGGTTGTTAAGAATACAGCTATTGTACTTAGTTCAAAGTCTTCTCTGCAGACTAATGTTGTAAATGCAAGGTAAAAACTTACAGTAATAAACTAATGCTCCAGATGAAATGACACCAACATATGAAGCACTCTTTAAGGCTAAAGAGAAAAAACAAAGTGTAAAATATCATGAATATACACCCGAGTCATTTGGACTGATCAAAAATTGTCTCATTGGCAATCATAATACATCTCTTTTTAATATTTTATATTTATTTGTTTTGAGATGGAAGAAAAATTGTAAGAAATCCTATGTTGTTACAAACTTTACATGCACATGTATGTGTTTTCTGTATTTAAAGAAAATATTATCTTTGCAGCCACAGTTTGTCAGGAGAGTCCTTGTTTGCATTGGCATGGGTCTGTGTTGTGTTGAAAGAAATCTACCGTAACAAAGCTCAAGTATCATCAGATGACATTAAACAACTTGTACGTGGATAAGTATTAAATGAAATAGTCAACTTCATTTGGGGTTCGTTTGACTTTGTAAAACAGACAAATATATATCTGCTTATCTTTACAGTTTTTATGCCCCCGCCGTAGCGGTGGGGGCATTAAGTTTTACCCTTGTCCGTCTGTACGTACGTACGTCCCAAAATTGGTTTCCGCTCTCTAACTTGAGTTTGCCTCAACCAAATGTTATAAAACTTATAGACAATGCTTATTACCACAAAACACAGACCAAGTTTGAATTTTGGTGGTGTCACTTTAACCGTTCTAGAGTAATGCCCCTTTATAAATGGAAAAATTGCTAAATTTTTAGTTTCCGTTCTCTAACTTAAATTTGCCTCAACCAAATGTTATGAAACTTATACACAATGCTTATTACCACAAAACACAGATCAAGTTTGAATTTTGGTGGCGTCACTTTCACAGTTCTAGAGTTATGCCCCTTTTATAAATGGAAAAATTGCAAAATTTTTATTTTCTTCTAAATATCAAGTTATTTTTAAAATTGGAGTTATCTTCCTTTGTCCATGATTATAGTTGAAGCACTTACAATCAATGCTTTATACAATGCAATGTTTAATTTTGACTTCCACTGATAAAACACAGATCAAGTTGAAGTTGGGTAGTGTCACTTTAACCATTATTGAGTTATGCCCCTTTATAAATCGAAAGGTTGCAAAATTTTTAGTTTCCATTCTGTAACCTAAGTTTGCCCCAACCAAACATTATGAAACCTATACACAATATTCATTACCACAAAACTAAGATCAAGTACAAATTTTTTGTTTCCGTTTCTAACTTTAGTTTGCCTCAACCAAATAGAAAAAATTGCTGAATTTTTAGTTTCTGTTCTCTACTTAAGTTAGCCTCAACCAAATGTTATGAGACTTACACACAATGCTTATTACCACAAAACTCAGATCAAGTTCAAATTTGTGTAGCGTCATTTTTACCGTTCTTCAGTTATGTCCCTTTATAACTATATGATATGCAATCGGGGGCATAATCTGTGTCCACATGTGGACACTATCCACATTTATTTCATGTAAATATCCACAAAAACCAACATTGATCGTGACGAACAAAGCATTTTAATAGACTTTTTGGCTAGACTATTGTCCCTAACACCTGTTCATTTTTCGAGTGACAATGTGGCATTAGGGGCATATTTGTATTAAAATAGCTTCAATTAGAAACTCTGTCATAATATTGTTAATAAGTTGGCACACAGTCAAGTACAGTACAGATAAACAGCTTTTTCCTCTAATTACCTGACATAGATCTTTTAAAAGTTGTCTTATTTGAAGTGCTTTGAAATTAAAAAAATTTTATATGTGATTTAGATTGTCAATGTAGCAGTAAATTGATCCACATTTTAAAGTTTAAAGTCACCTTAGTTTGACCTAATTTTCATGGTTCATTAATTCACTTTTAATTTAGTCAGTAGTTCAGATTGTTTAGGTTTTCAGATTACTTTTTAAGTTATACCTATCATCTGTAGGGTGTTATTTGATTGCTGTACTTAATGTAACTTTTATACTTGTAGTTAGTTTTAAATGAGCTGCGTCGGATAGAAATGGACCTTATGCAAATGATATCAATACATCTGTTAACCTATTTTCAGTTGAAAATAATCTCTATGCAAAGTCTGTAACTGTTTGAAAATTGAGTTGAGATAGAAGAACCCTACAAAACTGACCAAAGTTTATCTTTTATATCCTATCTGAATGTTCTAAAATCACTCTAAGTCTTATGCATGTACATGTATATGTGCACTTGCATAAGGGTCGATTTCTATCCAATGCGGCTCGAATGAAAGAGTGAATTTCACGATGAGTTATAAAAAGATATGAATGATTAAGATTATTGGATTTTAGGTTTCAGTTCAGTGTGGATTTGTATATGGAGCTCTAGCAGCAGGAAACAAGACCATCAGCGGTGCTGTGTACAAGAAGATGGTTCATGTGTTCAAAAGTGTAAGTACTTATGTATTTTTGGTCCAGCCAAACTCTATGATCACCCCAGATTTTAAGATGGTGCAAAATTCTTAATTGAAGACTGATTATAAATTAATGATGTGTTTTATGACTTGCTGAAAGTTTTAACATCATTTTAATCATTTACTACCACTTTTGATATATAGTTTGCCTTTGAATTAAAAAAAAAAGACACAATTTTAGACATACACTAGCGTATAGTTTCCTTTGTAAATCAAAATTTGTTAAATATTGCTATTATGAATTAATGTGAAAAGGTAAGATATCAAATTTAAGCAGTTGATAGAAATTATGAAAGTATGTTATCAGTATCTTATTCTTGTGAAAGTAATTGAATAAAATTTGGTACAAGATGTGTATTGATATCAAAGTAGATTATCACACTTTTTATGCAGTACGTACCACTGGCACAGTAATGTAACACTCGATAGTTTCCGTTTATGCAAAGCAGTGAAGGGGCCCTTTACGGGTTATTTGCTTGACGCAAGTGTTGAACTTCAGAAAATATGATAATAAGAAGTAAATGCTCTTTTCAACAATTACAAAAGTAAATGTTTGGCATATAAAAATTGAAAACCATATAATATAAATGCCCTGTAATGTTTAACCTGAATGCAATTCACCCCAAGCTGAATTACAAGTGTACACATTGGATGGTCTTTCAAAGTGAAATACCAGGAGTCATTGTATTCAAAATATACCCAAATGTAATCTATGGACATGTTTGAAATCCAATCAATAATTGACACCTTTTGAGAGAGATTGGTCATATTATGACGTCGAGGCTTAAAATAGAATAAAGGAAACTTTACCTGTGTACAAATCAATATCCCATAAAATATACAAGAAAGAAACTGTTATAAAACTTTATTTAAATAACACAAAAGTGAATATGAAATAGTAACGAAAAATAAGAATGCATTCAAGAAAAATATATTACCAAATTGCTGTTTCATGTCAAAAATCTCGTCAGTTTTAACTAAGGAAGCATATCTAGCTGGCGATTTTTTTCTATGAAATTAACCAAAAGGCCACTTGTTAGGTTATGCAGATACCTGGAGAATTTAACATTAGTTGAATGGGAAATGGTTTTGTGCAGGAGAAAATTATGCAATTAACCGAATTATGCAATTAAGCGGTATGCGATTAAGTGGAGTCGACTGCACTAGTTTCATAGATATCTTAAGAAATCTCTATACTAGAGAGGTATATTGGTATATTTAGGTCTAATGGCTGGACTCTATCCTGGTTGTCATGTAAAAAGATAAATTCAGTTGTCTGCTAGACATGCTAGACTCAAGCATTATGTGTTTAAGGATTTTAATGGAGAACTTTGTACATAATTTATACTTCCTTTGTACAGGATGATAAGGTGCCAGAAGAGTATGGACAGATGTTACAGAATGTTGAACC
This sequence comes from Mytilus californianus, assembly GCF_021869535.1. NCBI lineage: Eukaryota > Metazoa > Mollusca > Bivalvia > Mytilida > Mytilidae > Mytilus > Mytilus californianus. The sequence continues at coordinate 25,469,973 of NW_026262734.1, read as the reverse complement.
CTCTATGTTTATTTTGTCTGCAGCCAGTGTACTCATGAAATATTTCTACAACAAAAGAAATCAGGACTTGATTACTAAGTTCAAGGTAAACATTGGGAATGATGTTGGATGGACATATAGCAAACAGGTCATAGTCAGTTATCTCTGCTTGCAAAATTAAAAAGACACTTAAAACTATCTGATTTAAAATCTGGGCAGAGAAAGATAACTGGATTTCTGTTTCCACTGAACTTGAGTATACATGTATAAACAATCTCTTCCTTTATTTTATTGACAATAATAGCCAGAAAACATGATAAACCTCTTTTCAATTTTATTTGACTAATTTTTATGCCCCCGCTGTAGCGGAGGGGGCATTAAGTTTTACCCTTGTCCGTCTGTACGTACGTTCGTTTGTGCATACGTACATGTACGTCTGTACATACCAAAATTGGTTTCCGTTCTCTAACTTGAGTTTGCCTCAACCAAATGTTATGAAACTTATACACAATGCTTATTACCACAAAATACAGATCAAGTTTGAATTTTGGTAGCGTCACTCTAACTGTTCTAGAGTTATGCCCCTTTATAAATGGAAAAATTACAAAATTTTTAGTTTCCTTTCTCTAACTTAAGTTAGCCTCAACCAAATATTATGAAACTTACACACAATGCTTATTACCACAAAGCACAGATCAATTTTGAATTTTTGTGGCGTCACTTTAACTGTTCTAGAGTTATGCCCCTTTATAAATGGAGAAATTGCAAAATTTTTAGTTTCCGTTCTTTAACTTAAGTTTGTCTCAACCAAATATTATGAAACTTATACACAATGCTTTTTAACACAAAACACAGATCAAGTTGAATTTTGGTGGAGTCACTTTAATCATTATTGAGTTATGCCCCTTTATAAATCGAAAAAATTGCAAAATTTTTAGTTCCTGTTCTGTAACTTAAGTTTGCCCCAACCAAACATTATGAAACCTTTACACAATACTTATTACCACAAAACTCAGATCAAGTACAAATTTGGGTAGCGTCACTTTTATTGTTCTTGAGTTGTGTCCCTTTATAATGTTGTATGCAAGTGGGGGCATCTTCTGTGTCCATGGGGACACATTCTTCATTTATTTTTCTTTTAAATAAGAATAGTTTGAACATAATTTTACATTTTTTACAACATTTTGTATGCCTTTAAAGTAGTCGCAGCATTTTATTCTGTTATAGGGTCCATTCCTGGAGATTTTTGTGAAGCAGTTACTTGGAAGTAGAACTAAGCCACAAATACAGTTACTTGTAAGTTACATGATTTTTGTCCTGTTTCTACCTATTACTCTGCACCAGTATAAATACTAATGTTTGATTTGCCATCCTTTTTTGTTAAACTAAAAAATGAAGATAATAAAAATAAAGGGTTTATAAATACAGCTTGTGTTCATCATAAAATTGAGAATGGAAACGGGGAACGTGCCAAAGAGACAACAACCCTACCAAAGAGCAGAAATTAGCTGAAGGCCACCAATGGGTCTCCAACACGGCGAGAAAATCCTGCACCCTTAGGCCGGCCCCAAAACAAAAATGTGTACTAGTTCAATGAAAATAGACGTCACACTTACAGCTCTTTTCATAATGCTAGCAAGACAAAGGTTTGTTTGGCTTGCTTGCTTTGTTTGTATCAATGTTTGCTCAAGCATTGTAATTAAGATTGACATCTGCAAACAATAAAAGTAGGCGGAGTTAAATCTCTGTAAAGGTAAATTTGATTATTTGATAATTTGATAATGTCCAATCAAATTTAAATATAATGTATACAAGTTTAAATCCTCCTTTTTATGTTGTTTTCAGATGTCAATCTTAATAACAATGCTTGAGCAAACATTAATACAAACAAAGCAAGCAAGCCAAACAAACCTTTGCCTTGCTAGCATTATGAAAAGAGCTGTAACTCCAAAACATATAAATGAACTAAAATAAAAAAACATACAAGATAAAAAAAGGCCAGAGGCTCCTGACTTGGGACAGGCGCAAAAATGCGGCGGGTTAAACATGTTTTGTGAGATCTCAACCCTCCCCCATACCTCTAGCCAATGTAGAATCATGTCTATTTCCTGTTGAAGAGAAACATACAGTTTCTGTTGTAATAATTCTATATAGGATTAATGCATAGAGCCATTAGTCAATTAAGCTATCCTTAAAATTCAACTGAGTACAAATTATTGTGTCACATAACAGGGAGGATGTAGCAAAATATTATACATACATGCTCGTTTCTCGTTTTTTTATATAGATTAGACCTTTGGTTTTCCTGTTTGAATGGTTTTACACTAGTCATTTTGGGGCCCTTTATAGCTTGCTGTTCGGTGTGAGCCAATTCTCTGTGTTGAAGTCCGTACTTTGACCTATAATTGTTAACTTTTTACAAATTGTGACTTGGATGGAGAGTTTTCTCATTGGCACTTATACCACATCTCCTTATTTATATGTATAAGGATCTTTTCTATCATCTTTCGTTGTAGTCCTCATCAAACTTTGTTAATCAACAACTCCTTGAAAATGCCTTGATGACAGAATTCAACCAAACTTGCATAGCTTCTACAGAACAGGAAGTTGTGCACATGCTGTTTTAATTTTTGTTCTTAGTGATTTTGTTTCCCATTTAAAACATGGACTTCACCATTTCTGCTTATATTATTTGGAGAGGGTATACAGCACATATCTTCCTTGGAAGATTCACATATTTTACAATGTCTAACATAACCTTTTTTTATGGTATCTGTTATAGGTCAGTTGTAAGGATATTTTAAGACACTGCAGTCATGAGGACATGAAAGGACAAATTCTACCAGCAGCACAGAAATCTATGCTAAGGAATCCTGAAGTTATATTAGAGAGTATGAATATTTGTTTTACAAATTTCAGTTCTTTTTCTTGTAAAAACAATAGATTGTTTAGAACCTGGTAAAGAAAACAGTTTTGTAATTTTTTATACCACCGCAAAAAAAATTTTGTGGTCGTATATTGGTATGACGTTGGCGTAGTCGTCGTCCGAAGACACATTAGTTTTCACACTCTAACTTTAGTTTAAGTGAATGGATCTCAATGAAATTTTATCATAAGGTTCAATACCACAAAAGGAAGGTGGGGAATGACTTTGGGGGTTATGGTACCAACAGTTAAGGAATTAGGGGCCAAAAATAAGCATTTTGGTAACTTCCAGACATAACTTGTGTGTAAGTGTATGGGTCTCTCTGACATTGTACCACAAGGTTCCATATCACAAAGGGAATGCTGGAATTGATTTTGGGGGTAATTGCCTCAAAATTTTAGGAATAAGGGGCCAAAAAGGGGCCAAAAATAAGAATTTTTCTAGTTTCCAGACAATAACTTGTGTTCAAGTGTATGGACCTCTCTGAAATTGTACTGCAAGGTACCATACCACAAAGGGAAGGCTGGGATTGATTTTTGGGGTAATTGTCTCAAAATTTTAGGAATTAGGGGCCATAAAAGGGCAAAAAAACAAGCATTTTTCTAGTTTCAGGACAATAACTTGTGTGTAAGTGTATGGATCTTTATGAAATTGTACTGCAAGGTTCCATATCACAAAGGGAAAGCTGGGTTTGAGTTTTGGGGTAATTGCCCTAAACGTTTAGGAATTTGGGGCCAAAAAACAAGCATTTTTCTAGTTTCCAGACAATAACTTGTGTTCAAGTGTATGGATCTCTCTGAAATTGTACTGCAAGGTACCATACCACAAAGGGAAGGCTGGGATTGAGTTTGGGGTGATGAATCATAAGGGGGTTCAAAAAATTTGGGGGGGGGGGGGATTTTTTTTTCCTTTTTTTTCTTTAAAATTTTCCATTTTAAATTGGTTATTTCTGATTTATATATTAATGCAAATAATAATGATATGGTTTGAATAGGTAAATTAAAATTTTTTAAGTTCTTAGACCACTTTCATTCTGTGTCAGAAACCTATGCTGTGTCAAATATTTAATTACAATCCAAATTCAGTGTTGTATCAAGCTTGAATGTTGTGTCCATTCTTGCCCCAACTGTTCAGGGTTCGACCTCTGCGGTCGTATCAAGCTGCGCCCCAGCGGAGCATTTTATTATATTTTAAAAGAATAGAATATAACCAACTTGTAAAAAGATCAGTTGCTAGTCTATAGACTTGCATTTTACTATACATACATTTGTTTATTCTGATAAGAAACTATCTTTTCCTCTCAAAAAAACAAAAAGGTATATTTAAATTCTGATCAGAAATCTAAGATTATGACCAACAGAAAAGAAAACAGTTGATATATATAATTTTTATATATAACTATTTTATATGAATTGGACACAAATGGTACATGCAGAGATCTCTGCAAGGAAGAAATTGAACAAAAAATGCACATTCAGTTTTGAAGAAGAAAAAACTATTTATGCTGCTTAGGAACATAAGAGCAGACATGCATATATCTCTGGGAAAAGGCAGCCATTATTCTTGATTGTATGTTTCTAGCTAGAAAGATCAGTGAGAAATTGTTTTTTATCATATTTTATATAATTAATATTTTATTTTATAGGTATTGATTACCTGATGTCAGGACTGTCTCTAGATTTAGGTCAATATGTTACTGATCTGTCCAAGATTATTGGTAGTAAGTTGTTTATAAAAAGATCATACATTAGTTAAACTTTCTAAGAATACATTTATTTTGGTGGATACCAATTTTCATGTAATGAGGAAAAATTGTATTTTCTTTGATATTTGATTTTGTGGAATTGCTAAAGTGTATTTTCTTCAAGCCTACAGCTAATTTACACTTTCATTACTTACTTAGTCCTTGCTATGCCTTATGGCACATAGGGCAAGGACAAGTTTCCTCCACTCTTCTCTGTTGTTTGCTTTTTTTCCACTGTGCCCCAGGTATATCCTCTTTCCTTTAATTCATTTTCTATAGTGCGTATCCATGTTGTTTTAGGTCTTCCTCTTTTTCTTTTTCCTTCTGGTGTCCCTCTAAGGGCTACCTTGGTCATGTCTTCAGATGGTTTGCGTAGAACATGACCAAGCCACCTCCATCTCTTTTGTATCAGCAAAGTCTCCACTTTCATTGGATATTTAAATTTGTGGTCTAACTATATATACCCGCAAAATCCACAAAAAATTGTACCCCACAAATACTATTGAATCCATAGTGTATCTAAAACATGAATAGAGATGTACAGACCTGGCTATTGACATTCTCTTATATATTATATTTGTAACAGACAAAAGTTCTGATAAGATAAATTTATTAAGTACTTGATTTGAAAATGTTCATGAAATTATTTTCTTAGCAGAGATTGGAAGATGACAGAAACAAGCTGTATGAGTTTTAGCACTGAAATGTATAATTATAGATTATCGTTGATCATCTCAACGAGATTGATTTTCTCGCTTGACCCGGTATGACCAATGATAATCTGTTTATCGCTATTTTACCTTTGACGACGTTGTCAATTTCATTAGCAACGCCACGTGCCCTCTTAGTTTCTAGCGATAATTTTTCATATCACTCGACTCCGCTGAGAAAGGAAATTATCAGTCAGCAAGATCAAAGGAATATTTGGTAAAATAGCGATAATTAAGAATAATCCATGTGACTTGTAGAGATAAACCAACTTTAAATTAATCTAGATTTATTTTTTATCAGAGATGCTTGAAATGTAAAAGTTTTTCTTTTATTTCAGATCAGTGTAAATGACAAAAGTTGATTAAAACAGCAAAACTATTTTTTTTTGCAGCACAATTTGGATCCAAGGAGGAGAATACCAGACAAGAGGCTGCACATGCATTCAAGAGCTTAGCTGAACAATGTAGTGATCATGAAGCTGTAGAAAAGATTGTTACACATTTGTTTGCTGTCTTGAATGGTAGGTTCTTTTTGCTGGATAAACACTTAAACAGAATCTCTAGGAAAATTGCTATAATGTTGAAAATTAAACTTGTGGTTAAAATATGCCTGAAGCAGAAGCCCATTATACCAATACAGAATTCAAAATTAGAAAAAACAAATACTAAGTGCATATATTTATTGTATAGAATAGCATTCGTTTTAAGGTAGTCTTTCATATTTTAAGATTTTAAAGCATTCAATATTTTATCTTAAAATTTAAAGATTGACCAAATGTAATGTCTTGAAACTTTATCTCCCTCCTTAAATCTAAAATTTCTTCTATGGAAATGGCTGTATTGATATATGTCTTTATTAAAACACAAAATGTCTTGATTGACATACATAATGTCTTTATTAAGGTGGTACCAAACACCTTGACTAAAATTATTTTGGCTCGTTTAATTTTAAAATTTTTAAAATTTGATGATACATGTAATGTCTTTAATAATTCTTATTATGTAGTTTATGAAGATACACATAATATTCTTATAATGTAGGTTCAGAAGGAAAACTAAGCATGGCTGACCAGAGAATCAGTGTCCTCCAGGCCATTGGAAATGTAAGCAAGAATGCAGTCAGTGGTGCTAATACTCTACAGAACCTGAGTACCAATGTATCGGAGAATTTTCTTACCTTACTTCAGTCAGAAGGTATGAAACATGAAAGTATATTCACTACTCTCAAGACTGTAGATTTCTTAGAGCTATTTTCCTAATGCTTGTAGTTTAAAGGTTTGGTTGGCTTGCTGCTTTGTTTGTATAAATGTTTGCTCAAGCTTTGTAATTAAGATTGACATCTGCAATCAATAGATAGGCGGGGCTTCAGCTTGTATACATTATACTTTAATGTTATAAGATGTTAAGTATAATGCAGAATATAATGTATATATAATTTCAATGACCAAAATCAGTTCAAATCTTTTACATAAACTATTTGAATCAACTGAAGTAGACACTTAATACTCATTCTCTGTAACCACTTTTAAACTTTTTCGGCACACATAGTCACCGATCTTTCTGAAAATTGGCTGATATGTAGATCCTATTAGACTAGTCAAAAAAATAATGTCAACCGATATATATATTGGTTGGTTACCATGGTAACAGCAGAGAAAGTTGGGATTTTTGAGAAAAATACATTATTTGGTGTAGTGTTGGGAAATTATGCGGCTACATCTATTAAAAGGAAACACAAAAACAATTAATTTCATTCTTGTTTTATTCCAAATTCAAAAAAAGTTATGGGGAATCTACCTAGAAACATGCGAAATTAATTTCTAAAAAATGATCATTGTGCAATTTTCCTCACAATACGAATTATCTCCCTTTGATGGGTTACACTAATGACTGGACAAAAACGAAAACGCTAATAACTTTTTTATTTCTCAAAGGATTTATGTCAAATTTGAATTGTTATAAATTTAGACCATTCAATACATAAATATGAGAGAAAAAAATATAGAAAACTTTTTTAAATCTTCATTAAACGTGACCTGACCAAAGCTGACAATGCCAGGACCAAATGAAAATGCTAATAACTTTTTTACTTCTTAAAGGGTTTATGTTAAATTTGAAATATAATAAAGTTTAATCATTTAATATAGAAATTAATAAAAAAATATAGAAAAAAATATAAAATATTCAGATAACGTGACCTTTCTAATGTTGACAATAAAACTGACCAACAGTAGCAATGACCTGGCCGATGAAAATTTCTGTGTTATTTTATATTATTAAAAAAAAACAGGAAAAATATATGTTTTTGGTGAAAAAAACTTGACCTGACCAACGTTGACTGTGTCCTGGTCGTTGTACTACCTAATACTTATTTATATCTTATTGGATTTTCTTTAAATTTATATAAAAAAAAAAATTAAGATTGAATGGTAAAAAACTGGGAAGAACAGTTTAGGGTACTATGACGAGCACCGAATTATTTAAACTTTTTATGGTATTGAGTAGTATATTGTATTTAGCTGTGTTGTAAATTATGTTGTATATTACCGGTTATAATTTGACACGTTTGATCACAAATATAAAGTAACTCAAAAGGTGTGTTTGAAGTAGGCCATACATATATGTAAGTTAATAAATCCAATATAGTTTGTTTTTTAATATTTTCTAACAGTAAATAGTTATTTCCACGTACTACTTAAGGCATGTGCGAGCCTTGTGCAGGATATCTTGGCAGTTTTTAATATTTTCATAAAACAAATACACATTTCGCAGACTGCTTGAGGTATGCCCGAGCCCCTGCATGCACGATATCTTTGTAGTTTAAAATATTTTCATAAAATATAAGTAAACATATTCGTGGACCTAATTTGAGGGTTACCAGAGCCTTGTCTTAGTTTTAAATGTTCCCGAAAGTTTGTAAAGCATTTTATATTTTCTAATTTGATAAAATTAATGATTCAATCTAAGTGTTTCTAAAAATTTGATGCAAAGCCTATTACATTTAAATAGGTATAAAGTCATTTTTCCTGGTCGTGATAATGGTCAGAATGTAGGACAGAAAGTCACAGACAAAAAGTTGCGGACAATTAAAAAGTCACATGTATAATATTTTACAAACATAGACTTGTGCTTCAAAGTAAAATCTAAATTTTTTTTGTTTAAAGAAAGACAATTATATACTAATTTTGAGGAAACATCTTTCTGTAATGGGCTTTCAGTGGAAATCAAAGTATATGTACATGCATATAATTCTTTTAAAGTTACCCTGTGTAAAGAGTTATCATATTGTCAATATTTTTTAATTTGCTGCTAAAAATCCATTAAGATTACTGTTATTTTCTCAAATTTCAATAATCCAATGCCTTTTACTAATGTAAATATAGTGCTACCAAAGGCGGATCCAGGGGGCCATGAGGGCCCGCCCCCTCCTTTCATTGGAAACATTTGGTTGATTACATATGGAATCACTGAAGCATGAATGTAGCGGGCATCTCTTAAGGCAGTCAGTGGTACCCCTGATATGACAATTGTCTAGATGGTGTATTTTCCCCCTGCTGCTCGTTGTAAGACCAGCAGTCACCAGCTGACCGATTTTCCGTGGGTCCTCTTAGGGAAAAGGAACTTTTGGAAAATCTCGAAAATTCCTCCCCGGCCAGAATGTCAAACAAGAAAGGTGTCGGATGAATAGCAGGGACCATCGGGTCGACAGCTGATCGTACCCGCCCTTGCTTGTTACGCCCTTTTTTTTAGGGGCTCCCTAGTTGATCTATTGAAATGTCTGTCCTTGTCCAATTGATCCCAATTTCTAGTGATATTTCAAATTGTCTGCCGTCATCCCAGCTTACACCTATTGAAGGACCTTTTTGATTTTTTTGATTTTTTATAACTTTTATAAAAATGATCTTCATGTAGATACTCATCATCCAATAATACAATATTATTCAAAATGTATAGCTACATGTACACATGCTTTGCCATTTCAACATAGAGTTTAAGAATGAATAAGAAAAATAAACAGCTCATAATAAAGGTATTTTTTCCTTTATAGAAAGGTTAGATGGTCAATTATCATTTATTTAGAGGATCAACGTCTGACTCTTTTTGTTCTATTTTTTATTGTGTTGAATTGTTTCAAATTATTGACTTTAATTAATTTTTGGTCAGTAGACTAGCACAGGACCTACAATGTTCCCATTAAATTTATTGGTTTTGTTCTCTTCTGAAATATGCATGAGATGTTTGACACTGGACATAAAGAAAACCAAAACTAATCGATCATTTCTTTTTTTTACAAAATTGTATACACTCTTTGCTATATGTATCGAAGTTCATTAAACGAATTTGTAAAAATTCGCACTTATCAGTATTTTTGCAAATGGACTGCTTGTTTCCATGGCAACACATTCAATGGCAAATATTGCATAATTGAATATACAATTAAATGATTTTATTTGTTTTTTCTAGATTTAGTCATTGTTTTTCTTGTACATTTTTCATGATCATGATCATGAAAACAGACTGAAATTTCATCATAATCCGCACTTTTATCCAGATTAGAGAAATTGTATTTGTTTCATTCAAGTGGTAACACCATTATCGATATACTATACCAGCAAAATTATTTATATATACACATGTGTGTATACAGTGAAACTTAATAAGTGTTTTCGTTTTCCTACTTTTGTGGACATTTAAGAAACTAACTGAAACTTTTTCAAAATTGTTTTAAACTTGTGTATCATCATGAAATTGTTTCCATAGCAACACAGTTAAAACTATTAATAACGTTATGTATGAATATGTTTCAAATTTTAATGATTACAATCATTTCTACAAATTGTTTATTTATTTATTTTTTTCTGACTGCAGAATTAGGTTTTAAAACATTTTTTTTCAAAAATTTTCAAAAAAAAATTTTTCTGAAAAAATGAAAACTAAGCATTTTGTATCCATGGTAACAAAAAAATGAGACATACTTCCCCATTACTTTTTCGCATCATTGATAAGATAAGACTATGGTATTTATGAATTGATGGTTGACTTTAACTCAGGTGTCCGCAAAAAATTATGGTGAGCATTCAAAAATGACCTCAAAAGGGTATTTTTTACCTAATGCAAACCACATAAAAAGGGGGGTATATGTGATTATGATTGAAAATGAATATGAAAATATCAGTTATTAAATTACATTGATAAAATGCATATATTTAATAAAATCATAAAAAAATATTCTTTCTTTTAATCATTTATTATGAAAAATTTTCAGCTTAAAATCAAAGATATCCAGAAGAGGTAAAACTGGTCCTCAGTTGCTATGGCAACCGATATGCTTTGCAACCAAAATTTTGCCATTTTTTGTTTGTTTCATCAAGACTAGTAAGTGTGTGAAGTTTGAAGAAAATCCATGACCATGCGTGCCACACTCCCTATATAAAAGTTTAAATAGTTACAGAGAACCAGTATTAAGTATTTAAAAAATGTCAAAAATCTTTCATCAGATGTACTTCAAATTTTAGGCCAAAATTAGCCCTTACAGGACCTTTTCCTTTCAAAAGTTAGACTTCTAGAAAAATTTGCATTTCAAACGTGCTATATTGGTTTTTTTTTATTTTTTACTTTACAGTCCATGAAGGTACATTGGTCCATGCATTACAGATGCTTTCTCTATGGTGTACAAAGTTCTACACATGTGTACCAGATAAACTGATCCTGTGGTTTAAAGTAAGTACATGATGTAGTAAAAGTTTATATAAAAATAATGATATTTGGTATGATTGCCTATGTATGCTTTAAGCAATATGTGAAAAGGAGTCAGAAAAAAGGTCAAGTGAACAGAGGCATGGTACTAGTTGGTATTTGAACAGATTTGATTATGTACTGAAAAAATGTTATTTTAGATATTCCTGTGTGCATTTATTATTGCTATTGGTAAATATCGGACAAATATGTGAAATAAATTATTGTGATTTCGCGAAAAATTTCTTAAAATTGTTTCAAAAATGTTAAGAAAACCATTAGGGCTATTCCATTAAAAAGAATGTACCAGGGTCGGACGGCAATTATAAAAAATCCTGATGGTTGTTGATGTGTTGAAGCGTTTATGGCCAGTGGTCCTTGGTGGTTAGAGAAACTAAGTATTGTTGGTTGTTGGTCTTCTTTGACAGTCAGTTTTTGTGACTGTCGGTTTCATTGTGTTATTTTTCGTTATTTATTATTATTTGTTTTTGCAAGGACTTATATAACCGATTGTTTTTGTCTCCTGCTCATATCGTGATATTTTGGAAAACATAACTGTTCCCGCGATTTACGCAGCGGCAGGCGCAACGTTGTATTCTACCTATGGTACCAGTTCCGGAAGTGCAATAGTTACTTCCCTTAAATGACAAACACATGACGAACTATGTCAAATTCTAATGAAAGAACCTTCGATTTGAAAGAAAATAAAAATTAATTTTGCCGACCTTTTTAACCATCAGTATGGTCATTTTAAAGCCATATTACTATTGAGATCGTATATCCCTCCTGGGATTTTTCTAGTATTCCACAGGGTCCAAATACCGGACCCATTCCTATTGGCAATGGCAAATACCCTACGTTTTTCCCAGTTTTCAATTTGGGACAAAAACTTCCAAACGATCTCAAAATTTATTTTTATCTTTATTATTCATGACAGCGATGCTCATTTTGTTCAACCGCTAGCTTTATACTGAAAATCGCCAACAAGTAATGTGTAAATACGAGTAAAATTGTATCTGACTGACAAAAACAACATTGAAGAACAATGGTTGCCATAAACCGGAAATGAAGACGATTACAATACCGGATCAGATTCCGGGGTCGGATAAGGGTAATTCCGGGTTTGCCGATCAAATACAATAAAAAAAAATAATTCCAGGCAGATGACAAAATACATCTATGATGATGAAATATAAACACTCGAATTGAAAACCAAAAGATATATGGAAAAGAAAGAAAAAGCATGAAATATTTTATACAGAAACACAAATTTTCATGTCAAAATCCAATGAAATGTGACAGTAATTTTCTTTATCATTAATAAATGTTGATATTACATGTATATGTTTTTACAGAGTATACATATATCTACAATTACAAGAGGTAATTTCTTCTCAATTTTGAAGGACCAGTAAAAAATAAGTTAGATATATTCCAGTTGGTTCTTGTATTATCATGAAACAACTTCCTGTTGGTTGGTGTTAAGATACATGGTACATTCCTCTTGGTCATGGGGGTACTTAAAAATTGCCTTCCGACCCTAGTACCTCCTTTTTAATGGAATAGCCCTTATATGATATGATGCTAATTGAGCATTCATATCCACATTTTTCTTTATATAGTGTTAAATGTTACATAAATGTATGCTATTTTTTAACAGAAAGGATTATCCTTGAAGACATCAACATCAGCTGTAAGGAATGCTTATCTACAATGTATGAATGCTGCTTTCCAAGGTAATCGTTAAAAGATGATATAATCCTCAACAGTTAATACCAAATATTATATCAACACTGTATCAACCCTAGATACCAATATAATCCTAACAGCTTTTCTAATGGATTTCTATTGGTTGAGGGTTGATATGGTGTGTGATACTGAAAAGGCCATACCATCCATAGACACTTTTTTTACATATATACTTAAAATAAATGGTTCTCTTCTGAAATTATGTAATACAGATTAGGGGTTTGATCAAGCCTTTGTTACAGAGACTGATATCTATATCATAATGGATGGCTGATGCAGAATGATTGCCAATCATTGTATTACACTTAAAGTTTTCTTGTATTTAGGGATCATAGATTTATTCTTAGGAGGAAGCTCCGAGCATGCTCGGAGGATGCTCAGAGCTTTTTCAGTAGGCTCTTCTCTGCAGTTTATGTGAAAATAATTATCATGATCCATTAAGATGTCAATCAAATCTACACCACTTCTACAATAAGGAAAGTAGAGCATTATAGAGGAAGCTCAATTAACACCTGTGTAAACATCTAATCTATTCGAATACATTTTGCCTGAAATTTTACAAAACTATAGAATAGATTAGAAATTCTTCAACAGTACTGTGTAATGCTTGGAAAGAAATCTCAAGTCTCCACAAAAAGTGAAAGTCATTTATCAAAAAATATACAATTATTATATTTAATAATCATTTCTTTTTTTATAATAAAAAAAATTCTCAAATTTTATAATTAGATGATATGATTTAAATATAGTTTATATTATATAATATGCTACATAAAAGTTATCAAGACAGAAACAACAGTCAGGGGGTGATACTAAACGAGTTATTTTTTTTTAGTTACTTATATTAATAGGTATTTTTTGTTTTTTTAAATTATTTGATATAATCTCAATTGTTATTTTAAATGTCAAAAGTGGACTAAATGTAGTTTTTAAGAATTTTATATCATTTCATTAAGTAAAATTAAGTATTTATCCAACTTGAGATGAGTATAGAGAGATTACTTTAAAAATAATGACAAAAATATTACTTTTATAAATTATTTTATACATCTTCGAAAAACTAAGTATACTTACAATTATTTAAGGAACATATGTAATTGTTTTTGATAAATATTTCAAATTATAAATAACTTCAAGTCTTAATTAAATCACAAGGTTCCATCCATTTATATTTGTTCATCTCTAAGATTTTGAAGGAAAATGTTATTTTAATAGCCTCAAGAGACCAATCTATGACCAAGAAGTGTGGCATCAGAAAGGCAATTAGTGTTTCAGGGGGATTTAAATAGTTTTATACTGCATGGGGAAAATAACCAGATGTGAAAATTTGTTAAAGCTTGTAAAACCTGTATGAATGGACACCTATAGAAATAATATTAACAGAAGTTACTTATTTATGATATATAAGTAATATTTGAAACAACCTTGTTTTCAATATAACTTGTATTGGTAATTTTGAAAATTACTAGTTTAAGTAATGCCCTTAACTATACAATGGTATTTTTTTTTTTTATAAAATAGCAAAGTTAGTTTTTTATATAAAATATTTTTGCAGTTTTAGGGGGCATGGCTACTAGAGCTTGTAAACAGAGAAAATAAAGGGGGGATAGAATTTGGTTGGTTAATTCTGGTGATGTCTTCTTTCTTATATGCACTGAAAAATTATGTTGTTTTATTACTATAGTACAGGACATGAAAAAACTTTACTCATGTCAAGTATTTCTTTATTTAAAACATAGATAAATTCTGCACATATTTTTGGAAAAATACCAATTAAACAAAGACTGATAGGGGGAAACAATTTTATATTAGATTTTCATTCAAGTACAGGTCAGGATAAAACTTCACTTATATAATTATGCCAAGTATTTCTTTATTTAGAATAAAACCAAATCTGCACAATTATAAAAAAAAATGACAATTAAAGTGAGACGTACTAGAGGGAAAACAATGGTGGTATTACCTCCTCATTTTTTCTTAGAGTAGCCATAATTTTTTTTATAAAAAACTTAACTTTGCTATTTTATAAAAAAAAAAATTACCATTGTTTTAATAGTTAGGGGCATTACTTAAACAAGTAATTTTCAAAATTACTTATACAAGTTATATTGAAAACAAGGTTGTTTCAAATATTACTTATATATCATAAATAAGTAACTTCTGTTAATATTATTTCTATAGGTGTCCATTCATACAGGTTTTACAAGCTTTAACAAATTTTCACATCTGGTTATTTTCCCCATGCAGTATAAAACTATTTAAATCCTCCTGAAACACTAATTGCCTTTCTGATGCCACACTTCTTGGTCATAGATTGGTCTCTTGAGGCTATTAAAATAACATTTTCCTTCAAAATCTTAGAGATGAACAAATATAAATGGATGGAACCTTGTGATTTAATTAAGACTTGAAGTTATTTATAATTTGAAATATTTATCAAAAACAATTACATATGTTCCTTAAATAATTGTAAGTATACTTAGTTTTTCGAAGATGTATAAAATAATTTATAAAAGTAATATTTTTGTCATTATTTTTCAAGTAATCTCTCTATACTCATCTCAAGTTGGATAAATACTTAATTTTACTTAATGAAATGATATAAAAATTCTTAAAAACAACAATTAGTCCACTTTTGACATTTAAAATAACAATTGAGATTATATCAAATAATTTAAAAAAACAAAAAATACCTATTAATATAAGTAACTTAAAAAAAATAACTCGTTTAGTATCTCCCCCTGACTGTTGTTTGTGTCTTGATATCTTTTATGTAGCATATTATATAATATAAACTATATTTAAATGGTATCATCTAATTATAAATTTGAGAATTTTTTTTATTATAAAAAATGAAATGATTATTAAATATAATAATATTGTATATTTTTTGTTAAATGACTTTCACTTTTTTGTGGAGACTTGAGATTTCTTTCCAAGCATTACACAGTACTGTTGAAGAATTTCTTATCCTTTCTATAATTTGTAAAATGTCATGCAAAATGTATTTGAATAGATCAGTTGTTTACACAGGTGTTAATTGAGCTTCCTCTATAATGCTCAACTTTCCTTATTATAGAAGTGGTGTAGATTTGATTGACATCTTAATGGATCATGATAATTATTTTCACATAAACTGCAGAGAAGAGCCTACTGAAAAAGCTCCGAGCATCCTCCGAGCATGCTCGGAGCTTCCTCGTAAGAATAAATCTATGATCCCTTACTACTACTCCTTCGGGTAAAGTAGACCTTAGATGGATTTGCTGATTCTTTTAGGCCCCTTTTGGTCATATAGCTCCTCATATTTACAGTCAAACCTGTATTAACACTCATGGTGACTGCTCAACAAAGGTGACCTTTAAATGAGGTTCAGAAAAAAAATCTGATTCAGATATCCCCTGTGGAGGGGATCGGGGCATATTGTTTTAGTGTTTTCAAGCAGTAGAGTTATCGTTCTTGCGAGCAGACAAATAAAAAATGGTGAATTCCTGCGCTCTGAAATTGAAGAAAACATTAAAAATAGTTAATATTCGTGGAGTAATAAGTCGATGATACAGTTTTCAATGGAAACTAAAAGGAGTGGAACATGAGAAATTCACAAATTCATCTCCTTATCGGATTCTCATTTTTACCTCGATACTGAACACATATATTTTTCTTTATGATTATATTTTGGTTGTTAAAAATATGAAAATCATTTTGATGACTGTTAAAGGTTGAAATAACAATTTTGTGCATAAATTAGGTGACTGCTGACCGTGTTTGACAGGTGATCGCTGAAATGAGTTATATTATATAGAGAAAATGCTTGGGAGGGTCTGAAAGTGATCGTTAGAGGCAGGTGACCACTGAAACGAGGTGACTGTAAAGGCAGGTTTGACTGTACAAGTAATTATGCATCCTTGTCTTTCAGAGATTTTGGTTTAAAAGAGCATTCCTGGTGACAAAGCAAAATTATAAAGTGATTTGTATTTTTCATGTGAAAAACTAAGGATAACTGTATGACTTTCAACAATGATTATACCATATAGTAAGTTAATAAAGCTCCTTGGATATGAAAATGTGGAAGAATTCAATTAGAAAAGTAAAAAATATATATTTCTATATTAAACTTGATTGTTTTGTAGGAGATACAATACCCCAGGCTGTAGATTTAATTCCTATGTTAATCCAGACTGTAACCAAGGCCAGTGGACAAGCCAACCAATCAAATATAGTAGCTGAAGGTGTGACAGCATCTTGTTTGTTAGTCAAGCTCTCATTGGTGGATATTCAAGCTGGTAAACATTAACATTCTCTGGACAAAGCCAAATAAATAACAGTTCTATTCAATTTTCTTGTAATTTATATACATATTTCCTAGTTTATATTTGCAATAATCTTGATGAGTTTTGACTCCTGATTTACAAGTACTGAAAATACAACAGAAACTTTCTGAATAGTAAAAACAAAATGTGTTTTTAGCAGCATCATTCTTATCAAGTGATTTTAGCATTACCAGGAAATAATTAGGCTAATTTATGGTTATGTTTTACAAGGAATATTTCATTGCGACAAAAAATATATTCATTGATTGAACATTTAATTTGTCTTATTTCTTTATGTGAGTAGCATAAGTTTAGTTATTCTCAGTTATCAAACATTCATTATATATTTTAATTATATTAGAAAATAAAGTTAGCTCTGTAAGATGTGGTCTCTTTTTCAGAAACTAAATTGGGTCCATTTTGGAGTGTAGTGTTAGATGCACAAAAACAGCTGTTCATTAATGACAAATTCCTGTCTCAGGCTGGAGATGATGGTATGCTATTATTTTAAAGAGACAAATTACATTTTAAATCTTTTTTATACGCCTGTTTACGGGACGTATTATGGTATACCGTTGTCCGTCTGTCGTATTGTCCTTCTGTCTGTCCGTCCCATTATGGGTATATACATGTAGTTATTCCAGATAATTCCTCCTACAGTTCGAATGCTAGGAAATTTTCACTTTGCTGGCTGTTGTACATATATTGAAGGTTTGCATGTGCATGTGGTCAGTGTTTTGATTCTCGTCATAGGGATAGTGATCCGGCGGCTACGGCAGTGGTGGCGTTAGCTAACTTCTTAAAAGCTTTATATTTTAGAAGCTAGAAGACCTGGATGCTTCATACTTTGTATATAGATGCCTTATGTTACGAAGTTTCCATCTGTCACATGTCCATTGTCCTTGACCTCATTTTCATGGTTCAGTGACTACTTGAAAAAAAAGTTAAGATTTTTTTGTAATGTTAATTTCTCTCTTATTTATATGAGTAATAGGATAACTATATTTGGTATGTGCGTACCTTGCAAGGTCCTCATGCTCGTCAGACAGTTTTTACTCGTCACCTCATATCATGGATTAGTGAACAAGGTTAAGTTTTGGTGGTCAAGTCCATATCTCAGATACTAGAAGCAATAGGTCTAGCATATTCGGTGTATGGAAGGACTGTAAGGTGTACATGTCCAACTGGCAGGTGTCATCTGACCTTGGCCTCATTTTTTTGGTTCAGTGGTTATAGTTAAGTTTTTGTGTTTTGGTCTGTTTTTCTTATACTGTATGCAATAGGCCTACTATATTTGGTGTATGGAATGATTGTAAGGTGTACATGTCTAGCTGGCAGGTGTCTTCTGACCTTGGCCTCATTTTCATGGTTCAGTGGTCAAAGTTAAGTTTTTGAGTCTTGGTCTTTTTTTCTAATACTATATGCAATAGGTCAACTATATTTGGTGTATGGAAATATTTTATGATGTACATGTCAGTCTTGCAGGTTTTATTTGACCTTGACCTCATTTTCAAGGTTCATTGCTCAGTGTTAAGTTTTTGTGTTTTTGTCTGTTTTTCTAATACTATAATTATAAGCAATAGGTCAACTATATTTGTTGTATGGAAGGATTGCAAGCTGTACATGTCTGCCTAGCATGGTTCATCTGACCTTGACCTCATTTTCATGGTTCATTGGTTAATGTTTAGTTTTCTTTGTTAAGTCTGTATCTTAGTAACTATAAGCAATAGGTCAACTATATTTAGTGTATTGAATAATTGTAAGGTGTACATGTATTTCTTGTTTGGTTTATATGACCTTGACCTCATTTTCTGGGATCATGTTAAGTTTATGTGATAGTTGTAGTAAAGCTTTATATTTAGGACTATCAACATAATATCAATGATTAGTAAAGAAGGTGAGACATTTCAGCGTGTGCACTCTTGTTATTGATATTGGCTATTTTGGGAGATGGTTGAACTTTGTCATTTTTATACGCCCGTTTACGGGACGTATTATGGTATACCGTTGTCCGTCTGTCAGTCTGTCCGTCCGTCCGTCCGTCCGTCCGTCTGTCCGTCCGTCGTCAACATGTCGGACATTAACTCAAAAACGCTTTAACCAATTTGCATAAAACTTTGGTGAATTGTTTATATCTATTGACATGAGCTCCCTTTCGTTTTTTATAAATTTTAGATTTTACGTTTCCGAGTTATGGGGTTTTATTCATTAAAAAAAGGGGGATTTTCCAGTTTTTGGACAATACCTCATGAATGCTTTCACCAACTTGCAAGAAATTGTAGTGAATTGTTTATATCTATTGACCTGAGCTCCCTTTCGATTTTTATAAATTTTAGATTTTACGTTTCCGAGTTCCAGGTTTTATTCATAAAAAAAGGGGGATTTTCCAGTTTTTGGACAAAAACTCAAAAATGCTTTCAGCAGTTCTTATGAAACTTTGGTGAATTGTTTATATCTATTGATGTAAGCTCCCTTTAGAATTTTATAAAATTTACATTTTACATTTCTGAGTTATGGTGGTTTTATTCATTAAAAAAGGGGGGATTTTCCAGTTTTCGGACAATAACTCAAAAATGCTGTCAGCAATTCTCATGAAACTTTGGTAAATTGTTTATATCTATTGATGTAAGCTCCCTTTTGATTTTCATAAATTTCTAATATGACATTGAGAATTAATTGAACTTCATTTGTTTATAGTCTGAAAACAGATTTACTAAGTATTGCGCAACAGCACAGTGTATTACACAACAGCAAGATATCTTTAATTGAATATAAATTCAATTCATATAACCAATTTCAAGTTCTTTGACTAGATTTATTCAGAAAACCTATAATATGTCAAATATTTAATTACAATCCAAATTGAGACCTGTATCAAGCTTGAATATTGTGTCTTTTTTTGCCCCAACTGTTCAGGGTTGGACCTCTTCGGGCGTATCCAGCTGCGCTCAGCGAAGCAGTTTATTGGAGTATATACTTGCATAAGAGGTGCATAGCGTTTCTGGATAGCTCCTACAGTTTGAATGCTAGTAAGTTTTCACTTTGCTGGCTGTTTGTACATATATTGCAGGTGTGCGTGTGGTCAGGGTTTTGATTTTTTATTAATATTTGCTCTTTTGGGAGATAGTTTAACTTTGTCATTTTTGTAGTATATACTTGCATAAGAGGTGCATAGCGTTTTTGGATAACTCCTCCTACAGTGAACCATAGACCTATGTGCTCCCATGCTCAACTTTGTGTATTTTAAACTTTGCATCTGCAGGGGCATCATTTGTGTCTCCCAAGCACAATAATATCTGAAAGAAAGTCCTACATTGACTTTGTTATAATACAGTTATTTCAGAGTGGAGTGCAGGGGCATCACTTTGTCTACTTTTTATACACCCGTTTACGGGATGTATTATGGTATACCGTTGACCGTCTGCCCGTCCGTCCGTCCATCCGTCGTCAATATGTCGGACATTAACTCAAAAACGGTTAAATTAATATGCATGAAACTTTATTGAATTGTTTATATCTATTGACGTGAGCTCCCTTTCGTTTTTTATAAATTTCAGATTTACCGTTTCCGAGTTTTTGGGTTTTATTCATTAAAAAAGGGGGGATTTTCCAGTTTTCCGACAATAAATCAAGAATGCTTTCACCAACTTGCAAGAAATTTTGGTGAATTGTTTATATCTATTGACATGAGCTCCCTTTCAATTTTTATGAATTTTAGATTTTACGTTTCTGAGTTACAGGGTTTTATTCATAAAAAAGGGTGATTTTCCAGTTTTCTGACAATAACTAAAAAATGCTTTCAGCAGTTCTCATGAAACTTTGGTGAATTGTTTATATCTGTTGATGTAAGCTCCCTTTAGAATTTTATAAATTTTAGATTTTACATTTCTGAGTTATAGGGTTTTATTCATTAAAAAAGGGGGGATTTTCCAGTTTTTCGACAATAACTCAAAAATGCTTTCATTACTTCTCATGAAACTTTGGTGAATTATTTAAAGCTATTTAACTAAAAAATAGATTAAAAATAGTAAATTTCAAATATGACATTGAGAAGAAATTGAACTTTATTTGTTTATAGTCTTGACAACAAATTTACTTAGTATTGCGCAACAGCACAGTGTATTGCACAACAGCAAGAAATCTTTAATTGAATAAAATTCAATTCATATAACCAATTTCAAGTTCTTTGACTACATTTATTCAGAAACCTTTAATATGTCAAATATTTAATTACAATCCAAATTCAGACCTGTATCAAGCTTGAATATTGTGTCCATTTTTGCCCCAACTGTTCAGGGTTGGACCTCTGCGGGCGTATCCAGCTGCGCTTAGCTAGGCAGTTTATTAAAAAAGGTTTCTAGATGGTAACTTTAGTTTCCCTTGTCTGATTGAAATGAAACATGTGCAAATTGAAGATATGATAAAGGGGAAGAAGCCTTATGAATTTCGTGTCAAAGGTCAAGGTCACTGTTGCTAGAAATGGATAAAAATTAGGAAAAGGATTACCAGATGGTAGCTTGAGTTTCCCTTCCTTTATTGAAATAATCTTATACAGATGGAATATTTAAAAAAGGTGAAAAAGCTACTTGATTTGGGGGTAAATAGAACAAAGGTAAAGGTCAGTGTTATTAGAAAAAGAAAAAAATTGGAAAAATGTTTTCCAGATGGTTACTTGAGTTTCCCTTGCTTGATTGGAAAGAAACACATATAAGCGGAAGAAACAATGAAGGGGAAGAAGCCTTTTGATTTTCGGGTAAATAGGTTCAAGGCCATTGGTACTAATATTAGATTTTTTAATTATTTAAAAGATGGTTTGTGGATTGGTGTCCCACTATAAATTATAAAATAGCTACAATAATACATTTTTATACGCCCGTCAATTTTTGACAGGACGTATTATGGTATACAAATGTCCAGTGTCTGTCCGTCTGTCTGTCCGGCGTAAACATGTCGCACCGTAACTTGAGAATGACTTATCCAAATTTCATGAAACTTAACATAGTTGTTTCTTATGATGGTCAAACGATCTGTATACTTTTTGGTGAAAATAAGATTAAAACTTTTTGAGTTACAGGACTTAGTAACTAAAACAGGTGTGTGTTTTTTTTCACATGTCGCGCCGTATCTCAAAAACAATTTATGATTATTGCTTAAAACTTAAAACACTTCTTAGTTATATTAATCTTAAGATCTGCATACTTTTTGGTGATGATTCAAAATTTTATTTTAGAGATATTGAGTATTTTGTCAAAAAAGGGGGAGGGGTTTTTCACATGTCACACCGTATCTCAAAAACAGTTTATGATTATTGCTTAAAACTTTACACACTTCTTAGTTATATTAACCTTAAGATCTGTATACTTTTTGGTGATGATTCAAAATTTTATTTTTGAGTTATTGGGGAGGGGTTTTTCACATGTCGCGCCGTATCTCAAAAACGATTTATGATTATTGCTTAAAATTTTACACACTTCTTAGTTATATTAATCTAAAGATCTGTATACTTTTTGGTTTTGATTCAAAATTTTATTTTTTGAGATATTGATTTTTTTTTTTTTTTAAAGGGGGGTTTTCACATGTCGCGCCGTATCTCAAAAACGATTTATGATTATTGCTTAAAATTTTACACACTTCTTAGTTATATTAATCTAAAGATCTGTATACTTTTTGGTTTTGATTCAAAATTTTATTTTAGAGATATTGAGTTTTTTGTAAAAAAAAAAGGGGGTTTTCGCATGTCACGCCGTATGTCAGAAACTATTTATGCTTATTGCATAAAAATTCACACACAAGACGACGGGCGTATCATGCGCTCATGGCACAGCTGTTTATTATTTTCCCTCTGTCCATACTAATATTTTGAACCCTTGAAATAATAAATGTTTTCTCTCAGTAAAGAATCTGTTCTGGGAGCATCGGTTGGCTGTGCCAGCTTTTTACTTTTTAAAATAGATTCTTAGTACTTTTAAAAATGTCATTCATGAAATTTATTTCATTATTTTTACCTCTTATTAGTTTTCCATTAATAAATAAATAAAAATGATAAATCACTATTGGACAATAATAAACTTTCAGATAAAAGGAGAAGGTAAGACTTGGTGCCAAATTGGCCCTTATAGCAAAACATGTTTATCTGAACACGTGTCAGTCACAATGAAATTTGGTATATACAAGGTTTGCTGAAATATTTTTAGATTGAAAAACATTTATATATTACAGTATTGATGAATGTTGTAACCTTGTCTGAGAGGCTGATCTTGGAATATCCACAGAAAATGACAGAAACAATATCAAAGTACGTTCATTATAGTTAGGGCTATTCCAGAAAATGTAAGAGAGGTGGTGGATGGATAACTTTTTCTACCCCATCACCCATAATATTCACACTTGATATGTTAAAGATGATGATATATAAGTTGTAATAGAATTGTTTGGGTTAAATAATTATTGGAAACTAGATTGTTGAACCTGTCTTATATCAACTGTTGTTAAGGCTTCATTGTTTGGGTTATTCAAAAAGATGAGATGAGTTAATAGGCTTCAAATACTCACGGAAGATATTCTTGTTTGTATTTTAATACACTCATATTTAAAGTTTGTGTAATTTAAAAAGTTTGGCTCCACCTTTATGTCAGTGCATTGTGCAGATTTTGATGGTGTTTTTATGAACCTTGACTGAAAATGACTTTCAAAAACTAAACTTGGTTTACAATATCTATTATTTCATAAAAAAAAAATGTTCTTATTGCCAAGATACTAAAATTGCTCTTTGGAGTAGATTTAATTGGAAAGAAAATTCTTCAAAATTACAGACCTTAATTTCAATACTATTTTTGTTTTATTTGTGTACAGTAACATGGAAAGGTTTAAGAACATATATGCAAATCTTTCCATTTTCAGACCATACTATGCAGCTATCATCTACTGTCTGACCCACAAATCACGACCAGTGAGACACCATACAGAATTAACAACTAAGCGTCTGCTGTCTCTTCTGGGAGGAACATCCATCTCATTAGCTCTTATAGCAGAATGTGAAGAATTATTATCCAATCAAAAGGTGGGTCAAATTTATTTTTGATTGAATGCAGCCTGTATTGAAAACCACTTCATACCACTTTATTTTTTTTTTTAAATTACAATTTTTGTAGCCTAGGATCAAAAATTTATGTTGATAAGTAGAGGAGTCTTTATTCATCTTGTTAAATAGTAACTACAATGAATTACATAAATATGATAGATTTTCATACAGTCCTCTGGCTGAAAATTGTCAATCTGCATCTGAAATTTTGAAACAAATCATCTGTAAATGAATATATATGAAATGAGAAATTTTGTACAAGAGGTTGTAGCTCAAATTAAATTTTTAAATTTCCACATAATGTCATAAAAATACAAATGAGTGCTATTTTAACTAAGATTAAACCAGAGGTAGATAACTATATGTTTGCTTTTTTCTTTATAGTTCATAGAACCAGAATTATTTGATACAGAGAAAGAAAGCTCTCTGGAACAACTGAAGTATATTAAACCAATCATACTAGCTAGAGCCGTCATGACTGTTAGTTATGTAGAGAATGCAGATGGTAAAGATGCAGAAGCTATAGCTAAGGCTTCTCTGGTCCCTGCACATCATCCATGTATAGGTAAGAAGAGTATGTAGAAAGATTTTAGCAGGTACCAATCCTACTCAATGTTATGTTTAGCATATCCTTACATATTGTAATTAATAACATGAACCTATTTCAAATGTAAAGTTTTCATTTCCTGTTTCAAGACAGTACACATGCTAGCTAAATTTTCAGAAAGTTTATGTTATAGTTTCTAGTCTGGCCATTTGCTGTAATTTTAGAGTTATTTCTGTGCCTTTATTGGGGCATTTAAAAAATGGACAAATTGCAAGATTTATTATTGCACTTTCAGAAAATGGTTCATACAAATAATGCTATCAAAATTTTAAAATGCGATTTTTAATTTTTGCGAAATCTATTCTGTCCCAATTTTTGTAATAATAAAAACATTGCCAAAAATTTCTGGATTCATAGTATATTGATTAAAGGATGTTCGCTCCTCTTGTTTTTGAGATTTTGTCAGATATTCGGAATCCTCTAGTTATATCCATGTATAAATGCCAATAAATATTTTGCCCGTAAACCCCTACTTTTCTTTTTATAATTTTTTTACATAGAGTGTAAAAAGCCATGTTTGAAAATCTTATAAAATCCTTCTTTTTAGTCCCCTCCCGACGAAGTCGAATGGAGACTTTAGGTTTGCACTCCGTCCATCTGTCTGTCTGTCTGTCTGTCTGCCCATCCGTCAGTCCGGCAAATCAGTTTTCCACACTTTTTTTCTTCTTCCTTGAAGATATTGATTTGATATGTGGTGTATTGTTTTATCATGACAAGTTACAGATCAAGTTCGAATTTTGTTCCGGTCCGATGATTTTGTGCAGAGTTGTGGTCCTTGGACTTAGAAAATTAACTCAAATAATCAGTTTTCCGCACTTTTTTTCGTCATGCTTTAAGATATTGATTTGTTACTTTGTATACAGTTTTATCATGACAAGTTACAGATCAAGTTTGAATTTTGTTCCGGTCAGATGATTTTGTGCAGAGTAATGGTCCTTGGACTTAGAAAATTCACTCAAATAATCAGTTTTCAGCACTTTTTTTCGTCATGCTTGAAGATATTGATTTGATAATTGGTATATAGTTTTATCATGACAAGTAACAGATCAAATTCGAATTTTGTTCCGGTCTGATGATTTTGTGCAGAGGTAATAGCCCTTGGACATAGAAAATTCACTTAAATAATCATTTTTCCACACCTTTTTTCTTCATGTTTGCAGATATTGACTTGATATTTGTTATATAGTTATCACCATGACAAGTTATAGATCTAGTTAGCAGTTTGTTCGAGTACAATGAATTTTTAACCGGTAGTGGACTATGTATTGCCATGCAATACTCTCAGAATGCTTGTTTTCATAGTTTTAGAAAGAAAAAAGGTGCCAATGTTAAATGAATGAAAAATCTAGAGAGAATAAATTCCCGCCAAATTTTTAATGGCTTATATCTCGAAAACAAGCACACAGTCCCTTCAATTTTTTCAGCTTTTTGAGTTCCTTTATTCATATACTTTCAATTTATAACAGTCTTTTAAAGAGCTTGTTTGTTTGAAGCAGACTGGTGAACATCCTTAATGTTTTTATTTTTTAAGTCACTCATTTACATTTAGAAGACATTTTTCAGTGAATGAGACAGCAATCCAACAAATATTCAACTTGGAATTGTTTTGTTTTGCTGTCAGAAAACTAGTGCTCCCTTGAATTAAGCAATTATGAAAAAGAAAAATATTAAGATAATTTAGAAAAATATAAAACATGTCCTCTCTCTGTGCCGCTTGATCTTATTATCCTTATGCTTTTTGTTTCAAGTTATGTATATGTTGTGTTTCCTGTAAAAAGACCTTTAAGAACTCATACTGTAAATTCTGAAATTATTGTGAGGCTTTTATAAATGCCAATAATGTGTCTGGGTGAGTTTAATCCCCAATTATAAGAAATCACATTAAAATATCTGATACATATATGTATATGCAGCTTTTCCTGAAATTGATTTGTATTGATATTTTGGCCAAATCCCCCAAAAAGACTTTCGCATTTGTATGTATTTGTATTGCTAACATAAATTGAAAAGATTGTCTTTCTTTTTTAGTTTACGAGAACAAAGACACATGGACAGAGATTGTAGCCAAATTAAAATTAGATGCCAAAAATTTTGTCAGGAAACATTTGTCAGATTGTCTTAAATTTGTGATGACAGGAAAGGAACTATCAGAGGTAAAATCTTTAAAAATTTGGATGAATCTGATTTTAAATAACGGGAAATCAGAGACGATTGAGATTTCTACACATAAAACTTATTATAAAAGAGGCAGAAGACACCAAAGGGACAGTCAAAACTCATAAGGCGAGAGAAACTGACAACTCAGGGCAAAAAAAGAAAGACAAGAAGACAAAAAAGTTCACAAAAATACAACATAGAAAACTGAATACAGGGCAACACGAACTGCGTGATTTCAGGTGCTTGGGAAGTTAAACATCTCTTAAGTGTTTTAAGGATTTCAACAGTGTTTGGATACACTATCAATGGAGTTGTTATATATTATAAATCTTTGTCAATTTTTGTGATAAAAAAGATATAAAGTTTATAAAAAAGTTCAAGCAACTGTTTCAAGATTAAATGATGTACATCTGTATACATTTTTATTTTATTTTTTTAATTCATAGAATACCAGTTTAAAATGTATGTTTTATGGGTAAAGCAATGTTTCATGTTTCAATATAAAAGTAAGAAGATGTGGTATGGTTGCCAATCAGAAAGTGTAACAAAAAATTTGTTCCGGCATGACATTTGTTCCGCCGGAACTTATTTCATAGAAAATATGTTCCACCAGAACTTATATCACAGAAAATAAGTTCCAGCCCTGTAAAATTTGTTCCGGAACTAATTTTGAAACCAAATGTGAAATAAGTTCCGGAACAAATATCACAGCTCCATGAATTTCATTCCGATATAAATTGTTTAAAAAAAAGTCCGATAAATTCCCGTTATAAGAGTTAAAAATTTTTGAAATATCAAATTAAGTCAGCATATCTGTTGTAAGTAGATAATATGATTAAAAAACAAATGCACAATTAAGATTAAAATTAAGATTAACAACGGTGATAAAAAATTTAAACACCGTGACTATTTAATTTTTGCAGTTTTAGCCTTCTTGTTTTGTTTTTGGCAATTTTCACATTGTTGAACATACTGCTTTGTATCACTCACAATACCTTTCCAGTAATATCTTTCTGTTATCTTATTGACAGTTTTATTAAGACCTTGGTGCCCACTATGGTCATGGCACAAGTTTAAAATACTTTGGACTTTGTCTTTTGTAACTACAAGTCTTTTGGTTAACTAACCAGTAGTTTTGTCCTTCTCAATATAATACAAATGTTCATCTTCAACTATGAAATTTTTCTGTGTGATTTTTCGAATTCTTCTTTTTTCTGCATCATTTGTTTCATTTGGATATTTTTTTTCAAGAATGTAATTAAATATTTTCCTATACTCCAAAGGATCCATATTGGATGTTTACACTTTTTATTATTATATATTATCAATGTAATGCTTGTTTTATAATGTACTTGAATGATAACTTTAAACTCACTAATGACAATGCTCATTATTAAAGATAAGTTGTATAACCAGTGGAACATATTTCACAGATTAGGAACTTATTTCACCAGGTAAGGAACAAATTTCATAGAATAGGAACTTATTTCACAATGTAAGGAACAAATTTCATAAACCCAGAACTTATTTCACCAGGTAAAGTGTGGAACTTATTTTATAGAGATGGAACAAATTAAATAGAAATTGTCTGTGAAAAAAGTTCTCCCAGAATATATTTCATGTGATATTTGTTCCACTGGAACTTTTATCACAGGAACAAATTTTGGCTCACAAAAGCTCTCCACCAGAGACCAAATGACATAGAAGTTTAATGTTTGGTTTTTAACCTGATGGATAAAAATTGATACACTTACACCTTTAATCAACCTTATAATTATCGTGGGCACTTCCTGAATACACCTATACTCATAATCACCTTAACGTTTTCCAGGTCAAATTTCAAGTATTATAACATTTCCTGTATGTTTGTGAATTTCAGGCTCTTATGACAGTTTCAGTTGATTGAATTGCAACTTGTTCTTGTCAATAAAAGGAGTGCTTATTATGTTAAATTGTATTGTTGGTTTAGCCAACTCAGTCAACATATTACTCTCCTTTAAAAGTATGAAAATATGTTGTAGTTTTGTTTTATTTCAGAGTAGCAAAAATGCCTTCTCGTGTTTAGTTAGAATAGCTCCAGATATAGTGCTGCCACCTATGATCCAGTATGTATCACGGTTATTAGGCAATGCAGAACTGACAGTAATCACAAGAGAGGAATATGGTATTTTTCTAACTCCTGATGGAGAGCTATTTGATAAATCTATGTTAGAAAAGTAAGTCTAAAATATGTTAAATGACTTGTAATATTTAATAAATATCCAATTTCAATAAGTTCTGTAAATTATGAAGGGCTGTTCCAATAAACATACATGGCAACAAGCACTTTGAAAATAGAATACCGTATATCGAGTTTTTTTCGCGTGTGTTTAACTTTCGCTTTGTTCGCAGCACCTAAAGAAACGCGAAAATTTGACCCCGCGTAAATTTCCCTGCATATTCCTAGATTGATCGCTGTCTAAACATTTCATACATTATACTATTAATTGTCGAGTTTACACGAAATTGATATGCAAACTCATATCACTCTAAAAGTGAAATTACATTATCTTTAAAATCAGTCTTTTGTGTTTATCGGCAGATCACAAAAGTGTACATCATTCATTAAGATCTCTGTTTTCATAATAATTAAATTGACTAATCATACATGTCATCCCTTTAGACAACACAGCAATCAGTGACATGTTCAAATATGTTACGGTAGCTAGCGATGACCAATTGAGTGTTGTCATAACCCAAACATTACATGTATTTAAGTGTGTAGTACTCGTATTTACTTGTTATCAATTTTCTCTCAGTCAATCAAGTTTACATCTTTAACAATTCAATATGGTGATTTTTTCGCGTGTTTTTTCCCATTCAGCGAAATTATACACAATGAAAATTTAACTTGCCCATTTTGTCATTAAATCGCGAAAAAAAGCGGACGCGAAAAAAAACCCGATATACGGTAACTACCCATATTTCTTATCCAACCTTGGTAGCAAATTCAAGTTTCCTTAGCTGGGTCCTTAGTATGTTTTACAGAACAGCCATAATTTTCACAGTGTATTACATGTAATTTTTACTGTTTTGCCAATACCTACAAAAAGATTAAAACGTGCACTGTTTTATAGTAGATAATATATCTTACTATAAACATTGAAAACTAATACACACTGAGAATAACAAAAATTTGTGCAAAAGTAAAAGTCCAAATCATTTTCAAGGCAGGGCCTAACCTTGGATTTTGGAGGGGAAAAGAAAGAAGTGACTTCTAAGACTTTTTTAAAGATTAGGCCCTGTTCCAATGGAGATATTGTTTTTTCAAAGAGATATTACTGTATAGATTTGCCAGTCTGTCTTGTAAGTTTCACATACATGTATATAAGGAACAGATAATAAAAGTCATTTTGATGCACTATGGCATTCAATCATCATCAAACCATACTTTAGTTTTAAAAAATGACTTGTAATAAATCTTGTCATATTGTACAATTTGTTTTACAGATTTGAGAAAAATGATGATAGCAAGCAGGCAAATATTAAAAGAGAAAATAAACTGTACTCCTATGCTGAACAAATGGCTGAAATAGAACTAAGAAAAGTAAGTCAGAGAAGTTAACAATATGAACAAATTCATTTAATGTTTTCAGAGGATTTAAGTAAGTGCACATTGTGTAACATTTATTTTTTTACCTGGGTTGCTTGATACAAAATTTATGATGGATAGAAGGAGATATTATGTTAATGTCAGTGAGAAAGCAACACAATAAAAGCAAAAGTGACATCTAGGTGTCAACTTATGGTACTCAGCAATAGTTAAATGTGTATTCCATATGTCTAGTTCTAAATCACTACTAGTCTAGACAAATTGCATATAGATTGAACAGCAACTACCATTGTTATGTCATTACCACTTAGGGTTGTTCCAAAATAAAACAGTGGGGAGGATGGGAGGCACTCAAATTAATTAAATATGGGTGGTTGCATTTTCCTTTGAATTTTGTAAGAATTATAAGTAACATAAAATGAATATTTTTTTTTTTATTATGGGAGGTTGGTGTCTTAAAAAAGCGCCTCCTATCCCCACATGCATTTAGTTCTAGAACAGCCCTTAATTACTCAAAGAACCAAAAATACTAAGATATTAAAAGAGACAATCATATTTTTTCCTCTAGATGAGTTAACATATTCAACATGTCTTTCTGCTTGATTATTTATTGAACTATGATATCTAGTAATTTTCTATTCTGATTTTTTAATTAGGAACTTGACAAGAAGAAAGGAAAATCTGTAAAGGAAACTAAACCAAAGTTAACTAAGAAGCAAGAAGAAATGTTAGAGGCTCAGAGAGAAAAGGAATCAAAGATCAGATCCAGGCTAACAGAGGTATGGATACTATTTATTGTTTAGTTGTGTAGTCATGGTATAGTGATCAGGTTCAGTTTTTGTGATAAAATTATTTAATTGTTATTTAAAATGTGTAAGGTGTACGTGTCAATTTCACAGTTATCACCTGACGTCAACATTACTTTCATGTGATCATTGAAGAGTTTTCATACTAAGGGCTGTTCCATAAAAAAATTTATGGGACCCAGGGAAGGCAACTTAAATTGCATTTAATTATAGCTTAGAGCCATTTTACATTTAATTCTTGGGTATAATATTTACTTTTAGTATTAAGTACTTCAAAAATTTAAATTATGAAATTGGAATTATTGATGTACTGAGTGCCAAAAGAAACATAACACCTACATGTATTTTTGTCCATTTGATAAAATTCTAATGTATAAATCTTCTTTGGAAGTTAGGAATTCATTTTAAGATTTTATTGACTTCTTAGGATATGCATCCAAAATAATACCTGCAATTTTCAGAGCTTTTTGACTTATAAATCCTAACTTTCAAACATTTTAGATATGTACCCCAAATATTAATTTGCAGTTACAGTGGCAAATTAACCTCTAGCAAAGGTTATATTTGTTAAATCTTAGATATGGCCAAATGATCAAATCTTTTAAATTGCTACAGGAACTATTTGTTGGAATGAAAATTTGCTGAAAATTTATTTTGGTCATTTGTTCACAATATTATGAAAAGGTGAATATCCAAAATTGTCAACACGAGAAGGTTATTTCACTGAGGGCGCAGCCCAAGTGAAATAACTTTTAAGGGTTGACAATTTTGGATATTCATCGCTTCTAAGGGGCCACAATTGTTTTATTATACCGAACTAACAGTGGAAGGGCATTTTGAATCATTGTAAAAGCACTTACCCTTACTTGAGTCAGTAACAAACACAAGTTGACGTTCAAAAATACATATCATTTGTGTCTTAGAATTCTCGTATGTACAACAAAGGGAGATTCTTTTTGTAAAATATTGATGGCCCTGAAAAGGACCGTTATTAGAGATATCATTGGTACAAGATTCACGTCAAAAGCCTTATTTCCTCTTCTCTCGATCAATAGTCTTCCTGTAACTTGAACGTTGCCATTTTGTTTATTTACGTCTGTGACGTCATTTTCATGGGTACAAATCAACAAACTAAAAAGGTTATTCGCTGGTGAATAATAGGGTTATTCAATGCTGGTGTAAATTTTTAGGGTTATTTGTTCTTCCTTGCAATTGAATGAAAATTAACTGAATTATTCCATGTCACGTGATAACGTTTTACCCAATAGAATTGTTTGAAATATATGTAAGGTATAATAATATTAATTGTTCCTTCAAGGATTTGACTGATCAATTGATTGTTTGCTTGCATAATGTCCAGTGGCAATTATTTCATGCATATTCTGGACGAGAAACTATTAACAATAAATACAATAGGTAGGTTCTACAAGATGAGACAGTAGGGATGAAGAGTTGGAAATTTAGACTGTTACTTGAAAACAATTTGGTAGGTAGGAACAATGATTTGAAAAGATTAAATGATAAAAATATGAATATGGTATGGCTGTATTCATGACGATTAGAGTAAATATTATAATCATTTGTTTTTTTCAGCTGAACCAAGAGTTGTGCTGTGGATGTCAGATATTAGAGGCAGCTTTAACCGGTGACAAACAGTCACTTTGTAGATACATGAAGGACTTATGTAAACTCATTGTACCCTTGTTACAATCCCCCCTAGCTGCTCCCCAGGTCAGCCAGGTATTCCTAGACTTAGGTCAGGCCTCATTTGATGACAAACAGTTAGGTAAGATACACTAACTTTGACCATGTGTTGTCAGACACGCTCTTTACTCAAAGTGGAGCAAGAATCAGTGATTTCAAATATGCCGAATGATAATTAATCTTGAATGAGTTGTCTTTTTAGAATAAGATGGAAATTGATCATTTAAAAAATTATTAAAAGTTGCACATTACCATCCGTAGCATTTTATAGCAAGCTTACATATCTTGAAAGGCTGTATAATGGATAGCATGGTTTAATAACAAAACAGCAAATACAGATACTGAACAAATCTGATCAGAAGTTTCTGATTAAAGGCACACTTAGCAATGCTTAAGGACAAATATTGTCTTTCACATTTCTATGACAGACATCCTTTGTTAATAATACACTGTTAAATATTGTATGTTATGTTTATTAGACATGTGAGCTAAGAATTTTATTTTGATGGTTTAAAAAATTATGTTCCAATTAATTGGCCTCCTATTGAGTAATTATACCCCACGCAACGAAGTTGCGGAGGGTATAATGTTTTTGACCCGTCCGTCTGTCTGTACGTCCGTCCGTCAGTCCTGTTCTTGTCATCGCAACTCCTCTGAAACCACACAACAGAATTTCATGAAACTTTGTAGATAATAAGGACATACTATGTAAATGTGCATATCGACAGGAAATTATGATTTAATTTTTTTTCAAGGACTTGTGCCCCTTTGAAATTATTGGCCTCAATATACTACTGCAACAGTTTGTCATCGCAACTCCTGTGCATATCCACAAGAAAATTTTCATCAGTTGACTTTTGTAGAGTTATGAGTCTTTGAACTTAGGAATCTGGTGAGATTTTGTTTGTCCAGTGACAATGTGGGGTATGTGAGCGTGCTCACAAAGGTTCTTTAATTGAAAAAAATGACTCAACTGCTTTTGGTTGTTCTATGTTAAAGAAGTCTTTCTGCATCTCATCAGAGGGAGTATTAGTCCCCCCCTCCTGGACCATCTACTTCTCAGAAATTTCCTAATTGTTTTGTTGTATAATTGGTAGTCATCATTAATATGCATTAATTAATATATGTAATTAGAACAAATTGTATTCTGAAAGTTAAAAGTGCAGCAGTATATGCATTTTATAAACATGATAAAAAAATCTACAATGTAGGTGTTCATGCTACACATCATACAGATATCTGTAGATTATAAAAACTGAGGCATGTAACAATAAATACTAGGTTCGTGAATAGAAAAAAAAAATTGCATGTATTTTAGTTTTATTTCACAAATAGATCATGAGAAAAACAATTTAGTCAGAATTTCATCTGTAAACTTTAGTCTTTGAATTCAGAAGTTAAATTCTTTTAAAAACTTACTATTGAATTGAGAAATCTATTTAAATTTTAGGAAATTTGGTCAGTAATGTGACATTGAGATTACAGAAACCAGAATCAGAAGTAAACTCTGAATGGACAAAAGAATCACCAGCCGAACAAGGAACCAGAGTTGTCAACTGTTTATATGCCTTGTCCATATCTGATAATGATGATAATGATGATGAAAACAAACTTTTCCCAGCATTCACTTTTACATTCTTTTACTATTTATTAAGTTGTGTACTAAGAAGTGGCGGTGAAGTGGTTGCAAAGGACATAGAACCACAGTCAAAAGCAATAGTACTGATCTCGGCTCACTCAGAAATGAGAAGTACAGATGGTTCTGATGTGAGTATAGGATTACAAGTATTTTTTAGTTTGACTTCTAATGAAATTTTACAGGCTAACAGAAAAATAAATTTGAAAATTCTGTTGCATGAAAATAGAAGGAACATGTAGACTACTATTTTGATTTTAATATGTTAAAATATTAGGGATCATAGATTTATTCTTACGAGGAAGCTCCGAGCATGCTCGGAGGATGCTCAGAGCTTTTTAAGTAGGCTCTTCTCAGCAGTTTATGTGACAATAATTATCATGATCCATTAAGATGTCAATCAAATCTTTAGCACTTTTATAATAAGGAAAGTAGAGCATTATAGAGGAAGCTTCATTAACACCTGTGTAAACATCTGGTGTAATCAAACAAATCTTGCATTAATTTTACAAACTATAAAATAGATGAGAAATTCTTCAATATTACTGTACAATGCTTGGTATCAAGTCTTCACAGAAAGAAAATGATTTTAAAACATTTTCTTAATAATTATTCTTTTTCAATACACATGATACAAAAGAACACTCAAATTTTATATTTGAAATACAAATATATTTTAAGTTTATACTATATAAAATGAAATATAAATGTCATCAAAGACACAAACTATGGTTATTGATTTATAACCATACTACCAAAACATAGTACATTCAGTTTCATGCGAAAAAGGGTTGATCTTTTTTTATATTCCATTTAATTTGACAGTTGTTTGAAATTAACCCTCCATTTCATTGCAGAAAAGTTTTTTTGAGTCGTAAACATATTTCTTGGGTGTTTCAAAGCAATAAAAATATACTATATTCTACAGGGAAAAAAGGGGGAGAGAATTTGATTGGTTAACTTCTGGTGATGTTTACTTTCTTATATGCACTGAAAAGTTATGCTATATTTTCACTGTAGTACAGGACATTTATTTATGTCAAGTATTTCTTTATTTAAAACATAGATAAATTCTGCACATTTTTTTGGAAATATAACAATCATGACAATTAAACAAAGACTTATAGGGGGAAAATAATTTTACTCATGCCAAATATTTCTTTATTTAAAACAAAGCTAAATCTGCACAATTAAAAAAAAAGCCAAGTAAAGAGAGACGTACTAGAGGGAAAACAATGGTGGTATTACCCCCTCAAACCAGGCTTCCAGTAATGAATTACAACTTTTCTTAAAGTAGCCATAATTTTCTATAAAAGAACTTAGTTTGCTATTTAAAAAAAAACCATATTACCATTGTTTAGTTAGAGGCATTACTTAAACAAGTAATTTTCAAAATTACCTATACAAGTTATGTTGAAAACAAGGCTGTTTCAAATATTACTTCTATATCATGAATAAGTAACTTCTGTTAATTTTATTTTTATAGG
Source organism: Mytilus californianus (assembly GCF_021869535.1). Taxonomy (NCBI): domain Eukaryota; kingdom Metazoa; phylum Mollusca; class Bivalvia; order Mytilida; family Mytilidae; genus Mytilus; species Mytilus californianus. Next base: position 25,433,752 of record NW_026262734.1, on the reverse strand, counting down.
TGTCCATTCATACAGGTTTTACTAGCTTTAACAAATTTTCACAGACATCTGGTTATTTTCCCCATGAAATATACTGGTAAAACTATTTAAATCCTCAACAAGCACTAATTGCTTTTCTGATGCCACACTTCTTGGTCAAAGATTGGCCCCTTGGGGCTATTAAGATATCATTTCCCCTTAAAATCTTAGAGAAAGACAGTTATAACTAGATATGGAACCTTTAATTAAGACTTGAAGTTATATATAATTTGAATCTAAATCAAAAGCAATTACATATATTCCTTAAATAATTGTAAGTACTAAGTTTTTTAAAGTTGTATAAAATAATTTATTAAAGTAATATTTTTGTCATTATTTTTTAAAGTAACCTCTCTATACTCACCTAAAATTGGATAAATACTTAATTTTATTTAATGAAATGATATAAAAATTCTTAAAAACTACATTTAGTCCATGCTTTATTTGACATTTAAAATAACTATTGAGTTATTAAAAAAAATTTAAAAACAAAAAATACTTATAAAAGTGACTAAAAAAAAATTACTTGTTTAGTATTGCCACCTGACTGTTGTTTGTGTCTTGATAACTTTTATGTAGCATATTATATAATATAAACTATTTTTATACGACCGCAAAAATTAAAAATTTTTTGGTCGTATATTGGTATGACGTTGGCGTCGTCGTCGTCGTCGTCGTCGTCCGAAGACACATTGGTTTTCGCACTCTAACTTTAGTTTAAGTGAATGGATCTCCATGAAATTTTACCATAAGGTTCAATACCACAAAAGGAAGGTTGGGATTGATTTTGGGGGTTATGGTACCAACAGTTAAGGAATTAGGGGCCAAAAAGGGGCCAAAAATAAGCATTTTTGTAACTTCCAGACAATAACTTGTGTGTAAGTGTATGGATCTCTCTGACATTGTACCACAAGGTTCCATATCATAAAGGAAAGGCTGTAATTGATTTTGGGGGTAATTGCCTCAAAATTTTAGGAATTAGGGGCCAAAAAAGGGGCAAAAAACAAGCATTTTTCTAGTTTCATGACAATAACTTGTGTGTAAGTGTTTGGATATTTCTGAAATTGTACTACAAGGTTCAATATCACAAAGGGAAAGCTGGAATTGAGTTTGGGGGTAATTGCCCGAAACATTAAGGAATTGGGGGCCAAAAAGGGGCCAAAAATAAGCATTTTTCTAGTTTCCAGACAATAACTTGTGTTCAAGTGTATGGATCTCTCTGAAATTGTACTTCAAGGTACCATACCACAAAGGGAAGGCTGGGATTGAGTTTGGGGGTGATGAATCATAAGGGGGTTCAAAAAATTTGGGGGGGGATTTTTTTTTTTTCTTTTTTTTTCTTTTTTTCCTTTTTTTTTTCTTTTAAAATTTTCCATTTTAAGTTGGTTATTTCTGATTAATATTTAAAAGCAAATAATAATGATATGGTAGGAGATACACACCAAACAGGATGTGTAAATTATTATCTAATAAGTATTGTGCAATAGCAAGAAATTTTCAATTGCACAGTATTGCACAATAGCAAGAAATCTTCAATTGCACAGTATTGTGCAATAGCAAGAAATCTTCAATTGCACAGTATTGCGCAATAGCAAGAAATATCCAATAGCACAATATTGCGCAATAGCAAGAAATTGTCAATTGCACAGTATTGCGCAATAGCAAGAAATATTCAATTGCACAGTATTGTGCAAAAGAAGATACTTCGTATAAATTGCTTATTTCTTGATCAATTTCAATGGGGTTTTATTCTTGAATTCTTGGGGTTCTTTAATATGCTGAATCTAACCGTGTATTAAGTTTTTGGATTTTGGGCCCCGTTTTTAAATTGGTCCACATTGAGGTCCAAAGGGTCCAAAATTTAACTTTGTTTGATTTCATCAAAAATTGAATTATTGGGGTTCTTTGATATGCTGAATCTAACCGTGTATTTAGATTCTTAATTTTTGGTTCCGTTTTCAAATTGGTCTACATTAAGGTCCAAAGGGTCCAAAATTAAACTTAGTTTGATTTTAACAAAAATTGAATTTTTAGGGTTCTTTGATATGCTGAATCTAAACATGTATTTAGATTTTTGATTATGGGCCCAGTTTTCAAGTTGGTCCAAATCGGGGTCCAAAATTAAACTTTGTTTGATTTCAACAAAAATTGAATATATGGGGTTCTTTGATATGCTGAATCTAACCATGTATTTAGATTTTTGATTTTTGGGCCCTGTTATCAACTTTGTCCACATTGAGGTCAAAAGGGTCCAAAATTTAACTTTGTTTGATTTCATCAAAAATTGAATTATTGGGGTTCTTTGATATGCCGAATCTAACCGTGTATTTAGATTCTTAATTTTTGGTTCCGTTTTCAAATTGGTCTACATTAAGGTCCAAAGGGTCCAAAATTAAACTTAGTTTGATTTTAACAAAAATTGAATTTTTAGGGTTCTTTGATATGCTGAATCTAAACATGTATTTAGATTTTTGATTATGGGCCCAGTTTTCAAGTTGTTCCAAATCGGGGTCCAAAATTAAACTTTGTTTGATTTCATCAAAAATTGAATTCTTGGGGTTCTTTGATATGCTGAATCTAACCATGTATTTAGATTTTGGATATTGGACCATAATAGGTGAATGTCCAATTTAAAATTTTTAAGTTCTTAGACCACATTCATTCTGTGTCAGAAACCTATGCTGTGTCAAATATTTAATCACAATCCAAATTCAGAGCTGTATCAAGCTTGAATGTTGTGTCCATACTTGCCCCAACTGTTCAGGGTTCGACCTCTGCGGTCGTATCAAGCTGCGCCCTGCGGAGCATTTTATTAAATCATATCATATAATTATAAAATTTGAGAATTTTTTTATTATAAAAAAAGGAATGATTATTAAATATAATAAGAATATATTTAAATGACTTTTACTTTTTGTGGAGACTTGAGATTTCTTTCCACGCATTACACAGCACTGTTGAAAAATTTCTAATCTATTTTATAGTTTTGTAAAATTTCATGCAAAATGTATTTGAATAGACCAGATGTTTACACAGGTGTTTATGGAGCTTCCTCTATAATGCTCTACTTTCCTTATCATAGAAGTGGTGTAGATTTGATTGACATCTTAATGGATCATGATAATTATTGTCACATTAAATGCTGAGAAGAGCCTACTTAAAAGGTCCGAGCATCCTCCGAGTATGCTCGGAGCTTGCTCCTAAAAATAAATCTATGATTCCTAAGTGTTTTAATTAAGGAAAGTGAGAATTCTTTTTACACTGAAATCTAATGTACTCAATATCATATACATGGGGCATAGATGGACAAATGGTCTAAGTACTGTAGATTCATTATTATGCATTGGATACTAATTTTTCGTGGTCTTCGTGAGAATAGTTGAACTACGAATTTAAATGTTCAACGAATTATAAATGTTCTAATGCCTTGTACGCAGACATTGGCAAAACCATGAAATCAAATATACTCCTCAATCCACGAAAATAAATGAACCCACAGTAGTTTGTCTACAGTGATCACTAGCGTGTCAACTCTATGGTTGTTAGTTTGAACCCTGCTTGTTGCAAGGTTTGTGCGACTGCAATTTAGATTGACTAGGATTACCAGTTTGTCAAAAGGTTTGTGGTTCTCTCAAGGTACTGTGCCTGCCTCCTCCAAAACAGCTGGCCGCCTTGATACATGTATAACCAAGAGTGCTGAAAGTAGCATTAAACACAGACAAGTTATCGATCTATCCATATACCATGTATACTGTCAATTCAGAAATTATTGCATGCATTTATTATTGCAATTTTTGAAGAATGGACAAAAATGCGAGATTTATTATTGCGATTTCTGGAAAAGCTGTCTACAGACATACATCTATGTATCAGATAATATAATGCAACTTCTGATTATTGCTATCCAGACGCATTATTCACATAAATAAAAACCTTGTAATAATTTCAGAATTTACAGTACACTGGTAACTTTTGGAAAACTGTCGTCTGTAGAATAATTCCTGAATGTCAATCATAGATATAAGAAGATGTGGTATGAGTGCCAATGAGACAACTCTCCATCCAAGTCAAAATTTATAAAAGTAAACCATTATAGGTCAAAGTACGGTCTTTAACATGGAGCCTTGTCTCACACCGAACAGCAAGCTATAAAGGCCCCCAAAAATTACTAGTGTAAAACCATTCAAATGGGAAAACTTGGGACTGGCACTTATAATGGTGCTCTATTCCAGTAAATACAAAACATTGCAGAATAGAATTTTCATATGAATACAGAAATTTTTAGTGCCATCCATAAGGTTTTAAAAAGATTGATTGCTGTGTGCTGTGAAAATAAAAGAACTCCAGATAAATCAGGACTTCCCTTTTGTAATGTATGCATCCCCAGTAGGAATTTAAATCTCTGGGTATAAACAGAGGACAACTCAGATCTGTCATTTTTATGACCAGAAAGTGTTCCTGTACACAAGTAAGACAGTCAGTCAAAAAGAGAGATTTATGTCCAGCCAGTTTCTTAATGATTGAAAAACTTATTCTGCATGTCCCTTTGACTTTCAATCCAGCCAGACAAAATGTGAAAAGTAGGACACAAATTAAAATATCACTGTAAGAACTACTGTAAATGAAGAAGATTTCTTTTTGGGAATGATTTTCTTTTATGACACAGATAAAATGACCCAATGAAATGCATTCTCATCTAGATCTAACAAAATTGAAAAATCCACAAATCGATTATTTTTCAACAAACTGCAAAAGTTGAAATCCAAATGTTACTTTAATTTTAGTATTTACAGAAGAAAATAACAAGCTATCTTTGAAGCATTATGAAATTATGACACATTTTAATTTCAGAGTGATCCATCTCTGCTACCACAAGAACAAATGTTGAAATTATTATTACAAGTCATTACAACAAGTGTATCAAAATTACAACAAATGGCAAGTGTAGGACTAACAGAAGTTGCTGAGAGTATTTCTGGTGAGGATGGGTGTGCCAAGGCTACTCCAGAGGAAATTAACATATTACTTGATGCACTGATGTCCCCGTGTACAGCTGGTAGGGATGCTGCTGTTCAAAGTTTGAAATGTTTGTCGGGAACACTGCCTAATATCGATGATAATTATGAACTGGGATTGAAAGTGGCACAGAGAGTGTGGGTGGCATGTTTTGATAATGATGAAAATGTTCAGAAACTGGCAGAGGAGTAAGTAGGAGAACTGTATTTGGAAAAATAGATAGATATATTATATTTAAGTGGTAGAGTTTTTCACATGAAATAAATCATGGGTAGTGTCGTTTCTGAAAATGATAAATTTTTAGTGGTCATTAGCATCTGACTTGAGAGTTTTTTAAGTACGAAGATTTGATTTTAATTTTAAAGAGAAAATATGGGAATTTGGAAACATTTAATAGATTTTAGTAAATAAATTGGTAAAGATGATATATACCACACATTATTAACCAATGATATACAAAGTTATGTTTTTGATACACTATAATATTACAAGTTTACAGTACTGGTATAAATAACAGGCTAGTTACATATTAATGTTTAAGAAATTTCTATGGAAAAAAAAACAGTTGACATTTTATTATCCCTGTATAATGTCCAGTATTTCCTTCAAATCTTGTAACTTAATTGATGACATTTTCTAGACTGAGAGAGAAGCTGATGTTAGAGGAACCTTATGAAGACATGTGTACTCCCTTAGCTGCTGATGTTGTTTATCCTGAGGAAACTATCCAGAGGGCAGCCGCTAAAGCACTACATAAAACCCTGAGTCACCACCCAGAGTACATCACAGCTACAATAGCAGAACTCAAAGATAAATATAATGAAAAATTATATGTAAGTCACAGAATAAATTATAGTCATTAAACCAAGAGTCATAACACCGAGTACATGTACATAACAGCTACAATAGCAGAACTAATGATAAATACAATGAAAAATTATATGTAAGTCACAGAATAAATTATAGTCATTAAGCCAAGAGTCCTAACTCCGAGTACATAAAAGCTATAATAGCAGAACTCAAAGATAAATAAAATGAAAAATTATATGTAAGTCACTAGATATATTATACGAGTCAAAAAGTGCTGAGTCACAACCTGAGTAAATCACAGTACAGCAAAACTCTCCAAGATAAATATCAAGATAGGTTTTATGTTAGTCACAGGATAAGTTATACGAGTCACAACATTCTGAGTAACTGTTCTTAGTAAATCACAGTATAGAAAAACTAGACACAAATATAAACATAAACTATATGCAATTCACAAAACTGTGGTCACCATCATGTATACATCATAGCTACGAGAACAGAAATTGAATGTCTTTGTCAGAAATTTGGAAGCAGGTTATCAATCCATTAAGGATAACATTGAAATACATTAAAATTGGCAAAGCCTAGCATTGATTTACAATAACATTATTTACTCTTCTCATTGCTGACAACTCATTGCTTTCATAGCAGAACTCAAAAATGAAAAATCACAGCAAATTCTCTTCTAGTATACTAACATTTACCATTATCTGTGGTACATCAATACTGTAATCTGAATACTGAATTATCTATGGTTATGAAAAGTAGAGGGAGCTTCACAACTACAATTTCATAGAAGGGAGACAACTCTTAGATGATATGCAGCCCAGAGACTTCCTCGCGTATGAAATACCATAGATAATCTGTTTGTCACAATTTTCCTAGGCAATGTCAATGATGTCATCATGTTTTCACTCTACTAAACTGATGAAAACTTATCTCAGAAGAGTAGTATGAGATAGAAAATTATCACAAAGAAAGATGAAAGTCATATTTAGGAAAATTCCAATAACATTATTAAAGTAGATGTCCATACAAATTAAAATATCAATAACATTATTAAAGTAGATGTCCATACAAATTATGTGTAATTTGGTTACAATGCCAAGACTCACCATTCAAAGTATATATTCTGTAATCTTAGCAGAACTCTGGTATACTTAATTCCCTATTTTTAATCACAAAAAATCTCATTTTATCTGAATACCTTTCAGTGATTCAAATGGTTCTTATTTATATATAAATATGTTTGTATTTATTTCCAAATAGCTTCCCCCACCAGAACTGGACACATTTGGTCGTGTAATAGGAGAGCCACCACCAGATAATTATCAGTCCAGAAGTGGTATTGCATATGCCATGGAGAGTATAGCTCCACTGGTACCCCAGGATCAAATAGAAGAGTTGTTTTCTTTCTATGTACCAGATGCCTTATCAGACAGGGCACCAGAAGTGAGGTCCCGTATGAGGGAAGCTGCATTAGCTGTTATAAATACTCATGGAAAGGTATGGTTAACAGATACACCAAAATATTTGATACTTACATTGGGTTTATGTTAAATTGTCTGAACTTTAAGTATTTAGACATCATTTGAAGGTGTCTATTTATACTGTGGATTCATTATTATTCATGGGAAAAAAATTTACATGGAATTTGTGGGTATACTTGAACCACAAATTTTAAATGTTCAACAAAGTGCAAATTGCCAATAGCCTTGTACTTCAAAGTAAAACCACAAAATGAAGTATCCATGAAATCACAATTTTTCCTGGATCTACGGAAATTGATAAGAAGGTAAATAATAAATCTTCAATAGATCCAAATAGGTATGATTTAGTACTTCATAATATTTATCAATCCAGAATGTTGAAGTGAGAAGTAACCCACTGAAAAAGTCACTTAAGTGATACCCAACACCTTGACTAATATTAATTTGGCTCGTTTAATTTTCATAAAATTTTGACAAAATGTTTACTTTGACCCTTTGACAGAAATATAAAAATTTCAAAAAATTTGAACCAACCACTTTATCAGAAAAATTTCACTGGTTATATAGCAGTTTGACAAACACTAATTTTGATCATTGAGAAGCTTAATATTTCCTTAACAATACAACGTAATTAAAACGTTTAGCTGATTTTTACAGAGTTATCTCCCTGTAGTGTTAGGTACCACCTTAAGTGATCATGTGTCAGTGTGTTGTGTACCATTTATGAGTCAATTAGTCAATCTCCACAATTTAAATTGAAAACCATCAGTTATTTTTTTTTCTTTTTGAAACCAATATATAATGATCTGTTGGTAGGAAAGTAATAATGCTAATAAGGAAAATTCATGTTCTTTTCTATATTTAAAGTAGAGCAAGTAAAAATGGCAGTGAGTCATGAATTCAGCTACATATGTACACCATTAAACAGTCAATTTAAGGTCCACGTTCTCATTAGTAGTCAAAGTGTGCACATCTTACAACAAGCTCAAAATAACTTTTGAGTCAACAAGTTACTAATGAATTTCAACATAAAAAAGCATTGACAACAACACCAATTCTAAAATGGACAAAACAAAACAAAAACGACAACATTCACTGATGCAGTTTCTGATTTGGAATAGGCACATAAGATGTGGTGATTTTAAACCAATTTGTTAACTGTTGTGAAAAAAATTAATTATGAAGCATTTTTTACCCTATTCGTATTTGTAGGAGAATGTGAACATATTATTACCAGTATTTGTATTTGTAGGAGATCGTGAACATATTATTACCAGTATTTGTATTTGTAGGAGAACGTGAACACATTATTACCAGTATTTGTATTTGTAGGAGAACATGAACACATTTTTACCAGTATTTATACTTGTAGGAGAATGTGAACATATTGTTACCAGTATTTGAAGATTTCCTGAGTAGTGCACCAGATACCGCTGGTAACGATGCAGTCAGACAGAGTATTGTCATCCTGATGGGATGTCTGGCTAAACATTTAGATAAAGACAATCCGAAAATCAAACCTATTGTGGCTCAGTTAATTGGTGCTTTATCAACCCCTTCACAAGAGGTATTAAAGTGTTAGAAGGTTTATTATTGCTTGTAGCTAAATAGGTGACAATTTTAGTTCGGATGAGAAGGTGAATATAAATTGGTTAATCTAAACTTGAAAATCCAAGTGGCTTAAAATATTTTGAATTATGCGTATTATATTTTTAATCCTGAACCGCTTGGAGTGAGGGAATTTAGGGTTTGTTCCCTGTCCAGGTTTAACCAATTTTTTGAAAATTGATATTTGTTTCTTCTCTGCCAAGCACAGCATTAAGAAATAATATTAAAGACTGGTTTGGCATGGAGTCAGAATAAGGTGTCTGGAAACGGCTACATGTCTTCCTAAAGACCACAAAACACAGATCAAATTTGGGTTACGTCACTTTTACCAATATGTCCCTTTATAACGTTATATGCAAGCGGTGGCATCATCTGCGTCCCATGGACACATTCTCCATTTATACCAAATATTTTAAAAGCCACTTATACATATAACTGTATTAAAGACTGTATGAAATATAAACTTTTTTCTAGGTACAACAATCTGTTGCTAACTGTTTACCTCCCCTTATCCCTGGAATTAGAAGTGATGCTCCAGAACTGGTACAGAGACTGATGCAGTTATTACTAGACTCTGATAATTATGGAGAAAGGAAGGGAGCAGCGTATGGTTTGGCTGGGCTGGTCAGAGGTCTTGGTATTACTGCTTTGAAACAACAAGAAATCATGTCCAGGCTAGAAGATGCTGTTAAGGATAAAAAGAATCCCAGAAAACGAGAAGGTAAAAGATGTTCCATCCTGGTTTTGTTTCAATTTATCAGATTGTATTTGTGTGGGTTTTTTTTTTGTCTTCAGACAAAAGTTTTCCTTCTTTAAAAAAAAAACAAAACAAAAAATCAGTTCTGGTCAAACATTATGATGTTAGTGATAAGTCTGGCAGGTCAAGCATATTTGATCTTATAAAGTGCTAAACCTAGTGATACAAGCACAAGTAAGACAAATGATTAATAAAAAGAAAGTGAATGTTGTGTCCTGTGTTTGACAACTTGGTTAAATACTTCTCTATGAGCTGACTGGACAGAAAAGGTAAAATATTTGTCAATAATAAACCTTTGATACACTTTCAGGTGCTTTGTTTGCCTATGAGATGTTATGTACTATGTTAGGCAAGTTATTTGAACCTTATGTTGTCCACATATTGCCACATTTACTGCTGTGTTTTGGAGATAGTAGCCAGTATGTGAGAGAGGTAAGGCCATCCACTCATACATACATATTTTCATTTTCATTAAACATAACTGATGTACAGGCAAAATGTTAAGTTATGAATATAAACCTATAGAACTTTCAATTGTTAACTTGTTAAATTCAATTAAAAAAAATTTGTTTTTAAAACAGGTTTCAACAGATACTCTATATGACAATAGTTAATATTATCTTGCAGAATGGAAAATGTTCTATCATGTATTTAATTAGATGAAACAATCTGTATTGTGAATATCTATGGTTTTATTCATCTATACTGTTGCTATAGCTACAGGATAGTTGTTTATTTTTGATGTGTGTTTGTAGGCAGCTGATGATACAGCAAGAGGTGTAATGGGCATGCTCACTGCACATGGTGTTAAATTAGTGCTACCATCTTTACTTAAAGGGTTGGAAGAAGATGCATGGAGAACGAAAGCAGGTAAGATTTAAAGAAATACTGTGTAAAGGTGTCATTGAAGAAATTAATTATAAAACATTTTATTCATTACATACTTTTCTGGTAGAAGGACCAAACACGGCCAGGCTTGTGAACTTGATAAGTAAATGTTCACATTAAACTGTGCTAATACAGTCTCTTAAATATCCTCCTTTACACCATATATCATGGTGGTGCTCCTTAAAAAAGAGGCTTATACAGAGCATACATACATATTAGTTTTAATAGACAAGAAAAATATCAAAATGGACACTTATTTAGAAATAAGTGAATAACATTTATCTTATAAATATGTTTTGGTAGTTGTACAAGTACTTGACAATAAGCAGTGAAAAGAGTCACAAAAAAGATATCTTAATTTCATGCTCATTAGGGCTATTCCATTAAAATGTATGTGGGAGGGTAGGAAGGGAAGTTTAATGTGGGTCATGGGTCTTTTTTCAGTATGCGTCTATTACCATTATGCAAAATTATCTACAAAATGGTTCTTGGTTGTAGGGATATTTTGAAAGTCCCTTCCTACCCTCCCACATACATTTTAATGGAATAGCCCTTAACATAGATACATCTTTTTGCAAAATTACATGCATTTAATTTGAAACGTGCGATCGACAGCTTTCAAAGCAAATTAGAAATATACCATTGAACGTGATCATTTATCTATAGATATACTACTATGCTTACATGTAATAAAAACATTTTAAGAAAATTCATACAATTCTCAATGTATTTCTATAAATTATAGGCGCTGTAGAGTTACTGGGAGCTATGGCCTACTGTGCACCGAAACAACTGTCTGCCTGTTTACCCAATATTGTACCAAAGTTAACTGAAGTATTGACAGATTCTCATGTTAAAGTTCAGAAAGCAGGAGCTCAGGCTCTCAGACAGATTGGTGATGTTATCAAAAATCCTGAAATTCAAGGTATTATCATGTAACTATGTATAGTATTATAAACAATGTATGGAGAAAATGATAAATGGGGAAAACATTGATGCTACTATAAGCCAACAGCATAAAAAACAAAAGGACATCTAGAGATAAACATACAATCTTTAACATTAGACCTTTATACAATATGCATATGTCAGCTATAAATAGCACTGAGAAAAGTTTGTGAATAAATCTAACAGGGACTATCAAAGACCTGTGATCAACTCCAGATCAGTTTCTTTTGTATTCTATTCATAGTGGTCAACTTTTTAAATTGCTAAAGGGGAGAGAAAGCTTTATCTAAAGAAAATTTTTGAGAAAACAATCAAAGATTGATGCTTTCTCTATTCAAAGTCTTCATCTTTATTGAGGCTAATAACTATGACTGAAATGATAAAAAGAATCAAACAGGGAAACACCATTTGTAAATTAGACCAAAGATAATAGCTGAAGGATTTTCAGATCATTAAAATAGACCTTCAAAAGTAAATTACATTTTGTTGGAACATTTTTCTATATTTTCAGTAATTGTACCAGTGCTACTAGATGCTTTACAAGATCCTGCTAAGAAGACGCTGAGATGTCTCAAGTCACTACTAGAGACAAAGTTTGTACATTTTATTGATGCTCCATCTCTAGCTTTGATCATGCCTGTAGTGGAGAGAGCTTTCCAGGACAGACAGACAGAAACAAGGAAAATGGCTGCTCAGATTATAGGGAATATGTCATCACTGACAGATCAAAAGGTCAATAAAATTCACGTTTCTGTCTATTTGAAAATAAGGAGATGTGGTATGATTGTCAATGAAAAAATATCCATCTAAGACCAAAGTACAAGGTTTTGAACAACTACAGGTCACAATACAGTCTTTAACAATGATCAACACTTGTACTGTATATAGTAAGCTTTAAAAGGTTTTGGGATAACAAAATGTGAAACAGTTTACAAAGAGTAAATCAACAGCCAGATTTATACTTAAACAATTTAAAAAGTAAACAATTCCAGACAGCAACCACCAACAACCACTGTATAAAAGGCTTTTGGCTAAGGATATGTCAACCTGTTATTTATCTGTTCTTGATTAAAATCATTTAATCAATATACTATTGTATTATTTGTCACAAAAAAAATTATTTCATTTATTCGATAGGATTTGGATCCCTATATAGAGAAATTGATTCCAGGATTGAAGCAGTCCTTATTGGACCCTGTCCCAGAAGTAAGGACTGTATCTGCAAAGGCCCTTGGTGCTATGGTACGAGGTATTGGTGGGGCTAAGTTTGATGAATTACTAAAATGGCTGATGGACACACTGAAATCTGAGGCTAACTCTGTTGACAGATCTGGTGCTGCTCAAGGTATAGTAACAATCCAGTATTGGTCATCCAAAGGGACAAGTGAGCTTTTCTCATCACTTGGCATGAATCGTCTGTCTTATAAGTTTTACAAAAAATCTTCTCTTAAACTGCTGTACCAATTTAAAACCAAACATGGCCACAGTCATCCTTTGGGTGTCTAGTTTAAAGATATGTCTGATGATCCCACTTGCCAACCAACATGACCGCCATTGCTTTAAATAGAATGTGGGGGTAAAATGAAAGTATTGTCTTTTAATTTCAAAACGCTTATAGGTAGAAAAAATCTGGCAGAAACAAGAATGTACTGAATATCTAGATATACCTATTGTCCATTTTGATTAAATGACTTCTTATTGGAGTTTTTCCCCCTAATTGACAATTTTAACCTGTCTTATTAGGTTTTTGAAATCTATAATAGGTAGACAGAAACTTTAATAAGCATAAATGAACAGCAAGGCAAGATTCTTTTCTTGCTAAACCCAAAATCAGAATTTATCAAAACTTTATCAGAATCCCACTGTGCACCTTTTTTTTTTTTTTATCTTTTATTTATATTTGGGGTGGGGAGGTTCCCCTAGAAAATCCTTGACTTTGCTTGAGGCTTTGTGTATATTTTTTATTTAACTTTGCGCACAGAACTTCTATTTTTTTTAGGTATGGTTGAAGTGCCTAGTTGTTAAAATGTTTTAATTTTGTTCGTAGGTTTGGCTGAAGTTATTGGTGGTTTAGGACAGAAGGAGTTGAACCGTTTGATGCCTGGTATTATACAGACAGCTGAGAGAATAGACATCCCTCCATTTGTCAGGGATGGCTACATCATGTTGTACATATATTTACCTTCTGTCTTCAAAGATGATTTCATGGAGTACATTGGACCCATTATTCCTTCCATTTTACAGGTGAGATCAGGTTCTGAATCAATCCATCCTTACTACAAGTACTGGTCGATATACATTATAATTTCGATGATGATGGCTGTTTGATGTCCAGTGGCAAATTAAATGCATATTCAAGGCGAGAACATGTGATGCAATATGAGTATGAACCCTGCTTTGTTCTAGACCAACAAGCTAATCCAGGTTTTTAACATGCTAGTTTGTGATTTATCAGTCCACAGGAAGACATGTCATCCTACCTAAACACTTTATTCTGACACTGAGCCGACTAGTCTGCTCATACTCCTTAATGCCATATGCTCAGGGTAAAAGCAGCAAATACCAGTTTGAAGTCTTTAGTTTTATACAGCCGGGGATCAAAACTCACAACCTTTCCACTTTAGGTGGGTACAATGCCACTGAGGAGGTTTAGATAATTGGAAAAATACTGGATACTTAAAATATGTGTATTTGTTCAAATTTGATAAAGAAGATAGAAAATAATGTCTGGTTTTCATGTGTCATCAGACACTGTCACAGCTAAGGGAAAAAGCAGACTCTGATTTGGGACAGGGACATACAGAATGTGGTGGGGTTAAACATATTTGTCAAAATTTTTGAAACCTGTTATACAACTTATAATGTGATATTTGAAGGCTTTAGCAGATGAATCAGAATATGTAAGAGAGACTGCCCTACTGGCTGGACAGAGAATTATAAACTTGTATGCAGATCAATCTATAGAATTACTCTTACCAGAATTAGAAAAAGGACTATTTGATGATAATTGGAGAATTAGATATAGTTCTGTACAGTTGTTAGGAGATCTATTATATCGTATTTCAGGTAAAGTTTATATATTGTATATTATAATACGTCTAGGTATAAAAGTCTTGAAATGTTGTGAATAAATTTAACAGAGACTACCAAAAATCTGCCAAATTCTCCAAATAACAAAAAAAAGATGTGACAGGGCGACCACTGACAAGACTTGTGGATTGGAATAGGCTTTCAAAGCTGCTAAATGTTGGAAAAGTTCAGAAATAATCAAAAAGTAGAAAAAATTAAAAATAATGAAAAATGAAATAGTAACCTGATTTTATCTATTGTTAGAATTTAATTTTTTAAGGTGTCTTGGTCGTAAAATTTCTAGTCTTATGATATTTTTACGTACCGGTATGTTTATCATATAGGTGTCACTGGTAAGATGACTACAGAAACAGCTCATGACGATGACAACTTTGGAACAGAAACTTCTCAAAAGGTAAAACTCCCACAACTATTTTCATAGACTTTTAAATATTCAAGTATTTCAAATTTGAATCCTTTGAAGGAATTGTAACATTTAGGAATATAGTTGTAAGCGATAATATTTATACATGAAAAGGCAGTTTATCAAATACTGCAATCTGTTGAAGTTTAGAAAATCAGAATATAAAATTGTTTGTGTATAAGTTCAAAGTTTTATCTAAGGGCTATTTCAGAGAAAAAAAATGGATGGCACTTGAATTATTTTTGTATGGTTGGGGGCAGGTCACGAAGTTCAAATTATGTGGTTATGTATGCAAAGTAAAATGCAATGGTATGGGTAATGGTCATAAAAAAAGTGCCTTCCAACCTCACAATGTTTTTTTTTTTTCTGGAATAGCCCTTATGTGATGCACATATAACTGAATAGGAATTGTTTTAAAAAACATTAAATTTACTGTGAAAGTGGCTTTTTTCAGGCAATTATGAAGGCTTTAGGAAAGGAAAGACGAGCTCGTGTACTGGCAGGATTGTACATGGGTCGATCTGACACAGCTCTACTTGTCCGCCAGTCAGCACTTCATGTGTGGAAGATCATTGTGGCTCACACTCCACAGACATTGAGAGAGATCCTGGGAACATTGTTTACTCTGTTGCTTGGATGTTTAGCAAGTACCAGTCATGACAAAAGACAGGTAAACACTTCCTACCTTCCAAACATGAGTAGGATCTCATATCAGTATTATATTTTATGATTATCAGTTCACTTTTTAAATCTGTATGATAATTACTATCTTAGGGCTGAGTACTGTATACATTCTTTTTTTATTTTCACAAATTTTGCAGTAGGTATATTTTTACTTCTAATAAACTGTTTAACCTTTAAAACAACATCAATGGTCAATACAAAAAATCAATTAAGGATTAAAGGACAAAATGTAAAAAGTAAAACAACAAAAATACCGAACTCCAAGGAAAATTCAATATAAAATAATGTCCTGAACCATTCCAATGTGTAATATACAACCTTCTTAGGACAATACTTCTTTTTAAAAGACAAAACTGTTTTCATGAATTAACACGAAATATGTTCACACTGGAGAGGGCTGAGGGATGTTTTCATCACTATTATATATATGTTTGCATATAATTAAAAAAGGGGTAAATATCCCTTGATATATATAGTATGTATTATCTTATAATTCCTTGTAGGTTGCTGCCAGAACATTAGGAGACTTAGTTAAGAAGTTAGGTGAGAGAGTATTACCAGAGATTATACCCATCTTAGAACATGGGCTGGACTCCGATCAACCTGACCAGAGGCAAGGTGTCTGTATTGGTCTGACAGAAATCATGGCATCTACCAGCAGAGATCATGTAGGTTACTTCTTGATCCTTAAATCAACCTGAAACTTTCTCTTAATTTAGGACTGATTTCATAATTTGGTAACTTCATAGTTCAGGGGTTGGTTTCACAAAAATACTTATGACTAAGATTGATCGTAAGTATACTGAGTTGTTCATGACTTATAATCAATCTTAGTCGTAAGTTTTGGACTCCAGGATCATGTATAAACAATTTCCCATTTATTTTTTGTTCTGTAAATGGAACAAAGATGTTATACTGTAAATAAATTTTCTTTTAAAAGATTTCAATAACCACAACAATATTTGAATCTACAATTATTGCAGAATGTCAGTCAAGACTTAATTTATAGTTCAAAGAAATAGTGGTGTTGTGTGTTGCTTTAAACATCTGTAGCAAAACTTGAAAAGACTGGTTCAGGCAGTCCATCAGCTGTCATAAAAAAAGTATTTGATATGGTTTTCCGGTCTGTTTGTTCTGTCTGTCAGTCCTGTATCTTATAGGTTTTGGTTTAAGGTATTTTACCATGATGTTGTGGTCACATCAACTTGAAACTTATATGTTTTTGGGCAAGACATGGTGTCCAATGAACACATATTCTTGCTTTATACTCTAAGTCATCAAAAAGAAAAAGTGAGTGGCCTTGAAAAATTATTTTTGGGTTCTGCAATTTGCAAGCTGGTCTAAAAAGTTATTTGCATGTCATGACTTTTCAGTGGTCATCTAAAGGTGAGTAGACATTGCCACTGATATGAGCCATGTGTGCGGAGTAGTAAATAGCTTCAAAATGTCAAACAACTATATATTAGTACATGTACAGGTACTTATCGAACTATTGGGTGCAGAATGATAAAAGACACATCAGGAATATGTCATTTATCAACTATGTTTACCAGCTTATACAAATCTGAAGATATATATATGTATAGATATATACACTTGGGATGTGTTACTAACACGTCTACAGATCCCCTACTGTTTGATGTTCATGTATGCTGATCCCTAATTTTCAGTGATTA
Source organism: Mytilus californianus (assembly GCF_021869535.1). Taxonomy (NCBI): domain Eukaryota; kingdom Metazoa; phylum Mollusca; class Bivalvia; order Mytilida; family Mytilidae; genus Mytilus; species Mytilus californianus. The sequence goes on along the minus strand of NW_026262734.1, from coordinate 25,416,364 downwards.
TGTATTGATCTTTTTGACTGTTTTCAGGTGGCTGTGTATGCTGAAAGCTTGATTCCTACCGTGAGGAAAGCCTTGATTGATCCATTACCTGCAGTGAGAGATGCAGCAGCTCATACATTTGAAAATCTCCATGCTAATATTGGTCCTAGAGCACTTGATGAGATCTTACCTTATCTACTGTCAAAACTGGTAGGTATAAATCATACATTAAAAATATTCATGCTAATATAGGTCCTAGAGCACTTGATGAGATCTTACCTTATCTACTGTCAAAACTGGTAGGTATAAATCATACATTCAAAATCTCCATGCTAATATTGGTCCTAGAGCACTTGACAAGATCTTACCTTATCTACTGTCAAAACTGGTAGGTATAAATCATACATTAAAAATCTCCATGCTAATATTGGTCCTAGAGCACTTGATGATATCTTACCTTGTCTACTGTCAAAACTGGTAGGTATAAATCATACATTCAAAATCTCCATGCTAATATTGGTCCTAGAGCACTTGATGAGATCTTACCTTATCTACTGTCAAAACTGGTAGGTATAAATCATACATTAAAAAAAATCTCATTTGTAAAACACAACCTATGGCACTGGGAATAGAAAATGGTCCTAGTGAGCAACACAAAAATGAACAGTCATATTTATACAGGAATGGCATAAAGGTCATATCGTCAAAGGAAATATGGGTTAATGAGACATCACAAATTAACCAAACTGTACATGTAAAAGTGACTGTATTGTCTTTCATGAGTTGTGCTCACTGAAAGTTGACCAGGAACTGTTTTGGTGATTATTATTCTGTTATTAGATTGTTTCATTTGTTTAGATTACAATAAATACTGAGTTCACCATTATAATTTTGAAATTCGCAAAACCACACTTTTAAACTCTGTTTTTGTTGTTGTTTTTTTTTTCAAATACCAAAATTGAAACTGTAACCTGTAAGTACAATATAACAATCTATCTTGTGTTTTATATTTTTTAAATTTTTTTCTGTATTGAATATATTCACTTTAATAATTTTTTTTTATTGTATTGACAGGATGATGATGACTTAGCAGAGAGAGCTTTGGATGGATTACGACAAGTCATGACAGTTAAAAGTTATGTTGTTCTACCATACTTGATACCACAGGTAAAACTTAATATCAGGTAGCTTCTTAGCCTTTTTTTTACAGCACAGAATTATTCTGTAATTATTGATGATGCATTGATCAGATAAAAGCAGGAGTTGATTAAGGCTACAGTTTAGCATGATGTCCCCCCTCCTTACATTTGAAAAAAATATTTTGGCATACATTTTTTTTTTTTAAATCTGTGTCCTTTTGCTATGCTAAATAAATAGGCTCACCAACCAACCAACCACCCACCCACCCACCAACCAAACCTCAAATTCTGAGATCATTGGTGTGCGCCTGAACAGAATGACTAACTAGTCCTCATTGCTATTAAGAGACTGACTTGAAAGTTATTACAGTACAGTCTAAATTATTACCTTTAATTTGTTTGATCTTGAATTCCACAATTTAAAGCTCATTTTTCTCTAAAATGTACACATCTCTACCATTCAACATTCCACAGTTATTTTGTTTCCGTGTTATAAACCATGCATCGAACATCTAAAAAGTTAAAGGTGTGATGGCAGAGTAGTCTGAATTGAGTTATGGCCCTTGGACCACCTTGCGAATTGTACTACTTTTGCTGGTAATGAGTCTCTTTCAACTAGAACTGGAAGCTTTGCATCAGTCTACAGACATCACATGCTGTAACTCCCAGCTTAGCCTGGTTTCTGTTGACTCACTCCTCCATTAGGAGAACCCCCTGCAAGAGGGTTGATTACCTATGTCTCAGACCTTCCCAAGGGTAATACTAGCAACAAGTGCCTTGTTTGTTACCCCTAAAGCAAGCATTGTCATCACACCATAGCTATTCTAATGTTTTAATTACTTATATATCAGCAAATTTGAGTAGTTTCATAAAATCAGGTATTGTATTTATCTTGGCAAATGCAAAAAAATACCAAAGATTTACATATAAGTGCATTGATTCTTTACTCTAAACTTCAAAACAAAGTTTTGAACAGATCTGCAATGTAGCAGACACGATCTTAGGATTAATGGTTCAAAACTAACATTTATGGTAAAAATTGATCAAAAGGGGAGATAATTCAAAATTATTCATTATAAACATTAATATTTTTGTGATGAATAGATTGTTTTGTATAAACCTGCATTTATAGACTATATTTTATGACTGTCTGTTGTTAAATGTGATATTAAGGACAATACGAGGCACTGTAATATATACATATATATTTATATTTAAAGTCTTAAGATTTGCTCAATGATACTACTAAAAGATTTTATTAGTATCATTTCGCAAATCCTAAGACTTTTATAATTATTTGCCTTATCTGTGCAGTATCACCTATTCTAGAATACCGAGTACATATTAAATATACATATCTTTCGAAAAATAGGCTTCAAATAAGAAATGATTTTTTTACTGCCAGAGATGTGCAGATACAGTTAAAAGAACTTCTTTTATCAATTAAAAATAAAAGATGAAAGTGTGTGTTGCATAAAAGTGTGCAGACACTGGGGAAAGGAAGTCAATGAAGTTGAAAGTATTTTTAATACAAGTGCTTTCACATAAAGTGTTTGCATTTGGTTTTCTTTAAACTTTCCAACACAATTTAAATTCGTCTTATACACATCTTATCTGTAAATTTTGGCATTTTGGCAACTTACTCGCTGTAATTGAAGAAGAAATTGAAAACAGTGATTATTATTTTACAGCTAACAGCATCACCAGTGAATACAAAAGCTTTGTCATTTTTGTCATCAGTTGCTGGAGAAACATTAACTAAATACCTGATTAAAATACTTCCTGCATTACTGTCATCATTAAGTGAGAAATGGGATACACCAGAGGAGGCTCAGGTTTGTTTATGCCATGACAGAATTAATCTAAGGTTTGCCAAGAAAAATAATATGTGTGTCTGATCATGAACCCTCAGTAGGTCTTATTTATTTATTTTTTACATATTCCTTATCTTTGATTTTGACAAAAATCTAAATCTAAGGAATATTGTAATTGTCCTATTTTTGCTGATGATAGAAAATGGTTTTTCCTCCAAGAAGTCAACAAAAAGTGTAGTACAGAAAAAAAAAAGACTGAACACTATGTTGTCAAAGTTTAACTGGAAGTTCTAACAGTTCATGTATGATAACGTTTTATCATTAGGCCCCAAAAAAATATATGTCTGTTTAAGGTTGCATCATAAAAAAAATAGGTTAGGTGTTTATCTTTTCTCATATGAATACATCATCAAAATGGGTAAATCATCACAAAGTGGACTTAAAGGTTAACCGCACCAAATAAACCTGAGAAATAATAAGTTGGTAAACAGCATGTTTTTATGGTGTACACAGTTTTGTTGAGGCAGTTTTCCTTGTATCTTTATATATGGTTTCATTTAACAGGAGATGGAGTACTGTAAAAGGGTGGTGTTATCAGTGAAAGATGATACAGGTGTGAGAATCATAATTACAGAACTCTTATCAGCCTCTAGTCAGAAACAAGAAGACCTGTGTTGGGCAGCCATTACAGTGCTTCATCAGTTCTGTGAATACACAGATGTGGATTATTCAGATTACATGGTGCAATTATTCAGAGGACTTATTGCACTGTTTATTAGAAAAAATAACAAAATATTACTGGCATCATGGGAGTGTCTGTCTGCAGTGACTAAGGTAAGATTTTTATATTGATAATTTGTAAATAGCATCATGGGAGTATCGTCTGCAGTAACTAAGGCAAGATTTTTATATTGATCATTTGTAGATCGCATCATGATTGTGTATGTCCTTAGTGACTACGGTAATGGTTCCTTATTCATTGGACAAAAATATAACATCTAAATGATTTATGAAAGGTTACTATGTCTACCATATAGTTGGCAATTTTGTTACCAAAGTTCTCCAACAGAGTTCCAAATTTTATTAAATCATTTTTAACAAATTGATATGGTCTGGCTGAATTATTTGAGAAGCTGCTCCCTTAATAAGTAAATTTCTGACAGTTTATCAGGTATATTTATACTTTATTACAGAAAATAGAAGCCACAGAAATGTTACAATACATAGCAGATGTGAGACAAGCTGTTAAGTATGCTGTGTCTGATATGGAGGGATCAGAACTTCCAGGATTTAGTATTCCTAAAAAGGTAAACAGACGTCTTATGTTTTGTATTGGAGATAATTTTGTAAAAGTATTGGTATTCTTGTTCTTGGACTATGAAATTTCATCCATTTAGGTGAATTAAAATATTGTATTCATCATTAGGATGTGAATTTTTGCAAGAGTCAGATAAAATGCAATTAAAAATAAAAACTTGATAAATAACATAGCAACAATTTACTATCAACATCTTTTGGAAAGTAGTACATGTAAGGAAGTGCTTGAATATGCTTGCAGTTTATTTAAGTGTTAATGTTCACAAATTTAATTTCTTGTATTTGGTCTCATGCCAAATGAAATGAATTTATTCATGTAAAGGATTGAATTAATAGAAATAAGTGTCATTCTTTTTCATGAACTCCTTAATGACTTCCTATATTTACAGGGAATCACACCAGTCTTGCCAATATTTAGGGAAGGAATCTTAAGCGGTACACAGGAACTGAAGGAACAGGCTGCTGTTGGTTTGGGAGAATTAATTGATGTTACCAATGCTGAAGCTCTAAAAGTTTCTGTTTTAAATATAACTGGTCCCCTGATTCGTATTCTTGGTGATAGATTTGTATGGAGTTTGAAAGTTGCTGTATTGGACACATTAACTAAATTACTGACTAAGGTAGGTGTTCAGAAAGTCATGATACCAGTTGCATAAAATGGGTCATATTACTGGTATATCTTAAAAGCGCTCTGTATTATTTTTGATTAAAGATTTTGCTGATATATTGAAATGGGTGCCATTTGTTTGAATGTTTAACCATATCTAGGTCAGATAAAAAAAGTTCCAATTCCAAATTTGTATTTAAAAAATTATCCTTACAATTAGTCATAAAGACATTTGTAGACTTAAACATATTGTCTGATGCAAAGTTGTTTGTAAATTAGCTTTTGTATGCATCTATCATTGAATCAAGATGTATAAGGGCTATTCCATTAAAATGTATGTGGGAGGGTAGGAAGGGAAGTTTAATTATTGAATGTGGGTCATGGGTCTTTTTTCAGTATGCGTCTATTACCATTATGCAAAATTATCTAAAAAATGGTTCTTGGTTGTAGGGATATTTTGAAAGTTCCTTCCTACAGTCAGGGGTACTACTTGTACAAGTAATTTTTATACGACCGCAAACAAATTTTTGTGGTCGTATATTGGTATGACGTTGGCGTCGTCGTCGTCCGGCGTCGTCGTCGTCGGCGTCGTCCGAAGACACATTGGTTTTCGCACTCTAACTTTAGTTTAAGTGAATGGATCTTTATGAAATTTTACCACAAGGTTCAATACCACAAAAGGAAGGTTGGGATTGATTTTGGGGGTTATGGTAATAACAGTAAAGGAATTAGGGGCCAAAAAGGGGCCAAAAATAAGCATTTTTGTAACTTCCAGACATAACTTGTGTGTTAGTGTATGGATCTCTCTGACATTGTACCACAAGGTTCCATATCACTAAAGGAATGCTGGGATTGATTTTGGGGGTAATTGCCTCCAAATTTTAGGAATTAGGGGCCAAAAAAGGGGCAAAAAACAAGCATTTTTCTAGTTTCATGACAATAACTTGTGTGTAAGTGTATGGATCTTTCTGAAATTGTACTACATTTGTACAAGGTTCCATATCACAAAGGGAAAGCTGGGTTTGAGTTTGGGGGTAATTGCCCTAAACGTTTAGGAATTTGGGGCCAAAAAACACATTTTTTTCTAGTTTCCAGACAATAACTTGTGTTCAAGTGTATGGATCTCTCTGAAATTGTACTGCAAGGTACCATACCACAAAGGGAAGGCTGGGATTGAGTTTGGGGGTGATGAATCATAATGGGGGTTCAAAAAATTTTGGGGGGGGATTTATTTTTTTTCCCTTTTTTTTCTTTTTTTCCTTTTTTGTTTCTTTTAAAATTTTCCATTTTAAGTTGGTTATTTCTGATTTATATTTAAAATCAAATAATAATGATATGGTAGGAGATACACACCAAACAGGATGTGTAAATTATTATATAATAAGTATTGTGCAATAGCAAGAAATTTTCAATTGCACAGTATTGCACAATAGCAAGAAATCTTCAATTGCACAGTATTGCGCAATAGCAAGAAATCTTCAATTGCACAGTATTGCGCAATAGCAAGAAATATCCAATAGCACAATATTGCGCAATAGCAAGAAATTGTCAATTGTACAGTATTGCGCAATAGCAAGAAATATTTAATAGCACAGGATTGTGCAAAAGAAGATACTTCCTATAAATTGCTTATTTCTTGACCAATTTCAATGGGGTTTTATTCTTGATTTCATGGGGTTCTTTAATATGCTGAATCTAACCGTGTATTTAGTTTTTGGATTTTGGGCCCCGTTTTTAAATTGGTCCACATTGAGGTCCAAAGGGTCCAAAATTAAACTTTGTTTGATTTCATCAAAAATTGAATTATTGGGGTTCTTTGATATGCCGAATCTAACTGTGTATTTAGATTCTTAAATTTTGGTTCCGTTTTCAAATTGGTCTACATTAAGGTCCAAAGGGTCCAAAATTAAACTTAGTTTGATTTTAACAAAAATTGAATTCTTAGGGTTCTTTGATATGCTTAATCTAAACATGTATTTAGATTTTTGATTATGGGCCCAGTTTTCCAGTTGGTCCAAATCGGGGTCCAAAATTAAACTTTGTTTGATTTCAACAAAAATTGAATATATGGGGTTCTTTGATATGCTGAATCTAACCATGTATTTAGATTTTTGATTTTTGGCCCCGTTATCAACTTTGTCCACATTGAGGTCAAAAGGGTCCAAAATTAAACTTTGTTTGATTTCATCAAAAATTGAATTATTGGGGTTCTTTGATATGCCGAATCTAACCGTGTATTTAGATTCTTAATTTTTGGTTCCGTTTTCAAATTGGTCTACATTAAGGTCCAAAGGGTCCAAAATTAAACTTAGTTTGATTTTAACAAAAATTGAATTCTTAGGGTTCTTTGATATGCTGAATCTAAACATGTATTTAGATTTTTGATTATGGGCCCAGTTTTCAAGTTGGTCCAAATCGGGGTCCAAAATTAAACTTTGTTTGATTTCAACAAAAATTGAATAAATGGGGTTCTTTGATATGCTGAATCTAACCATGTATTTAGATTTTTGATTTTTGGGCCCCGTTATCAACTTTGTCCACATTGAGGTCAAAAGGGTCCAAAATTAAACTTTGTTTGATTTCATCAAAAATTGAATTCTTGGGGTTCTTTGATATGCTGAATCTAACCATGTATTTAGATTTTGGATATTGGACCATAATAGGTGAATGTCCAATTTAAAATTTTTAAGTTCTTAGACCACATTCAATCTGTGTTAGAAACCTATGCTGTGTCAAATATTTAATCACAATCCAAATCCAAAGCTGTATCAAGCTTGAATGTTGTGTCCATACTTCCCCCAACTGTTCAGGGTTCGACCTCTGCGGTCGTATCAAGCTGCGCCCTGCGGAGCATTTTATTATTTACTTGAAGAAGTAATTATAATATACTTATATAAGTAAATTTGTAGGATACTTATACAAGTGTATTTTATTTACTTGTATAAGTAAATTATTTTTTGGCCTAGTTATGTCCCTTAGGCGTTCAGATTTTTTTACTTATACAAGTAAAAAAGTCATCCTATCGTCTTTTCTTGAATTCTTAGAACTTCTTTGCTCTAACAGAATTTTGAATTGTCTGTCCTTTGCAGATGTCTTTACTATTCATTTAAGTGTAATTTCATGGACAATGAAAATCTCATTTGTCTTTTATCTTTAGAACACTGCTCATTTACAAGCCCCCAAGGAGCAATTTTTGAAGGCCTTGCGCAAATACTTAAGATCTTTGCTCAATCAGTTTCTTTGTTAAATTAATGAGATGAAACATTGAACTCTTATCAAAAATTATGAGCTAACCTGAGAAAAATTATTAAAGGCATGATTTTACATCTCAAAACTTGAGAATTTTTGTGGGATTGTAAAAAAATTTACTTATACAAGTAAATTTTTTAGAAAATTAAGGGGAGATTATTCAAACAATATAATTAACTTGTATAAGTATATTTTATTTACTTCTTCAAGTAAATAAAAATTACTTGTACAAGTAGTACCCCTGACTGTCCTACCCTCCCACATACATTTTGATGGAATAGCCCTAAGTAGCAGCTTTAATGAATTTACTAAAATATATACATTGATTGAGAAAATGATTCTTTTCTAATTTAAGTTTAACTACTTATTAGTCAAAATGTATAAATAAATAAGGTGTGTAACACATGATCCTTGTCCCTTCGTTATTCATCTTAACATTGTATCAAACGATATAAAATACATTGGATTCCTTCTTTTTGCAGAATTTCGTCCCGTTATTATTTAAAACATCAAACTTGTATTGAATAGCTGTCATTTCTACTCATGTCTGTTCATTTAGAAATGTTAAATGGGACACAAAAATATCTCTATGAATAACAGTGTATTCATAGCAGCAGTTTTCAAGTTCTGTTTTGAAGTTTTGTTGATAAGGATAATTTTTACCTAGAAAGGTTAATTGGATTTTTATTTGGATGAGTTAAACCAATTTAGAGCCATTCATATTTTTGTAGGGTGATATAAAGTTAAAGCTTTTTATATTTTGACAGGTTGGTGTGATGTTAAAGCCATTTTTGCCACAGTTACAGACAACATTCTTAAAGGCATTAAATGACCCCCAGCGATCAGTTAGACTGAAAGCTGCTTCAGCTTTAGGACAGTTGATAATCATACATGTACGAGTGGATCCATTATTTACAGAATTACTCAATGGTATTAAGAATGCTACAGAAAGTGGAGTAAGGTAGGTCCTCTTTACCAGTATTTTTTACCTGTTCATGGACAGGGAAAAATTTGAGGCATATTGATATCCTTCTGTTTATACATGCACAGTATATACAATAAGTCAGCCTTATGCAAAAGAGAAAAAAACTAACATTTTGTAACTTTGAAAACCTCACAAGTCAATAGATAATTGAAATAAAATTAAAAATCAATAATGGCATTATAAAAAAAAATTCTACAAAACTTTAACTAAGACATCTCACAATGATCACTACATCTTCACTTTTGTTAAACAATGAACATAAAAAAGTTGAAATTCATAGAAACTTAACTTCTTATTCTTGACGTGGAACATATATTTCAGGGCAAAAAGCTTAACTAATCTGCTTTTATGGCAAAGGACTTGTGCAGTTCAATTAACATTTTGTTGCTCTAATGGAGAAAGAAACAATTCAAGATTCATGAAGTGCTATCTTTGTTTTTTAGAGACACAATGCTTCAGGCATTAAGATTTTGTTTAACGGGTGCTGGTTCTAAGATGGCTGAACCTTTAAAGAAACAAGCAAGCTCTGCTTTACTGAGCATGCTCGGTAGCCAGGAAGAAACTACCAGAAGTGCAGCATCAGCCTGTTTAGGGGCCATGTGTGGGTCCCTCTCTGATGTAGATCTTACTGATGTAATGATTAGCCATTTGTTAGGTATGGAATTATATATATATTATAATGCTTATTTACAAACATTACTTATATCTGTATTATAAAAGTCATTGTTCTGATATATCAAAGTAGGAGGATTAATTTAGGACAACATTAGCCCTAAAATAAAATGATTTTGTTTTGTCAAAATTTCTTTAATTTGAAGAGTATATGAATATATGATTCTTTAATAAAACATTGCAAATTTTTTGGTTTTTACATATTGGTCGCATTGTTACATGTATCATGAACTACAAGTCATACCTTCTTGAAACATGCATTGCAGAGATATAATTACTTGCAAACATTTAATCCTGCTTATCTTTTTTCCAAAATGAAATTGTAAACTATTGTTTAAAAATATGTTGACATTTATGTTGCAAAACTATCCCACAAATATCATCTGTTTTTAGTCATTTCTGAATTAGAAATACATGTACCTTACATGCAGCAATTGATATACTGTGGATTCAATTATTTTCGTTGATACCAAGTTTCATGGATTGCGAACTAATTGATTTTTCTAGGATGTTTTATTTTGTGGTTTGCCAGAGTCTGCATTCAAATCTATAGAAAATTGGTACTTTGTTGAACATTTGAATTTGTGGTTAATCTTTCCCCACGAAATCCACGAAAATTAGTATCCCACGAATTATAATGAGTCCACAGTAATACAAGTAACAGGAAGTGGTTTTTGATTTCTGATTTAGATTCAGATCCTAGTCAAGACTGGATGGTAAAACATGGTCAAGGAATAGCATTAGGTGTAGCTTTAAAGGAATCAGCTGACAGATTGTGTAAACAGTTTGAAGATAATATTACTAAAACAGTACTGGATTTAACTACATCTGATAGGGTAAGTACAAGATATTTCAAGGGATCACAGGTACCTTTACTCCTGATCTTCACAAGATATTTCTTAGTGCCCCTCTCCCAATTTTAAGAAATGTTTACCAATGTATTACAAAGGCAGCATACCTGTGTGTTTACCCATTTGTTAATGTTTATGGACCTATGACTTTGAAAATTGCATTTAAATATCAGTATTTAGAGAAATAAAAAACTTGATGTATCAGGGATAGGGTTGAGCGTGCAGTTATTGAAAATATCAGTATCTTTTTAAAAATAAATTTTCTTGAACAATTAATGATGAGATGAAATTTCCAGACTGCACATATTCAGAGTGGTATAAATCTTTCTGTTTTGTAAGGGCACAAACATTCAGAGTGGTATAAATCTTTCTATTTTGTAAGGACCAGAAACTTTTTAAAGATGAAATATTTCTGTGAGTTCAGGAAAGCTGTAAGATGAGTAAAAATGAATCAACTTATTTTTTAACAATGTGATGTCCGGTTACAAACATGCATTTAGCCTACAAAATTATAAGTTGGTATCTTTAATATTTTTTTTCAAACATTTCCTGCATATTCATGACAGGTATCATAGTTTGAATGGGTCAGTCAATATTAAGATTATGTGCCTTAAAAAATGAATTTATTCTTTTATTATGTTAGAGGTACTGTAAATTCAGAAATTATTGCAAGGTTTTTATTTTTCCAAATAATGCAACTGGGTAAGAATCGCAATAATAAGAACTTGCATTCTGACATCTGTTACACATATCTGTATTCAGATTTTCATAAAATCGCAATAATTGATCTCGCATTTATGTCCTTTCTTCAAAATCGCAATAATAAATGCATTCAATAATTTCTGAATTTACAGTATTTGAAAATGATGAGACCACGTACTGGTTCTAATTATTCTTACATATTACAGATTCCCTTATGCCTCTGTGGATACAGATGTTTGGGATATCTTCTGATATATCAACAGTCCAAAGGTCAACTGAAAACAGAACTACTAACTAGTCTGATCAAGGTAATCAACTTTGAATATTAGGTAATGGATGGAAAAAGGTTACTATAGCTACCACTTTCCTTGTGTAGTACAATTGACTCACAAGTGAACAACATTCAGTCTTTTCTGCTTATGAATTTTTGATACTTTTTCATAGTGTTTAACACTTGCAACTATTAATTCCCTTAAAAATGGGTAAAGCAATGATATAGATACATATGAATATTTATTTATTTTGTTTAAAGATAACCATGAATACACAATGACATTTCTTTATATTTTTCTTTCATTATCCATAGAGTTTATGTAGCTAACAAATATCAATAAAAACAATGCATTCAGTGAAAATGAAAAGTAAGATCTAAAATTCTGAGAGACCTAAGAATACTTAGAAATAAAGGTGCTTGCTGTTGTTTTACCTTTTTTTTTTGCTATACATTAACCAATTTACATGTGAAACAATAACAGCATTTTAACATGTTACCCAGTCTTTTGAAGGAATAGAAAAGAAAAGATTGAGGAACACTAATCTCTCACAAATAAGATTAATATGTATCCCTTATAAAGTTAAAATCATTGCTCTTTATTTCAGGGAATGAAAAATGATTCAAATGATGTTAAACAGTTAGTGACACAGATTATCCCACACTTATCCAGTGGGGGAAATCTCACAGATGATAATGTCAAACTTTTGATTCCACCATTAGTGATGGGTACTAAAGAAAAGAATACTGTTGTAAAAACTAACAGTGAAATTGCTGTTGTTGCTGTACTCCATCTTAGAAAAAATGAAACCGTTCTAAAGGTAAATATAGTCCCAAAGTTATTCCTTCTACATTACACATACGTACAAACAGTTCTAAAGGTAAATATAGTCCAAAGTTATTCCTTCTGCATTACACATACATACAAACAGTTCTAAAGGTAAATATAGTCTAAAGTTATTCCTTCTACATTACACATACATACAAACAGTTCTAAAGGTAAATATAGTCCAAAGTTATTCCTTCTACATTACACATACATACAAACAGTTCTAAAGGTAAATATAGTCTAAAGTTATTCCTTCTACATAAAACATACATACAAACAGTTCTAAAGGTAAATATAGTCCAAAGTTATTCCTTCTACATAGCACATACATACAAACAGTTCTAAAGGTAAATATAGTCCAAAGTTATTCCTTCTACATTACACATACATACATACATACATACAAACAGTTCTAAAGGTAAATATAGTCCAAAGTTATTCCTTCTACATTACACATACATACATACATACAAACAGTTCTAAAGGTAAATATAGTCCAAAGTTATTCCTTCTACATTACACATACATACAAACAGTTCTAAAGGTAAATATAGTCCAAAGTTATTCCTTCTACATTACACATACATACAAACAGTTCTAAAGGTAAATATAGTCCAAAGTTATTCCTTCTACATTACACATACATACAAACAGTTCTAAAGGTAAATATAGTCCAAAGTTATTCCTTCTACATTACACATACATACATACATACATACAAACAGTTCTAAAGGTAAATATAGTCCAAAGTTATTCCTTCTACATTACACATACATACATACATACAAACAGTTCTAAAGGTAAATATAGTCCAAAGTTATTCCTTCTACATTACACATACATACAAACAGTTCTAAAGGTAAATATAGTCCAAAGTTATTCCTTCTACATTACACATGCATGTATATAATATTAGGTCCTAATTTTAGAAAATATAGAATTCTTTATTTGAGGCTTAGAAACTGGAGAATGATATTGACCAAAATTGTTTTTAAAGTGGATGTTTTTAAGGTTTAAATTCATTGTACCTCAAAAAAATCAGACAAGAAAAATACAAACAAGTCAAAGTCTGTAAGCTTTCATTTATGTAGTTTTGATCTGCAATAAAGAATAAAGGGAAAAAAAGATTCACAATTTGAATGATTGAGTAAATGTAAATCATGGTGAAATGGACTATTCCCATGTGCAGACAGCATATTTTCGTATTAAAAGAGCAAGGGAGTATTCTATCATTTTGGATCCCTAACAAATTAGAGAAATATTTTCCCTTATAAAACTATTGTAACTCAAAAAAAGATCAGATGATTAATAAAAAACAAAGAAAATTTTTGTCTGCAGAAAGGAAGAGAGTTAAAAAAATTAAAATTTAAATGTTGGATTAAATATGAATCAGGATGAAAGGATGTTATTTACAAATAATTACATTACACATATGTTTCATTAGAATATGTTATTTTGATTGGTACAATAGCTATGACTGCACATGCTTTCCGTGGCAATGTTAAAACAGTGCATAGACGAACAAACGAAAAGCTTCATATAACTCTTAATTTTATGGTTGTAGCATGAAAATGTAATTATAAGAATTGAATGTTTCTTTGTATAATTTTATAGGTTGTAAAAGCATTGATCATGTGCACATTTTTAGTATGAATACAATTCTTAAATGCAGAAGGCACTTTTTCATATTAAAGTAGCATTGGAGAATTCTGCCATTTGGATCACAAATGATCCGTTCAAATTCTTACTGAAACTGACAAATTCCAATGCAGAAATGCTACTTATATCTATGACTAGTTACTTGAATAAAGAAATTCATTTTATTTTGTATTATTAACTTTTTCTATCTAAAGACAGAACATCTGTTTGTCTCCTTGACAGAACAATTTAAAAAGTTTTGCTGTATGACCCCTCTGTGTGCTTAATTATGGAAAGCCCCAAATAATAAAACATAGCTTATCATTTCTAGTAGTTACTTTCCACTTTAGACAAAAAATAATTGTTTAGACCCCTTTAAATTGAAATAAATTAATTTTACTTTCAGAGTGTTTCTGGTAGCCTGGATGCAGGGATGAGAGAATCATTAAATGAACTGGTTTATAAATCTCTTGTTAAATTATGTAAACAACCAGAACCAGCACTGGAATCCATTGATGACACAGTCCTCAAATAGCATAATGCTTTACAGTGTAATAGGATTATTGACAATTTTATAAATTTGTGTGATTTGACAAATTGTTTGTATATCTTACATATTTGTTTTAAGTTTATAATGTTTAATTGAAATTATATGAAATTATGCAGACCTTGGCCAAACATTCATTATTTCTGATTTAACAGAATAAGGGGAAAGTTCACTATGCATGCTTAGAATCAAACCAACAAGATGTCATCTAAAAATAAAGTCATTCTTTTTTCAGAATATGCTTTAATAAATATTTCAGAATTTGTAGACTTTTTTCGAGGTGTTATAACTAGAAGTATACAACCTTTTATTTGGTTAAAATGTCTGTATTCTTCCAATTGTGTAAAACGGAGCTCTTTCATTATCCCCAAAAATTTTCTAGTGCTTTCTGGGTATAGAAATTTAAGAGTGATAGCATATACAATGTGGGAGTGTTAATCTACTGCTGACCTCTGCAGGGGGTCTTCAATAAAACAAATATGGAAATTTCAAACTTACTTATTGAAAAGATTGCGTACCATATTGATTCCATACCTGAATAACATGGTAAGTTTTGCCTAAACGTAGCACACTATATGATCTCCCAAATCTATAGTTCAAAGTCCGAACTTCCAGTAAAAGTGTAATGGAATTAAATCCTGATTTTTATAAAGCTAATTGAAGAATAAATATATGTTTCATTACAGATAAGTGCTATATGTACATTATTTATATTGTTTAAGGTTTCTAAACAGACTCTCAAATACCAGAGTCAGTGTTAATTTATAAATAAGCTTTGTTAATACAATAAAAGTCTTCTAACAAATCAACAGTATTTATTCCTGTCTGGGTAAGTTTGCCATCAGTAGTATTTTTTATTGGTTGGAACACAAAAGATTTAGAGATATTTGCCAACAAAAAATGTTTCATATTTGTTAGCTGGCTTTAAATGAATATATAAAAAAAAAATTTGCATGCAAAATCTCCACATTTATGATAACTTCATGTCATGGTCAAAAACTAGCTATTAACCAGGTCTTTGTATGGGCTTGTCCAGAAATAAACGTAGTGAGGGGTCAAAAGGCACTTTTTATTTAACCCCCACCATGAATAAAATTTAAATTGATTATTTCATATAATTGTTAAGGCTATCTGTCTAAAATAACCACCCCAATCAATTTTTATTAAAAGTACAATTTAATTGTTCTTGTCTAAAGTACACTTTGAATGAAAGACTTCATATAACTAACAAGATGTTAAATATGCCATACATGTACATTTTATTTTGGTTAGTTGGATTATAAACAGACTAACTGTTATTTATTTCTGCTAATGTATCATGAATGTAAATACATGTATCCACAAATTCAATTATAATTTAAAAAGCAACATGTTTGTGTCGGTGTAATTGAAGTAACTTTAACCATGGAGTTGATTTAATTTTGTTCATTATTAATATTTTATAATATGAAAAACTGAAAGTCAAAAATTATTTAATATGGTTTGAAGTAAACGTGGAGCTTTTGGAATTGGCAATGTTTCAGTTATAAAATTTGGTGGTTTTTTTTTCTTCAAAATTGAAACTGTATACTACATGTAATACACTTCTCTTATAGTTCTTGATCATTCAATATTTAACTTTCTAAATAGTTGGTTTATTTGATATTGTTTTTGAGTTATAATATACCTATATCAGAACATGATAAGTTCTGTATTAAAGAAATTGATTTGAACTGTTTTTTGTTATAATTAATATGTATCTGTTGGACAGAAACTACAGTTGTCAAATGATCACAGATTGATTCTCTGCAAGCACAGATTGGGACTGAAGTGCACTTGGTGCATGACCCTCCTAAAATAAAAGATAAAATGTATAATTTAATGGTAAAATTAGTCAACTTTTTTGTCAAGATATGCCTATTTTTTTAGCCCACCCCTAACATCAAATCCTGGATCCATGTCTGTTATGAATAGGTATTTCAAATATAGTTCTTTATTAGGTTACCCTGGAGATATATATATACCTTTGATGACAGTAAGTGTTAGATGATTGAAGAAAATTTGTCATAAATTAATACTGTGGATTCATTTATTTTTCATGATTACCAATTTTCATGGATTAAGGAAAAATTGTATTTTCATGGAAATTTGATTTTGTGGTTTTAAAAAAGTGTGTATACAAGTCTATAGAAAATTTGTACTTGGTTGCTTGTTTAAATTTGTGATTCACTTGTACCCACAAACTCCACAAAAATTGGTATCCCTCGAATAATAATGAATCCACAGTATACCGGATCCTTTCTTTTTCATCAAGTATCAGTGGAAACCATTGGTGTGTTAACTCCATTTCTTGAAATGGGACATTTGAATTTTAGAATATCTGGGAAAAAAAATATAATGCAAGTCTTGCAAGACTATATGCAATGACACATCTGAATGGTTTTGTTAAGCCCATTTGGTATAGGTAAACTGGTACTCGTACCATATAATAATCTCCAATATTTAGTTAGAAGTATTCTTAATGCCCAGCCTACAATTAGTAGAGGGGGGATTATGTTGGTCTGTGAGTCCATCCATGCCAATCAACCAATCACAGACTCACTCTATGTTAAAAAATCTTGTATGAATATGATCTGGATAGGGTTATAGCTGTGAGGTGTCTTATTTAAAAAAGAAAAATTAAAAAGATATGGGGTATATTTATTTGAATCAGCAATCAAACGACAGAAAAGTCATCCAGAGGTTAACATACAGTCTTCAACCATATACAAGTGTCTCCAATATATATTTAGTTGTATGAATTCAAAAAAATTAAAAATAGCATACTTGGCTTCACTTATCAGCATTGTCCTGGATTACTCAAGAGATTGCACAGAAGTAAGACTGTGCTTAAATAATTCACTTAACAAGCTAAGTGGAGTAACTCAATAAAGAATATAGGTCACTGATGAGTTAAAAAAAGATACTCCACTATAAATGCAACAAAATGAACTTTAGTGGTAAAGGGGAGATAATTGTTGGTTCTAAATAGAATAAGTCATCTTGTGCTACATATAAATATGCAAGGTTATCAATACATGTCATACCTCATATGTCAATGAGACTTTATAGACTAGTAAATAAACTCATCATAGATACCAGGATTCAAATATTCTACAACAGATGGGCGGTTCGTCTTTAAGACTCATCAGTGACGCTCGATTTATAGATAACAAAAATGCACAGGCAGTGTTCTCCCTACAAATTTCATATAGCATCCTGGTAAATAAAGAACCCATGAAATACCATCTTGTTTCTAGAATTTATAGCATCACATCCATAACACTTTCTATAAGGGAAACATTTTAATAGCATCACATTCAAGCAATATAGCATCACATTACCATGATGCTAAAAGGCCCTGAGGAGAACACTGCACAGGTTGTCGTGCTAAGCATCACCCATAAATAATTCAAAGTATATCAGATCAATATATATCAACCTTATGATGTTGCCATATGTCAGATAAATTTGTATACATTTCACTTATGACAGTCCCAGATATTTTAACATTCTTAGAAAAGTTTAAACCGAAGAATTAAAAGGATTTAGTTTGGCTTCAAGTTCTTGCAAAGAATGGTGATTCTCTCCTGGTATGCTATCTTCCTCTACCAATAAAAACTGTCTGCCATGATGTAGCCAAGGAGGTAAAAGTCAAGTTAAACAAGAACAATTAATCAATCTGGCATAAAGAAAAACAGTCTACATAAAAATGAGTGGAATAATTTATTATAAAATATATTTCACAACATAATGACTCTAAGAAATTACAAATTTCTTTTTCCCATAAGTTCAGTAAAAGCGTCCATTCCTGGTCGAAGCTTTTGACCGGAAACTTCATATACACTGATTCTTAAAGAAAAATGAAAAATCAACTTGTCAGAGTCAAAAATCTCTGTGAATTTCATCAAAATGAAATACAATAATCATATTTCACACAAAAAAGCTGTAGAATTAGGTTATGTATGCAACGAAATCTTACACAATGTTTCATTAAACTTTCACACACATTTACAAAATCACTGTTACAACTCTCCTCCATGGAAATAAACTTTTCATTACATTAAACTTACTTGAAGACACAAGATACAACATCAATAAAATTTTGAAAATTTAAAATACGTCATCTGAAATTCATATAATTTTAAAGGGCAGTTCATATTTACAATTAAGAATTTGCTTTCATAACTTTACTTAAATACTGTCTTTGTCAAACTTTTCTACAAACATATTCAAAATCAGAGAACAGGAAATTCTCAATGATGTTTTTACAGATAAAACAAATAAATATCTTCTTTTTAGATAAACAATAATTTTCTCATGGTCAGACATACTGAATCGGTTTGACACACTTTCACATCTTTTGTAAAATCATAAATATAAAATAATGCACACATAAATATCACACTACCACATGTAAACTGTACCAGATATAATAATTTCCAGCAGTCCACTACTCACATACCTTCATAGATTTTCGATGAATTTGGTTTGCTGATTTTTTTGAGTAAAACGTGTAGATCTTAAGTATTGCCTTTAACTATATTGAATATCAAAAGCTCAATTATTTCATAATGTATATTTGCATAGAAAAATTATGTGGTGAAAGAAAAATGAAAACATAAGTAACTTAAAAAAAAATTTGTACATTATTATTAATTTTTCCATCTGTATAACTGTAAAATTAAACTTATCTAGTTAATCTGACTTAATAAAATAAAACAACCTAAATTCCTTTGAGTTATTAAACTGTTTGTTTCCGTTTGTATTATGACTGTCATGATGTGTAGATTTGATGATGGCACAAAACATAAAAAACATAAAATGAGAGTTTTATAATTCTTCTTTAAGTTCGTATGGTCCATCTGCTCCTTCAGGTACCTCTTCATCTTCAGAACTCTTTTTATAAAAATTCCATTTTTTTAATAAATCATTTATTTCATCTCTTTTTAGCGGTTCCAAGTCTATCCTCTGAAAAAAAAAATATTAACTTCAAGATTAGAGACTATTATATGTAAAATATGTATCTAAGAAAATCACGATGTCTTTCATTTCAATTCAAGTATGGGATAACATTTGTGATGTGTTATCTTCAAAATTTTAAATATTAGATGGACGCTTCTGACAAAATAGCAATCTTTCAATAAAAATTGTCATAAAAACCTGTATAGTATCTGTATCTTAAATTTGTATTTTGTTGCAAACAGAAATATCAAGCTGACAGTATAAAAGCCAATATATTACTAAAATAGATTTCCAATCATCATTTAATGGGACAAGACCACATATACAGGACAGTGTTTCCTCTGAAATCGGGAATTTGTAGCAATTTTGTTTATGCATTCTTCTCTACCTATTGCTACTTCCATGAGGCTTGAGCTCTAACCCAACAGTTCTGAACAATAACTTCATCATTTTATGTACGTGGGCCCTGTTTTAATTTTGAACCATAACTCCATCATTTTATGAACATCAACCCCATCTTAATTTTGAACCATAACTTCATCATTCAATGTATATGGGCCCTGTCTTAATTTTGAACCATAACTCCATCATTTTATGTATATGGGCCCCGTCTTTATTTTAAACCATAACTCCATCATTTTATGTATATGGGCCCTGTCTTAATTTTAAACCATAACTCCATCATTTTATGTATGAGGGCCACGTCTTAATTTTGAACCATGCATAACTTCATCATTTTATGTATATGGGCCCTGTCTTAATTTTGAACAATAACTCCATCATTTTATGTATATGGGCCCCGTCTTTATTTTAAACCATAACTCCATCATTTTATGTATATGGGCCCTGTCTTAATTTTGAACAATAACTCCATCATTTTATGTATATGGGCCACATCTTAATTTTGAACCATTTTTGATAGGCTGTAAATTGAGTTACAATATGTCTAGTGTCTAGACTTCAGTGATGGGGGTCCTTCATTTCTGTATTCTTTTTTAGTCCATTTTTCTCTATTCTTTATATATATTTGGCCCAGTATTCTCTTTATATTTTAACACCCCATTATTCTCTATTCTTTAATGGTCTTTTTTTCTCTATTCTTTACTTTTTAGCACTTTATAATATTCTGCACTTTTTGCCCATTATTCTCTATTCTGTAAACCCATTCCAGACCCTCGTGTATTGTACCTACCTCAACATCTTGGTCTGCTTCATTCTTCAAGCAGAGTATTGGAGGAGCACCAGGCACCTTCTTGAATTCAACATTGTGACTGGTTCCTTGTTAAGGAAAAAACTTAAATGGAGATACATAATGATTTAACATGTATGTATGGCTCAAATGGTTTTATCATGCATAACCTTTTGGCAAATATGGCCATGTTTACACCACAATATTTATTCTGAGTGAACAAAAACCTGTGCAACTGGAAAAGTTTTAAGGCATGAAGAGATATGAATTTTATAACATTTTAATATTCAGAAAATTATAAACATTCCTATATTTCAATATTAATTCTTTTTGTTGCTACACAAAGTTGTCATAACAAATTATTTGGGTAAACATTTGATTTGAGAGTCACTGATGAGTCTTTAGTAGACAAAACGTGTGTCTGGCGTACTAAATATAAGCCTGATATCTTTTTATTTTCCATAGTGTTGAATGTATGACAGTTGTTGTAAAATTTTAACTAAATATTTTGTAGACCTTATGTCTACCATGTCTACATGTGTCAAATTTTAAATACAACATATGTTAACCAACTGTTTCAAGAATTCATTGTGTATCTGCTAATGAATCTTTTAAGGGAAAAAAATGAATTTCTAAATACTACCTCTAGAGTTGTACATGTGTACATTATCATGTATAACAGAACCAAAAAATAATTGGGCAGCCATAACTGATGAAGAAACATAGAACATGTAGAACAGAATGAGATACTTTGGAAATTTATTCTGTTTTCTAAAAGAATTATCAAACATTGAATTCAGCTGAAACTTACACAGAAAACATTAGAATGTTCCAGTAAGAGCTAAATTCAAGCAACAAAGTCATTACTAAATACATAAAGTTAGTGAATAGAAGTGAAGGATACAACAGAGGGATATCATCATAGATGAATCTCTTGACCTCTGGAAGTCTGTTCAAACGTCATCCACCACAACTCTACAATAAACAATAAAGATTCTTAGTAAGTTATCCCTGTCAGACAAACACTTATGTATACTGTAAACCAACTAGTTTTCGTGAGCAATTTTTTTTCGTGACTTTTGCGAGTAGAAAAATAATGAGAATATAAATCGTCGCAAACATGTAAAACTTGGATCTTTTCTTATTTAACTACATCAAGTAAATATGAAAATCGTGAAATTAAATCGCCGTGAAATGGGCTAGAAAGGACTTAATGCAAAATAAAGTATTCGTGAAAATAAGTTGGTTTACAGTATATTTGTATATATATATACACATTTAACTGTTCAGTGTTTTATGTATTACATTACCTCTCATTGCAACTAAATCAAGTAAATTGTAGTTACAAGTACATACATACTTAAATTACCATACATGTACTATTTACATTTCATAAATTTATTCAATGGTTTTATGGGTTACGGCAAGGATGTATAACTACTATCATGACTATACGTCCTTGGTTACGGTTAGATGAAAGTTTAGATACATATGAATCTAAAATCCTTTTTCATCCAGGTTTTCTTTTGCTAAACCATTTTTAAAAACTTGTAATGCATACATACATGACATATGCACATGGTAGTGTATTCATATTGAATGAAGAATAAAATAGGGAATGGCAAATACTGGAAGACACTACTACCATACATTTGCATTTAGGACACCCTTTTTTTTATTAAATATACTAGTAATTAGTTAATATATTAAGAAAATTCAATTGAAAATTTCAAGAAGAAAGGGGGTCCTTGTAATATATTTAAGGTTTTGAAGTCCAGAGCACAGGCACTTGTCTCTGAAAAAAATTTACCTATATACTTTAATATAACACAATATTAAAGTATATACCCGGTAGGTAAATTTTTTTCAGAGACAAGTGCCTATGGTGCAGAGAGATTTTCTGGTTTGGCCGCTCGGGATTAAGGATCAATGCTGCCCTATGCACATGTGCATAGACCCCCCTTTTACAATTCTCTGTTTTTGTGTTCAAGATTGTTTTATTCGATTTTCTTTAAATATTTCTACTTAATATTCCCATTTATAAGATAATTGTCTTTAATGACTTATTTAATTTCCCCCTCATTGCAGGGAAAGTAAGTAAAAATATTGAATATGTTCAATCTTACTTTTAAAGGGGATCCAGTAAGGTTATAGGCTAGTGTTATGGTTAGGCTTGGGGGGCCATTTCAATCTTCCTTTGGTAGGGGTGAGCAGCTGAGACATCCAGTACCCCACCCTTTTCATATATTTTGTTTATCAAAAATATATACCCTGTCATATATCAATTAACAAAAAAAGAGACCTATAGATATATTTGGATATTTTTCATCTTCTGGTACATTAGTATAGCAAAATTTTTTTTGGTCTGGCTCATCATCACCTTCATGTTTAGTAGCATTACAGTCACACCTTGCTTTTCCAATAAACTCTTCACATTCGTCACATCTTAAATACTTCCCTCTATTTACCCCTTCTAAGTCTGTCATTATGAAGAAAATTCAATTTCAATAGACAATATTTATAAAATATGTTTGGTCAGATAGTCATGATAGTAACACCCAGAGAGTTACACTATTTCAGTTTTATATAAATGAAAAACTGATAAAAAGTTACATTGCTGTTCCCTCTTAAAAGACACTGACACTATGGAATTTCTTTTGATAATTGTTATCATGGTTCATGTATACAAACCTTTGAATGTTAATTAGGTGCAAATGTCAAAATAATCGAATTTATAGCTTTACTGTCATCAGTGAAAATACCACATTGGAAGATAAATAGAGATTAATTGTTTTTGACAAATAGCTGATGCATTTACGACTGTGGTTTAAGAGGGTCGTAATGGGGGTCCCTTCATGACGAATAACGGTAAAAGTTCTTGCCAAATGACGTTAACGGTAATTTTTGGTGTATGACGATTAAATGTACACTTTCTTTTAGACGATAAAAACATCGACTGATTTTGACGAATCACGTTAATTTTTTTCCAAAAATGACGGTAACGATAATTATTTGAGACCTCTGACGAATCACGACCAGGATGTTTTACGAATCACGGTAAAATTTTAACCAATTTGAAGCTAACGGTAGCCGAAATGACTGTTTGACGCCTGACGTTAAAGGGCATTACTACCCTCGTTTAACCCACCAAAAATAAATATGGACATCTGATTAGTTTCAGATACTTATGATATAATCAAGCAAGTGATAACATCAACCTAATGATATATTTAATTTGAATTTCTCACCCTTTTCATATATCATGGAGCATGAAATAGTGACCTATTGCAGCAGCTCATCCCTACCACTCATTCAATATTAAGTGCCTCCCCCCAATGGTTAGGTACAGAGTAAGGGGTAGTTTTAATTTTATTTAAGCAAAACATTAATATAGATTAGTCTTTCAAGACGTCTTATATAAATAACACAACTTTTTTATTCGACATTGTGTGAAGTGCTCCTTTGAAGGACGGATTTTCTTTACCAGAACCAGAACATAGCTAGAGGGTGATAGAGCAGATTGTTACACCGAGAAAACATTGTCAACTGAGGCGAAGCCAAGGTTGACAATGTCTTTTCGAGGGGTATAAATCTAATCTTTATGGACTATGATTAATTTATAAGCCCTATATGGGCTTTGTCCCCCTATTTAACTTTTAAAGACGTGATATGAGACTCTCCAGTAGACCTGTTGCCCCTGTAGTATGTACACTTGATGTTTTTTATAAAAGAAAACTTACTTCAACAACTGCTTTCACTACTACTTTGTCTTCAACTTCATCATCTGCATTAACTAAATTCAGGATTAGCAAAAATGCCGGCAGCACCAGCATTCGCTTCCAATCCATTTCGATGTATGTTTATATACTGATACCAGTAAAGGTTCGTATTGTAAGTGAGCAAACGATTGTATTAGAACAAGGAACCAGATCCGGTGTAAACGTGTACGAAAGCAGTGACGCGAGAAATATGTATGATCAAAACGTGTATAAATTTCTTTGGTTGGGTTAAAAGACTAGGTCAAGCATCAGGTAAATAAATATAACAGGTGTTTTGTTATTTTTTTCACTGTCTATTTAAAAGAATTGATATTTTTCCATTTATTGATTTTTCGATATAAGAACACAATCCACTCTGCAGAGTCTGAAATAAATAGTTAAGGGACATGAAACAGATTATAAAATTTACCTGTAAAAGTAGATTTATCGTTTATGATGTCAGGTGTCATTTCTCTGTTTCAGTTAAACATTAATTTGGGCTACTGTTTTTTACTCCTCTTACGACTGTCCATTGATATTGATAAGAATTTCTAGATGAATGAAAGTTGTTAGACTTTTCATTTTCAGTTGTCATTCTGATGTGCAAAGTTAGAGAAAACTTACTTAATTTGAAATCATCCACCCCAAACTATATGATTTATGGTGAAGTTGGCATTTTTCCTGTTCAACTAGATGTCAAACTAAAATGATTACATATAGACGTATTTACACTTGTATGCAAATTTGTCCGCCATTACGTAAAATCACACAGGTTCCCGTAAACTTTGACATCATAATTCAAAAAATTTGACGTCACAATTAAAAAGTGATTGTTGCCTGACGTCAAAAGGTGATTCGGAGTAGATCTAAGGTCATTCGGAGGCAAAATATAGCTAAATACCAAAAGTGTAAATACGTTTATTGGGTACAACTTTTATCTGGAAAGGATCCAAAACCTTCTTATTTAGCGTATCAATTACTATACAAATTGTCGGTCGACAATTATTTTGAATCGCCATGGTTAAAGTTCATAAGAAAAATATTTGATGATACTGGCTATTCCTATATTTGTTCAGATTAGCTTTTTCCTAGCTCAGTTTGGCTTATTTATTCGATAAAGATGCGCCTACATGATCAATTTAGACAGGAATGACATTCACTTATTATAAATTCACCAAAATCTACAAATTATAGATTATTCAAAAACACATTTGAGTTTGAAAACTATTTAAATATATTGGAAGATAAAAAATATCTCAAGTATTTGTATAGTGAGATGGTCTCACTATACAAACCCTTGGATATCTGGCCCGAGAACACTGTTATTTCGTAGTGCATTTCTTTAAGACAAAAAATACAAATTTAAAAAATCTCACCTGCTCTATCCTAAAAAGATTTTAACAGTGTAGTGTACTACTTTTGGGACAAATTATTTCAAAATTATAGAAAAGTCTATCAGCCCTAACTCAAAATATGGATAATTTTATGTTAAGGGGATCTGTAATTCAGTTTGACAGCGTCAGACATACTAATTTTTGACCTTTTCAAACTGGACCAAATCACTACTTTACCTAAAAATTAATGCCCCAAATTTTTTTTTATATGTAATTTCATCCCCCTACTTACTATTTTTTGCATAAAATATAAAGAAATAAATTTGGAAGGTATATGAAAAAAATTTGCAAGTTAATTATACACTGTCCACACTAGGGACTCTTATTTTTTTACATGTAATTTCATCCCCCTACTTACTATTTTTTGCATAAAATATAAAGAAATAAATTTGGAAGTTATATGAAAAAAATTTGCAAGTTATACACTGTCCACACTAGGGACTTTATTTGTAGACAACGAAAATCAAAGGACGATAACTGTGTCCCCGGGCCATCTATACACTTTGTAAGTTCAGAACCACAAATCATTATAGATTACTTATAGAAACTGGACGGTGGAATATGGTATAGAAAGGGAAAATAGAATATATGTTTGAAATGTTATAATAACTGTAATGAAATTGACAGGAAAAGCCTAATAGATGAAAAAGTGTGACAAAAGAACAAATATATATATAGTTTTTATAAGAGTTATAAGAATTGTCACAATCGAACAGTTCAAAATGTCTCACAAGCTATAACAGCTTAGACAGACGGAAATGTAATTAGATATACAATGTTCCTTTTCAACAATGGATTTGAACAATTAGAATAAAAGTTAATTAGGTCTATTTTTATCTTACCAGTCCTATTGCTCATTAATACTTTAATTAAAAAGAACAACTCCCCTGAGTAAAAATATTCACTTGTCATGTTAAATCCATGTTTCCTATTTAAATATCGCTCATCTTTTTTAGTTCATTATACTGTAAATTATCATAAAAAAATCTGTTAATCTATAGCAGTCTGGATTATCTTTTAAGGTAAGTAAACATTTTACTGCATATTGTTAGAAATAGATTCAAATAACGTTTCTATCCACAAATATGTCATGATATAGATTGAGCTTTACCAAAATTTGATTTGGTATGAAAGAAAGTGACTGTAAACAAACAGTACCTATAAACAATGAATCAAGTACCATATAGAAATTGTATTTTCAAAAGTATTTTGCACAAAAAAAGTGTAATCTGTTAAGGTGGATCGGGTGTCTTAAATAAAATCCATAGATATTTTTAATAATTTGTCAAAATGTAGTTTTTATCAAGATTTTTTCCAAAATATGTCATAAAAAAGTATGGGTTACTGGACTTTTTTTCACGCTACAGGTTGTGCAAAATTGTCAGATTTTGAATAGATTATGCATGGAAAATCCAATTTTGTGTGATAAAAAGAAAACTACACCATAGAATTTTATAAAATGTGAGAAGATAGCTGTTATAAAATGCTTTCAGATAAGAAAAAGAAAAAATGGGTCACCGGACTTGTTTTCTTGCTACATATTAAAATAGGTAAATTCACAACACTTTCTATTATAAAAATTACTTTATCTGAGTTATCTCCCCTTATGTGGCAAAGTTGAAAAAAAAATCAATCAAACAAAAATATTGTGTTTTTTTAGAAAATACAACCGTAAATATGATAAAACACATAATTTTATATGTAAATATGAAAAGTCTTACACATGAATTACATACTACTCTCTAAATTTGCACATTTCATTAAAGATCTAGACCAATTATTATCTGCTACTTCAAAATCGAAGATGGAGGAAGAACACCCCAGCCACCTTAAGTTCAGGACTATGTTTGTTTAATTTTTTGTAGTCAGTTGTGTTGTATGTCTGTGATGTATGTTAACACAGTTTTGGCTGCTGGATCCCAATTATTGTCACATAAACCTATTCTATCTGCTTGGGTTGCTCACCCAATTTTGTTAATATGAACAGCTGTGATACAAGTGGGAGGTTTAGCTAGCTATAAAATCAGGTTTAACCCACCATTTTCTCGGAAAATGTTTGTACCAAGTCAGGAATATGACAGTTGTTTTTACTTGTTCCGTTCGTTGATATAACGTTTGATTTTGTCAGCTTTTTTTACTTCTCCTTTTTGGATTTACCCTGGAGTTCGGTATTTTATTTATAATTCATTGTGATATGGGAAAAGAGCTTTTGGGATGTGGGATAAAGCGGTAAAAAGGGTGGGAATTCATTTCACTTACATGATTATCCATAGAATGTATAAATTTAAATCGCTTATCTTAAAATTAACATCGAATTATTAAATATAATACTTCGATGAGATTAACTAAATCTGTACATTTCTCACTAGTTTTGACGACAGGAAACCATGATTTGGAAAGGTTTATGAACATAATTATGTATTTCAACTTTCTATAGTGTTTATGGCTGAAAAATACTAACCAATAACAGCTGCATCAGCTTCAAAACAGGTTATGATGCAACATCAAGGCAATATAACATTCACAGAAAATCACTTACCAATGACAGCGACCCAGACAAGAATAATTATATTTCTCAAATAAATTATCCCAAGCTACATAGATAAAATAACAGAACTATAGTGTGAAGAAAATATTCAGTATCTCCACAAAACAACGGCAATACGTAATATATTACATAAATAGGATAAGTGTGCAGTAAAATACCAACCACCAACAACCGCTTTCTCTGTAAGAAATAAACATACAAATACACATTCCAACAAAAATCACGTGATCCAAATAAATATGAGAGGACACCCGCTTTACATTTTACAAAGAGGTTTACATTCAATACTGCATTCCAGCAGTATAATACTTGCGTGGAATTCTGTTCGAGTGTCACGTTGTAAGATTAGTTGATTATAACGCCTTGCTGAATGGACCAAATGTAGTGTTGCAAACGTTACTGACTATATACAGTCAACATTCCTTCACTTTTCAAATAGAAACACATTTAAATTTATTCTATCCTCTAGGCCCCCTTTTTGTATCAGAATCTATCATTGGTTCTTTTTGTAATTGATTCTGGTTTTGAATCTGCACGAAGTATTTGCCGCTGGACGTTTAGCAAACCGCAAATCAGTCATGCATATTATCTTAATTCTTATTGTTTTGTTACAGAGATGACGAAAAACACAAACTTGCCTGTCTCTGGTCAAGAAAAGAAATTTACAAATCATGCAAATGGTAGAAAAATCCTTGCCAAATGTTTAGATTGTGGTAAATGGTTTGCTTCAAAAGAGAACTTGAAGAAACACATGGATACACATAGTGAAACTAAGAGGCACAAGGAGACACACAGTGAAACTAAGAGGAACAAGGGGACACATAGTGAAACTAAGAGTCACAAGGAGACACATAGTGAAACTAAGAGGAACAAGGATACACATAGTGAAACTAAGAGGAACAAGGGTACACATAGTGAAACTAAGAGGCACAATGATACACATAGTGAAACTAAGAGGCACAATGATACACATAGTGAAACTAAGACGCACAAGGATACACATAGTGAAACTAAGAGGCACAAGGATACACATAGTAAAACTAAACCTTTTTCGTGTCCGATATGTAGTAAAACGTTTCTTGATAAATCTTCATTAAGTAACCATGAACGTATTCATTCTAAAATTTTTCAATATGTGTGCAAGGTATGCAAGAAAGGATTCAATGTCAAAAGTCATCATAAAGCTCATGAACTGATGTGTTCTGGAAAAGGTGGATTTAAGTGTTCCACTTGCAGTAAAATGTTCACTTGTGCATCTAAACTTAAAGCACATGAAAGAACTCATTCTGGTGAAAAGCCATTTAAATGTGATTTTTGTGATAAAGCGTGCAAAACACAAGAACAAAGACGAGACCATCAAAGAACTCATACTGGAGAAAGACCTTATGAATGTTCCACATGCGCTAAGCGTTTTACAAGGAGAAATGAGTTCAAGGTGCACGAAAGAACACATACGGATATCAAGCCGTTCAATTGCCAAATCTGTAAAAAGGCGTTCCGTGATAAACATCAGCTGAACATTCACGCAAGAATCCATTCTGACAGCTTTTCATTTTCTTGCAAGGTGTGCAAGAAGGGGTTCAACCATAACAGCCATTGCCTATCTCACGAAAGAATGTGCTCTGGTGAAATTGTATATAGCTGTACTATTTGCGATAAAAAGTTCCCAAATGAATCTAGCTTGAAAATTCACTGCAGAAAACATACTGGTGAAAAACCATTTCAATGTAATGTTTGTGACAAAACCTTTAGTAGTACCAGCTGCAGGAAAGCCCATGAATTAGTACATACTGGAGAAAGACCTTTCCAATGTTCTGATTGTGATAAATGTTTCAAAACAAAAGCTAAATTAAAGCGACACGGGACAACACATTCTGACATCAGGCCTTTTCCATGTCACGTCTGCCATAAACCATTCAAATCTAAAGAACAATTAAACAGTCACTTGAGAATTCATTCTGGCGAGAAACCTCATTCTTGTGCGATATGTAGCAAAAGTTTTGGTTCCAAAGGTGAGTTGAGAAACCATGAAAGAATCCATACAGGTGAGAAACCGTATACCTGTGGTGTTTGTGAAAAATCATTTGCCACAAGACCAACATTGATAGCACACCAAAGAATACATTCAGGCGAAAAACCCTTTTCTTGTTCTATTTGTTCGAGATCTTTTAGCTTACGGAGCACTCTTATTTTACACACAAAAATACACAAAAGTGTACTACCGTTTCGATGTAAGTCATGTAGTAGAGGTTTTCTCACTAAAACACAACTTACAAAGCATGAAGTTGTGCACACGCGCACTTCAACAAAATGTTCCTTTTGTGAAAAGAGCTACACCTCAGTGCATGTGTTGTTACAACACGAAAAAGTACATACCGGTGTGAAACCATTCCAATGCTCCATATGTAATAAAGAATTCACATGGAGAGCGAATATGAAAAGGCATGAAAAGATACATAATGGAGACAAACGCTATGAGTGCATTGTATGTCAGAAAAAGTTTGTTAACAACTTTAGCTGTAAGCTTCACGAGAGAATACATAGCGGAGAACGCCCTTTTATCTGTCCAGTATGCAATAAAAGTTTTAAGAGCAAGATAGAAATGAATACTCATAAATATGTACATGTAAAGAATAAACCACTTCAATGTAGCGTTTGTGAAAAAGGATTTTGTACAAAATATAAATTAAAACAGCATGAGATTACACACAGTATAGTGAAACCTTTTATTTGCTCTCTCTGTAAAAAGGGATTTTGCACAAAAGGGGAATTTGAAAATCACCTGAGAGTTCACAGGGGTGACCGACCACACAAATGTTCGACTTGTAATAAAGGTTTCTATCTGGTAGGAACACTACACGTGCATGAACGTATTCATTCTGATACAAAACTTTTTAGTTGCCCTGTTTGTCAGAGGGGATATAATTTTAAGAGCAGTTTAAAAATTCATGAACGGACACATACTGGTGAAAAACCATATGTTTGTGAGATTTGTGGGAAAGCTTTTATTGACGATTCATCACTAAGAAAACATTTGATGATTCACTCTGACAGAAAACCGTACAAGTGTTCTGTGTGTAAGAAAACGTTCCGGTTAAATGCTAATTTGAAGACACACGAACGGACTCATGGTAACGGAGAATCTTTAGAATGTCCCGTATGTAACAAAATATTCAAGCAGAAAAAATATCTGAAGCAACACGGAAAACTACATACAGGAGAATAGAACAAATTGTTTAAGATCCTTTAAGGAGAAGAATTAAAAACCAGTGGTATAATGCATGGAGCAATAACAAGGTGTAGGGATGGAACCTTGGAAACGTGCGAATGTTCGATGTTTGTATTAGATCATATGAAAATGAAATCTGTTTATGTTTATCACAAGATAATTCATTGTTTTAGAATTAATTCTAACGATTATTTAATTAAGATAAAATCTGAGCATTTTCAAGCAGCAAACAAATAGGATAACATGTGCAACTGCACATGTATAGACCATTGATTGTATATAAATGTTGAGTATAGAAGGATTTATTGTGCTGAGTCGGTATCAAGACAAATTCAATGTGTACCATGTAAATTATATCCAGGCCCTTTTTATTAAGTATCCGATCGCATAGAAATATATTTCAAAGGATTGCCCGTTTGAACTGCTACAAAATTCATTAGGTTAATACGAGTAACATTAACTTGAGATATTTCCTTTAAATTTCCTGACATTATTTTTTTTTTTAATATTTAATAATAAAGGTTTACAAATGAATATTCTTGACATTGTTATCACATTAACTTTTATATTTGATTAAAAAATAATAACGTCAAGATCTGTTCATCTTAAAATTTTCAGAGACATTGGACAACTTATTAGAGGGTTTTCATGCTGGAAGTCCCATTTTACCAAAGTGAGTAGTTTTTGGTTATCGTCTTGAAAACTAGTAAATAAAGAAAAAACTCTTTAATTGTAAACGTGACTAGCAAGAGACGATATAAAAAACAACAAGTCCGTAATCGGTAGTTCCTCCTCTTACGAGTTATTGCCCGTTAAAAACAACTTTACCCATTTGTATTTTGCAAAAACTAGAGAAGACATAGAGAAAACTGTGAAGAGCAAAATTTAACAGGAAAAAGATCTATAGATAGATGAACATGACCAACATGAAATGACCACCCCTTTTACGAGGTATTGCTTTTCAATGACGATCTACAAACATGATTTCGTTGTATGCAATCATCAGTTGACTCCTAACAGGAATTATTGCCCTAAAAGATTTTTTATTTTATTTGCAGTTATGGCTATAATCTTGAAAATGATAACATATAACTTACATGTACACTAAGTCTTGTGTTTGTCAATAAATAAGGATAAAAACTCAAAACAATGAAATGTTGTTATCGTCACGTTCTTATTTACATTATGCATATATGATATAGAAATTTATCAACCTTTTATGTCTTTATCACATTACTTCAGTCTTTACCTAGATATTTGAGACTACGTGAGTAATATTTTGATTTATGTTATATTTCTTTTTGATTGAGACTGTTGAATGGAGGATAAAAATGGGGGGTTAGGGATACTTGAGGCGCTCGAGGGGATGGAAAAGGTATTTGGCGATGTAAATGAGACGATCGACATTCCAAATATGTATTCAGAAAAACAAGGTATAAAATAGAAAACGTTTATAACGGTGTCTTAAGCTTCTGATTGAAAGTTCTTTGAAGGTGTTTAAAGATCAGCTGAGGAAGTCTTACAGAAAGATACTAGGAATTCTTTCAGGAAATGCTCTCGTTCTGAATATCCATGAAATATTTGCCACTGGACATTAAACAAACAAAAATCAATCAATCCATCTTACAGATGGATAAGATTAGCCATCATCGTACCTTTTGACATTCACCAGTACCTAAACCTAACGTTGATGTGCAGGTAAATATTACAGGTGCATTGTATACGAAAAAAGAAACGTATACAAATTGATTTCATTGTACACGAAACGAAAAGTGTTTCCAAAATAACCTGTATCAGATACGCTCGAAACAAAGTTTTTGAGGTCAATTACACAAAATCTTGTGAGAATTAAACCCAAATTGGCATAGACTAGACAGCACCGTCTGTAAGCTTAAGTCCACAAGATTACAATACAGGAAAGCTTAAGTCCACCAGATTACAACACATGAAAAGACTATTTCTTTTAGCAACGATACATACACTGCATACAATACTGGCATTTCTTACCCGACCAGAGAATTGTTTTGCTTAAAGACAATAAAAAGCAATTTCAAAAACAAAAGATAGATTTATTTGAATGCTTAATTTCATGATTTTTACTTTTAATTGTATTAATCGAGGTTAGTTCGAGTCTTGTGGATTCATTAATTTTCGTGGGTATCAATTTTCGTGGATTGAGGAAATTTTGTATTTTTCCGAATACGCGATTTCGTTGTTTTGAGAAATTCTTCCTTCAAGTTTATAGCAGTTTTTGAACACTTAAAAATTCCAAGGCTTCATTATATTCAGGAAATTCAAGAAAATTAGTATCCGGCTAATTAAATGTATTAATAAATCGACAGTAATTAATTTACATTATCTTGTTTTCCTCTAACCATCGTTTTACAAAAGTTGATGTTACAGTACTTTGTGCGCACGTAAATGTTACAACTACGGTAGAAATGAAAAGACGATGGTCGTCATTGTATAGGATTAAACAAGGAGCTGTTTATTAATCTGTAACACGAAACAATTTCAAAGATGAAAATATCCAAAAACTGTATATATCAATGTACATCTTATTATATAAATGAATTCCTGACGCAAATTAAAGGTCTCAACTTGAAAAATCTCATAATCTTGTTGTCAATTTACCGCAGTCTGCGTTACAGTGACGCCATGCCTATTCGTGTCAACATACATTATGTTTTAAACTAAGAAATAATTTTGATTTCTTCACCAGATAAAATTGCCTTGGTGAATCAGGTTGGAAAGAGGCAGCTATAGATTAAGACACACATAATGATACCTACAACCAGATGTGGAATAGGTGGGTTTTCCCCACAGTTTTTGCAAAGATTTGCCAGTATGAAAGTATTTTGTGCCTTCTGTGCCATTTCTAACTTGTTTGCGAACACTCTGACAGTTTTTGTGTCGACACAGATAACAACTTTAGAGAAACAGTTTGGATTCTCTAGTACTCAGAGTGGTTTATTAATAAGTACATTTGATATTGGGTTTCTATCCTTTATATTATTTGTTAGTTTCTTTTCTGGGAAAGTTCACAAACCACGTGCTCTGTGTATTTCCAACGTATTAGCTGGACTGGCAGCCTATCTTTGTTCTATATCATATTTTGCATCACCTTTAAAATACGAATTTAAATTATCAAACAAAACATCCCACGGAAATGTTTCTTTAATCGATGTTCATTCTGAAGACCTGTGTCATACGTACAACCTAGAAGGTTTACAGTCAAAGACAAACACATCCTATAGACTGGACCAGTGTGAGGATAATTCAGACATAACAACAAGGGTTGGAAGTTCTACACCTTATACAGTTGTTGCTATGGCAATCATAGCTTCCGGGATGATACTACAAGGAATAGTGAGATCGCCAGTTGAACCATACCTAATTGATTATATAGACACCAATGTAAAACAGTCCAGTACTGCAGCTTATTTAGGTATTAAAATGATCAGTTTTAATGATAAGTAATAATGCGAGTATCTATTATATCAGAAAGTAAGTCTTATTTATATTAAAAAAAAACGAACAAAAAACAATTGCATTATTTTCTATTAGTCAAAAATGAAACTTGGTGAAAATAGTCATAAAACCATTTTTTGGAGAAAAGGAACGAGTAAAACATATTTTGTTTGCATGAAAAAGAAAGGATATGGGGTAAATGTGACAGTATTTTCACGTCATACTGACAAAGAACCATATAGAACAGTGCTTTATTGTGACCCTTCATCGTATCAGTTAATGGAAGTCCTTCGAACCACAGTCGAAGAAATTCACTACAACCAACTTGTATCCCCTTGAAGTACATATACAGGGAGTTATAACAATACGTAAAACATGGAGAAGTTTTAATTTCAAGATGGTCATAGTAATATTATTATCAATGAATATGATATTCGAAAAAGTATAAGATCTCAATTTGCAAATTACACGAATTTACGTTTTACAAACCAGTCATTTTCCTGTAGGCTCATGAAATTAATAACGAAATAAGATGTAAAATTATAAAGAGGTGTGAATATGCGTATTACTAACTGTGACATTACAGTTTTAGGAAAAATAGATGTCTGAAGTTTCAGTTTAGCATAACTGTGCAGCAATCTTTAGCCTTCCATTGTAGTTGCTATACTACCTAAAAATGATGTGACAGTTTTTGCTTTTGTTATTGAAAAATTATTAAAATATATTTCTATTTTAAAGTTGGTTCAATTGTAAGTTGATTGTAGATCTTTGATTGTCTATTCAATTTATTCAGAACGTTATGACAAAATATTTAATGAAACACAATCATTCAATAATCAATGTTCAAATAAAAATAAAAGACCCAAGCAAACAAACATACAGATTGAACAAACAAACAAACAAAACAAAAAACCCGAACAAAACAGAAAATAGAAAACTTAAGAAAAAAACAAAACAAATGTCTTTGTCATATTTACTCCTTTATTACAATTGAAGTTTCTTACTCTTTAGGCGTAATATCATCATTAGCTATACTTGGACCGGCTGTTAGTTATGGTCTTGGAGGTTATTTTAGCCAAATTCATGTTACACTTCAAGGTATTTATGTTACACTTCAAGGTATTCATATGTTTCACTTCAAGGTATTTATGTTACACTTTAAGGGATTTATGTTACACTTCAAGGTATTTATGTTACACTTCAAGGTATTTATGTTACACTTTAAGGGATTTATGTTACACTTCAAGGTATTTATGTTACACTTCAAGGTATTTATGTTACACTTCAAGGTATTTATGTTACACTTCAAGGTACAATGTATTTATGTAACACTTCAAGGTACAAGGTATTTATGTTACACTTCAAGGTATTTATGTTACACTTCAAGGTATTTATGTTACACTTTAAGGGATTTATGTTACACTTCAAGGTATTTATGTTACACTTCAATGTATTTATGTTACACTTCAAGGTATTTATGTTACACTTCAAGGTACAATGTATTTATGTTACACTTCAAGGTACAAGGTATTTATGTTACACTTCAAGGTATTTATGTTACAGTTCAAGGTATTTATGTTACACTTCAAGGTATTTATGTTACACTTCAAGGTATTTATGTTACAGTTCAAGGTATTTATGTTGCACTTCAGGGTACAATGTATTTATGTTACAGTTCAAGGTATTTATATTACACTTCAAGGTATTTATGTTACACTTCAAGGTATTTATGTTACACTTCAAGGTATTCATATGTTTCACTTCAAGGTATTTATGTTACACTTCAAGGTATTTATGTTACACTTCAAGGTACAATGTATTTATGTTACACTTCAAGGTACAAGGTATTTATGTTACACTTCAAGGTATTTATGTTACAGTTCAAGGTATTTATGTTACACTTCAAGGTATTTATGTTACACTTCAAGGTATTTATGTTACATTTCAAGGTATTTATGTTGCACTTCAGGGTACAATGTATTTATGTTACAGTTCAAGGTATTTATATTACACTTCAAGGTATTTATGTTACACTTCAAGGTATTTATGTTGCACTTCAGGGTACAATGTATTTATGTTACACTTCAAGGTATTTATGTTGCACTTCAGGGTACAATGTATTTATGTTTCACTTCAAGGTATTCATGTTACACTTCAAGGTATTTATGTTACACTTCAAGGTATTCATGTTACACTTCAAGGTATTCATGTTACACTTCAAGGTATTTATGTTACACCTCAAGGTATTTATGTTGCACTTCAGGGTACAAAGTATTTATGTTTCACTTCAAGGTACAAGGTATTTGTGTTACACTTCAAGGTATTTATGTTGCACCTCAGGGTACAATGTATTTATGTTACACTTCAAGGTATTTATGTTACACTTCAAGGTATTTATGTTGCACTTCAGGGTACAATGTATTTATGTTTCACTTCAAGGTACAAGGTATTTATGTTACACTTCAAGGTATTCATGTTACACTTCAAGGTATTTATGTTGCACTTTAGGGTACAATGTATTTATGTTTCACTTCAGGGTACAATGTATTTATGTTACACTTCAAGGTATTTATGTTGCACTTCAGGGTACAATGTATTTATGTTTCACTTCAAGGTACAAGGTATTTATGTTACACTTCAAGGTATTTATGTTGCACTTCAGGGTACAATGTATTCATGTTACACTTCAATGTATTTATGTTACACTTCAAGGTATTTATGTTACACTTCAAGGTATTTATGTTACACTTCAAGGTATTTATGTTGCACTTCAGGGTACAATGTATTCATGTTACACTTCAAGGTATTCATGTTACACTTCAAGGTATTTATGTTACACTTCAAGGTATTTGTATTCTACTTCTTACATTGTACTATTTATAAATTTGTTTCTCAAATTTAGTATGACTACATCGTAATTACCTTGTATTAAGGAAGTACAAGAATATTCCAACATCTTTGCAACATGAAACATGCAAATGTTAGTACGGAATGTTAATTTACTTGAGAACATTTTTTTTTTATATAAAAAGACAAATACGATTATATTTATATTGTAATTATATTTATTTACAAATTAGACAAAATATTTGATTTATAACTTTGATACATGAATAATAAGAGGGAAAATTCAAATAAGTTTATTTTTTAGAAAAAATAGTAGTCTGCAATATATATTAAGCGATTCTTCCCTCTGTTTTATGAAAGAGCCATCTTCTCAAATGATACTCAAAGATTACATAGTTTTCAGTCCTAGGCATGGTCACAATTAAATGTCTCGATATTTCAGTTATGTTTCATTAGTATCTCTAATATTTTTCATCATTATCTCTGATATTTTTCATCTATATCTCTAATATTTTTTTCATCTGTTTCTCTAATATTTTCTATCGGTATCTCTAATATTTCTCATCGGTTATCTCTAATATTGTTTATCGACATCTCTAGTATTTATTTAAGGATGTTCGCTACTCTGTTTCAAAATAACAGGCTTTTTAAAAGACTGTTATAAATTGATAGTATATAAATAAAGGAACTAAAAAAGCAGAAAAAAATTAAGAGTCCGTGTGCTTGTTTTCGAGATATAGGCCATTGAAAATTTGGCGGGAAATAATTCTCTCTAGACTTTTCATACATTTAACATTGGCACCCTTTTTCTTTAAAAAGATATGAAAAAATAACAAGGATTTTATAGCATTTTCAAATATGGCTATTTAAACCATATGTAATAAAATTATAAAAAGAAAAATAGGGGTTAGCGGGCAAATTTTTTATTGGCACTAACATGGATAAAACTAGAGGATTCCGAATATCTGACAAAAAGTCAGAAACAAGAGTAGCAAACATCCTTAAGGAGATTAAGTTTAACGATGACAGTAAATACCTTTATTTGTTTTGTTTTGTTTTGTTTGTTTTTATACGACCGCAAAATTATTTGCGTTCGTATTATGTTATGGTGTTGTCTGCGTCTGCGTCCGAAAACATTTTGGTTCGCAGACAATAACTTGAGTATAAGTGTAGGGATCTCTGAAATTTTAGCACAAGGTTCTATACCACTAAGGGTTGGTTGGGATTGTTTTTGGGGGGTATTGTCCTAGCGGTTTTGCAATTAGGGACCAAAAAGGTCAGTTTTGCTGATTCATAGAAAATAAATTGGTTCGCAGACAATAACTTTGGTAAAAGTGTATGGATCTGTATAAAATTTAATGTTCCATACATTAATAATAGGGTTGGGATTGATTTTGTGGGTTATTGTCGTAGCTGTTTTGTAATTAGGGGCCAGAAAGATGCAAAAAAGGGGTTAACAAAACCAATTATTTTTCTGGATCACAGACAATAACTTGAGTATAAGTGCATGGATCTCTATTAAATTTTAGCATAAGGTTCATTATCTTAATAGAAAGGTTGAGATTTATTTTGGGGGTTATTGTCGTAGCTGTTTAGTAATTAGGGGCCAAAAAGGGGGTAAAAACAAGTATGTTTCATGTTTCAGGGCAACAAGTTGTGTGTAAGATGCATGATCTCTGTGAAATTTTACCACAAGGTTCCATACTTGAAAAGGAAAGTTGAGTTTGATTTTGCGGGTCATTGCCCAAACCGTTTAGGAATTAGGGCCCGAAAAGGGGCCGAAAAAACTAGGATTTTCTGGTATCTGGACAATAACTTGAGTATAAGTCTATGGATTGCTATCTAATTGTGCCAATAGGTGTTCTACCATAAAAGGAAGGTTGGGATTGATTTTAGGGGTTATGACCGTAACAGTTCAGTTTAAAGGGGCCAAAAATAATTCTTCTGTAATACTTTGTATCAATTGCATATTTCTTTAGCAATTTCAATGGGGTTTAATTCAAAGTCTTGAATTCTTGGGGTTCTTTAATATGTTGAATCTAATTGGGTATTTATTATTTGGATTTTTGGTCTGTTTTTGAATTGATCCATATTAAGGTTCAAAGGGTCCAAAATTAAACTTTGTTTGATTTCTTCAAAAATTGAATCAGCGGTTTTCTTTGATATGCTGAATCTAACCTTTATATAGATTTTTAATTTTGGGGCCTGTCTTCAAATTGGTCCGCATTAAGGTCCAAAGGGTCCAAAATTAAACCTTTGTTTGATTTGAAAAAAAAATTAATTGGTTGGGGTTCTTTGATATGCTGAATCTAAGCGTGTATTTAGATTTTTGATTTTGAGCACAGTATTCAAGTTGGTCCAAATTGGAGTCTTAATTTTACTTTGTTTTATTTCATTAAAAAAATTGAATTATTGTGTTATTTGATATGCCCAATCCAACAGTGTTTTAGATTTTTAATTTTGGGTTTGGTTTTTAAAGTTGGTCCAAATTGGGGTCCAAAGTTAAACTTTGTTTGATTTCATCAAAAATTAACTTATTGGTGATCTTTAATGTGTGCATTCTAACAGTGTTGTAAATTTTTGATTTTGAGCCCGTTTTTCGAACTGGTTCACATTAAGGTCCAAACCTTTTTCATGTTTCAGGACAATAATTTAAGTATAAGAGTATGGATCTCTATGAAATTTTACCTTAAGGTCCCATACTTCAAAAGGAAAGTTAGGATTGATTTTGGGGGTCATGGCCCAAACCGTTTAATAATAAAGGGCAGAAAATGGGCCAAAAAAACAAGGATTTTCTGGTTTCTGGTCAATAACTAGAGTTTAAGTCTATGGATTGCTATTTAATTGTGCCACAAGGTGTAAGAACTTAAAATAAAGTTTGGTATTTATTTAAGGGATTATGACCCTAACGATTTAGTTAAAAGGGGCCAAAAACAATACTTTGTATCAATTGCTTATTTTTTTTTAAATTTAAATGGGGTTTAATCGAAAGTCTTGATTTCTTGTGGTCCTTTTATATGCTGAATCTAATTGGGTATTTAGAATTTTGATTTTGGGCCCTGTTTTTGAATTGATCCATATTAAGGTCCAAAGGGTCCAAAATTAAACTTTGTTTGATTTTAAAAAAAAATTGAATACATGGGGTTCTTTGATATGCTGAATCTAAGCGTCTATTTAGATTTTTGATTTTGGACATAGTATTCAAGTTGGTCTAAATCGGGGTTTAAAATTGAACTTTGTTTGATTTATTCAAAAATTGAATATTGGTGTTCTTTGATATGCTGAATCTAATTGTGTATTTATATTTTTAATTTTGGGGTCTTCAAATTGGTCCAAAATTAAACTTTTTTTTGTTTGGTTTTATCAAAAATTGAGTTTATATTGGTGTTCTTTGATATGCCCAATCCAACAGTGTATGTTTATGATTTTGGGCTTGGTTTTCAAAGTTGGGCCAACTTTGGGTCCAAAATTAAACTTTTGTTAGATTTCATCATTAATTGAATTATTGGTGTTCTTTGATGTGCCCAATCTAACAGTGTTTTAAATTTTTTGATTTTGGGCCCGTTTTTTCAAACTGGCCCACATCGATAGGTCCAAAGTATCCAAAATTAAACTTCTTGGGGTTATATGATATGCTGGATCTAAAATGTATTAAGAATTTTGATTTTATGACCCAGTTTTCAAGTTGGTCCAAATCGGGGTCCAAAATTAAACTTTTTTTAATTTCAATAAAAATTGAATGTATGGGGTTTTTTGATATGCTGAATCTAACCATGTATTCAAATTTTGGATTGTGGGCCCCATTATCAAATTGCTCCACATTGAGATCCAAAATTAAAGTTTGTTTGATTTCATCAAAAAATAAATTCTTGTGGTTCCTTGATATGCAGAATCTAACCATGTATTTAGATTTTGGATATTGGACCATAAAAGGTATATGTCCAATTTCAAATTTTTATGTTCTTAGACTACATTCATTCTGTGTCAGAAACCTTTGCTATGTCAAATATTTAATCACAATCCAAATTGTCAAATATTTAATCACAATCCAAATTGTCAAATATTCAATCACAATACAAATTAAAAGATGTATTGCACAATTAATAGAAACTGAAAGTAAAATCATAGTTAAAAATAGATACAAGCATCATATTCTGATTATAGAAATTATGTAAAAATATAGTTTGAAATTAACTGTTCATTATTAGCATAATTAGATATTTTGAAAAATGAAGGCAAGTTTTATAGATTTTTTGAAGACATTGTATTGATGATGAATGATATTTTAGAAATTTTTTTTTTCCCCCTCATTTTTATGCCCCGCCGTAGCGGAGGGGGCATTAAGTTTTACCCTTGTCCCTCTGTACGTACGTACGTACGTACGTCCCAAAGTTGGTTTCCGTTCTGTAACTTTAGTTTGCCTCAACCAAATGTTATGAAACTTATACACAATGCGTATTACCACAAAACTCAGATCAAGTTTGAATTTTGGTGGCGTCACTTTTACTGCTCTACAGTTATGTTCCTTTGCAAATGGAAAAATTGCTGAATTTTTCGTTTTCGTTCTTTAACTTTAGTTTGCCTTAACCAAATGTTATGAAACTTAAACACAATGCTTATTACCACAAAATACAGATCAAGTTTGAATTTTGGTGGTGTCACTTTAACCGTTCTAGAGTTATCATGCTCCTTTACAAATGGAAAAATTGCTGAATTTTTCGTTTCCATTCTCTAACTTAAGTTAGCCTCAACCAAATGTTATGAAACTTATACACAATGCTTATTACCATAAAACACAGATCAAGTTTGAATTTTGGTGGCGTCACTTTAACTGTTCTAGAGTTATGCCCCTTTACAAATGGAAAAAATGCTGAATTTTTCGTTTCCGTTCTCTAACTTTAGATTTCCTCA
Source organism: Mytilus californianus (assembly GCF_021869535.1). NCBI lineage: Eukaryota > Metazoa > Mollusca > Bivalvia > Mytilida > Mytilidae > Mytilus > Mytilus californianus. Next base: position 25,373,434 of record NW_026262734.1, on the reverse strand, counting down.
ACCAAATGTTATGAAACTTATACACAATACCTATTACCACAAAATACAGATCAAGTACACATTTGGGTAGCGTCACTTTTACCGTTCTTCAGTTATGTCCCTTTATAACTTTATATGATATGCAAGCGGGGGCATCATCTGTTTCCCATGGACACATTCCCCATTTATTTTTTGTAAATTAATTAAAGAACTTCGTGGTATTCTATACAAATCCATTTGCAGAATGCTAGATATAATTTTTATACGACCGCAAAAAATTTTTTGCGTTCGTATAATGCTATCATGTCGTCGTCGTCTTCGTCCGAAGACACATGTTTTTTCCGGACAATAACTTTAGTTTGGGTGAATGGATCTCTATGACATTTTACCAGAAGGTTCAATACCACAAATAGAAAGGTTGGGATTGATTTTGGATCTTATGGTACTAATAGTTTAGGAACTAGGGGCCAAAAAGGGGAAAAACAAGCATTTTTTTTAGTTTCCGGACAATAACTTGTGTGTGAGTGTATGGATCGCTCTGAAATTGTACCACAAGGGTCCATATCACAAAGGGAAGAATGGGATTGAGTTTGGGGGTAATTGCCCCAAACGTTCAGGAATTTGGGGCAAAAATGGGGTCAAAAACAAGCATTTTTCTAGTTTCTACACAATAACTTGTGTTTAAGTGTATGGATCTCTCTCAAATTGTACTACAAGGTTCCATACCACAAAGGGAAGGCTGCGATTGAGTTTTGGGGGTAATTACTCAAAAGGGGAGGGGGTCAAAAAGTTGGGGGGGATTTTTTTTTAATTTTTTTTGGGGGGGAGGGGTTCATACTTTTTTTCTTCAAGATTTTTCAAAATTTCAAATTTTTTCAAAAAAAAATTTTATGGGGATTTTTTTTTCATATTTTTTGGTTTTTTTTCCTAAATATTTTCCATTTTGACATTGATTATTTCTGATTTATATATAAAATCAACAAATACTGATATGGCAGGGGATACACACCAAACAGGGTGTGTAAATTTTTATATATAACAGATTAACTAAGTATTGTGCAGACGCACAGTATTGCACAATAGCACAGTATTGTGCAATAGCAAGAAATGTTCAATTGCACAGTATTGCGCAATAACAAGAAATCTTCAATTGCACAGTATTGCGCAATAACAAGAAATCTTCAATTGCACAGTATTGCGCAATAGCACAGTATTGCGCAATAGCACAGTATTGCGCAATTGCACAGTATTGCGCAGTAGCACAGTACTGCGCAATAGCAAGAAATCTTTAATTGCACAGTATTGCACAATAGCACAGTATTGCGCAATAGCACATTATTGCGCAATAGCAAGAAATCTTCAATTAAAAATAAATACAAATCTTTTAACCAATTTCAATGGGATTAATTTAAAGTCTTTATTTTTTGGGGATCTAACCTTGTATTACTATTTTGGATATTGGGCCCCATTTTTAAATTGGTCTAAATTGAGGTCCAAAGGGTCCAACATTAAACTTTGTTTGATTTCATCAAAAACTGAATTATTGCGGCTGTATGATATGCTGAATCTTATTGTGCATTTAGATTTTTTATTTTGGGCCCTGTTTTCAAATTAGTCCATATTTAAGGTTTGAAGGGTCCAAAATTAAACTTTGTTTGATTAAAATTAACAAATTTTTGGTGTTTTTTTTTATATGCTGAATCTAACCATGTTGTTAGATTTTGGCTATCAGACCATACTAGGTAAATTAAGTGTCCCATTTCAAATTTTTAAGATCTTTGACCTCATTTATTTTGTGTCAGAAACCTATATTATGTCAAAAATTTGATCACAATCCAAATTAAGACAATATCAAGCTTGAATATTGTGTCCAAACTTGCCCCAACTGTTCAGGGTTCGACCTCTGCGGTCGTATCAGGCTGCGCTCGGCGAAGCATTTTATTTTAATGAAGTGAACCCTTTTAGAAACTTTGCTAATTTTGTCTATCAATAAATAAATTAATTAAAGTCTTGATGTACTTGGATATGACGAATCTAATTTTGTACTTAGATTTTGGATATTGGACCATAATAGTCCAGTTTCAAATTTTTCAATTCTTTGACCACACTCATTCTGTGTCAGAAACCAATACTGTGTCAAATATTTAATTACAATCCAAATTTAAAGCTGTATCAAGCTTGAATGTTGTGTCCATACTTGCCCCAACTGTTCAGGGATCGACCTCTGCGGTCGTATCAAGCTGCGCCATAGCGGAGCATTTTATTAATGTAATGACCAAGTACAAATGCTCTGTCCTATAATGCTTTCTTAAACTCTTAACCAAAAGTCACTATATTTACGTTTCTTGTTATTTTCCCCAGATGTTAGTATGTCATCTAAAGATCCTCGTTGGATTGGAGCTTGGTGGCTTGGTTTTATAGTCTTTGGGACACTATCAATAGTTACGGGAATACCACTTATGTTCTTTCCAAATCACTACAAAAATTCAGTTGTCCAAAATGAAAGCGAAAAAAGCAACCAAACTGAAAGGATACTAACATCGTACATCAAAGGTAAATTAAAACGTATAAGATATCAATGATTTGTTAGAAATAAGAAGATGTGGTATGAGTGCCAATGAGACAACTCTTCATCCAAGTCGCAATGTGTAAAAAGTAAATAATTATAGGTCAAAGTACGGCCTTCAACACGGAGCCTTGGCTGACACCGAACAGCAAGCTATAAAGGGCCCCAAAATGACTAGTGTAAAACAATTTAAACAGGAAAACCAACGGTCTAATCTATAAATGTACGAATAATACGAGCGTCGTAATCCATAACCTTTTTTTTCGAATTTACAAGCTTGGCAACTTTGAACGTGCTATATGTTTCAATTCTTTCATTTTTTACAGAGTTCTTTAAGACTATCAAACAACTTCTGAAAAACAAATTATACATGTTTATAAACTTGTCTGGCTCACTGGACCTGTTATCAATAGCCGGTGCACTTGCTTTTACACCGAAGTACATAGAAACTCAGTTCGGACAACAACGGTGGATGTCGAGTATTCTTACAGGTAATATTTTTGTAGATATTGCTATTTAGAATTGAAATATAGAATAAAATGTGCATGTACATGGAACATTTTCTCATGAAATAATTTTAATAGCATAATAAAAAAAATCTAAGAAACAATTGTTTATTGTAGTTGTTCATCTTGACGTTTGTTATTGGGTCCCGAATGAGTTCATTGATTACTTCCGTTTTCAAGACAAAACGTCTTAAGTGACAATGTATAAGTTTCTATTAGAATTTACGTTTCTTGCAATTAATGACGATATTTGTAAAAGTTGCGAACTGTTATAATTTACTCATTCCTGGTACATACTTAGGTCCCTTTTCGTCAAATAGCTCCTCAACTGTTATAATTTACTCATTCTTGGCACACACTTAGGTCCCTTTTGGTCATATAGCTCTCAAGTATTGATGAATCCTTGGCTTTAAATAGTTGGGATTTGAGGTTCCTGATGATGGTAAATCAAGATTGTTATATTGATGAACAGTGGACAAAACGGTTATTTAAAAACTGTGATTTAAAACGTCCAGTCGCTGATTTCGACAACTATCCATTGCAGTGGTTTGAAGATAAGGTGTTGAATTATAAAATGCAGACATTAAAATTTACCTCCAGATAAAGCCTTTATTTTTCTTATTAACACTCACTTAATTTATGTATCTCGGTAAAAAGTTCTACAGAGCTTATGTTATATCTTTGTGATGATTATCAACGATTTTTTTTTAAAACAATTTATAATAAGTAAGCTTCAAAATACATTTAACCATCATGTATCTATTTCAGGGGTTTTACAAGTAATACCAGTATCAGCGGGTATATTATTTGGAGGTATTATAACATCAAGGAAAAAGTTTTCCCCTATAACTTGCATAAAATTCCTTATACTAGTTTCATTATTGGATATCGTTTCTAATGTAGTAAACATGGCCCTAGGCTGTCCTACACCAAATATTATTGGATATAACATGTAAGTATACAAAGAAAAAACTATTTAGTTTAAGTGATTTTTTAAAAAGAATTTTAAAATATTATTTTTAAGGCAACTGCATAAACCGGTGTTTTGAAGATTATTCAAATTTAACAAATGACTTGCTTCTGTCAAAGTACGATTGCCACATGTTGTACATACTGGACTAGCATTTCATCCTCGACAGCATTATTTTGGTATTTAATGGACAAGAAGGGATATCAATACATGACTGAAAATAACTTCGACTACATGAAAAAAAATCCAAAAGCACAGGAACAGCGCTTTCACTGTTTGTCCCCTTCATATTAAAATTACGATGAGGCCTCCATCATGGAGCAAAATCTATCACCTCACCGCAAGGCGTGTGAGTTGTCATTGCTCGATTTTTTATTTTGATATTATACCTTTTTCATTAAATATCCACGAATTTGATTTTTGCTGCTCCCCTCCTGAATATCAAATGTTTTTTTTTCCCAAATGACAGTTGACGAAAAAGTCATAGTTAGTTGTTTTATCCATAATGTTTCAGATGTTCTATATTTCAAATAAACAGCCTAAAATCGTTTACATAAGTTCATTCCGTTATATATGTATGTTAAAGAATCGTATTTACATTTGTCAACAGGCATTTGAACACAAATTCCTCACTCTGCATTAACCAATGTCATTGTGCTGATAATTACCTTCCAGTGTGTGCTGATACATATAACAAGAACTATTTTTCTCCATGCCATGCTGGATGTACCGAAAATTTTCAAAAGGTAAGATATATGAGGGTCTGGAAAGTCCTTCATTTCTGTATTCTTTAATTGTGTATGCCATTTTCCTGTATCCTTTATGTTGTTGCCCAACTGCTCTATTCTTTATATTTCAGCACCCCATCTTTCTCTATTTATTTTTTTGGAGCCGTTATTTGGCATTATTTGACCATTATTCTCAGTTCTGTTAACCCCATCCAGACCCTCATATATATATATAACGTTTGCTTGATAAAAAATGCTGCATGTTACCAAAGATGCATGGAATATTCATTAAATATATCTTTCATTTATCAAATATAGTGCTATGTGTTGTTTCGGCGAATACCGGAAATATGACATGCAGTTAATATAAATAAGAAGATGTGGTATGAGTGCCAATGAGACAACTCTCCATCCAAGTCACAATGTGTAAAAACTAAACAATTGTAGGTCAAAGTACGGCCTTCAACACGGAGCTATGGCTCACACCAACAGGAAGCTATAAAGGGCCCAAAATGACTAGTGTAAAACAATTTAAACAGGACATTTTCCTTTTTCATACTTTTCCTTTTCGTTACAGAAAAATGCTTTAAACGAGTTACAGCAAATAAATTTCAAATGAGATTTTTCAAAAGACCATTTAATTAAATCTGAAAACTTTTTCTTGATAAGATTGAATGGAAGTGTAGTGTAGCGAGTAGAAAATCATAATTATCAACGTAATTCAAAAGACCATCAAAAGCACGTATTTTTTCTAAAACCTCTAAAGAATTTTTAACACTCCAAAAATAATTAATAACATTATTTTCATAAACTTTATTACAAAAGTTAATAATAAGTTCTTTGATAGCAGTAAGGGAGGTAGTTAGAGCACCGACAGATTAGTAAAAGAATACTTACTAGATGCGGAGATAAAACGAAATTTAAATGGTTGATTGTGTAAATTAGGTAACCAGTACATAGTCGGGACTTTCAAATGTTCGGAAGAGGCTTTAAGCTGGGTAGTGGCAGTGATATGCTTGTTTACATTTTGACTCGCTGTGGAGCGTACGGACCTGAATGTAGAAGAATTGATAATTTCGTTTTGGAGAACTTCCGTGTAGTAAAACACTATATAAAAATAAGATGTCGCTCACGGTTTGCTTTGCAATGGGACATATACCCACAAGAGTCAAAATTACTTGAATGTAAGCAATTATAGGTTACCACACGGCCTTCAACAATGAGATAAACCCGTACCATATAGTCAAATATAAAAGACCCCGATATAAAAGAATGTGAAACAATTCTAACTAGAAAACAAACGTACTGATCTATAATAAAACCATAAACGATAAACAAATATGACAGACATGAACCACACGACAACCACTAAATTAAACGCTTCTGACGATGTACATTTAAAGAAAACTGAAAACATCAATCAGAAAAAAAAAAATTTTTATTTTCTTGATTTGTCATTTAAAATTTGTATAGACTTTTGGCGATATGAAGTATGAGAAAAAAAAGGCGAAAAAATACCTTGAGAATATTCAAAACACATAAGTCGAAAAAAAAAACAAAAAAAACAGACAACGCCATAATAAAAAACGAAAAAATGACGAAAATATAAACAAGTTCACAAAATAGATATAAGAAGATTTGGTATGAGTGCCAATGAGACAACCCTCCATCCAAGTCAAAATTTATAAAAGTAAACCATTATAGGTCAAAGTACGGTCTTCAACACGGAGCCTTGGCTCACACCGAACAGTAAGCTATAAAGGGCCCCAAAAATTACTTGTGTAAAACCATTCAAACGGGAAAACCAACGGTCTAATCTATATAAAAAACGAGAAACGAGAAACACTTATGAACCACATCAACAAACGACAACTACTGAACATCAGATTCCTGACACAAAACACTACATAAAAAACTAAAAACAAAGCAACACGAATCCCACCAAATTCTGGAATTGGGGATCTCAGGTGCTCCGGGATCCGGAAGGGTACTTTTTACTAAGCAAATCCTGCTCCACTAGTGGTACACATCATGTGCCAAGTGATATTGACCTTTCTCACCGCTGAGAACTTTACATTGACCTTAAGATGTCTGTTTTGAAGAACATGTGTTAAAAGTTGTTTATGGTAATAACAGTTAAATATAATACTTTGACCAAAAAGACAAATACGTTTTCATATAATTAAAACAAGATTTGTGGTATACGTCAGTGTGAACGCAACCAAACAACAAAAGGACAAAAATATCATCAAACGACACCTAGAAGTCTCCTACAATAAACAGGTGTTCATAGAATATGATATGCTCTAAATCGACCCGAATCCATATAGTTATGAATAAATTAAACAAAAGCAATAAAAGATCTGTCATCAAGACCAAATTATCCAAATAATATATAACTTAAGGATATTATATGAGAAAACCAATGACTTCTCCCAGAAAAGGGACAGGCAAATGCTTATTTTGTGGAATTACGCTAACTAATCTTTGGCATCACGAGTTTGTCCTATTGCATGCTTCGTATGTACTGGACGAAATGATGATTTTATAGTAATGCCGTAGAACTCTGTAACAATAAAAATTGTGAATAAACAAGAGAAAATAACAATAATTAAAGAAAAGAAAACACACAAAAGAAGCAGAACCTAGTCAAAAATGAACTGCAAGCAAAAATACTATCCTGTCACAAAGCATTAAATTTTAATACAAACTAACAAAAACATGTTTCAAAAGTATTTTTACATTTCATTTACACTGAAGTCATATGGCAACTGTTCATGTCTATCGTTTCATGGCAACATGGTATCTAACAACGATCTTACAGTAACACCTGGGCTGTGTTCTCCTGATTGTCAGTTTCTCATTCCATATACTGTTGTATCTTTGCTGTTTAGACTGATTCTGTCTTGCAGTAGCATACCAGGATTTATATTACTTATCAGGTAACACTTGTTTTTAAACATTTTTACATTTGATGCATACATAGGGGCTAAAACATTCTGAACTTGTTATGTCATAGTAATATGAAAATACGAATAGATCAACTAAATCATTAAAGTTTACTTGATGAATTTATGAAATAAAACAAACAAGTAATTTTGTTTGAAAATCGTACAAATACTGAAATTTGCAAGAGCTTGAGAGAAAAGTTGACATCTGATAGCTGTTTATGTGTTATCCTCTTGTGGTCATATAACCAATGTATTTAATCAAGTGTTGGTTTCCCCAATTTTCTGTTGGCTTAGTTCGTTATGACGATTAATCCCGAAATGCGTATTCGAACGTTTATCATTTTTTTTTATATAAAAACAAGGAGACGCTGTATTATCAACTTAATATTATGTTATGGTTAATTTCAATGATAAATCTAGTATGCCTTTTTTATTATTAGATATATATCGTCCCTTTTACAGATAAACAAAGTAGCACAATTCTCACCTAGTTTTCTTTATGTTAATTGTTTTAGATCAGTTTCAGCATCAGATAAAGCTATTGCAGTTGGATTTACATCTTTCATCATTACCCTGTTGGGTAAGATTTTGTCATACTTTCCTCACTTGGTAATCATAGTAACTTAAATTATACACATACTTTATTTTCAAAAATGGCCTTTGCATTCTTAGATTTGAGCATTTGTTTCCTTGCCAGTATTGGATCATATTGAACTAGTTACCTTTCTAACTATTTATTTCATATACTAAAGCCGTACAGACTGCTTTTAAAATATCAATCAATAACTGCATCCCATCTTGTATTGGCTGAGGCCTTGGCCTTTGAAATTTATGAAAATATCACAGTCTTCAAGGTATAGCTCAACAATCATCAAGAATCAGTATTGCCATAGAAGATAACGTTTTGGCCTTTCAATTGTTTTGATTTGAGCGCTAATGGCGAGTCTTCTGTAGACGAAAGGCGTGTCTAGTGTAGTAAAATTATAAGCTAGTGTATTTGATGTCTAATTAGCCAACAGACTCTTTTACTTCTTTTTATTTGTGACGATTTTTATTTAACTTTCTCTTATTGGGAGTAATATTTAAACGTATTAAGTTGATTTGCTTTGCTAGCATGTTTATATTATTTACTGATTGCAGGTTGGTTTCCTGGCCCTGTTTTATATGGAAAAATTATAGACCAAGCTTGTTTATTATGGAGCTCAAAGTGCAATAATAAAGGAGCATGCGCATTGTACGATAACTATAAATTTCGAATGTTCATTTATGGCACAAGTGCTGCATTAAATGTTGGTGTGTTTGGATTAAAGGTTGTACAATTCTTCCTGGCTCGGAAAAAGACGGACTGGAGTATTGAAGCAGAAAATACCGAAAAAGAAAAAGTAGAAGGGGAAAGTTTGCTGACAAAATCTATCCCATTAGAAGATAAAACTATACGAAACGAACAATCGGAAGATAAGCCTATATAAAGAAACTCATCATTGAATATAAAAGAGCTGAATTTGCATTTAGACTTTAATATTTATTCTTGAGTATTTGAATTGTAATAGATAGATAAATATTAAGTACTTTTTAACCAAAAGCCAATTTCTTATTTTCTTCCTGTTTTCTTACCACAGGTCTGGTAGTTTTTGAAATCTGAATTTAAATGTGGTATACCAAGGTCGTTCTATATCTAAAACAAGTACTGGTATAAACAGACAAGCATAAAAGTGTGAAAACAGTGGTAACTATATCTTTATGATATCATTTTTTTCCTTCAGAATATGCTTTCATTAATAACGACCTAAACAGCAGTTAAAAGTTTAACAGAAGTGCTTATCTGATATCAATAAAAAAATGGATAGGCATAAAACAAGAAACAAGAAGATATACTGATTCGACTTCTGTCGTTTTGTGTTGTTGTCTGCGTCACACTTTCTTAACTTTCTATGCTGGTGATTTTATCCTGATCAGTTCTTGTGATTTGGTCCTGATTAATGCTGGTGATTTGGTCCGTATCAGTGCTGGTGATTTGGTTTTGATCTGTGCTGGTGATGATCAGTGCTGGTTATTTTATCCTGATCAGTGCTGGTGATTTGGTACGTCCTGAACAATGCCGGTGATTTGGTCCGTATCAGTGCTGGTGACTTGGTACGTCCTGATAATTGCCGGTGATTTGGTCCGTATCAGTGCTGGTGATTTGGTCATGATCAATGCTGGTGATTTGGTCCTGATCAATGCTGGTGATTTGGTCCGTATCAGTGCTGGTGAATTGGTCTTGATCAGTGCTGGTCATTTGGTCTTGATCAGTGCTGATGATTTGGTCCTAATCAGTGCTGGTGATCATTGAAAAATTTGTAAACCTGCACGAAAATGATGATTTTCCAAGCGTTACAACTTTAACCACAACACCCCCCTTCTTCTCTTAAAAGAATATTATTAATTCTATACAAAATTACATTTATATAGGAATAATTCCGGTTTTTGAAGTGGTCGATATGTGTTTCTTACACTGAGACACAGAATTAAAATTAAGTAGGTTGAATAAATAGAAAAGAATTTGGAGTAACGCACGAAATTGAAACCATACCCAGGATGTTAGGCTGCATCTTATTTATTACCTAAAACTTTGTGTTAAACCATTGCTTGTAATTTGTGCATCTGAAAATGTATTGTCTGCATTGGGTAAGTTGTATGTGTACTGTAACCCCTCACCATTAAGCTTCACGGTCCCATGTATAGTTATTAAACAACATAATTATATATATATAAATAATTGGTTGTTTTATTGCTTTTTTATTACAATGGAAACAAATACACAAGCACATAATCAGGACCCACCAGCACCAGTCAGGACCACATCACAAGCAAAGAAAATTAATTCTCTCGCCGAACAATCTTACCCACTGTGTTATAAGAAAGTCAACTTTTGAATTGAAGACCAAAACACACAGGAATTACTACAAAAAGACAATAGGGCGACCTGACAGGACATGTTTTCGTTTCGTATAGATAGATGACCTGACAAGACACGTTTTCGTTTCATATAGATGACCTGACAAGACACGTTTCGTTTCATATAGATGACCTAACACGACACATGATTTTGTTTCATATGCTAGTAGGTGGCCTGACAGGACATGTTTTTGTTTCATGTATATATGACCTGACAAGACATATTTTCGTTTAATACATATGACCTGACAGGACACTTTTAGTTTTATATAGATCACCTGACAGGACACGCTTTTGTTTCATATAGATGACCTGACATGACATGTTTTCGTTTCGTATAGATGACATGACAAGATAAGTTTTGTTTCATATAGTTGACCTGACAAGACATGTTTTCGTTTCATATATATGACCTGACAAGACATGTTTTCGTTTAATACATATGACCTGACAGGACACGTTTTCGTTTCATATAGATCACCTGACAGGACACGTTTTCGTTTCATATAGATGACATGACAAGACATGTTTTCGTTTCGTATAGATGACCTGACAAGAAATGTTTTCGTTTCGTATAGATGACATGACAAGACATGTTTTAGTTTTCATATATATAACATGACAAGACTTGTTTCGTTTCATATAGATGACATGAAAAGACATGTTTTCGTTTCGTATAGACGACATGACAAGACATGTTTTCGTTTCGTATAGATGACACGACAAGAAATGTTTTCGTTTCGTATAGATGACATGACAAGACATGTTTCGTTTCATTTAGATGACCTGACACGCCATGTTTTCGTTTCATATAGATGACCTGACACGACATAATTTCGTTCCATATAGATGACTTGACAGGACACAATTTCGTTTCATGTAAATGACCTGACAAGACATGATTTCGTTTCGTATAGATGACCTGACAAGACATGTTTCGTTTCATATAGATCACCTGACAAGACATGTTCCGTTTCATATGTATGAACTGACAGGACACGTTTTCGTTTTATATAGATGACCCGACAGAACATGTTTTCATCTCATATAGATGACCTGACAGAACATGTTTTCGTATCACATAAATGGCCTGACAGAACACGTTTTCGTTTCATATATTTGACCTGACACGACATGTTTTCATTTTATATAGGAGACTTGACAGAACATGATTTCGTTTCGTATAGATGACCTGTCAGGACATGTTTTCGCTTCATATATATCACCTTACAAGACATGTTTTCGTTTCATATAGATGACCTGACAGGACACATTTTCGTTTCACATATGACCTGATACGACATGTTTTCGTTGTGTATAGATGACACGACAAGACATGATTTCGTTTCATAGAGATGACCTGACACGACATGACATTGTTTTCGTTTCATATAGATGATCTGACAGGACATGTTTTCGTTTCATATAGATGACATGACAAGACATGTTTTCGTTTCATATAGATGACATGACAAGACATGTTTTCGTTTCACATAGATGACATGACAAGACATGTTTTCGTTTCACATAGATGACATGACAAGACATGTTTTCGTTTCGTATAGATGACATGACAAGACATGTTTTCGTTTCATATTTATGACATGAGAAGATATTTTTCCTTTCATATAAAGGTGTCCTTTATAGCAGGTTTGACTGTTACAAATATCACGAGCCAAATAGAAAAAAAGCGAAAAATAACAACGATAATAAAATCACAACCTGAATATGTTTTAAAGTGTTTATTATAATTAGCACAACAATAATAATCCCCAAAATACAAGCTGTAATTATTTACACAACAATTTATTACTCTATTAATAGCGAAAAGAAGGAACATTGAATTGATAAATATATAGCAACGATTAACAACTGATTGTAGGATTTTACGTATTGATGGTTTCGATTACAGATAGACAATTTGTATTGTAACTGGAACATAATGGAATTCATTTAATTTTGTATGCAAGTTTTCACCGTTAAATTGAAACTTAGTTTGATATATGCCTACAAATAGTTATGTAGACATGATGGGGGTCTAGATGGGGAGTCGTTCATTTCTGTATTCTTAATTTTGTAGGTCTTTTTTCTGTATTCTTTATATTTTTTTTGGTCATTATTCTCTATTCTCTAATGTTCTTTATATTTTATGACCCCATTATTCTCTTTTCTTTTTTTCTTTTTTTTGCCCTATTTTTCTCTATTCTTTTTTTTTGCCATTGTTATACAGATATGCAAACAAATATTGTGGTCGATTTATGTTAAAAAATCAAATAAATCATGAGAACTTTTTTTTTTGCGATCACAGACGATTGGATGGCATACTGATCCGCCGATACACACCATCATAAATGAGTTATTATAATGATAATCAGGAGCACGAAAAGTGCCGTTAACATCTTACCTATGCTAATAATAATAATAATAATAATAATAATAATAATAATAATAATAATAATAATAATAATAACTAGATTAGCCATTGCAAACAATAGCGGATGGCACCCCTCCAAAATTGCCACTAAACAACAACCATTTTGAAACCTTTAAACAGTGAATGCACATATATACATCCCAACTAATCTGTCTGTACATTTTCAAGAAGTTTGGAGCATTTTTCAATTTTTCACCATTTCACTGTTTCCATGATTACGGCGTCCATTTTGGAAATTCCAAAGTCAAATGGCTCATCTGCATATGCAAATAAACATTTGTGTGAAGTTTCATTTACTTTGGAGCATTTTTGTTTTTTTTACATTTTTGCTGTTTCCATGGTAACGGTGGCCATCTTGAGCAATTCAAAGTCAGGTGCACAACTTCAGATGGTGGTCCACATTATGGTATAGTTCCATCAACATTGGTTTTTTCAATTCCGAGAACTAAGCTGAACAAAAAGGGTGGAATAATAATAATAAAGAAAAAGAATCGTACAATAACAATATGACACCACAACTCCGTTGATGGTGCCATAATAAAGATTCTAAATGTGACAAGGAAGCTTAAAAGGAAGCTATTGAACCAAGGGTTCCATGCGGTAATTTCAATGTTATCCCTCCGAAAGTTTGACAGACGCCATAAGGGAATATCTGTGTCACAGAGGACCACGGATACATTCCAAATGACGTACACACAGTCTCGTTTTCTTTTCATTGATTTTGACATGAATCACATATTTATTCTTGACATGTGCAGCAGAACGGGTGCCACACATGGAGTAGGATGACCTTACCCTTCCGGGACAAGAACACCCTCCGTTTTTTGTTGGGATTTGTGATCGTGATGTTCAGTCGTACGCTTTTATGCAGTGATTGTAAACATTTGCTTGTCTGATCGATTGTGGTTTTTCTTTGTTTTTAGTTTAAACAGCTTCTATTAATAACAATGGTATAGTAAATTATACAAAAAGTTGAAAATGAGGCTCCTAATAAGAATTTGAACATGTTTTCTTAATTTGTTTTTTCGTCTATTTTTTTTATTTAAAACGCGTATTGTCTTCTATATCCTTTTAGTGGAGAATTTGCCAATGTCAAACACTCGTTTATATCTAAAATATTTTTTAAAAGGAAAGAAAGCAGCATCGAAAAGCCCAACGCTCTCTCGATTCTGAACAATTTTGAGGTTGCCATTTAATAAAACCCTTGTCTGTTTTTAAAGACCGTAATTATGCACACCTGAACATTTTTTATGTTGCTGGGTTACCATTTCTTTAACGTTTACCAACTTGTAATTGACCACCATTGCCAGTTTTCCTGCCGAAGGTTGGTGGTTCTCTCCGAGCACTCCGGCTTCTTCCATCAATAATAAATTGGCCACCAGGAAATGGCTAATAGTGATAAAAGTGGCTTTAAACATCAAAAATCAATCAACCAATTAATCAATCGATAATAGTATGCATTGTAAATACAGTATACAAATGTAGTTTAAAAAAAATACAACAAAAAAAGTTCAAACAAAAAAAGTTAAGGGCAAATATGTCACAATTAAGACTTCTGTAGGAGTACGTGGATAATCACAAACATGTCTACCATCTCGTCCTACTCTTCATAAGAAATCTTTCGATGGTGGTTGAATAAATGTTCACATGTAACTCAGTCGGTCTGATGTTGTTCATAGCAGCAAGAACAAGTTTTATGACATGCCTTTCGGAAGTCTTTCTTATACCATGCATATATTACAGGATTGAGGACACTGTTCAAAATGCCAAGGAATGCGAGCCAGAATGATGCTTCATTCAGATTGGAATCGTTCGTGTACCCATTGGCGTAAGCAAATGGAAATGACATAGATGGTATCCAACATATGGTAAAAACTATCGTAATGAATAACATAACTTTTGCTCCTCGTATTCCTCTTTTAAATATTTTATCCTTCATTGCCAATTGAATAAGTGGGCTTGTCCTTTTGTGAAATTTTCGAATTTCATTAAAAATGAGAAAGTGAGCGATGAAAGAGAAAAGATTCAAGGAACAAACTGTTATAGCAATTGTCCAGAAGTAATCTGGTGTAAACAATAGACTATAGCTACAAGTATGAGCAATTTCAAAATTGTTCCATCCGAAAAATGGCGGGACTGACAAAGACATAGAAACAAGCCATGGTAGTGTGACAAAAATTATGGATAGTTTTTTCGAAGACATTCCTTTATAACATTCTGGAAAACAGACAGCAATGTATCGATCAATTGATAGAAGGAACACAGTAACTTGTGACGCAATAGTCATGGAACCCACTCCTTGATAACGTAGTAAACAGGTAACAACGTTCTTGTGTAAATGGCGGTAAAACATATACAAAATTTGAACTCCTGATGATATGCCGGTGAAGAAGTCTGCTATTGCCAAGTTCAAAATAAAGACGTTCGAACTGTCTTTCAAGCTCATATATCTTAGCACAGTATAGATAACAAACAAATTGCTCATACAAGCAACCACAAAGATAATTTGTTGGAGAGTAAGAAATAAGATCAGTAACGAAGGAAATGGTAATTGTATACTGCCTGAAGTTTGGTTCAAAGATGTAGTGGTGTTTAATGACAAATCCATGTTTATCTAAAAGTAACGTCTTTTTGTGCCTGCAACGAGAGTAAAAAAGACAATACATACAAATTGCTTGTGCTCTATTTCATTTTACTATTAATACTAAATAATTCAATTATAAATAAGGAGATGTGGTAAAACTATGATTGCAACATGGACAGTTATCAACCAGAGACCAAATGAAGTTTAAGTCACCGCACGGCCGTCATCAATAAGCAAAACCCATACCGTATAGTAAGATGTAAAAGGTTGGGAAATGACAAATTTTACAATTCCAACGAGAAAACCAACGGCCAGATTTACATATTATAGAACAACAAACGAGAAAGAAACATGACAGACAGCAACCAAAGACAACCACTGCTGCTGACTTGGGATATAAACATAAATAATTTGGAGGGATTGAAAATGTTTACGTTCGCAAAACTCTCCTAATATCCTGGGACAGTGGTATAAAAGCACATCATGTACCGAATCTTTGTAAGGGTATTCATTTATACATCATTGTCTTGGGATTGAGTGTTCTTGATGAAGGTAATCCAAAAAAGTTTTTCGGACTCACAATTTTATTTTACATTTTCGATCAATATGTTGATTGTCAGTTTAAAATGCATTACAATCGTTTTAATTCATTCTGATCAAAGATCACATAATATTTAATTTAGAAATAGAAAAATACAGAGAGATCTCAAAGAACATTGACTATTTAAAGATCTGAAAAATTAACTTACCGTTTTTTTTTGCTGTTATGGCTTTTTAACTTATTTTATATATAATTAAACATTATATTGATCCATTTATAAATATATATATATATAAGTCATATATAAAATAAATCAATACGTATATCAATAAAAAATAGTCAAATAAAAAAAAATGAAATCAATTCACAAATCCTTGTTAACTTCTGAAAGTGTTACTGAAACAGTTAGCCGACAAAGCAAGGATGAGATTACCAGTTAGAAGATTCGTGGAAAGCAAAATATTATCTGGAATATGTCTTTTAAAAGAATACAAAAACAACAGAAATTTAATAAACATACTAGTATATACATTAGATACATGAATTTTTTCTTAGTTGTTATTGACTTTGAACTAGCTGTCAGTAGCTGCGAGTACTACCAGATCCGTACTTAGTGTCTTTTTTGTTGTAGTTATGTATAAATACACTGCCACGTCCGGTATGTGTTTTTGTTACTTTTTTTTGGGCTTTATTTAGATCTGATGAGTTCAGCCCTTTTTAACTGATAGCTTGTTCATATGGTGTGCTGTTACACCACTGTCCCATGTTTAACCCCGTCCCATTCTGTATGTGCCTGTCCCAAGCCAGGAGCCTGTAATTCAGTGGTTGTCGTTTGATGCTGTATATCATATTTATTTTTTGTTTATTGTATTGTACACAGACCATGCCGTTAGTTTTATCGTTTGCATTGTTTAATATTTGTCATTTCGGGCCCTTTTATAGCTGACTATGCGGTATGGATTTTGCTCATTGTTTAAGGCTGTATGGTGACCTATATGTATTAATTTCTATGCCATTTGGTCTCTGGTGGATAGTTGTCTTATTGGCAATCATACCACATCTTCTTATTTTTATATAGACTGTTTAATTTAGATAATGCTTCTTCTAATGCACTTATCATGTGACATTGAATTCATTGTCTACAATTGATGTGTCGTAAAGAAGGAATAAGTCGCCATATTGAGTTGCTGAATGATTTCCAAAGAATAATAAATCTAGTAATTCGGTTGCAATAATTTCAATTAAATGTTTGAATGCGACTCTGCTAATCATTTACCAACCCTTGAAATTGGGACGAATACTGCTGAAATAAAATAAGAAATATCAAAATATAATTCTTAAAATAATCAACTTACCAAATTGTTGGTTGATCTTGTACTACCTTATCAATTTTGGTACTAAACAGTCTTTCCACAGTTTTAATGTTTTAGAGATACTACAATAAAGTTGACCTTCTACGTACATTATCTTCTGATGATTTACTACTTTAACCGGACATAGACAGCATTTTAGAGTAATCTTAATCACGATCTAGGAGAAATAAATCCAAAAATACCTTTTAATTTTCGTAATGCAATCAAACGAACATAAAAGTGAATCGAACATCGAAGACCAATTTTAAGTTGTATAACAATAAGAAAATGTGATATAGTTGTCAATGAGAACTATATCCACCAGAGACAAAATGACGTAGATGAAAGCAACTATCGCAACGTTTGTTTGAATCTGAGAATAACATAATCCCCTGTATGCAATTAATTAATATAATATATCAATTGAACGAAACTGGATATGAAAGTATCCGCTTCCGAAAGAATTTCAACAGTTTGTTTGCCAAAATCAATGTATAATGGCAATATTTCAACTTATAGATGTTCTTCCAAATGTAAAGTCATATAGACTATCAATTTTTATTTTTACATCAATTTGATTGAAACTCTAGTTATCTAATATCGAAATCCATTCAGTGCAAGATATCTTTCTATAAAGATTATTTTCCAATTACCTATTTGATTCTGTTAAAACGCATGTTTAACAGAAGTTGTTTCCTTTTAAAAATGATAGAAAGGGGCTCTCTTTAAAAAAAAATCTTATGACACGTTAAATTACATAGATACGCGTTTTAACCAACTTCTTAAAATAAATTGTCAATTGTTGAAAGTAAAGATTCATGTACAGTTGTCTTCACAAGCAATTATGAATGAAAACATATGATTTGAATATAAACCTAGTGCTAGTATTAAACAAGGTACACATGTAATTATGTTACGGTACAAATTTTAATGCACCAGATGTGCATTTTGACAATAAATGTATTTTGGTGAAGCTCGAGGCCAAAATTCGAAAATCTAATACCTACTACAAAGATTGAAAACTTGATCAAACTATCTAAGTACTAAATGTAAAGCCAACACGGACGTGAAGTAATCAGAGATATGCATGTTGGAGTACGCATACCGGTATCTCCAAAGTAGCACACCATGCTAATTTCTTCTTGCAGTAGAAGCTGGCACACGTGACTTAAAACGTTTTATAGCATGTTTAACCCCGACGCATTCTGTTTGTGCCTTTCCCGAGTCAGGAGCTTGTCATTCAGTGGTACTAGTTTGTTGCTGTATATCATTTTCATATATTTCGTTTTTTGTTTTTTTTTCATCATGTCGTTACCTCTTATAGCTTGCTTTGTGGTATTAGTTTTGCTCATTGTTGAAGGTCGGTCCATGACCTATAGTTGCTAACCTGTTCTTTGTTTAGTCTTTGGTTGCAAGTTGTCCAATTGACAATCATACCACATCGTATTTTAGTATTGGGTATTTTTAAACTAGAACTGTTTTTGACAATTCTAACCTAGAACATATGCGGACAGTTTGTCCTAGAACATATGCTGACAGTTTTGTCCTAGTACATATGCTGACATTTCTGTCCTAGACCATATGCTGACAGTTCAGTTCTAGAACATATGCTGACAGTTCAGTCCTAGAACATATGCTGACAGTTCAGTCCTAGAACATATGCTGACAGTTCTGTCCTAGAACATATGTTGACAGTTTTGTCCTAGAACATATGCTGACAGTTCTGTCCTAGAACATATGCTGACAGTTTAGTCCTAGAGCATATGCTGACACTTTTGTCCCAGAACATATGCTGATATTTCTGTCCTAGAACATATGCTGACAGTTTTGTCCTAGAACATATGCTGACAGTTCTGTCTTAGAACATATGCTGACAGTTCAGTCCTAGAACATATGCTGACAGTTCAGTCCTAGAACATGTGCTGATATTTCTGTCCTAGAACATATGATGACAGTTCAGTCTTAGAACATATGCTGACAGTTTTGTACTAGAACATATGCTGATAGTTCTGTCCTAGAGCATATGCTGATAGTTTTGTCCTAGAACATATGCTGATATTTTTGTCCAAGAACATATGCTGACAGTTTTGTCCTAGAACATATGCTGACAGTTCTGTCTTAGAGCATATGCTGACAGTTCAGTCCTGGAACATATGCTGACAGTTCAGTCCTAGAACATATGCTGACAGTTCTATTTTAGAACAGTTAACGACAGCTCTTCCTTAGAATTTATTCAGTCAGTTATACCCTAGAACAGATCCTCAGAACCTGACATTTTCATGTTGTTGTTATGTTATGTTATATTATGTTATTCTATCTCAAGAACAGTTTTAGAAAGCCCTTTCTCTTTCTGTGATGTATTTGATTCATTAATTTATTAAACATATTTGAATGAATCAATGTATCGTTTTTATTTATCTAATTAATTTTTTATCGTATCAATTTTATTCATATTTCAAGAATTATTATTTTTTTCTATTCATTTTCTTCACTTGCTTTCTTCTTTTATATATTTAAGGAATAACTGTAATATTTTTTCTGTCTATGAAGAAATAACATCAAAAATGTGGTGCACACTGAATAACCCGCGTATTGTTACTTTTAATGATTATTTTTTCCCCTTTTTTCCTTCTTTTTGTCTTATTTATGAACTGTTGTTAATACACATGTATAAGCATGTGTCACTGTGACAATTTACATTCTTATAAGTATATGTATCATGACATCAGATTGTATAAAGTCTGGGAAACTTGGATATTAAAACGCTCCCCTAAAAACGGTCACTGTGTAACCCTAATATTTTTGTTAGCTGCAAACACTTCGAGCTTTATAACTATCTTCCTAAAGAGAACATGTAACTAGCATTTTATATAATAAAACTGGAATATGTATTTACTCACTGCTTAAGCATTTTTATATACAAATAAATATAGTTTTTTTTATTAAAATTTAATTTCAAAGAAACAGAAATAACAGAACTAAAACATAAAACCAAGACGTTAATTATTTCTACTAATTTATTTATCTCATCTAAAATATTACTTACAGGGAAACTCAAAATAACTAATCACTATAAGAGATATGATCTTATTTTTGTCATTTAGAACATTTTCACCCTAGAACAAATGTTTACAGTTCTACTCTAGAACATACTTTTTTGAACAGTTCTACCTTAGAACTGAACCTGACTATGTATTTGGACTGTATTTAGGCGTCATTGTTCAGCTGTTATATGCAGTTTATGTGTAAGTGCAATTGTAATAATCTTTCCTTATGATGTATCCCTGCTTTTGTAAAATTCGTATATGAAAGTTTTGTAATCGGATAATATTGGTGTTAACGATAAACATTGGGTAAGTGAAGATAGCGGAAACAATGATTACCTGTATTATAATTACATTTCGTATGCATACTTTAAATACAATAATCGGGATATGAGTAAGTTGACAATTGATAGAAAAGTGGAATATATCTTCAATCCTCATATAACAAAGCTAACATTTTTTTTGTGCATGTCAGCAATCAGTTCTGGTCAGTTCTTTGCACACTAACTTTTGTCACCAATTGATCTGACACAAGTCTCGCAAGGTGATTTCGAATTGAATGTTTCGGCATGCGTGGGTCTACATTCATCTTAAACATTTGGTTGAGACGCATTCCGTAATGTCCACTTATCTGTGTATTGTGTTTGGTAATTCATTACAATGTATTAATTTTATATCATATCTGTTTGTTTCGTTTATTTTTTATCTGAGTAAGTTGCAATTGCAAGCTGTCGCAGTATTTCTTTGAAGTCTTTCATTTGTTGAATATCTCATTTGTAGGTATACTTACGTCCATGATACGAGGGTCGATTATGTGTTCATCAAACAAACTAATCATCCTCGCATCTTTCTTTCCATAGAACTTGTCCAAACATGTCTATCATGTTTTTTGTAAAGGCGATACGATGGATAAGCGTTGATTCGTTCGAAATAAACAATGGGCCCGAAGGTGAACAAAAATCAATAAATTAAAAAAAAGGAAGGCTAGACGTATAGGGGGAGGGTTAAAAACCCCGTCGCATTTTTGCGCCTGTCCCAAGTCAGAAATCTCTGGCCTTTGTTATTCTTGTATGTTTTTTTTAATTTTAGTTCATTTATATGTTTCGGAGTTTAGTATGACGTCCATTTTCATTGAACTAGTACACATTTTGTTTAGGGGCCAGCTGAAGCCCGACTTCTGGTGAGGGATTTTCTCGCTGTGTTGAAGACCCATTGATGGCCTTCGGCTGTTTTCTGCTCTTTCATCGGGTTATTGTCTCTTTGACACATTCCCCATTTCCATTCTCAATTTTATAATATATGGTTATTCAGGTGATACAGCAATTATACACAAAGTGCAGTAATAATAAACAATCGATGCAATCGATATACAATCAAAACATGTGGTTAAAGGTGAAGAGTCAGAATGTATCATTATGCACACTACGTCATCGGTTCATGATGAGGTCCATATAAAACATGGACTGGTTCAGTAGTATACATTGGTGTTCAGCAATGATTCGAATATACTACAACGACTGCAATACTCTGACAAAATTTGCTTGACCTACCAATCGTAATTTCAGAAAACCTAGAAACAGAGGAGTCCGTACATTACTGTTCCATGTTTCTGCAGTTCTGTTGAATTTAATTTCAGGGCGTAAGAACTCCATTATCTACTTTTAAGGTTGAAATCAGTAAGAGCGTCAGTACACTTTGCCATGACATTGTCAATTTGTCTACGACTTCTGAGTTGGGCGTTCTCCGCTTCTCTGCATCGACTCGTTCTTGAACCAACACATCCAATGGGTTTCCGGCCAGTCGGAGTGCCATGGTTCATGATACTAATATTATATTCAAAGGTTAAAAGTGATTTGACAGTGATTTGTTTGGGAGAAATATACCCATCATTTAAATTTCGCTCATTTATCTAATACTCTTCTTCTCCATCAGATATATCCTAGTTCTCCTGGTCTGTCTTCCTAATTGAGCCACTACCGACAAAGAGTTTCCGCGGGGGTCAATTAGACTTCGAAGACTACATCTTCCCATTCAATATGCATGTATCCGGATAGATAGAAACAAGGTTAAATTTGCGCCTTCATCTTATCTATATGATCAAGTCATGTTACTTCATGTACAATATTAATGTCTTAACGTTTTCAATGCCCATTGAAAATGGTTCTTATATATCTTCAACTAAATATCACTACGTTTCTGCAGCATATAGAGCAATCGTGTTGGTCTCTTACGTAAACGTAGTACGAATCTGATAATGGGTATTGACTTGCAAAGTTGCGTTGTGTCTCCAAACAGGTTTTGTAGTGACCGAAGAGAATTTTACACCAAATGTTCTTCGTACTCCCTTTAACATTTTTTCGTTGCATTCCTGTTTGTACATGTTCACATTTTCATGCAGTCCAAAAAGCCATGTCCTGTGCTTTCCATTGCATTCATCTTTGAATATTACCACGACATTTTTTGTTCAAATAGGCAGACGTGCCAGACGGGCGATCGATTGAATATAGGAACATATAATCGTAAAAGTCTTTTCTTTCCTGTCAATTCTAAAGGCAACACTGTTAGTTTAAGTGCAATAAAGCAGTGCTTTATTTCCGAACATATTTCGTATAATAGTTTTAAGTCGTACATTAGTACACTGAACAAGTCAAGAATGGCGACAAGATGGTCCTACTATAGAAATTGATTTGCAGTATTCAGCAACTTTTCACATACTCATTTGCAGATGATCTCAAACGTCGTACCAAAGAATTATTAATAAGCTTTAAAAGTTCTTCTAGACTCGGTGATCTTCTTTTCACCAAATCGTGCTGATTTTGGTTTTGATTTGGTCTTGTGGTGTAAAGATATGTTATATTTCGCGTTTGGTAAAAACCTCATTTTAATGCAATCACGCTTATTTTAAAAGCGAATGTACTTCCCATCCTTGTTTTGGTTGTAGTTTATCTTATCTTTGCTAACGACGAATTTCTTCACACAAAAATGGTAGTCAAAGCCAGACAGCTTGTGAAAGACAATTGGGGTGAACGAACAGTGTACTGCACCTCGGTATTATGTGATCATGATCGGGTATATTGTCACTCTAGAATTTTTAAGCGAATGCTAGTATTTACACCAATCTCAGACTGCTTCGTGTCCTCTTCCTCAATGGTCATCCGTTCGTTGTTCGTTGTTTTGGTAAGTCTCCGCAATTTTTAACGCTTCCAATTCTGACAAATTGTACTGCAACATCTGTACTTTTATGCACGACGAGTAAAGTTTATTTTTTACCATTTGGCCTCGTTTCGTGTGAGCCTTTTGTGAGTTAGTTGGACCATTTTCAACTGGTTTTCATAGTTTGTTCTTATGTTTTCTGTAACACAATTATCTCAGGTTAGTAGAGGTTTGAGCGCTCACTAACATATTTCATCCCGCCACATTCTTTATGTGCCTATCCCAAGTTAGGAGCCTGTTGTTCAGTGGTTGTCGTTGGTTCATGTCTGTCATATTTATTTTTCTAAAAAAATTTTTTTATCAAATAGGGCGTTAGTTTTCTCAATTTAATTGTTTCACATTTTTGATGTCCGGTCTTTTTATAGCCGGCTATACGGTATAGGTTTTTCTCATTGTTGAAGGCCGCACTGTTGCCTATAACTGCTTACATTCGCTTCATATGAACTTTAGTGAATTGTTGTCTCATTGGCAATCATACCACATCTTCTTATTTTCATATTGGTGATATAACACTCAACATTTGTCTACATGACGAACGGGAACCTTATTGACCTGTCTTTGGTATCTAAAGGAAATATAAAGACACAACACGAAGGAAAACTAACAACGCCATGGCAGAAAACGAAGGACGACGAAAAGATAAACAAATCCACGAAATAATACGTAATAACGGAATAATAAGAAAATAGAAAATGATGCTCCGGTAGAGTAAGTCGAGCCTACTCTACTAGTGGTACCCATCATGTTGGTCATGGGTAGTACAACGTTCTCATTCAATATGTCACAATCGAGTCAAGAGGATGGGATTGGGATTATAACAATTGGAACATATCAGTGGTAATATCTGACACAAATATTCCATAACGGTTAGCAAACTCTTGATGACATCTGTAGAACTTATGTAGGGATAACTTCAACATCAGTAAGTGTAAGGTTTATCTATTTCAATAATTACTATTTTCACATTCTGACAATACTCCATATGCCGTGTAAGATCTCCACAGACATGAACGAGTTCAACTGCGACAAATATACATACCATGCTCATCGCTAGATCCTTGAGCAAGAACTAGACGCGAGAAAATTCGTATCTAACAGTAGTGCGTCTTGTCGTCCTTGTAAAATAGTGAAATATCTATTGTTTTGATAGCTTGGTATTTGGATATTCGCAATGGCAACCATAATTTTGTACCTATATACATTCACGGAGAGGTTTGAATTCATCCTTTTAAACTTTTAGATAGCATTTACGGTTTTTGTTTTTGAGTTATTTTTGATCATTTTTTACAGGAATACGAAAGAAGTGTGCGCTTCTGCAGTCGGTGATTTCGCTCATTTTGTACTCTTTAGTTCACTCGAACACCTAATTTTCATAAAAAAAGATACTTTTCCAGCCCAGCTGCATTTTTGGCAATTACATATTTAATTTAGTTGCCACTACCCAGATTGAAGTCTCTTCCGAACATTTGAAAGTCTCGACTTAATACTGGTTACCTATGTTACATAAACAACCATTTAAATTTCGTTTCATCTCCGCATCTAGTAAGTGTTCTACTACTAATTTGTCAGTGCTTCTAACTACCTCCCTTACTACTATCAAAAACCTTATTATTAACTTTTGTAATAAAGTTAATAAAAACAATGGTATTAAATATTTTTGGATTCTTTAGCAGTTTTAGATACAATACGTGCTTTTGATTAATTGTCTGTTTAATTCGGTTGACAGTTATAATTTTTCTACTCTCTACACTACACTTCCATGCAATCTTGTCAAGAAAAAGGTTTCATATCTAATTAAATGGTCATTTAAAAAATCTCATGCAAATTTATTTGCTGTTACTCGTTTTAAGCCTTTTTCTGTAACGAAAAAGGAAAGTATGCCAGATACACTTACTGGAAATGTGAAGATACGATTGAAGCTTTAAATTTTCTCCTGGACAACATATATGTACGTTTTGGCGATAAAGTGTATCGACAGGTAGTAGGTATGCCTATGGGTAATAATTGCACCCATTTAATAGCAGATTTATTCCTATTGCTATGAATCACAGTTTATGGTCAAACTCAGTAAAGACACGTAATTGTTATATTAGGTTGACACATTCACCAATACCTACCGTTATCTTGATGATATGTTTTCGTTCTCTTATCATACGACCGAAATTTATCCAAAGAAACTTACTTTAAATAAATCTAACATAAACATCAGTAGTTGTACTTTTCTAGATTGAGACATTTCAATTTCTAAAGGGAAACTCATTACTAAAATTTACGACAAAAGAGACGATTTTTCCTTTTTTAGACGGCGTTGTTCTTTTGACTCCATCATATATGTTGGTGTTTATAAATCCCAACTCGTTCGTTATGCCCTTATTTGTAATGATGTCATAGATTTTAACGAACGTAATCAATGCATCACTGTTTGTTATCAAGTCAGGGATTTCGTTACCATGAATTACTTAAACAGTTAAAACATTTACTAATATCTATCATAGATACAAAGAATTGATTAGTAAATTCGGCTGTACCTGTAGAAAACTTTTTGACATCCTAAATTTTACGGGAATATTGTACTAAAAGCCTGGAAATCACTATGTGATCTGTGTAAACTCATCGAACCTTTAAACAATCTTATTAGTAAAGGTTGTCTTATCAATGTTGTAAAAAGATCTTTGAATATTGTTTACATCGGCAGTAACATCGATGTTGTGATCAACAAATTGAAACATAACTAAATTTGTATTCTTTTCGAATGGCTTTGGGATGTATAAATACACACCACGTTAATTTTTCCCTTGTCATTTAAATCTATAGTGTATAGCAGCTTGGTAATGTATTATATGTTGAATTTATAATGTTATAAATAATGACAATGTTACTTGTCTTACTGAGGTCGAATCGCACTGCTGGGACAATATAACGACTCTTGCAATGTTGGACTGAATTTTAGTCGTCAAAGGTAAATATAGCGTTAGAGACCTATAGCTAGCTACAAAACCAAATTCAATCCACCATTTTCTACATAAATAAATACCTCTACCAAGTCAGGAATGTGACAATTGTTTCCCATTCGTTTGATGTGTTTGAGCGTCTGACTTTGTCATTTGATAAGGGACTTTCCGTTTTGAATTTTTCTTGGAGTTCGGTTCTTTTTTTTTTTAACTTTTTAAATTGACAAAAATATATAGTGGAGTTGTTAGAAGTGAATTGTTTGAGTACATCAAGGCCATATTGATATGTTTTTTGAGATATCCGTTTTTCGCCGAAGTGTGAACATAAACATCATCATAATGGAAGATTAAGACCGGAACTAAAATAAAAAAATATGACTTTTTATTTACTCGTTTTTGTTCAAATGAATGGTATGATGTGCTGAAAGCTGTCCACATAGTGAGCATGCATCTTTCAATTATCACGGTGTTTTGGAGCTAGTGTCTCTAAGTAATGATGGAGGAATTATAGCAGGAATCACAGAGCCTTCCGAGGTACCCGAGTTTATCACCAGTTTTGTTAGGGTTACCGTTACCTAATCTTTAATTGTGTGTGTAACGTTTAAAGCTAGAATTTGTAAATTTAGCGAAGGTATAATATGTTAACTGGCAATTCCAATTTTAAGTTATGATAGCATAACCGAATACCTTATTAGTTTGAATATATATTTTTATTACAATATTTGGACTCAAAACAGCATAGTGTCAAATGGTATTGAAAGAGGTCTAATATGCACAGAAAATGCTCAGTTGTAATTTAAAAATGATATGACAGTGAATAAAGTTAAAAGTTAAAACTTTATGTATTTACTTGTTTCAAGTAAATGTTTAAACAGTGTTATGCCATAAACAATATGATATTGAATTTCTACAAGTCAAAGTTCAATTAAGAAATTGTGAAGATGATAGAAAAGATTAAAATGATTTTAGTTAATTACTTTAAGATGTCTTGGACAAACACAATCATAAAGAATAGGGTAAATAAACTCATCATAGATACCAGGATTGAAATTTTGTATTTGCGCCAGACGCTTTGATGACTTGAAGTAGTTTGGTCTTAATTTGCAACTGGAACATGCTAGGAAAAATATGATGTAAAGTCCAATAGTACAATAACTATAGGTTTGTAAGCGTGTGCATATGATTGAACTACATGTATGTCGTGTTGGCTTTGGCAATATAAGTTCCGCTTGTTATCAATTTCACACTCTTTAATGCTGCAAAATTACAATACTATTTGATCTTGGAGGAATTCATTCCGCTTTGTTAGATATTGTGCTGTCACTAAGTACACAATTAAAGCATTATAAAATAAAAATAAAATGAAGGGGGGATAATTCCGAGGAAAAGAAAAACTTTCCAAGAATGTTTGATTTGATTTGATTTTTGGTGTTTTAACGCCACTTTTAAGCACCGCTTTTGGGCTATTTCGTGGCGGCCAGTTTTTATTGGTGGAGGAAGCCGGAGTGCTCGGAGAAAACCAGCGACCTTTGATAGAAAAACTGACAATCCTAGTCAATTGAGATTGGATTCGAGTGCACCCGCACGAGCCGGGGTTCGAACTCACAACCTCAGTGTTGACTGGATTACAGTAGTAACTATTTAGACCACTTGGCCACCGAGGCCCATAAGAATTTTTGATAATATGTCGTTTCGGTAACGGTACTGCATGTTCAGAGAATCACACTATACATGTGCAGACGCTGTTATATCGTAGAGTATTACATTTCTTAAAACGATTTAAAAAGATCAAAAATAAAATTACGTTTGTACGCATTTCTGTGATAATCTCATATTTAGTATCCATTTTGAGGCTGGTTTTGATATAATCGTTATACCATTTACGTTCAACAAGTAGAATTTACTAATCTGTTTCGTGTTGTTGACGTGACGGAACGGTAACAGTTACATTTAAGTTTTACGGTGTAAATGAGACAATAGATTCAAGAGCTTCACTATTACAAGTAGGGCCATTGACAGATTTACGTAGTATGATTCCAGTACTCGGAGTTTTAATCAACTTTGCATGACGGATGACGGATATGATCTGTAGTAATAACCCAACACAGATAATCAATAACGAGTAAGGAAACCTTTTTCCCACTCTAACGTTGAAGCCATTCATTTCAATATCGTCGAAAAACTTATTTAAAATGATTAGCTCAATCGCTAAAATTGAATTCTAGGCATATCAAATACCGTATAGCGGGTTATTTTCGCGATTTTCATTGAATAAGGTATACACAATATTTTGGCGGATTCAAAACTTTTATCAATACCATTGCATGTGCACTTTTAAATTGGCGGAATTTTTTTCTCTCGCGATTTTGCGAAAATAAGCGAAAATTTACACCCCGCGAAAATAACCCGCTATACGTAATCTTAGAAGATGTGTTTACAAAAATATATTGTATTTTCAATTAGTTACATGTAAGACATGTGGTGTTTTCAATTAGTTACATGTAAGACTTGTGGTGTTTTCAATTATTTACATGTAAGACATTTGGTGTTTTCAATTATTTACATGTAAGACATATGGTGTTTTCAATTAGCTACATGTAAGACATACAGTGTTTTAAATTTGTTACATGTAAAACATATGATGTTTCATTTAGTTACATGTAAGACATATGCTGTTTCATTTAGTTACATGTAAGACATATGGTTTGATTTGGCTGTAAATATATTTTAAACTATCTCGGATATTCAGAATTATCTGTTGAATATATGTACTAATTACGTTTTGGTAAAACATATACCCTTTTCCCGAGTTATACAGCCATGAAATGACAGTTAACTCAGTAAAATGGCAAAATAATGCAAAATCTTGTCTATTTGATTTGAACTTCCTTAAGAGTTATACATTTTATATAGAAAACAACCGTCGCCGACAAGGAAGCAATAACTCTTTCATGTGTAATGTGCTCATTTAATATAATCGAATATGGTAACGAGTCAATGGCTTCTAAAACGTGAAGCGGTTGGACCACTTTAGCTTTTAGGTCAACAATTTCTTTACTTTATCTCAGAATAGCCAATGCAGATTTCTGTTTAAATGTAAAGAGGAAAAATGGTTCTTGACATTTAAACCAAGACGTCCGACTTTGAATGTATTACTCCCTTGCAGGCCAGTACTTGCATGGCACTGAAGACCCTCTATATTTTTAAACTGGACAATTTAAGTACATCATATCTGCCAAGGACACATGCATACATGGGAACCAAAAGACATACATGTATATTTTAATTGAAACTGAAATCTGAACTCTGTGAAAATATCTACCTCCAGTTATAGACAAAAACAGTCTACCATTTAGAATTTGTTGACCTTAAGACATGTGAGTTGTCTTGTTTTCTTCTTCTCAAGGACAATACGTATGCAACTGTCAGAAAACAGCCAATAGTCGTGCACAGAATTGTGAATATTCCTTCTACAAAATGCTCCTTAAACCTTCCTTTTAAAAAAGAAGTATGTTTGCATTTAAATTGAATATATTTAGCATTCGTAACATTTACAGTTTTTATCTAATTTTTGTATTTACTAAGAATATCTCTTTTGTATTGACGATTATGTGGTCTCGGGAATTTGTCTGCCAGGAAAGTGAAATAACATACATTTTTATCATTGTCGGTCAAGTTTTTCTTGTTTTAGAGCTTTAGAATTTAGCGTTCATAAAACATTGAATCATTCAAACACTAAGGTGTTTCTTCTCTAATGTCACTTTTAAGACTCTTTTCAGAACGCTCTTTAACGTCGTAATTGATTCGGCCTACACACTGTTTGTTTCGAATTCACGCGCGTCTGGCGCACAACATGTTAACCATGGTATATATGATGAGTTTACGTATGACCATTGGGTCGATGTCACTGCTGTTGAAAGTTTTCTCCCCGAGGGTATCACCAGCCCGCTGGTCAAACTAGTCGTCACTTCTATGTTTACAGGTATTATCATTGATATGGCAATAACTATAAATTAACTGTTTACAAACTTTTAGATATTTGAATCTTCTAAGGAGTTTAACCCTAGGAATAGATTACCGTAGCTGTATTTTGCAAAACTGTTTTGGAATTTTGGGTTCTCAACGCTTTTCAACTTCGTACTTTATTTGGTCTTTTTAAGTTTTTGATTCGAGAGTCACAGATGAGTCTTTTGTAGACTAAACGCGCGTCTGACATACATAGTTTTTAACGCTGGTATCTATGATGAGTTTATTTACACCACAGGTAATTTTTGTAGACATGAACGCGTTTTAAGTCGGGAACGCCATCAGCAGAGGATGCTACAACTGAATTGACATTTGGAGAATTTATGATACAGGATTGATATGTCATTTCAATTCATAACTTACTATTATTATATTAAAGTAAATTAGTACTTTAGTGTGGCTGTACTCTGTCTAATTGACCTTTTTTTTCTTATTATTCATCAAGATTATACGAACCAAAAGATGACAGTCTGCTATTTGATTCATAAAGCAGAAATGAAACTAGAACACATGTATCATTTTCAGCAAGGAATCTTGACGTAGTGAAAATCCGAATGTTATATTGCTGTGTGTTTGTTTATTCCACATTGGCTAGAGGTACTGTGGAAAGTTGAGATGTAACAAAACATGTTTAACCCTGCCAGTCAGGAACCTCTAGCCTTTGTTAGTCTTGTCTATTTGTTTACATTTGGTTCATTTGTATGCTTCGGAGTTTAGTGTTTCGCTGTACTATTATACATTATTGTTTAAGAGCAAGCTGGAGCCCAACTCTGGGTGCTAAATTTGCTTGCTGCGTTTAAGAAAAATTTGGTGGCCTTGGCCTGTTTTCTGCTCTTTAGTTCGGTTGTTGTCTTTTTGACACATTCTCCGTTTCAATTTTCTATTCTATTGATTCAAATAATAAACTAACACTTTCTTTTGTTCTATAACACCAGAGTCCACCGATTATATAGATTTTTTTGCAAGAAATAAATTGTAATTTTTGTGTTACATTCCTTCTTTTAAGTCTTTTTTTGTCCATAATGGTGTCACGTTTTGATCTACGAAATCTGATTATTTCCTTTGAATTTTCGAAATGTTATGAAGGATATCCGTCTTTTCGAATTCATTAGTAGTCTCAAATGCGTTTGCTTTCTACATTAAAAGTGTGTGTAATGCCCGCCAAAATTAGTACCTCGGTACTTTCTCTTAATCACATGTGCAATATTTGTTGAAGTTTGAATGCAAGACCAGAGGCTATTACAGATGGAGGGCACGTTTTTCAAATTACATGCCTTTTATCATTTTCTTAATCCAGTTGGTGGTTATCTAGTTGGTAGTTGTACTCTTCAGGTTACATTGGGATTTAACCTTTACTTTTACAGCTAATGGTCTAGATAAGCAAATTGAGAGCCTGTATCAAATCAGGACGCTGTATCATATGTTATATGTTACAGAATGAAACCAGTTAACTGATGTAGTTTTGAAAAACGATAAATTCATCAAACACAACATCATAATAGTTGTCAATCGTAGAATTTGGTATTATTGAAAAAATAGAAAGATGCACGGGTGTTACAGATGACTTAAGGATGTTTGCTGCTCTTGTTTTTGACTATTTGTTGAATTTCGGAATCCTCTGGCATTATCGATGTAGTGCCATTAATTTAATGGTTTTGCCCGCTTATCCCTACTTTTCTTTTCATATTTTTAATACATATAGTTTAAAAAGATATGATTCTTTAAAATCTTATGAAATATTTATAATTTTTTCCATAGTTTTTGACAGAAAAAAGGTGCCAATGTTTAATTCATGAAAATTCTAGAAAAATTCTTTTTTCCCGCCAAATTTTCAATGTATTTTAAAAAGAAGGACACAGATCTTATTTGTGGGCTTTTTCTTTTTTCTAATTCTGTTATTTTTTAACAGTTTCTTACGAGCTTGTTATTTTGAACCAGAGTACCGAAGATTTTTATAAGATCATGAAGATGTTAAGCAGTCCTCCTGTTTTATAAAAAAATTATCGTAAGGGTGCGTTGATCAATACTTTAAAAAGCGTCAACTTAATTTATTTCAATGGAAACAAGATCCAGCCCGAAAATGTATCATATTTGTTGCCGTCCACAATTCCGTCTCCAGTGTTACCCGTTCTTATCAATACATGGTCACTTTGGTTTACCTGCATTTAAAAAAATTCATAAAAATTATAAATCAATAACTTTTCAAACTCTATGTATTGATTTTCAATTGTTATTCTTATTAAATAAAAAAAAGTATGAATAAACATAATGAGATGTAAAACTAAAGGAAAGGTCATTGTTTAATAGTAGTGCAATGCTTTTTTAATTTCAATATGTTGTTTCTCGTGACAAAATGGAGATCAACACTCGTTTTAGCGACCTTTTTGATCAATGCTTTCCTGCAGTTCAGGAACCAAGGATTTTTTTCTGTATCAAATAAGCAAATAATGGAAAAGAAAGGAAATGTATTATTTCCTAAACTCATCAGATAAAACCAAAAGCTTTATTAATAAATAAACAGTAGCTTAACTACGGTTCTTCGTTCCAAAAGTGACACCGAGAAGGACTTCACTCATGATCCTTGGAACCATATTATGCGAAATAAGTTGTTAAAATTCAATTAAGCTACATGTATCTTTTAATTCGGATATAGTATATATAATATGTAATGACAAACAGTAATCAAATGGTTCCATACCTTTAGGACAACAGTTTGTGTACCACTACCGTAATCACCACCGGTACCTGCGTCCACCAAGGTGTAAGCATATGGAGTGCCATTAACAACCAATTCTGTTGTTTCCCAGTTTCCATTTCCTACTGATGCTGTCCAAGTAAACACATAAATACCAGTCATGGGAACAGTATATACACCATCGCCAGTATTGTAAGAGGAAGTTGTATCAGTATAACCTGTAGGTCGCTCGGAAGATTATATGTATAAAATGTTAAGATCAGTAATATAGATATAATATGAAAATTATTTCTCATTTGCCTCTTTTGGGGTTTTAATTTTTTGGTTTTTTTGTTTGTTGGTTTGAGGGAAGGAGGCTTCGAATTAGCCCGAGTAAAAAAAATCATAACTGAGTAATACCTGTTTTTTTTATGCAAGACTATCTTTAAAACAGCAATGATTGTTAGGTCAGTAATCAGTGCTTTTTCTTGCAATGCCATGATTTAAAGCATACATTTGTTTATGTAGTTTTCATTTATAATTGAAAATTAACTGGCAATGAGACTTGGTTTGGTCCGCCGTTTACTGCGTAGGGGAATGTCTATACCGAGTCCGGAATGTGTCAGTTTGTTTTCCATTCGTTAGATGTGTTTGAGGTTTTAATTTTGCCATTTTGTGGTAGACTGTCTGTTTTTGGTTTCCCTTGGAGTTCGTTATTTTTGTTATTTTACCTTATTCATTTTTATCCATGTCGGCCATTTTGGTTGACAGGAGTGTTCATCGGACACATTTTCTAAACAGTATACCCTAATAATACTATGACCAAAGTTGGTTAAATTTGGTCTAGTAGTTCCAGAGAAGATTTTTTGAAAGATCTTAGGAAAAAACGCATTTTTTTTTTTAAATCATCATTGAAGGGCTGACGATTTCGGTCATGTTGACTTATATGTAGATCTTGTTTTACTGATCATTTTCCTGAACAAAGCATCTCTCTATTTATAATAGTTTCCAAAATGATACGCAAAAATGAAAGACATCAGTAAAATTTTACATTTATGAGCAATAACTCCTACAAAAAAGGTCATCTGACAATTTTATACGGAAATAGACAGAAGGTTGATCTCAACATTTGTGCCCCTGTCATTTATTCACTATTCATAGCGTTTTCA
This sequence comes from Mytilus californianus, assembly GCF_021869535.1. Taxonomy (NCBI): domain Eukaryota; kingdom Metazoa; phylum Mollusca; class Bivalvia; order Mytilida; family Mytilidae; genus Mytilus; species Mytilus californianus. Next base: position 25,338,809 of record NW_026262734.1, on the reverse strand, counting down.
AGATGATAGACAAAAATTGCAGTTTACCCTATGTTCTATTTTTAGCCATGTCGGTCATCTTGGTTGGCAGGCGTGTCGTCGGACACATTTTCTAAACTAGATACCCAAATAATGATTGTGGCCAAGTTTTATTAAAATTGGACCAGTAGTTTCAGAGGAGAGTAATTTTGTAAAAGTTAACGACGACGGACGACGACGGACGACGGATGGTGAGAAAAGTTCACTTGGCCTTTCAGCTTGAAGCGCAACAAATGAAAAAAAGGAAACAAAATATTTGATTTAATTTCTCAGTTTGTTATTCTCGAACGAAATTCATCAGATACTCTCGATACGTAATTTTTAGAAAGGCAAAAATACGAAATAATTTATTATATATGTTACATGCATTTTCTTAATTGATGCATTTTGTAAAAAATTCAGGAAATTTACAAAATGCCAACCTTGACAGGCATTATATAAAATGACTAAACATACCTAGTCATTTTGTAAAATGACTGGAATTTTCACACAAAATTCAAAAAATTGCCTATTCAGTATCATTGACATATGACCAAAAACACACTATCTTGCAAAGAAAATACCTAATGCTACAATAAAATTCATGAAGGTTATTCTTCGAATACCAACTTGGAACATTTGTATGTAAGTCATAGGTTTTTTTTCGTGAAACTAATATAAGTAGATATAGGAAGATGTGGTATGAGTGCCAATGAGACAACTCTCCATCCAAGTTACAATTTATAAAAGTAAACCATTATAGGTCAAGGTACGGCCTTCAACACGGAGCATTGGCTCACACCGAACAGCAAGCTATAAAGTGCCCCAAAAAATAACTAGTGTAAAACCATTTAAACGGAAAAACCAACGGTCTAATCTATATAAAAACGAGAAACGAGAAACACGTATGAACTACATAAACAGACGACAACTACTGTAATCAGATTCCTGACTTAGGACAGGTGCAAACATTTGCAGCGGGATTAAACGTTTTAATGGTACCACACCTTCTCCCTTTTCTGAAACAATAGTATAACATCACAACATAGAAAAACACACTACAAAATATCAATTGGAAGGCTTAACTCAATCAAAACACGTAAATTAACACACACAATGAACGAATAAATTTGACCTGTGACACCTGAATGCAAATACACAGTTAATAAAAAATTACAAGGGATAAATAATTAAAGTCAAAAGTAAATAAACAGGTTTAAACAAAGTTAACGTATGATATCACTGTGAAATTTCAAACAATTTATAGTGTATACTTAATTTCAGATATTAATTTTATGACTTTCTTGTCATGGTGACAGATCATTCTCACAATAAAACAAAATTTACAAACACATTTTTTCTAAAAATCTAGATTCAAAATAAAAGTGTGAAATATGAAGCAAAGAAAAAGAAGATTGTTGTTTGATTTACTGATTGTTGTTTGTTTGCGTTCAGTGGCTAATATTTGATGCTTATTTAGGACGAGAACAAATTGATAATACATCAAATAGGTAAGTACTGTAATAGATTGATCAGATAAAGGACAAGAATTTTGATTGCCGCTTGAAAAGAAAGTATGTTGGATAGGGACAGATGTTACAGCAAAACGAATTCACCTCTAAAGCATTGGTTTCACCATACAAGGTCATGTTTGGTTGTAAAGTAAAGATATGAGTATAATAATTTTTGGGGCCCTTTATAGCTTGCTGTGCGGTGTGAGCCAAGGCTCCATGTTGAAGACCGTACTTTGACCTATAATGTTTTACTTTTATAAATTGTGACTGGGATGGAGAGTTGTCTCATTGGCACTCATACTACATCTTCTGATATCTATCTTTATCGTTACTACCTCAAGAACATTCTTAGGTCTTTATAATCTGACGAATTAAGGAGAAGTAGTGTACTGATGCTCGAATAAAACAATCAACCAAGAATAGACAATGTGTGTCCATAGAATAAGCGTCTCCTTCTATACATGCATCACCTACTATGCGACGAATCTGATTCAGTCTGGTGCATGCTCTTATAACACAAAAGATGTATGGTAACCTATATATATAGCTAATCACGCTGATGATACAAAGAATCTTTTGGAAACACAGGAAAAAAAGATATTTATGTGTGTTCTGTTTGCCAAATCCTGTGTTTTTCAAACGTTTAAATGTTGATAGAGTGTCAAATGTGGTTTAAGTGCTAAGACAAGATTTAACTATATATTTGTCAAACAATCAGGACAATTGTGCAACCATTCAAATATCTTATGAAATTACAAATAATTTTCGAGTTCAGTACTTGAGGGAATTCTATATAATTCAGTTGATTTTTTTTAATTTATAATTAAATATCTTCAAATGCAAGCGTTAAAATTCAGTTAATATCATAGATAAAACTGTTGTGTTGTTCTATACTCTCAATGGCTCAGTTTTTGTGTACATTTCATCCATAAAATAATTCAGGCATTTTGTAAAATGCCTTTTAATTTTACTAGGCGTTATGTAAAATGCCTGAAAAAATAAAATAAAAATAATATATATTGCCTAAATCTTACAGCCATTTTAGAAAATGCCTATAGTTGTCAGGCATTTTACAAAATGCCTGTAACATATACATAATACAATTCAATTTATTGTAAAGTGTCAATGTGCCTTTCTCTCTAATGGGATAATAACAGGTATTTATAGATGACCTTCACCAGGTAGGTTCTGGATACATCCCCTTCATGATGTTAGATATTAAGATTTTTAATTCGTGCACATTTTTCATGGTTGGCTATAACTTTGTGAAGTTTCCTGGAAATCCATTCTATGATTAAAGAGTAGAATTGTTTAACATACTAGACATGCTACATGATACAATGAGTAAACACATAGAAAATTATCTCCCCTTAATTTTGTCAGAGTGTTAAACTGTTTTTAGCTTGTACAACTTCATTAGTGGATTACCACTGAAAGAAGTTTTATTGAAATCTATTCACAGGTTAACGAGTATTGGCACTTACAATATAATGGACAGATCGATGGAAAAACAGCGATTTTTTTATGCTATGTATATAGTTATATCGGCTCATTTGGGATTAATGAGAGAACAGGTGGATTTTTTTTATACTACTTTTTTACATTAAATAATGAAACTGTTTTTAAGATGCATTTGTGTATAACCAGATCTGACATGATTTTACATTTTGAAAAAAAAGAATATTTTTTTCAAGTTCAAACAATACATGTAAATCATCGTATAAGTCAGTGAAAAATAAAATAACATATGATAGTGTTTCTGTAACTTGTATAAAAAACACATTACATCGAATGAACTTTTATGAATTAAATTCAATATTTTGTACTGGTTCATCCTTTTCATTGTAATTGGTAATTGAGCGTAGAGCCTACATGTATTTACATGTATATTAAGACTTTTTCAATTCATAAGACAACTGGTAGTGGTACACTGACACGTAGCCTAAATACATGTACATGTATATCTGTGCTAACCTTCATGATATCTGTTTTTATCTATAGCTATTTTTTTCTCTTCTTCAATGGCAGATGACATCTCCCTGTCTATAACTTCCTTCCACCAGTAATTGATTTCATTCTCAATAACCTGGTATGTGTTCTGTTGAAGAATACACAAACAAATTTAACAGATTCTTCTGGTAAATATTCATGTCATATGTTTTCCATAATTTACATCTAAATCCATGTAAAATGTTAGTGTAAATTATCTTCCTTCTTTGGATAACACCTTTTCATTGACATTAAATGACTGAACAAGTCTATATGATTTTGAAAAGTTGTATGTGTTTTTTTCGCAGTTCGATAACAAATTTTCTTCATGCTTGATGTCTCCATAACCATGACTTTTTTGGATATAGCATAGTGTTTCGGTGAAAAATACTCTACATTTTGTATGTATGTGATGAAGAACTGGTGAAAAATGCCTCTAAGTTTTCGATTTGGAAACAGGACCCTTAATTAAAAAGCCATCCCTAACATTTAAGTTGGATCCTTGTTCGAACTCAATGTAGACCAATTTGAAAATTGGCCTAAAAACTAAATACATGGGGCCCCATCCCCATAATTGATTTGAACCCTTTGGATATATATGTGGACCAATTTGAAAATGGGACCCAAAATTAAAAAGCCACCATCCAACATTACTTTTGGTCCCTTATTGGACCTCAATGTAGACTAATTTGTAAATGGGGCCAAAAATTAAATAACCCATCCGTATATTGATTTTGAAACCTTTGGACCTCAATGTGGATCAAATTGAAAACGAAGCCCAAAATTGAAAATCAAAATACATAGTGGTATTTGCAATTGGCATTAATGTAGTTTCATGTTTTATCAAAAAACGCCTCCCTCCCACCATTAATTCTGGACCCTTTCAACCTCAATTTTGACCGATTTAAAAACGGAACCCAAAATTAAAAAGCCCCCTCCCAACACTTATTTTAGACCCCATGGACTTCAATGATGACCAATTTTAAAACCGTGGCCAGTATCCAAAATCTAAATAGTGTTTGTATGTCTTTAGACAATTGTAGTGAACACTATAAGTAATCACTTCTATTGTTATGCATAATTATGGACTTTGGTTTCGGGATATGACGTAGAAGCAGGGGTTTCCAGAAACACCGTTACACACCCTGTGGTCAAAAACTATTGTTATTCGTAACAATAAATCTATTCAATTTACACTTGTTTCAGAAATAGAAACTATAAGGTATAGCACTAGAGCTGGAGTGTAAAGTTGAGTGCCCCCAAACATGCAGGGTTTAAACTCACATCCGAACTATTTACTGAGATTAATGCTCCACCACCATGGCGCCTTGTTCGAAGCTTGGGGCCATCTTGACTTTGTCGTAAGGTATGAATGATTTGTTCATTGTTGAAGACCCTTCAGCAACTGTCAAGATGAAGAACAGGAATAAAAGCCCTGCTCATTGATAATGTTTAATTTTTCTATGTAATGTGTGCGATTTTGTCCTATGCACCTTTACTCCATATCCCTTTATTTATGATGATTTTGATGGTGTTATTGTATTTTTTTTTCAGAATTGGTAAATAATATTTCTTTCAAATCCTTTTCCTATCTGACTGTAGTTTGTTTACCTGCGACAAAGTAGGTGAATCCATAGATGCTAGTTGTTCGTTGAGGTGGGCAAGATCATTTCCACTTACAATGAAATCCCAAACAGCACTAACATTAATATCATAATGTCTTGTTCAATCAGTTTATAGTTTTGGACTTGTTTCCACATGAACTTTGTGTTTACACCCTTGACATCTAGCCAAAATCATGACTGCTAAACCATAATGAGCAACCTGCGATTCAAGAACAATAGGATCCCTTCCAGCAGCTACCAATTGTCTGGCTTTTTCACATGTAATGGCATGCATTGTGAGTTCTGATACACGATACACACCAATAAAAACTAAAAAAAACCGCAATTTTATTCAAAATATTGTTGTTGATGTTGACATACTTGATCGTAGAGATCAAACCAATTTTAGGTGTTTTTTACAGAAGATAAAAATATGTGTCAGTGAATCGGGAGTGGTGCTATATGATTGGGGACACTATTCATTATCATTTCGGTGATATCTTTTGTTATTTCTTGTAAATAACTTGCTTTCTGTTTGTGTGGACTAAAAGATCAGCCGAACATCGTTTCCGGTTTTCCGGATATGTCTACAATAAAAAATAGTTCCCTGAAATAATGATAACAATTAGTTTATTCACGATAAGACTGGTACAAAACGATAGCATCCAATTCAAAATATTGTGTTTATTTCTTATAAATGTTGACATATATAAACATTGTAAGTTTAAAATCTGCGGATAAATTTGGATAACGAAAGCTAAAGAAGACATAGAAAGGAACGTAAACACACGTGTAACATGTGAAACTAAATAGATGGTAAATGTTAAATGAGATCTTTGTTTACAAACTTTTTAAGTTATAATCGTTCTCTATGTCATTTATTTTAAAATCATATCTTTTATGCCTGCTAAAATTGCAAAGAAAACAAATTTCATCAATCCAGCCCAAGAAACTCGTTGAAAAAAATGGCAGCAACACGTTTTCACTCATGTTTTAACTTCTCCGGACAAGCCATAACTATTTCGAATTGGAATCCTATCTTAATTTCTAGCATCCACTAGATATGATCACAGTTTATCGATTAACATAGATTTGACTAGAAATAGTGTTCCAATCTCTTCAATCATTTTTTTTCCTGGAATGTGTCGGCTGAAAAAACACAGGTATTTCAATTTATGAAAGCATTTAATCAAAACAAGTTATTTTGTACTCTTCATATAATCTGTATAAATCAAATCCTCAATTTAACTATATTCTATAAGTTTTCTTTATTATAATTTAGATAAATTGGTCTCCATTAGGTTCAATCAATCTCAATTTGGACGCCATTGCTAAATTTAAGTTTGTTATGATGAACCTTAAGTGATTAACCAAAATTCATTATGATATTTTCTATCATCATTACAATTTCTGAATTGAACTTTGACTTGTTGAAATTTTATTTCATATTGTTTATGTCATAACAGCATTTAGATATTCATTTGTAATAAGTAAACATTTCGGGACCTTTTATAGCTGACTATGCGGTATGAGCTTTGCTCATTGTTAAAGCCTATAGTTGTTAATTTCTGTGTCATTTGGTCTCTTGTGAAGAGTTGTCTCATTGGCAATCATACCACATCTTCTTTTTTATATCATGAAGTTTTAACTTTTCATTTCATTTACTGTCATTTTAATTACCATTTGTAAAAGACGACTAATCATTTCAGTTGCAAGATAACCCAATTGATATCATCGTAACACCATGTTGTTAGGAGTCATAATATTGTGTAATAAAAATATACACACTCATATGGATTTCGGTCATGATATCACAACTTTGCAATTGCAATTGAACATTTTACGTGTTATACATTAACAATACGCTAATTTTAATTTAAAGTTAGCATTTGATAATTCGATTTATTATCATGTAGATATAGTTACAACAGAAGTCGATTCCAAGGGAATATTTATAGACACAAATCAAACGAAAACAGAAAAAAACATGTCAAAAATGAGTAAATAGACGAAAACACAAACCACAGACACAAAACGTTACACAGACAGTTAAAGAGTAAGTAACGCTAATCTCATACCAGTTTACATCGGTAGAAAACCTCAGATCTTTTTATATGAAATAATAATTGAGCTGTCTTATTTCCCTTCAGAACATCACGAAAACATATTTTAGGTATAAATGTATTTACCTGAATATGTTGGATTTAAACTAAAAAAAAATAAATTTGAAGGATGTATGGAAAAATCGTTTGATAAGAGTTAATTCAAAAACTTAAATCGGACATATTTTAAGCAAGTCAACAATTACTTTAAAAAACCCGTTACAATAAATATATCAATAAAAGGTTAAAGCAACACTCCCTGACTAGTTGAACAGTTTTTTCGATGACACAATTTGCAATTTTGTCAGAATTTCTATATCTAACTACAATAGGTGAACAGCAGTACTTACAAATAAGTTACTGTAACAAGCAACTAGAAAACTGAAAATCTCAAATTGAATAATAAAACAAACTACAAAAAAAAAAAGTACTAAAATATAATGGAATGTTTTTTTATTCTACTAAAATAGGTCACGAGCATAATTTATACAGTTTCAAAGCGATGTTCTTTGCTTTTGTTTTTATGTAAGAGCTTAGATATTTTGAGTCATGAATTCATAAACAATATTCTTTCATTTCCATCATGCTCACATCCGTCTTACCACAGCGAAAGAATTATGTATCTGTTTGGTTGCCTCCTCGTCCGTAGTCACATTCAAGTTGGATGAGTAACAAGATTTATAATAATAGTATATAGCACTTCATTTACGAACTATTAAATATAATTCGCAAAATGCGCAGCATTTCTAATGTATTTGTAACTTTTATATTCACAACGTCTCTAACATTGAGACCCAGATTGTTGAAAGCTGCACTTCATGGAATTATCATTTTGCAATTATTGTGTCTTTTTTAAATGTTGCAATAAAGTCATAATACTTTTGATATAGTTGGTTTAATATTATCGGCATACTTGTTTTCTGTTAATTCAAAAACTATATAATATTGTGTTAAAATGTCAGATGTACTACTAAGACTATGAAAAAACATTTCTTTTTATTGTTTAGCTAGTATAAATGATCGCATCAGTAAAAAGCCAAGCATATGTTGCCTATTCTAATGTCAGTCACTTTCCCCTGGCATTGAGGCCACGTTTTAGCATTGTGTGATGTTATACCGTCATCAGTTATCATAACAGATACGACATTAATATAATACTTGGCACTATCTGATAAAACGAAACCATATAGTGTCAGGGCTTGTCGACAATTGTCCGTACATAGTGTTGTTCATTACGTCAATTTTTTAAACACCAGTGTTGCTTAAAAATTTCGGTATGTTTTGGAGATATAGCAATTGCTTTGAATCCTATGAACGACTGTTACTGAAACAAAGTCGTAGAAATTGAATAACAATCAATTACGTGAATACAAGTTTGAGAATGTTAAAAAGTTCATTTGTTCAAAATTTTTTAATGGTCACACTGGTCCGTGACCGATGAGATTTTGATGTTTACTTGTACAAATTCTGGTGGTACTGAATTACCCCTACCTGATGTGCTAGCCGTTTTATATCGTTTAGGATACGCTTTCTGTACAAGAACACTAAATGTCCACAGGCTACATACATCAGTTAAAGTTTTATCTCATGTAATCCCTTGTGTTCCGGAAGGGTAAGCAGATCATGCTCCACATTTAGCACCCGTCGTTTTGTTCATGTAAATACAAACCCGGTGATAAATCTAATTTCGTTTAGTCATATTCGAGGAAAAGAGGTCGGGATTGTGGTTACGAACAATAGTCACTTAATTTTTCTAATGATCACTTCTATGATTGTTTTATTCAGGACACAAATTGTCCAAAGGTTATATGTAAGATTGTCAACACTAATTGTAAAACAATGTAAAGTCGATTAATGAAGTACACATTTGTCTGTTTGTAATAAAGTATTGTTCTTGTCCAAATTGTGTTACATTTTTCAACTCTTGGTTTTGAGTTATTGTTCATCAGGTTTTCATTTTTTATAAGAATAACTTAAAAGGGATAAAGTACCTGAGGCAGAACACCACAAGTATATAGTGATAAATCACTTGCTTTGCTTCATAGCCAATGTTGTTAAGATCCAATTATAAGGTAATACATACCTTCTAGTATAAAACAATCAAATGCAGAACAATATCATTATAAGAACGACCATATGGTGATTGATAAAACATTTGATTCAATCAGGCAAATATACTATTGGCCAAGCATGTTTAAACATTTTTATATAATTGTCTTATATTGTCCTTGAATCTTGTCAATCGTGTAATCTAAAGAAAGTTAGGGCTCCAATTTGGGAAACTAAGATTCCACCTTATCCTGTATGTTATGTAGGGGTAGATTATAGTGGATCTCATTCAACAACCATGTCAGGAAATAGATATACAATCCAATAATAATTGTAGTAGGAGGATTGATCATCTGATCTGTGAACTTGTTTGCATAGTCATAAATTTTGTAGTGATTCTTATTTTATTAAAAGTTGTAACTACCCAAATACTATCTGTCAAATAAGTTATCTAAGTCAATAATGTGTTTGGTCGAACTTTAATCGAACACATTGTTTTCCAATTTTTCTAAATTGGCAAATAAGGCTATAATGCAATGTTTACTGAAATTAACTAGATAAACCGGGATTCAATTTCAAAAACTTTACTAACAGGTGTGAGCTTTAAACAATTTCATGGGAACTTAGTGCCATATATTTAGTCTTATCTATGTTTGCAGCAATAACATCTGCTTCTAAATCATACTGAGCCACCCTGTTCGTCGAGTCAAGTTTTTTCATTGACCGTATAAGGTACGGGTAATTATAAATGTTATAAATGTCATAGCTATCTTTATATCAATCGATGACAACATAATAATAGTTATTTTCTGTTCTTTTCTTAAACTGTACTACAGGTCAAAAATTTATAAAAAATTCAAATATCTTTCATTTCATCACTAGGTATTTTCAAATTCGCAGGTAACCTTTGTTTTTAAAATCTGTCATTAGAACTCTTAAATTACGTGCTGTAATAAGACTAGGTGAATTGTGCCTTAAGGACAATATTTTCAATTCTACTTGATTTACGTAATCCCCGGCTATAGTCATCAGGTAATTTTTTCACCTTTCATCATGTTGATGTTAATCAGTATGCATATAATGTCCCATGATTTCAATTTGCTTTTTAAGGTCAGGAGCAAATGTCAAATGTCAAGGTCTTGAACACTTTTGATTAGCTCATTGACCTTGTGTCTATTTGCAGATAAATGCGTTTACGTAGTATTCAAAATAGTTAACCCAACTTGAACTGTATGACGAATTGCATCTTTATTCTTTGCCTAAGTTTGAATATGTCTGCGATTTTTGACTGGTCGGTGGCAGATACTTTTTCGAACAAAAACATTATGCCTTTCCGATAACTGTAAATAGTCTTCGTCCTATTTTAACCTTCTAGTTGCCTTTAAAGGCTTAACAACATAATTAAAAAAATGTTTCGGTTCGTGTGTAAAAAACATCGAAATGTGTATTAGTTGAATATAAAAATAAGGAGAAGTGGTATGATTGCCAATGATACAACTATCCACCAAAGTTCAAATGAAGTTGATTGAAACAAAAAAATAGGCCACCGTGCGCCTTAAACAATAATAAAACCCATACTGTACAGTCGGCTATAAAAGGCCTTTGCATGAAAAACAGGAAACAATTCAATTGAGAAAGCTAACGGTTAAAGTTATAACAAAACAAGTTACAAAAAACAAATATGACAGACATGAACCAACGACAACCACTGAACGACAGACTACTGACTTTGGACAGACACATACAGAATGTGACAGAATTAAACATGTTTGTGAGTACTCGACCCTCTTCTAACTTGGGACAGTGGTATTTCAGCACAACATAAGAAAAAGCCTTTATTAGATCTAGATTTATTTTATTCAAGAAATATTTAAAAGAATCCAACAACAAAAGTAATAACCCACTGCAATATTGTGGTTGAAATTTATTTATTTCTTTGGAACAAAAATTTCTAATTTACAATCGGCTCGATAGATTAAAACAAAAAGTGTTAACAACAACCGCTTCATGATAAATCCTTCCTTATAATTTATAAATCGTACATATATTAACACACGTGGTTAGTTTTCTTTATTTAGTTTAAAATTTTAAAGATTTCCTAAACCTTTCTGCTAGGCTTTCCAAGTTGAAAAGTACCTAAGAGTGGAAAGTAGCGAACCTTGTGACGCCTTCCTGCTCTTTGGATCACAGCTCTGTGATAAGCCCCATAACGATTGGTTCTCCATATCAAACCAATGACTTTGAACTTATTTGCTGTCCAAGTTTCAATCATATCTATTACAGCCATAGAACACATTGCATAATTATGATTCCTGTCACAAAACGGAAATTTGATAAAACTATGTTATTACAAATCCAAATGACACAATAAGAGGAACTAATGTTATTGATTGTTAATGTTGTCTCAAATTTAAGGCTAATCTGAATTCTGAACGATGCGATCTGTTGTCTTTAGGGCACATGCCAACGTATTTTTTTACACCAGGTAATTTATAAGTACTATCGACGAACATTAACCAAAGATTACCTGCGAATTTCAAAATAACTATCTGTGAATAAGACAAATCGTTAGGCTCTGCGAATTGATCCCTTCTGAAACTTTGCAGGCAACCCACAAAAGTTATCTATTAGAATTTTATTCTATTGATTGATTAAGTTCTAAATCCAACGGAACTTGATACCTTTAAAAGCTCTTACTAATTGTGTACCTGTTCTTTGGTTACTAATTTTGTTTGGTTTAATACTTATATTTTTGTTTTTTTTTACTTTTTATTTTCCAATCATAAATAGACACTTTATCTTCATTGTCAGAAACGTCAGGAAATTTGAAAACCCATTCTATGTTCCATTTAAAAAAAGTTGTAGGATTATCTCCACATTACACTTATTGACAACATATCGTGACTTCACATATATCTACTGAATATTACATACATTCATTGAAATTGATGTCTGATTCTTATATAAATAGCAAGCCTTTTAAAGGGAATAATATATAAATTTGGATTTTACTTAAAATCGTTACTAAATTCTTCCATAGATACAAATATTTGGTTTGCAAGTTTGTCTGTTTCTGTAAAAAACTTATTTCAAACGGGGTAGCACATCTTAATTTTTACAGAGATGTTGTTTACCGAGCCCGGAAATTTAGATATTATCAATGTAAAATTTTTGTTCATACACCTTCCAAATTTATTTCTTTATGTTTTATGCATAAAATAGTAAGTAGGGAGGTGAAATTATATGTATACACAGTTTAGAATAATTTTTACATCTCGGTAAATTAGTGATCTGGTCCAGTTTGAAAAGGTCATACAGTAGTATGTCTAGATCTGAAGCTGTCAGACTGTGTTATACACCCACTCAACATAAAATGGTCCTTAATTTGGGTGAAAGTCTATAAAACCTTTCTATAATTTTGATATAATTTGTCCCAATATTAATACACTAAACCGTAAAAATATTTTTTGGATAGACCAGATGCGATTTGTATATAAATATGCGTGTTCTGTCCTAGATAAATTCACTACGATATAACCGTTTTCTCGGACCAATGTTTGTTATATGTCGGTTTTGTTTTACTAACGTCATTCTGTCGGGCTGTTCATTGTAGTTTTAATAAGAATTTTTCGACTGCTTTATAAATTGTTCACATATTCCGTTATTGTAATTCCTATTCAATGTTATGACTTGCGGCCTCTTTTAATTTTTCTCATTACCCCTAATTAAGCATGATTTTACGAAATGGCAAGAAAACAATATACACCAATCCTTCAAGGATATTCACGTGCTCAAAAAACCTCATTCCAAATATAACTTCAACCGCCGTCAATCGAAATTCCCCTTCTAAATTTAGCACTTTTTACACTTGTGTCAAAGACGGCAATGTTACTACAGCCAGATTATTAAATAAAAATGCACGGGGATATCCACAAATATTCCTGTGCAATGCCAGAAAATGACTAACCTGATCTAGATTATCTTCTGATAATACTGTTAAGTCAACAGTGAACGGTGAGAGTTTTTTCGGCTTTCTTTTTTCTGTGACATTACATGAAAAACTCACTCATTATTTTCATGGTTACTTGAACAAAGCCAAAGTGTGGTATACAATATGTAGGACATACAGGACGGGATTTTTACCCGCTTCCGAAAACCTAAGAAATTCAAAAGTATAATTTACCATTATTTAAGGTAAACACAACCACAATATAAAATTCATAAGATTCCAACCACTCGAAACGATCCAGAAACAACAAGGGCAATCGCATAAACAATTTGAAGATTCCAGTAAAATCATCGAACTGTCTTGGGTTAAACGACTGCAGACAGGATATCCCTGGGTCTAAATGACAATATACTTGGACAAGAGAACATATCTAGAACTTCTTCTATTGATATCATGAATATTGTTGATAAAAGACAACGTAATAATAGGTCTCATGGCAAACGTATCAATCGAAATCAACGAATTAAACATCGTATAAATTATACACTTGATGATCTATCAATATTTAAAAGCAATGGTAGGCATCAATTATTATGTAAACTGGGTCAAATACTAACTAGTAAATTACATGATATTTTCAAGGAGTGTGACACAATCTCGTTCTTCAGCCCACTATATGAATATTCACGTATAATTACAGCTTTTTGCCACCATAGGTTGTTCCCGCGTATCGATAAACCTGACGATCATAAACAGCACTTTCTGAAATTAAATATATCAACAGAGGTATTGATTTTATCAACTTATCAAGTATAACATTTAAAACTTTATACCTCCCTATTTTGATAACACAGAACCACCTATTATTTCGTACACATACAAAAAACCCAGCAGAAGTTTAATTTTTAATTATACGACAGTAACATCAGATGTCAATGTAGAAAATAATACTCCTATAACTTGAAACTGTGAATCGTCGAATTTTAGATATGATCCCTATGGCCATGTTATTAAGGGGTACCTCAATATCGTTTAAGACCGAGAGGTTAAAAACTTTTTGAAAAAAGGACCTAAATATCGTCCTCCATCAGCGCTGCACAGAGAGTCATATAGTAAACAAACATATCATAACTACATCACAGCTTAAGGCCTTTTCTGAACATTTGAAGTCCCTACTATGTATTGGTTACCTAAACTACACAAGAAAACAGTAAGATATCGTTTCATCTCGGCCTCCAGTGTTCTACTACTAGTCTTTCAGTGTTTTTAACTAGTTACTTAACCTCTATCAAAGAACTTATCATTAGCTTTTGTAATAAAATATATGAAAATAGTGGAATAAAATATTGTTGGAGTTTAAAAAGTTCTTTGGATGTTTTAGATAAATTACGTGCTTTTGCTGGTCCTTTTGATTCTGTTGACAGTTTTGACTTTTAAACACTTTACACTACACTTCCACACAATCTTATCAAACAAAAGTTTTCCTATTTAATCAAATGGTTGTTTGGTAAATCTGAATGCAAATATATAATTTGAAACTCATTTAAAGCCTTCTTCTTTAATGAGATGATTGAAGCTGTTAATTTTCTCCTTGATAATAATTATGTACGGTTCGGCAACAAAGTTTGTCGACAGGTTGTATGTACTCTTATGAGCACTAATTGCGCGCCTTTAAGAGCAGACTTGTTCTTGTACTGTCATGAATCATAGTTTATGACCAAACTCAGTAAAGACTCGTCTAAATTGCATTTAATTGATAAATGCAACAACACTTACCGTTATCTTGATGATATTTTTTCGTTAAATAATCAAGAATTTTCTAAATATACTGCCGAAATTTACCCAAAGGAACTTACTTTAAATAAATCAAATATAAAAAGTAATAACTGTCCTTTTCTAGATTTAGATATTTCAGTTTTACACTGGAAACTCTACACTAAGATTTACGACAAAAGGGACGATTTTTCGTTCCTTATGGTTAATTTTCCTTTTTTGGATGATGGTGTTCCTTTGGCACCATCTCACGGTGTTTATATATTACAACTCGTTCGCTATGCCCGTGTCTGTTGTGACGTTTTGGATTTTATTGAACGTAATCTATGTATTACTGGTAAATTATTAAGTCAGGGATTTCGTTACCACAAATTACTTAATACCTTTACTAAATTCTACCATAGATATACAGATTTGGTTTTGAAGTTTGGTTGTACCTGTAGAAAACTTATTTCAAACGGGATAGCACATCCTTATTTTTACGAAGATGTTGTTTACCGAACACGGAAAGTTAGAAACGATCCGGGTAAACTCTTCGATCTTTTATATAAATATATTTTAAAAGGTTACCAATACAACGCTGTAATTAGATCTTTGAATATTGTTTTTATTGGTATTAATATTGATTTTGTTATCAGTAAATTAAAATCAAACTTTATATTATTTTTATATAGATATGCACATTCATGACTCTACAATCTGTCGATAACTGTATCTTGGCATAGCAGAAGGCCATGTTTTTCTCTGACTGTTTATGACGTCTTTACACTAAATCCATTGGACGTTGGATGTGTACTGATTGATAATGAAGTCTTAGATGGATGATTTTATCTATAAGTCGTTATTGGCTTTAAACAAGCTGCCAGTAACTACTGTACTGTACTGTACTTAGTGTCTTTTTTGTTGTTGAGATCTACAAGTACACGGCCACGTCCACTCTGTGTTTTGTTAGATGTGTTTTTTTTTGTATCCATCTGATGAGTTAAGTTTTTTTCAACTGATTTTTATAGTTTGTTCTTATGTTGTACTGTTACACCACTTTCCTAGGTTAGGGGGAGTATTGGTCGCCCGCTAACATGTTTAATCCTGCCACATTCTTTATGTGCCTGTCCCAAGTCAGGAGCCTGTAATTGAGTGGTTGTTGTTTGTTGCTGTTGATCATATGCTTTGTTTGTTAATTGTTCTGTACAGTTCTTGTATTGTTCTGTTGCACCACTGTTCCAGGATTTGGGGGAGGGTTGTGCGCCCACTAACATGTTTAACCCCGTCACATTCTGTATGTGTCTGTCCCAAGTCATGAGCCTGTAACTCAGTGGTTGTCGTTGGTTGCTGTGTTACATATTTGTTTTCCGTTCATTCATTATTTTGTACATAACTTAGGCCGTTAGTTTTCTTGTTTGAATTGTTTTACAATTGTCATTTCGGGGCCTTTTATAGCTAACTATGCGGCATGGGCTTTGCTCATTGTTGAAGGCCGCACGGTGACCTATATTTGTTAATTTCTGTTTCATTTGTTCTCTTGTGAAGAGTTGTCTCATAGGCAATCATACCACATCTTCATCTTTATATTTTAAACTAAACTTATTCAAAACTGGTATTAGATCTTTGAATATTGTTTTATTG
This sequence comes from Mytilus californianus, assembly GCF_021869535.1. Classification (NCBI taxonomy): domain Eukaryota; kingdom Metazoa; phylum Mollusca; class Bivalvia; order Mytilida; family Mytilidae; genus Mytilus; species Mytilus californianus. The sequence continues at coordinate 25,322,209 of NW_026262734.1, read as the reverse complement.
GCATACATATTGATTTTGTTATCAGTAAATTAAAATCAAACTAAATATTATCTTTATATACATATGCACATTAATGATGTTGGATGTGTACTGATTGAAATTTTAGTCTTAGACGCATGATTTTAAGTTGTTTTTATCAGGTATGTGTTTTTTTTTTATATTTTCTTCTGCTTTGACTCGATCTGATGAGTTAGGCTCTTTTTAACTGATTTTTATAGTTTGTTCTTATGTTGTACTGTTCCACTACTGTCCCAGAGTAGGGGGAGGATTTGCATCAACAAACTAGTTTAACCCCGCAACATTATGTATGTGCCTGTCCCAAGTCAGGAGTCTGTAATTCAGTGGTTGGCGTTTGTTGCTGTTTATCATATTTGCTTTTTGTTCATTGTTTTTGTACATAAATCAGGCCGTTAGTTTTCTCGTTTGAATTAATTTACATTTGTCATTGCGGGGCCTATTATAGCTGAATATGCGTAATGGGTATTCCTCATTGTTGAAGGCCATATGATGACCTATAGTTTTACATTTTTATTCTAGTTTGGACATTTTATATCAATTTAAGAAGTACCAATGACAAACAATTAAGTTCACTGTATCATTTCTGACTTAATACAACATGCATTTTCGACATTTTTAAACTATAGATATGTGACTTTCATCTACACATATTAATTTGAAGGTGTTTTGCAAATCTGACAACCCACACCCTCCAACACAGTATTTTACAAACTATAAACATCAATATTTACATTTTCATTTCCGTCATTAGTTGCATTCATAGCGCAATAACTGTTTACCCTTATCGTGTCCTTAAAATCAGAAATCGCCCAAACGTGTCAGATTTTTATCTTGCCTAAACGTGTCTAACAATTTCTTTCCGCCCAAATGTGTCCACTTTAAAACACCAAAATGTCTCAACACGTAGAGCAATAATATGTCCAATGTGACGTCAATACTAAGTACGACAAAGAAACTCGATTTAAAACTTCTGTTTGACTAGAGTCCAAAGACACAAACAGGATAATAAAAAAATACATACAATTGTTTTTACAAGGAATCTTGACATAGTGAAAATCTGAATGTTACAGAAAATACTTGACAAATAAAAGCTCAAACTTTAAAAACCTACAAAGTGTTTTTATTACGACACAAATTTAATCAATTTAACGAAAACGTAAGCCAAAGACCATCTGATAACTGATTTTAAAGAACATGCATACCCTCGTTTATTAACGAATCATAACTCGATGGACACATTTGGGCATTTTAAAGTATGGAGAATTAGGAGTTGAATAAATAATTCGTTTTTTTCGTCCTTCACAAGATAGACATGTTTGGGCGCATTGTGGCGTCATAATGGCACATTTGGGGAATTGGACACGTTCGATAGAAGGATATGTTTCTGAGTGTAACACATTTATAAACAACCTTCAAAGGAAGGTACTGTTCAACAAGTTCTTTTTTTTTATTGTCAAACAAATAGTAATTGTTCATATATTAAGATTGAGACTCTTTGATAAAAAGTTGTTCGTTGTTAGATTTGACCGTTCTTACACCTTTGAGTCTATGTCAAAAGTGGAAAAATTATGTTCCATCCACAATGTCCCGAAAGTTAAATAATTTTGACCTTGAAGCCATAGGTAGTAATAATATGCCTCACTCCCTCTGAAAGTTATACACCTCCATGTAAAATGTACTTATTTGCTTGGTTTTTTATGTTTTTCAGGGTTTTGTGTTTGATTCTTTTTTTCTTTGTTTCTGTGTTTTTTTATTTCGTTTTTGTTTGATTTGTTGTAAAAGGAGAACGTAACACGAACATGAAATCAGGAAACTAATGTTTTAATCAGAACACATTATAGAATACATATTGCTACAGAAAAATGTATACTAAAATGTTATGTTTGTGTCTTTTACGGAGAGTGGGGGTGGTTCAATCTTGTCGTTATTCGATTTGAAAAGATAACACATCAATTCTTGCGATTATCTTATCTGATTATTTTATACTTCCTTCAATGTAAGTAATTTTTGATGGTTTTGTTTGTGTACTTTTGGGGTTTTGCAGCTTTTATGTGTTAGAACTGTTTCAACAATTATACATATATTCTTTGTAGCGAACAACATTGCTTTTTTGATCCACTGCTAGTTTATAAAACAATGGTATAAACCACTCAACCAGTGCGATCCAATGTGTACAAGAAGAAATGTATATAACCTGGAACACCTGCAGGTTCTATATTATTTAACGAAATGCATATAACCTGGAACACCTGAAGGTTCTATTTTATTTAACGAAATGCATACATACAACATGTACAATAGGAAATGCAGATAAAATAGGATACCTGGCAGTTTTATTTTATTAACTGAAATTCATGCACACTATTCAAACAGTTAACTGAAGAAACTGAAGTTAGAATTAATCCAATTTATCACGACATATAAATGCTTGCAATGATGAAAAAGGAAAAAAAAAACCAGCATGCACGGGTGATACAGATGACTTAAGAAAGATTTTAAGAAACCTTTCTTTTTAAAAAAAAAGTCGAATAGGTACAGTTATCAATATCATAAGTGTCAAATTTCAATTTATTGCAATGGAAACAAAATCCAGCCCGAAAATGTATCATACGTTTTGCCGTCTACGACTCCGTCTCCTATGTTCCCCGTTCTTATCAATACATGGTCACCTTGGTTTACCTATTATAAAAAAGGGCATAACATTAATATTAGAATTGCTTGAACATATATGAGCATAATAAACTTTAAACTACGAAAAAAGGAAAATAATTTATAATAGGGAATAAGTAAAAACATTAAATAAAATTATGAAGAATATTCGTTGCTAACAATTTACACTTAGTTTTCGACATTTTTTGGTATTCTTGCAGTTTTTATATACATTTAAAAAAACTGTAATATATCAACATTTTGATCTACTTTATGTTAGGCAAAAAACTGTAGTTTTTGTCTTGCCTCTGTACCTATCCTAAATTTTCAGGCATGCCATAACACAATGCATGGACGTTTTGGGAAATCGCCTTCACAGTGAAGATATCTTGTATTCTATATATAAAAGAGACAAAAGATACCAAAGGGACATAATATATATATTTTACTGTCGAGAGTGGAGAAATATCATATATCACGAGATATATGGTGGCGGAATCTGTGATCAATAATCTGTAAAATGTTGTGTTCTGTCTACGTGACGTCATCAGACATGGTCGCTATTTTTCGTGTCGACACAATAGGAAATTCAGAGGACAGCGTAAGAATCTTATGTCATAATCGAATTATGACCAATGAAAGACTGAGATCTAACAAACCACGCGTTGATTATAAAAATTTAACCAACTTGTTGGGAAAGGTATCAATCGAGTAAGAATTAGACAAATTTATATATAAATATATAATGTTCATGAATGAAGAGCTGCATGAAACTTGTTCAAAAATAAAGCCAAGGTATTCGATAAAACTGGTGCTAATTATACGGGGTCGTGTTTAAGAAGTTAATGGAGCTTTGAAGTGACGAACCACAATTAACGAACTGTTCCTTTGCGTTTGGTTGTGTCATGTGTGTGTATGATTTTTGGGGGCCAAGAAACAATGCACCATATCCTGTTTCTTTCATTGCTCTGAATTTATGATTAATGTGTTTTTATCTTCAAACTAAATGTTTACGAAGATATTATGTTTTATATATCGTTTACTGCTTTTTGTAATCACTACACAAAATCACGAGAAAGAAAATAGTTTTCTGACGTCAATATTTATTTCGCGATGGTATAAGTTTTGAAAAAGAGAGCAGTATTTTTTTCTTATTTAATCAAATAAACTCTTAAGATGTATACAAGTAAATCAATTATATCATATCCAGATGTACTACGAAGTCGGATAACTTAAATAACTGTTTGGAAAATATTTTAATATTTGTTTTAGCATGAAATATTTTGGAAAAATATATAACAACACTACAAATCCAGTTATAGTTCGCGTGACCCAAACGGCTATGTGAGCTTTGTGGGCCCCGTCGTTATAAACTTTGCAAAACATCTTCTATTTTTAATATACTCGGCCAAATATCATCAAACGTTACCTGAATGTTTCATAGGGAATTTAGTTTTACATGTATATCAGGGGATTTGAGCCATCAACAAACATGGTCACTGTTTCTAAAAAGAACACTTAGTGTAAAATGCATTTGTTTACTTATATCTCAAAAACTAAAGCAGCAAGAGCAAAACTCACTTAGGGTGAAATGATCAGCAGATCAAGTTCTGCCAGAAATGTTTTAGGAAATCGGAAAAACCCAATTTAGAGTAAATGTCCCTGAAATGTCCTTTTTTCAGCAAATTTCAAAATGTTTAGTTATTATAATGAATAATATTATAGACAAAGAGGAACTTGAATAGTGAATATTACCAGAACAATAAGATCTATGAAGAAGTCAACATAACCGATATCGTCAATTAACCCATTAGAGGAGTTAATGCCCCTGAGTTACGATTTTAGCTTTTCTGAGTTTATTGTAGAAACTACAGTAGATAGAGAGAAACTGTAACTATCAAAGATGTTTAGCACAATAAGATAACCTTTTCAAATGACAAGGCAAACACACACACACATAAATATATATCATTAATAAAAAATAGTGTATGTGAATAAACTCATCATAGATACCAGGATGAAATTTTGTATCTTTCGTCTACAAAAGAAGTTATATGAAGTATATTCAGTTTACAAAGGTCTGATTACCTTTAGTACAACAGTTTGAGTACCACTGCCATAGTCACTACCGTTAGCTGTGTCCACTTTGGAATAAGCATAGGGAGTGCCATTAACAATCAATTCTGTTGACTCCCAGTGTCCATCTCCTACTGATACTGTCCAAGTAAATACATAGATACCAGCCATGGGAACAACAAATACACCATCGCCTTTATTGTATGAGGAAGTTGTATCCAGTATAACCTATAGAAAATGTGTTCAAAAGGAATATTGAAAGTAATAATTGTACTTATGAATATTTAGAGCAGTACAAATTAAAGCATTTGAGAATTCTATTTTGAAGAATAAATGAAAATCCTTATAACAAATGCCAATTTATGAATCACCGCTTATGGCTAAACTATTTCTGCAGATATAAGACGATATATTCGAACTATCAAGATTTTCTGAATTCTTCAAATAAAATGTATCCAAATCCACTCACTCCTAAGCCCAACATTAAGAATGACTAATGTTCGTTCAACATAAGACCTTCACATAAGAAAATTTAGCAAGGCAATGTTCATAACAAAAATAATAAACGGGACAGCTATCCTTTGTCATTGTTTGTGAACCTTTCATTGGGTAAATATTTTCTTGCTGATTAGATATACACGCGTTTGCAGTGGTAGCTTACACTTCGATGATCGTCATATTGACATAATTTAAAGGCAGTGAAAGACTTATGCAATGATTTCTTTATGCAGAATAAGTATTTCTGGACTAACCTTCAACACGTACACACGAGATAAAAATTACACGAATATCAGATGAATGAATGTCTAGTAAATTTTAGTGTACTGCATAAACCAACCTTTACTGATAGAACATTCAACATAAGATAATGTGTTAATTATAAATTAAATAGGTAAATTAATGTATGTTAACTTTTTTTATATTACCTTTCAGTTCCATGGTGTATAACAGATAAAAATGTCAACTGTGCAAATAAATTGATTTACCTTGTTGAATACAACTGCTGCATGATGGCCTAGTCCAGTTTTATGTGTTGTTAGTTGCGTTGAAAATGCAACTTCATTTGGAGAATTCTGTCTCTTCTGAACTGGTACATGTCATATGAAAACAAACTTAAATTTGGCATTCACATACACAATTGGCTAATATTATACGCTTTCCTTTTGAAATTTGATATTTTAACTAACCTGTATAAATCGAAAAATTCTCGAGGAAAAAAATAAAATAAACATTAATAAATAAATAACAAACAATCAGGCGCAAAAAACAAACATGATACTGAACTTCAATAGTAAACAATTGCTTCAAAAAGAAAAGATGAGTTTCAAATATTATATGTTTTCCTGTTCGGCGGGCCAAATTATAATATTGCTATTTCATTCTAGATCTTATTTCATAATTCTCCGTAACTGTATAAAAAATATTATTGATATGAGTAAACATTTACGGAAACTCAAATTCTATTCAAAGTAGATTGGGTGTCTTTTTCTGAGCATTCCTTCTGGGCATGTTGCAAACACACTTTTTTGGTTTAAAAATATTTTTACTCAGTACCATTCAATATACACATGTACAACAGAAACATCTAAAACTTGATATTTAAACATTAAACTATCATAAGGCCCGTGAACCCTTATTTGTATTTGATATTTGGAAGTATTTATGAAAAGCAATTCACTCATTGAATTTTAACCAAGAAAAATCTGTCGTCAAACACTTAGACACCACAGCTACCTTAAAAATAATTAAACGCTCGTGACTCCAAAAATCATTTGATTCCATTTCACAAATTCCCAAAACAGCGGTATTTTAAGTAAAAAAAAATGACTAATCAAACGTTTTAATAATCCGCTATTCGACTTCAGCAGTAAAGTTATTGTTACATTATTTAATCCAAACCTTTCATAGATGTACATTCGGTAATTTCCAAATTCAGTCTTCTAATATCAGTTTGAAGTTCCTTGATAACAGACTGTTGTCTGTCGAGAATGATCTCCAGTCTCTGCAGACGTGTTTCTGTGTGTTTGGCTTCTTCCTGCGACAGTACTCGACTTGTTGGCAAAAGAAATATAATCGTTAAGTAAATCGGAGGGATATTTGTATTCATTTTACATTAGCATTCACGTATGATTCAAAATTAAATGTTCTTATCTTGAGTGAGACATTCATGTAAGGTTATAAGCTTATCATTAAGGCAAGGTGAACTGATTTGCTCACGCTACACTTTAATGTTAATCTAGATGTGTTAAATATTCGAAAAACTAGCCGTTACCTCCTTCAGAAGATTGTTAGCCATCATAAGAAAATCTTAAGCCAATGTTGGATATTTTCGATGTGCTCATATACATTGTACTGTACAAGTTTTATTTTTAGAATCTAACTTGTATGTTACACATTGCTGTATGCCATATGGTGACTTCTAAATGCTCATTATATACTTTCTAGTCAAATTTTATTGTAGAGTCGAGGTCTCGTTTGATTTTTAGAAACACAGAATATGATACACATTAAAGAAGTCGGTGACAGGTTTGCATGTATCTATTAAGAAATAATAAGCCGGAAATACAATAAATCAATATTTCAAATAAAGGGGATAAATATACAAAACATACTTTTTGTACAAAATTCTGAAGGATCTTAACTTTATATTGTCATGTGTTGATCCTTCTTGAAAGAGATGACTTGTCTTCGATTTTACTTTAAGCGCAAGTGCAATTAATATACTGACAGTCGCATTACAGTCAAAAAATGAAAGTGATTAAATGCAACCAACAAGCCTTCTTTCTTTACATTCATTTACATTCACAAAGTCTTTTATTTCTTGTAATGTTAATATTGAAATTACAGATAAAATGATATACGAAAAGTCGAAAGAGTTTGTTCATGATGGCTTTTACTGTACATATAGAAATATCACAGTTTCGACCTCAAAATTCCAATTTAAAGCATGAATCCCTCCTGTATCATTTCCTTTACAATTTTAACATTTTCATGAATTTATGCCTCCATCATGATGTTGACTGCATTCAATTTACTAACGTAGGACAACTGAAAAGCTCTTCATTTGCAGATGGCGGTATTTTTGGCAACTATATGAGTTGTTAGGTGTGGCCTTTAAATTAGCAATTAGCGTAATGTGGTCAGTAGATGATGTAAAAAAACTTCCTTAACACTAAAAAAAGGACAGTAAGGTGGGTGCATCAAAATGATATTTAATGTCACTCAATTACCAAGTTTTGTGAGCTTTAAAACTGCTCTCGCGCACTGTCAATAAATCGACGCACACTCTCCACCGTTGTATTAAAGCCAGTATTGGTATAAACAACAAACTCATACAAATAAATATTTTGAATTAGCAAACTGAAACTGCAGCCGTTTTACTTAGAGTTGATTTCCAGTACATCATACTAAGGGTTTCTCTTCATCAGACTCATAATTTATTTCTGGATTAGCGTTATCATTTCCATTTTCGTGACTCCGGGTATTTCTGCTTTATAATCATAAATTTAAAAGAAGATCTCTAAATTTTTCCAATATTTAGCAAGTCGATTTTTATAATCATTACTGGACCTTTTTTTTTAAATTTTATTCCACTTACAGCGAAAGATAGTTTTTTTTAATTCGATTGACACCTCTGGTTGAGCACCTTCTTGTTATCCGTTCTACTACTAACTCTTTTTTGCGAGTCTTCTGCCAATTTTTATAAAAAGCTTGCTTCCTTATCGTTATAAACATTTATGGTTTTTAAAGTTCCAATCATATCCCCTCCGGTTTGTCTGTATTCTAATGTTGGTAAGCCTATTTTTTTTTAAGTCTCTCTAGGTAACTGAGATCTTTAATTTGAGGCCTGGTAGTTGTGTACTTACCCAATTTGTGCTCCTTCTATCTTATCAATATGTTTTTTTTCCATCATTCGGTGACCAAAGTGAACAAGCTTAGTCCAAGTGTGTTCTGACCAAAATTTTATATAATGGTAAGAATGTATCAGTGCTCAGATACATTAAATGTTCTCCTGAGAACCACAACGATCGAGATAGCTTTGTTGACTTATTTACTTAATATGTGATTTTCAAATGTAAGTTATGAATCCACTAAAACTCCGATATACGTTTTCTCTTTCATTTTGTAATTGTTTGGTCAATAATACATTAGAATTAAGTTTGTCATAATTGTTTGCCTTTCTGCATAAGTTTATGTGCTTAGATTTTTTTTCTTCATTTTAGTAGTTATTTATTACGTTATGTGTCTATGTTTTTCAGATCGTTTTGGAGAATAATTCTTTCGCTTGGATCTTTGATTATTCTAAACATCTTTGTATCCTCCGCAAATAGGTAAGCATCCGAGTTTAAATTGTCAGGTAGATCGTTCATATATAGTACATACAGTAGAGGACCCAACACTGTTCCTTTCAAGTTGGGAATCCCAGATGCTACATTCTTCCCCATGAACAATTTACCGTGTAAAAAGCTTGTGATCAGGCTAGTGTGTGGTCTTCAATTAATCGGTTCTCAACTAAAATTTAAAATTCTCACGAACGATTATTTAAATGAATTGTATGAAATGACATAGAAATAGCATTTTTATTGTGTAAAATTCTAATTTTGTTAAATTTTATAAAATATGTGTTGCATTTCTTTTTTAAGTTTCATTTTTGTTACTACGGCATATAGTTCATGCATTAATGCTATTTCCAAGTTAGTTTCTTATATTTCGTTCACGAATATTTATTCAAGAATGTGAAACTGAAAACGGGAATACTTTTTTATTTTCTTACATTTCGTTCACGATGATAACTTCCTTAGCATAATTAAATTTAAAAGAAAACAAAAAAATGACAGATTTTGGAAAAAAGGGGGAGGGCTAAAAGAAAACTGTCCTGTCCCCAAGTATCTATGTTCTCTAAAGGTTGCAATTGTTTGACATGCTACTACAATTTGTGGTAACAAGTTCCATTGTATTATTGTTTGTGGAAAAAATGACCATTTGTAACCGTCTTTTGAGGTGGATATTTGCCGAAATGATTGGTTTTGTGCTTTTCTTGTTCTAGTTTCTGTTAGTATAATGACTAGCGATGGAATTGCATTGGGTCCATGGATGAATTTGTAGATCATAATCAGCCTGGTTTTGAGGCGGCGCTCAGCAAGTAAGGGCCATTGAATATTGTTTATCATGGATGTAAAGTAAAGTAAAAGTAAAGTAATCTTTATTTAAAGTCGGGTTGCATATATACATAATAACAAGGAACATGAGCTCTTAAGAGCTCTTTAAACGACTGATATTAAATAACAAAACATACATAAATAAGGCCTTCGAAAAATAGTGGAATTAATTACTTTTGGAGTGTCAAGAACTCGTTGGAAGTACTTGATAAATTGCATGCATATATTGGTGATTTTGAATCTGTTCAAAGTTTTGATTTTTCTACCCTATATACCACATTGCCTCACATTCTCATTAAGAAAAAATTCACACACCTAATTAAATGGGCATTTAAAAAGTCAGAATGTGAATATATATGTTCAAACTCTTTTAGGTCATTTTTTAGTAGCAATAAACAAAAAAACTATGTCAATTGGACATGCTTTGATACTATATATGCCCTTGAATTTTTACTAGATAACATTTTTGTTCGCTTTGGAGATTCCGTATATCGTCAGGTTATCGGAATTCCAATGGGGACTAACTGTGCACCACTTATTGCGGACCTTTTTTTGTATTGCTATGAGTTACAATTTATGACAAAAATCAGCAAAGACCCATCGAAACAACATCTGATACACAAATTTAATAATACTTTTAGATATTTGGATGATATTTTGGCTCTCAATAATGACGACTTCAGTATGTATACTAAAGAAATTTATCCTGTTGAACTTACTTTAAATAAAGCTAATACTAACAATGACCACTGCCCTTTCCTCGATCTTGATATCTATATCATTAACGGAAAGCTTAATACTAAAATATATGATAAAAGAGATGATTTTTCATTTCCTATCGTTAATTATCCATTTTTAGATGGTGACGTTTCCTTGTCACCATCTTACGGTGTTTATATATCTCAACTTGTACGATTCGCTCGTGTATGTAACAATGTTTTAGATTTTAACGAGAGAAATTTATGTATTACTGAAAAATTATTACACCAGGGTTTTCGATATCACAAACTAGTCAAAACATTTACTAAATTTTATCATCGGTATAAGGACATCATTCGTAAATATAGCTCAACATGCAGACGTCTTATACGTTCAGGTATTTCACATCCAATTTTTTATGGAAATATTCTTTATAAAACACAAAAATGTCAGTATTCACCTCTGAAGCTAACAAAACCTTTAAATAGACTTATTAAGAAGGGATATAGTTACGATACTGTTGTCAGGTCATTAAAGATTGCATATTTTGGCGTTAATATTGATTCACTTATAGGGTCTTTGCATCGGCACTAAACACATTTATTTAAAAACCAGTTGTTGGCATGACACGGGTTATGTTCTTCTCATATATGTTATGATGGTATGATACTAAACCCCTAACGGGAAGGATTGTGCCTGATATTCATATGATGAAGACATAATCTTTCAATCAGTTTAATTGAAGTCTGGAGCTGGCATGTCAGTTAACTGCTAGTAGTCTGTTGTTATTTATGTATTATTGTCATTTTGTTTATTTTCTTTGGTTACATCTTCTGACATCAGACTCGGACTTCTCTTGAACTGAATTTTAATGTGCGTATTGTTATGCGTTTACTTTTCTACATTGGCTAGAGGTATAGGGGGAGGGTTGAGATCTCATAAACATGTTTAACCCCGCCGCATTTTTGCGCCTGTCCCAAGTCAGGAGCCTCTAGCCTTTGTCAGTCTTGTATTATTTTTAATTTTAGTTTCTTGTGTACAATTTGGAGTTTAGTATGGCGTTCATTATCACTGGGCTGTATGTATGTGTTTGTTTGGGGGCCAGCTGAGGGACGCCTCCGGGTGCGGGAATTTCTCGCTGCATTGAAGACCTGTTGGTGACCTTCTGCTGTTGTCTGTTCTATGGTCGGGTTGTTGTCTCTTTGACACACTCCCCTTTTCCATTCTAAATTTTATGTAAATCAAGTTTATTTGTTCAGTTTATGTTCACTGGTGTTAATATGTCCTGTGATTGAGTTAAGCCATTTCAATTGATATTTTATAGTATGTCTTTCTATGTTGTGATGTTACAGTATTATTTCAGATAAGGGTGAAGGTTTGGTACCATTAAAACGTTTAAACCCGCTGCAATTGTTTGCACCTGTCCTAAGTCAGGAATCTGATGTTCAGTAGTTGTCGTTTGTTGATGTGGTTCATAAGTGTTTCTCGTTTCTCGTTTTTTATATAGATTAGACCGTTGGGTTTCCCGTTTGAATGGTTTTACACTAGTAATTTTTGGGGCTCTTTATAGCTTGCTGTTCGGTGTGAGCCAAGGCTCCGTGTTGAAGACCGTACTTTGGCCTATAATGGTTTACTTTTATAAATTTTGACTTGGATGGAGAGTTGTCTCATTGGCACTCATACCACATCTTTTATATTTATGTAATAACATCAGATACATATACAACACAAACATACAGACAGCACATACATGTATTAATACATAGATAGCACATGCAGAATAAAAGCTAAGCAATATATATATTAAAACAAATGTCAAATATCAGAATAAAAAATAGCAAAACATAAAAATAAAAAAAACAAACATCAGGCTTCAAAGTTAAGTCATGGAGCAGCAAGGAGTTAAATTATTTACAAGAACTGCATGTACAATTTTCTGGAAAACACCAGGTAGAGATAAAATTTTTGAACTGGCAAAAAGTTGATAAGCTCCTTGCCTCATTTGGCAAGGAGTTCCAGAGTTTTGCTGCCTCATAACTAAAGCTTTTCTTACCATACCTTGTTGTTTTTGACCGTGGTATATCCGCTCTGCCTTTGTACCTAAAATTATATGAATTTTCTTTAATGTTTATTAAATTATGTAGGAATTCCGGACTTGATTTATCAATTATTTTGTAAGTCTCATTCTTCTGTTTTTTAGTGCTGGTAGCTTAGACTGTTCAAGGAGTGTATCGTAAGAATTTTTGTAGTCGTCATAGATAAATCTCAGTGCTCTTTCTTGTATTTTTTTCTATTTTCTTTGTGTTTTGTTCACTGCAGAAGTGCCATGTAAGAGGACAATAGCTGAGGTTTGACAAGATAAATGAGTGGTATACTGTAAGTTTAGAAAGTCTGGTGAGATGAGTGCCGATTCTTTTTAGTACGTTTAGTTGTCGTGCAGCTTTTTTTACAGATGTTAGTGTTGAAATCCAGTTTAAGTCTATTGTAACACCAAGAAGTTTCACCTCGTCGTCACATTTTATGTTGAATCCATTTAGGTGGAAGACCATATTTTGAGTGTGTGTTTTTTACCTATGGCAATTGCCTGGAATTTTTCTGGGTTTGCCGGCATTTTGTTGAAGGAGAACCATGATATTAGGGATGACTATTTCCTCTTAGGGTTTAATTACTGATTCCAAAGTAGTACCTGATTTAGAGAGGGTGTTATCATCAGCATAGTTATATAATTCACAGTGTTTGACAAAAAAGAAAGATGTCATTTATAAATACATTAAATAATACAGGGCCAAGTATAGATCCCTGTGGAACACCTTTATAGATATCTTGAATTTGACTGATACTCTGACCTATTTTTACACACTGTTTTTCTTGTTGAAAGATAACTTTTTAGCAATTCAAGACCAGATGGACTAAGGCCACATTTTTCAAATTTACAAAGAAGTAGATCATGTGGAAGACAGTCAAAGGCTTTACTGAGATCAGCAATATTGCTGCTAAGTATTTATTATTATTCAGTGCCTTTTTCCAATCTTCCCAAATTTTAAGTAATGTTGATTGATAGCTATAGCCTGATCGAAAAGCCGCAAGGAAATGGTCAAAAATATCATCAAAGTATTTAGTAAGTTGATTTTCTATGTCTGTTTCAAAAATTTAAGATATAGCAGGTAAAACACTAACGGGTCTATAATTACCCTTTTCAAGAACACTGGTTTTTTTTATGAATGGGTGCCACTTGGGCAATTTTTAACCAGTCTGGAAAAATGGAAGTGGATAATGATAAATTTACAAGCTGTGTGATAGGTTTAACCACTACAGGTTTAGCAGCGTGTAAAATTTTCGGTAATTTACCATCTATACCAGTCGCCTTTTTAACATTAAATTTACCAATTCTTTTAGAAACAAATGCTTCGTTTATAGGCTGAAAAATAATTTTACTTGATGTTGACCCATTTGAGTATTTATTAGAAATAGCTTCTATACTTGAGTGCTTGTCATTAATCTGTATGTTGTTGTCACCGATGTTTTTTGCAACATTTACAAAAAAGTTATTAAAAATTTCAGATATTTTTTGTTGGTTTGTGATGATTTTGTTGTCTTCCTGTAGTATGGTTTCTTTATGGCTGTAACACTACTGGTGTTGGGGAAGGTCTATTAACAGGCCAGATAAAACCAGGACAGTTATTTTTTATACGTTTTTATCTGTAACTTTAGTTTTAATCAACATATTGTTAAAATTTAAACTGCATAATAAAACAAGGATAGTAAATTACATTTTTCGTAAAGTTTTCAAAAAATAGAAATTAATAAGTTTAAATAAATTTGCCAGGACAGTAAGATTTTAAGAAAAAAAATGGCGGAAATTGTCGAGAAAAATTTACTTATAATCGAAATAATTTCTCCAAAACAACTGTCTGGCATAATATTTTTGTGCAATTATAACGTTTAGGGAATAATCATTTCAAAAATCTATAATATAATATTTTTTCGTCTTTTAAAGGTAAAACAATTTGCCAGGACAGTAACCTATTACGTCAGAAATTTCGTTGAAATTCTCTCAAAATCAAAATATAAAGTTGAATATCTTCTTCAAAATGAATGTCTGGTAAGCAAGTTTTTGTTCATTGGAAAGTTTGTAATATAAGCTTTATGAAAATATAAAATTATTTAGACTTTTATTTCGTTAACACCAAAAAAATCTGCCAGGACAGTAGCCTATTACATTAGATTTCTGTATAAATGGCGGAAATTAACACGCTATTTCTAACTATAAATGAAATAGTTATTTTATTACGATTGTCTGGCATACTATTTTGATACTATTATAAAGTTACAGACCCAATCATTAAAACAAAATTAAAAAAATGAATAATTTTCATTTTGAAAGGAACAACAATTTGCCAGGACAGTATCTTATTATGTCTTACCTTGTGACAGTAGATTATTACGTTTAAATTTGAATTTCTATTTCTATTTATTGGTATTCATTGTAGAGTCTGAACAATAAATTATAAGAAAATATAAAAAAAAAATCATTTGATAATAAGTTAATACCTCAAAAAGATGCCCGAACAGTCGTCCTATAGCTAAATATTTGGTTGGCACGTGCCAAACTTTACGGCAATTCTTTTCGTCTGTGTATTTGTGTATTCAGGTATGTCAACCGTAAACCGAGCGTGTGGTAATGAATACCAGTTCTATGAGAAGATATTTATTGTTTTAACTTCTCATTATTTATTAAGAATAAGATTGAAAAAAAAAAAATCAAAACACTATTTGATTATGTTTTTAAAAGTAAAAGTTGATTAGATCTCAGTTTTACCGCAAGCATTTAAGAGTCATTGGAATGTAGTAGAGACGGTTTATATAACTTTTTTAACTGTCTTCCAACTTAGACAGCACACTAACAACATCTTCAGAAATGCAACTTTTACAAATATATTCACGTGATAAAAAACGTCTGTTGGTCAGGATACCAGAAGTTCAGAAACAAATTAATTCCATAGACTGTGGATTGTTCGCAATTGCAAATGCTGTAGAATTTTGTTTTACAAGTTTTTCTTGTGGGATTCATGTATAATTTGATACTGAACTTTTTAGAGAACATCTTGTGATTTGTTTAAAAAAAGCTGAATGTTATCCATTTTCAAAGAAAAAATAAGCATGAAAGGTAAACCGAAATATAAAATTAGTGTGGTGGAATGTAATTGTGAGTGTGGAAAATGTGATTCAGTAGAAGACATGTTAGGATGTGAATGGCAGAAAGGAGTTCAGAAATGCAACATTTGGAAACACGTTTCGTGTACTTTAATCAAAGAAGGTGACACGTTTCTGTGCTCTAAACACATTTCTTATTAGTAAATATACACTTTTTAAAGGATTTGACACCAATCAGTGACTTTGAAGTTTTTATTACTCATGTTACTGTCAAAACATAATTTACCTGACTTAATTTGTTATGATTTTGCTTTCGATAAATGATAAAAAGATTAGTGTTGTGTTTTTTTTTTTATCATATTGTATAATTATATATATATATATATATGTATGTGTATGAAATGTTTTTGATTAATAAAACATAAGCCTTGCCCTTTCACTGACCTGTCTGCTGCCTTTAATAAACTAAAAAGAGATCAAATTGATCAACATTTACAACAAAATAAGTAAATAAAATTTTTAATGAACACACCAATAAATCTATTTTCTAAAATATATTCACTTTAATGATTCTAACACTGATAAAGTTTAAACTGCAAACTTTGAATAAAAAATATTCATTTTATGCCAGAAAATTAATTTTGAATTTGAAACAAATTTCTTCACTAGTTCCAATGTTATAAGCTACTGTCCTGGCAGATTCGTTTTATTTAGAGAAATGATTAAAAAATCAATTTATAGATTTTTTGAATGATTTCGTTCTAACGTTATAATAATATCAAAAAGTATTTTTAACTATTGATTTTGAGCGAATTTCAACAAAATTTCTGACGTAATAAGCTACTGTCCTGGCAGATATTTTTTGTGTTAACGAAATAAAAAACCATAACTTTTTATATTTTCATAAAGCGTATATGTCAAACTTTCCAAAGAAGCAAAATTTGCTTACCAGACATTTATTTTGAAGAACTTGACATTTTGATTTTGAGAGAATTTCAACAAAATTTCTAAGGTAATAGGCTACTGTCCTGGCAGATTTGTTTACCTTTAAAAGACGAAAAAAATATTGAATTATAGATTTTTGAAATGATTATTGCCTTAACTTTATAATCATACAAAAATATTATGCCGAACAGTTGTTTTAGAGAAATGATTTTAATTGTAAGTAAATTTTTCTCATCAAATTTCCGCCATTTTTTTCTTAAAATTTAACTGTCCTGGCAGATTCGAATTTAATTTTTAATTCTTAAAAACTTTACGAATAATATAAGGAAATACCTTGTTCTTTATTATACAGTTTATTCTTTTACAATATGTTGAATAAAACTAAAGTTACAAGTTACAGATAAAAACGTATCAAAAATAACTGTCATGGTTTTATCTGTCCTGTTAATAAACCTTCCCCTGATGTTGTGGTAGTTGTAACATACATAACGGGCAGCACGCCTCTGTACCATTTCTAGTTTATTTTTGAATCTTTTTTACTGAATTTAACACTTTAACAATTAAACTCGGTACTGTAACTGTGATTATATTTTTCCGCTTTTAAATATGTAGCGATCCAATCATGTAAATCCAGCTGGCACCGGATGTTGTTTCTTGACTACAGAGGGCATCACCGTTATCAACTTCCTGAAAGCACTAGGGGCGTGTTTTATTGGTCTCTTTTGTACATCTCCAGAATGTCTTCTGGTGAAGAGTCCAAAAAAGTGAATCTGAACCTCTTCTGGAGATATTCTGTAGAAGAAGCAATAGAACAAAAATTCAATTTGCCGTCGAAAATAGTAGAATTTTTTTTTAATGTTGGGTGACATAAATTAAGTTTACGCTGATTTATTATTAAATTAAAATACGTCAATTCAGTCAGTAGACATGACTGTAATAGTGTGCTCTGTTTTTGGCATTGATGTAATTATACAATAAGTGTAAAAACAAAGAAAATTAGTTGGAAGAAATCGGTGTGTACGTCACATTTATCTTTATGCTTTCCTAACTCAATTTAGGTAAACAAATCCGGCTTAAAGCTCCGACCATTTAATTTTCAGGAAAAATCTTAAACTGTACACAAATTTGTCAATGTTTGTCTGGTATATGCTCGAAAAGGACATCTTGTCTATCAAACATTTTTGAAGTAACCAAACTGGATTATTTTTGTATATAAAAGATATCGCAGAGTTCTGAAAATCTATTTTCTCTGGTGGTCCTTGAGGAAAATCTGCTGGTCCTTACTATTTTTCAATTGCAAAATGTTAATCTTCAAAACTTTCGGACCACCACAAGTTATACAAGGTCACGGTTTTTCTCAGAATGTTTATGACTGAATCCATTAGTGTTATACTGATTGATACTTTGGTCTGGGAGAACAAGATTTATTTCAGTGTTACTTTTAATTATAGCTTTGAACAAAATTTCATTTACTGCAAATACTCTTATTTTGGTGCTCTGTGTCTATTGTCTTAATGTTGTTTTTTTGTGTCTCGCACCGATCGTTTGGGTAAATCTAATTGCAACTGATTTTTACAGTTTGTTCTTATGTTGTACTGTTACACCACTGTCCCAGTTTAAGAGAGGGTTAAGTGCTCACAAACATGTTTAACCCTGCCATATTCTTTATGTGCCTGTTCGAAGTCAGGAGCCTGTAGTTCAGTGGTTGTCTGTCGAGTCATGTTTCATTTTTTGTAAATTGTTTTGTTAAATATAATTAGGCCGTTAGTTTTTTTTTGTTTGAATTGTTTCACAATTTTCATGTCGGGGTCTTTAATAGCCGACTATATGGTATGGGTTTTTGTCATTGTTGAAGACCGTATGGTTGCCTATAATTGCTTACATTCACTTCATTTGAAATTGGTTGGATAGTTTCCTCATTGGCAATCATACTACATCTCCTTATTTTCATATTATATACATGACTTTTAAACTCGTGTTTTCCTGAACAAGCATGAAATATTTGTCATTGGACGTTAAAAATAAGCAACCAACAATCAATTAATTTAAACTTGTGTTAAATAAGGGTAAAAACATTTAATATATTTTTATTGTGGTGGGGTTGGGTACAAGAATATTTTAAATATGATTATGATGGCCAGGTAAGAGCTGAAAAAATAGTCATGATTAGCGGCAGATAAAAATAATTAATAAATCCGCAAAACATCCTACTGCACCCTCCCCCTCCCCAGAATATCAAATAGTCGTCCCCTTACTGTTATTGTCCGTGTAGTTCATAAATTGATCCAGCTTATTGTCCATACAGGGATGTCCTACTAAGGCTGCAATACCATAAAAACTTTATCACACAGCTCATATTCTATTATATCTGCATTCATAAATTTATTAAAGTCATTTAGACTAAGCGACGCCATGTTTGTTATGTGCCTCTGCCGTCTCAACTACCTATTTATAAAGAAGAGGGAGAAGAGAACCAGAAGGTCTTCCCAAAGCAGAAAAAAAAAACAGAAATGAACCTCATCTGGCTCACTACCGAAGAACAAAAAAAAAAAAACACGACCCAGGTTATTTGACTAATAAGGGTGTGCTCGATTTGAAGTCATATCTGAAACAGAATATGATTCTATATTTCAAACCATTCTATTAGATCAAATAAAATTAAACAAGAAAACAGTGTTTCATGTTTCATGCATAATCCAACAAGTTCTTTCCGCTCCCTTTGCTGATAACAACGAAAAAAAAAATGTTATGCATGGTTTAGAGTCTTAAATAGCAATACAAGCAAACTGAAAATATTTTTTCATTCTTCCCTATTATCAGAAAGAAGGCAAACAATTTTGCACTGCCGATATAACTGTTATATTTGCTACTGAACATATAACAACAGTAAAGGAATTCGATTGTGTTACGCGTTTTTGTTGAAAATTTAATAAAAATCCCACCTACAATGTTTAACGCAAGCCTTATTCAAATGTTATCCATACCCCTCAAACTCTATGCATTAGTACCATATTCAAAATATAACAACGATAAATCAAATAATATACCGAATACGCCTTTTTGAGCATTTCAGTTTCTTGAACTATTTATTCTATTTAACCACAATATTATTGTAGAAAGTATCTGAGTAAAATTTATTATTTTAATGTACATAATAAAACGGAATAAACGATTTTTGCTGTACAAAATCAAAATACGACACTAAATTTCAAGCAAATGATATCTTAAACGGTAAAATTAAAAGCAAATCTGTAAGTGAAATATCTTTTTCTCTAATTTTCCTTATTGTTTAATGTTAATGTGTTTAATATTACAAAAGAATCTAACCGAGTTAACACATTTTATATTTTGTAGATGTACAGGATAGGAATGGCACTCAATGGAAAATTTTCGTTTTTACCTACTTGGATACTATCCGTGACAGAACTTTAGCCAAGGTGTGCATCGGAAAACAAATTGTGGATAATGTTGTGGAATTTTAGTGAAAACGATACTATATATTATACGATGGGATTTCGACTCGCAAATAAAATTTGTTTTATAATAAAGAGATATATGGTGCTCATTGAATTACTACAAGGTCATCCCAATTTAAAAAAAAATCCATTTAATATCATCCATTTAAGTAAGTTTTCATCTTCATTCAATATCGCGTAACGTTCTTTTGTAGTATTTCCATAGGTGAAAACCTTTTTAAGAAAGTGCCCATGGAATTACCCAAAGGGCAAAACGTCCGGATGAATGAAGATGGACAATAGAAAATAACTCTACATTCCTGAAAAATAATGGAGAGTTTGAACAAAAGATTTGCGTCACAGGTGCATTTTAATAGCTTATCAAACCATAAAAGTACTATAAATAAAGCTAAACCTGGACGACAAGGAATCAGTGCTATGCATGAGGGAGTATGCATAGAGGTATCACCACAGCAGCACACCATGCTAACTTCTTTCTTGCATAGAAGCCGGGATAAGTGATTTAAAACGTTTTGTAGCATGTTTAACCCTGACGCATTCTGTTTATGCCTTTCCCGAGTCAAAAGCCTATCATTCAGTGGTACTAGTTTGTTGCTGTATATCATTTTCTTATTTCCTTTTTTGTTATTTTCATAAACACGTATAGTTTTTAGTATGAATTGTTTTACATTTGTCATGTCGGATCCAATTATAGCTTGCTCTACGGTATTGGTTTTGCTCATTGTCGATAACCTCTTCTTTGTTTAGTCTTTGGTTGAAAGTTGTCTCATCGGCAATTATACCACATCGGATTTTTATTGGGTAGTTTTAAACTAGAAAGTTTTTGGCAATTCTAACCTAGAACATATGCTGACAGTACGATCCTTGAACATATGCTGACAGTTCGATCTTAAGACAGTTAACGACAGCTCTGCCTTAGAACTCGTTTTGTCAGTTATACCATAGAACAGATCCTCAGAACCTGACAGCTCCATGTTGTTATGTTATGTTATGTAATGTTATGTTATTCTATCTCAAGAGTAGTTTTGGACAGCTCTGTCTATTTATGTAGTTTACTTAATTCATTTTATTCATTAAACATATCTCGTTTAATTTATGAAGTTAACTTAATTGATTATTTTTATTAAATATATCTAATTAAATTTATGTATTAATCTTATTTATCAAATTAAATTTTTACCGTGTCAAATTTATTTATATTTAAAAATTATTTTCTCTATTTGCTTTCTTCTTTTATTTATTCAGTAATGTATTTTCTTCTTTCGTTTTTTTGTTTGATAATTCAAAAAAATATTCTCGAATAGCGTTGTTACTTTAAATGTTTATTATTATTTTTCCCCCTAGTATATGAACTGTTGTTTTTATTCTTAACGATATATGTATCATGAAATATAACTCGGGTATCAAAACACTCCCCGAAAAAATGGTCATTGTGTAATCCAGATCTATTACCTGCAATAAACACTTCGACCTTTATAATTATCTTTCTAAACAGAACATGTAACTAGCATTTTTTTTATAATAAAACTGGAACTTGTATTTACTCACTGCTAAAGCATTATTTTATACAAATAAACATACTTTTGAATAAAAAATTAATTACAAATAAACATGCAAAAAAAACAGAGTTAAAATATATAACAAAAACTGTGATTATTTCTACTAATTTATTCTTTTCATCTAAAATGTTACTTTCAGGGAAAATAAGACTAACTGCTCCTGTTCCTAATCACTATCAGAGATCTGATCTAATTTATGTCATTTGGAACGTTTTATCCTAGAACAAATTTTTACAGTGCTACTCTAGAACATATTTGAACAGTTCTACCTTAGAACTGAACCTGACAATGCATTTGGACTGTATTTAGGGGTCATTGTTCAGCTGTTATATGCAGTTTATTTGTAATTGCAATTGTAAAAATCTTCCCTTATGATGTATCCCTGTTTTTGTAAAATTTGTACAGGAAAGTTTTGTAATCGGATGATATTGGTGTTAACGATAAACCTTGGGTAAGTGGAAATGGCGACAACAGGAACTACCTGTATTATAGTTACATTTTGTTTGCATAACTTAAATACAATAATCGGGATATGAGAAAGTTGACAATTGGTCAAAAAGTGGAATATATATTCAATCCTCATATAACAAAACTAACATTTGTTCGTGCATGTCAGCGATCAGTTCTGGTCAGTTCTTTGCACACTAACTTTGTTCACCAATTGATCTGACACCAATCTCGCAAGATACCTTACAATGTATTAATTATATTTTATATCTGTTTGTTTCGTTTATTTCTTATCTGAGTAAGTTCCAATTGCAAGCTGTCGCAGTATTTCTTTGAAGTCTTCCATTTGCTGATTAACTCATTTTCAGGTATACTTACGTCCATGCTACGAGGGTCGTTTATGTGGAGTCATCAACCAGACTAATTATCCTCGCATATCTCTTTCCATAGAACTTGTCTTAACATGTTTTCATGTTCTTTGTAAAGAAGATACAATAGGTAAGCGTTGATTCGTTCGAAAGAAACAATGAACTCAAGGGTGAATAAAAATTAGTTTATTAAAAAAAAAAGGAAGTTGTATGACTGCCAGTGAGACATTTATCCACCAGAGACCAAATGACAAAGACAACATTAGCATATTCAAAATTAAATTAGGTAAATGTAGTACGAAACTGATAATGGGTATTGACTTGCAAAGTTGCTTTGTGTCTCCAAACAGGTCTTGTAGTGACCGAAGTGAATTTTACACAAAATAAAGTTCTTCGTACTCCTTTTAGCTTTCCTTTTTCTAAATGTACATATTGTGTTGCAGTCTAAAAAGCTCTGTTATGTGCTTTCAACTGCATTAATCTTTGAATATTACCACGAACGACATTTTGTTCAAATAGGCAGACATGCCAGACGCGTGATCGATTGAGTATAGGAACATATAATTGTAAAAGTCTTTTTATGTCAATTCTAAAGGCAATATTGTTTGTTCAAGTGCAATAAAGCATTGCTTTACTTCCATACATCTTTCGTATAATAGTTTTATGTCGTACATTAGTACATCGAACAATTCAAGAATGGCGAAAAGATGGTCCTTCAACTTTAGTGCTTGATGCGCAGTATTCAGCAACTTGTCACATACTCATTTGCAGATGATCTCAAAGGTCGTACGAAAGAATTATTAATCAGCTTAAAAAGTTCTTCTCGACTTGGTGTTCGCATTCGATCTCAAACCTATTTTCATGTTTATCAATTCCCTCCACCACACCTGTTGTCAATCAAATGATACAGTACACTTTTGTCAGCTGTATATTTTGTATCATCGTCAATCAAAACTAGATGTACTGTCAAAGGTTCATGTAATGCAGATTGCACTTTTCCTTTTGAATAGTGTTGAAACAAGGTGTGAACCTTGTTCTTTTCAACGTATTGAACTGGAAAACCGTTGTTGTCAGTTAAAGCTCCTTTGGATAGTGTCAGTGTGTATATACAGACACACTTCCTCTGATACACGTTAAACAAAAATTGACGTTTCAAAGCAGTATCGTAAACAAGTCCTGGTGCTGTGTGGTATCAAGCCGGATCTAGACGATAATTTTTCATACAAATTTTTCTGAAAATTTCAAAATGTCCATCAACAGCACACGTTTCAATGTACAAGTCGTAATTGCCGCCCATTGTCTACATGTCAAACTCATTGCTGACTTGCTTTGCGTGTTTGAAGTCCTTGTCACTGATGTCTTGCAAATAGAATATCTTCTTCGACGGTGGCTTAGAGATGCTCAATTTTCCTGCACAACCCATGTGGTTGTTGAGATTTTGGTACCTTATTCACTCTTCTTTTCACCAAATCGTGCTGGTTCTGGTTTTGATTTGGTCTCTTGGTGTTTAGAAATGTTATATGTCGCGTTTGGTAAAAATCTCATTTTAATGCCATCACGCTTATTTTATAAGCGAATGTACTTTCCATCCTTGTTTTGGTTGTAGTTTATCTTATCTTTACTAACGGCGAATTTCTTCACACAAAAATGGTAGTCAAAGCAAGACAGCTTGTGAAAGACAATGGGGTTAAATATACAGTTAAATGCGGCACCTCGGTATTATGTGATCATGATCGGGTATCTTGTCACTCTAGAGTTTTTAACCGAATTCTAGTATTTGCAAATTCACACCCATCTCAGACTGCTTCTTGTCCTCTTCCTCCATGGTCATCGGTTCGTTGTTTTGGTAAATCTCAGCAATTTTTAACGCTTCCAATTCCGTTCTTTTGAAGAATAGTACTGCAACATCTGTACTTTTATGCATGACGAGTAAATTTTACTCTCCACTATTTGGTATTGTTTCGTGTCAGCCTTTGATGAGTTAGGTGACCATTTCCCACTGATTTTCATAGTTTGTTCTTATGTTTTCTGTAACACAACTATCTCAGGTTAGGGAAGGGTTGAGCGCTCACTAACATGTTAAACCCCGCCACATTCTATATGTACCTGTCCCAAGTAAGGAGCCTGTATTTCAGTGGTTGCCGTTGGTTCATGTCTGTCATATTTGTTTTTATAATTTTTTTTTTCTAAAATCAGGCATTTGTTTTCTGAATTGAATTGTTTCACATTTTTGATGTCCGACTATACGGTATAGGTTTTTCTCATTGTTGAAGGCCGGACTGTTGCCTATAACTGCTTGCATCCACTTCATGTGAACTTTAGTGAATTGTTATTATTTTGACAAAAGTAGGTGGGGAACCCAAGCAGACATAACAGGTTAACGGGACAATAATTGGGATCCAGCAGCCAAAATTGCGTTAAAAAAGGCGCCATCAAAATCGTTGGTGTAGTTGATAACGTATTTGACAAAGACGCCATCATAGAACACTAGGCGAACTAGTATATATAAATATACCTCTTTAGACAATATGATGTTTTCCCTTGTCCTTTAAATCTAGAGTGTATAGCAGCTTGATAATGTATTATATGTTGACTTTATAATGTTATAAATAATGACAATGTTACTTGTCTTACTGAGGTCGAATCGCACTGCTGGGACAATATAACGACTCTTGCAATGTTGGACTGAAGTTTAGTCGTCAAAGGGAAATATAGCGTAAGAGACCTATAGCTAGCTACAAAACTAATTCAATCCACCATTTTCTACATAAATAAATACCTCTAACAAGTCAGGAATGTGACAATTGTTTCCCATTCGTTTAATGTGTTTGAGCGTATGATTTTTTCATTGGATAAGGGACTTTCCGTTTTGAATTTTTCTTGGAGTTCGGTACTTTTGTTTTTTTTAACTTTTTAAATGGATAAAAATATATAGTAGATTTGTTAGAAGTGAATTGTTTGAGTACATCAAGGCCATATTGATATATGTTTTGAGATATCCGTTTTTCGCCGAAGTGAGAACATAAACATCATCATAATGGAAGATTAAGACTGGAACTAAAATTAAAAAAATTGACGTTTTATTTACTCGTTTTTGTTGAAATGAATGATATGATGTGCTGAAAGCTGTCCACATAGTGAGCATGCATCTTTCAATTATCACGGTGTTTTAGAGCTAGTGTCTCTAAGTAATGACAGAGGGATTATAGCAGGAATCACAGACCCTTCCGAGGTACCCGAGTTTATCACCAGTTTTGTTGGGGGTTACCGTTACCTAATCTTTAATTGTGTGTGTAACGTTTACAGCTAGAATTTGCAAATTTTGCAAAAGTATAATATGTTAACTGGCAATTCCAATTTTAAGTTATGATAGCATAATCGAATTCCATATTAGTTTGAATATATATTTTTATTACAATATTTGGACTCAAAACAGCATAGTGTCAAATGGTATTGAAAGAGGTATAATATGTATAGAAAATGCTCAGTTGTCTTTTAAAAATGATATGACAGTGAATAAAATTAAAAGTTAAAACTTAATGTATTTACTTGTTTCAAGTAAATGTTTAAACAGTGTTATGCCATAAACAATATGATATTGAATTTCCACAAGTCAAAGTTCAATTAAGAAATTGTGAAGATGATAGAAAAGATTGAAATTATTTTAGTTTATTACTTAAAGATGTCAAGTACAAACACAATCATAAAGAATAGGGTAAATAAACTCATCATAGAAACAAGGATTGAAATTTTGTATTTGCGCCAGACGCTTTGATGACTTGAAGTAGTTTGGTCTTAATTTGCAACTGGAACATGCTAAGAAAAATATGATGTAAAGTCCAATTGTACAATAACTATAGATATGTAAGCGTGTGCATATCATTGAACTACATGTATGTCGTGTTGGCTTTGGCAATAGAAGTTCCGCTTGTTATCAATTACACACTCTTTAATGCTGCAAATTTACAATACTATTTGATCTTGGAGGAATTCATTCCGCTTTGTTTGATATTGTGCTGTCACTAAGTACACAATTAAAGCTTTATAAAATAAAACTAAAATGAAGGGGAGATAATTCCGCGGAAGAGAAAAACTTTCCAAGAATGTTTGATAATATGTCGTTTCGATAATAGTACTGCATGTTCAGAGAACCACACTATTATTCATGTGCTAACGCTGTTATATCGTAGAGTATTACATTTCTTAAAACGATTTAAAAAGATCAAAATAAAAATACGTTTGTACGAATTTTTGTGATAATCTCAGATTTAGTATCCATTTTGAGGCTGGTTGTGATATAATTGTTATAACAGTTACGTTCAACAGTTAGAATTTACTAATCTGTAAACGACTCTTTTCACAAAAAATTTTACGACTAAAATTGATCGAAAGTTATACTGAAATGTGTATGACTTACGAGTATTTTTACTCTTAAGATTTTTTTTGAAAAGAGCCGCTGTTTCTTGTTGTTGACGTGACGGAAAGGTAAAAGTTACATTTAAGTTTTACGGTGTAAAAGAGACAATAGATTCAAGATCTTCACTATTACAAGTAGGGCCATTGACAGGTTAACGTCGTATGATTCCTTTACTCGGAGTTTTAATCAACTTTGCATGACGGATGACGGATATGACATGTAGTAATAACCCAACACAGATAATCACTAACGAGTAAGGAAACCTTTTTCCCACTCTAACGTTGAAGCCATTCATTTCAATATCGTTGAAAAACTTATTTAAAATGATTAGCTCAATCACTAAAATTGACCCGCACACTCCTGGAATGATAAATAAAAAAAAAAATTCTGAATTCTAGGCATATCGAATAACGTATAGCGGGTTATTTTCGCGGGTGTAAAATTTCGCGATTTACATTGAATAAGGTATACAAAATATTTTGGCGGATTCAAAACTTTTATCAATACCATTGCATGTGCACTTTTAAATTGACGGAATTTTTTTTTCTCGCGATTTTGCTCTATCTGCGAAAATAAGCGAAAAATTTACACCCCGCGAAAATAACCCGCTATACGGTATCTTAGAAGATGTGTTTACAAAAATATATTGTGTTTTCAATTAGTTACATGTAAGACATATGGTGTTTTCAATTAATTACATGTAAGACATATGGTGTTTTCAATTATTTACATATAAGACACATGGTGTTTTCAATTAGCTACATGTAAGACATACAGTGTTTTAAATTTGTTACATGTAAAACATATGATGTTTTCATTTAGTTACATGTTAGACATATGGTTTTATTTGGCTGTAAATATATTTTAAACTATCTCGGATATTCAGAATTATCTGTTGAATATATGTACTAATTACGTTTTGGTAAAACATATACCCTTTTCCTGAGTTATACAGTCATGAAATGACAGTTAACTCAGTAAAATGGCTAAATAATGCAAAAACTTGTCTATTTGATTTGAACTTCCTTAAGAGTTATACATTTTATATAGAGAACAACCGTCGCCGGCAAGGAAGCAATAACTCTTTCATGTGTGATGTGCTCATTTAAAATAATCGAATATGGTAACGAGTCAATGGTTTTTAAAACGTGAAGCGGTTGGACCACTTTAGCTTTTAGGTCAACAATTTCTTTACTTTATCTCAGAATAGCCAATGCAGATTTCTGTTTAAATGTAAAGAGGAAAAATGGTTCTTGACATTTAAACCAAGACGGCCGACTTTGAATGTATTACTCCATTGTAGGCCAGTACTTGCATGACACTGAAGACCCTCTATATTTTTAAACTGGCCAATTTAAGTACATCATATCTGCCAAGGACACATGCATACATGGGAACCAAAAGACATACATGTATATTTGAATTGAAACTGAAATCTGAACTCTTTTATGTTATTTTCTGTGAAAATATCTACCTCCAAATATAGACAAAAACAGTCTACCATTTGTTAATTTAGAATTTGTTGGCCTTAAGTCATGTGAGTTGTCCTGTTTTCTTCTTCTCAAGGACAATACGTATGCAACTGTCAGAAAACAGCCAATAGTCGTGCACAGAATTGTGAATATTCCTTCTACAAAATGCTCCTTAAACCTTCCTTTTAAAAAAGAAGTATGTTTGCATTTAAATTGAATATATTTAGCTTTCGTAACATATACAGTTTTTATCTAATTTTTGTATTTACTAAGAATATCTCTTTTGTATTGACGATTATGTGGTCTTGGGAATTTGTCTGCCAGGAAAGTGAAATAACAAACATTTTTATCATTGTCGGTCAAGTTTTTCTTGTTTTAGAGCTTTAGAATTTAGCGTTCATAAAACATTGAATCATTCAAACACTAACGTGTTTCTTCTCTAATGTCACTTTTAAGACTTTTTTCAGAACGCTCTTTAACGTCGTAATTGATTCGGCCTACACACTGTTTGTTTCGAATTCACGCGCGTCTGCCGTACAACATGTTTATCATGGTATATATGATGAGTTTACGTATGACAATTGGGTCGATGCCACTGCTGGTGAAGGTTTTTCCCCGAGGGTATCACCAGCCCACTAGTCATACTAGTCGTCACTTTTATGTTTACAGGTATTATCATTGATATGGCAATAACTAAAAATTAACTGGTTACAAACTTTTAGATATTTGAAACTACTAAGGAGTTTAACCCTAGGAATAGATTACCGTAGCTGTATTTCGCAAAACTGTTTTGGAATTTTGGTATCTCAACGCTTTTCAACTTCGTACTTTATTTGGTCTTTTTAAGTTTTTGATTCGAGAGTCACAGATGAGTCTTTTGTAGACTAAACGCGCGTCTGACATACACAGTTTTTAACGCTGGTATCTATGATGAGTTTATTTACACCACAGGTAATTTTTGTAGACATGAACGTTTTTTTCAAGTCGGGAACGCCATCAGCAGAGGATGCTACAACTGAATTGACGTTTTGTGAATTTATGATACAGGATTGAGATGTCATTTCAATTCATAACTCACTATTATTATATTAAAGTAAATAAGTACTTTAGTGTGGCTGTACTCTGTCTAATTGACCTTTTTTTTCTTATTATCAATAAAAATTATACGAACCAAAAGATGACAGTCTGCTATTTGATTCATAAAGATTATACGAACCAAAAGATGACAGTCTGCTATTTGATTCATAAAGATTATGCGAACCAAAAGATGACAGTCTGCTATTTGATTCATAAGGATTATACGAACCAAAAGATGACAGAATACGAACCAAAAGTTGACAGTCTGCTATTTGATTCATAAAGATTATACGAACCAAAAGATGACAGTCTGCTATTTGATTCATAAAGATTATACGAACCAAAAGATGACAGTCTGCTATTTGATTCATAAAGATTATACGAAGCAAAAGATGACAGTCTGCTATTTGATTCATAAAGATTATACGAACCAAAAGATGACAGTCTGCTATTTGATTCATAAAGATTATACGAACCAAAAGATGACAGTCTGCTATTTGATTCATAAAGATTATACGAACCACAAAATGACAGACTGCTATTTGATTCATAAAGAGTATACGAACCAAAAGATGACAGGCTGCTATTTGATTCATAAAGATTATACGAACCAAAAGATGACAGTCTGCTATTTGATTCATAAAGATTATACGAACCAAAAGATGACAGTCTGCTATTTGATTCATAAAGATTAAACGAACCAAAAGATGACAGTCCGCTATTTGATTCATAAAGATTATACGAACCACAAGATGACAGTCTTCTATCTGATTCATAAAGAGTATACGAACCAAAAGATGACAGTCTGCTATTTGATTCATAAAGATTATACGAACCACAAGAAGACAGTCTGCTATTTGATTGATAAAGATTATACGAACCAAAAGATGACAGTCTTCTATTTGATTCATAAAGCAGAAATGAAACTATAACACATGTATCATTTTCAGCAAGGAATCTCGACGTAGTGAAAATCCGAATGTTATATTGCTGTGTGTTTGTTTATTCCACATTGGCTAGAGGTACTGTGGAAAGTTGAGATGTCACAAAACATGTTTAACCCTGCCAGTCAGGAACCTCTAGCCTTTGTTAGTCTTGTCTATTTGTTTACATTTAGTTCATTTGTATGCCTCGGAGTTAAGTGTGGCGTTCATTTCGCTGAACTGTTATACATTATTGTTAAGGAGCAAGCTGGAGCCCACCTCTGGGTGCTAAATTTTCTCGCTGCGTTTAAGAAAAATTTGGTGGCCTTGGCTGGTTTTCTGCTCTTTAGTTCGGTTGTTGTCTTTTTGACACATTCTCCGTTTCAATTCTCTATTCTATTGAGTCAAATAATAAACTAACACTTTCTTTTGTTCTATAACACCAGAGTCCACCGATTATATAGGTTTTTTTGCCAGAAATAAATCGTAATTTTTGTGTTACATTCCTTGTTTTAAGTCTTTTTTTGTCCATAATGGTGTCACGTTTCGATCTACGAAATCTGATTATTTCCTTTGAATTTTCGAAATGTTATGAAGGATATCCGTCTTTTCGAATTCATTAGTAGTCTCAAATGCGTTTGCTTTTTACATTAAAAGTGTGTGTGATGCCCGCCAAAATTAGTACCCCGGTACTTTCTCTTAATCACATGTGCAATATTTTGAAATTTTGAAATGCAAGACCAGATGCTATCACAGATGGAGGGCACGTTTTTCAAATTACATGCCGTTTATCATTTTCTTAATCCAGTTGGTGGTTATTTTGTTGGTAGTTATACTCTTCAGGTTATATTGGGGTTTAACCTTTACTTTTACAGCTAATGGTCTAGATTTGCAAATTGAGAGACTGTATCAAATCAGGACGCTGTATCGTGTGTTATATGTTACATAATGAAACCAGTTAACTGATGTAGTTTTGAAAAACGATAAATTCATCCAACACAACATCATAATAGTTGTCAATCGTAGAATTTGGTATTATTGAAAAAATGGAAAGAAACACGGGTGTTACAGATGACTTAATGATGTTTGCTGCTCTTGTTTTTGACTTTTTGTTGAATTTCGGAATCCTCTGGCTTTGTCGAAGAAGTGCCATTAATGGTTTTGCCCGCTTACCCCTATGATTCTTTAAAATCTTATGAAATCCTTATAATTTTTTCCATAGTTTTTAAAAGAAAAGAGGTACCAATGTTTAATTCATGAAAATTCTAGAAAAATTCTTTTTTCCTGCCAAATTTTTAATGGCATGTATTTTAAAACGAAGGACACAGATCTTATTTGTGTGCTATTTTTAATTCTGTTATTTTTAACAGTTTCTTACGAGCTTGTTATTTTGAACCAGAGTACCGAAGATTTTTATAAGATCATGAAGATGTTAAGCAGTCCTCCTGTTTTATATAAAAATTATCGCAAGGGTGCAGTGATCAATGCTTAAAACGTCAACTTAATTTATTCCAATGGAAACAAGATCCAGCCCGAAAATGTATCATATTTGTTGCCATCCACAATTCCGTCTCCAGTGTTTCCCGTTCTTATCAATACATGGTCACTTTGATTTACCTACATTTAAAAAAATTCATAAAAATTATAAATCAATAACTTTTCAAACTCTATGTATTGATTTTCGATTGTTATTCTTATTAAATAAAAAAAAAGTATGAATAAACATAATGAGATGTAAAACTAAAGGAAAGGTCATTGTTTAATAGTAGTGCAATGCTTTTTAAATTTCAATATGTTGTTTCTCATGGCAAAATGGAGATCAACATTCGTTTTAGCGACCTTTTGATCAATGCTTTTCTGCAGTTAAGCAACAAAGGAATTTTTTTTGTATCAAATAAGCAAATAATGGAAAAGAAAGGACATGTTGTATTATTTCCTAAACTCATCAAATAAAACCAAAAGCTTTATTAATAAATAAACAGTGGCTTAACTACGGTTCTTCGTTTCAAAAGTGACACCGAGAAGTACTTCACTTATGATCCTTGGAACAATATTATGCGAAATAAGTTGTTAAAATTCAATTCAGCTACATGTATCTTTTAATTTTGAAATAGTATATAAAAATGTAATGACAAACAGTAATCAAACGGTTCCATACCTTTAGGACAACAGTTTGTGTACCACTACCGTAATCACCACCGGTACCTGCGTCCACCAAGGTGTAAGCATAGGGAGTACCATTAACAACCAATTCTGTTGTTTCCCAGTTTCCATTTCCTACTGATGCTGTCCAAGTAAACACATAAATACCAGTCATGGGAACAGTAAATACACCATCACCAGTATTGTAAGAGGAAGTTGTATCCAGTATAACCTGTAGGTCGTTCGGAAGATTATATGTATAAAATGTTAAGATCAGTAATATAGATATAATATGAAAATTGTTTCTCATTTGTCTCTTTTGAGGTTTTAATATTTTGGTTTTTTGTTTGTGGGTTGGAGGGAAGGAGGCTTCGAATTAGTCTGAGTAAAAAAATTCATAACTGAGTAATACCTGTTTTTTTTATGCAAGACTATCTTTAAAACAGCAATGATTATTAGGTCAGTAATCGGTGCTTTTTCTTGCAATGCCATGATTTAAAGCATACATTTTTTTATGTAGTTTTCATTTATAATTGAAAATTAACTGGCATTGAGTCCTGATTTGGTCCGCCGTTTTCTGCGTAGAGAAATGCCTATACCAAGTCCGGAGTGTGTCAGTTTGTTTTCCATTCGTTAGATGTGTTTGAGCTTTTAATTTTGCCATTTTGTGGTAGAATATATGTTTTTGGTTTCCCATGGAGTTCGTTATTTTTGTTATTTTACTTTATTCATTTTTAACCATGTCGGCCATTTTTGTTGACAGGAGTGTTCATCGGACACATTTTCGTAACAGTATACCCTAATAATACTATGACCAAGGTTACTTAAATTTTTTGAAAGATCTTAGGAAAAAACGCATTTTTTTTTAAAATCATCATTGAAGGGCAGACAATTTCGGTCATGTCATGTAAATCTTGTTTTGCTGATCATTTTCCTGAATGAAGCATCTCTCTATTTATAATATTTTCCAAACTGATACGCAAAAATGAAAGACATTAGTAAAATTTTACATTTATGAGCAAAAACTCCTACAAAAAAGGTCGTCTGACAATTTTATACGGAAATAGACAGAAGGTTGATCTCAACATTTGTGCCCTGTCATTTTTTCACTATTCATAGCGTTTTCAAGATGATAGACACAAATTGCAGTTTACCCCTATGTTCTATTTTTAGCCATGTCGGTCATCTTGGTTGGCAGGCGGGGTCGTCTGACACATTTTCTAAACTAGATACCCAAATAATGATTGTGGCCAAGTTTTATCAAATTTGGCCCAGTAGTTTCAGAGGAGAGTATTTTTGTAAAAGTTAACGACGACGGACGACGGATGGTGAGAAAAGTTCACTTGGCCTTTCAGCTTGAAGCGCAACAAAGGAAACAAAGGAAACAAAATATTTGATTTAATTTCTCAGTTTGTTATTCTCGAAAAAAATTCACCAGATACTCTCCATACGTAATTTTTAGAAAGGCAAAAATACGAAATAATATATTATATATGTTACATGCATTTTCTTAATTTATGCATTTTGTAAAAAATTCAGGAAATTTACAAAATGCCAACCTTGACAGGTATTATATAAAAATGACTAAACATTTTGTAAAATGACTGGAATTTTCACACAAAATTCAACAAATTGCCTATTCAGTATCATAGACTTATGACCAAAAACACGCCATCTTGCAAAGAAAATGCCTAATGCTACAAAAAAATTCATGAAGTTTATTCTTCGAATACCAACTTGGAACATTTGTATGTAAGTCATAGGTTTTTTTGTGAAACTACTATAAGTGTATATTTAATTTCAGATAGTAATTTTATGACTTTCTTGTCATGGTGACAGATCATTCTCACAATAAAACAAAATTTACAAACATTCTTTCTAAAAATCTAAATTCAAAATAAAAGTGTGAAATATGAAACAAAGAAAAAAGAAGATTGTTGTTTGATTTACTGATTGTTGTTTGTTTGCGTTTAGTGGCAAATTCTTTATGCTTATTTAGGACGAGAACAAATTGATTATACATCAAATAGTTAAGTACTGCAATAGATTGATCAGATAAAGGACAAGAATTTTGATTGCCGCTTGAAAAGAAAGTATGTTGGAAAAGGACAGATGTTACAGCAAAACGAATCCACCTCTAAAGCATTGGTTTCACCATACAAGGTCATGTTTGGTTGTAAAGTAAAGATATGAGTATAGTAATTTTTGGGGCCCTTTATAGCTTGCTGTGCGGTGTGAGCCAAGGCTCCATGTTGAAGACCGTACTCTGACCTATAATGGTTTACTTTTTATAAATTGTGACCTGGATGGAGAGTTGTCTCATTGGCACTCATACCACATCTTCTTATATCTATCTTTATCGTTACTACCTCAAGGACATTCTTAGGTCTTTACAATCTGACGATTTAAGGCGGCAGTAGTGTACTGATGCTCGAATAAAACAATCAACCAAGAATAGACAATGTGTGTCCATAGGATAAGCGTCTCCTTCTATACATGCATCACCTACTATGCGACGAATCTGATTGAGTCTGGTGCATGCTCTTATAACACAAAAGATGTACGTTAACCTAATCACGCTGATGATACTAAGAATCTTTTGGAAACACAGGAAAAGAAGATATTTATGTGTGTTCTGTTTGCCAAATCCCGTGTTTTTTGACGTTTAAATATTGATAGAGTGTCAAATGTGGTTGAAGTGCTAAGACAAGATTTAACGATATATTTGTCAAACAATCAGGACAAATGTGCAACCATTCAAATATCTTATGAAATTACAAATAATTTTCGAGTTCAGTACTTGAGGGAATTCTAAATAATTCAGTTGATTTTTTTTTATTTATAATTAAATATCTTCAAATGCAAGCGTTAAAATTCAGTTAATATCATAGATAAAACTGTTGTGTTGTTCTATACTTTCAATGGCTCAGTTTTTGTGTACATTTCATCCATAAAATAATTCAGGCATTTTGTAAAATGCCTTTTAATTTTACTAGGCGTTATGTGAAATGCCTGAAAAAATAAGTCAATATATATATTGCCTTAATCTTACAGCCATTTTAGAAAATGCCTATAGTTGTCAGGCATTTTACAAAATGCCTGTAACATATACATAATACAATTCAATTCATTGTAAAGTGTCAATGTGCCTTTCTCTCTAATGGGATATACTTCGAGTGTACATTTCTTTGCTGATTCGGCATTCACACGTTTGTGATGATGTCTGTTTGTAATACTTTAATTTCTAAAGATGACTGAAAGTTGACATGAAGCAGTTTTGACCCAATGGTAGTGAAAGACGTGCATTGTATTCAATGATCCGTACGGAGAACATGTATTTATAGATGACCTTCATCAGGTAGGCTCTGGATACCTATGCCATATTATGTTCACCTATGTGAGATGAATATATCGTATCTGATATTATTTAATACGAAAAATACACCGTCCTTTTTAAAGGGGGTTTATTGCTTCTTCACACAAAAACAATGAACAGTTTGTATTGAAATAATTATAACAAATTAATTGGTAAACACATTTACGTTAACTGTTTAAAATAATTATGGATTAGATGTACAGTTTCATAGTATGACTATCATCATATGAACTTTATAAAGTATTGATTTACCTTGTCAAATATTACTGCTGAATGATGGCCTAGTCCAGCTAAGTGCTTTGTTAGTTGAGTTGAAAATGCAACTTCAGTTGAGGATTGCTGTCTCTTCTGAACTGTCATATATCATATGAAAAAATGTAAAATGTATTGCCCAAACAAACAAAACTGATCAAATGTAATGATAATATAAATAATAATAAAAAAGAACCCATAACAACCTATTGGTTGAATAGTTAAATACGATATGGAGCTATTGATTCAGAAGAAACACATTGTTTTAGTATGTTCTTCGTTTTCCTTTTCTTGCAATTGTCAATATTACATTAAACACGTCTTTCTTGTTAAACAATACACTGTTCTTACAAATTTTTTTTATATAAACATTTTTGAAACTTAACAATTTCATATAATTAGAATTTCAACAGTCACTACTTATATTCACTTGATTCAATCACTCAAATGTACAAAATCTTTGATTTTAACATTAAATCGATGTTTTATGATTTATAATGATCAATTGATCGAACTTCTAAACATGCCGCAAATCTCGACTCTCATGAGTATAGTAAAAGAGAGGCGAGAGATACCAAAGGGATATTCAAACTCATTACTCGAAAACAAACTGACAATGTCATGGCCAACTATTTCATATTTTTTATCCAAACCTTTCATAGATGTACAATCGCTGATTTCCACATTCATTCTACTAATTTCAGTTTGTAGTTCTTTGATTACGGATTGCTGTCTGTTGAGTTGTATTTGTTGTTCAGCATTTAATCTGTTTTGATGAAGAATGACCTTTTCCAATATCTCAAGACGTTTTTCCATTTGTTTGTCATTTTCCAGAGACAGTATTTGACTTGTTTGCAAAAGTAATATAATCGTGAAGTAAAGCGGAATCATTGTTGTAATCATTTAACACTTCCACTCACGTTTACGGTTCAACACTAAATAGTCTTATCTTGAATTAATTGATTGAAGTTATAACATCAAAGATAAGGTTAAGTTAAGTGATATGTTGAAGTCACACTTTCATGCTGATCTGAATAAGCTGAATATTCATAAAACACAGTTGCCGCATTCCATTTCAATAGCTTATGAGGTCAGCACAAGACAGTCCTAGGCAAAGGGTCTTCATTTTACTGCTTTTTTACTGTTTTGTAGAATTTTGATTTTAAGAATTTAACTTGTTTGTTGCATATTTTGTATAGCCTATGGTGACTTTTGAAATCTCATTCTACTTTATAGTCACATTTTATTGTAGAGTCTATGTCTCATTTAATGTTAGAACCTTAGTATG
The DNA here is from genome assembly GCF_021869535.1 of Mytilus californianus. Classification (NCBI taxonomy): domain Eukaryota; kingdom Metazoa; phylum Mollusca; class Bivalvia; order Mytilida; family Mytilidae; genus Mytilus; species Mytilus californianus. Next base: position 25,284,712 of record NW_026262734.1, on the reverse strand, counting down.
CGACAGGCATTGGAGACGTTGGTGACAGGTTAACATGTATATATTAAGAAATGAAAAGCCAGATATGCAGTAAATCTTTATTCAAAATAATGTATAAAAAATTACTTTTTCACAAAATTCTGAAGGATGTTCACTTAATATTGTCATTTGTTAATCCATCTTAAAAGAGCTGACTTGTTTTCAATTCTACTGTAAGCGTACATGCAATAAATATAATGGCAGTCGCATTATAATCATTTTACTTAAAATGGTTTATACAGTTTTCGGTAAGTAATATTGCGATTATATATAATTATTTTATATTATCTAAATTTTCTCATTTTCCACACTAAAATTGTTTAAAATATTGCTTCAGAAATAAATCACTAAAATGTTAGATTAGAATTGCAATTAGTTTGATAATTTGAAAAGTGTTTATACAAGCACTACTTAAAGAACTTTGATGTATCGGAGGGTTCATTCATGTCTTCTTGGCGTTTTTTAAGGATCTATTTGCTGTGACATTTAATCGTGAGTTCATAATTTAACCAGGTAATTACACTTCCAAATCCCAATTGATCACTATTGAAATACCATAAGTTATCAGCAATTGTGGTTTCATTATCAAAATTATGTGTAGAATAACTGTGTTGTGGCTAGAACATTAAAGATATTAAGCGTCATACCATTCCCAAATACTATATAACTAAAATAAAAGGATGAAGATTAGTGAGGCTATATCTAATCTATAAATCCCAAACTTTGCAATTTTAAATAAAACAAGAAAAAACTGTTTAAGTGTCCTAAAACATACCCCATCATCCATCGCATGTATAAAAACCACTCTAGACATTTTGTGCAGGTTTACTAATCCTATAGTGTACTGCAGTATAAGTTTTGTCACGGCAATTAAGAATATGTACAGTTTATTGTTAGGAATATGAACAGTTTTCAACTAATTTAGCAAACAATTATATCGAAAAGGAGGGCATGTCAAACCATCGGTGAATTACGAAGGTCTTAGCAAGAAATGTATGAAAGGTAAGGCGAGATGATGAATCATTTTGAGATATTTAACGATTTATTATATATATCATCAATAGACCTTATCGCTATTTGGGAATCTGCGACACTTGAACTATTGATTTCATACAACAATCAATTTTCTTTTGTGTCGTCAGACATTCTCCATTGTGACGTCAAAATTTTACGCGGACAAATAGCGATTATGTGTATTGTACACGACACATAATCTTGAGATGTTACACCTTTGAGTCTATGTCAAAAGTGAAATGAATTATGTTCCATCCACAATGTCCCGAAAAGTTAAATAATATAATAAGTAAAAGGTAATAATATGCTACACTCCCTCTGAAAGTAATACACCTTCATGTAAAGTGTCCTTAAGTTGTTTGCTTGTTTTTTGGTGTGTTTTTCTGGGTTTCATGTTTGTGTCTTTGTTCCTTTTTTTATTTATTTTGTTTATTCTGTTTTTAAAAGGAGAACAAACTCTCTAAAACACGAACAATTAATCGGAAAACTAATGTTTTAATCTTAACACATTACAAAATTCATTTGTATCTGTATACTTTCTACAAACACATTTATACTAAAATGTCTTTTATGGGGGTTTTAATCTGATCGTTATTCGATTTGTCATATTTCCAGTAGTTGGTTTCGAGTACAATCGATTAATATTATTTTTTTTAATGTATATGTTGTGATTTATTATCTTAAGGTTCTAATTTTCTGATTTAATATAACAATTATCTCCTAAACATCATGTCTTACACGTGCATTAAAATTCCAGGTATTCAGTGAAATGTAAACCACTTCCCCTATGTAAGCTTAGTCAAATAATAATCTCTTACGGAATAACTGATTTCAATCCCGGTTTGTTGATGGATTTATTTGTTGCTCAGCCGTAATTTTTTGTGTGATTTTTACGGAATGGTGTCTTCCCGTCTATTCACTCTAGGCTTTCGTGTTATTCTCCATGATATGCTTTAACTGTCCCTTCTTCTCACTCTTTAATCCTATTAAAGGCTTTCATTTTTTTACAGATGGTCAAAATCAATATTTGTTTTTATGCAATCCACTGCACAAGTTACACAATTACTTCTTGCGCACATAACTTATTGCACGCGGATTATTGTATCTGATTATCTTTAACTTTCTCAAAAGAAAATTTTTTTATCGTTTCGTTGAGATTCTTTTCGCAACTTTACGTGTTTTAACTGTTTCAACAACTACGCATTTTTCCTTAGGTGCGAATAGCATTTCTTGACTGAGCTAGATTATAAAACAGATGGCTAAATCGCTCAAAAAACAATTATGTGTACAAGACAAAATGCACATAACTTAGGACACCTGACAGTTTTATTATATTTACATACACACTGTGAAAACAGTTGACTGAAATAAAACTGAAGTTAAAACGAAGGATAAACCCATCCAACACAACATATAGATGATTGTAAAGATGAAATAATGCAAGTTAAACTGGTTATACAGCTGACTTAAAAAGATGTTAGGCAAATCCCAAAAAAGTCCAATGAATACAGGAACCAATATAATAACTGTCAAATTTCAGTTTATTCCATTGGAAACAAAATCCAGCCCGAAAATGTATTATACGTTTTGCCGTCCACGACGCCGTCTCCTATGTTCCCCGTTCTTATCCATACGTGGTCACTTTTGTTTACCTATTGTAATAGAGTAAATAAAATTAATATCTAAATTACTACATGATCTTAATTCATGTATTCACTTCTATAAGCACAATTAGGTGTAAAATTAAGATTAAACGAAAATGATTTATTACAGTGAATATTGTTAAAAACATCAATAAATAAAACTACGAAGGATATTCACTACTCACATTTTTTTCACTTACTTCCCGGCATTTTTGTAAGACAATTCATGGACATTTGTGAAGTCCAGATATGCTGTTGAAGCAACGTTAAAGGGAAATCACACTATTGTTTATACGCATCGCACTCGGCGCCGCTATAGTGTCGTGACCGTATTATGACGTCGTCGTTTTCGAGTCCGTCGTTAAGGTTGCTAATTTCTAAAATGGCGGCCCGCTCAAAGGGACGTTCACTAAAGCAAGAGAAAGCAAATGACGTGCAAAAAATGAAACTGCTACTCGAAACGGACAAAATGTATGGCAAAAAAATAGCCGAAAGTGGTCTTGATATGATCTTGATATGAATTACCTTACGATTGGGTTTAATTCAAATGAGTTACTCTCTTTAAATAAAGATATGATTATTATTATTATTATTATTGAGTTAGTATTTACATACAATACCATTTATACAATTATTTTTCTTAAAGGTTTATTAATTTCACCGAAAAATATTGTTAGACATGAGAAATATCAACATTTTTTGTCGATCTGGTCTTTATTATTTGAAGCGAAATCCGTCGGCTCAACTTTTTTTTGTAGAAAAACTTTTTTTATTGACTGTAAAGTTTATATTTTCATATATTAACATATTTATTGATCTCGCAGATTTCTTTGTTTCACGAAGAAAAAAATATTTAAAAACAAAAGAGATATTTATGACACTTTTTGTCGATCATTTCAGTATAATCAAAGCGTACATCGGCGAATGTGAAATCCGTCCGGTCAACTTTTTTTTTTAGAAAAACATTTTGTTTTACTATAAAGTTTAAATTTTCATTTAAGATAACTATTAATCTCGCAGATTTCTTAGTTGTATGAAAAAATATTGTAAAACAAAAGAGATATTACAAGTAACACTTTTTGTCGATCAGTTCAATATATGTAAAGCGTTACGGTACATCAGTGAGTGTGAAATCCGTCCGGTCAACTTCTCTGTTAGTTTTTCATAAAATATAGTCTAACATTTCCAAGGTCTTCAAATATTAAAAAAATCTATCAAATAAAAAAGTTCTGACTATTTATATTTGATTTTTGGTGTTTTAACGCCACTTTTAAGCACCGCTTTTGGGCTATTTCGTGGCGGCCAGTTTTTATTGGTGGAGGAAGCCGGAGTGACCGGAGAAAACCACCGACCTTCGATAGGAAAACTGACAATCATAGTCAATTAAGATTGGAGTCGAGTGCACCCGCACGAGCAGGGTTTGAACTCACAACTTCAGTGTTGACTGGCTAGTGATTACAGTAGTAACTACTTAGACCACTCGGCCACCGAGGCCCCCTGACTATTTATATCTCATCCGGTCAATATAGGCAATTGTACTGTCATTAGTGTAACCCAACTGTTGGCAACGTATCGTCGCGATGCGGTATGTGGGAATATACTGAACACGAACCTACATCTGACCTACTAGGTTTTGTTTTGTTTTTGTTTTTGTTTTCGTTTTTTTCTTGATTTTTGCAAAACTTTCAGTGGCAAATATTACATGAATATCAGCACAAAATTTTTTTCTATAGGAGATGAATACTCTTTCACAAGACGGACCTAAATGTGATTTTTACAGATTAGCACTCTGAAAGACATGTTACTCTACATGTGTGTGTGTGTTAGATATTTCTCTTGTTGGAGACTTGTAAAGCCAAATACACAGTGTGGATTTTTTGTTGTTGTTGTAGGCAGTACGGTCATCAATAGTACAAAAATAACTAGGCATAGTGTTTGAATTTTAGATTGCTCTGACGTCTAGCAGCCTTATTTTTTTAACTTGCTGGTCGTACAGTTCGCTATAATTGACAGTTTGAAGAATTACTACAAAATATGATTGTTTTTCGTGCCCAAATTATGTAAGCCTGTACAAAGCATTAAAGGAAGATTGAGTATAATGTACTATATAATACGGTGCTAAATTTTCTTTGATTTCGACAGCCAGCAACCGATGTAAAATTTTGTATGCTTCTTTAACAGTGATGTTTAACTGGCGTCATTCTTAAATAACGTTTGATATTTCAACAAATATGATTACTCTACGAATCACTCGTGTTCATGTGTTTGTGCCCCCATACCCCCTTCCTCCCCCCCCCTAAAAAAAAAGAAAGAGAGAGAGAGAGGCGTTTGACACCAAAGGAACATCGAAACTCATTGTTCTTATTTACATCCCTCTGTTGGGCAGAAAACTACAAGTTCCGGAAGCTGTACGCTTACATGCTGTTACTCTTGGTATATTGTAATTTTTTTTTCAAAACAAAACCTAGTAGGTCAGATGTAGGTTCGTGTTCAGATAACTCAATGTGATCACTTGCATGTCAACAAACAGTGATATAGGGAGATTGTCAGATTTCGATCATGACTGTAAAGGGCAACCATTTGTTTAATACAAAGATAGCTGATTTACTCTTGATACCTTGGTTCTTTAAAAAAAAAATGGCCAACATGATATAGCAGAGTGCTGAAAGTGGCACACACAATCAATCAGTTATTTTCAAATTCCCTTTCATTAATCAGTTTTGGCAAAAAAAGTATATAGGCTATACCATACTGAAACATAAATGTGATAAAAGAATATACAATTCAAGAAAGAGAGGTGCACCAACAGAAAATAGAAACTGCAATCTTTCTTTTAATTTCATCGGATCTCAAAATTTTAACTCTTACCAGAATTTTTTCTATCTCACAGTATAATTCGGAAGTTTCTAAGTGGAACTCAAGTTTTAACTAGAACTCTCACTCGAATTAACATTCGAACTAAAAATAAAACTGGAACTTTAACTCAAAATTTAGCTGGAACTCGAACTCTTATTCTACCTCAAAGGTTATCCACACTCTCATTTGTCATCTGATAAAAAAATTTGTAAGGGTTCCACGGAACCCAGTGTCTCGCCTACTTTTGCTGTTAATCGCAGGCTCAACAAAAATGAGGAAAAAATCACTAAAAATATTCCTCTCGATACTATCGTTTGATTGTAAGAAACTTCTGTCCAAGTTTGGTATAAATCTAGGATAGTTTATGGATCTAATAAATGTTTTAAAAACTTTAACTGCATACTGTATGTAATGTTAACTGGAAGAAAAACTAAGTCCATTTAAAAGTAAAATACGGATAAACAGGTACAAAATTTTGACAAAATTTCCTTCCAGATACGAGCTTCTGTTCAAGTTTGGTACATATCCAGGATAGTTAAAGAAAGTTGTTAAAATCTTAAAAACGTTAACCACAGAGTAAATGTATTGTTTCCTGGCAGAAAAACTAAGTAAATTTATAAGTAAAATACGGAAAAAATAGATTTTTTTTTTTACAAAATTTACTTCTGCATACTATCTTATGATCATAAACAAGCTTCTGACCAAGTTTGGTACAAATCCAGGATAGTTTAAGAAAGTTATTAAAAATTTAAAAACTCTAATCACAGAGTAAATGTATTGTTTCCTGGCAGAAAACCAAGTCCATTTATAAGTCAAATATGGAAAAACAGGAATTTTATTTTTACAAAATTTACTTCTGGATACTATTTTATGATCATAAACAAGCTTCTGTCCATGTTTGGTAGAAATCCAGGAGAGTTTAAGAAAGTTATTAAAACTTCAAAAACTTTAACCACAGAGTGAATATTTGTAGACGCCGCCGCCGCCGCCGACGACGACGACGACGCCGACGCCGACGCCGACGCCGACGCCGACGACGGAATGTAGGATCGCTATGTCTCGCTTTTTCGACTAAAGTCGAAGGCTCGACAAAAAACTAGAGTTAGATAAAATATATCAACATGTTCAATTAACTCTAAATTATCGGATGCATTGTATTTCTCATAACATACCAAAGTTGAGCGATTAATCGAACGGTAATAAAATATGCGTAATACATAAGGTTTTAATACACAGGCGTTGAACATTGAACATATTATGCACAATGAACATGAAACGATGTATGAAAAATAGGTGCGGGATGATAGAACTCAGAAAAAAATTTGGTTTCCACAGTTCGAATAAATTATGAAGCGTTGTGTAATTACGGAAATGTTAACCAATTTTAAATTCCTACCGAAAATAGGTTTCTTTTAACGTGCTGAGTTTGTGGCATTTTTAACATGGCATTTCAGGTTTTATCTTCCCGGTGCGAATGGACAAGCTAGTGAAATTATGGTTACGAAATTATTCTGCCTGCAGTCTAAAAGGAACGTGTTACTTTTCAGCCCGGATACCCTCAGTCTTCCGAGGTCGAAGATTCTTTATCTGGAAGCCGAAAATTATTTCTATAATACGGCATGAGGCAAAAATTCGTTTTCCACATACAACAAATGCAATTAAATAAAAAAATGAGATGACTTCGACTTTAACAAATACTTTATGATAAACTGTTATTGTATCTATGTTTAACGATTCAATAGATTGATAAAAATATCAATGAATATTAAAAATACCTTAAAAAATGTTCAAAAATGATATTATATTTTGTAGTGAAAAGGTTTAACTTAACCAAAGCGTTGCAAGAAATGCTGTTATGCCAGCAACGTCGTTCTATAACGTTAACAGAAAAGGTTATAGTTCCCGCCAAAATTCAATAATAAGATTATTTCCGTTTTAGCGGATTTAAAACATCGGTGACCCCCCTTTTTTATTTATGCTTTTAAAATCTTCTCTGAAGCTGCAACTTATGCAGAAGTTTGAATGGAAAAACATTAGTAGATTTTTTTTATTTCAAGAAAAATCTATTATAAATAGCAATAAAAATGGCGGGAAATGTTCAAAGGCCTTCAAAAATAAGGAAACTGAGACAAATAAATGTTCATAAGGTACAAGTTACATTTGACCGTTTTTGTTATTCCAGTTAAACATCGTTTTTCAATAAGTTTGTCTTTTTTTAGCAAATTAAGAGCGCTATTTCTATATTTCGTTATAACGCGATTCTTTAAGTTTTGATGACGTCATATCTCGAAAACAACATTGGTGACCCCAATTTTTTTTCCGCCTAAAATATCTTTATAAGTATGATCTGTATACATGCAAAATTTCAATGAATTATTATTAGTAGTATAAATAGTGTGATTTCCCTTTAAATCAAAAACCTTTCCCCCATTACTGAAGTCTATGTAACCTAGTTTTGCTTTTTGTTTACTAACTTATCTACCTTCTTAATCTATGTTCTTCTGTCAGTGCTCCAAACGAGAAAATGTTAATGAGTGGTTTATTTGTAGATATAGTTTAGGTATTGAGGGTTACTTTTACTGTTTCCCTTTTTACCTATCTACAAAAAGTTAAGGGGAAATTATAAAAAAAAATCGTAACAAAATCGTCATTTACGGGCATTGAATCGAATAAGGAGATACACATGTACCACTTCGGTCATTTTGACTTACATGTAGATGTTGTTTTGCTGATCATTTTTGATTCCCTCTTTCTAATACATGATCAAAATGGGTAAAATCATCATTCAGGAGCAATAATGCTTACAAGGAGTCGGTAGACAATGTTTTCCCATGTTGACTTATTTGTAGATCTTGTGGTGCTAAACATTTTTTGTTATAAAGTTTCCCTCTATTTATGTTAGTTTCTGCAATAAACATTAAAAGTCAAAAATCGTCACTTAGGGGAAATAACTCCTATAAAAAGAAAATTTACAATATCAGCCATGTTGACTTATTTGTATGTCTTATTGTGCTTGCCGTCTTTGCTTTTTGCCGTTTCTTTCTATTATAGTTTCACTCCAGAGCATTAACTCCTCTAAGGGGTTAACTGACAATTTCGGCTATGTTTGTTATATTGGCGAGGCAAATAATATACTCCTTTGATATATATACATATGTTTTATTCTAATCTAAACTATATACATTGTACATGTTTACTTGTCAAGTATAAAGCACGCAAGTGATGTTGATCTGGAAACAGTTCTCATATAAAGCTAGTAACAGTTAGGATCTGATAAGAACTTACATTTGATAGTAAACAGATGCCATGACCTTGGTGTTTTCCCAGACTATAGGATAACCTATAGTTCATTGACTTAATATTACATCTCCCCTTTTCAGCTTGTAAGAAAATATAGTAATTACTAATAAATGTTATCATGAATGGAACAGCTGATCTTTGTTTACAAATCTAACCTATCTGGAGGTTTTGATATTCTCCCTGACTTGGTTACATACAAATCAGATTTATCAGATTGATCTGTTGTGTTATCTTTTATTTCATTATTGTGAATTGGCATTTCATCGGGGATTGTTTCAAAAGTATTTTTAGCAAATTTTGTATCAGGCTTTTCAGGCAAATTTGAAAAGTGTCGCCGATTCCTACGAATTTCGCCACTGTCAGTTTCAATTATATAAGAACGCGGTTCATTAGATTCCGCTTTGACTATTCCCTGTTTCCTTTGATCTTTAACCCAAACGCGATCGTTTGTTTTTACTTTAGAAAATGGTCGCGCTCGATGTCGTCTGTCATAATACTGTTTTTGTTTAAATTTATATTCATCTTCCTTTCTGAACAACTCGCGAGTGTTAGGCAATTTAGGTGCGAGGTTTTTCGGAGCAACTGGGACCAACGTTCTTAGCTTACGCCCCATCAAAAGTTCTGCCGGGCTGTAACCATTAGCAAGCGGTGTTGTTCTATAAGAAAGTAAAGAATTATATTCGTCGTCTGATTTTTTTAGCATATTTTTAATAGTTTGAACGCTACGTTCAGCTAGTCCGTTTGACTGGGCAAATCGTGGACTACTCATTATGTGTCGAAAACCATACGACTGCGCGAATTGCTTGAATGTTAATGAGTTGTATTGAGGTCCACCGTCCGTAATAAAAGTTTCCGGTATTCCGTGTCTTGCAAAAAATGACTTTAAATGATTCACGACGGATTGAGAACTTGTGCTAGACAATTTTGCTATCTCGATGTATCTCGAAAAATAATCAACAACTAATAAGTACGTTTGCCCTTTTAGTTCAAACAAGTCGGACGCTAGTTTTTGCCATGGTCGTTTAGGAAATTCCGGCTGCAATAGCGGTTCCGCATGATCATTAGCATTTTCGATACATTTTTGACATCTTTTGACCATGTTTTCTATTATTGTACTGATACCAAGCCACCACACCGAGGACTTGGCTCGCTCTCGACATTTAACTATGCCTTGATGACCATCGTGAAGTCGTTCTAGTATTTCGTCTTGTAACGACCGCGGGATAACTTACCTATCGGCTTTTAATAAATTATTTCCCACGATAGTGAACTCTCCCTGTAGACTCCAATACGGTTTCAAGCTGTCACTTAAACTAGATTTTTCTGGCCACCCTTCTTTGCAATAAAACATTAGGGTTTTGCATATTTCATCTTTTACGCACTCGTCCCTAATGTTTTGAAGTCTCATATCTGATGCCGGGAAATTATTAACGATACTGTCCACGTACGCTTTTGTCTCGGTCTCGAATTCATTGGACTCGGACAAGATGTCTACCGGCGATCTAGATAATGCATCTGCGATATTCAATTCCTTACCTGGTACGTGCTCAATTGTGAAATCAAACCTCAAAAGTCGCATTCGGAATCTTTGAATACGCGGCGGAAGTTCTGCAATACCTTTACTGCTGAGTAACGGTACGAGCGGCTTGTGGTCAGTTTCGAGATTGAACTTCTTACCTATCAAATAATTGCTGAACTTCTCACACGCCCAGGTCAAAGCTAACGCTTCTTTTTCTATTTGCGCGTAGCGCTGCTCTGTGTCTGTCATAGAACGCAAAGCATACGCAACAGGCTTCAATATTTCTCCATGTTTTTGCCTAATGACTGCGCCCAATCCAAACGACGACGCGTCAGCTGACACTACAGTGTCCTTATTTGGATCATAATGTCCAAGCGTTCCGGACGAAGCTAGCTCATTCTTTATCTCGGTAAACGCGGTTTCTTGTGCTATACCCCAATACCAAGCATTGTGAGTCTTTAATAGTTCACGTAGCGGCTTAGTTAGCTCTGTCACCTTGCACGAAAATTTGTTAAGTTGATTCACCATTCCTAAAAAACGTCTTACTCCTGATATATCAGTTGGCTTTGCCATCTCGGCAATAGCCTTAACTTTGTCTGGGTCTACCCTACAACCCGACGCGTCAATGATTTGACCCAGGAATTTGACTGACGGTTTTGAAAATTCACACTTTTCGTTCAGTGTGAGACCGGCTTTTCCGATCGCTTCTAAAATTCTCTCTAGGCGCTCGTCGTGCTCCTCCTGTGAGGCACCAAACACGAGAACATCGTCCATATGGCACAATACGCCTGGATACCCCTCCACTGTCTCTGACATACGTTTTTGAAAAAATTCACTGGCAGAGTTTATTCCGAAAGGTAATCGATTGCAACAATACCTACCGAAAGGCGTAATAAACGTTGTGAGCGGACGTGACTCTTCTGCTAGGTTAGTTTGCCAAAACGAAGAATTTGCATCTAATTTTGAAAATATTCTTGCATTTGCAAGCTTTGCAAGCGACTCTTCTACAGCTGGAAGCGGATAATTTTCACGCTTGACCGATTCGTTCAATTTTGTAAAATCGATACATATGCGCACGTCACCGTTTGATTTCGGCACAACAACCATGCCAGCGCACCACTCGGTCGGTTCATCGACTTTTGAGATGACCCCTAGTTTTTCCATTCTTGTCAACTCAGTCTTTACCTTATCCATTAAAGGTAACGGTACTCTGCGCGGCGTTGACAAAGCATACGGTTTCGCGTCTGGGCCTAGCGCAATTGTATATGTCCATTTTGTTTTCCCTAGACCGTTAAATATCTTTGGATATTTACCGCGATAGTAGTTATTCGCTTCGCTACTCGCGTTGACAGACGAAACATTAACCTTATCAATAATACCTAAAGCCTGAATAGCTGGCCTACCTAATAATGGTTTACTTAATCCCTTAACAACATATATATCCTGAACACTAAATTTGTCCTTTGTTTCAAGCATGCATTGAAATTTTCCTACAACATTTAAGTTTGTGTTTCTCGGTCCACTCAGTCTTTTGTTCGCTTTCATCAGTTCTATATTATTTATTCCTTTTAAATCACTGTCAGAAATTACTGTAACATCCGCACCAGTGTCGATTTTGAAATCTATCTCCTTTTTATGAATGAAAAGTTTTGTTGTCCAGGGGCGATCACCGACTGTGTTGATTGTTCCCAGAAATCCTTCAGCGTCCGAATAAACGCTCACCGATTCAACCGTTTTCACGGTTCTGCAAGATTTTGCGAAGTGTCCGATATTTGAGCACTTGTAACATTTTGCTCCTTTAGCTGGGCATTTTTCTCTGGGGTGAAATTGTCGATTTCCGCATCTTTGGCATCCCTTTTGTTGTGAATGGAAAGGCTGCTTCTGCTTTTTCACAAATTTAGTTTTGTTGAATTTCGATTTAACTGCATCAACATTAGAGTTCGGATTGTCACATCTCATTATAGCCTGCTGTTTCTTCACAGTCTCCGATTGGCGGGCCATGTCAGTTGCTTTCTTAAGAGTAAGCTCCGGATCAAGCTGCATTTTCAATGATAAGTTGGAATCCTTGATACCGACAACTATTCTGTCTCTTATCATTTCTTGTCTTAAATCGTTGTATCCACAATGTTCAGTTAATGTGTATAAAGATGTAACAAAACTTTCTACACCTTCATCGTCGTCTTGTTTCCGCTTATTGAACTTTGCACGTTCGAAAATAACATTCCTTCTAACTATGAAGTACTTGTCAAATTGCTCTTTCACTTTTGCATATTTCTTTTTGTTTTCCTCCAACAAATCAAATGACGCAAAAATATCATCTGCTTCCGGACCCATCGTGTAGATTAAAGAGTTAACCTGTGTAGCTCCTGCTTTTTCCTCCAGCCCCGAAGCTGATCTGAATCTATCAAATCTTTGGATCCATTTGGTCCACGTTTCTGGCTTACAAAAGTCAAACTTTTCTGGAGCTGCGACTTGAAATGTTGCCATAATTTCAGTCAATGTACTGCACTACTACAGGATTAATCAAAGAATTGTCCGGTGTAACTAAAATGTTTTAAACCGCTGCTACCATGTTATATTGGCGAGGCAAATAATATACTCCTTTGATATATATACATATGTTTTATTCTAATCTAAACTATATACATTGTACATGTTTACTTGTCAAGTATAAAGCACGCAAGTGATGTTGATCTGGAAACAGTTCTCATATAAAGCTAGTAACAGTTAGGATCTGATAAGAACTTACATTTGATAGTAAACAGATGCCATGACCTTGGTGTTTTCCCAGACTATAGGATAACCTATAGTTCATTGACTTAATATTACAATGTTGACTAAAAAAAAAGAGGCGAAGGATACCAAAGGGACATTCAAACTGATAAGTCGAAAATATACTGACAATGTCATGGTTAAAAAAGAAAAAAAAAACAAACAGGCAAACAACAGTACATTAAACACAACATAGAAAACCAAAGACTGAGCAACACCAACCGAACCAAAAACTGTGGGTGATCTCAGGTGCTCCGCAAGGGTGAGCAGATCCTGCTCCACACATGGCACCCGTCGTGTTGCTCATGTTAGTTCAAACCTGGTGAGAAGTCTAATTCGGTAGGTCTAAGGGGACGGGATCATCCGTTGTCATCTGTGAAATGATTAATACATAGATCTTATTAGGTCTTTCCACTTTTCTGTGGAAAGACCTATTGTATTTGTTCTGATTATTTTTTTTTTTTTTCTTCCGCCAAATTTTGTTCTTGCGATAAATGTTTGTTTCGCAATATGTCGCTTAGATATTTCTCATATTGTATCGTATAGTTTATGCGCTTTTAAATTTCACCCTGCTAAGCCGAACCATTTTCTTTGCAAGAGTTATCTCCCTATTCACTGTTTATCATCTGTGTGCATCTCCTTCGTAACAAAAAAAATTATCGACAACATTCTTTTTCTAAATTGTTTGTTACATCCTCAGGAATTTTTGCCTAATTTGGATCGAAGCGATCCAGTGAAATCTTAAAGGAGTTATCTGCCTTTACCAAATTAATTTGTCGTTATGTTTTTGTAACACGTAAACCGTAAGCCGTATAAAAAAAATTTGACCAAAATGTTAGTCGCGACATGATATAACTGGAAAGTTTTTGTTAAAATGGTACGCGTCATTGTTTTAGGGGTTCCATGTCACTGAAATAGTAAAATGAACAAAATGAACTAATTATAGCCTTAAACTTTGCAGCTATCATGATGTAAACATGCATCTTATCTTAATTTATCAACAAAGGTCCACCATCCTCCACCTCCCCCCCCTTTTTTTTTTCTTCTACTTTGAGGGAATTCCATTTCGCCTTGAAGTTCAGTCCTGTACAATTTACTGTAAAAAATGCAATCCTTCTGATATACAAACTTCTTAAATAGAAATTCATTCCTGCAAAAATCGGCTCCAATTCATGTTCATGTTAGACGCGGTCCGCTTGATTGAGAAATAAAATTCAATGACGTAGAAAAATCGTAAATATTGCTGAAATCCTACAATAAAATTTTTTTTAATCATGCATTTAAATACAAATCTGTGCTCCCGTAAACATGTGTACGTAAGATGCATGCATGATCCGTCATCAATGACCTGTAAATAATAAAACCAATAGTGATCATGTTTGTCCGATCAGTACACATGTGTTCTGTTCAACGGTCTCCCCTGACATATATATTCGAGCGTCACGTGACTTCAAAACATCATCACGCGCGCGGACCTAAAATTAGAATAAAACATCCGAAATCCATATCCAAATATGGAAAGTGAAACTTCCAAGACAAAATGTTACTCATTTTTTCCCCCTACAAATTGAAACAAAATGTACACACAACACATAAAAGAAACCATGAAGTACCAGTTCTCGTAGCAAATAGGGAAAATTAGAAAAAAAAGAAGATGTTAGGATTTTTATTTATTAGGATATCCTTAGGCTGTCCGTTTGGGAGTGCGGGATGTACAAGTACGCAGCCCGGTCAGAACATGAACATCAAGTCCGATGCCTCGCATAGAGAGAGTGTCATGCAAACTTTCAATCAAGCAATCAATCAATCAATCATTCATTCAATCAATCAATCAATCGATCGATCAACCAACCAACCAACCAACCAACCAACCAACCAACCAATTAATCATGTTTCAGAGGGGAAAGACCGTTTAACAATTGTTTTTAAAACAATTGATTTATATTTGTTCTTGTAATTTTTATTATGTAATGTTTCTCTGTATCCATAATAGTTTTTAAGATAATAACCAAGCACTGTGAAATTTGATAAATAAAAAGGACATTTCAGGGAAATTTACTCCAAATTGTGTTGTCCGTTCTCCTAAAAACAAAAACTGTCATTTACCCTATTGCTCTATTTTTTTAGCAAGAGCTTTCGTGTATATTGACGGAGCGAATCCCCGGATACAAGTTTTAATCAAGATTCACCCAGATAAATTAATGTGAAGTTTGATAATATTTTGCCAAGTAGTGTAAAAGACGCAGATTTTTTACAAGTTTGCCGACGGCGGACACAGAGTGATGGCAAAAGCTCACATATTTCTTTGAGCTAAAATGGGCTGCTTAATGTATATATAGTTTTTTTTACATTGTATATTGCCGAAAAATATAGTTCTAACCAAAATTTTAAAATACTTTTTCAAACTTATTTTCGAGTTATCCGACTTCGAAGTACATCTGGCTATGTCATAGAGTTAACTTACATGTACATATCTTCAATTCTTAATAGTTAATTTGAAGACATGTTCTTTTTTCTTAATTCTTATAGGCAAAACCTCTCGGAAATTTGGGTTTTCAGTGCTCTTCAACTTCGTACTTTATTTTACCTTTTTTTTTAATTTTTGTATTCGAGTGTCACTGATATGCGTCTTTTGTAAACGAAACGTGCGTCTGGCGTACACAATTTTAATACTGCTACATATGATGAGTCAGCACTTCTGTGCTGACATGAATTATCATTGATATGGTCAAATTTATAAATTAACTGTTTACAAAACTTTTGCAATTTTGAAAAAACTGAGGCTTTTCTACCTCAGGAATAGATTACCTTAGCTGTATTTGGCAAAACTTTGAGGAATTTTGGTCCTCATTGCTCTTCAACTTCGTGCTTTATTTGGCTTTTTAACTTGTTCGGATTCGAGCGTCACTGATGAGTCTTTTGTAGACGAAACGCGCGTCTGGCGTAAATACAAAATGTAACCTGGTATCTATGATGAGTTTATTTATATACCATGTAATAATGAATAATGACATCAGATTCCTCTCTCATGATTTTGAAAAGTGATTAAGGAAAAGCACAAAACGATACTAAACATAATATCTTCGAAAACATTTACTCAGTTTAGAAAATAATATGTATTATGAAAACAGAGTAATAAAAGAATTGGATATGTTGTATGATGCATGAAGAACATTTCCTATCAAGCACGCAACCAAACATAAAGAAATAGGCCTTTCCACACCTCAAAGTTCCAATTAGTTCTTCAACATGGCCCCTTATCACCAGTTTTTGGCGAAATTCTTTGTTAGATTTTGCTTAAGGTACATACAACTTTACTTTCACAAGTATTGTATGTAAGTTATCTTTACAAAAAAGGTCTCTTACCTTTAGGACAGCAGTTTGTGTACCACTACCGTAGTCACTACCGTCACCAGTGTCCACTTTGGTGAAAGCATATGGATTGCCATTTACGACCAATTCTGTGGTTTGCCAATCACCATTTGCTATCGATACCGTCCAAGTAAATACGTAAATACCAACAATGGGAACAACAAATACACCATCGCCATTATTGTATGATGTAGTCGTATCCAGTATAACCTATATAAAATGTATTCAAAAGAAATGTTAAGATAATAATTGTATTTATGAATATTCACAGCAGTTACAAATTAAAGCATATAAGAAATCTTTCTTGTTTCGATTTTTTTTTGTATTAATAAGGTGACTGTTAGATATTCATGAAATATTATACATATTTATCTAAATATAAGTTTACTTGCGGCACATACATTTTACTTGTACAAATGTACTGACTAGGCCTTTTGTTGTTTCATAGAGGTTTCTATCCCTCTTACCAGATACATTTCACTATTTTAAATATAAAACTTTTGGCATATTTGGTCAGTGAGAGTAGAATCAATGCTTCTATTTCCCATACGACATGTTACATGTTTTTTTTCTACGAATTTTAGTCATTTAGTGTATAAGTTAGGAAGTTAGACATTAAAAGTTAAATAAAGATCTATCTTAAAACAGCAGAAGTAATCAACGATTGCAAAGCTCACATCTCCCTCACATTGACCTGCATGAATGAATAAAAAAAACGATGTTTATTTTTGTGACAAAGGGACCGTGTGTGATCACTCAGCGCCATGCGAAATGAACTTAACGTTAAACTCAATACATATCGCAGCCTAACGTGGTCAGAAGGAAAACTTTACGCAGCAAGTGTGTACTCTGTTCCAATTCATGACGGTACTGATTTTTTTATAATTGCATGAAACTTTCTAATTTCATAAAGAACTCACATGTAAAATTTAGTCGATGTAAATGAAGCGTAAAGTTAAGGTCAGTGACTTTATCTTTCTTCGAAGCTGCCATATACCCGCAGATGCATCATTTTATCAAGTAAAACGATTTTATATGTTAATTTCTGCAATCTGAACTAGGGCATATAACGTAATCAGAGTCAATTAAGGGTAAAATATAGGCCAAATTATCTCCTTTTACTCTAACACCAGATTACCTAATTGTAAGTCACTAAGTATCTGTAAACTGAATTGGAGCGTAAAAATATTCAAGCTGTGGTATTTCATCTCACGAATTATGATCAGTCTCTCCTAGATGCATCTGGTTACACACCTTTTGATATTGACGCGTGGTTTATAGAAATTCATGTTGTTTCTATAATGCAATTCCCCAGGAAAGCCAAAAATCTAAACCCGGGAGAACAGAAAAAACAATAAATGGGCCAATTAATAGAATACTAGTAGGCAAAACCTTCATAGGTCAATATTCTAATTTTGAAATGTATTTCAGCACAATTATTTAGTTATATGAACTTGAAATTTATATAAAGCATATCATATGAATCATCCAAATACAGACGCCTTTGTTGCTAGATGACTAGCTGTAAAACCGGACCATGGTATTAAAAGTGTTTGACATTATTACCATTCACACAATAATTATGCGTTCCGTGAAAGCCTCCTCATAACAAATGCCAATCTATGAATCACAGCTTATGGCTAAACAAAAGAGGGACGAAAGATACCAGAGTGACAGTCAAACTCATAGATCGAAAACAAACTGACAACGCCATGGCCAAAAATAAAAAGACAAACAGACAAATAATACTACAGATGACACAACATAGAAAACTAAAGACTAAGCAACACAAACCCCACCAAAAACTAGGGGTGATCTCAGGTGCTCCGGAAGGGTAAGCAGATCCTGCTCCACATGTGGCACCCGTCGTGTTGCTTATGTTATTACAAATCCGGTAAATAGTCTAATTCGGTAGGTCTTCGTGAAAAGCGAAGGGTATTGTAGTTACGACATAAGGAACATATCCGATATCATCTGTGTAACGGTTATTCGATAACGGTCAACCAACTCGTGATGGCGTCCGTAAAATTTACGAAGGGATGATTTCAACTTCACCATTTGGAACTCTTGGTTTCATAGCTTCCTTGTGAGCAGCAATCTTCTATCAAAGAAATCATGATAGGAAATACAAGCCCGGGAATATCGTATCAATTGGGAGATATATACTCCGTATAAAGGCGCTGCTGGAATGTTGCTACATAGAAACGGAAAGTTCACAATTGGGAAGCTGAAATCATCTCTTTTGTCGTAAAGTTTTGTTTTCAGCCGACCTCATTGTCAATTTCTAGATATAAGTCAAGATATGAGGCAGACTAAACTGTATCTGTAGTATCCTTTATCTCTAGTTCGATGGGATAGATTCGTTTAACATAGCCACAAAATTTTGTATTATTTAGTGAGAGAACATCATCTTTATAGCGGAACGTAAAGTTAAAGGATATTGCTAACTTCTTATCTTTCTTCCTAAGAAGTTCCTGTATGAAGTCAGCCTCATAATAATATAGAAACAAGTCGGCAATGGTAATATATGCCGATATAAAACGAGATATTCGAACTATCAAGATTTTCCCAATTCTAGAAATAAAATGTATCCATATCAACTCACTCCTAAACATCAAAAATTACCAATCACCGTTGAACATTAGACATTGATATTTGATCGTTTCTCAAGACGAACTTCAAAACAAAATAATAAACCAGACAGCATTCCTTTGTCATTGTATATGAACCTTTCATTGGGTAAACATTTTTTTTGCTGATTAAATGTACGCGTGTTTGGCAATGGTGTCTTATACTTCGATGATCGTTAAATCGTCAAAATTTAATGGCAGTGAAAGACGTATGCTATGAGTTCTGTGCGCAGAATAGGTCTTTCTGGACTAAGCTTCAACACGTACACACGAGATAAAAATTACACAAATATCAGAAAAAGGTGTATCTTGTAAATACAAATGCAGTGCATGAACAAGCCGTTACTGGAAAAACATTCAACATGATTAAATAAGGTGATGTTAATAGATTGAATTGGTAAATTAATGTATGTTAACTTTTACTTTATATAACCATGAACTACCTTTCAGTTCCATGGTGTATAACCGATAAAAATGTCAAATTTGCAAAAATATTGTTTTACCTTGTCAAATATAACAGCTGCGTGCTTGCCTAGTCCAGTTATATGTGTTGTGAGTTGCGTTGAAAATGCTACTTTATTTGGAGGATTCTGTCTCTTTTGAGCTGAAATATGTCATGAAAACAAACTTAAATTTGATGTTCATATACACAATTGGCTAATATTATACGCTTTCCTTTGCAAACAGTAAAATAACAAAAATACCGAACGCAACAAAAAATTCAAAACTGAAAGTACTTTGATTCCCTTTATAGCTCTAAATTATTTTTTCGTTTTTTCTCCTGGCAGTTCCATTATAGAAATGTATTTTTATTTGGATGTCATTATCTTCTTTTTTTTCTATAAAACCCTAAGAAGTAAAATAACAAAATTACCGAACACCAAGGAAAATTTAGATCGGAAAGTCCCTTATCAAAAGGCAAAATCAAAAGCTCAAATACATCAAACGAATGGAAAACAACTGTCATATTTCCGATTTGTTACAGACATTTCCTTATGCGTGTGCTATGTAGAAATAGTTGGTTTAAACCTGTTTTTATAGCTAGCTAAACATCTCACTTGTATGACAGTCGCATAAAATCCCATTGTATTGACAACAATGTGTGAGCAAAACAAGCAGACATAATAGGTAAAAATGTCAAAAAATTGGTATTTTATCTAACCTGTATGCATCAAAAACTCCTCCAGAAAAAAAAATAAAACGAAACAACAAATTTATAAATATAATATAAAACAATGTCAATAAACAAAAAGATGAAAATATAAAACAAACAATCAAGAATAAAAACAAAGATGATATTGAAATTCAATAGTAAACAAGTTGTTGTCTCTTTGACATATTCCCCATTTCCATTCTCAATTTTAATTTCTACAGCAAGAAAATATTTATACATTTATTGAATTTCAAAATTCTATTTAAAGTAGATCGGGTGTCTTTTTCTGAGCATCCCTTCTGGGCATGTTGCAAAAATACTATTTTACTCTGTATCATTCAATATACAAAAGAAACATGTAAAACTTGAAATTTAAAGATGAAATTACTAAAAAAAAAAACATTTTCATTAAGTGTTTTTAAACTTTTCTGAAAGAAATCCATTTAAAATCAAGGGCTGATAATCACATTGAATTTGATTGGGCATTTTTTTTGTTTTTATTTTCCAACAAAATAAGGCTGTTAGTTTTTGAAATTTCAGAAGTATTTATGAAAAGCAATTATCTCATTGAATATTAACAAAGAATAATCTTTCGTCGAAGATTAAGACACCAAAGTTACCTTGAGAAGAATAACAACGCTCGTATCTCAAAAAAAAAATAGTTTGATCCCATTTCACAAATTCCTAACAGCAGCATTTTAAGTAAAATAATTGAGTAATCACACGTCTAAATATTCCGCTATTCGGCTTTCAGAAGTATAGTAACTGCTTCATAATTTAATTCAAACCTTTCATAGATGTACATTCGGTAATTTCGAGATTCAGTCTACTAATTTCAGTTTGAAGTTCCTTATTTATAGACTGTTGTCTGTCGAGAAGTATCTCCAGTCTCTGCAGGCGTGTTTCTGTGTGTTTGGCATCTTCCTGTGACAGTACTCGACTTGTTGGCAAAAGCAATATAATCGTCAAGTAAATCGGAAGCATTTTTGTATTCATTTTACATTACCATTCACGTATGGCTCAAAATGAAATGGTCTTATATTGATTAATACAATCATTTAAGGTTACAAGATTATCAAGTAGGCAAAGTGAACTGGTTTGATAACGCTACACTTTCATGTTAATCTTAATGCGTTTCGTGAATTATATAGGATTGTTCGTAAATGACGTGTTGATCTTAATGTGCTAAATATTCTCAAAACAAGCCGTTATCTCTTTCACAATCTTATGTGCATCTTAAGACAAACTTAAGCCAGTGTTAGAGGTTTTCGCTGTGTTCATTGTACTGGTCTTTTGTAGAACTTTTATTTTCAGAATTGTTGTATGCCCTATGGTGATTCTATTTTCAAATCGCATTTTATTGTAGAGTTGATGTCTCATTTGATGTTTGGAACCTTAGTATATGATGGACATTAAAGAAGTCGGTGACAGGGTCGCATGCATATATAAAGAAATAATAAGCCGGAAATACAGTAATTATATATTCAAAATTATGGGGAAAATATATAAAACATACATTTTCACAAGATTCTGAGGGATGTTCACTTTATATCGTCATGTTTTGATCCATCTTCAAAGAGATGACCTGATTTCAATTTAACTATTAGCTCAAATGCACTATACTGTCAGTCGCATTACAATCATTCACTGAAAACACTTGATCACTTTTATAGCCTTTTATGCAAGTAACATTTGATTATATATGTTATCTTATATAACACGAAAATCTTTCTATATAATTCTCAAATCCAATAACTTCGTCATACATTTTGGTCTAAAAAATAATCGGTATATTGTAAATTGAAAATTATACAGAAGGTATAATGGTATTGGAAAATTGTCACTCAGTACACAGCAATAATTGCATAACCGTTTTTCATGCGTAAAACGGTCGTTTTATGTATCTTATAAAACATACGTTAGACGCATGTTGAGGACCACGCATGAACAAACACATAAGAAACGGATGAATTACTCATGTTAAACACACGTAAAACGTGTGTTGACGTAAAATATGCGTTAAGGTAGCACAATACAAAGCAGCTAAATTTAATCAAAATTTCAATTTTAGCAGTTTTTGTTACTTCCTAATATTACAAAACCAAAGAAGAAAAATATATTTCCATATCTTGTACTGTTAAAGAGGTTTGATGATGATTAGTTTTATAAACAAATGCACTTGTTTGACTGACACAAGATAAGAACATGTGGGCAGTATTGTGTGGTTAATCAATAGAATCATTTGATAGCTTTATGACCAAAGAGGTGGAAATACCTGTACCAAGTCAGGAATATGACAGTTGTTTTCCATTCGTTTGATGTGTTTGAGCTTTTGATTTGCCTTTTGATAAGGGACTTTCCGATCTGAATTTTCCTTGGTGTTCGGTACTTTTGTTATTTTACTTTTTAGGGTTTCAAAGAAAAAAAAGAAAGATAATGAAATCCAAATAAAAATACATTTCTATATTGGAGCTGCCAGGAGAAAAAACAAAAAAATAATTTGGAGCTATAGAGGGAATTAAAATATATATGTACAGATATTAAATGAATATAATTGTACAACAATTTTGTTGCTGAAGTTAATGCTGATGGCTATATCAGATTTTCTTGAGGAGAATGTGTAAATATGAATTCCTTTCAAAAGAAAACATAAATTAAATATTTCATTTTCAAACAACAAAAATAAGAAAATTCTACTTTGTTTAAAACACCATATTTTCATTGTATACAATTTTAATTCTAGAAATCCCCCACAAGAAACCTCTAGTCTGACCAATGATCATTTTATGTACACGTGCATAACTTACTTTTTGGGGAAATGTTAAAAAAAAGTATATTGTTTTATGTACTAAATGAAATAAATCCATATTGAAAAAAAGCAAATGTAATGTGTAAAAGAGAGGCAAAAAATACCAGAGGGACATTCAAAGTCATAAGTCGAAAATAAACTGACAACGCCATGGCTAAAAAAGAAAATGACCAACAGACAAACAATGGTACACAAAACACAACATAGAAAACTAAAGACTGTGCAACACAAACCCCACCACCAAAAACTGGGGGTAATTATACTTTTGAGATCATTAATAGTTGATGTTTAACCAGATGGGCGAAGTTTTGACCATGTCAGTAGCAACTTACTTACAGCAAGGTCAATAATGATATAACTTCTCCCGCCAGATCTGGTTTTTGATGCATACAGTGTGCATTTTCTTTATATATTTAGAATTGTTGAAGTGGAATGCTTTCTCACTGGTGAAGACCTAATTGATTTATGATTTATGATGCATGCACACGTATAAAAATTGCGGTTTATATCCAACGCAATCATAGGTTTGAACGTTGTTTTCAATTTAGATATGTTTATATTTTTTCGTTTGGGCTTGCATTATATTTGCCTTCGGGCTTATATGATCCGTTCATCCTATTTTGACTCCTCAAAATTCAAGAGTCTATCCTAAATTGAGGTAAATTGTGTGGCTTTCCAAATACCGTGTCGATTCCTAACATCACTGAACTGACATTAATTGTCGAAATCCGGATATGGTGTACAAAAACCTTTGCACCTTTTGTTTGCGGTATACCATCTATTCCGCAAGTTAATTGTTTTCTGTTTAGTATTAAACTTATAATTAAGATCCATTTATTACATCGGTGATCCGTTTATTTGGCAATCGCCAATGGCAGTTGGATAAAAACCGCAATTTTTATACGTGTGCATGCAACACAAATTTCTTGTTAGAGGGGTCCATATACACCACAAACAACATTTTCCAAAAGACCAAAAAAGTGAAAAAGTATATTTAAACAAAACGCATTTGACTAACAGGTCGAACAACAAATGATCTTAAACCCTGCTGACTGCCATTGGCGATTGCCAAATAAACGGATCACCGATATAATAAATGGATCTTAATTATAAATTTAATACTAAACAGAAAACAATAAACTTGCGGAAAAGATGATATACCGCAAACAAAAGGTGCAAAAGATTTTGTACACCATATCCGGATTTCGACAATTAAGTGTCTCTTCAGTGATGTTAGGAATCGAAACGGTATTTGGAAAGCCATACAATTTACCTCAATTTAGGATAGACTCTTGAATTTTGAGGAGTCAAAATAGGATGAACGGATCATATAAGCCCGAAGGCAAATATAATGCAAGCCCAAACGAAAAAATATAAACATATCTAAATTGAAAACAACGTTCAAACCTATGATTGCGTTGGATAAAAACCGCAATTTTTATACGTGTGCATGCAACACAAATTTCCTGTTAGAGGGGTCTATATACAGCACAAACAACATTTTCCAAAAGACCAAAAAAGTGAAAAAGTATATTTAAACAAAACGCATTTGACTAACAGGTCGAACAACAAATGATCTTAAACCCTGCTGACTGCCATTGGCGATTGCCAAATAAACGGATCACCGATGTAATAAATGGATCTTAATTATAAATTTAATACTAAACAGAAAACAATAAACTTGCGGAAAAGATGATATACCGCAAACAAAAGGTGCAAAAGTTTTTGTACACCATATCCGGATTTCGACAATTAAGTGTCTCTTCAGTGATGTTAGGAATCGAAACGTATATATATATGCTAAATGGGAGGGGATCTTGGCTGTTTTTGAGATATTTAACAATTAATGATATAAGGTGATTGGGTATGACAAACCCTTACAAAATATATGGTGAAGTAGAAAGGTTTTGTCATGGCAATTAAGAATCTACATGATGAACATGGTTTAGGGTTGCAATTTTTTTTTACAATTCTAAAGACTTAAATTTAAACAATTTTTATATGAGAGAGGTTGGGCATGAACCGTAGAAACAAATCCTATGGTGCACTGGAAGGTCTCATTATACCAGTTCAGAAGATATATGGTTCAGAGGAGAGGATCAGAATAGTTTATGATATATCTGACAAATACGAAATCACCCAGGGACTAATCCTATGGTGTACTACATTATACGTTTTGTCATGGCAATTAAAAATCTACGGTTTATGAGTAGGAATATGAACAGTTTTCAACATGTTTAGCAAACATTGATATTTAAAGGGAGGGGCATGTCCCCAAGGGTCAAACCCTTGGTGAATAAGAAAGGCCTTAGCAAGAAGGTAAGAAAATTTGAAGTTAAGGTAAGGGTATTAATCATTTTGAGAAGTTTAATGAATTCTTATATGAAGGGGCCGGGCATAATCCTATTGGGCAAATCCTTACAATCATTGACAATGTCTTACCATGGGAAGCTTAAATAGATACAGTTGTGGTGTCGGCATTTAGAAAAAACAACTATTTAACCTTGAAAGTCAAACGTCATCTTCAATTGTACACGACACATAATCTTGATATTTTACACCCTTGAAAATTCTTTATACATAAAGGCAACAGTAGTATATTTCTGTTCAATAGTCATAAATCGATTTAACTGAAACAAATCCGGGTCACAAACCAAAACTGAGGGAAACACATCAACTATAAGAGGAAAACAACGAAACAACATAAACACTGAACTGCTACAAAAACAGTCCCCAACAAACATAAAAACGGAGTCTATGTCAAAGGTGACAAAAATTATGTTCCGGCCACAATAAGCTAAAAAATCGAATAATTATGACCTTAGTCATAGGTCAAAGGTCATAATAATAATATGCTACACTCTCTCTGATAGTTATACGCCTTCATGTAAAATGTCCTTTTTTGTTTGCTTGTTTTTTGTGTTTTTCGGGGTTGTGTGTTTGTTTCTTTGTTCCTTTTTTATTTATTTTGTTTGTTTTGTTTTTAAAGGGGGAACATAAGTTCCTAGAACACGAACATTACATCTGAAAACTAACACTACAAACTGCTCAGAGCCTGAAAAGACCATTTTTTTGGCTCAGCCAGTAAAGTCGAGCACATATCTTACTTGACAAAGACTCGGCATAATCTCGGCGGTCCTTAACTGTCCTTAACTTTGAACTTAATAAGTCTGATTGCGTTCTTGATAATTTTGGTATAGTCTGAATATGGTCTTGACAAATGTTCGACCAGTCTCGACAAATGTTCGACCAGTCTCGACTCAGTTTCACCAAGTCTTGACCATTAAATCTAGTCTCAACTGGTCTTGAAAAAAAGATAGAATTTTTTAGATAAGAACATTATTAATATATATGAAATAAATGGAGAATGTGTCAGATATCGTTAAATTTGACAGCAAACAACCTAACTACCAAATAATCTGACATTTTGCAAGATCAATACATAATTAATATGGGTTGGATGATTCAGACCGAGTCAAGACCAGTCGAGACTAAATTTTAAAGTCAAGACTGGTCAAGACTGGGTCGAGACTGGTCGAGACTAGTCAAGCATTTGTCGAGACCATATTCAGACTTTACCAAGATTATCAAGTACTCAATCAGACTTATTAAGTAAAGTCTAGACCAGAGCCAAGTACAGTTAAGTACTGTCGAGATTATGTCGAGTCTTGTCAAGTAAAATCTGTGCTCGACCTTACTGGTTGAGCACAAAATATGGTCTTTTCAGAGTCTGAGCAATTTGAAGTGTTATGTTTTAATCTAAACACATTTTGAATACATTTGTATCTGTATACTTTCCTACAGACAAATTTATACTAAAATGTGTCTTTTACGGGGTGTTTAATCTTATCGTTATTCAATTTATCATATTTCCAGTAGTTGGTTTCGAGAACAATCGAGTAATAATATTTTATTTTTAATGTATATATTGAGATTTATTTTCTAAAGGTTCTTATTTTCTGATTTGATATATCAATTATCTCATACACATAAAGTCCGACACGTGCATTAGAATTGCAGATATTCATTAGTTTTATAAACAATAATCTCTTACGGAATAAATGATTTCAACCCCGGTATCTTGGTAGATTTTTTTGTTACTCAACCGTTATTTGTTGTGTATTTTTTACCAAATAGTGTCTTCCCGTCTTTCACTCTAGGCTACGATGTTATTCTCCATGATATGCTTTTACTGTCCCTTATTATTACTCTTTAATTATGTGAAAGGCTTTTATTATTTTACAAAATCAATATTTCATTTTTTTTATTCCATCCACTTTTTGAAATTATAAATTTCCCGCACCTTAGCAGCAATATACCAACTTCACCTGCATATGGGATATATATTTCCCAACTCATTCGTTATTCAAGAACTTGCAGTTGTTACTCAAGCTTTATCAAACGTCACCAGTGTCTGAGCAGAAATTTGATGAGAGTCACGATTATGTCACATCCATTGTTGTTGTTGATAAACAGTCCGTATCAACTTCATAAATAGTACATGATGGTCTTGAAGTTTAGATTCTAGTAACTGACGTTGTTTATCATCTTTATTACGTGTTATAGTGTTCTTTTTATTTGTCCTTGTACATTTTTAACTTTTACTGTTTAGTCCATTTTTGGTAATATAATTTTGACGTGGCTAGGTATTTATACATCCCGCTTTTGTGTTATTGTGCTATGGTCAATTTTGTATTCTTGTCTTTCATTTTTGCTTATGTACTTTGTCTATAGAGTGTCTATATGCCATTTTGTTTTTCTTTGTAGAAATAGTTATTTGTTTTTATAGTGACAAACATTATATTACAATATTGACTGCTGTACCCCAATTTTTGACATTTTTACCTATTATGTCTGTTTGTTTTGTTCACACATTGTTGTCAAAATAATGGAATTCTATGCGACTGTCATACAAGTGAGAAGGTTAGCTTGCTATAAACTTAATTTTAATTCACCATTTTCTACATAAGGAACTGCCTGTAACATGTCAGGAAAATGACATTCGTTATCCATTCGTTTGATGTGTTTGAGCTTTTGATTTTGCCATTTTAAGAATTTTCTTATCCCAGGAATAGATTACCTTAGCATTATTTGGCACAATTTTTTTGGAATTTTGGGTCCTCAATGCTCTTCAACTTTGTACTTGTTTGGCTTTATAACTATTTTGATCTGAGCGTCACTGATGAGTCTTATGTAGACGAAACGCGCGTCTGGCGTATTAAATTACAATCCTGGTACCTTTGATAACTAATTATAAAGTACATTTTGTTTTGAATTTCCCTTGGAGTTCGGTATTTTTGTTATTTTACTTTCCATTGCATAAGTAACACAATGATTTCTTGCGCAAATAACTCTTTGCACGCGGATTATTTTATCTTGCTAAAAAGTAAGAAGTTTTGATGCTTTTGCTGAGGTTCTTTTCGCAGTTTTCTTGTGCGTTTGAACTGTTTCAACAACTGCGCATTTTTCCTATGGTGCGAACAACATTCCTTGACTGAGCTAGTTTATGAAACAGAGGGACAAATCACTAAAAATATAACGTGTACACGAGATAATGCTATAACCTGGGACACCTGACAGTTTTAGTACATTTACTTACACACTGTGAAAACAGTTGACTGAATTAAAACTGAAGTTAAAACGAAGGATAAATCCATCCAACACAACGTATAGATGCTTGAACTAATGACAAAATCAAAGTGACACTGGTTATACATTTGACTTAAAAAGATGTTAAGCAAACCCACAAAATGTCGAATGAATACAGGAACCAATAAAATAAGTGTCAAATTTCAATTTATTCTGTTTGAAACAAAATCCAGACCGAATATGTATCATACGTGTTGTCGTCCACGACTCCGTATCCTGTGTCCCCCGTTCTTATCCATACAAGGTCACTTTTGTTTACCTATTATAAAAGAGTACATAAAATTAATATTTCAATTACTACATCATCAAAATACGTGTATTCCTCATCTATCAGCATAATTACAAGTAAAATTAAAATTAAACGAAATAATTGTAAATATTGTTAATAACATCAATAAATAAAACTATTAAGGATATTCACTACTAACATTTTTTCACTTACTTCCTGACATTTTTGTAAGACAATTCATGGACATTTGTAAGGTCCAGATATGCTGTGGAAGCAGCGTTAAATCCAGACATTTTCCCTATAATTGAAGTCTATGTAAACAATTTTGCTTCTTGTTTACCAACGTATCTACCTACTAACCATATTTTCTTCTTCAGGAGTCAGAACAGCAAGTACATGTATATCGCTTTTCTTGTCAATTGCAAAATGTTAAATTGGAAGAAAAAATAGTTGGCATAACAAACATGAGACCCCCAAGTGTCTGAATCGCTCACCTGGCAGAACATATGCTATGTTGATTTTATTTTTACCATTATTGCAATCAGCTATTTTTCCTTATTCGTGATTAAAAGGCGGAAGTTGCTTAGAGGATATCCAAAATTAATAAGTCGAACAAAAACTTACAATGCCATGGCAAATAAAGGAAAAAAATAATAAAGACAAACAGGTTCACTAAACACTACATAGAAAACTAAAGGCTGAGCAACATGAACCCCTCAAAAACCTGGGATGACCTCAGTGCACCAAACGGGAAAATCTTGATTAATTGCCTTTTTTTAACTTTTACTATTTATAGTTTTACCTATCTATAAAAAGATAAGTGGAAAAAAATATTAAAAAAATCGTTACAAAATCGTCTTTAAACGGCATTGAATCGAATAAGGAGTCACGGATACCATTTTGGCCTTTTGACGTACTTGTTAATGTTGTTTTGCTTTCTCTCGTTCTTTTGCAGTTTTTGACAAAATTGGGTAAAATCATCATTCAGAAGCAATAACGCTTACAAGGAGTCGGTTGACAATTTTTTCCCATGTTGACTTATTTGCATATCTTGTGGTGATAGACATTTTTGTCATACAGTTTCCTTTTATCTACTAATTATATTAGTTTCTGTAATAAACGGGGAAAAGCGGGGATGCTTTACGCCGCATCATTACAAAACAAGCTATATCGCGGCGAGTTTCGACAAGGGGCATTAAGTCCTCTGAGGGATTAACTGACAATTTCAGCTATGTTGACTAATTAATAGATCTTATTGTTCTGGCAATTTGTATTGTGTAATGTTTCTCTGTATCCATAATAGTTTTCATGATAATAACCCAGCACTGTGAAACTTGATAAATAAAAAGGACATGTCAGGGGCATTTACTGCAAATTGGATTGTCCGATCCCCTAAAGTAAAAAACTGACATTTATTCTATGTAGATGGACCGAATCCTCGGATACAAATTGTAATCAAGATTCCCTAAGGGGCATTCAGGTGGAGTTTGATAGTAATTTACCAAGTAGTTTAAGAGATTAACATGTTTTACAAATTTTTCGACGACGGACAGAAAGTGATGACAAAAGCTCACATATTCCCTTGTGCTAAAATGGGATATTTAGGGCTCCTACATTTATTTATACATTGTATATTGCCGAAAAATATCATTCTAATCCAAATTTAAAAATATTGTTTTTCAAACTATTTTGGAGCTATCCGACTTCGAAGTGCATCTGGCGATGTCTTATAGTTAACCTACGTGTAAATATCTTTATTTTTATGTTATTTGAAGACATAAGAAAATATTGGCAAAACCTTTCGGACCTTTGGATATTCAGTGCTCTTCAACTTCTTACTTTTTTTGGCCTTTTTGAATTTTTGGATTCGAGCATCACTGATATGAGTCTTTTGTAAACGAAAAGCGCGTCTGGCGACAACACTTTATTAATCCTGGTATATATGATGAGTTTATATACCATTTCAAAATGGATAATGACGTCGGAAATCTATTCTTTCTCTCGTGATGTTGAAAAGTGATTATAAGAAAGCACATAACGATATTAAACATAATATCTCTGAAAACATTTAGTCAGTTAAGCATATAATATGTAATATGAAAACAGAGTAATGAAAGAAATGGGATATGTTGTATTGATTCATATCGAAAATTTCTTTCACACACAAACCAAACATAAATAAAGAGGCGTTTCCTCACCTCAAAGTTCCAGCTAGTTCTTCAGTTCTTAGTTCTACAGCCCCTTATCACCAAGTCTGGCTAAATTCTTTGCTAGAATCTGCTCAAGTTACATGCAACTTTACAATCATAAATATTGTATATAAGTTATCTTTACCAAAAATATGTCATTACCTTTAGGATAACAATTTGTGTACCTCTACCGTAGTCACTACCGTCACCTGTGTCCACTTGGGTATATGCATATGGAGTGCCGTTTACGAGCTTGGAATAAACTTGGAATAAACAGCACAACTGGTAATCCTACATATTCTTTAACATCATTTACAAAGGATGAAATTTTACAAAATCACAAATCTTTCCTTCTTTGATTTGGTATTAACATTTTACCGTCATAATACTTCACAAAACTCCGTATAAAGAACGATACATAGCTGGATCATCAAGATGTTCGACCAAACATCTTTCTAAAGTGTTGACTACTAATCTTTCTACAGTAAAAGATGGTCTTCAAATATATTGTGATGAGATATATTCAACCAGTGGTGTCAGTCATATGTGGATTCTCAAAAATTCTAAAGATCTACTGCTAAATCTTAGATCACAATCTCTGCAATTTTGCAGCAACATTAAGACCTTTGATTTTTCTACGCTTTACACTACTATTCCCCATGCTCAATTGAAAGATCGACTTCACCATCTCATTAAACAGAGCTTTTTCTATAAAAATGGGTATCGTAGATATAAATTTCTTGTTTTGGGTTATAATAATTCTTATTTTGTGAAGAACCACACTGATTCTATCAGAAAATACAGTGAAGATGATATTATCAAAATGCTGGACTTTTTAATCGACAATATATTTGTTGAGTTTGGAGGATTGATATTTCAACAGACAGTCGGTATTCCAATGGGTACTAATTGTGCACCCCTTCTGGCCTACTTGTTTTTGTACTCGTATGAAGCAGAATTCATTAAGAACCTTCTAAAAGACAAAAAGAAAAAGCACCTTGCAAAATTTTTAATTTTACTTTCAGATATATTGATGATGTCCTTTCACTGAATTACTCATATTTCAGTCAGTACTTGCATCTCATATATCCCAGTGAACTTGAAATTAAGGATACTACTGATACAAGAAGGACTGCTTCATACCTTGATCTTTTCCTCAATATTGACACAGATGGACGACTTCACACTAAAATCTATGACAAACGGGATGATTTCAACTTCCCAATTATCAATTTCCCATTTCTCAGCAGTAACATACCCTCTTCTCCGTCGTATGGTGTTTAGTACTGTTTACATATCTCAATTGATACATTATGCTCCTGCATGTTCACACTATACTGACTTCATATACACGAGTGCGCTCCTTACGCAGAAACTGCTCCAACAGGGTCATGATGAGATAATATTACAAATGACACTCCATAAATTTTATGGACACCGTCACGAATTGGTTGATCTATACGATGTGTCTGTGTCTAAACTAATTTATGATATTTTTACCACGTCTTAGATTGTGGTTTAACATCTATGTCGTCTGTCTGCTAAGTATCGAACGTGACATATTCCCGAATATGACTGTTATACCGAGTGTGAATTTGCATTGCTATACGACGTGTCTCGGTATTTTGTACATCCAACATTCATGTATTTATTTTTTATTGTTTCTGTTATGGTTTTGGTTGGATAATGTGTTATGTCTTATCGTTTGTAGTCCAAATAATTATAAAATAGCCTTTCAATATCATCATTGTCATGAAAATTGTTTGCACTGGTATTGTGAAAATAATTGCATAAAGTTCGAGATTGCATGTTCGTTACGTAAGTGCGTCACTGTTTGTGATGTCCTGTGGTGTCTGTCGTTGATGGAAGATGTTCGTTGTTGTTCTGTGGTTTGCATATTGTGTCGACTATTATATTATTTGTTTGTGCGTTTCTCTTTGATGAGTGTTCTCGCGTATGTTTGTGCTGTATTTCTGTCACGTAGTGTTGTCATATTAGCGATATTTTTTAACATTGTCATATAAGCGGTAGGTTTGGCTAGCCATAAAACAAGGTTCAACCCACCATTTGTTCTTAAAATGTCCTGTACCAAGTCAGGAAAATGGCAATTGTTATCAAATAGTTCGTTTCTATGTATGTTGGCACTTCAGTGTTCCTGTTGTTCCTTTGTTTTCCTCTTATAGTGGATGTGTTTCCCTCGGTTTTAGTTTGTAACCCGGATTTGTTTTCTCTCAATCGATTTATGACTTTTGAAGACCGGTATACTACTGTAGCCTTTATTTACGACCAATTCTGTCGTTTGCGAATCATCATTTCCTATCGATACCGTCCAAGCAAAGACGTAAATAACAGCAATTGGAACAACTATTACACCATCTCCATTATTGTATGAGGAAGTTTTATCCAGTATAACCTCTATAAAAATGTGTTCGAGAGAAATATTGAAAGTAATAATTGTATTTATGAATACAGCAGTTACAAATTATAGCATGTGAGAAGTCTATCTTGTTTTGATTTGGGTTTTTTTTGTATCAATACGGTGACGGTAAGATATGCAAGAAATATTATATATATTTATCAAAATGTAAGTCTACTTGCGGCAGAGATATTTTACTTGTACAAATGCACTTAATAGGCCTTTTATTGTTTCAAAGAGGTGTTTATCCCCTCTTACCAGATACATATCATAATTTTGAATGTAGAACATTTGGCATACTTGGTCAGTGAGAATGGAACCAGTGTTTTATTTCCCACACATGTTTTAATTGTTATAGGAAATGAATTAAGATAAAGCGGCAATTCACAAAGAGGGAATACATATATATACCGGTATAACTGTCACTTGCAATAATAGTTGTTTTATTATATTTTCGCCGCAGCAGGGAAGTTCTTCAACTAGATTGTGTTTTAATGGATCTAAATCTTCCTTCGAAATGTTTGAAACGTTGATTTTTGTTAAATTGCACTGTCTCATTTTTTCTATAAATTGCACTTTCGGAAGCTGATACGAGGCTGGAGCTGCTAGATCAGAAACAGTAAACTGGCATAAAAAAAACAAAATGCAGAATATCCTCTGGTAGATCAAATATTTGAACTCCAGTTGCTCAAAAACACAGTCGAAAATTCAGTTCCTATAACAATTAAATCACAGTCATTTTAAAAAGTATTTCATAACAATAGCTTTAAACTTTTCTACTCATGCATAAGTATACCGGTATGAATGATTGATTGATTAATTGGTGTTTAACGCCACTTTCAGCACTATCGTGCTATTTCGAGGTGGTCAGTATATATTGGTGGAGGAAGCCGTAGTGCCCGGAGAGAACCACCGACCTTCAGTGGGAAAACTGACAATTCTAGTCGACTAAGACACCATGAATATCTATAAACCACGCCTCAATATCAGGAGGTATTTAACCAGATGCATCTTGGAGAGACTGACCATAATTCCTGAGATGAAAAGACCAATTTGAAAATGTTACGCTCCAAATCAGTGTACAGATACTAAATGACTTACAATTATGTAACCTGATGTTAGAGTAAACGGAGATAATCTGGCCTATATTTTACCCTTAATTGACTCTGAATACATTATACGCCCTAGTTCAGATTGCAGAAATTAACATATTAAAATCGTTTAACTTGATAAAATGGATCATCTGTGGGTATATGGCAGCTTCGAAGAAAGAAAAGAATGCAGAGTATAACAGCCTGTCGCGTAAAGTAATCCTTCTGACTACATTAGACTACAATTTGTATTGAGTTTAACGTTTAGTTCATTTCTCATGGCGCTAAGTGATCACACTTTGCTTTGTTATAAAAGTAAACACCGTTTTTCTTATTCATTTATGCAGGCCAATATGAGGGCAATATGAGCTTTGAAATAGATGATTAACTCTGCTGTTTTAAGATAGATCTTAATATAACTTAAAAGGCTAAATTCCTAGCTTCTACATTAAATGACATAAAAAATTCGTAGTAACATGTAACATGCATTCAATTTTCTAACGTAGGACAACTCAAAGAGGCCCCTTTGCAGATGGTGGTATCGTGTACAACTCTTTGAGTTGTTTTGAGTGGTCGTTAAAATTAGCAATTAGCGTAATGTTGTCATTAAATGATGTTGAAAAACTTTCCTTTACACTCAATAAAGAAAGTAAGGTGTGTGCATCAACATGATTGTTAATGTCTACTTCCAAACGTTGTGAGCTTTAAAACTACTCTCACGCACTGTCAATAAATCGACACACTCTGTCCACCGTTAACGTTGTTTTAAAGCCAGTATTGGTAAAAACAACAAGCTCATACAGATAAATATTTTGAATTAGCAAACTGAAACTGCGGCCGTTTTACTTAGAGTTGACTTCCAGTACATGATACTGAGGGTTCCTCATCATCAGACTCATAATTTATTTCTGGATTAGCGTTATCATTTTCATTTTCGTGACTCCGGGTATTATAATCATTAATTAAAAAGAAGATCTCTTAATGTTTCCAATATTTATTAAGTCGATTTTTATAGGCATTAATGGACGTTTTTTTTTACTTAGAATTTTATCTGGCAGTTTATTCCACTTACAGCGAAAGAGTTTTTTTTAAATTCGATTGAAACCTCTGGTTCAGCACCTTAACTGTTGTTATTCGTTCTACAACTTACTCTTTGTTGCGAGTCTTCTGTCATTTTTTATATGGAACTTGCTTCCTTATCGTTAGAACCATTTATGATTTTAAAAAGTTTCAATTATATATCTCCTCCGGTTGGTCTATATATATTCTAATGTTGGTAAGCCTAATAGTTTTTAATTTCTGTGTCATTTGGTCTCTTGTGGAGAGTTGTCTCATTGGCAATCATACCACATCTTCTTTTTTATAAGCCTAGTTTTTTAGTCTCTCTAGGTAACTGATCTTTAATTTGAGATATGGTTGTTGTTAAGTTACTCAACTCGAACTCCTTCTATCTTATCAATGTGTTTTATTTTTTTTTTCTTTATAGGATGGCCATTTGAACATGCATAGTCCAAGTGTGTTCTGACCAAAGTTGGGTATAACGGTAAGAATGTATCAGTTCTCAGATAATTAAATGTTCTCCTGAGAACCACAACGACAGAGTTTTTTTGGTTTTTTTTTACTTATCCACTTATTTAAAATTATGTGATTTTCAAATTAAGTTCGGAGTCGAATAAGACTCTAATATCCTTTTCCTTGGTCTTGGAGCATAATTCTATATCTAGGATCTTTGATTATTCTGAACATCTTCGTATCCTCCGCAAACAGGACAAGCATTGATCAGAGTTTAAATGGTCGGGTAGATCGTTTATATATAGTACATACAGCATAAGACCCAACATTGTTCCTTTGGGAATCCCAAATGTTACATTCTTCCCCATTAACAATTTGTTGTGTAAAAAGCTTGTGACATAGCCAGAAATTAGTAGTACTTTTGCTAATTAATATTCATAATGTGTAAATGAGAATTGTACCACGTGATAATAGTTTGAACTGGACTGGCTTGATATCATTAAAATCTTTAAAACACGGATATTATAAGTTGCCCGTCACAAAGTCCTTGTTTATAATCACTCTGATATTTCGCACGAGGATAAAAGCTTATGTGAACGGTTACTGCCAGTCACCACTTATAAAAAAGTATTGCAGCATATACCTACGCGTATAATCATAAACAATACAATAGGTGCCTGCAGATCACATCAAAATTTATCTGTATCAAATGTGCCTGCAGGTCACACCAAAATTTATCAGTACAATAGGTGCCTGCAGATCACATCGCTTAAGATCGATATGTAACAGAGCCTATCATTTGAGTCTGCAGGTCACACTGCTAATTATCAGGGCCCGTATGCATAAAACATCTTAACTTAAGTGTTCCTTAAACTTAGATTTTACTAAGAATTCCCTTAGTTAAGTAAAATTCTTAAGTCGCATGCATAAACTTACTTACGTCTTCACTTAACCAAGGAACTCTTAAATCGGAACCCTTCTCTAATTACCGTATGCTATATATTAGCTCATCACATGTACTCATCCGTGTAAAAGTTTGTTGTGATTATTTACATTTATTTAATTGATCAATACTATCAGGTTATTACATGGCATTTTTCATATCAGATGTATTATCAGCCCGCGGTTCAATAGCAGCCCAAGAGCCGAAAAATCTGATATGAAAAATTACATGTTATGATCTTTTTATCATATGCTTCAACAACAGAGAAAAACAACAGTTTAATATATTGATCCTTTTTAGTTGTTCTCACGTAGAAGTTCAAAAAGTGAAAATTTTACGGACGCCAAATGTAGTACATCCGATATAAAATCTTTCTATCATATGCCACAACAGAGGAAAAGAACAACAGCATGATATATTTTTATATTGACGCTAAACACCATTTCGGAAAAATATGAAATTCACGTAAATTTAATGCAATATCATACAGTAAAAATTATATGTTGTTCATGTTATTTGCTCTAAGTATATGATAATCTCTATTTATTTTAAAGAGCTGGGGTTAAATTGATATTGGTTTGTAAAACAATTCAATAGTGCGTAACATAGTACAATGTTGAAACGGATGAAAAATCTGCGCAAAAGAGAAAACGATGACGTTTTGATGGATGAGCATGGGAAGAAAACAAATATTTGTAATCCAAAACTTTCCCCTACTTAATCTTTAATTCATATTCCATGGATGTAATATTTTCTGGAGACTATAATATATTTTAAACTCTAACAAAACCTGATAAAGGTATCAATGGCGTAGAACCAGTGTAGCATTGTAAGCATGTGCTTACAAATAATTTTATAAAACATTTTTTTTTCAATAAGAACTTTACTATAATCATCCAGCTTCTTATGGGCTGCCGTCTCCCCTTCCAGACCCCAGCTTACATTTTCTTTTGGGGTTTTAAAAAATCTATTTAGAATTTGAAATAAACATTTTTATCACTTCCTTTTTACAACAACAAAAAAAGAGGGAGGTAGGATCAATTTTCCACGAATCCATATAAAAACTAGGGCGTAAAAACTGAGTACGTTTCGATATACACAACAACGAGATTGGGAAATAATGGTAGAATGAAGTCAATAACTACCCTCTGTTATCTCTTGATTTGTTGATTATACGTGATTTGAAGAAAATTATGATGATCGTTAATAATTCGCAATAAACAAACGAATTATTTGTATTTTATTACTGATATAATTATTAATCAATTAAATTGTAGCTATTCTATTAATGTTCTGCGAAAAACGCATACTTTCGACTGATTTTTAACTATTTTGGAAAATATAAGGTAGCTCTATTGGTACCTTAGACTTAAGTGAAATCTAAGGCGTTTTCTTAGTATAAGGGGTTTTATGCATACCACTTAATGTTCATCATAACCTTTTTGCTAATATGGCCGTATTTACACCACAAATTTTACTCTGACTACTGACAAACCTGTGTACCTGGAGAAGTTTTAAGACATTGCAGGACCTAGATAATTAAGTTTTAAATGCATCTTAAGTTTCATAAAATTATAAACTTTTCTGGACTTTGCCATTCATTTTTTTTTCATTCCTGTAGAAGGAGCAAAAATAAACTAAGTTGGGAAAAAGTTTGAGAAGCTCCCCTCATTTAATCAATGATGTGAGTAGCATTGATTTAAATGGACAATTAGATGGACAATAGACATCTGCAAACAATAGGTGATTTAAATTGTGTAACTGAGTGGGCCGTATTAAATGAAACTCGTGTGTTTGTTTATTTTGCTATCTTCTGCAGACTGGAGCAAAATGCACATCAAAATCCAGGTAAGTTCTTAATTTTCTGAAACATAGACTACATATAACTTTTATATATCTAGGTCTTGCCATGCCTTAAAACGTTCCTAAATTCCTCAGTTTGTCTGTACTCATGGTAGATTTTGTGGTGTAAACACGGTCATATTTTTCAATTCCTTTTGCTGAACCTTAAGTTTTGTGGGCGTGACTTGAAACAACTAAGATTTTACTAAGGAAATACTTAGTTTAAGATTTTTTGTGCATGCCACTTAGTTAAAAAGGGCGAAGTTAACTTTAGTGTTTGCTAAGGAAAATTTTAACTAAAGTAGCTTTATGCATACGGGCCCTGTACCATAGCCTAAAATATGTGCCTGTAGGTCAAATCTCCATATATCTGAACCATATACATATGAAAGGAAGATGTGGTATGATTGCCAATGAGACAACTCTCCACAATAGACCCAATGGCACCCCATGACACAGACATTAACAACTATAGATCCCCTAACGGCCGTTAACAAGGGGCAAAGCCCATACCGCATAGTCAGCTATAAAAGTCCCCGAAATGACAAATGTTAAACAATTCAAACGAGAAAATTAACGGCCTAATTTATGTATAAAATATTGAACGAAAAACAAATATGTAACACATCAACAAATGACAACCACTGAATTACCGGTTCCTGAATTGGGACAGGCACATACAGAAACAGTTTGAAGGCGCCAACCCTCCCTAACCTGGGACAGTGGTGTAACAGTACAACATAAGAACAAACTATAAAAATCAGTTGAATTAGACTTAACTCATCAAATGGATACAAATAGAAATACATCTAACAAAAACACAAAGTGGACGTGGATTGGTACTTGAACATGCGAATACCAACAACAACAAAAAACACTAAGTACAGATCCGAGAGTACTAACAGTTATCATAGGTGCCTGTAGGTCATTTCACTTATGATTTGCACAATAGCCTATCATAGGAACCTGAAGGTCACACTGCTATTTATCTGTAACATAGCCTATAATAGATGCATGCAGATCACAGTACCATAGATCAAAGCCTATCATGGGTGCATGCAGGTCTCGCAGTTTTTTTATGTTCCATAGCCCATCATAGGTGCCTGCAGGTCACATCACCATAGATCTGCACTATAGCCTATCATAGGAGCCTGTAGGTCACACTGCTTATTTATCTGTACCATAGACTATAATAGGTGCCTGCAGATCACACTGCTATCTATCTATACCTTAGTCTTTTATACATCTGTAGGTGCCTGCAGGTCACATCACCATAGATCTGCACCATAGTTTATCATAGGTGCCTGTCGGTCACTTCATTACAGATCTCCACTATAGCCTATCATAGGTGCATGTAGGTCATACAACATTTTATCTGCACCATAGCCTATCATGGGTGCCTGTAGGTCACATTACTATTTATCTGTACCATATCCTATGATAGGTGCCTGCTGGTAACATCACAATATATCTGCACCAAATCCTATCATAGGTACCTGCAGGTCCCAGAGCGTTTTATTTGTACCATAGCCTATAGGTGACTGCAGGTCATACAATTTTTTTATGTGTACCATAGACTATCATAGGTGCCTGAAGGTCACACTGCTATTTATCTGTTCTATAGTCTCAGGTGCCTGCAGGTCACATTACCATAGATCTGTACCATAGTCTATCATAGGTGCCTGCAGGTCACATCATCCTAGATCTGCACTATAGCCTTTCATAGGTGCCTGCAGGCCATACAGCATTGTATCTGTACCATAGCCTAGCATATGTGCCTACAGGTCACATCACCATAAATCTGTACCATAGTCTATCATAGGTGCCTATAGGCCACTTCACACTATAGATCTGCACCAAAGCCTATCATAGATGCCTACAGGTCACATCGCCATATGTCTGTACCCAAGCCTTTCGTAGGAGCCTGCAGTTCACACTGCTATTTACTTATACCATAGCCTATCATACGTGCCTGTAGGTCACACAGCTTTTGTTATTTACCATATTCCATCATAGGTGCCTGCAGGTTTATCATAGGTGTCTGTAGGTCACACAGCTTTTTGTATGTACCATATCCAATTATAGGTGCCTGTAGGTCACACCGCTATTTTAAGTACCATATCATATCATAGTGCCTGCAGGTTTATTATTATATAGGTACCTGTAGGTCACACCGCTTTTTATGTACCATATCCTATCATAAGTGCCTGCAGGTCACATCAAAATTTATCGCTACCATCATTGCCTTCAGGTCACACTTTTATTCATATGTAACATTAGTCTTTTATAGCTACCTGCTGGTCACACTGATATGTATCTGTACCATAGCCCATCTGCAGGTCACGTCACCATAGAATTGTATCATAGGTGCATGCAGGTCGTATCCTCATAGATCTTTACCAGTGCCCATCATAGGAGCCTGCAGGTCACACTGCTATGTATATGTTATATAGCATATAATCGGCGCCTGCAGGTCACACAGCTTTTTATCTATACCATAGCATATCATATGTGCCTGCAGGTCACACTGATATTTATCTATACTTTTGCGCATTATACGAGCCTGCAAATCAATCACCATATAGATCTGTATCATAGATGCATGAAGGATGAAACCTTTAATACGATATGGATAAATACCATCGTGACTTACAGGCACCTATGATAGGATAAAGAAAATAACAGGGTTACCTACAGGCACCTTTAATATAATACCGGTATGGAAAATAACATGGTGACCTATATGCACCTATGGTAGGATATGTAAAATAACAAGGTGACCTACAGACACCTATAATATATATGATATGGAAAATTATATGGTGACCTACAGGCACCTAGCTTTGATAGAATATGTAAAATAACATGGTGAATTACAGACCCCTATAATATGATATGAATAAATATCATGGTGACCTACAGGCACTTATGATAGGATATCTGTAGACTAACATTGTGACCTACAGGCCCCTATAACATGTATGATATGATACGAAAAATAACAAGGTGATCTACGGGCATCAATATTTGATATGTAAAATAACGAGGTGACCTACGGGCATCTATATATGATATGGTAAACAACAGGGTAACGTACAGGCACCGTTCAAATTATATGGTAAAGATCAAATGCAATGTGACATACAGGCACATAGGATATGATATGGTACAGATCAATAACAGGGTGACCTACAGTCTCTTTTGATAAGTATGATAATATATGGTAATGACAATTGCAGTCACCTAGTTAGTGAAATTAAATAGCATGGTGACCTACAGGCACATATACATTTGTAATGTGAAATTGAAAATAACAAGGTGACTTACAGGCACCTATGAAAGGATATGTAAATTAACAGGGTGACCTACAGGCACCTATGATAGGATAAAAAATAACAGGGTGACCTACAGGCACCTGTGATAGGATAAAAAAAATAACAGGGTGACCTTTAGGCACCTACGATAGGATATGTAATATAACTGTGTCCTACAGACACCAATAATATGATATGGAAAATAACAGGGTGACTTACAGGCACCTATAATATAATATGGATAAATATCATGGTGACCTGCAAGCACCTTTGATAGGGTTTGGTAAATAACATGGCGGCTTATAGGCACCTATAATGTGATATGGAAAATAACAATGTGCCCTACGTGCATCTATAATATGACATGGTTAAAACAGAGTGACGTACATGCACGGCTCAAATGATTGGTAAAGATCAATAGCAGTGTGACATACAGGCACCTAGGATATAATATGGTACACATAAAAAAACGGGATGACCTACGGGCAATTTTGATAATTATGATAGAATATGGTAAAGATAAACAGGAATATAATCTTCAGCAGCTATGATAGGTAAAGGCAACAGTAGCATAACGCTGTTAAAAAGTCATAAACCGGGTTATAAACTAAATCCGAGGGAAACACATCACTTATAAGAGGACACAGAAACACTGAAGTGCAACAAAAACAAACACCAACATACATAAAACGGACTATTTAATAACAACTGAAATATTCCTGACTTGGGACAGGATATGGTAGAGACTAATAGTAGATGACCTACAAGCACATTTGATAGCCATTACGGCCTAGCCACAATCAGATGTACATTTCATATTAGGTCTATGTTATAGGCTTCTATAGACAAGAAGATGAACTTAATTTAAGTATT
The DNA here is from genome assembly GCF_021869535.1 of Mytilus californianus. NCBI lineage: Eukaryota > Metazoa > Mollusca > Bivalvia > Mytilida > Mytilidae > Mytilus > Mytilus californianus. Next base: position 25,241,568 of record NW_026262734.1, on the reverse strand, counting down.
ACATCTTTGAACTGAAGGAAAGAATATAGGGCTTCACAATGCATATCAAATATCATGTATATGTGTGACCATTTTGAAAAAACCCCACTAAATACACGCTAAAAATGGGCAAAATTTCATGTTATGTTGTTTCATTTAAAAATACACTGTTTTTATCAATTGATAGTTAATAAGTGAACCTAATTTGAACTACATTATTGGTTCACTGTTATAGACAATTTATTCATCTTTCTTTTGCTGGTTGTTGCAACGAAAAATCTTCAGTGGTTACACAGTTATGATAAAAAGTGGAATACTATGCGTTCGTTATGCAATTTTGTATTTTTGTTTTTACCTTGTATAGTGTCGTAATAAAAGAGAAAAATAAATGAAATTTATGCTATTATGTGTTTTGTTTTCTCTTCTTGTATATGAATTAGCAACAACTACCTCATATATCTATATTGCAGTACCATAGCTGGAGATATATGCCATCTAAAATGGATATACAAATAAAGTGAAAAAATGTCTTGTCCGTAGACATGCATTTCCTAGTAAACTTGAAGTGTAATAACATAAATGTTGCATTGCTAAGTTCCAGCTCTTTTGTAGATATGAAAACACTACAAACATTAATTTCTACCATCTTTTAATAGAGGAAGAATTTGAAAAAAATGTCAGAATGTCTTGTCCGTAGACACGTCTTGTCCGTAGACATGACTTTATATCAATATTGCTTGGCTTTATGGATCTAAATTGTTCCTATGTGTTGTTTAAACTTAGAAATATATTATTTTTGATTAATTAATGGTTATTTAACTGTTCTCATTTTTTGTAAAATTACTTTACAGGAGTGGATTTTAAAAAGTGGCAAATTGTCAGTCATAAAAAGCATACCTTATTTTACTTCAGTATTATTATTCCAGTTTCTTCATAACTTAAAAGATAAACTTAATCAAATGAAGAAATAGAATTTCTCTCTCTCTGACTTTATCTTTTGCATTTTAGGATTACCAGCAGATGAGGAAGTGTCTACGGACAAGACACTTGTACATAACAAGTATTAAATTCAATTATTTGTCTACTTTGGAACTTAAATCTAATTTATAAGTGATCAAAGTTCTTTAAACACATTAAAACTCAGTATTTTCACCATAAATATAATCACAATTATTTCTAACAGATTGTTTATTCAACTGAAATTGTCTTGTCTGTAGACATTACCGCAATCTATTTGTTTCCAATTTCCTTGAGTTCAGCCTCATTTGATAGATAAAATGTATGTTATTTTTTCAAGAGAACACATTAAACTATGTCAAAATTGAGTTTTAATAAAAGTTTAATTGTTAAACAGTCAGACTTATGGATTTCAGTTGAAAGAATGTGTCTTCATTTTTACTTAATCAATAAAATTTTGAGATATGTAAAGAATCATGGGTACATTTTTATATTTTCCAAAAATTAAAAAACACAGCTAAAAATTAAATCGGTAACTTAATCTTAATTTTAACAATTATCTATTTAATGCATTTAATTAAATATCAATAAAATGTCTTGTCCGTAGACATTATCACAATGTATTTGTTTCCAATTTCCTCGAGGTTCAGCATCATTTGATAGATAAACATGATAAAATGTATGTTATTTTGTCAAGAGAACATATTCAACTATTTCAAAATTAAGTTTTAATAATGCATTTAATTAAATATCAATAAAATGTCTTGTCCGTAGACAAAACATATAAATTGTATTGCTAACTTTGATTGTTTATTGTAAGAATATGCATCAAGTTATTTTAATGTTCTATACACCAAAAGAAAGGGTTTTTTTTAAGTTTTGTTATTAATAGATTATTTTAGAAATAGTTTGATCAGATCAGAGTAATGATCAAAGAAAGCTACTGTTGTTTGAAATAATTGTGAGTTAAACATGTTCTTGTCATTTTTTTTCGATTAAAATGTTTGATATTCAATAATTCTAGACATATTTTGTTGTCTTTGTGATTGGCCAAAAATATGAAACTGGTGACCATGTCTTGAAGGCAACCATTAAAGAAATTAAGACAGTTTTAAAACACCATTTATTTAATAAAAATATTAAATATTTCTTCCCAAAACTGCATGAAATAATATAAATGCTTCTAGTGATAGCCTTATGACGGCCATTTTTCATAATTTAAACCATTTCTGTAGCAAAATATCAAAAGGGTTTTTGTCTGATGTGATCTTCATTTTTGACTTCATGTGAAACACAAAATGTACATCTGATTGTGGCTAAGCCGTTTGGCTTTGGTACAGATCAACCACAAGGAAGGTGACATTTAAGCCCCTTTGAAAGGATGTGATACTGATTAATTGCAATGTGACCTCTTCTACTTTTGACATGATATGGTACATATCAACATCAGGGTGACCTACAGGCACCTTTAAAGTGATATGGTACAGATCAATAGCAGGGTGACATATAGGCATCTTTGAAATAATATGGTTCAGATCAATAGCAGGGTGACATACAAGCACGTCAGATAATTATGGCAAAGATCAGTAACAAGGTGACCTACAGGAAGCTAAGATAATTATATGGTACAGATCAATAGCAGGGTTACATACAGGCAACTCAGATGATTATAGAACAGATTAATTTCAGATAATTATGGTACTTATCAATAGCAGGGTGACCTACAGGTTTCTTTGAAATGATATGGTACAGATCAATAGCAGGGTGAATTACAGGCATCTTTGAAATGATATGGTACAGATCAATAGCAGGGTGACATACAGGCACCTAGGATATAATATGGTACACATCAAAAACGTGATGACCTACAGGCAATTTTGATAATTATGATAGGATATGGTAAAGATAAACAGGAATATAATCTTCAGCAGCTATGATAGGTAAAGGCAACAGTAGCATAACGCTGTTCAAAAGTCATAAACCGGGTTACAAACTAAATCCGAGGGAAACACATCAAATATACGAGGAAAATAACGGAACAACAGAAACACTGAAGTGCAACAAAAACAAACGCCAACATACATAAAAACGGACTATATAATAACAACTGAAATATTCCTGACTTGGGACAGGATATGGTAGAGACGAATAGTAGATGACCTACAAGCACCTTTGATAGCCATTAGGCTTTGGTACAGATCAACCACAAGGAAGGTGACATTCAAGCCCCTTTGAAAGGGTATGATACGGATCAATTGCAATGTGACCTCTTGTACTTTTGACATGGTATGGAACAGATCAATAGCAGAGTGACATACATGCACCTCAGATAATTATGGCAAAGATCAGTAACAAGGCGACCTACAGGCAACGCAGATGGTCATTGTACAGATCAATAGCAGGGTGAACTACAGGCAACTAACATAATTATGGTACAGATTAATAGCAGGGTTACATACAGGTAACTCAGATAATTATGGAACAGATCAAATTTAGATAATTATGGTACAGGTCAATAACAGGGTGACCTACAGACACCTCATATAATTACGGTACAAATCAATAACAGGGTGACCTATAGGCAACTCAGATAATTATGGTACAGATCAATATCAGGATGACCTACATGCAAAATCCAATGAGTTTAATATGTTATACGGAATGGCCAGCAGTAGTTAATATGTACTTACTGTAATAGGAATGGATTATTTCCCTTTTCATTACTTAATTATTTCAGGCTGTTAATTAATTTGCTTGATAATATTTCATTTTCATTTGATTTATTCTATTTAGTATTCATATATTGAGCAAGACTGACATTTGAGTTCCTTTATTTATTTGGCGTTTGCGATAATTTTGCAATGTTATTTATTTTTGCTTACCATTTTGAAAGAAGTTATTTAAATGAAATAATTAAGATATTTGAATATAAACTAATTGCCCAAAGACGGGTTGCCTGTCTGAGTGCGATGCACATTAAAACAAACTACGATAAGACGGGTTGCCTGTCTGAAATTAAGCACTATAGGCAATCCTCGTGGCGTCATGATGGCTAAGCTAAATTGGGTTTGGCACTAATGTTTGGAAGGGTTTCTGTCTAAATGTTATTAAGATGTTTTGATGTGTTAAATGTTGAATTGAATATGCCTTTACTTTCTTTTCATTAAATTGTTATTTGTTTTGCTGCTTTGAGTATTATTTGAAGTGCCTTGGAATATACCCCATACACTGTATCCAGAACCATCCCCTCACATTACTAATACGTTTTTGTGTTACATGCAGCTACCCATGTATTATTGGGTATGGCTAGCAGTAAATCCAGTGATATTGAGTATGACTAGCAATAATTCATATTTTATTGTGTATGACTAGCAGTAAATTCTGTGCTAAAGGGTAGTATTAATAGCATCACCTGTGTTATCGGGTAAGACTAGCAGTTACTCAAGTCTATTAGTAGCCTGCGATGACCAGTAAACTGTCATTTGACGAGCAAAAAGACGTCTGCATTTTAGTGCGACTTATGCAAAGGGTTGTTTCATCAATGTGCATAGAAGTAACCATAATGGTACATGTTAACCCTACAAGTTTACCAGTATACAGCTCAGAACAGAACAGTTCTTTGCATTGGGCTATACAAGAGCCTTAATATGAAGTAATTGTACAAATGCAAGTTCATTCAAAATACATAGATGTAAAATTATAGAAATTAGATTGGCAGAAAACCAAAATCTAATTATAATTAAAAACCAATTGTTCAAAGAACAATTGAAGGTCTTTCCACATCAATTTTCTAAATAATTGATAGGAAGCTACTTCTGGTTTACTCAAAGTTATTAATAACGTCAAAGTATAGATCTCTTCATACTGATTCAATAAATAAATGGTTTCTATATACTTTTGCCTGAAATAAGGGAGATAATTGCCAACTTCCGGTTTAGAAAATGTCACTTCCGGTCTCATATGATAGCTTTATTCACACTGATTCCAAAAATATATAGTTTGTATATACTTATGCCTGTAATAAGGAAGATAATATGCTACTTCCGGTATATAAAATGTCACTTCCGGTCTCATATGATAGATTTATTTAAACTGATTCCAAAAATATATGGTTTATATATACTTTTGCCTGTAAAAAGGGAGATAATTGACAACTTCCGGTTTAGAAAATGTCACTTTCGGTCTCATATGATAGCTTTATTTACACTGATTCCAAAAATATATGGTTTATATATACTTTTGCCTGTAAAAAGGGAGATAATTGGCTACTTCCGGTTTAGAAAATGTCACTTCCGGTCTCATATGATAGATTTATTTACACTGATTCCAAAAATATATGGTTTATATATACTTTTGCCTGTAAAAAGGGAGATAATATGCTACTTCCGGTTTATAAAATATCACTTCCGGTCTCAAATGATAGATTAATGTATGACCATTCAAAAAATATATGGTTTCTATGTACTTCTACATGAAATAAGTGCTAAAATGACTACTTCCGGTTCACTCAAGGTCACTTCCGGTTGACATTTTTCAAGGTCATATCAGAGACATATATACACAGAGATTGGCAACTCCGTGAAATCCCGTTAAAAAACGCGGCCCGGAATGAGATTCTCGTCGATAATTATTCTACAACATGTAGACAAGTCAGGGATGAATAACCTCGATAGCTAATCAAGAAAAGTAAAAGGAAAACTTATTTCAGATCAAATAAATTCTTTTTCTAAAAAACTACTTGAAATAGTTGTATTTTTTTTAATGTATTGAGAAAATATTTTTTTCTTTTTTTCGGCATTTCTTTTAATTTAAAAAGTAAAATCTGGTAATGATCATGATATAACAAGAAACATTTCTTTGCTAAAGTTTGCTTCTAAATTACACAGTGAAATTATGTGTGTCCGATTTTCCGGTCATTATTTCCTTAAGAGTTGTGACTGTGGATTCACAGGTGTGCGATTACGCAATTTATTGCCCTCCGATCACCTGAATTTTGCCGGAGGTGAAGTTCTAAGTGGATTATTACTTGGTAATTGTTTTACAACTGAACAAATTCTGACATTATTTTAACCATGACCAGAACTTTATTTTAACAGAAACACTGGGCTATACTATGAATAGGGTAAACGGACAGAAAGTCACAGTACAAAAAGTCACAGGACATAAAGTCACAAATTGGATAGGACAAAAAGTCACAAATAATTTATTGACAATTGTTTGAATAAAAAAGAGAAAGATCTTCAAATAATATCTTTTTTTACATTTATTCATTTTTAAGTTCAGGAAATTGTTCATAAGCCTTGATAAATGAAAAATTATTAAATTTTAATCATGCAAATAATATATTTCTTGGCACCATGAAGCCATTTAAGTGCCAAACCAATTTGACATTTTGTTATCATAACAATTATTTGATCATCTTTGATATTTATTGAATAAATTTTAATAACAAAGTTGCTTCATATATTATAGTTCAATAAAAAATCAAAAAATTATTTTTAAAATTAGTGTTTTCTTGTTCATAGAAAAATAATCTCAAAACTGAATTGTGACTTTTCGTCCGTGACTTACTGTCCTACATTCTACTATAGTATTCAATCAGGAACAAAAATAGTCATTTAACATGTCAAAAAAAGAAATCAGAAAGCAACTTTTTTTATATAAAAAAAATATGTAGCCAGTAGAATTTTGTCTCGTGGAAAACGGATTTAAATGATTAATTTTTGATTGACCTACAATTACATTATTTGTGGAACCTTTGCATGAATTTTATAAATGAACGTACATTATGTACAGTGTTGTCGAAATAACTATTTTTGCTGTCATGAAATATTGAATATTATTCTGTCATTATTTGTAGTTTTTTATAGACTTAATATCACAGACCCTGATTAAAAACAACGTGCATCATAAGTACAGTAAAATGCTCTGCTGAACTGTAGAATTTTAATGTTCTGTTTCATAGACCACAGAAGTACTGCAACATCCTTATCTTTACTCTTTCCTATCGGGTAGTGAAACTCGAGTTTGAAATTAGAAAGATTTAAAATTGAAGACAAGTTTTATCTGATCTTTTGTGGGTTTATGTTTCGGTGCAGTGCTATGTGGGCCGTTATTTTCTTTTCATTTGTCATTTTTTTATCTGTGTTACATGACCTTGTACTTTTTGTATTGCCCCTTGACATCTCCTGCTTCTGTTTAAACCTTTACCACTACATGTAATATCTCATCTGGTTTAAATAAAATAGTGTCTCATTCCCGGAATTTGTTATACAGGAATTCATTTTAATATCAGTTCTTTTATAAGCATATAAACTGCTTGGTCTCTTCACACAATTTATGTTTAGGACGGAATGCATCAATAGGTACATACATGTACCAGGTCACCAATATATAAGTACACATTATGTGCTTTTGACCTCCACAAGAATTCTTAAACATTCATAGATGTGCAAAGAATATTTTTGTCGTTGGGTTGTTGTCTCATTGACATATACCTCACATTTCTGAATAGTCATAGCAGCTGTGCCTTTTCAATTTATTGCAGAAAATATTTGCATTAACATTTTTCAAAATAGGCGAGGTGAAACAGTGATCACAGAATGAGGACATGTAAAACTGAAACAACACAACACAACAGATAAATATAAACAAGCACCATTGCTAAAGGACTGAAACAAACATAGATGATGACTAATATGAGCGACTAGTAGTGTACAAGTAGAGTGAACATTTCTTGCTTCTTATTCTATACATTTTGTCATTTCATGTAAACAATTAAATATGTTATTTTCCGAGGAGAGGAAGGAATTTGTGAAACGAAATATTTTGCCTTTAGTACTGTCAAGTTGTATATTCACAAGAGTGTTGTTGAATAAATGAACATTTTCCCTTTTTTTACATTATGCTACCTTTATGCTACAAAGGTAGCATTTCCATTCTCATGATATACAAAGATATTATAGAGTGGCCTTCCAATGATAGTCATACATGTAAATCATTGTCTCATTGGCAATCATACTACATCATCATATTGTTATACATGTATGTAAAAATTATGTACATGTATACTTTGTAAACGTAAAGAAGACAAATGAAGTTGAACACAAGATATTTATTTGCATTTTTATCGGTATAGTCTCTGCACAACTGCCACTTCTGTTTCAAATTCAATAGATTGAATGCGGAGTCTTGTATTTATTCTTAGTTCAATGATGTCACCATCACTTGCACAAAAATTGCATACACATGTACATCAAGTTTGGCATATGAACTATGATATTTGAACTACAATAATGTTGTGTTTTCACAGTCAGGATAAGCACATGTCATTTTCTCTCTTACAAAACCATTTTTTAGTATCACATTGATAGTAGTACATGTAATCGGTCCACTACATGACTGTGCAGTAACATTTGAAAAAAGTCATCACTAATAGTTGTTCCTGTCTGCCAGGGAATCTTTTTCTCAATCAGAAAGGCTAGGGAGTCCTACATTCAGCACATGTATGATATTACATCTCTTGTATGCTGCACTGTTAGGTAAATTTGATCAACATCTTTGTTCTTTTATAACATGCAGGATCCTGTTAAAAAAAAATGCTGTCAGATACTGAATGTAAATATACATGTATATAAACTTGTAAATGTCATCAAAGTGGTGGAAATAATGAAAAAAACAATTTATATACACAAAACCGGTATGTCTTGGGAAAGTAATTCCTGTGATCAATGGTGATGGGTACATTTGTTCTTTAAAGATGGACAATTTTATAAACTGTAGCCATGGACAGGTGCCTGTCTTTATATTGAAGAGAATGAAAATGGCCGACAGCTTGAATGGTCATTTTTAATTGTAAATTGCATCAAAGCTGGTGAAAATATGGAAAAAACAACTGTTATACACAAATCCAGTATGTCATAAGAAAGTAATTCATGTGCTGGGAATAATTATTCTCTAAAGATGGAAATGTTTATTGACTGTAGACATGGACAGGGGGCTGTCTTTATATTGAAGAGAATGAAAATGGCCGACAGCTTGAATGGTCATTTTTAATTGTAAATTGCAGCAAAGTGGTTGAAAATATGTAAAAAACAACTGTTATACACAAATCAAGTATGTCATAAGAAAGTAATTCATGTGCTGGGAATAATTATTCTCTAAAGATGGAAAAGTTTATTGACTGTAGACATATGGACAGGGGCCTGTCTTTATATTGAAGAGAATGAAAATAGCCGACAGCTTGAATGGTCATTTTTAATTGTAAATTGCATCAAAGATGGTGAAAATATGGACAAAACAACTGTTATACACAAATCCAGTATGTCATAAGAAAGTAATTCATGTGCTGGGAATAATTATTCTCTAAAGATGGAAAAGTTTATTGACTGTAGACATGGACAGGGGCCTGTCTTTATATTTTAAAAATTGAACGTGGACGACAGCGAGAATACTGAATTTTAATTGTAAATTGCATCAAAGTGGGTGATTAAATGAAAAATTCAACATATTTACACAAAACCAGTATGTCTTGGGAAAAGTGATTCATCTCATAAATTGTTTTATTCCTTTTCGAATGAAAAGGTTTTAATAAAAAATACGTCCGTGTAAAAAATTTTCATAACGTCCATGTCGGCCAAGCTTTCCCCTTATTATTGACCACAATAAAACGTTAATCGTCACAATATTTTAACTAACAATTACTACAAACTGAATAAAACAAGGTAAATAATTTACGAAATTGAAATATATACTTACATTAAGCTGTTTTGAAAAGCTTGATGTAAAATAAAAATCGAAGCGGTGGTGAACTTGTCATGATCAGATGCAAAATGGCGATCTCGTTAAAGTCTCGTGTGATGCGTGTTTTTAATTGGATTTCGCTGACCACTGTTACAGTTGCCAATCTCTGTGTATATATGTCTCTGGTCATATGTCACCCAACATTTTGCAAAAGATCTTATGGCTTTATCATGTACCAATATGAAGTAATAATCAATTTACCTTAAAATAAAACATTTCAGGGGCAATAACTCCAATAAGATGTCGCTGGATTGTCTCAGACCAAATTTATCATATCTTCATCACAATATAACAAACATTTTGCACTTGTTCTTTAATATATTACATTAAAAATATCGGAGAAAATGCAAAAACAAGCAAAAGACAAAATTCAGAACATGACCTTGACCTTTGACCTTGACCTCATTTTCGAAGTTAGGATCCAAGAACCTTAAATAAAAAGACGTTAAGTTTATACGGCTTACAATTTATGAGTAACAAAAACATAACGACAAATTTATTTGATAAAGGTAGATAACTCCTATAAAATTTCATCGAATCGCTTTGATCCAAATTAGCCAAAAATTCCTGAGGATGTAACGAACAATTTGTAAAAAGAATTTTGTCGATATCTTTTTTTGTTACGAAGGAGATGCACACAGATGATAAACAGTGAATAGGGAGATAACTCTTACAAAGAAAATGGTTCGGCTTAGCAGGGTGAAATTTAAAAGCGCATTAACTATACGATACAATATGAGAAATATCTAAGCGACATATTGCGAAACAAACATTTATCGCAAGAACAAAATTTGGCGGAAGAAAAAAAAAAAAAAAAAATAATAATAATAATCAGAACAAATACAATAGGTCTTTCCACAGAAAAGTGGAAAGACCTAATTATTAACTAAGAAATAAAAGACCTGACATCTCGCAGTACTAGTCATGCCACATACAGTTCAACTAAACCTTGTTGGACATTCTACGACACCCAATAGTAGTTAAATATACAACAAATTAATTTATGGCTTGCATATGCATGTCGCGTAGACCCCTGCCATGTACCAAATGGTCAATATAAATTATCTGTGTAATTTGCTCCATGGGATGTTTTCAAAATTACAACGGAGGAAATTTCTTTGCATGACTACTTGAAAGAGTATTGATGCCACCAGTTAATTCCACACGTGAACACATACATGTCCCACTATTATGACAGTCAAAAGAGAAAATATATGAATATGAAAAGTATAAAAAACTATTGCTGTTCTGATCTTATACGAATATTTCATATTTTGCATTATAATGAACACGATGAACACGAAAGTATATATGAAAACGAGTTATAATCTGAGTTGATAATTTGTTTAAATTTAGTTAGAACTTCGCGTTCGTGTATTATTATAATGAAGTGTTGTCTAATTTGGAATACCTTTAAGATATGGGTCATCGAGTACCCGCTTAAAGAAATGCCCGTGCAAATACGTTAATGAACGACTGTATAAAGAGAGAAATATTATAAATTTTTATTAAACATAATCATTACTATGAAAAGGATTCCAAATTTTACGTCGAAGGATATTCCAAATTTTGAATGACGAAGTGGAAAAGAATAAATCTTTACTGTTTATCAGATTAAACAACACAACAAACAGTGCCAAAAAGAGAGCAAGGGAGGCTGCATGCAGAAACGGATTTAGTAGGTGAGGCAGGGCATCGCCCCCTATGGAGCTACATATATGGTTTACGTATAGACTTTTAGCATATGCCACTCCAAACGTTGCCTAGTTTGTGCCTCCCTTTTTTCAAAATCCCGGATGTGCATATTACATGAGCAAATAAAGATGCAGTAAATGACACTTATACCTTAGAAACAAATATGTGATGTCGTAACATTTATGACAATCATAAGACCATCATAAGTCATGTCACGAGGTGTCTTAAGTGTACGATAAAAGTTATGACATATCATAACTTAAGACCCTTTCGAATACATATCTTACGACTATGAAATGTCCTAAAACCATAAGATACTTTCGAAAATCAGGCCCGAGGTCTTGCCTTTCGATTTCCTCCTTAATTGACACTCATATGAATAATTGTAAATCCATATACCCTACGCGAATAGATCTACAGCATTTTAAAAGTGACCTGCAGTCACCTACCATTTTGCCTGATATGATTGTTAATGGTTATTTTAAATATTTCCTATAAACAGCAATTTTCAACGTAATACAAAGAGGATAATCAAAAGATGAAAACGGAATACCTGAAACCTTTAGTTAAAATTAAAGGACACAAAATGCATATTATAGAGACTGAATTTGGATGTTTAGCAACAACTGAGTCACGTTGCATGTAATAACATCGTCGATTTTAATCTGAATTAATCTTACTTGTAAATCACAGGCTATTCTATTTAATTTGATAACCAAGAAAGATTGCACTTCAATGGCAAATGAATGCTCAATTACAATGTTTCCCTATATGTATTTAGTTCTACCTTTTTGGTTGGGACTACATTAACTTGCGTATACAGTATTCGTAGTGCTACGGTTTTGACGTTGGGTGACTGGCAGTAACCCTTCACATAAGCTTTTATTCTCGTGATATTTCCGTAAAGTTGTCAGGCGGTCAAAATCAAAACAATGAACGCGAATTAAGTGAGTTTTTCGTGTTTTCGTGAGTTTATTCTTCTTGAAATAGGGGCATTTTAACTTTACGTGGGAACCTAGAGTTCAAGGACTACACATACAAGGTTTGGGCTTGCTTATTCTTTGGACATTCAAGTTTCAAGTTTCATCCCCGCAACCTGTTTTTGTAATGACCTTGTTAGTCAATTTTCAACACGAAGTTTGCGAATTTGACGTTTCAGCCATTTTAGCCTGTATTTTATACTGCAATGTTAAAAGCCTCTCGCTTCGATTTTTAAAATAGCTCAGGAACCTTGATTTTTGCAACGACAGTCATTATGTTTCGTTTAAATGGTGTATATTGTTGTGTATATTTATTTTCTGTCCCCGCAACCTGTCTATCACTTAAATTAAAGTTAAAACAGACATTTTTTTTCAAAATTCCCTATCATTTCAATATAATTTCCGTGACCCGTATCCGATTTCTTTAGTATAATATTCAAATAAGCAAAGTGGCGTTGATTTCTGGATATGATCAGGCTAATATGTCACGGGTCTTCAATTCCAAAGCTTTAGTTTCATTGATTAATGTTTAATGGGGAATTTACCAAAAGCTTTCATAAAAATAAGTATAAATGCAGTCTTTATCGAGGCCATGATATTAGATAATGCCTTGACTATATACTAACGTATAATAGTCCCAGATAATGCCTCACCGGGTAATCACTTAGAAATTGGAGTCCAGTTGATTGATTGAATGATCGGTGTTATTAAAAAGCCCTATTGTGCTATTTCGTGGCGGTCAGTTATTCACTGAATGAAAAAAATTAAGGTTACTTGAATTTTTCACTTTAACAATTAAACTCGGTACCATAACTGTGTTTAAATTTCCCGCTTTTAAATATGTGGCGATCCAATCATGTAAATCCAGCTGTCACCGGAAGTTGTTTCTTGACGACAGAGGGCATCACCGTTATCAACTTCCTGAAAGCACCGGGATTTGGAAACCACACGTTTGCCACAGCCAAAAGATGTTTTCACTTCTTTTGCGTGGAATGGCATCCTTAAAAAGATCCTTAGGCAAAAATTCTAAATCGTTGACAATATTTCTAACACTGTTTGCATTAATTTCACAATCTATTGGGATTGGTGAGGTCATATGGGCTGTGAATGCAGGAGGTGAAGCTCACACTGATGTTCACGGTATTGTTTATGAAGCTGATCCACTGGAGCAAGACAAAGTTGGCATATCCTCAGATTATGGCAAAACATTGATGATAGGCCGTGTAAACCCCCAAGATCAAATTTTATATCAAACAGAGCGATATCACATGTCAAATTTTGGATATGAAATTCCAATAAAAGGAAGTGGTGATTTTACCTTGGTTTTGAAATTTTGTGAAGTCTGGTTTACATCTCCAAACAAAAAGGTATTTCATTATTAAAACATTCTTCACAATAGTGAATTAATGTAAAATTACTGATACATGACATACAAATTTGTACATGGACATTTAATCTGATTTTGAGGCAGTTGTTGCATAGCCACTGGTCCTTGAAGACGGACAACTATTAGGTATATCCATGGATACAAATTTAACCAATGACAAACTTTTACCCAGACAAAACCAAAGGTGTCTTGATCGAAAAAAAATGCATTCCTAATCTTCATTGTAAATTCACAGTTAGTGTTCATGTACAGTGTTCTCCCTAGGCCGATATGATGCTGCGGTCCCGCCGTCCAAATATTATAGTTGTCCCTGCAGCACTTACATTGGCAGGCAGTTATTTAAAGATAATCCAGCAGCGTGTTAATTTTCATATTTAATTAGTGTATGAACTGTTGATAACTTTTTTAAAGTTAAAGATCGCTGCTGAGAAGAAAGTCAATATTACACTAAAGTACGCAATTATTGATCGACTCTAGTCTATCCTTTACCTGTATTTGCCTTATCAGATCACATAATTGCATAAATGATCATCAAATAGATAAATATTTTCCTTGGATACTTTTTCAGTGTTTCAGGATTGGAATTAATGGAAAAGATCGAAATACAATTGCAAACCGTTTTTATGCATGGCTTTCCTGATTAATTCCCGAATTAAATATTGAATTTTCTCATTGGTCAATAATAAAATCTATTTTAATACAACCTATGAACATGATGAAAACGTGTGGTAACTTTGCAATACACAACTACAAATATTTATCAATGGAAGTCATTTTACGTAAAAAAGGTCAAAAAACTAATATTTATGATAAATTGAAAATGCAAATTGATAGTTATGGTCAGAATGTGAACTTTTGTTCTTAGCAAATAAAATTGTCTTTAATATTCATGTTTTAAAAAAATCAGAACTTTAACGTTGGTGTTTCGTCCTTGCACCTGAGTCCGGAAAACTTTGACAATAAACAATTCATAAACAACTCATCAAAAGTTGGTTCTGGAAACACAAAAGCATATATGTCATGTATGTATAATGTAACTAGTAAATAATTTTGTTGGACTATACTTTGAAGAATTTATCAGGTTTCTATCGGGCAAAGAACATATTGTGCCAAATACGCACATAAACGATCTCGAAATGTCAAACTGCGGAAAATTGGTCAGCTGTTCATTATAATTCATTTGTTTTAAAAAGTTGTATTCCAAAAATTACAAACTGCTTAATGATACAATATCTTTAGAAGAAGCAGTTGCACCAGACATGGAAAATTTATGTTCAGCACTGGAAGGCTCAAAGGAACAGGAGAATATTCTCTTCAAATTACTAAATTTGGACTCCTAAATTGAATTTAACTCTATAAATGGACTGTGATATCAACATGATCAATGTGTTTTATATGTGTGCAAATTGATTATATTTTATTTTATAATAATTTAAAAATAGTGTATATAATTAAGCACCTACATGTAGCATGTCATAAAGCTTTTAAATTCATATTGCATTTCTGAAGGATTGTTTCATGTCACAATAGTTCACTCCAAAAAAAGGGTTACATGCTACAAACTTTTGCGCCTTCAACAATTTCTGGGGAGAACACTGCTGTATTTACTCTTTACACTTGTGCTGTCTTCATGTTATTTGGCATGAAATTATTTTCCGTTTTTTATTTATAAGAGTAATTTTATACTCGTTTAAAAAGAGGGTTGTAGATTGATTGAATAATGCAGTTAATCGTCTGAACTTGACCAATGTTTTCTTCCATCAGGAGCGTCGAAAGTGATTAAAGAGCGTTCAGGGTTTTAAAACAGTAATGAGGAGAAACCCTTTGTAATACAATAGGGGTTGTGCAATTATAAATGTACAGGAAATCAAGTATAATTGCTGACAAAAATAGTGGTTGATAGTGAAACGAAAACAAATTTTGACTACATTTCCAACCATTGTGCACATTTGTTGTACTTATTTAAATATATATGGCGGTGATTATTTGATGATGTTGGAAGATGATTTAACAGTGTCGACACACCATCAGAAAACAGGTCATGAAGATTCCTGGACTATTTAATGTGATAAAATTGGACTTGTTTTGAAACAATTGCACTAAAAAAATTATATGAATATACATGATATAAGGAGACAAGACCTAAGGAAAATGATTTAAACAACAACAGGTCAAGGTATGGCCTTCAACAATGAGGAAACTCATACTTTATGTGTTGGAAAGCTTGTGTTGTTTTAATATTAATTTGTACTGTATTAACCTGTAAACTGAATAAAAAAAGAGCTACTTGCATAGTGCATTGAACTGAAATAGAAAAGGGGTACTGAAGGATATGATTATATTTAAAAAGGGCTTTGTGTGGTGTTTAACAATATGAGAAATCAGAATCCTTGTGCGGTTTCTGGACATTACTATATTCTAAATAATGAACTGTTGCTTTGTAACCTAAAATATGAATTATTTTTGGTTTATACAATGTACATATAATCTTGTTTCCAGTCAATTTATTGGCATCCTTGTGTTTCACACCATCTGTAGCATAATCATCATGATCACAGCATGCTTCTTATCACCAATAAGAAATAGAAAAAATGCATAACTGACAACAGGTGACAGTATTGATTACTGAACATCAAAGTCCACGTCCTCATTGTTATATTAAAAAAAGTTTAACAAAATTAAAAAATGGAAAGTCAATAAAAACTGACAAAACCTAAAGCTATCAATCAATGGATCAAGTGAAAAACAACTGACATATTCCTGACTTGGTACAGCATGTACAGGCATATAAAACTGATGAATTATAACATTTCTTTGTTCATGTTGTTGATATTCATAGTTTAATTGTCATCTATACCATCAACCCATTAATGTTATGTCTGTAATTTGATCATACATGTAGATGATTTAAAGTTGTGAAGACATTTGTTAAAATACCCAGTATATTTTGATCATGAGTAAATAAACAGAATCAAAGTAGAAACATATTTTAAAAAATTCGCTTTCAATTTAACATTATCTAAAATAATAAATTGTTATTCAACTTTGTACTTGATTTGGCCTTTCATTTGTTTTATTTGACCATCACTGTTGAGTCTTTTGTAGGTTAAAAGTGCATCTTGCATGTACAAAATCATGAAAATTGTAGGCCTGTTATCTTTGATGAGGTTTTTTTTTCATGACAAAAATTTTTAAATAAACTTAAGCATGTTAAGCTATAGCTAGGGATTGAATCTCTAATAAAAATGATACATGTAAAAATGTACAATGTATGTTTCAGACTTCTTAAAATACATTGACATGATTGATGCACAGAAGTTTAAAATTTACATTATACATGTATTTGACACCCCAGCTGTCAATTGCATCCATTAAAGTGTCCAAATTATGTTGGCCTCTTTTCCTCATGTTCATGCATTAAATTCAATTAACTGACCTTGACATACTTCATGTACTTTAAGCAAATCTGTGGTCAAAATAAGGACACTAAATTTAATTACTCAATCATAGAAGAATGTAGTAGGGCACTTAGATGAGATACAATAAAATTCAGAGTGCACCTTCAATTAAGTTTTTAATATCCAATTAAATTATGATTCTTGTACTTAATATTATCATGGTTATAGACAAAGAAATGGAGATTGATATTATGATATACATGATATGTAGAATTTTTTTTTTTAGGTTTTTGATGTAGCATTGAACGGAGAACACACTGTTGTACATGAGTTGGACATATTTTCCAAAGTTGGACGAGGGGTTGCACACGATGAAATCATTCCTTTTTCAGTTAGAAGTGGGAAGCTGAAAGTTAATGGTGAAACATCAACAATCATTGATCAGAAAATAAGCTTAGACTTTATTAAGGTATGATGAAAAAAAATTCTTCATACATTTGTACTCCTTGTAATGAGCTTCTTGGATGCAATAGTCAGTCAAAATGTGATAATTTATTGACTAATGTTCAATTACGCAGACACAAAAATTACAAGCAAATATGGAACTTAGATAAACAATTTGATTGATGTCTTTTCCAGTTTTATGTTCATTATCTGCGTAACACTTGTTTATGCAAAAACATTTCTAATTTTAACTGTTTTAGTCGATCAAAAATTAACGAAACTATAACTTTAAGGTGGTACCCAACACCTTGACTAAAATTAATTTGGCTCGTTTTAATTTTCATAAAATTTTGACATAATGTTTACTTTGACCCTTTGACAAAAATATAAAAATTTCAAAGAATTTGAACCAACCACTTTATCAGAAAAATTTCGTTGGTTATATAGCAGTTTGACAAACACTAATTTTGATCATTGAGAAGTGTAATATTTCCTTAACAATACAACGTGATTAAAACGTTTAGCTGATTTTTACAGAGTTATCTCCCTGTAGTGTTAGGTACCACCTTAAATGATCAGCAATACATGATCTTAAGACATTTCACTATACAATGTGCATTATCAATGTCATATGACCACTTATACACATCAAGTTTTACTGCACATCTTAATATTACACTGTACTGCTGCTTCCGATGGTTTTGGTGCCACAGGTAAGAGTTGTAGTTGTACATACTACAAACATGTATCTGGTGAATCATTTCCTCCTTTGTACAGTTATCTAAAGAACCAATGCCCTGTGTGTAATTACAGATGAACATGTACTGTTCTAGTTGACTGTTTCATAGTTGATAAAGACACAGTTATTTCAACTTTTATTTAAGAGATTATACTAGTTATTTCAATATAATTAAGTTAGATTGCCACTTATGCCTTTTAAACAAAACAGTTCAGAAACATTTTCAAGATAATGTGGGACTGTCAGAACCTTGTGTCAATATACTAGTATTTGGAACAATCCAATCTATTATATATAAAAAAAATACAATCCTGGTATAACTAAAGTCCCAAAAGCATATAGGTTAACAACATGAACAATATAATGTAAATGTATGTAAACTCACAAGATAATCCAGTTAATCAGAACACTTGGTCACTGTTATAAGTTTACCTGTCTAATCTGGAACAATAACCAAGGTAATTACATGCAATAGTGGACATATTTCAATTTTGCATAATGGTAATCGGTAATAGACACATACTGAAAAAAGACCTATGACCCACATTCAATAATTAAACTTCCCTTCCTACCCTCCCACATACATTTTAATGGAATAGCACTTATTTAGATGTGTATTTCTGATCATTTCAAATAGAAAACATAATGGAGATCACTTTTAGTTAAAATGAAGTGAATTAAAGTTTTGTAATATTTCCAATTACAAAAATATTATACATTTAACTTTTATTTTGTCTTATTTTATATGACCCCAAACGTGTGTATGTTTCAGACCTTATTTTTTATCACCACCATAATTTTTTTAATTTTTTTTCATTTTTAAAACTTATTGAGTTATCTTTCTTGACATGAAACAATCTCATTGTGGCGCTCCTAATAAAAGGGGGGAATATACCCTTACCAATTAATCTTTTATAAATACTCACAACCATTTTAACCACCTCCTAATTACATTTATAACTTGACATTCCTATAACTTAAAATTCCTTTTGAACTAAAATTTAAAAACTGGGGGCAGGAATATAACTCTGGCGATGTTATTAGGGAAAGCTTTTCAAGTCTAAATTCACCCTCTGACATGCTTAAGGATGTACTTAGGTGAGGTTTAGGAAATTTTGTAAGATGTTCAGACTCCTTGTTTTTTTTCCAACAATACAGGGTAAAATATTTTGCCCCATAACACCCATTTTTCTTTTCATATAAGACTTCAATAGCTCATAAAAGGTCATTTACCAAAATTTAAGCAGATTCTAAATTATTTTTCTTTCGATTTGAGACCCAAATAATACCAATGCAAATATAAGGTAAAAGTCTGAGTCAGCCTTTTCCCACCACTTTTTTTAAAATTAAATATCTCGAAAAGGAGCTCCATAACCTATAAATAGTTTTAGCTAATTTTGTTCCTTAAGCAGTTCATAATCATGATAATGTATGGCTTCTTACTTCCAAAATAATTGTGGATTCGTTAATAGTCTGAAGATACACATTTTCTTGTATTTCGTGGGTTAACCACGAATTTAACAAAGTACACATTTTGTATATAGGCTTGTATGCAAACATTGGCAAATCCACGAAATTAAATAAAAGGAAAATATAATTGTTCCTCAATCCATGACAAATGGACATTGGTAACCATATGTGAATCCACAGTATGTTATCCTTTCTCATTATAGGGTGATGCTGACAATCCAAAAGTAAATGCAGTATTTGTAATGAAAGGAACAATTGATGGTAAGTGTATGCATGTGTAGGCATTGAGTTTGTGTTGTTTACAGAAGAAAAGCAAATGTATTATGTAGAATATATGGACAGTACAGTATTACTGCATAAACGAAACTACTTGGGTTGTCTTGTGGTAGCTTGCAAACCGAGAGTGCAGGAGGTTGTTGGCTCAGTCTGCAGACTGGCTCAAACCCAAGGCTTGAAAATTGGTATTTTCTGTTTCTCACTAATCCTGAGGCATTTAGGAGTAAGAACAAAAACTAATCAGCTCTAATCAAAATAGTTTGTCCTGCTAGAGAGACATGTTTTACTGCTGACTGTTACCTGGTGAAATATGTTAAATATCCAGCTCATTTTGTCTGTCATGTACTATAAAGCATGATTTGTATTCATGAAACATTAACATGCTCTCCTCCTGATGCTGATATCCATGTAATTATTGCCACTGGATGTTTAACACCAATTAATCAGCATCAACAACTATTAAAAAAAAAACAGCAAACAAATAACCAGTACACTATAGGCTGACATTTGGCGTGTATTTGTTAGGTATCTGACTTGGTACAGGGATAAAATGGGATGGGTTCAATTTAAAAGGTTTTCTGAATACTTACACCTACTTATATTATCTGGTATGAACACAGTATACACACTTAAATAGTGCAGATTTATCAGATTATGTTATTGACCAAATCATGCACATAGTAAGGCTATAAAAGACAGGTATTAACACCATTTTTGTCCCCCGCGTAACTTGTTGCGGGGGACATGGAAATACCGTAAATTGGGAAATTTTGGCGTCGGGATATTTTGGCGTTTTTTTCTCGAAAGGCGTGTGTGTAATTTTGGTGCTTTGTCTAATTGATATGTTTAATTTTGGAACAACAGTAGTGACCAAGCTCATTCATATCTGCCTTTATTTACCCGCTTATTGACAAAATATCATTGAATTTCTCAAACTAGAAACATGACAAAGTTAACTTAATGAAGGAATCAGATACGGATGCAATTGCAAATATGTCCGTGTATTGTGGTTCAAAGTTGAAAGAAAATATGAAATAAAATCTTAATCTTCAAAATCACTTTTTAAATAGATTATTTATTTTTATACGACCGCAAAAATTAAAAATTTTTTGGTCGTATATTGGTATGACGTTGGCGTCGTCGTCGTCCGGCGTCGTCCGAAGACACATTGGTTTTCGCACTCTAACTTTAGTTTAAGTGAATGGATCTCCATGAAATTTTACCATAAGGTTCAATACCACGAAAGGAAGGTTGGGATTGATTTTGGGGGTTATGGTATCACCAGTTAAGGAATTAGGGGCCAAAAAGGGGCCAAAAATAAGCGTTTTTGTAACTTCCAGACAATAACTTGTGTGTAAGTGTATGGATCTCTCTGACATTGTACCACAAGGTTCCATATCACAAAGGGAAGGCTGTAATTGATTTTGGGGGTAATTGCCTCAATATTTTAGGAATTAGGGGCCAAAAAAGGGGCAAAAAACAAGCATTTTTCTAGTTTCATGACAATAACTTGTGTGTAAGTGTTTGGATATTTCTGAAATTGTACTACAAGGTTCCATATCACAAAGGGAAAGCTGGAATTGAGTTTGGGGGTAATTGCCCGAAACGTTTAGGAATTGGGGGCCAAAAAGGGGCCAAAAATAAGCATTTTTCTAGTTTCCAGACAATAACTTGTGTTCAAGTGTATGGATCTCTCTGAAATTGTACTGCAAGGTACCATACCACAAAGGGAAGGCTGGTATTGAGTTTGGGGGTGATGAATCATAAGGGGGTTCAAAAAATTTGGGAGGGGGGATTTTTTTTTTTTCTTTTTTTTTTTTTTTTTCCTTTATTTTTTCTTTTAAAATTTTTCATTTTAAGTTGGTTATTTCTGATTAATATTTAAAAGCATATAATAATGATATGGTAGGAGATATACACCAAACAGGATGTGTAAATTATTATATAATAAGTATTGTGCAATAGCAAGAAATTTTCAATTGCACAGTATTGCACAATAGCAAGAAATCTTCAATTGCACAGTATTGCGCAATAGCAAAAAATCTTCAATTGCACAGTATTGCGCAATAGCAAGAAATATCCAATAGCACAATATTGGGCAATAGCAAGAAATTGTCAATTGTACAGTATTGCGCAATAGCAAGAAATATTCAATTGCCCAGTATTGTGCAAAAGAAGATACTTCGTATAAATTGCTTATTTCTTGACAAATTTCAATGGGGTTTTATTCTTGAATTCTTGGGGTTCTTTGATATGCTGAATCAATACATGTATTTAGATTTTTGATTATGGGCCCAGTTTTCAAGTTGGTCCAAATCGGGGTCCAAAATTAAACTTTGTTTGATTTCAACAAAAATTGAATATATGGGGTTCTTTGATATGCTGAATCTAACCATGTATTTAGATTTTTGATTTTTGGGCCCCGTTATCAACTTTGTCCACATTGAGGTCAAAAGGGTCCAAAATTAAACTTTGTTTGATTTCATCAAAAATTGAATTCTTGGGGTTCTTTGATATGCTGAATCTAACCATGTATTTAGATTTTGGATATTGGACCATAATAGGTGAATGTCCAATTTAAAATTTTTAAGTTCTTAGACCACATTCATTCTGTGTCAGAAACCTATGCTGTGTCAAATATTTAATCACAATCCAAATTCAGAGCTGTATCAAGCTTGAATGTTGTGTCCATACTTGCCCCAACTGTTCAGGGTTCGACCTCTGCGGTCGTATCAAGCTGCGCCCTGCGGAGCATTTTATTTTTTTTGAAATAAATTTTAATCCTCTCTATTGCAGTACATGTTAATCTATTGACGATCAAGGATTTAAATTTGAATCCTTATGCCTCTGGCAGTACATGTTAATTAATTGAAGATAAAGGATTACAAGGAGTTTTGATATTCTAATTACCAATGACGGCATATTATCAGCAATAGCCTGGCATATTTATGACATTTGTGAATAAAAAATCATGTTTTGTTTTCTTAACAATTTGAGAAAATTGACAATTAAGTAAAAATTATATAGTGTTGTCAAATTATACCAGGTATTTATTTGCAGATTTGGCTATGTATAAAATTGTAGGAAATATACGGAAGATATAAGGTTTTCCCAAACAATTAACATTACGATATTGTCGTACCAGTACGCAATATTGGCGTTTCAATTTTTAGTGTTTCGATTATTTTCGTGTGTTTAATTTTGGCACTTTCATTGGAGGCACCAAATAAACCAAAATAAAACTACAACCAAAATAACCCAATTTACGGTACTGGGTGTCTGTGTGTCCGTCCGTCCAGTCTTGTTAGCGCTCTCACAGGTACAATTCTTGCCAGATTTTTATAAAACTTATACTATAGGTTAATATCAGCCATATCTCTGACAATTTCTTTAATGGTGGCTGATCGACTTTTTTTAAAAGAGTTATGCCCCTTGGAAATATTAAATTTATGGAAAATGGGCGCGGTAGCGCTCTAACAGTTACAATTCTTGCCAGATTTTTATAAAACTTATACTATAGGTTAATATCAGCAATATCTTGGACAAGTTCTATAATGGTGGCCGATTGACTTTTTTAAAAGAGTTATGCCCCTTGGAAACATTAAATTAAGGGAAAATAGCCTCGTTAGCGCTCTCACGGGTACAATTCTTGCCAGATTTTTATAAAACTTATACAAGAGCTTAATATTAGCAATATCGATCTTGGACAAGTTCTATAATGGTGGATGATCGACTTTTTTTTAAAAGAGTTATGCCCCTTCAAATATAAAAAATGTGCAATGCGGGGGACATTGGAACTCTGTACTTTTATTTATTGTTCTTTCTGTAATTATGCAGACTTTGCTCAATGTAAAAGTCTTAATTATGAATATAAATTTTCAAAACATTTGATTGTGTGAATCTAGTTTTATTACAAGACATGTAATTTTCTTTTTTGTATAATCACTAAATTTTTATTGTAGACATTCCAAAGTTACCTCCCTTGCCTGGAACTGAAACACAGAGAGACTTTGATGATGAAGAGGAAGAAGTGGAAGAAATTGACCAACAGAAACCAAAGAAAAGAAAACCCTCAGGGCCCAAAGTAAAAGATCCATATGCAGCAGATGATACAAGTAGTATCTTATTACCTGTTTTTGTTGCAGTCGGAGCATTCTTTCCATTATTGTTTTGTTTATGTAAATTGTGATGATTTCAAAATTAGGTTATTATCTATTTTGTTTTGATCATTCTTTTTCTGTCGGTTGGGATGTATTTAAGTTATTAATTCTGATAAATTTATTAAATTCTGTCATTAGTCATGTTAGTTTTATAAAAAAAGGATGCATCCTGTAGTTATGAAAAAAACTTGGTTTCTGCGTATGAGGAAGCAGGATCATATTTTCCAGTATTTTATAAGAAACATTTTTCTTTCATTTTTTGACAAAACATCTGATGTGATTTTTTTTTAGAAATTTCAGAGCAAAGGTACAATTAAAAAAAAATCGTTTTGAATAATATTTTCTGCTACGCAAACTTTAACATGTAACAGAAATGAGTTCGTAAATGCTGTTGCATTATTTTTCAAACTAATTATTCACAAAAAAAATCATTGCTTTAATAATTTGATACGATTTTTTAAATAGAAATATTGCTTTATATCATGTTTTTTTTTATGTTGTTTTGATGCCCGAAATTTCCTGATGTGACGCATCTTCAATTTATTGTGCAATGTTAATGTTTATTGTTGTATTTTTTTATTTTTGCATAGTTTATCTATAAGTGTAAAAAGTAGGTTTCGTCTAGTTATCTGATTCAGGACTGTTTTATATTAACCTATGTGGGATCCAGAGAAGGCACTTCTAAATCTCAACTAGGGTTTGGTGTCATATCCTTTTATTGTAAAGTGAAAATGTAAGTGACTTTCTAAAATTGCCTCTGTAGAGGGTTCTCTGTAGGTGGTCACCCTATTTTCAAAGTGCATTCCATGGTACATGTATGTTTTGATTGAACACAGTCCTCATTATGTTTTGTTTATATTAGATGTGCAATTAGATATTTATCTTAGATTTACTATCAGATTTATCTAAAGTATATATTTACTTTATATATTGAAAAAAGTCCTAACATTTCTAAATCATTGACAGGAAAAATGTCTCTTATGTAGAATAAATACCAAACTAACAAAATTTTAAACATTCGAACAATGGAAGGAAAAATTTTTACATATTATTTGATGTAAAAATGAAATGTTTTCTAATTTGCTGTTTCAGAATCTAATGCATTCTGGGTAATAATTTCAAAAGTGTACACCAAAATGTTGCGATTAGTTAAAACGTTCTAAACCAATGACGTGACGATATTTTCATATGGGGTACGAACAATAAGATTACCCATTGTCCTTTAGATTCTGTAACGGCCAATTCAGGGTTGATTGAATCACGCGTGTACAAGAAATAATGTTAATAACAAATTAACCTATCATAACATTAAAGATTTTATATTTCAATTAGTTCTCGATTGACTAACAAATAATTCCATTCCTTTTTCATCAATTTATGTTGATTTTGAATTCAGTAAAGTACCAAATTCAAAATAACACACTAAATGCTTTAAGTGTCCAAATGAATTATATGACTATGTCACCTTCTTTAGATATAGCAATAACATGATAACATTTAATATCATTAAGGTTTTTTTTAATCTAAATTACTATGGGTTATTTTATTTTTCATACCCACAAATGTAAATAGAGTCATATCATTGGTTGAATTTCCATTGTTTATGATGTTGTTATCCAATCACAATGTTAAGTCGTAATTTTTGAAATTATTACCCACAATTCTCAAGATTCTGTAATGGCCAATTGCAAGCAGATTTTAAGAGACAAAAAACGTTCTAATATTTGGTACTGTATAAGTTTTAAACTTATTTTTGTTTAATTGCATAATATGTACAAAACAAAAAACCGTTATCTTTAAAAAAAAATAAAAAGCTGTTTATAAAATAATCCATTGATTACAGAAAACATATCTTGATCTTATAAAATCATGAAAGTAAATCATAGCAAAGATACTAAAAAATTTGATAATGTGTTACCATCATGTACAGTAGTTTATAATGTGTTGCTATCATGATCTGTATTCAATAAGATTTGTTAATTTTAGTTTTCTCTATTATAAGCTTGTATAATGTTTTAAATATTACATAGTATGTTTATATTGTTGAAAAATATATATGCAAATTTGATAATGGATTGAAAAGGAAACCTCTTTTTTTTGTACTGTTTGTAGCAATTGCACATCTATTCTGTATTTTTTTTTCAATAGATGTATCCTAAATTACTTGTATTATATGTATTAACAGTATTGTCCATTACACTGCGTTAGTAAAGTGGAAAGTGCAAGTTAACATTTCTCAATAAAATCATTCATATTAGTGAATTAATTTTGATTGAATACACACCATATTTACCTCTTCTTTGTTATTTCACAAATGATTTTAACTTAAGAAATTCTTATTTAAATACAAAGTTATTTTCTTTTATGGAATAGCTTTTTTAATATGTTTTCCTTTACAAAACAAACTTCAATCCTCATAGTGTCTAAGTTAAGCCATGTGTTCCTTAGTATTAATTACACAATACACTTATCCATTGATACACAAGTAATGATAAGGATTCTATTGTTTTTTAAGTTATTGGCAGTTAATGTGGTGTGTCCGTTTTTAGAGTTCGTCATCTTAATACAATGTATGCACACAAATAGTAAAATTTACACATATTAATACTTATATTGTTAAAAGATATTTAATTTGTTTCAGTATTGAAATTGTAGTGATTTTTTCCTTAGCTGTAATAAATACTGAAAATCATCTATTGGGTAGTTAGAACTAGGGATATTCTCCATGTTATTTATTCTGAACTGTCATACCAAATTGATTTCATCCATTATTTTGATAATCCTGATAATACCAAAGCAATTTTTTTTATATATGGAAATTTCAAGCATGCTCCAATTGTTTAAAAGGGCAATCAAACCACATTTCCTTTTTGTTTATATCTAAGTATCCATTTTACATAAATACGAAAGCCTATCTTATAACATTATGTGCAATGCATTGATAAGAGTTTTCATAAATGAAATAAATGTGGCATGTTTGATCTCACTTTCAGTATAAATAAATGTGGCATGTTTTACCTTTCTTTCAGTTTAAATATATGAATGTGTATAGTTTTAAGAAGAAAAGATCATGGTACATGAGATAAAGAAAATTTTATTTTGTTTATTGGTATATACATTTTCTTACGAGTCCCAAAAATAGATTATGCATAATCTACTTTGTATTAAACATTGATGCATTGTTACTGACTTAAAACACTGTTCTCTTCAAGAATGTGGGTGAATAAATAGGAAGTTGTATGCTTATATTTAGAGGTTCCTAATCTTATTTGAGTTGATATATTTTATAAGAATTAATGTACAGGAAAAAGAAATGGCTAAAAAATATTTTAAAAAAATATACCACATTCTGATTTGCTGTTTTGAATTTTTATTGAAATTGTTAAAGGTACAGGTTTGCAAATAAGGTATATAGTTGGTAATAATAAAGAGTTAGGTTTCACTAATATGGAAGGGGAAATAACTCTTTACCACAAGTAAGGGTAATTACTCTTTTCTGTCATAAAATTTATAAGGCAGTGTGACATTAAAAAAAACTATTTTGTTAACCTAATTGCTGGGTACCTTTTTTAAAATTTGCATGGCATTATAAGGATGAATTTTGAATAATAAGTAATCATCAACCAATCATATTTTATATAGAATTGATGAATATGAAATTCTATGATCACCATTTGTGAGTGTTGTCCAATTGTTTGTGGTTGTAAATAGATATTGGAGGTGAAAGTTTATAGTTTTGTAAATTTGATTATTGTTAAAGATATAATATGGATTAAAAGATTTTGATGTATATTTTGTGAAAGAACGGTTTGGAAATGTTATATAAAAAGCAAACCACTGTTGTTTCATTTTAAGTAAATTTGACATCAATGGAAACTGAGTATGACTCCTTAAAGTTGTAATATAATCTATATTCAATAGTGAGATTGTAAGTAAAGAAGTCAGATATATGTTAGAGTGAGCGATGTAAGAGCTTCAATAAATATCATTATATAGACCCAAAGCAACAATCTCAATCATTAAAATAGATACGATTCTTGATGATAATAATAAGATCTAAATATTATGTTTTTGTTTGATATATACAATAAAGTTTCCCAAATTTGTCTCTCATACTTCTATAGATGGGGAGATATTTTGGTATTCTTTTGGTTAAAAAAAATTAAGACTGTTTGAAAGCTCCATAAAATGTTTTCATACTTTCAGAATAAAATGGATTCCAAATCTTTAAATTCAATTTAATCTAAAGCATAATATAAACATAGAATTAGCTTTAACAAAACTATATGGAACATTTTTTATTGTTGACTGAAATTTTATGTTGTTAAATAGATTTTTTTACCTTCGGAATGTAAACTTTACTAGCTTTATTTAAAGGCATTGAACTTTTCTTGGTTATGGTTAAAATGTCTTAGTTTGTTAATTTAATAACAAAAGATTTAAATGAATAAATCCAAAGTTCTTATGTGAATATATTCTTTTTTTGTATTTTAACTAGTACATAGATCTACATTTTGCTGCATTTAAAGACAAAATTGTGTTTTTTGACCTGTCCATAACTTTTAGTGTTCATATTTTAAGTAAACAGGGAGACAGGACTGTTATTTAGTCATAACTTAATTTTTCTTTACTTTAAACTTTGTAGATGTAATAGAATTTGTTTTAAGATTTGAGATATATAATTGAAAATTAGTTACTTTCTAACTGAATGTTTTTTCATATGACACATTTACACTAAAGAGTTAGCTTAATTTATAAGTTTATTGCATTCTGCTTAAACACTGGTTCAGGAAACTTAGGAGAAAAGACAATAGAGATACAGCACCCACTGTTTATACATATAATGAAATTACTTTTAAAAACAATAATTATCCAACTTCTCTATCATTCCACAATACAAATGTAAATGTGTGATTCTCATTTCAGTGTGTAACACACATGTATGTCTATTTCAGTGTGTAACACATATGTATTTCGATTTCAGTGTGTAACACACATGTATGTCATTTTTTACAGAATTATGTGTGAATCTTAATTTCCTAATATATTTTATGTGAAAATGTTGGATGAATGTGTTTGTGAAAGTATTATGAAATGAGGGAATAAAAGTCATTTAAAAAGTGTTATTTGTTGCAAATTATTTTTTTTTTGGGGGGAGGAGACTCTGGTAGGTCAATCCTTTCTTTTCACATTAAGAATATTGTGTTGATGTTTTTTAGCACATGAAAGCTTATATAATCACTTGGTGTTTGTAGTTATCAGTTGAAATTAAAAAAAACTCTGAAACCACAAAACCAAAGGTTTTGAAACTTGGAGTGATGCTACATTGCATGTCCTTTACAAACGATCCTAATTTTGTTTCAATCCAACAAAAAACATGTGCTCCAGCTGTAAAAATAGAACATAGGTCTAAAACTGCAATTTTTGACTTATAACTCAAAAATAAATCAGAGTAAATAAGGGGTAAAATTATTAGTCTGTGAAGTTCTGTCTACCGGTAACCAAACATTTTGAGAAAAATAAAATAACCCATTTTTTAGTGATTGTCCCTATAATGTCAATTTTTTACACATCCCACTAAGAAGGAATGATTTATGGTATACCATTGTCTATTCTTCCATCTGTCAATTTATCCGTCTCTCAACACTTCATATGATAATTTAAGTTTGCTTAAACCAATTTGTGTTTAAATTTAACACAACATTAGGACTTTGGCCTTTAGATAAATAAAAACATTGTTTAAATGTTATGAACTAGCTCTAGTAAGTAAGTAAGTCTAGTTTGCTTGAATAAAATAACTACAAACTTTAAACTTTTGTAGGGATTGGTGAATGTAGAGTCAATTTGATTTTGAAAATTTCCTGGTTTGTCATTCCAGAGTTATGGGACTTTTAACAGTCAGGTTTGGCACAATATTTATAAGCCTAAGGGTATCATCATGCATGTTTTTCTTCAGAGTCATTTTATTTGGTTCTGAATAAATGCCTTATTAATATCCCAATTTATTCTTGCAACAATTTCAATATGCATAAAATGGGCGTATCAGGAGTTCTTGGTGCAGCTACTTATAAGCAAATTTATAAGTTTTTGGCTATTATCTTGAAAACTATCTTAGACAGAGAGAAACTTGACACAATTGACCAGCAGGACAAGATCTACAAAAAAAATTCACAACAGAAACCGTCAAACTTTATAAGAGTTATTGCCCTTAAATGGTAATTGTTTACCTTATTTATTTTCGTTTTTGGTTATAATCTTGAAAATTATAATAGAGAATAATCTTAACAGCAGCTAGATACAATTTACAAACAAACCAAGAGTGAAATCTTGAATAAAACTCATTATAGGAGCTATTGCCCTGCAATAATGATTTTACCCTTTTATGTCCTTTTTGTCAAAAATATGGATCAAACCTGGTCACAATATTTAAAAGTGTGCAATGGTTGTCACAGTTGTCAATGATTTAAATGTCGTATAGTTTTCCAGGTGAAGGGTTCTAGTTGGGTTTTTTGTTTTTTTTTCAAAGAAAAACTCAAGACTTCAAAGTTGGCTTCATACATTGTGGTTTGTCAGTTAGCCTGTAAGAGCATGAGTAGTAATTCCACATTCAAAGTTTCGGTTGTTACTTCAAACATTTGTTAGAAAATACTGTTCGGACTTACAACTGAGTATATTTCTATACGAATATCAGTGCAAGATTGATATTAAGAGTTAATATAAACCTATTTGACTATGATCATCAACAAGTTGAAGACTTCACTCATTATTAACTTGTCATAAAGTAGTATATAATGTGCATTTTGACAAGTTTATTATATATGTAGCTATAAGTCTGCTAATTTTTGTCATACATAATTATATTAATTACTTTTGATTTGTAACTTCCTGGACTGAGAACCACATTTAGGTAGGTTATAGGATCAACTCTATAGAGAACAAACTTGGACCAATAAAATAGTAATAGGCAGCTATATTTGGTAAATAGAATCAATTAACGTTAAGTTTTCATGGTTAAGTTCTTTTCTGAGATACAATAAGCAATAGGTCAATTGCAAGGAATGATTGTAAGGTGTACATGTCTGGTTGGCAGGGTTCACATGTCATTTAACTCATTTTGATGGTTAATTGGTCCACGTTAAGTCTATTTCTGAGATTCTAATAGCAATTGGTCAACTATATGTTGTGGTTTGAATGATTGCAAGGTGTATGTACTTGTACGTCTGGTACGATTAATCTGACTTTTGACTTCATTTTAATTATTTATTGTTCAACGTTAAGTTTCTGTGGTTAGATCCGTTTCTCAGAAACTCTATGCAAAATTCACCATTATTTTATCTATGGAAGGATTGTAAGATGTTCATAATTGTTCTACAAGGGTCATCTGACCTTGAACTCATGGTTCATTTGTCAATGTTAAGTTTTTGTGTATGAATTCGTTACTTAGATACAATAAGCAATAGCTCAACTGTATTCCGTTTATGTAATGAATAAAATGTGTCACTGACATGGTTCATCTTACAATGGTCTCATGTGTATGGGTCATTTATAATGTAAAGTTCTTGTGATACCTGTAATAAGACCTACATCTTGTAGATTTTCAACATAAAATGCATTATAATGATCAGTAAAGAAGGGGAGACCTTTGAGGTTGTGAAATATATGGTGTGAGATATTGATATCATTCGAAATGTGGCCTCTACAAACTTTAAGTTTATCTCATAGGTAATTTATATCTAACGATTCTTGTCGCAAAAACGATATTGACACAGTTTTTTTTTAATTTGGAGCGACAGAAAACCATAGGAACACCCATATCAATCAATTATTTACCGTTGAACCGTGGGTAAGAAAAATATGAGAATTTTTTCAATCAAAATAAAATAGGACATCAAGGTAAAGGGTTTGAATTGCCGCTACTGATCAAGCGTTTTTGTCGGACCTTTAGACACTATAAAATTAAGAAGATGACAAAGTTTGTAGAAAAACTAAGCTGCTTACAAGGAAGCTATTAAATCAAGGGTTCAAAAAGGTAAAGTAGAAGTCACCCATTCGAAAACGTAATGGACGCCATCACGAGTTAGATGACCTTTATGGAATATCTGTTTGACAGATGACACCGGATGTGTTCCCTATTGCCGTAACCTCAATCCCGTCCTCCTTTATATTTCCTCGTGTGTGACATTACCGAATTAGACTTATCACCGAATTTGTGATTTCGTTTACGTGAACAACACGACGGGTGTTACATGTAAAGTAGGATCTGACTACAAATGAGACCATCCAGGTGTTTGGTGGTGTTTGTGTCAGTCTTTAATTTTCGATGCTGTGAATTTCTATTGTCTATTCGTCGGTTTCTCGATTTTAACAAGGCGTTGTCAGTTTTTCTTCGAATATTGAGTTTGAATATCCAGTTGCTTTCTTCTCGTTGTAATAAACTGTCCAGTCGTTTTCCCCTATAAACATAAGTTGCGCAATCCCACGTGGAATTTTGAATACAAGGTACATTTAAGTTCATGTCTCTGACCTACTTGTATGTTAATTTGTTTTGATCTTGAATATGCAGTTTTTTCCACAGGACAATAAACAAACATCAATCAATCAAACATAACGTAGACATTGTATCAAATGGGACAATAAATACTTGCTTGTAGCCCGAGCTTGTAGTCTTGATACATGAAAACATGAAAACCAATAACTTAATCGATTGATAACAGTCCATGACTTTTTATTCGGTTGGTCAAGAACACCAATCAACCATTGTTTTAGATTCAACGAACGAACAATTCTTGGTTCTCCTTTTCTGTTCGATGAGGACAGTATTTTGTCCATTCACATGTAAAACATCGACGTCGTTTCATAATTTTTGTTCACACTGGACTTTAAAAAAAGAATGGTCTCATATTATTTGTTTGAACAAGAGAAAGTAAATATTTTGTCATATCAAATGGCATTAATGTACTTTTAATATTTATACACAACACTCTCTATTTTCACATGCAGTAAAATAAATATTTGAGTATTGTTTTCAAGAACTAAGTATGGCCAATTCAAGTCAGCAATGTTAAGAAGGATAACTTTAGCAATAATATGTAAACAAATATTTCATGACTGTTGCACCTAAGGTAAAAACATTTAACTAAAAAATGGAGAGCAATTTGAGTAAACCATAAAGAATATCCCTTCCCTAAAATGGTACCGTTTGGGCTACTCAAAGCAAAATTTGTAAGGCCAGCTCAGAGGATAACTAACAAACGAGTACTAAAAAGTAAAATAACAAACATACCGAACTCCAAGGAAACTTCAAAACGGAAAGTCCCTTAACAAACAAGACGCCCATGAGAGCCTGATATCGCTCACCTGTAATTTCAGTTTCAGGCATTTGACTTATTTGTAGATCTTACTTTGCTGAACAATTTTGTCATTTACACTTTCTCTCTTTCTATAATAATATTAAAGATAATACATAACCCAAAACTGTAAAATTTCCAAAAAAATAATTATTTCTGGACAGTAACCTAACAATAAGTTGTCCTATTGGTCTGAAGATTTCTTGACAGGTAGATCTAAACCTGTTTAACACTTTCACCTATGTCAGTTTTGCTCTAACTGCTTTAGTTTTTGAAATGAAAGCCAAAAACTTCAATTGACCCCTATGTTCTATTTTTAGAAATTGCCGCCAATATTTTGAATGGATCAAATCCCCGAATACAATCTATAAACTAGATACCCTAAGGAACATTCAATTAAAGTTTTTAAGTATTTGGCCAAGTAGTTTCAGAGAAGTAGATTTTTGAAAAAGTAATTAGACTTTCACAAAAAATGTTAAAAAAAAACATTTTAAGGGCGATAACTCTTTTTATTATACTTCATGTCAAAATGCCAGATTTTGATTGGTTAATACGAGGGAGACAATTTACTCTATCCTATGGTAAATACTCTATTACCCTTCACGGAGATGCTTGATCAAGTGTGCGCTTTATTAAATACGGATGGTTGTAATGTACACGACGTCATATTTTATTGCTTTGAATTTGAAATTTAATAGACAGTAATGACAGAACATTTTTTATGATAAGTTAAATAACACATATCTGAGAGGTTAATAAAGCAGATTGTTACCCCTCGAAAAGGCATTGTCAATCTTGGCTTCGCCTCAGTTGACAATGTTTTCTCTGGGTAACAATCTGCTTTATCACTCTCTCAGCTATGTGTTATTTACATAAAGGGGCAATTGACTATTTTGATCATGTTGACATATTTGTAGATCTTACTTAGCTGTACATTTATTGCCATTTACACTTTCTATCAATTATAATATAAAAGAAAATAACAAAAAACAGTAAAATTTAATAAAAATAAACTATTTCGAACAGTAACCAAACCATGGGTTGTCGAACTTGTCTGAAAATTTCATAACAGATAGATCATGACCCATTTATCACTTTAACTCCCTTTCACTTTTGCTCTAACTGCTGTATAAGATATAAGCTAAAAACTGCTTTTGTCCACTATGTTCTATTTTTAGCCATGGCGGCCATGTTATTTAATGGATCAAAACTTCGGATACAATTTACAAACTAGATACATAAGGAACATTCAGGAAAGGTTTGGAAGTATTTGGCCCAGTAGTTTCAGAGAAGAAGATTTTTGAAAAAGTAATAGACTTGCACGAAAAAATGTAAAAAATAAACGTTTCAAGGGCAACAACTCCTTATGGAGACAATTGACAATTTTGATCATTTGGCTTATTTGTAGATCCTACTTAGCTGAACATTTTTTGCCATTTACACTTTCTATCTATTATAATATTAAAGATTTCATAAAAAATAAACTAAACCGGACAGTAACCCTACAATGGGTGGTCCAATTGGTCTGAAAATTTCATAGCAGATAGATTTTGACTTATTCATCACTTTAACTCCGTTCACTTTTGCTCTAACTACTATAGTTTTTGAGATAAAAGCCAACAACTGCATTTGACCCCTATGTTCTATTTTTAGCTATGGCGGCCATGTTTGTTAATGGATCAAAACTTCGGATACAATTTATAAACCAGTTACCCTAAGGAACATTCAGTTAAAGTTTAGAAGTATTAGGCCTCGTAGTTTCAGAGGAGAAGATTTTTAAATGTTGGCAAACATGATGAACGAATTGTGTAAAATTGTCTTTAAAGGGCAATAAATCCTTTAGGGGTCAATTGACAATTTTGGTCTATTAACTTGTTTGAAGATCTTACTTTGCTGAACATTTTTTCTGTTCACAGTTTATCTTTATCTTCTATAATATTCAAGATAATAACCAAAAACTGCAAAATTTCCATAAAATTACCAATTTAGTACAGCAACCCAACAATGGGTTGTTCGGTTCGTTTGAAAATTTCAGGGCTGATAGATCTTGACCCATTGAACATTTTTATCCCATGTCAGATTTTCTCTAAATGCTTTAGTTTTTGAGATATAAGCCAAAAACTGCATTTGACCCGTATGTTCTATTTTTAGCCATGGCGGCCATGTTTGTTAATGGATCAAAACTTCGGATACAATTTATAAACTAGATACCCTAAGGAACATTCAGTTAAGTTTGAAGGTATTTGGTCCAGTAGTTTCAGAGGATAAGATTCTTGAAATAGTTTACGACGACGACGACAGACGAAGGACGACGACGGACGCCAAGTGATGGCATAAGCTCACATGGCCCTGTGGGCCAGGTGAGCTAAATATGGCAAAATCAAAAGCTCAAACACAGCAAACAAATGGGAAACAACTGTCATATTCCTGACTTGATTTCTTGTTAGTATCGCGATTTGATCATAAAATACATTGAACTTCTTATATAAGTGCAGGTAGAATGTTGCTAGATGCATACGGGAAGTTCACAATTGGAAAATACAGTACAGTTAACAACCATTGCACACTTTCAATTTTCTGGTACAATTGATTGGTCAGGTATGAAACACATCTTACGGAAGCGTAGTCTTTATTACATCACAATATGCATGCAAATATTAACCCTAAAACATAAAACACTTGTCGCTCTTCTTCAAATGTTTTATTAAAATCTCTACAAAAGCGCCTTACAAAATGTTGCAAAGAAGAAATACCTTCAACGATATTTGTATACTATAAACATAAACAAAAAACTTTTAATTGTTTGCTTGTTACTTGTAAAATAATTGGAAAATTGCAAGATATTTTTTTTGTGTTTGAACACGTGGCCACTAACTTTGGATGACATCTGACATAGGGATCGAGTAGCACTTATCTGTAATCAGAGGATAAATATTCAATTATATTTTAAAATTCGGTGTTCTTTCCTTCGCTTTTACAAGGAATTGTATAACATATGTAATTCATTGGCTTATACAATGGGAAAAAAGACAAAACAGTCCAATCATAGTTTCTAATATGATAATCTCAACAGGTTTAATAAAATTCTTTTAGATACTGGTACTGGAATTTGAAAAAAAAAATCAATATATGATTACTGTTATTATTTATTTATCATAATAATATCTATTTTTTTTACACTGGTAGCACGATTTTGCATGTTCACCACTTATATTCACGACGTATTATATCAATCATGTATATACATGCATCGATACTACATATTTATATTACGCTGACCTTCACATTGCTTGTCTGACCTTGGATGTGGTTTACATATGTTTTGCTGTCCTTAATTTTGACATTTTCTTTCTTTATACAACGTACCATCTGTTATACCTAAAATAAATTTAACATTCAAAGTAAAATAACAATTTCCTTTGAGAAGTGTCAATATAATAATGAGTATCTTAATTCGATATAGTCTGTCTTATACTAATGTTTATGTATTTATAATCAATAAGTTAAATAAATTTGGAGAAGGCATATATTTGTTTGAATATTAAGATATCAATAAGCCTATTTGTCTACCATGAGTTGACAAAAAAGACATGCCACAATAACTGGAGTAAAACATATGTAATGACGAATTACCTACCAGTACAATTTAGCTAACGATATGAGTTGTGCATGCCAATCGAGTGTTCGGCAAGGCTCTCCAGATTTGTTTCTTACTTTAAATCAGACCATTGATTTTTATCTTCTGAATTGTTTCACATTTTATATGCCGAGCCTTTTATAGCTTGCTAAACCATTTGGGTTTGATCATTGTTCATAGACTAACGGTGAACTTTGGTTGTTTACATTCTATTCCTTTTGGTTTTCGGAATTGTGTAAACTGTGTCGTTTTGTCCATTCAACAACGTATCGATAACGTAACCAAGTGTAATTCGAATGTTGTTTTATTCAACGTTAACAAATATGTTATGCAATAAAAGAGGGACGAAAGATACCAGAGGGACAGTCAAACTCATAGATCGAAAACAAACTGACAACGCCATGGCCAAAAACAAAAAGACAAACAGACAAATAATAGCACAGATGACACAACATAGAAAACTAAAGACTAAGCAACACGAACCCCACCAAAAACGGGGTGATCTCAGGTGCTCCGGAAGGGTAAGCAGATCCTGCTCCACATGTGGCACCCGTCGTGTTGCTTATGTTATTACAAATCCGGTAAATAGTCTAATTCGGTAAGTCACATTCGTGAAACGGGAAGGGTATTGTAGTTACGACATAAAGAACATATCCGATATCATCTGTGAAACGGTTATTCCATAACGGTCAACAAACTCGTGATGGCGTCCGTTAAATTTACGAAGGGATGATTTCAACTTCACCATTTGGAACTCTTGGTTTAATAGCTTCCTTGTGAGCAGCAATCCTCTATCAAGTAAATCATGATAGGAAATACAAGCCCGGGAATATCGCATCAATTAGGAGATATATACTCCGTATGCAGGCGCTGCTGGAATGTTGCTACATAGAAATTGAAAGTTCACAATTGGGATGCTGAAATCATCTCTTTTGTTTTCAACCGACCCTTATTGTCAATTTCTAGATTTAAGTCAAGATATGAGGCAGACTTAACTGTATCTGTAGTATCCTTTATCTCTAGTTCGATGGGATAGATTCGTTCAACATAGTCACCAAATTTTGTATTATTTAGTGAGAGAACATCATCTATATAGCGGAACGTAAAGTTAAATGATATTGCTAACTTCTTATCTTTCTTCCTAAGAAGTTCCTGTATGAACTCAGCCTTATAATAATAAAGAAACAAGTCGGCAAGAAGAGGGCACAATTGGTTCCCATTGGAATTCCAACAGTCTGTTGAAAAACACGTCCTCCAAACGTAACAAATATGTTGTCAATAAAAAAATCAAGCATCTTGATAATGTCAGTTTCAGAGAATTTTTTGTTTGAATCAGACTGATTCTTTACAAAGTAGGATGTATCCCTCCCCAAGACATTATGCTTGTATCTACGTTTGCCATTCTTTTTAATGTAACAAAGTAATACCAACTCTTTTACTTTGTCTTTTAGTTTGGAATGGGGAATACTTGTGTAAAGTGTAGAAAAGTCAAATGTTTTAATACTATTGCAAGATGAGAGAGTCTTAGATTGTATGTACTCTAAAAGATCTTTGGAATTTTTTAGTATCCACTTCTGATTCACGCCACCTCTAGAATAGGCAGTTTCACAATAACTTTGGAGCCCGGCTTTGATTGCTGATAAAATAGATGTTAATAATTTCGAAAGAGGTAATAATAGGGTAAGGGGAAACAAACATGGTTGATAGAAAAGTAAACACGCGCGATAAATACGTAATTCTATTTACACAAACATTGAGATAACTTTCTGATCCTTTGTCTAATCAGGTGTGTCATTGTCAGCGATATAACTTAATGACTATTTAAATACCCCTGTGTTATATAATATAATTTTTTGTGACGTCAGCCTCTACTCGAGCCGATTGATACCCAAACACGAAATTATGCAGGACTCATTATAGACTATGACACTTTATGGCACTTTGTGTACAAAAGATACAGTTATTAAAAATAATGATTTAATGAAGTAACTTAAAACAACTAAAGAAGGTTGATATTAATCTATATGTTGAATAAATGAATACGTGTGATGTTCTATCTTTATCGATTCCGGAATACAATAGTCATTCGAGTCAAATCATGTCCAAACATGTTATTTTATGGATAATTTAGATAAACAAATATGAATAATCTCCTTAAATTCTAAGACCGACCATAACACAGTACAATGTCAAATAAAGGGTGCACCGATTATTGTCATAGCTGCAACTGGAAGTTGAGTAAACATATAACCACTCAAAATCTTTTTCTTGAAAGTACAGATGAAAGTTTGATGCCGGAAAACTAAAGGCACCTACTTCCCGTTTTGTCACAGTATATCGTATCAATCATGTATGTTGGTAAGTCTTGTGCACAGCAAACCGCGCAATACGTCTTCAAGTGCCTTTCCTGACATTGGAAGCTCGATTTATTGTTTGACCTAGCAACATCATTGTCTGTGATCCTATAATCCCCGAATGTATACAAAGACCAGTCGGCAGATCCGACAAGCTTCAAGATCCTCTCTGTCATCTTTTGGGTCAGATCTATCTCCATGAGACGTTTCTTCATCTAAGGTGTCGGTGTCTAAGGTGTCCAGATATGCCTTCATCCTCCTTCCCTTCTTCCCGAACTGTGTCTGTTTGCACAACATTAATTATAGCTCAGTCTCAACGATTCCAGGGTTCTCGCTTTCAGACCAACTGAGAGAAAGCCGTCACTATGTTTGTAGCCTCCTCAAACTTATGCACAAAGAAGTTCGATGATTGGTTGTCGATCTATTGGATTGTTAAAAAGTACGCGGTAATGACAATTTCGTCTCTGTGCAGTAATTATATCAAAATACAAGATCAAAATTTGATTTAAAACCACTACCGATAAATTTCTTTTGGAATGCCTCTACCAAGTCAAGAATATGACAATTGTTTTCCATTTGTTTGATGTGTTTGGGCTTTTGATTTTGCCATTTGATAAGGGACTTTCTGTTTTGAATTTTACTTGGAGTTCGCTATTTTTGTTATTTTACTTTATGTTGATGTCGGCATTTGGTCATTGAATACCATCGGATTTATCGTTTGGAATAGAAAAAAAAACCACTTTTACCGTAGACGAGTTCAACGAACTATCTCACTGTTCGTCGAATTCCCCCGTACAGGGATTGCCATCTCTCGAATTCCCCCGTACAGGGATTGCCATCTCTCGTAAAACCATACG
This sequence comes from Mytilus californianus, assembly GCF_021869535.1. Taxonomy (NCBI): domain Eukaryota; kingdom Metazoa; phylum Mollusca; class Bivalvia; order Mytilida; family Mytilidae; genus Mytilus; species Mytilus californianus. The sequence goes on along the minus strand of NW_026262734.1, from coordinate 25,201,086 downwards.
ATATTTTCCAGAGGAGGACTACACAATCTTCCTACTTAAATGAAATAAATAGAGGTTAATCAAGACACAATCCTGGTAAACGGATGTTGGAAACTAAACTCGTCTTTCTCTGGGAATGATATCTTTCCTTTCCCACTCGTCAAAGTAGATTTGGAGGAGATCGGAAGCAATCCCAACTTTTACTTATTCAAAAGAAAGTACGTATACTGAATAGTAGACATATTCGACTACTGTATCGTGTTTGGTACGATATTTCTATACTCGAGACTAATTTTTTTAAATTTGAAACGTTTTGCTTGCTGTTGAGAGTGAAGAAATATCGTATAGCACGAGATTCGGTGAAGGAATCTGTTTTTCTAATGATTTTTGTCGAGCCTGCGACTTTTGTCGCAAAAGCGAGACATAGCGATCTTACATTCCGTCGTCGTCGTCGTCGGCGGCGGCGGAGGCGTCCACAAATATTCACTCTGTTAAAATTTTTGAAATTTTAATAACTTTCTTAAACTATCCTGGATTTCTACCAAACTTGGAGAGAAGCTTGTTTATGATCAGAAGATAGTATCCAGAGGTAAACTTTGTAAAAAACAAAATCCTGTTTATCCGTATTTTACTTATAGATGAACTTAGTTTTTCTGCCAGTTAACATTACATTCACTCTGTGGTTAATGTTTTTAAAATTTTTATAACTTTCTTAAAATATCCTGGATCTCTACCAAACTTGGACAGAAGCTTGTTTATGATCATAAGATAGTATCCAGAAGCAAATTTTGTAAAAAAGAAAATCCTGTTTATCCGTATATCACTTATAAATTGAAATAGTTTTTTTTCCAGTTAACATTACATACAGTCTGCAGTTAAAGTTTTTAAAACATTTATTAGATTCATAATCCTGGATTTTTACAAAACTTGGACAGAAGCTTCTGACAATCAAACGATAGTATCTAGAGGAAAATTTTTAATACTTTTGTCCCCCATTTTTGTTGCGCCTGCGACTTTTGTCTTCCAGACAATCTATAGATTTGATTGCATACTGTATTCATTTTTTACAAGCATAACTTTTTTCATACATTTCAAATATTTTATCTATTAACTGTAAATCTATTACGTGCATTCCCCTTTCACACTGAAAACATAGACAACCGCAAAAGTAGGCGAGACACTGGGTTCCGCGGAACCCTTACGAATTTTTCTCTATTTCTTTCCCTGTCATCTGCAAATGTTATTTTTAAGAGACGTTATCAGGAATGGTCGCCTTTTTTATGACACCACACTAGCAAATTCAGAGGAAAGCAAGAAACATTTGACAACATAACTGAATTTTGACCAATGAAGAACTGAGATCAAACGAACCACAAGTTGATTATAGAAAAAAGAATCATCTGGTCGGGGAAAATATAAATATTCAAATTTATTTAGAAAATATATGTAAAATTTAGAAGTATTATTGCATCATCTGTTAAAGCCAACGAAAGTAGATACAAAAAAAAAAATCTCTTTGAGAAGTTGACGAGTTGATGTCAAACAAACTGACAAGGCGACGGTTGTCGGTCTATATAAGCTATACATTCCGGTCCACAGAGAAATGCAGTTCTTCAGTGTAATGATGCACGTTTTATTACAATAGCAATTAAAAATATATCGTTTTAATACTACTTTATCTCCGCCAGGTTAATCAAGCCAATCCTAAACCCGGATAAGGGAGGGAAGTCATTTAAATAATGATTCAAATAATATTTATTTCTGAACTATCACAAATGCATGCTTTTGTACTACGCGCATATGATACACCAAATTTACGGGGGAAATGGCACAAATGGCACATTGGTGCAAATGAATTGTAGCGCAATTGATCCTTTTTGCACAAAAATAAAACTTCAGTTATTGATTTGTTTTATCCATTAAGCATAACAATGACTCTCAATTCCTTGTTAGCGTACCAACAATGTAAGTAAATATTGTATTTATCCAAACTTTGAATTTACAAATTTGCGTATTATGCAAAACTATTATGTTGTAGATGGTATTTACACCTTCCGATTAGTGACAACAACAAAGTGTTCCGCTTAATATGAAAGCAAAACTGCATTAAAGAAAAGTCTTTTTTCTAATTTTTGCCTTGTTTGGTTTGTGTTATATGGCTATTACTAATCATGAAAGTGCATGCTTCATTTTTATATGCATAATGCAAGTAAAATTATAGATCGGATATAACCCGGACTGTTTAACGCGTTCGCGTTTCAATATGTACTGCAGAAGAAAGCAGAACGGAGTATCACGATTTTTAAATTGGAAAATTCATTTGATGTATCAATATATGAAAGTTTAAGATGTTAATCGAGTTTTGAAGCTTAAACCTACTTCTTATGAAATAAAATCAATTAAAGATAAAACATAGTCATGTTGTTTAATGCATATTGTTCTCGTTCTCTGTACTACTTAACCTTTCCTCTTCCGGTCTGTATATCTGTATATGGAAATTATCATGCAGTCATCCGAATTAATTGCCGTATTCATAATAATTACCTGCCAAGTTATCTCACAAATAGCTTGAGATGCTCCGAGGTTATACATAAAGAGTAAAAAGACACCAAGGGGACATTATCATTAAACTTAAATCTAGGGAAGGGACAAAAACGTGACCAAAGGAAAAAAGACGATTAGACAAACAAAAATACCCATAATTCTATACAGGAAACTAGAGAATGAGCAACTCGAACCCAATACCGGAGGGGAACTTAATTGCTCTGTATGGCTCGTTCTTCATTTTCCACCCTTGGTACCTATTATGCTGTCCCTTACAAGGAAATTTCTGGTTTTAAGTTTCATTTCGGGATGTCTTAAACTTTTGTGTTGTCTGCATTGTTTCAGAATTATGATTTTAAGTTGTCGGTGAAATTTATGACAATATTTGTTAGATGTCTCTGTCCAGACATAGGTTCTGCAGCAATATCAATTACCGATAAGAGATAACAAAGAAAGACAAGATGAAATCATATTGCATTTATATTACTTTAAATTTTAAATTTTATATAGCACAACAATTGAAAAGCCTAACGTGCAGGTACCAAAATTGCACCTATTTTAGCAGTTTTTTTCATCTTCAGTTATTTAAGAAACAAAAGAAAGTTTTCATTCTGTATTTATTTTGTAGATGTATCGTTCTTCACTTTATTCAACTTTGAATCCATTAATTCTGAATCATGGAAAAAAATGTTGTCAACACACTTCCAAACGATCCATGATTCTGAAGTAAGGGGTCTCTAAATTGCATCCATGCTTAACTACATATCAATAAAAATCTAATAACTGATGTTTTGATTTATTTTTTAAACAATTTGACAGTAGTCCATGCTTGTTATGCATTTGATATGAAATGGATGGATGTGTTAAAAATTTCTCATTTTTAAAAGTCGACTTTTGTAGACATCGCATGCATCGTTCCGTTAAATCTTACTTTTTGACTAAAGACTTCATTTGTTGACAGATAATGTGACTGTTTTATGTATCGTTTAGAATATTTAGCTATGCGCAAGACCTGACTACTGTATCGTGTTTGGTACGATATTTCTATACTCGAGACTAATTTTTTTAAATTTGAAACGTTTTGCTTGCTGTTGAGAGTGAAGAAATATCGTATAGCACGAGATTCGGTGAAGGAATCTGTTTTTCTAATGATTTTTGTCGAGCCTGCGACTTTTGTCGCAAAAGCGAGACATAGCGATCTTACATTCCGTCGTCGTCGTCGTCGGCGGCGGCGGAGGCGTCCACAAATATTCACTCTGTTAAAATTTTTGAAATTTTAATAACTTTCTTAAACTATCCTGGATTTCTACCAAACTTGGAGAGAAGCTTGTTTATGATCAGAAGATAGTATCCAGAGGTAAACTTTGTAAAAAACAAAATCCTGTTTATCCGTATTTTACTTATAGATGAACTTAGTTTTTCTGCCAGTTAACATTACATTCACTCTGTGGTTAATGTTTTTAAAATTTTTATAACTTTCTTAAAATATCCTGGATCTCTCGGAAAGCAGAACGGAGTATCACGATTTTTAAATTGGAAAATTCATTTGATGTATCAATATATGAAAGTTTAAGATGTTAATCGAGTTTTGAAGCTTAAACCTACTTCTTATGAAATAAAATCAATTAAAGATAAAACATAGTCATGTTGTTTAATGCATATTGTTCTCGTTCTCTGTACTACTTAACCTTTCCTCTTCCGGTCTGTATATCTGTATATGGAAATTATCATGCAGTCATCCGAATTAATTGCCGTATTCATAATAATTACCTGCCAAGTTATCTCACAAATAGCTTGAGATGCTCCGAGGTTATACATAAAGAGTAAAAAGACACCAAGGGGACATTATCATTAAACTTAAATCTAGGGAAGGGACAAAAACGTGACCAAAGGAAAAAAGACGATTAGACAAACAAAAATACCCATAATTCTATACAGGAAACTAGAGAATGAGCAACTCGAACCCAATACCGGAGGGGAACTTAATTGCTCTGTATGGCTCGTTCTTCATTTTCCACCCTTGGTACCTATTATGCTGTCCCTTACAAGGAAATTTCTGGTTTTAAGTTTCATTTCGGGATGTCTTAAACTTTTGTGTTGTCTGCATTGTTTCAGAATTATGATTTTAAGTTGTCGGTGAAATTTATGACAATATTTGTTAGATGTCTCTGTCCAGACATAGGTTCTGCAGCAATATCAATTACCGATAAGAGATAACAAAGAAAGACAAGATGAAATCATATTGCATTTATATTACTTTAAATTTTAAATTTTATATAGCACAACAATTGAAAAGCCTAACGTGCAGGTACCAAAATTGCACCTATTTTAGCAGTTTTTTTCATCTTCAGTTATTTAAGAAACAAAAGAAAGTTTTCATTCTGTATTTATTTTGTAGATGTATCGTTCTTCACTTTATTCAACTTTGAATCCATTAATTCTGAATCATGGAAAAAAATGTTGTCAACACACTTCCAAACGATCCATGATTCTGAAGTAAGGGGTCTCTAAATTGCATCCATGCTTAACTACATATCAATAAAAATCTAATAACTGATGTTTTGATTTATTTTTTAAACAATTTGACAGTAGTCCATGCTTGTTATGCATTTGATATGAAATGGATGGATGTGTTAAAAATTTCTCATTTTTAAAAGTCGACTTTTGTAGACATCGCATGCATCGTTCCGTTAAATCTTACTTTTTGACTAAAGACTTCATTTGTTGACAGATAATGTGACTGTTTTATGTATCGTTTAGAATATTTAGCTATGCGCAAGACCTGAATTGTTTTGTCCTTGTTCTTGTGGTGTATGCCTTTATTCTTGTCTATTACGGGTTGTTTGCAAGTGAGATACCTTTATATATAGCTGACTATACGGCATGGGTTTTGCTCATTGTCGAAGTCTGTACGGAGATTTATTAAAGAGCTCAAAGATTTATTTCCCATTAATTAAATCTTTAAAATGCTACCCTTTCTTTTAATTCTAGATTTGACAGCAATGCATAGAAAACTTTTATTGATTGTTTTTTAAATTTTTGTGTGGTAAAAGAAAATAACCTTAAAAATGTAAAGCGAAATCTTTCGTACAACAAAGTGCCTGCATGGCGTATTTCCCCGGTTATACCATCGCTTTAGAAAATGACAAAAGCAACTGCATGTACTATTTTCTTTTTTAGAGTTCTTAAAGTGCATGTGTATAAAAGAATGTACGGAATATACTAATGATCAAGGTCAGAGAAAGGTTAACGATAGGGTCAATAATTATAGACTGAATTGTTTCCTTTCATCTTTTCATCTTTCGATCAATATTTATAGTTGATGATTTATAAACATTGTATATTGACTCCTCAATTCCTGCTAAGCTGTAAATAGGAAGAGATGTTTTATTACGAGCAATGTCAATGTTCACATGGAATTATTTCACATAAACCATGATTTGCAATATTCGTGTTCTCCTCCATGTCGTGCATCTGATATCACTATAAAAGTAACCATTTCGGTAGTGTCCATATCTTCGCTAATTTAGTAATACACTACCAGGAATTTACCTAGCGTTTACATGTACATATAATGCCACTACATATACAGTACTGATAAATATAACCTATCAGTACATTTCTTATTCCTATCTTTTCAGTACATTTAATTATATGCATGTTTTCAGAATGTTGAGAAAAAGTTGTTTTCAGTACTGAAAATTTCAGTCATTTTTCAGTAATGAATATTTCAATTATTTTTCAGTACTGTAAATTTCAGTCATTTTTCAGTACTGAAAATTTCAGTCATTTTTTAAGTACTGAAAAGTATAGTCATATTCAAGACCTAATTGAAAAGTTCTCTGTTATGCTATCACAAATATGATTAGTTGGTTTTGAATTAATACAAGTATTATTTTTTAAAACGCCATTGCTGTAAATCTTCTTTCATTTCAACCCTTTAAGGCATTGGAGATTCTTTTGACGTAGAGCAGGACGCTTTTTTTTTTCTTCTTAGGATTAGTTCACTAGTTCTAAAGTAGACTATTATAGCTTTCCATGCGCTATAATTTTTCCGTTGTTGATGTGTGTGAAAACGGGAAAGGAGCAATGTCAAGAAGACAGCAAAATTCCCATAAGCAACAAATACAAAACTAACATACAGTCTTCAATATTTCGCAGTCCACACCATACAATAAGCACAGAATGGCTCTAACAAAAATATGAAGAAGTAATACTATCCAGCTGTACAGCACAACATCATAATATTGTTTAGTAATCTAAATATATAACTACACTTAGACATATCTATGACATGCGACTTAAATGTAGAGGGGTGACAACGATTTTGCTGACGTCTAACGTTAAGACATTATGGTTATACCTAGTATCCTTGTTCTGTGGTTGATAGTTGGCAATCATACCACATCTCCTTGTTTTTATAATACAATTAAAACTATAGATTATAAAAATATATGCAGCCATCAATATTAAAACTGTTGCTGTATAAGCAACAATGCGGGGTCATAATTATTTTTGACTAGATACTTTTTTGGACCGCTCAATTGAAATGAAGTCTGTAATGCAGTTCACATGATTCTCCTATAGATAGAACACTTTCTTCTGAAACCATGATAATTTGTAAAAAAATCAACGTAATTTTAAAGAAAATGCACACATTTCAAGATCTTTTTATAGCATAAATCTTGGCTTAGTTTAATCAATTTCTTGATATTACCTATTATCTAAGTAAACCTTAGTTTCAATATATTTTATTGTTCTAAAGGACAAATGGATCAGACTCAATCGTTTAAGTTCTTATACATTCTTGGCTTTCAAATATTCGTCTTTGACCGTTCCTGATGAAGGTAAATCCAGAAAAGCGCTTTAAACACATGAAAGTTATAATGTATTGTTGTCATTTTTTATTAACAGATAACCTTTGCAGTGAAATTCCATTAAGTACTTTCTCCAGACATTACCCAAGTTGACACAAAAACCATACATATGTAGTTATTGTTGTTAGTGATGTATAAACACCCTGCCACGTATGATCTGTATTTTTGTTAGATGTTTTTCTGCTTTGTATCGATCTGATGAGTAAAAATACTTTTCAACTGATTTTTATAGTTGTTCTTATGTTGTGCTGTAACACCACTGTCCCAGATTAAAGGAGGGTTGAGTGCTTACAAACTGTTTAACTCCGCCACATTCTTTATGTGCCTGTTCCAAGTCAGGAGCCTGTAGTTCAGTGGTTGTCGTTGGTTGATGTCTGACATATTTGTTTTGTTTAAATTAAGGCCGTTTGTTTTCTCAATTAAATTCTTTCATATTTTTCATGTCTTTTATAACAGACAATACGGTATGGGTTTTTCTCATTGTTGAAGGCCTTTCGGTTGCCTTTAATTGCTTACATCAACTCCATTGAACTTGTGGATAGTTAACTCATTGGCAATCATTACCACATCACATTATTTTTATATTCTAATACATCAATTTTGGAGTTTCAACTTCTTACTAGAGGTTCTAAAGAGCATGTGTCGCTCACATTGGTCTATGTGCACTTTCACCAAAGGCCACTCTCAAACATTGTTGAGGAAAATAGAACTCACGACAAAAACCTCTGTTTTTTTTTATCTTGTATTGCTGATCATTTATTTTGTTTAGTTTTTCTCTTTCTTCTAGTTTTGGCTCAAAACACAAAAGAGTGTAAAAAAAAATCTTTATTTAAGGGCAATCACTTCTATATAGAGTGAGTTTACTAACTAACTATATCAGAAAACTTTGACTTGTTAGTAGATCTAGACTTGCTGGTAATTTTTGTGATTTAAAGTGTCTATTTATTTATCATGCAAGGCAAAACGCCAAAAACAATGGTGAAAATCGTCATTAAAGGGTAATAACTCCAACAGGGAGTTAGGGGACGCTTTCCTCCATATTATCTTAATTGTAGATTGTGTCTAGATCGTTTTTGCTTATTTAAGATTCTATCTATCTATCTATTATAATTTATAAGATATAAGGCAAAAACGCTGACAATTGGTAGCAATCGTCTTCAAAGGACAATAACTCTAATAAGGAGTCGACTGACGATTTTGACTATGAAAAATTTATTTGTAGAACTTGTCTTGCTGATCATATTTGCAGTAAAAAGTTTTCTTTATCTATTATAATTTTCAAGATAGTAGGCAAAAATGAAAAATAAAAAATGATAGAATTGGTCATTTAAGGTCAATAACTCGTATAAGAAGTCGTCTGACAGTTTTGACGTATGTAGACAGTTGGTAGATCTCAACATTCTGAAAATTTCTGGCCGTGTCAGAATTTCTCTATTTATTACTGATTTAAAAATGATAGACAAAAATTGCATTTTACCCCTATGTTCTATTTTTAGACATGTCGGCCATCTTAGTTAGCAAGCAGGGTCATCGGACACGTTTTTTTAATTATATACCCTAATGATGATTATGGGTAAGTTTGGTTAAATTTGGCTCAGTAGTTTCAGAGAAGATTTTTGTAAAAGTTAACAGACAACGACGGACGCCAAGTGATGAGAAAAGCTGACTTGGCTCTTTGGGCCATGTGAGCTAAAAATGCAATTATAAAGCTTTAGATTACTTTGCACTTCAGATAGCTGGCTATCAGTTTAAACACGAAACCAGCAATACCAATATTGGTATTTTTTATTCAAATTGCATGCAATTAGAACCTGAATGTTGAAATGTTTCTTTTTGTTCTTCATGTGGTTTTAATATTGCATGACAATTTTGACAGCAGTAGATCTTAATTGACGAGCTAACTAATTTTTAGGGTAGTAAGGCAGAATCCAGTTAAAATACATACCTTTGAATTAAAGGAAATGCTAGTTAAATGTCCATGAAACAGGAACCCTTTTATTTAAGTCTATTACTAATTTGATTTTCTTCATCTTTAACGTCACTTCTTGTAGACACTAAGTGTGTTTATTAACAAAAAAAAAGAATTTTTTTGCCTTGAAATAAAGCACTTCAATCCTAAGCGATTGGTATGAAAAAATTATTTAACATTCACAGATACATTTTCTACCCATGAATTTCATTTGAAAGTAAGGTGAAAGGAGCTTGCACACGAAACATTTCAAGTGGAATCAGCATGAATCAAGCTTTCACATAAATTTGACAGTAACTGAACATATTTTAGATAATATTAATACTCATCTAGTACTATACCTTCTCTCTTTTATAGTATATATAAATTTAAAATATAGATATGTGTTTTTTTTTGGTATTGAGCATGTGTTCATACTACCATTCTACATATTTCTTTCACGTTGTTTAAATTAATTGGTCCTCAACAATACTAGTCAGTCCTGTAAACTCAGACCAAAAATCCTCTAAATGCAACAAGAAATGTCTTGCCTGCTTTACTATTCATGAATTATTTTATGTTAATAGTCGTATGGATAAAGTTTTAGTACAATGTGACACATAAACTCAACATGATTATCAATAATCCTTGAAAATGATGTCAATCATTACATACACCTAACATAGTTTTGCTATTGCTTATATTATGCAAGAAACAGAGGAAAATTTAATATTGACCAACGAACCATGAAAAAATGAGGTCAAGGTCAGATGAACCCTAACAGATAGACACGTATGACTTAAAATCATTTCATACACCAAATATAGTTGAACTTGACCTATTGCTTAAAGTATAAGAAAAACTTTAACATTGACCAATGAACTGTGCAAATGAGGTCAAGGTCTGATGAAACCTACCAGCCGGATATGTATGTTCCTTAAAATAACTGTTCCATACACCAAATAACCGCATCAGACTCTTGAAATGCCGTAATTTAAAAATAAAAATCAATGTATAATTTTTGTAAAATAATCATCAAATACTACCTTACCAATCAGGGTTCTCATACTTGAAAATATATTCTAACCCAAAATAATGAAAACGTACAATCTTTTTTCACTCCTCTGCTTGACAAATGTACAATGTATGTACATATATACAATACATAAATATTGTAAGTGGCAGTTGAAAAAAGGACTTAAAACTAAAAGTCAGACTTTTGTGAAAATTATGTTCCTTCATAGCATTTTTCTTTCTACTGCTCTAAACATGACAATTTGTATGTCAATTTGAGGAGAGGCATGTTGTCTAGTTTTTAAGAAAAGTGTTAGAGAAGTAAAAAAACAAACAAATAAACTTAGATTTATTAAATTATTAATTAACATGGTAAATGTTACATATATATATATTTGTATTGTTTGGTGATATTTGTATTATTTAGTAGCAGTTTGATTCTGATTGTTTGGATTTCATACTTATAAATATCTTATATCATAGGACCAAAGACCCCTCCCCCCAATGTTTGTTATGCTATTATTTTTTCATGTATTTACTTTTAATATTTATACATAGGATTTTGAAAATAAATACATGACAATCTCTAGTTGTTTTTTTATGAATGAATTACAACGATTATAAATGACATCATCGAACAATCAGTTTTTACTGTGATATAACAACATAAGCCTTGTGTAATAGGAAATATATGGAGAAGTGTATGAATTCTCAAGTTGTCCATATCCCGGCCTGGCTGGTACACAGGGGGATCTCAACCTACAAATTTGTGTACAGACGTCCGGTTGAGGGTTGGAAAACACCTCCCATTCATATATTGATTTATGTGTAAATCCCTTCCCATTCATTTATCATGTATATATTCAATAAGAAAATCAAAAATTTATATATAATTCCCAGCTATCATGAAATCTGATTTCAATGAGATGTTAACCAGATGGGATCTGTGATTCATATAATGAGATAAAAAGATCAAAACACAGTTTTCACAGACATCTTAACCAGTCTTTCCGCTTAACTTTTCAAAGCACAGGCCAGAGGGGCCAATACGTTCTGAAATCTACAGCCCCAAATTTTGAACAGTTGAAAAACATTTAACATAAATACAGGTTGTACACAAACTACTTCTACCTGTTTAACTTTGATGTCTATATAAGTTGGCGCCAGGTAATCAAATAAGTTTATTTTCTTCATTTTTTGTTTGTTTACGTAATTGATTTCAATTTCTACTGTGTGACAAATGCCATTTTTATATGCTGTGCATACTATAGACCCTAGCCATTTTCTGCAACCATGGTAACAAGTGCTAGCTAAATTTTGTTATATATATCATCTATATAATAAACAATGATACGCCCGTTGCCTCTTCAAAGAATAAAGTTCAATAACTTCTCAACGTCATATCAGAAATTTATAAAAAAAACAGAGATTATTTTAAGATATAAACCAGTCACGAAAGTTTCATGAAAACTGCCCAAAGCACTTTAAAGATATTGTTGGAAAACTGGAAAAATCACCCCCTTTATATGAATAAAATCCAATATGTCAATAGATATAAATAATTCACCAAAGTTTCATGCAAATTGTTCAAAGCGTTTTTGAGTTATTGTCCGACATGTTGACGACGGACGGACAGACGAACTAAGAGACAACGGTATACCTTAATACGTCCCGTAAACGGGCGTATAAAAATAATCCGTGTTTAATGCTATCATCAATGAGATATTACAGACAACATAAGGATTTAACTGAAGATGAACATGTATGACCCATTGACATATAAATTTTTACACATACATATGTTACCTCCTGGAATTTGCACCCCATTGATATATTTGATATTCAAAAAAAGTTACCAATTCCAGCTATACAAGTAGCTTTGGGTATACCTTCATATAGGAAGACCCCCCCTTTTTTTCGGAATGAGCTGAAATAAAATGATTTTGTCCAAGACAGGAGGAAAGTTAATTCTCTTCAACTCAAAATGCAGGAATAAATTAATAAATTGTGTACAAAGTAAAAATGAAATTTGCTACAGTAAAAATTAAGCATGCGAAGCAACAGAACAGTTGTATTTCCACATCAAAAACTACTCTGAGTACAAACTTACCTGTCCAGTTGGAAAAGTGTTAATGCCTGGCATCCACTAGATATATAAAAGTTAAATGCATTTTGCGTTTCAGAAAGATAAAATCTTTTTTTGGATTTTGATAGGCATTTTTTTTCGTTCATGCAGAAGGTGTAAAAATAAACTAAGCTGGGATTACTCTTTGAGATGTTCCCTCTCAGGTTAAAACTGTATTGTATTGTATTGACTGTCCTTGATTGACATGGACAATAGACAGACAATAGGTATCTACACAACTATAGGTGAGTTTAAAGGGTTTAACTGAGTGGACAGTATCAAAGTAATTCAGGTGTTTGTATATTATTACACCTTCTGCAGAAAGGAAAAAAAATGCCCATCAAAATCAAAAAAAGATTATATCTTTCTGAAACACAAAATGCACTTAACTTTTATATATCAAGTGGATGCCAGGCATTAAAACTTTTCCAACTGGACAGGTAAGTCTGTACTCAGAGTAGTTTTTGATGCGGAAATACAGCCATTTTTGTCCATTTGTTATGATGAACCTTAAAATGAGCAGATTTTGAAGTTGTCGTCAGCAAAAGATTAACCCGTTCTCATTGCGGGCTTCCGTTGACTTCATCGACAATAATGAATAAAGTAATTGTGTGAGTTGCCTGTTTTATTTCATTGATTCATATGCCTTGAATTTTGTATGTCAAGTTAAATCAACAGCAAAAAGTATTGTTGACAGTCTTCTGCCGGCGTCCTTCTCGTCATCATAATCTACATCTCAGGTGCGTTTTAGAAACCGACTCCGGACGCAAGATTTACGGATAGCGTCAGAAGTCTTTTTCACATTTTCCTCAACCTTTTCACATACTTTTGACTTATTCTTGAAAACAATAACATAATTATACAAATATATAGAATTACTGAAAAATGACAAAAAAACTTTAGTACTGAAAAATGACAAAAATATGCAGTACTGTACTGGAAAATGACTGAAATTTTCAGTACTGGAAAATGGCTGAAATTTTCAGTACTGAAAAATGACTGAAATTTTCAGTACTGAAAACAACTTTTTCTCAACATTCTGAAAACATGCATATAATTAAATGTACTGAAAAGATAGGTGTAAGAAATGTACTGATTGGTTATATTATTATTAGCAGTACTGTATATGTAGTGGCATTAAATGTACATGTAAACGCTAGGTAAATTCCTGGTTGTGTATAGTATTTGCAAAGGAGTCTCCATTCATTAGTATGTTTAAACTGATCAAATAGGTTTGTATGTTATGTGTTGCTATTTATGGGCACTCATACATATAAGATAAATATATATAGAAAAGAGTCTATAGAAAACAACCAACCAGCAAAATTTAATATCGGATCATCTAACGAAGATGCAGCATGAACAGAAAAATTATAAAAGTCTTAACATTTGTGTAACGATACTGATAAATATGTACATTTATTTCTCATATTTGTTACGAAAACATTGGATTTTGCATATGTAATAACCGCAAAATTGTCCTACTCATATTGCTGCCCGGAGCAAAAAAGTGGTTATTGGTTATTGTTTAAATTTGTGTGCAGTAAATGAAAAAAAAATAATGAAAAATGTAAAAAAATCTTTTTAAATTTTACCTGTTGTGGGTAATTAAATAGTTATAATTGAACGTTTTTCTCTTTTCACAAAACTTAAATATGTAAATATGTGATAAATAGATTATAACATGACTTTTCCATATTGGCCCTGGTATCATCCCTCGCACTTCGGCTAAAGCCTCCGGCTGATATGGGAGTCTCAGGATGATATCAGGGCCAATATGGAAGAGTGGGCATGTTATTATCTATAAATATTTAAGAAAACTAAGTTAGAAAAATAAAAATCACAAAAAGACCGAACTCCGAGGAAAATTCAAAACGGAAAATCCCTAATCAAAATGGCAAAAAACAATTGTTCTTTCTCTTTTAACGCTTTCAGCTTTCTTTAGGGACTTAATGTGTCCAATCAAGGGAATTTGCCTGTATTGTGGATACTCATACGCAATACAGGCAATTCTTTTCTACTTTGATTTAAAAGAGTTCTATAGCTACTAATGAATGAGTTCAATATAATAAACATTTGAATTTATATCCAGATAAGGTTCAATTTCAATTTAATTCTTTATTTCTTTAAGGAGGATTACCCACAGCCTGAGGCTACTTGTGGGTCTCCTCAACATAGATATATACAGATTCACTATTAACAAAGAGGTTTTATTATTAACATGTTTAACACAAGACAAGACAATATGGACTAGACAGGACATTTAGATGTAAACTTTACAACCATACAACCACTCACTCATTCATACTCAGACAGACAAGCAAACAAGCAACAGTACACAAAACATTACATAGAAAACCAAAGACTAAGCAACACAAATCCCACCAAAAACTTGGGATGATCTCAGGTGCTCCGGAAGGGTAAGCATATCCTGCTCCACAAGTGGCACCCGTCGTGTTGCTCATGTTATTACAATAACTACATCTGTATGGTTTTTGTGTCAACTTGGGTAATGTCGTGTTGCTCATGTTAGTACAAACCCGGTGATGAGTCTAATTCTGTAGGTCACATTCGGGGGAAAGGGCGGGATTGTAGTTACGACAATTGAAACATATCCGTTGTCATCTGTGAAACGGATACGTCATAACGGTTAACCAACTCGTGATGGCGTCTGTAAAATTTACGATAGGTTGTTTTCAACTTGGTTTGATAGCTTCCTTGTAAGCAAAAAGTCTCTATCCCTGGAATATCTTTCCAACAGTGAGATATAAACTCCGTATGCAGGCGCTGCTGGAATGTTGCTAGACAGAAATGGAAAGTTCACGATTGGGAAGCTGAAATCATCTCTTTTGTCGTATTGGTTGTTTTCAACCAAACATCATTGTCAATTTCTATTTTTTTAATTTTTTTTTACAAAGTACGATTTATTCCTCCCCAAGGCAAGAAACTTGTATCTAGGCCAGTCTTTTTTATGAAACACTCTTTTAATTGGTCTTTCATTTTGAATTTTGAAATGAGGAGTACTTGTATAAATTGTAGAAAAGTCAAATGTTTAAATACTATTGCAAGATGAAAGAGAAATAGACTCACCCCCAGATTTTTGTGAGGTTCGTGTTGCTCAGTCTTTGATTTTCTATGTAAATTTGTGAAGTTTTGTTTGTCTGTTTATTTGTTTTTTTTTATATACATGGCGTTGTCAGTTTATTTCCGACTTATGAGTTTGAATGTCCCTTTGGTATCCTTCGCCTCTCTTTTAATTGTTAGCACTCTAAAATATTTTTGAATTTTTTTAGTATCAACATCTGATTCAGGCCACCTCTAGAATAAGTATTTCTTACCTAATATGTTTTAGTATAAGGAAAAAACAAAGATAATACAAGTAAGTTATTGATATATCGAGAAAACCATATCGAAACACACATTCAGACATCCCTAAATTAGCATCATCAGACAAATCGTCACTACCTTCTATTAAAATTTTGATCAGGTAGATAGGACATAGATCCCGCAATGTTAACTTTATATCTACATGTAATATTACTTTTATATGTAAATGCAGTTTTACTTTTATATCTGAATGTAGTTTTACTTTTATATCTGAATGGAGTTTTAAGTTTATTCTAAATGTAGTTTTACTTTTATATCTAAATGTAGTTTTACTTTTATATTTAAATGTAGTATTAACTTTATATGTATTTCCGTAACTTTGTACTCATTATCATGTATTTAATGTATTGAATATTTTTGAAATGCATAATATGTATGTACAATTATTTTCTGTCCCCAAAAAAACTATTATTTTCTGTGTTAAAAACAAATGGCGAATTTACGTCTGTGAGTATATCACAAAGATGTTCATATTCTATATTTAGGAAATGATAACTGCAAAAGTCCCTAAATCCAATTTTCCGAACATTTTTCACTCATCTTGAAATTGTTTTTGTATAGTTTCTCGGAATATATCTGAGAGTTTTGGATAATTTAGAGGAAACTCATCAACAGGTTCGGACCTAAGTGCAAAAAGAATTTGTGGGTTCACAAAAGTTTTTAAAAAACCAAAGTTATAGCAAACACAATCGTGTGGAAAGTAACTATCTTTTCAATTTATACCCCAACATCAAATTATTTTTTCTCAAGTAAAATCAATAAGTATTGATGAAAACGAACTGTTCCCACTATTTATTTGATGCATTTAAATTAATTTCATAAATAATTGAAATTATGAAATTCAATTCCTCTATGTTACATACGAAACGTGAAACACGAGACAAGGGTGCAATATTAATATGATTCAAGTTATCAATATTCAATACCAGAACTCCATTTTTCATTGATAAACACAAAACAAGGATGATCTAAGGGTTAGTACATTCAAATGTAGATTAGTTGTGATGAATCGCTTTGATAACGTTTCAAAATTTTATCAAAATTTAATATTTAATTCGCTTGTACGCAGGGATGGGAACGATTACTGACAAATGTAATCGATTAATAATCGATTACATGAAGGATTTTTGTGCAATCGATTAATAATCGATTACTCTGAATTTTGTATGTAATCGATTGCAATCGATTACTTTATCAAAAGTAATTACATTACTTTTCGATTATTATCAATTACATGCTATAAAATATTGAAGAAAGTTTAAACACACAACTTATTTAGAGTGGTAATTTGGAACTTTACAAAAACAGCTTTTAAAGCATTGTTTTCAAATGTTTTCAAATCGTTTTTTCTAGATAGACACTCTTAGAGAGGATCTAAACTATTTAAATATTCTTGAGTGAGCGATGATAAATATGAGAACATTCTTGAAATGAAATCGACAATTGTATCAATTGCTTCCTTATATTGTAGGTCATTTTCTCCATAGTTTGCACATTTTTGCTGTCATACTGACTTAATTTTGATATTTACTCTCATTTAACAGGATGGTATATTTGAATATAATGAGTATGAGAGGTTTCTTATGAAAAAAAATATATTAAAAAGAAGAAGAGTCAGTTTAACTAATTTTAAAAGATGGAAATTTATACTTTATAGTTACATGAAGGAATTTATCCTTTTGTTTGGATAAACACCCTAATTACAGGTTATAAAATTGCCAATGGCGAACAATTTATAACCTATGTTCAACAACATGTATTAAATCTCTCATTTAATTAAACATAATTGAAATCAAAACATAGTCTGTATCTCATTGATTAGAGGTCTTTGATCATCTGATTAGTAATTATAAAAACAAGAAGGTTTTTCAGAATTCTTTGTTCTCTTTTCAAAATCATAAACAATTTACATTTTAGTGACACAATGGGATACATGTATTTATTACTGAACAAAAATTTCAATCCATTGGTTCATTGTAAAAATGTTTTGTATTCTTTCCTAATTTTGATGTCATAACACTATGAGGAATCAACAGTTTATCTACTATAAGCTAAAGTTCTAAATATAATTGAAAATTAAGCTTTAAAAAATGTTATTACATATATAAAAGCATTCTTCTTTAGTATAGTACAGAACTTAACTTAGGACTACAAGTACATTTATGTATTTTCCTATTTTGATTCTATTTTCTTATTTTTAACATTTTTGTGTTTAATAAAAAAAATATCAAATTATTGACAAGCATTGGAAGTCATTTATTTCAAAAGCTGGAAATAAAGTAAAATTTGTTAGCCTAGGAGATCTGGTTTATCATAATGCAGCTTGAGACAACAGATCTAAATAAGGTATTTGATAAACTCTCAAGTAATATTGATACATTCTATTTTATCAGTACTTTAAACTGATGAATACATGCAGTTGTCTATTTTCATTTAAACTAGGTTTTATTTCAAACTATATTACTAAAGTAATCGAAATGTAATCGAAAAGTAATCGAAATGTAATCGAAAAGTAATCGATGATAACATCATAATTTTTGCTGTAATCGATTAAATTACGATTACATGTAATCGAAAATGTTGTCGATTACAGATTACTGTCGATTACTTAAAAAAATGTAATCAATTACAATCGATTACGATTACAGATTACGATTACCCCATCCCTGCTTGTACGTCATCTTTGTAATGAAATTAGTCGGGAGTGTCATTCCAATTAGATTTTAACATTATAACCTTTTTTAAGTCCCTATTTCGGAATTCAGCACAAAGATAATATTCTTAGTGTATGTATCTATGGTATCAAGTATGTAAACAAGATATGAACTGTTTATGTCTATTGACGTAAGCTCCCTTTCAATTTTTACAAATATTAGATTCTACGTTTCCTAGTTATTGGATTTTATTCATATAAAGGGTGTGATTTTTCTTGTTTCCAACAATATCTTTAAAGTGCTTTTAGCAGTTTTCATGAAACTTTGGTGACTGGTTTATATCTTAAAATAACCTCCGTTTTTTTTATAAATTTCTGATATGACCTTGAGAAGCTATTTAACTTTATTCTTTGAAGAGGCAACGGGCGTATCATTGTTTATTATATAGATGAAAAAAATTTAGCTAGCACTTGTTACCATGGTTGCAGAAGATGGCTAGGGGTCTATAGGATGTACAGAATATAAAAATGGCATTGAGCAGATAGTAGAAATTGACATTAATCAATTCAAGTAATCAAACAGAAAAAGGAAGAAAATAAACTTATTTGATTACCTGGCGCCAAATTATATAGACCACACCTGGGGTCAATAACATGCCAAAGTAATTAATTACATTTCAAATACATTGATTTTTAAATGTAATTAATTACATCACAATTACATTGATTTTAAAATGTAATTAATTACATTACAATTACATTGTCAATGTAATTAATTACATTTCAATTACTTCTATCCAAAGACTTGTACGAGCTATATCATTTAGAATAAAATCAGGAATATGACAACAGGCTAGAATAGAATGAACCTTATGTATACCTGTATACCAGTAGGTTCACTTTTTAACAATGAAAACATCTGAACAAGATTAAAAAAAAAGTTTCAAAATTTCTAACGTCATTGTTACATTGCTGATTATTTGATTGCATTCCTTATTTTCATAGGAAAACAATTTATAAAGATTTACATTTATATATAAAGATCCAGATTAATATATTTTTTATTCTTAAGTATTTCATGAATTTTTTCTTAAAATTTCAAGTTTCTACTAAAAATGTAATTTATATTTAAAAGTTTTCTTATGTACCTCATGTGAAATTTGAAGTGATTTTAAAGCTCACATTCAGAATAGTAATGGTAGATTTTTAAAGACTTGTTTTATGATGGGCCAAATTTGTCAAGTATATTGAACTCAATTCTTGTATGTTTTGACTGTTGTACTTAAAATTTTGTAGAAAGTGTTTAAATAATATCCATCTGTACAGATTTTAACATATATATATGATGATTTAAAAAGATTGCCTTTGGCATTTTAATCAAGGGACAAATTTGTACTTATTATTTAGTTAAATGAAAGGAATAACCTGAGGTTAAGATTATTGTCATTTTTAAAACAAGATATTTAAAAATTGTGTGTAAATAAATTGGTATTGTTGTTAATTTCTAGATTTTTTGTGTAAACATGTGAAAAATAAATGAAATAAATACAAATAAAGATTGATATACATGCTATAATGATATATAAAATAATTTGAGGATGTTATATTTTTTTTCATCATGATAAATGTTTAAAAAGTATTAAGAAAAATGAAAGTTGCAAGTGTATACAAAATGAAGGAAAAATAAAATTTACAAGTTGCATCAGAATTTATTTTTTTTTTTTTAAATGTCAATGGGATTATTTGAATGAAATAAAAAGTAATTGAAAAGTAATTTATAATTACATGACAAAAAGGCAATGTAATTCATTACTTTCAATTACATGTAATTGAAAATATGGTCAATTACACATTACATTGAATTACTTTGAAAATTGTAATTAATTACAGCTAATTACAATTACATTTTTAATTACCCCAGGTCTGATATAGACATCAAAGTTAAACAGGTAGAAGTAGTTTGTGTACAACCTGTATTTATGTTAAATGTTTTTCAACTGTTCAAAATTTGGGCCTGTAGATTTCAGAATGTATTGGCCCCTCTGGCCTGTGCTTTGAAAAGTTAAGCAAAAAGACTGGTTAAGATGTCTGTAAAAACTGTGTTTTGATCTTTTTATCCATTCTATACATGATAAATGAATGGGAAGGGATTTACACATAAATCAATATATGAATGGGAGGTGTTTTCCAACCCTCAACCGGACGTCTGTACACAAATTTGTAGGTTGAGACCCCCCTGTGTACCAGCCAGTCCGGGATATGGACAACTTTAGAATTCATACACTTCTCCATATATTTCCTATTACACAAGGCTTATGTTGTTATATCACAATAAAATGGGTGGGTGTCTTTGGTCCTTTTATATAAGATATTCATAAGTAATAAATCCAATCAATCAGACTGCTACAAAATAATACAAATATATATATGTAACATTTACCATGTTTACAAAAGTGAAAAATTGATTTAAAGAAATCTAAGTTCATTTTTTTTTTTCTTCTTTAATACTTTTCTTAAAAACTAGACATCATGCCTCTCCTCAAATTTACATAAACATTGTTATCTTTAGAGCAGTAAAATGAAAAATGATATGAAGGAACATAATTTTCACAAAAGGCAAAAAAAATCTGACTTTTAATTTTAAGCCCCTTTTTCTTAACAAGCAACTGCCGCATACAATATTTATTTATTGTATGCATGTACATGCGTTGTACATTTGGCAAGCAGAGCAAATGAAAAACAGATTGTACGTTTTCATTATTTTGGGATAGAATATATATTTTCAAGTGTGAGAACCCTGATTGGTAAGGTAGTATTTGATGATTATTTTACAAAAATTATACACTGATTTTTATTTTTAGATTACGGCAACTGTATGAAGTATTCCAAGAGTCTGATTCGGTTAATGCATAACAGGATTTTATCATTGATTCAACATCTTACAAGGATATACCATGCAAATGTATAAAGGAATCTATGGTTACTAATAATAGAAATTATATGCAGGAGAGAACTTCTAAACAATGCTACAATGTAACAGACAGAGTGTATTCAAGAGATCAAAAGAAACTTGACTTAACTTGTAATGAGTGTATATTTTTTTCAACCACAAGCTCTTTCATAATATTATACAATTCAAATTAAAATCATTGTATGAGCATTACAGATAAGGTCTTGAAATGGAAATTTAGTTTAAAATGAAATAGATAATTGAAATAACAAGAGTTTTTACAAACTTTGAGGTCATTTCATGGTGATGTAAAAAGTACATGTAAAAAGTCTATGCGTTAACCATTTTTGTAGCTCCATAAGTGGGGCTGGGCCCCTGCCCCTAAACTCCATATATTCGGCTATGAATCAAGCAGCAGCCCATCAACAAACAAAATCCCAAAAGTGCAATATCCAGTCGATCCATACACCATACATGTTGCATGCTCTAAATTGTCAAGAGTCTATAAAAGTTGTGAATAAGATAAATAAAAAATATATCAACACAGAATTTTCCAAATAACAATTTTTATGCCCCCGCTTTAGCTCATATCAAGTACGAATTTGGGTAGCATCACTATAAAGTTCTTGCGTTATGTCCCTTTATAAAGTTATATGCAGCTGGGGCATCATCTGTGTCCCATGGACACATTCCCCATTTATTTCTTTTAAATACAAAGTTTTGACATGATGAGACAACCAATGCGACGGTTCCTAGCTTTGTACAGGCACTTGAATATTTGAGTAAACTATTTTTAGAAGATTAAATTATTGTAAATTAACAAAACTTTCATAAAAGAATTAACATCTTTCCTTTCTGTCTTTTGTAAGTAGGACTTTTTCCCATAGGTAATTTGTTTTTATGCACCGCCGTAGCGGAGGGAGCATTAAGTGTTACCCATGTCCGTCCGTCCCGTCTGTCCGTCCCCAAAATTGGTTTCCGTTCTCTAACTTTAGTTTGCCTCAACCAAATGTTATAAACTTATACACAATGATAATTACCACAAAACACAGATCAAGTTCGAAATTGGGTGGTGTCACTTTTATTGTTCTTGAGTTATGCCCTTTATAAATGGAAAAATTGCTAAATCTGTCTTTCCGTTCACAAAACAGGCATAACTACGTGAAGTTGACTCATGCATATTTACAAGCAGGGGCATCTGTGACCTATAGACACATTCTTACTTCAGTTTCAAAATTGATCAAGAATAATACCACTATCATCCAGCATGAGGGACACCAATGTACATGACATTCTACACCTGCGACATGTAAACATAAGGATAAAAATTATGTGGCGTAAACCATTTGTATTGAGCTTTATATTTTAGATGGTAATTGATATGGAAGCTTCATGTCTTGTGTACAGATGCCTTATATTACGAAGGTTTGTCCAATGTCTGCTGGCTTTGACCTCATTTTCATGGTTCAGCGACTGCTTGAAAATAAGTTCTTGTTTTATTATATGAATTTCTTACTTATTAGTAATATGACCTAATTATATAACCTCCACCTCATTGCCTGGATCAAAGATCAAGGTAAAAATTACATGATTAGGTCCATTTCTCAGATACTTTTAGCAGTAGGTCAACTATATTTCGTGTATGGAACAGTGATTGTAAGGAACATACATTTCCGGCTGGTAGGTTTCATCAGACCTTGACCTCATTTGCACAGTTCATTGGTCAATGTTAAAAATTTTCTTATACTTTAAGCAATAGGTCAAGTTCAACTATATTTGGTGAATGAAACGATTTTAAGTCAAACATGTCTATCTGACAGGGTTCATCTGACCTTGACCTCATTTTTTCATGGTTCGTTGGTCAATATTAAATTTTCATGGTTTGTTGGTCAATATTAAATTTCCATTGTTTTCTCTGTTTTTGTATAACATGAGCAAAAGCAAAACTATGTTAGGTGAATGTAATGATTGACATCATTTTCATGGATTATTGATAATCATGTTGAGTCTATGTGTCACATTGTACTAAAACTTTATCCATACGACTATTAACATAAAATAATTCATGAATAGTAGAGCATGCGAGACAGTTTTTGTTGCATCTTATATATTGCATTTAGAGAATTTTTGGTCAGAGTTTACAGGACGGACTAGTATTGTTGAGGACCAATTAATTTGAACAAAATGAAAGAAATATGTAGAATGATAGTATGAACAAATGCTTAATACCAAAAAGAAGACATATCTATATTTTAAATTGGTATATATTATAAAAGAGAGAAGGTATAGTACTAGATGAGTTTTAACATTATCTAAAATATGTTCAGTTACTGTCAAATTTATGTGAAAGCTTGATCCATGCTAATTCCAATTGAAATGTTTCATGTGTAAGCTCCGTTCACCTTACTTTCACATGAAATTCATGGGTAGAAAATGTATCTGTGAATGTTAAATAATTCTTTCATACCAATCGCTTAGGATTGAAGTGCTTTAATTCAAGGAAAAAAACCCCTTTTTTTTGTAAATAAACACACTTAGTGTCTACAAGAAGTGACGTTAAAGATGAAGAAAACCAAATTAGTAATAGACTTAAATAAAAGGGTTCCTGTTTCATTGACATTTTACTAACATTTCCTTTAATTCAAATTATGTATTTTAACTGGATTCTGCCTTACTACCCTAAAAATTAGTTAGCTCGTCAATTAAGATCTACTGCTGTCAAAATTATCATGAAATATTAAAACCACATAAAGAACAAAAAGAAACATTTCAACATTCTGGTTCTAATTGCATGCAATTTGAATAAAAAATACCAATATTGGTATTGCTGGTTTCGTGTTTAAACTGATAGCCAGCTATCTGAAGTGCAAAGTAATCTAAAGCTTTATAATTGCATTTTTAGCTCACATGGCCCAAAGAGCCAAGTCAGCTTTTCTCATCACCTGGCGTCCGTCGTTGTCTGTTAACTTTTACAAAAATCTTCTCTGAAACTACTGAGCCAAATTTAACCAAACTTACCCATAATCATCATTAGGGTATATAATTAAAAAAAAAGTGTCCGATGATCTTACCCGCTAAGCAAGATGGCCGACATGTCTAAATATAGAACAGGGGTAAAATGCAATCTTTGTCTATTATTTTTAAATCAGTATTAAATAGAGAAATTCTGACACGGCCAGACATGTTCAGAATGTTGAGCTCTACCAACTGTATATATACGTCAAAACTGTCAGACGACTTCTTATATGAGTTATTGCCCTTAAATGACCAATTCTATCATTTTTTTTCCATTTTTGCCTTCTATCATGAAAATTATAATAGATAAAGAGAACATTTTACTGCAAATATGATCAGCAAAACAAGTTTTACAAATAAATTCCGCGTAGTCGAAATCGTCAGTCGATTCCTTATTAGAGGTATTGCCCTTTGAGGCAATTTCTACCAATTGTTAGCGTTTTTGCCTTATATCTTATAAATTATAATAGATAGATAGAATCTTAAATAATCAAAAAAGATCAGCAAGACACGAACTACAATTAGGATAATATGGATGAAAGCGTCCCCTGACTCCCTGTTAGAGTTATTGCCTTTTAATGACGATTTTCACCATTGTTTTTGGCGTTTTGCCTTGCATGATAAATAAATAGACACTTTAAATCACAAAAATGATCAGCAAGTCTAGATCTACTAACAAGTCAAAGTTTTCTGATATAGTTTAGTTAGTAAACTCACTCTATATTAGGAGTGATTGCCCTAATAAATGAAGAATGTTTTTTTACCCTCTTTTCTGTTTTGAGCCAAAACTAGAAGAAAGAGAGAAACTAAACACAATAAATGATCAGCAATACAAAATCAACAAAACAGAGCTTTTTGTCGTGAGTTCTATTCTCTTCAACAATGTTGGAGAGAGGCCTTTGTTGAATGTGCACATAGACCAATGTGAGCGACACAGGCTCTTTAGAACCTCTAGTAAGAAGTTGAAACTCCAAATTTATTAGATGTATTAGAATATAAACATAAGGTGATGTGGTAATGATTGGCAATGAAATAACTATCAACAAGTCAAATGGAGTTGATGTAAGCAATTAAAGGCAACCAAAAGGCCTTCAACAATGAGAAAAACCCATACCGTATAGTCTGCTATAAAAGACATGAAAAATATAAAAGAATTCAATTGAGAAAACTAACGGCCTTATTTTAAACAAAACAAATATGACAGACATCAACCAACGACAACCACTGAACTACAGGCAGGCTCCTGACTTGGAACAGGCACATAAAGAATGTAGCGAAGTTAAACAGTTTGCGAGCGCTTAACCCTCCTTTAACCTGGGACAGTGGTGTTACAGTACAACTTAAGAACAACTAGATTTTTAACTCATCAGATCGATACAAAGCAGAAAAACATCTAACAAAAACACAGATCATACGTGGCAGGGTATTCATACATCACTAACAACAATAACTACATATGTATGGTTTTCGTGTCAATTTGGGTAATGTCTGCAGAAAGTACTTAATGGAATTTCACTGCAAAGGTTATCTGTTAATAAAAAGTGAAAACAATACATTATATCTTTCATTTGTTTACAGCGCTTTTCTGGATTTACCTTCATCAGGAACGGTCAAAGACGAATATTTGAAAGCCAAGAATGTATAAGAACTTAAACGATTGAAGAACTATATGACCAAAAAGCCAAATTGGATATAAAACTTGAGTCTGATCTATTTGTCCTTTAGAAAAATACAATATTTTAAAACTAAGGTTTACTTAGATAATGGGTAATATCCAGAAATTGATTAAACTAAGCCAAGATTTATGCTATAAAAAGATCTTGAAATGTGTGCATTTTCTTTAAAATTACTTTGATTTTTTTACAAATGATCATGGTATCAGAGGAAAATGTTCTATCTATAGGAGAATCATAATCATGTTAACTGCATTACAGACTTCATTACAATTGAGTGGTCCAAAAAAGTATCTAGTCAAAAATAGTTATGACCCCGCATTGTTGCTTATACAGCAACAGTTTTAATATTGATGGCTGCATATATTTTTATAATCTATAGTTTTAATTGTATTATAAAAACAAGGAGATGTGGTATGATTGCCAACTATCAACCACCGAACAAGGATATCGGTATAACCATAATGTCCTAACGTTAGACGTCAGCAAAATCGGTTTCACCCCTCTACATTTAAGTCGCATGTCATAGATATGTCTAAGTGTATTTATATATTTAGATTACTAAACAATATTATGATATTGTGCTGTACAGCTGGATAGTATTCCTTTTTCATATTTTTGTCAGAGCCATTCAGCGCTTATAGTATGGTGTGAACTGCGAAACATTGAAGACTGTATGTAAGTTTTGTAGTTTTGTTTAAGTGAATTTTGCTGTCTTCTTGACATTGCTCCTTTCCCGTTTTCACACACATCAACAATGGAAAAATGACAGCGCATGGAAAGCTATAATAGTCTACTTTATAACTAGTGAAACTAATCCTAAGAAAAAAACGCCCTGCTCTACGTCAAAACATTGAATAACACCATTTATGACCAGACGACAACGAGAATAAAAAACTAAGAGTCCAGCGTTTAATAGGCACGTACGGAATGTGGCAATATAGTTCATCAAAAGAATCTCCAATGCCTTAACGGGTTGAAATGAAAGAAGAATTACGACAATTGTGTTTTAAAAAATAATACTTGTATTAATTCAAAACTATTAAATGATATTTGTAATAGCATAACCGAGAACTTTTCAATTAGGTCTTACATATGACTATTCTTTTTAGTACTTAAAAATGACTGAAATTTTCAGTACTGAAAAACGACTGAAATTTACTTTACTTAAAAATGACTGAAATTTCAGTACATTAAAATGACTGAAATTTTCAGTACTGAAAACAACTTTTTCTGAACATTCTGAAAACATGCATATAATTAAATGTACTGAAAAGATAAGGGTAAGACATGTACTGATTGGTTATATTCTTTTTCAGTACTGTATATGTAGTGGCATTAAATGTACATGTAAACGCTAGGTAAATTCCTGGTAGTGTACGTAGCACATGGGAAAAGGTTCTAAAATATTCAAATACATATAACTGCATTTTAAACCGTGACAATATAAAATCCTGCACGCTTTCAGTGACAAACAAAATTAGCAAACAAGAAGATCACTTTTGCAGTTTTCTGTTATCACAGGTGCAATGTATTGTTCACCTATATTATTTTACGTAATATTTTAAGACAATGCTACATACTACCTAATTTAATGTGATGCGCAAGTTGATAAAAATATTCCTTATCAGTGATACTGAAATGTTGAACTATAAAGATAAGTTATTACCCATTAACACCCAGGTAAGGAACACATTATATATAACTGATGGATAACCTCAGAATTTTAAATACATTTTATATCTCTCAGTCTATAGACAGTTCGTGTTGCTTAGTCTTTAGTTTGTAGTGATTTATGGACTTTTTGTCTTTTCGTCGTCTTTGATTGTTTTGCCATGGCGTTGTCATTAAGACTTCGATTCATAAGTTTTGAATTTCCTCTTGGTATAAAAAGGAGGAGTTATTTACATGTTATTTCTACATGCTTTTTGAAATTACTTTTAAATGAAATATATGGTACTATTGTTGTACATTTAGTTTTCAATTTGGTTTCGGCTAATTGATAATCTATGCATACGTAAGAACTATTTTGTTTCGTTCAGTTGATAATCTATGCATACGTAGGAACTATTTTGTTTCGGCCGGTTGATAATCTATCCATACGTAGGAACTATTTTGTTTCGGCTAATTGATAATCTATGCATGCGTAGGAACTATTTTGTTTCGGCTAATTGATAATCTATGCATTCGTAGGGACTATTTTGTTTTAAATATTACTACTTTTCTGCATGTTCTTTTTGACCGGGCCTGATTTGGTGGTATTACATCTTACAAAATCTATTCGAATTATTTTGCAAAGAATTCCTCTCAAGCCGGTGCTAGGGGCTGTCCTGCAATGAGGTGAGAGTTTTTTTTTGCTCCGTGTTGAAAGTCTCACTGTGACTTTGAGATGAAGAACAGCAATAAAAGCGTTGTTCTTTGCTTTTTATGTGTTTTTGCTGTGCTTGTACTAATTTTGTGTCATGGATGGATACCTCATATCCTTTGTTTTTCTATTATACATCTGTATCAAATAATCAATTTTACTTCACCACGTTCAAAGCTCATTTTGTGATAGGTGTCTGTTAGAATATGAACATTCATCCCTTTATCAAGTTGTTACGAATCCTTGATTATTGTATTAGATGAATGCAGAAGGTATTATACACATCAATCTTCATGATGTTTGTACAGCAGCCGAATTATATTTTTTTCTTAAAGGTATTTCGACAATCGATAACAATCACAAAGGGATGGTGGACTGGCGTATAGGTAAAAAAGTCTAAAACGTTAATCACAGCACTAATTGGAAGGATAAAAGTTTTAAAAATATATATATATATATATATATATATCACAATTATATAACCAATAAACTTAAAAAGGGTACATATGAACAGTTAACATGGTAAAAAGGGGTGTGTCTGACCATTAAACAGAAGATGAAAGGACATGTATTTATGGAAGTTCAATTTTCCTTTGCTATTGTAAACGTAAATAGGTCTTTGTGTACTTGCAAGTAATTGGTTTTTATATTTACACAGCATTATTTCCAAATGTGTATATCTTTAACTTCATCATAGTCATATGTAGCTTGCATGGATTTTTAATTGTGTTCCATGATTTTATAGATATTGACAATTGAAATTTAAAAAATCCTTTTACATTTTGCCAATACAATGTGAAAAGGACATCGCACTATTATTATGTTTGTTCATCATTACGTAAATCAAATGTTTAAACAAATTGTTCCTCAGAATTAATAAGTTTATAAGCACTTCTTCCTAATTTTCCTGTAATGGAAATCAACTAACCTTTTCCCACTTTGGATAGAAGAATTTATGCGGTAAACCTACAATAGATAGAAGCTAAATACTACAAAAAACGAAAGATCCACAATAAACATGTGTCTACACAATATTTCATGTTCTGAAATCATCATTTCGAAAGTTTTACGGACGATATAATTTTTTTGGTTGATCGTTATGGAATATCCGTGTCACCGATGACCACAGAAATGTTCAAATTCATATGCCAAAGAAACAGTCTTGTCATGTTTTTCTTTAAATCAACGAATGTTAACTTGCAATGTGCAAAACGACGGGTGCCGCTAGTAAACGTTACCTGCGTGCCCTTCCGACACCTTGTTTTATATTTTATGGACTGTTGCTTGTCGTTTTATTATTTTACCATGTAATTATTTGTCAGACTTCAAACTATGGCTTTTGAATGCTCATTAGAAAACTTCCAAAACCGAATAAAGATGTGGTTAATAACAAATATCGTAAAACTACTATGCATGTAATGGTCATTCAAAGTCAAGTGTACCAATGTTGACATTTTTTTTTACATTATAATGACATCGTATTTTACATTTCTGCATTCAAGTGTACAGATTTATATCATCATATTAACGGAGAAATGAAATCAACAAAAAATCGCAAATAGCAAAGGTTACTTCCAATAATTCAATA
The DNA here is from genome assembly GCF_021869535.1 of Mytilus californianus. Classification (NCBI taxonomy): domain Eukaryota; kingdom Metazoa; phylum Mollusca; class Bivalvia; order Mytilida; family Mytilidae; genus Mytilus; species Mytilus californianus. The sequence continues at coordinate 25,170,968 of NW_026262734.1, read as the reverse complement.
AATCAGACAGTATATAGCTGAGAGGGTGATAGAGCAGATTGTTACCCCGAGAAAACATTGTCAACTGAGGCCAAACCAAGGTTGACAATATCTTTTCGAGGGGTAACAATCTGTTCTATCGCCCTCTCAGATATGTGTTATTCAGTTTATTATAATGATTGTTCTGTTATTACTGTCTATTAAATTTCAACTTCAAAGTAACAAACTATGTACATACCAACCATCCGTATTCAATAAAGCGCACACTTGATCAAGTGTCTCATTGAAAGGGTAATAGAGTATGTGCCATGGGATAGAGTAAATTATCTCGCTCGTATTAACCAATCAAAATCTGTCATTTTGACATGAGGTATAATAATAGCATTAATCACATCTCCTTTGTTAACTACTGCCGGATCGATACCTCTTCTGGTAGACTGTAAGTCACCGAGGGGATTACCGCACAGCGGCAAGTGCTTCGGTACTGGCATGAACATATTGTTTATTGACATTTTAGAAATTATTTCAATTAAGGAATATACATCTATCTCCCTCGTACTTGTTTTTTGAACGCTACTAGGTGGAAAGAATGTTCGAAATGCCCTTATTGTGCATCAACTTAGCTTATATGAGTTTGATTATAACCATTGTGTTAAAACTATTTACAATAAACTAAAATTTAAATAATTTATCCTTCGAATGCATGTGATGGTTTTAAAAGGAACAGTAGTTAAAGAATGTTCAAATCTCATAAATAAAGTAAGAAGGTAAAAACAAAAACAGAGGAAATCGCATTAACAGTACAAAAACAACATCTTGCTATGTAAGCATCCCAAGCCATGTAAATCCACACTAAGTGTAAATGTCACAATGTGTAAAAGGACACAATTGATAAATTTAATATCAAGTCTGTGATCAGTTTCAATTTACGACTAAAGTTGATTGTAAGTCATGAACAATTTAGTATACTTACGATCACAGAAACATCGCATCAGTCAACCAATGGGTGATGCTAACCGTAAAACTTATGTAGTATCGATTTTTGCGTGTCTAATAGTTTGGAAATGAAAAAAGGTATATATAAGTAGTTCTCAGATACAACAGCAAATAAGCATAAAAACTGCTATTTCAATTATTTCAATAACTCCGTTAAGTTATATAGTTATATAATTGTTAATATATGTATTTTCAAATTAGACAAAACGTCATGCAATACAGTATATGTGTATGAAAGTGTGGTACAGAAAACTATATTTACCATGTAGCTGAAGCGGTTAATAATTTAAAATGATAAAGGTCCTGGATTCAAACATCGGCTGGTACAATGGCAGTTTGGGGGGGAAAAAAATCATTTTTTTAAGAAATTTATCAATCAGTTCTTTTTTTCCGATTTTGACACTTAAGGTTGCATTTCTGAAAATATCGACAATGCAATTTCCCATAGGAACTCCTTTCACGGCTAAAACTGTACCACTTTTACTATGAAGTTTTGAAAAAAATTATATCCTAGAATGGAAAGATCATATGCACTACTATTTTTTTCAAAGGTCAAAATATAGGGCTATGCGACATATTTTCAACGTTTATATGCCTCGAACTTCTAAGAGTTTAAACTTACACTAAAATTCTTTACTACCCCTAACTTGACTTTATGGTTTCCACAGATTTCAATTTGACCGATATGCATATGTATATTTACTGGTAACATTCCCAAGTTATGTCTCTACGAGATGAAACATAGAGATCATATCTTGGAACCAGTCCGTAAACAGAAATAATTATCTATGACTATTATATATCTCCCCAAAAGAGGCGTGGTTTGAGATACAGCTGTATTTACAAAGTGCAACATTAAATGAAGAGATCATATTAATTGCCGAAACGCGGATCTGATGTAGTAAAAATTGTACCGTTTAAAAGTGATAAATCGTAAAATGCACACGAACAAATCAATTGACAAATACAAATCATTCATCTTGAAAACATATGATGTCTCTTTCTATTTTAAAATCTCTTTTTTTTATAATAGATGTGTATTTGAATATGAAACTTTTATCACTTTATCGAAGTATTTTTTAGTTAAATGAATGATTGCTTATTCATCTACCCACACGGATGTATTAATTAGAACATAATTTACTCTTGCAAACAGTTAATTTTTCATTAACATTTTACATGTTTTGTAGGGACATGCAAGGTTTATAATGGATACCTTTACTTTACAAAAATCCTTACAAAGAACGCTTTATATTCGGGCCATCAAGAAGTTTGACTAAACATAGTTTTAAAGTTATTAACACCATACTTTCTACAGTTAAAATATTGCCTTCTGAAGCGATAAGATAAATTCAACCAGCGGTGTCAATCAGATGCAGTTTCTTAAAAGTTCTAAAGAATTACTCTAAAATCTTCAGTCACAATCTTTATAATTTTGCATTCATTTCTCTATACTTTACACTATTATATATCAAGTTTGATTGAAGACCGACTACATCTCCTAATTATACAGAGCTTTGTCTACAAAAATGGGAAACAAAGATACACATTCCATTTATAAGGTTATGAAAAATCTTACTTTGAGAAAAACTACACTGATTCCTACAACAAATATCTCGAAGGTGATATTATTAAAATGCTGGACTTTTAATCGACAATATATTTGCTGAGTTTCATGGATCAATATTTCAGCAGACATTCGATATTCAAAAGGCTACTTCTTTTGCACCACTTCTAGCCGACTTGTTTTTGTACTCATTAAACAGACTTCATACAATAACTTCTCAAAGACCAAAAGAAAAACCATCCTGCAACTTCTTTAATTTCACTTTAAGATATTTGAGATTAATGATACAAAAGGAAGTCTGCTTCATATCTGGATCGTTTCCTCCATCTTGACACAGATGGATGACTTCAAACTAGAATTATGGATAACGTTATAATGATTTCAACTTTCCAATTATCGAGAATATATGAGATAAAGACACGGGTTCTTATGCACTGCTATGAATTTATATGAACTAGTATATGAAAATATATGGTGCCTGATAATAAATGCAATGATCTTGCATTTAAATCACAACACATGTATACTTATAGTGTCTGCGATGATGAGTGATCTGAATGAAGCAGAGATATTCAAACCTCTTCTTATGTTTATATCATTTCAAGATTACATTGTATTATTTGAGATGGTTTAACAAGCAATGTATCTTGCTGCTGATTGATATTAAATTAAAGGTATCTTCCCTATTTAAAAGTAGTACTGTAGATACTTAATACAAATAAAACAAATTAAACCTCAAAGATATCAGGCTTATGATTTAATCGTCTATTTCAAACTCATGATCAGCAGTGGCGCTCGAATAAGAACAGTTCGAAAGACCAATCAATACGTTAAACGACAGAAAACATCGCAGAACTAACACTAAATCATCAGCGTTACCGACCCACGAGTTGAACTATACTATAAACTTTTATTGCATATAACACATAACCGTATTTTTTTTCGCTACATAAATGAAAGCAAGTTTCAGACCAACCGTCGAGTCTTTGCAACTGACAACATGTAAAGTAGCAGGATAATTGCCTGTTTCTCAATTATTGATGGATGATTTTTCACTGATTGCACATACGGAGTGGGTTTACCGTGATCAATAAGTTCGTTATAAATATAAATTTGAATTAAATGAGGTATTGAATAAACCTCAATAAATAAACACCAAAACACTAGCAGATGAAATAATTGATCATATTGAATATTACTTTTTAATTGAAAATATGATATCATTTTGACAAGATACTTATCATAAATTTTTTGTTGTTGTTTTTTTTAGATATATAGTAGCTACTGAATTAGTTACGTTCACATCTTATTGCCTAAATGCCTTTATGTGGGGTTTAAATTTTTCCATAAATCATTGTTGAAAACCCTGGTTGCAATCCATTATTATTGAAGAACAATCAAAAATCGAAATAATCAATAAAATCTACGCAAAAATGTAAAACAGTGGAAATGCTTTTATTGGGAAAGGAAGTCAAGTAAAGAGTTTTTAATTGTAAGCATATGTATATATAATACAGGATTTACGTAAGTAAAAACAAATTATATGCATGAACTAAAATGTCACTTAATACACGGGATTTCAATTTCGATTTTATAAATGAACTGCCGCGGTAATATTTGGATGGAAACGCGTCATAGGCCATTGTGATGTGAAGATATTTGCTTTATGACGTCAATTTGTTCCGGGAGAACGCATCAATTGAAAGATCATGTTTGGAACCATAAGAATATTAGAATATATATTTAAAATAAAGAATACTTTAACATCTAAAATATGACCTAAAATAATGAAATATCTTAGGTATTTTTTTTTATCTTTTTAATTTTTTTTTCTAATGTTCAATAAAAAAATTGAAAAAGCCTAATGCTGTGTTGATGTAAACATATGGAGGCACAATCCAATGATAAAATTATCATACAAAAGTAGAGCATATTTATTAAAAAAACCAACCATCAAATATACAACGTACAATTTTTTGTGACAGACGCGCGTTTCGTCTAAAAATACTATAAAAATTCAAAACCATTCTCCACACATTTGAATATAATATAATGATACTTTTCCAATTAATACAACATGAGAACGATGATTTGTTGGAGCAAATGAAACAAAATGCGGACAGATACATTCCCATGGCCATTTTTAATAATGCATTAGATATTCCAACTGGTTCAATAGTCTTTAAAGTTGGCAAAATCTTTCGAAAATACGGGTCCTCAATGCTCTTCATCTTCGTACTTTATTTGGCCTTTTTAACATATTTTATTCTAACGTCACTAATGAGTCTTTTGTTGACGAAACGCGCTTCTGACGTACAAATATAATTAATTATGGTATCTATGATGAGTTTATTCATTGTTCTTAAATCATTTTATAATACTTGTAAAGTATATAAACTTTTATTTCTTCCATACGTTTCTTTAACAAAATATTTAGCCGTTCACAATTCCAAAGTCTGGACTCAAACAAATAACATCCATTGCAAATAATACTTTCACGGTAGGTCTGTATTAATACATCAAGCTAAATACTAGCCTTGACACGGTTATATCCATGTTTGATGTATATTTATGTGATTATTGATGATATTAATTCTAGTAAAGCATACAAATCAAGTGATTAAAAGAAGGATTAATTTCCCTTGTCATGTTTGTCATTATGGAAAACAGTGCTCTTGTTTTCATCAAAGTATCCAATTATTAAAACAATGATAAGAATACAAGATATATGAAGTGTGGTATTTGAAGACTACACCTACGCGGACATTTCGGTTTCAACAGGCATGCAGACAGAACCAATCTAACCAATATGTTTGCGTTTTATTCTTTCTGAAATTTTGAGCATATTCAAACTTGTGTTTGTTTTTGGTCGTTTTCGAATTATTGTTGTTGTATTTGAATTTTACTCTTTGGCTCATAAACTACTTACAGTGCCCCTTTTCTGTTTACAATATCAATATTTATCACATTCAAATATAACCGAAAATAATTCAATGTTGATAATTAATTCGTGTATCATAATACAAAAATCCCAACACTTAATTATTGTTTTAAAAGAAATAGTAAAGCTGCAACAAGTTCACGTGTCTGTTCTTAGTCATTAGCGTCGCAGGCGGAAACCCAGTTGAAATTAAACAAAAGAAATGGAACTCTTTGTTAGAGAAGGTTAAAAAGGGCCAAATTGGTAAATTTGAATTATTTACATCTGTTTCTATGGCCTTTAAAAGTTTAATGAACGTGCCTAATTTAGGATTTTATACATCTTATGTATGTGTTTTACTGAAATTATGGTGTGGAGCTTATAGATATTTGTCGACTTTTAAATTATAGAAACATTTTCACAAATCAGTCGATTGTGGTAGGTGCAAATACATGTGGATCTTTTTTGTGCATAAGCGTAAATTCCGCCGAAAAAAAAATCCAAAGAAAGATAATAGATTGATCTTTTTAAAGCATATATTTGCATCTCTGCCCCGGCGATAGTTGTTTTCGAAAAAATCACAAAAATGGGCAATAGTTTCATCGAAAAGAGTAAGTCGAGTACACCTTTTTACGTTCAGGCGTGTTTGAGTTGACTATTCTGTCTTGAAAACGTATAAAAGAAAAATATTTGATACATTATCTTGCTTCAGATTTTATTATTTTTTTTATATATTTAGCCTTTAGGTTGATATAATAACATTAAAAATTTACAGTACTAAAAATTGAAATATATGGATCAAGTAAAATACCTTTCTAATGAGTCATAAAAAGAGAGTAGGTGTGTTTGAATAACAAATTTTTACTAAAAGTACTTGACGACAGACTTTTCAAGTGGATCTTAAAAATGCATAACTTAAAAAAAAACTTAATTGTGTGTGTTTGTTATTCAGGGTAATTAGTCTTCGACCTTCAAATTTTTAGTCTGCCCTTCCACGAAATATTTAATTAGATTTATTAAAAATATTTTTGAACTTTCGAAAATTTCCCCTGACAACCGATCAGACAATAGTTTAAAATTGACCAAATGCATAAAAGTACATTAAATGATGCCCAATAGCTAGTAGATACATTTGTCTTTTAAAATACAACTGGCATATAAGCATCGTAATGATGCTATGTGGATAAATTTATCGGTTTTCAAGAGCTTACTTGACAGCGCGTCATCACTACAAAACATTTCAAAACCTGCGATGTATAAAAACGTAAAATACTGTATATCTATATCAATGTAGTTTAAAAATATATGTTGCTTTATTGACAGTAAAAAAAAAGGACGGTTGGAAAATTACCAATAAGGGAGATTATTAATTTGTTCTTTTAGGCATTTTTCCAGCTAAAGTTTCTGTGTGTATAAAATATTTCTATGGACCAAATAAACAATCTTCTTTTAGTAAATATCATATTCTCAACGGAACAATACTACACTTTTTTACAAATTTTACTTTGGTTGCTGTCTAGCTGAGGTATACCCATAAACCTTTTTATCCATAAAATGTATAGAATGGTATAAAATTGATATGGAAAATCCTATTCGAAGGTGATATGTTTAAATCTGAAGAGATGAATTGTCGCCATCTTTGATAAATGTAATGACGAACAAACAGAATTAGTAGAAGACCATGTCTCAAATAGTGTATTTAGTTTTAATAGTCTTACTGTGAAATACTAGAACGCAATGAAAAATCCATGCAAGCTGCTCATGATGGAGTTAATTATATACATTTCGAAATTATAGTGTAAAAAAACCAATTACTTTCATCTACAGAATTATCTATTTGTATGTACATTAACGAAGGCAAATTAAACTCAACAATACACGTATTATTATCTATTATTTACCGGTATTTGTCAGAAGGGCAACCATCAGTCCCCTACAGTGCATCTGTACTCATACAATATCATTGATAATTATTTTTGTTTGTAATTTTCCGTTTAGGCCACGCAAAATCGAAACCTAATTCGTCGGATTCCCTGCGTGTTGTAAAAGGTAAAACGGCGTACAAATGCAAGTCCGCTCGAGTCCGGATCCCAATTTGCACTTTAAGCATTAAAGTCAGTTTTGTTCGACTCAAAACAGATCTAGATAATAAAACGTGTGATCCCGAGTCAACTATTTATCGTCTTAGCCAAAATATATGAAACGAGTATTAACTAGACATGTCATTTACGATACTGGCCGGTAATTTTGTCCGTCCAACGTTAAGCAAGCAAAATGCATTGACTTGTGTAATTACAGATGTCGATCCCAAACTTATACCGAGAAATTTGATTGTGTTTAAGAACAAGCTGAATGTAAACCATCATCTAGAAAAATTATGAAGTACGTGTTATTTATAACAGTAAACGAATAAATAGTGAACAGGAAAGTCTCGTTTAATCACGATCTCTTTATGGTACAAAGCATAATAGGTCGTATAATGTATGTCCATGTATATATAATCTATTTTCTAAACATTTAATCTCTGTAAAAGGATAACAACAACACCATTTTTTTTCTGCAAAAACTATTTTAATAAGTCAGAACATTTCTGTTTGATTAGATTATGTGTACGTGTAGTATATAGAGTAGATGATTCAAAATTGTCAATGGAGACTGAGAGGTCCGAACGGAAAATTGCGCATCTAAGACTGCCGAATAGTTTGTGACACTATGTGTAGAAATAGTTATAACCACTTCAGGTGTCCACAACTAAATAACTCTAGTCAGAAGATTTGAAAAAAAGTAAAAAGTAAAATAATAAAAAAACCTTACTCCAAGGAAAATTCAAATTGGAAAGTCCCTTATCAAACGGCAAAATCAAAAGCTTAAACACATCAAACGAGTGGAAAACAACTGTCATATTCCTGACTTGGTACAGGCATTTCCTTATATAGAAAATGGGGGTAATTAAGCGTCAATATAAAACTATATTGATAAGGTCTGCTTTGTACTTTATAAAGCCAATGCATAGTGTGAGTAGCAGATTTAAGTGAAGTCGTTTTTGAAAGGTATTCGATCTTTTCTTCAGAACTAGTACTATGAATATATTAAAAAAATTTTTATCTTAATTCCTAATTTGTCCGTATAGAACAACAAAACGAGACTACTAAATTTGTGATTTTGCCGTTGCAAATGTTTTGTTTAAGTTCAATCTGAAATGTCTAATACGATTATCAAAATAATTAGTTCATTCTTTGAAGAAACAATTCAATTATTCAGAGGTGAACTGATTGTCAATTAGTACAGGAGAACATGATTTATTTAGTAGTTGTAATTGGGCATTGGAATTACTTTCAGTAACGACGAGTACACCTAGATCGGTACTTTTGCATTCTAATTATTTGTTTTTGTGTTTAGAATTGATAAAAGGAATCAAGCGTTTTTTAACTGATTTTTACAGTTTGTTTTTATAATGTGCTGTTAGACAACTTTTCTAATTCAGGGTTGTCGTTGGTTGCTGTTTGGCCTATTTGATTTCCTTTGTTGTTTTATCATAAATTAGGCCGTGGGTTTCTCATTTCAATTCTTTTGAACCAGAAGAAGAAGACGCAGATAATATTTCCGAATGAGCTAAGGCTGTGAGGTCGTTGATACAAAAAAGATTTAGAAAACTATATGGGTCTTTGAACACTAATGCTATAACGATCTTCAAAAACCCTAAAGTTGCTTAGCACCCGTTCTACTATCATTACAGATTTTTGTGTGTAAATCATATTACAAAAACTGCTCGATAAAATAATAAGATATTGACAATTCACTTCGAAACTCAACATATCCCCACGACACTTACCAAACTGACTGCATTATCAAAGGTCTGTTCTATGTTCCTTTAAATACAGAACATAATCTTTCCTCACTTTATTGAAAACATAAGTTACATAAGTGTTCTTACATACAACGTTATATTATTTTATCTGCCATGTGCTCCACCAAACCTCTTTACAAATTTTTCAGCAACCAACGCCGGGTTTCAGTGTTATTCAGTTATTGTGAAACTATCTACTCTAGGGGCGGTGTGAATTAGATGTAGATACTAAAAAATTCCAAAGATCTATTAGAGCACATACAATTTACATCTCCTTCATCTTGCAATAGCATTAATACATTTGACTATTTTACCTTTTACACAAGTATTCCCCATTCCAAACTTAAAGACAGATTGAAAGATTTGGTTGAATTTAATAAACAAATTGGCTAACATAGATACACATATCTTGTATTAGAAAGAGTTAAATAATACGTTGTATAATAACAATCTGATTCAAACAAGAAATTCTCTGAAACTGACATGGTAAAGATACTTAATTTCTTGATTTATAACATATGTGCTACGTTTGGAGGACGTGTTATCAACAAACAAAAGTCATTCCTGTGGATATTAACAGTACTTCTATTCTTGTCGATTTGTTTTGTTCATTCATACGAGTAAGACTTCATAGAAAGAATGAAAAGTAGCTAGCATTATCCTTTAACTAAAAGTACCGCCATATTGATGATGTCCACTAACTAAATAATCTTCCCCATAGAAGTTAACATAAAGAATAACACATATACAGTTTAGTCTGCTTCATATCTTCACTTACATCTAGAAATTTAAAAGAAGGATCGGTTGAGAACATAACATTACGACAAAGGTGATTATTTCTCCATCGCAATTATGAAGTTCCATTTCTTATTAGCAACATTCAAACTGCGCCTTCGAATGGAGAATATATATCCCAGTTTATACGATATTCAGGAGCTTTTGTTTTCTATCATGATTTGATGGAGCATTGCTGCCAAGAAGGAAGATATTACTCTAAAGGTTCCAAGTTGGTTGAACGTGGGGGAATATGCGTTTCACAAATGGCGACGGATAGGTTAAAATAGTCGAAACGACAATCTTGTCCTGTTTTCCTCGAAGAAGACTCATAACCTTCCGAAGCACCTGAGATCATCCTGGTTTTTTGGTTTGGTTTGTGTTGCTCATTCTGCTGTTTCTATGTTGTGTTTTTTGACTGTTGTTTGTCTTTTCGTCTTTTTTTTTCGTTTTTTAGCTAGGAGGTTGTCTGTTTGTCTTCAACTTTTGCGCTTGAAAATCACATTTGGTTTCTCTGACCTCTCTTTACATTTTGTCATGACAGATTCTTTTACAGTTAACTTTATGGTAACTTAAGGTCTTGATCATTACTGAAGGACGTAAGGTGAACTTTAATTGTTTAGTATTTTCGTCATTTAGTCTCTAGTGGACAGTTGTCTCAATTGCGATCATACCCGGCTCCTTATTTTCATATTGATACATATTTTGGAGTCATAATGATAGCGCATCTGTTCATCTATATGTATGTTCAACAACAAAGGAATTCTAAAGAGCAGTACGGTTTTATATTTTTTAATCCATTGCCCTTCCTTCAGGATTTGTTTTACATTTAATATATGTTGGACTCACTATATTTAAAAAAATAAGTAACTTAAAAATCGTAATGAATTTAATTCAATAAAATTAAGTTCAATTATAATTGCATGACATACATATTCCATTTACTAATAAAACGTAGTAAAATTATGAGTAATGTGAAAATGAGGTTGAATTCGAAGAACCTTTTGCTTTTGTCATTTGTGATGAACTTGTAATCTTATTAAGTGATTTTACGTCAATATCACGTGTAGCGGAATCTATTTCATGGGATTCACAATGTAAATTAGGTATTTGTTTAACGGCAGTGTTGCTACTATTTACTTCTTTTTCCTGCAAGGTTATTCGTATAAACTCCTCTGAAGTTACTTTTAAGTTTTTTGATGAATATTTTCTGTAACTTTGATGCGTTCTTTGTAACTTCAATTTCTTTACTGTTTGGCTTCTACTTCATGCTTTTTCATAGGATTGGTACCATTAGAGAGGTCTTCAAATGATTTGGAATCTTGAAATGATAATCTAGAATCGACAAAAGAAAATAATTTCAATACAACATGTGACGGAAGCAGATAAAGGAATGCTTTGCAAAATGTTCAATACAGGAATTATTTAAAATTGATAGAAAGAATAAAAAAAAAGCCTGTCTTAATTTTGAATATCGGTTTAAATTCCTCTAACAAAAGATTTTATAAAAGAATTCGTACTTAGTCATTTAATTAATAATACAAATAACTTCTTCGGTAAAATTAAGTACACAAGAATATATTAAACTTAAATAAATGTCTAACGGAAGAAAGTAACTTTCCAATGACAACAAATTGCTAAATTCCTAATATAAGAAGTGTAAGTTGTAACTGTCCTCGATAAACTGGAATTAAAGAACAACAATAACAATTGGAGAAGACCTCGAAAATTAAAAAAAACCTGTGTTTTATCCACAGTTAAAAGTAACTTTTACGACATTGAGAACAAAAGTAACAAACAACAATCGCAGTAACAAATGTTAAACATTTAATATATAACACAATATGCAACTCTCTTTGGAATCGCGATGCTTATTACAATAAATTCATAAACAATAAGACATGTTGTAATATCTTCGTCTTTAGACTTGAATAGGACAAAACGGTGGAGTACCGTACTAGATAAAAAAAATACATTGCTCAAGAACGACAATGACAACAGTGACAAACAATAACAACAAATAGAAAATAGAAAAACAATAAAAAGATGAAAAAAACCCAAAAAAAAAACCAATAACAAATGTTTTATGCAATCGAAAAAGAGGCAAAGTTATGATGAAAACATGATGCCTTTTTTATATTGTGTAAACAATTATAAATTGCATTATTATTGCAATACCATTGACATTAGATAAAGAATCATGTTCATTTATATCAAAATCCATATTAAACTTTCATTTTATATTAAATTGGAAGCTATCCACTTTAAATAGACGTTTGCTTTAGGGTTAATATGTTAAATTTTTCTCTTTATTTTTTCTGTCTTCAGATCTGTTAATTTTACATTCGACGTGATTTTTTTTATACCGGAGCATATGACTTTCGTGAAGATCAAATTACCCGATCTTTAATTGTCTGCATTCATTTTTTGTAGACGGTTGAATGTCTGTTCGTATATTTTTCTTTTGGCACTTGTATTATTTGTTTATAATTGTTGTCCCATAATTTGTTTGCCTACTTTTGTATAATGTATTCAAGTTTGATTGACATGAAGGTTTAATTTATCTTGTGATCATCTACATTTAAATGGGATTAATCTCTCTGTTTATGTTATTTTTGTTAATACAACTCAAAATGAGTCTTTGTGGGTTTACATAATTGTGTACTCACTACTAGGTCAAATCAGAATTGAGAATGGGGTTCTGCTCGTTATTTTTTTATTTTGATTCAGTAGATCAGCTCCATTCAAAATGAGTACGTACTCAATATTCCGGATTTAGATATGTCTGTTTTGGTACATTGTCGAAAATGCTAAGCAATTTGTTCATCTCATGAAGTTAATCTTAGATGGTTTTTAGTTAACGTGTGTCATAGAGCGCCAAATGCATAAACCAATCTTCTTCCAACTCAACGCCGTTATTTGTTTTTTTTTATAAAACTTACATCGAATGCAGTTAAAAAATAAAAACATATACATATTTTATGTTCAAGATCGTACGTGCAACTGTACTTTATTTGCGAATTGTGATTTAATCTACAATGTAAATGATACACTAAGGTAAGTAGTCATATTCATAAGGTCAAAATGAAACCAGTCAAAAAACCTTAGTGCTTCTATAAATTTTTCAACTTTCTCATTTGATTAAATTTTTACTTTAAAGCAGTGGAAATAGGATAAACATTCTTTATATTAGTGAACAATGAAATTCCATAATTAAAATTGATAAAATTTATTATTAAAAAAGATAAATAGATTTGAATACCAATACAATTGAGTTAAGAGACTATATAAATCAATTAGGAATATAGTAAAGGGTGGCCTCAGCCATTTCACTTGTACATTTTACCGCCTCTCAATTAAGACGCGCTATGAAATATTGTTGTAGGTAATGGTTATCTGTATTTTGAACAATAATTAATGAGAACCATGTCAACTGGTTTTTTTAGTTGAACATTTCAAATAACTTTCAAAATAATTGTCAATGAATGATACAGCCTCGTGTTGTCAAGAAAAGTCAATGATACCGCCTCGTATAGTAAATAATAGTCACTGAAAAGGTTCCTCCTGTACAGATGGAAAGATGTCTCTGTTCTTACCCAAAGACATCCCAACTCCCAAATTCATAAATTATCTGTAGATGTTAATTATCTACTTGTAAAACATTACCTTTTGATATAGCCAGAAATAAAAATAAGCAGCAGTTTCGGTATGACAAAAGATAGACAAGATCATCGCTGATATGTGCCAATCATTAGGTTGTCTGCATATTGATATGGCAAAATATCAGTTGTGAGTTACAATATGAAGCTTTTTGTCAAGTGAGCCCAGCGAACGAGTTCAAAAAGGCTTCATATTGTGTCGAGCAGATGATATTTTACATATAAATATGCAGACAACCAGAAAATCGATTTATCGGGTTGTATTTGCGTGTTTTGCATGATAGAAACAAGTGTTTTCTTTGTTTCTTCAGCAAACCGGAAGATGACTTGATAGGTTCGGGTCAAACTTATCAACGTCGGTTCATTCATTATGACGTCGGTGATATGATAGGTATTCAGGCCGGGTCAACGTATTTAACGTCATAAAGCCGTGATATGCAATTCTATGAAGAGCTGAGCAGATTGATACAGACAGTGGGACGACCGATAAAACGACAAATATATTGAATAAATGTTGGCAAAATTGACCAGAAAAAAGTATCGTCTACTTTATAAATTTAAGGTTTGTATCACTTAAGGCAACGGTAGTTTACCGATGTTCAAATCTCGTAAATAGATTAAATAGAGACGAAACCGGGTAACAAACAAAAACGATTGGATTCGCATGAACTCCAAAAAGAGCGAGACCGGGTTGGTTGACAAGATAAGCGTCTCCTACTATGCATGCCCTACCGGTCATGGGAATCCACAGTCAGTCAAAATGTCACAATTAGAAATAGGACACAATCGGCAAAATTACAGATTAGACATTACTGTTTCTAAAGATCTGAAATCACAAAAACATGTCACTAGTGAGTTGAGACAGAGACACATTTGTGATCTTGACCATAACACTTATGTATTGTTTATTTCAGTTGTTCTTCCTCATAGCTCTTTTGGATAAGTTTTATGTAAGAAGGCGGTTATCATATTCGAGCATGAAGTTGTAGACAACTTTTAATTCTTTGACGGTTAATTGTTTGGAGCACTTTGAGTATTTACTGAGAATTATACTTAAACATATTAACAGTTGTAGTTCGAATTGCGTTTGAATAAGAGACCAGTAATATATGAATCAATAGAGGAAACAAAGTCATGAAAAGATTTAAAAGTATTTCTTTTCTCTAGATAGTCGTTATGATACAATAGTAAAAACGAAAGACATCGATTAACATTAATAACATTTTCATAATTTGATTAAAAACAAACATGCATATGAAAATGAAACATAATTACCTACTTTGTTAGGCAAATCTTCAAAAAATGCGACATATTTATACAGAATTTATAACACTTATTCAATAGACATTAATGATTGTGCCATCAATGTATTCGTTGACCTTATTACACCCATTTATAAAACCTCGGAACAAAGTTCATAAAGGCTCAATATTGGCTGTACACTTCTGAGCTGAATCATAAGCATAATCATTTGAATAAAAAAATGAATAAATATAGTTGTTAAATAAAACAAACAAACCAGTGTTTGTGCATTCTAGCATTAATAGTCAGTTAATGTGTTCGGATGTGTATTTTAAACATGTGAATCTTTCTGTAACGAATTTTGAAACGAATGGTCAATATATTTTCAGTCCGCAGGAGATAAACCCTGTATATTGTTGAAGCTTATACTATTATCATATATGTGGGGTAATATCAACAAGTAGAAAATAAAACGGGTTATGGATGCTAAAAAAATCCGATAATCTCATTGTAAAATTACATAAAAAAGAAGCATATTTGTCAAATTAGACTATTTTCATATTACCGACTTTTGACTCCGGAGTATATAATTTTTCGACAGGTTACCTACTCTATGGTAGGACATTCCGGTACTAGTTTAAGTAAAGCAAATATAAGAAGAAAAATCAAGCTTACAATAGATGTAATTTTGGGGGGAAAATTAGCTATTGTATGTTTTCTATACACGACAAAATCGTCGGAAACATTTATTTTTTACCCAATTTGCTCCGATTGCAGTCTTGATTTTACCTCTTTTAGTTGCTCTCACTTGACAGAGTACCAGAATGTCCCCCCAGAGAGTAGGTAACCTGTCAAAGCATTATATACTCCGGAGTCAAACGTTGGTCTATTGCGATAATATACAAATACCAAAAGAGTTAGAGATAAGTTTAAATATAAAAAAAAATCAAACGATTAAATATAGGAAATTAGATGGATAAAGATACTACTGTTTATACTCCAATAAACACCTTGTCTAAATGATCCACATATAATAATGATAAGTATGTATCACTTTGACACCATGACTAACATGTATTCTGATTAAATGATCACGCCTCCAAAAAAAAAAGATTTATCTGAAGCTTTTACTGAATTTATTTGAATTATGGACTTACAAAAAAGGAAAAAAAAGGAAAACTTTGCCATTCTTCCAATCCTGTTTATTACTAATTATGGACTTACAAAAATGAAAAAAAGGAAAACTTATGGCATTGTTCCAAACCTGTTTATTACTAACGAGTATATAATGGCAGTAATACATCTGTTGTTGATTGTAATTCAAACACCTAAAGATTTCTTTCAATATGCAGGTATATAGAAAAAGTTGTCATATGGTTGGCAAGGATACAACTGTCAACATAGAACCAAAAGTCAAGGATGTTTACAATTACCATTAGAACTCAAATAATGAGAATTAGAAACCCATTCTGTATAGGAAGCTTTAAAGGGCCTGGCGAAGACAAAATAAAAAAAGGCCTTATTTGACCGAAATGAATAAAAGATAACAAAAAACTATGAAACACAGCTAGCGACAACCTGACTGCGTTAAACAAGTAACGGTTGATTCAGAATTTTTTTTTCAGTTTCATTTTGCGAAAATTGGAGGATTAGGTGTCGAAGAAATAAAAATCCTCTTTTAAAAATTTGAAAGCATTATTTGTATGCTGCATTTCCTTAAATTGAAGCAATATAATTTATCTCCCATTATTGTACATGGTTAAACAATCGTAATAATCAAATGTGCGCTTAATTTCTGATTTTTTGTAGTCATCGCTCAATACCATAGCCTGAGATAGTGACATATCAGTAGGACTGTAAAAATCTGTTGAAAAGAGGATAGTTTAATTAGATCGGTGGCAATTTCGAATTTCCAGTTGTCAAACAACTGTCAAGAAAATATCTGGCCGTATACGATGGTAAAATATATAACGATTAAAAAAAAACTCTACAACGTACAAAGCCTTTCATTTTTCACTATTCTAAACCATACTTATTTCTTACAGGTAATACAAAGTGATTGTTATTCGAATGCATGTTATTCGAAACATCTCAGTATCCTTTCATTGCCACATATAAATAAAGTTTGTTTACTTACCTTTCTTGGATACTTCGATCATTGTTTTTCTTAAACAAAGTTCGCTGCATGAATCGAACCAGGCTGATTAAATCGCTCATTATTATGGATCCAAACACAATAACTAAAATCAGAATTCCAATATAACCTATATTTTTAGCACTAGGGCGACTGTCTTTTGCACAAGTAAGTTTACGAACGTAGGAACTTGTCTCCTTTTTATCAATTTGTAAGACAGTCTTTAATTGTTCTATTCTAGCATCTAACGTTTCTATAGTAACAGTTCCATTTCCAAAAATGCATGGACAGTCATAGCTACAAACATCAACTGGACTTTGATTAAAACGATTGAGTGTTGTATTTGTAAATAATGTTGTTAAGATGGTAACATAACCAGTTGTCATTTCTGTTTTATCTGCTGTTACTGATTCGAGATATGTTGGAAACTTCCAGTAGGCCGAAGAACTTCCAGACATGGTATATCCTTGTGATACTGTTGTAACCTGGTTTGATGGAATGATTGATGTTTCTTTTGAATAATTTATTGATGGTTTGGTTGGTGTTTCTGCTTTTGTTGATGATGTTGTTTTGTCCGTTGGTAATGTTCTTGTAACTTCCGTTTTGAATGTTGTTGTTTCTTCTGTTGATAATGCTGATGTTTCTTCCGTTGTTAGTGTCGATGTTTCTTCTGTTGGTAAAGATGTTGTTACTTCCGTGTTAAATGTTGTTGTTTCTTCCGTAGTTAATGTTGTTGTTTTGTCCGTTGTTGATGTTGTTGTATCTATCGTTAATGTTGTTTTGTTTATTGTTAATGTTGTAGTTTCTTCTTTTATTAATGTTGTTGTTTCTTCCGTTGTCAATGTTGTTATTTCTTCTTTTATTAATGTTGTTGTTTCTTTCGCTGTTAATGTTGTTGCTCCTTCGGTTGACAGTGTTGTTGTTTCGTCTGTTTTTAACGTTGTTGTTACTTTGTTATTTGTAATAGGCGTCGTGTCATCAAATGTTGTTGTGGATGAGTCGGTTATAATGGAAGTTGTTTCTCCTAATATGATAGTTGTCAATAATGGGATGGTTGAAACAGCGGTAGAGTATTTAATTTTTTCTGGTGTAAGATATGTTGTCAGTTGTTCTCTTTGGGTTGACACAGTAGATGTTACAGGTACATTTGTTGATTCTAACGTAGATGTTGTCGTTGGTAAGCACGACTCAACAATTGTGCCTATATCTGTTGTCATAGATGGTTCATTTTCTATCACAATAGAGGCTGGAAGAGATAACAACGTGTAAAAGCTTTTTCTTAAGTTTTCATATTATATATTACGTCCCTGAGAAAAGGAACGTTTAATTCATGTAAATCACAATGATATCAAACAAGATAAAGATATAAGGATTTTTGTTTCACTCAAAACGTTGGTAGAATAAATCTTTTCGTTATAATTAAAAACCAATAAAGGCTTTAATTAGAAGACTTACTGTTTCGTTCACTCATATACATGCATGAACGTAAAAGAGCGATCGAGGGGATACCAATGGGGGAATCAAAAACCACAGGTCAAATGAACTCAAACATTATGGTCAATACTGAAAACGACGAAAAGACAAAAGCAGTCCCCAAAATAGTATGCGGTAAGTAAAACTGAACAAAACGAACCTCACAAAAACCCGGGGTTAAATTCCGGAATGGTAAGAAATTCATCCTCTAGCTATGTGTTATTCATAATGTGTATTACTCATAATGTTTGTTACTTATAATTCCGCTGTGTGTTACTCATAGTATGTGATAATTTGGTGATACATGTAAGACGCATTCGTTGCTGTCACAATCAAAAAGATGACGGGTTTCCGGAACTGTCAACCAAATTATGATGGCGTCTGTAAATCTTTCGAAATGATGACTTGAAAAATATTACAAGGAAACCAAGATTCAATGACTTTCTTGTAAGCAGCAACTTTCTATCAAGGAAATCATGAAAAGAAACGCTAGCCTGTAATATCTTGTCAACTGGGAGAATAAGTTTAAGTTGCTAGATACCAAGTACCAAGTCAAGAATATGACAGTTGATTTCCATTCGTTTGAGCTTTTGATTTTGCCATTTGTTGAGGGACTTTCCGCTTTGAATTTCCCTTGAGTTTGGTATTTTTGTTATTTTACTTTTTACTGCTTCATGGAAATGGGTAAATTTGAAATCATCTCCTTTTTCGCAACGCTTAGTTGTGAATAAACTTGTATTGTCAATTTATATATGTAAGTCAAGATATATTTAAGCGGACTTAACTGTATAAGCGATAAATGATGATTATTATCAACTGTGTATCAGTAGAACGAATGAGATTCAAGATAAAAACAATTTTCATTGATTTGTATGTGAATTTTCAAATAATATTAATAATAACATTAACATACCAAATTTACTGCACCAGATTCTACAACCAATGTCTCTTCAATGATGATCAAAGCAAAAGCCTAATAAAAATGTTGTAGAGCTGACAAAACAAAAACGGACCAACACAGAAAGACAAACCCGGACAAGTGCCTTGCTAATACGTGCATAAACAACGTGTTTTTGTTGGGTTTTTATTGTCGTTGTTGTTGTTGTTGTTGTTTTTTTTGTGTTTTTTTTTACAGTATCACGAATTCTAAATTAGAAAAATAGACTGATCAATCAAAGCACTATACAGTTTGCCTTTAGATCTGTAAAACAACAACGATATATTGTCAATTAAAACTAACCAATACGGTATGGGTTTTTCTCATTGTCGAAGGCCGTACGGTTGGCTGTAATTGCTTACATCCACTTTATTTGAACTTTGGTGGATAGTTGTCTCATTGGCAATCATACATCATCTCCTTATTTTTACAATGAATGTAATTTATAAATTAATAGCTATATTACTATATTGTAAGATACTTACAAGAAAAACACTCTCGAGTAGAATAAAATATGTTTTTATTTTTGTTAGAAGTTGATGAAAAATAGTCCTGTGGATTAACAGACACATACATGTAACATTTATTTGCACTGTTTTGGTATTTGATAGCCCAACATTGTTCTTCCTCATTTATATAATTCTGACATTCTGTTTTGCATTTATCTAATGTTGATGCCGGTACAGAAGATAATGAACTAAGTGATTTGTCGATTGCCATATTTTGATCATCATATTCACACACACCTTAAAACAGAAAAGACTTACATATTTACTTACAAAAAAAACCACTACACCCTCTCTCCCATCACAAAAATAAAAGTAAATAAAATATATACTACATTTGTTTATGGAATATCCTTCATGTTTAATTTGCCATAGTGCTTAAACAACATCACATCGATATCAATGATCGATATATGTCGATATCAATGATCGATATATGTCGATTTCAATGATCGATATATGTCGATATCAATGATCGATATATTTATATGATATATTGGTGTTTAACGTCCATTGGCAAAAAGACACAATAGTCAGTCGAATTGTAAGCGTCGTACTGGTTCACAAAGGTATAGGCCGCAGAAAGACATGCCAGCATACCCATACACACTATTCTTACTCCGAGCTATTCCATCTTTTCTCTTACTTGTGCAGAACATGTAATCAAACCGAACAAATAGGCATATCTATTTACAAATTTCAATCCCATATTAATAGTGCATATTTGGTGGATTTCTGGTGGTAAAAACCCTATCTGCGTTATCGACATAAAGACGAAATCTCATTTATTACGAACAAAATATTTTCATTCAGATAAAAAGCTTCATAGTTGAAGGACGTACGGTTGCCTATATTTGCTTACATCCCCTTCATTTGAAATCTGGTGGATAGTTGTCACATTGGCAATCATACCACATCTCCATATATTTATATTACCCAATTCCTCCAACGATGAACATTTTAAATCGCAAAAAAATGTCTCGATTTTTACTGTTTTTTAAGCATCAAATGGAATAGCAAAATATAGGTATAATTACATGTATTAATTTATCATCCTTTTTATAAGGTACACTTTCTACTTAAACAAAAACACATAATTAAATCTTGACATACCGTTTTGTACTTGACAAACAACATAATGTTTACTTGAGCAATCGTCATAATGCCAATATAAATCGTCTTTGTTCATGTACATGCATGGGGCGCTAGAGCTGTAAGTCTCAGGCGATGATATAAATAAGAAGTCCAGCGAAGTACATGTACCCTGCCAGAGACCAGAATCAATTCCAAATGCATACAACCCTGTCCAAACGTGTGCACTCCTAACATGAAAAATAAGAAAATCATTAAAACTTACATGTAACATTGTCTCAATGTTTATGAAAATAAGTAAATGAGAATTTTACATTTGATAAAAATACATTATTCGTAGAGAAATAATGTTTTTTTAAACTGTATTCAATTGTGTTTGAGATTGATTTGTACGAAAGTTTTTTTATTTTAATAATAAGAAGGGGAAAAAAGAGATGTTTTGAAACTCATTTTTAGAAAAAAAATCGTTTACTGTTTATTATTTATTTTATCTAATTATATTTGGTAACGGAAATGTAATTATTCATTGTTAATAATAACCTCTGTTTAACTTATGCTTAAATCTTAAATGATTACTATTATATAAGTACCAGTGTGAAGACCAGTCATTATTTTTATACCAGTCTATCATTGACACAACAGATTTAGAATCAATTGTAACAATTTCTCCACCCTTCATTTGACACCAGGTGGCAGCACCAATCCAGGACATAGATGTTGGATTAAATATCAGCTGATAGTTTGAATTACCGCTCTCTGATACTGCAAGAAATAGAAACAGCTGATAGTTTGAATTACCGGTATCTGATAATGCAAGAAATAGTAACATCAATAACATTTGATAAATTAATTAAACAAGAACAGATTTCAATCACTCATTTTCTTTAAAATCTTGACTCACATTTTCAAGGCGCCAAGTGCATAGCGCCAAGTGCATAGCGCCTACTCTTTTTTAAATTCGTCAGTTTAGTTACAAACAAACATGACATTCAGGAGAAAGAATCGCAAGAACTTCAAACAAAGTATGTCTAAAATCTTTGTCAGGGTGGGAATCTTCTACTGCGCATACATGACCTGTCACACGAAGTCATATTTAGAAGCAAATATCACAATCAGACACATAATAATGACTTTTAATATGATTAATTACCTGTATCTCCGTTAGCGGAGACACTGCGACATTACTGTAACAAAATAAGAGGTATACTGTCCAGTAAAGGGTCGAGAGTAACAAACAAAAGGTCATATTACATATTTTTATTATTACGACTTACTTATTTCATTTACTTTGATATAAGATGTTAATTGATTTATGATATCTGTATTTGAGATCAAATGAAATATTTATTCATTTTCTATGATAGAGTCATGGTGTTTAAATTAACTAAGTCCATTTCTGACCCTCAGAGAGCACCTTTTATCACTTGATCAAAACCAATATTTTCAAGATGAGAAGCAGTCAAATTTGCATAATCATTATTACATACTTATAAACGTTAACCTAGTTGTGTCCTGAATAATATGAAAAACAAGATACTATAATTTCTGTGCGCAATGTGCATGTTTCTAGAATAACCTCCATCACGTGCGCTCTAGTCCGAAATATTGTGAAACTGAAAAATGAACATGAACGGTGTGAAATGAAAAGAATGTACCCAGATCAAACAGAGATTTTAGGTATATCTAGGGTTCACTTTAATCAGATTCTATAACATATGAAATCGAATTTACATACAAACGGAATCATTATGACAATACGGAAGTGCTGACATGCATGTCTTTAAAAAATGGGTCAGTGAGTAGCTTTTAATTCAAACAGATTAATAAACAGATCCTGTGTCCAATCTTTGACTTGTAAGCAAAGCTTGGACACAGGATCTATATTTTAGTCAGATTGCTTTTAGTTCTTAATATTGTATGTTATCTTAATACAAAACTTATAATAAAACGAAACATAAAAATACAAAACATGTTAATCTTATATATATATTATGATAGTTTAAAATTAAAGCATCAAAATACTTTTTTTTCCATCATGTCGAGACAACCGATCAATGTATTTCTGTATAACACCAGGAGTAGGGCGTAATTTAAAAAAAAGATTTACACAAGAGAATCTCAACCGAAATTGTGATGGTGATATCAAGATAATTTAATTCTATAAAAGGATGTTTTAATTTAAAAGTCTCACTGAATTGACCATTGATTCCTCTATTTATACACGAAATGCTAATACTAAGCAGGACAAAATCGTCTATAGAATTTGTGTTCGGTACTCAAACAAACATTACGACATTGGGAGGTAAATATTAGGTGATAGTTATTGTTAATTGCATTATTCAGTGCAACAGTACTGCCTCTTAATAATTATCTTTATTAGACTAATTCATTCCATAAATATTTCTTTATAGGTCATCAATGTTGTAAGTTATACAATTCATTAACGATTTTTTTTCATGATGAAAAAATTGTGTTTTCCAAAGCTTTCTCACAGAATTGTCAACTTCCAATAGACACTATTGTGC
This sequence comes from Mytilus californianus, assembly GCF_021869535.1. NCBI lineage: Eukaryota > Metazoa > Mollusca > Bivalvia > Mytilida > Mytilidae > Mytilus > Mytilus californianus. The sequence goes on along the minus strand of NW_026262734.1, from coordinate 25,147,317 downwards.
GTTGTTGCTAATACGTCGTCTTTATAGCTTTTCTTCAATAACTTAAAGCAAATAGCATAATCTAATTACTTACTTAAAAATCGTACTAAAGAACTAGTAAACTTTGAAACAGGCTGACTAAATGAGAAAGGGTATTTAATACAATTTCATCGATAAGTCAATAAAATATACTATGTAATGAAAACAGCTGACTCAACAGAAACAATGGACTGTTTTCTATGCAGTAAGTACGTATGTACCAGAAACAGAAATGATATTATCAAAAAGTTATCTTGGACTTTTTTGTTTACATGTAATCAGACGTGTCATAACAAGCTTTGCAACTTAAATATTTGCTTTTTGTCACATAACTTTTTCACATAAAAAATTACACAAGCATTTTTCTAGATTTACCTTCACCAGGAACGCTCAAAGCCGAATATTTGAAAGTCAATGATGTATAAGAACCGAAACAGTTGAAGATATATGTGACCAAAAAGGACATAACAATAATAGCCAAATTCATCTAAGGTCAAATTTGCCCGAAGGAGTGAAACTGTAAAGTTTCTTAATAATTAGTAAATTTATAAACGGATAATTTTAGAAACTGAATAACAAAATGGCACAAATGTACTCATTTTTAAATTTTTTATATAACTTTACTGATCGGAATCGCATACCAGTGTCACAGCATCAGTATGCATATCCAATACATTTCATTTACTTATTTTAACGCTATACACATTGTTTATACATGGAGTGTTACACCTGGTTATCAGGTTAAACATTCGAATGGTGCATTTCACAGCAGCCAATCATAAAGATATGTATATGTTTATAGTGGAAATTCATGAACTAATCATAAAACAGTTCTATATACCTTTGTTCTTTTATTGAATACTTAAGGGCTTTATAAATGGTCAGTATTAAATAAAGAGATATGGTATGATTGTCATCTTCCGATTGTTATATTGAATATACATTTTCACATACTGAAAGAACAAAACCCGCATTACTAATTTTTTATACAATTTCTCCAATTGAACATTCTAAATCTTTTTAAATGTATAAAAAGTCTCAATATACACACGGTTAATTTCACTGATAAGAATAGAAAAAAGTATGACAACTTTCTTAAAATCATTGCATTATTCCTGAATTGAAACAACAAAACATATTATTCCACTGTTTAAACATATTGATAGTTTAATCAATATTTGATTGGTTGAGACTATCCCACGTGTCATTGAACAAATCTTCATATTCCATTCTGAGGATCATATTCCCCTCTGAAATGTCGGGATTACTTCGTGCGACGTTACGCACGGTTAATGTACATAACGTTTTGAACTTCTTATTCTTCTTAAAATAGCGATAGTAAAAATCATTATCATGTTCAAATTTATTTCAGACGATAAAACAAAAGACTTATAATTAAATTTTGATCCTTACTGTTTATCAATGGGTATGTCGTGTTTAGTTTGACTTACAAAAACAAGCGGATAAGAAAAAAATGTATGCAAAATAATATTTAATGTATTGATAGTAAACAAAGCATAGGCAGTGGAATAAAACATTCATTTCCCTTTGCCTCGGGAGATATGAAGATTTGCTCACCCTCGAAAAATCATATTTCCCTCGGACAGAGCCCTCGTGAAATATGAATATTCTTGGGTGAACAAATCTTCATATCTCCCTCCGGCACGGGAAATAAATGTATAATATCTTACCAGAAATATAAATTAATTTCTCTAATTCTGAATTAGCCAATTTACTCTTTTCCTGACCTGTTGATTATTTTTATTTCGTTTGATCTCAGTTCTTCGTTAGTCAAAATTTAATCATGACGTCATTTAAAAAAAAAAAATTTTGCTTTCCTCTGAATTTCCTATTGACACGTCACGAAAAAAGACGACCATGCCTGGTGACGTTTAATCATGACGTCAATTTGTTTTATTTGCTTTCCTCTAAATTTCCTATTGACACGTCACGAAAAAAGACGACCCTGGTGACGTTACATTGAAAGAACACATCTGTTTGCAGATCATTGGAAAAGCAGGATAAAATTTGTCTGCATATTATCAACAAAAATCATTAGAGAAACAGATTCTACCACCAAATCTCGTGCTTTATGATATTTCTCGACTCTAGGCTGTTAAATTTTTAATATTCAAAACGCCCGGCGTGCCTCGCGTTTCAAATTTGAAAATTGAAGTGATTCGAGGTAGAAATATCGTATCGCACTCGATGCAGTGGCAGGGGCGTAGCTACCTTCTTAATGAAGTAGAATCATAAACTAAAGGGCGAGGGGTCTAAGGTCCCTTGTAGGTCCAGGGCAAAGGCCTGGTAGGGGGCGAAGCCCCCCCCCCCCGGAAGCTCCGCATATATAGCGTTTCAAAACAATCACAACCGAAATAAAACTTGGACATTTTTGTTGTGGTTTTTTAGTCAACTATTTGTTTAACTTCGAGTCGAATAAAGACTTAATATTGTCGTTTGCGTTTTTTGTACTGAAAGATTTTAAAATCACGGAAATTTGTTCCATATGCTAGTATCTGTATTGAGCAAAGTAGATTTAAAAAAACAAACAATAAACATAAACATAAACACAATACTATATGTGGAGTTTCTGTAACATAAACATCATTCTCAAATATTTTGCTTAACATATGTATTTAGATGTTTAAAAATTTTGTGGGTAAACCGGCTCTACAAGTTCAAATTTTACGCAGTTAGGAATTTTCGAAGTTGAAATTAATGAACTTTTTCAGAGGGAATGGTACTTTGATCACCCATCTTATTCATGATCTGCGTTTGTTAATTAGCCAGCTAATTAACAAATGCATTCGACCAGTTTTATGGCAATATCTAGACGATAACAGTGAAGATACGTGTATTAAAAGTTTGGTGTATCTTTCGAACAAGAATCAGCAGTTTAGTGTCCGACTCGGACAGAAAATTCTTTTTAAAATTGAATGACCTAATAGTCCAGTAAAACGAGTTAGAATTAACTATTTATTTAAATGCTTTTACAATCAACCATTCGTATAGCCGGTCCTTATAGAAACGACTTCGAATTATCGAATTTATATACAAGATGTTTTTTTTGTAAAATAAATAAAAACGTAATACATGTACTGGAAAATGTGTACTTTTATTTTATAATAACAGCAGTTCCAACTTCTCATCGACTAGTATACAGAAACTATTGATTGATTGAATGGTTATTAATGTCCGGTAGCAAATATTATATGCACACAGGACGAGAATACATTGACGTGATGTGAAAATGAACTATTCGTAGACCTATATACTTAGTCCATTTTGAACTAGTTCACAAGGTAACAGTCATTATTCCCGGATCGATACGAGTTGAAGAGTCTTCGTTCTAGTAAGATGTGTGCTTTGGGGCAAAGCGGAAAATAATAATTTTCAAGTTATTTTATTTACCCCAAAGGGATTATGTTTTTTTTTTGCACTCAAAGCGAGTAAACGTTATGGTGGTGGTACCGACAATTATGTAGCATTTTTCTAAACAGTGCCAGTAATATAAAAAGTTCCGCTAAGTTTACACCAGTTGTATGTATTTATCGTACACATACATGTCTTACAGGATTAAAAATTCCGCTGCATGTGTATTCTTCTTTCTTATTCTTTTGTAGTTTTTAAAATGCATACATTGAAAGACCAATTCCGATATGTTAACTTTGGCCCTCACTCTCTCTCTCTGTTTTTTTTTTTTTTTTTTTTTTTTTTGTGAAAACGACGTGAATGCACGTGCTGCCGTTCCTCCGGGTAGCTACGCCCCTGAGTGGTATAATCTATATTTCTTTAATTCTTACCCGATTAATACATTTCCAGACCGATTGATTATTTTTTTCATAATCAACATGTGGTTCGTTTGATCTCAGTTCTTCATTGATCAAAATTCAATTATGACGTCAAATGTTCTTACTGTCATCTGTAATTCTTTTTTGACGTCACGTCATGAAAAAGGGCGACCATGCCTGGTGGTATCACATATAAAGAACATATATTGTTTGACAGATCAGTGAGAAAGTTTGTCTACATATCGTCCAAAAATCATTAGACAAACAGATTTCAACACCGAATCTCGTGCTATACGATATTTCTCCAATCTCAACAGTTAAATTTTAAATATATAAAAAGCTCGGCAAGCCTCGCGTTTTAGATTTGAAAATTTAACTGTCTCGAGTGGAGAAATCGCGTAGCACACTTGATGAAGTGGTGGATTCCTATTGTGACGTCACGAAAAAAAGCGACCATGCCTGATGAAAAAAAAAATGAAAACAATACGTTATAAATTTCATGCGTCCGAAGCGCTTTTCTGGATTTACCTTCATCAGAAACGCTGTAAGCCGAATATTTGAAAGCCAAGGACGTATAAGAACTGAAACAGTTGAAGAGCTATATGACCAAACATTAAAAGAGTCTAAAAAAATAGCCAAATCCATATATGGTCAATTTTGCCTGGTGGAGTTGAGTCTTAGTTTCTTTATAATTTTAAAATTTATAAACGGACAATTTTAGAAAGGATTGTTATAAATCATGTCACTACCGAAGTACTGACTACTGAGCTGATGATACCCTCAAGGACTGATAGTCCACCAGAAGAGTTATCGACCCAGTGTTATAAAAAAGGAAAACAACACGTTGATGACGTTATATAGAAATAACACATCTTTTTGCAGATCATTGGAAAAAAGGATAAAGTTTGTCTATATAACACTTAAATGTCGTTAGAGGAGCAGATTCTACCACCAAATCTTGTGCAATGCAATATTTCTCAAAACTCTCGCGAGCCTCGCGTTTTAAATTTGAAATTTTTCAAACTGTCTCGAGTGGAGAAATATCGTATCATTCGATACAGTGGTAGAATCTATTTTTGGCAACGTCAGTTACTGTTATCGACAGCTATAAATTGATAGTCCGTATCCGTCATTTATAAGGGTTTCCATTTATTCTGCTTCATATATATATATTTAACAAGTAAGAAAAGTTGGGCTAATAAATAGTACCGATTGAGTAATTGACTCCCTGTTGAATTTCAACAAACAAAGTTAATCACCATTAAAAAAAAAATCGCGATCATTCTAGTTCCTAAAAAAATAAAGAGTAATTTTCCCAAAATAGTACAAATATCTGGTCTCTTTGTTTAACTTCAATCGATACCTTTAGAATGAGTAACATTGGTGTCCAATTTAAAGAAGGCAAAGTTGGAAAAACACGCGTAACATACCGAGGGGTCATTCCAAACTCATAAGTCAAAAGGAAACCTGAACGACACGAAGCCCTACAAAAAATAGGGGCGGTCTCAGGTGCTCCTAAAGGGCAAGCAGATTATTGCTCCATTAGTGGTACACGTCATTTTTCTCATATTATGTACACATTGTAATTATTTTGTGACTGTTATTTTAAAAAGGCATTCGATTGGCATAAAATGTCTAATTGGAGTATTTTGGAAGGCTCTTTTGACAGAAATATAAGGAGGAGTTTCAATGACTATCAAATTAAAAAATTGCGTCAAATTCAGAAAAAAATGGTCCTTCTTCTTTCCTAAATGTAACAATATTCTTACCTCTAAATGAAATAAGTATGATAAAACCATAAATACAAAATGTTCCATAGTCCATCGCAGTTATCCTAAAACATCACATTCCTAGTGCATCAGAGAACAAGCATACACTGAGCCCCTTTAATATATTCAAACATTGATCACAAACTTAAATATTTAACAAAGTGTTCCAAACACAATGTACCCATTACATAGAATATTGTATTATTGATATAATGGCTGATTATATGTAATTATTATGAAAACGTTATAATCGCGACGTAAAACAAATAACAGTTAATTTATATATAGATGCAGGGTTTATATTTCTAAGAATTACTAATTAATTTTAAAAGAATACAAAAATAGCACATCTGTTGTACACAAAGTATGAACGCAAAAAAAAAAAATGAAATAAATAAACTGGAAACTAAGAGACATTTGTATTGATGAGGTGATGGAATGAAAGAACTATTAGTCGGCATAGTTATCAGGCTCACATACCCAACACATACTGGGATATTAAGTACCCTTCCCGAAAAATGGTCTCCCATTTCAGATTTTTAAATTATCGAACTTATTGGATGAATCATTTCAGGAGAGGGAATTTGCTGTGATATTTAACTATACAAGTATCTTCATGCTCGTTTTTATGTTGATGCTTTGATAAGAGACTCTGATTATATAATTACGATTTGGGAATAAAAAATATAGTTTCAAAAGGCCTGCTTTCCCTTCCAGAGCACTTGCGATCACCCACCCTTAGTTTATTTAAAAGGGGTTCGTGTTGATTCTGTTTTAGTTTTAAGTGTTGTACTTTGTGCTTTTTGATTTTTTCAATGTATGTGTTGTTTTTACCGGTAACAGTCTTGTATATCCTTTGTCCTGAAAACCGTATTTCAATTCTAAAATTTCAAAATCGGTCATGTTTTATGGTAAAGATAATTTCCAAGACAGATGCTTTACAAATTTTGTGATGTCTTACAGTTAGCTTAGAGTCAATTACCAATCCGCTATTGCGTGGTGCTTAATCACTTGATATAACTTAGCAAAGTAATTTATAGGAGTAACACGACAGGTGCCGCATGTGGAGCAGGATTTGCTAACCCTGCCATAGAACCTGAGATCCCACGGTGGGTTTTGTGTTGCTCAGTCTTTAGTTGTTTTTGTTCCTATGGTGTGTTTTGTAGACTGTTGGTCTTTTAGTAGTTTTTCGTTTTTAGCCATGGCGTTTTCATTTTTTTAACGACTCCAGTTTGAATATCCTTTTAGTATCTTCTCTCTTTTCAAAGGCATATTTAGGTATACTTCTTTTCTATAAAACTCTGTTCCATTCGTGTACTACCTTTTGAATTTCAAGGTTGATATGATATATACACAATTCACCACCAGGAACTCTTATCAATAAAGACAATTAAACAAATTTTGACCTTTCAAAAAGAAAAATTATAAATTTCTTTATGAAAACCTCGATCATAGTTCTATTTATCTTTAATATTTTTTTATATCTGTTTTTATCAAACATCAATGTTTTTATTTAAGTCGAATCAACAATTGACTCTTAATAACGACACATCTGATACCGTTTAGGATTCTAAATTATTGCCAGTAAAATAATCTTTACATTTGTTTTAATTTCATTATCTAGAGACAACCTCACCAAACAAAGTTTACCTTATCTTAATTAATATTCGAATACGTACACGTTAAGGTGATTAGAAACAAGCGATAGGACAGCCTTATCTGTCATGTTAAATCTATCAAATGTTTTTACTTCATCGCTTTGTATTTTTAAAATGACTTTTTATGTTTGTTTGAAGCTCAGTTACTTCTAACTGGAGCATAAAGTCTGGTTGTTTTAATATCTATAGCACAGATAACAAAGATAATTGCTGTTAGTTTTGGTCATAAATATTCAGATTTGAATATTAAAAAATATAAATAAATGTACAGGTATACAAGAATACGATATAATACTAGTTATATTATTAACGTGACTAATCATGTATTTTGTCAATGATACAGCAATCCTTTTAAAACTTATGACAACGGAACTATAACATCTATAGACTACTTTACAAACTGTTTAAATGTCAAAGCTCCTAATTTGTGAATAAATAAGTCATAAAAAAATTAAAACGTAGACAATCGAATCAGTCTAATATACTGAAATTCAACAGGAAGAGCCATTAATAATCACTGAAAAGTTTTCTCATAATGCTTGATTGTTGGTTGCTTAACGTCCAGTGGCAAATATTTCATGCATGTTCATGACGATAATTTAGCTTTAGTATAAATTGCAGTTGTATATGTCTTTCTCCATCTATCAGAATATACACACTGATGCTGTCCTTCATATACTCATCGCATTTCATTGGTTATTTTTATAGTTCAGAAATAAGCAAATTTTCGCTTTTAAAAACAATTCAAACGTGCATTTAATTATGAAATACGCTAAAATACGAATGTTATTATTATATTTATTTACATATTTCATAACAAAAACCAGTTAAGACTCAAAGGTAAAAATTCGTGTACATTTAGTATATTTTTACTCTCCCTTACTATCATTCTAAATATGCATTTAATTGTTGCACTTGATTTCATTCCCGGTTTTTCTGATGTAAATGCACGTGTTGCTCAGATAAGTTTTCTGTTCTGTTAATATGTTTGATAGACAGTTATTTGTCTTTTGGATCTTTTCGTTAAGCTATAGCGTTGTCTATCTGTTTGGTTTTGATTGCGTCTTTGTATCTTCCACTTGCACTGATTTAGAAAAGAGTACTCACCAGAAGAAATTGCAAGACGACTGAAGTTTTAAATCAAAAATGTCTTCGCAGAATGCAAACGAAGGGGGAGGGTCCAGACGATAGAGGTTCCCATTGGTACTTATTGTATTCATACTCCTATGAAGTGTACACCACTGATTTGTTATAAAAAAATGTACGTTTTTATAATTCTGAATAAAGGCAGGCGTACCCGTCGCGATGCAACAGTAGGAAGACAAAAGACAAGACAAAGTCATAAAAGAATTAAGATACGGTGAAAAAATGTCCATCATTTTCAATATAATATTAAGGAGATGTGGTGTGATTGCCAGTGAGACAACAATCCATCATAGACAAAAGAAAGTGGATGTTGGCATCTAAAGGTAAACGTACGGCCTTCAACATGAGCAAAACTCATACCATATAGTAAGCTATGATAGGCCTCTGCTTAACAAAATGTGACACAATTCAAACGAGAAAAGAAACGACCTTATAAGGTACCCCTTTATGATTTGTTATATCAGTAGTAAGATAATTTAACTAGACATTATTTTTTCAAGTTTAATATTTCTAGTTATACTACTTGATTTTCGTTTTCTTTGTTGGTTTGGTTTTGTACACGTTTTCCATTTTTGCTGTTTGACTTTGTCGACATTAGATCATCAGTCTAAGCTATTCGAGTGTTCTCTTTTGATTAAGGTCATATGAAACGAGTTTCTTGTAATTTTAATGTTTAGGAAATTATTGAACCAATGCGTGTATCTATACTAAATTAAGTCCTCTATGAACGTTTTTTTACATTTATTACGAATCTATAAAGTATTATCGACAAATAATTTCATTCAGTAATTATTGATCGCAAGCAAATTAACTTTCGAGTTTGTTACCGAAGTTTACAGGATAGTGACATTGAAAAACAGTCAACACAGAATAATAAATGTAGCACATGAACAACAAGTGAATTGATAGAGCGATGTGTTATTTTATTTTTTATTTTCCATGCGTTCCCATTTGTTAATTTAACTTTTCCATAACAGTTGTTTCTTTAAGAATCAATTATTACTATTTACCTTCCAGTGCACGTTTGCTTACATTCTTTCATCACGGGGTTTCCCTCGCAATTGCGCTGTGCAGTGGCCGGATTTCTAACGAGAGGTCTCGTAGTTAGGGTCACTGCATACGGAAAAAATATCGGCCAATTAGAGTACGGGAAGACGATAATTCAATAGCAATACATTTTGGAAGATTTTGAGAAGATAAAGGATATTCTTTTACAAGAAAGTCCACGTACACTTGGTTTACAGTAAAACTTAGCTATCCAAGTATAGAAAACATAATCAACATTTTTTAATTTGAAGTATCATATGACTTTAAGAGGTACCAGAAGATTGCTTCGGGCAATCATATTCATTAACGTATTTTATGTATCGTCTGCTACAATACACAATGTCTGTCGACGAATTAAATAAATACAAATTTGACTTTATACAGAACTTATTTGCGTGCTAATCAAATCGATAAAATATTTTTAAATCATCAAACATTACTTTTTTTCAATTTGAATTGTGACACTAATTGAATTAACAAATAGATCAAATGTCCGTGTTTGTTTTTATAGGATTCTTTTCATAAACCTTCAAATTCCTTGAAAAATGACCGCAATCATTAAATTGGTATCTGTACAAATGGTAAATAATGAAACGACAGGATGCATTCATACGGAAAAGTATGGTATAATCTATTACATATTCTCAATAGCTAAACATATAAATAACACAGCTCGTCGGCCGTAATAGACGCTGGAACAGTGAAACTTCGCAAATATCAAACAGACATAATATAAACTGTTTTTCGTAAATTATTTTGTTATGAATTAGGTTGTTAGTTTTCTCAATTGAATTGTTTCACATTTTTCATTTCGGGGCCTTTATACCCGACTATACAGTATGGGTTTTTCTCATTGTTGAAGGCCGTACGGTTGCCTATAATTCCTTACATCCACTTCATTTGAACTTTGGGGTATATTTGTCTCATTGGCAATCATATCATATCTCCGTATTTTTATACTAACCAAACGGACAAAACTGTTTTTATGTACATCCCACACAGCTTAACAGACGAGACTGTGTATTTGTACATCACACGCAGCCGAAAAAATGAGTATGTAAACTTGTACATCCCACATAGCCAAACGGACCATACTGTGTATTTGAACATCTCACATAGCCAAACAGAATATAATGTGTATTTATACAACCCACACAGCCAAATGGACAATACTGTGTATTTGTACTTCCAATACAGCTAAACAGACGAGACTGTGTATGTGTACATCCCTCACAGCCAAACAGATGAGACCGCCCACACAGCTAACTGGAACCTTGTATCTATACATACCGCACACTCAAACGGACGGAATGTTTTCCTGACCATCCTACTAAACCAAACGGACAGCAAAAGTAGTTTGAAAGGTTTGTCTGTTTTCAAAGCCTGATGATCTTCTACGAATGTAAATGTATTTAAATCGATATTTCTAATCTAGGGTCTTTGTATTGCTATATCCTCACAATGATTTGATAACTATACACTTTATTTAAGACAACAGTAATAGTACATGTAAACAGGCTCTTACTTCTTTTATGTACGAATTTTGTCATAAAACATTAAGGAAATTTATAAATCATTCAAATTTACATATAAGGAAGCAAGTTACTTTGTTAGTTTAGAATACAAATCTGAATCTTTAATCGAAAATTTGGTTTTGCAATTTCTTCATCTAATCGTCGTTTTCCAAAGAGATTTTTTTGTTGTTTTTTGTTTGTTTGTTATATTTCTGTTTACAATAATAAAAAGGGTAATAGTAAATGTACTAATTTAACATTAATGAATATTCGGAATATCATGTATTGGTTACTTTATTTTGGAAACATTCTAAACGACCCTCATTGGAACAAGTGATTGTACCGTCAGCGCAGCCAATCTGACAAGACTGTGTATTTGTACACCAAGAACGACCAAACTGACAAAATGTAAAATTGTACATTCCACACAGCCAAACAGATCAGACTGTGAAATTGTACATCTCAGATAGACAATGCAAACAGACGAGACTGTGTATTTGTACATCACGAACGACTAAACAGTCGAGACTGTGTATTTGTACATCCTACACAGCTGAACTGACAAGACTATATTTGTACAAGAACGACCAAACTGGCGAAACTGTGTAACTGAAATTCCACACATGCAAACAGACCAGAACACAGCTGAACTGACAAGACTTTGTATTTGTACAATAAGAACGACCAAACTGACGAAGCTGTATAATTGTACATTCCACACATGCAAACAGACCAGACTGTGTAATTGCACATCTCACACAGCCAAACAGACAATATTAATACAAGACTGTGTATTTGTACATCACGAACGACCAAAATGACCAGACTGTGTAATTGTACATTCCACACAGCCAAACAGACCAGACTGTGGAATTGTACATCTCACACAGCCAAAAAGACAAGACTGTATGTTTGTACATCACGAACGATCAAACTAACGAGACTGTGTACATCCTACACAGCCGAACTGACAATACTGTGTTTTTGTACATCACGAACGAACAAACTGACGACATTGTGTATATGTACATCCAGCACATCCAAACTGACGATACTGTGTATTTGTACAACATCTCATACAGTCAAACAGACGATCGAGACTGTGTATTTGTACATCCAACCAGACGATAGTGTGTATTTGTACATCCCACACAGTTTGGCAGACGATACTGAGTAACTGTACATCCAATACAGCCAAACATACGAATCTATGTATTTGTACATCCCACACAACTTAACAGACGAGACAGTGTTTTGTACATCTCACGAAAACAAACAGACAAGACTGCATGTATTTTTGTACATCCCTCACAGCCAAACAGACGAGAATGGGTATTTGTACTTCACAGTCTAACAGACGAGATTGTGTATTTGTACATCCAACACATCCAAACAGACGATAGTGTGTATTTGTACATCCCACACAGTTAAACAGACGAGACTGTGTGTTTGTACATCTCACACATCCACACAGATTACACTCTCCACACAGCTTAATTGACAAAACTTTGTATATATGCATCCCGCACAGACAAACGGACGGACTGTTTGTTTGTACTTTCTACTAATTAAAACCAAACGGACAGCAAAAGAAGTTGAATTGTTTATACTTCCGAGAGCCTGATTATCTTTCACATAGGTACATGTATTTAATTTTACATTTCTAATCAAGTCGAGCGCTGCGTCGGATTTATATACAGCCAAACGGGCCTCCATTGGAAAGAGTTGTTATAAGATATCACTACATAAAGCAGACTGAACATTAAAGAAAAGAAATATATAAAGGCACTTAATTTTGTAAGAAAGAATATATTTTGTGATTAAACCTAGTCTTGAAAGTAGTATGTTTTAAAATGGAAGCAATGTCACAAAGTATATCTAATAATCAACGAAAATGAATACGAGTAGATAAACATTCACACACACACACACACACGGGAAAAATCGTAGTTGACAAGATCAGATGCAAGATGCCATTCACAATAAATATGCTTCTTCCTATCCGATAAATTACGTAATAACTGGTCTTCCTTTATTTTAAAGATCAGTTGCTGTAAAATATAGTTCTATAAGGAACAGGATAAGCTGATTCCGTAGACGTCTTTTGTCTTTGGCACGCTGTTTACTCTGAATTTATTTTCCAATCGAGTGAAAAGTCAATAAAAGTTGCTGACCTTACCTGAATTCTGTTGTTCTTTTAATCAATGAATAAAACATAGAATGTAATATTATAGATATAATGGAATTTTAGATTAATTAATTATTTACACTTCTGACTTTAACGGGAACTTTTAGTGACAAAAAAAAGGTGGATTCGATTCTCGTATTAACTTAAATGGTTAAGAATGCAGATATTCTTTGGCTCATAGTATGTCAATAGATTGTTTACATTGTAATAGATTTTATTCATGGTGTACATCTTTCATAAGTTAGTGTCAATAAAAGGAAGCAAACATTTTCTGTTTATACAATAAGGTAAAGTACAATACATGTTCATAAAATAAAATTGAGAATGGAAATGGGGAATGTGTCAAAGAGACAACAACCCGACAAAAGAGCAGAAAACAGCCCAATGGGTCTTCAACACAGCGAGAAAATCCCGCACCCGGAGGCGGGCTTCAGCTGGCCCCTAAACAAAAATGTGTACTAGTTCAATGAAAATGGACGTCACACTAAACTCCAAAACATATAAATGAACTAAAATTAAAAACATACAAGACTAAAAAAGGCCAGAGGCTTATGAACTAGATGTCACCTTCTTTCTAGGAAGTTGAATACAAAATTGATTGCTGGAGATCTGTCACGATGGACGAAATTAAACATGCTGTTGAATTGTAAAATAAAATTTGAAGCAGTCCAATATTGCATTGAGTGATCATACTTTACTTTGTTAGAGAAAAAAAACAGTGATTGCCTTCAATTCTTTATGAGCTCCTCGACTTATTATGACGACTCCTGATCTATATGTAAACTCAATAAAAATTTCCGACTTTTATTGAAATACGCAAAACTTGCCTCATCTTTTTCTTTTTTTGTAGTGAAATTCTGTAAACAAATTGATAAAGACTGACAATCAACATTAAGTTAAATCTGCAACTTTCATACATGTGGCTGTCATAAATCTACTTTAAAGTACAGCGGCCCATACAAGACTAAGAGTATACATTGTCGTTAATTATATACCTTGAGATTTCGTATTTTGAACTTGTTTAAAAATAAGTAACTGAGATACGGCATTATGTATTTGTTGTTTAACTTGGTACTGTCTTTTATCTTCTATTGAACCAATATTATATATTGTAAATGTTCTTCCATTTATTTTTTTGTTTTTGCACTTATCGAAATAAAAAGGGAGACGATTGACTGCTTGAAACCGTTTTATCCTGCCATGTGCTAATTAACATTCCCAAGGAAGCGTCAGCTATCCATGTCATTTGCTAATGTGTAAATACTAAATAAAGAAACCTTTGTCGTGTGCTAATATAGGGCAGTCTCAAACACGAAACCTCGTCGCTAACCCCACGCCATGTGTTGATTTATGGAAGCCTCAAGTAAGAAACCTCGCCGATAACCCCGCGCCATGTGTTGATTTATGGAAGCCTCAAGTAAGAAACCTCGCCGATAACCCGCCATATGTTGATATATGGAAGCCTCTAGTAACAAACCTAGAAGCTAACCCGCTAATATGACAGTCCCAAGAAAGATAATCCTTATAATCTGACCCTGTCATATGCTAATGTGTCAGTCCCCGGAAAGAGAAACCCTGTCATATGCTAATGCGTCAGTCCCCGGAAAGAGAAACCTTGTCATCTGACCCTGTCATATGCAAATGCATCAGTCCCCGGAAAGAGAAACGTTGTCATCTGACCCTGTCATATGCTAATGCGTCAGTCCCCGGAAAGAGAAACCTTGTCATCTGACCCTGTCATATGCTAATGTGTCAGTCCCCGGAAAGAGAAACCTTGTCATTTGACCCTGTCATATGCTAATGTGTCAGTCTCCGGAAAGAGAAACCTTGTCATCTGACCCTGTCATATGCTAATGTAACAGTCCCCGGAAAGAGAAACCTTGTCATCTGACCCTGTCATATGCTAATGCATCAGTCCCCGGAAAGAGAAACCTTGTAGTATGCTAATGTGTCAGTTTTAAAGAAAACAACCTGGTCAGCTAACCACATCATATGCTAATGTGTCAGTCCCAAGGATGAAAAATGGTCAGCTTACCCTGCGATTTGCAAATGTGTCTAGTCCTAAGGACGAAACATAATCAGCTTAACTTACTATATGCTAAAGTATCAGTCCTCAGAAAGAAACATGGTAATCTTTGTAATACCCATGCCTGCGATTTGCTAATGTGTCAGTCTTACGGAAGAAATCTGGTCAGTTTATCATATTGTGGTGAGCTAGGCAGTCCTGTCATATGCTCATGTGTCAGTCTCAAGGACAAAATATGGTGAGCTAGGCAGCCCTGTTATATGCTCATGTGTCAGTCCAAAGGAAGAAATCTAGTAAGCTAGGCAGCCCTGTCATTTGGTCATTTGTCAGTCTCAAGAACGAAATCTGGTAAGCTAGGTAAGATCTGTCATTTTATAATATATACGTAGTCACAAGGAAGGAACCTCGTCAGTTAACCCTGTCATGTGATGATGTTTCAATCCCAAGGAAGGAACCTCGTCAGTTAACCATGTCATGTGCTTAATGTGTCAAGCCCAAGGAAGGAACCTCGTCACTTAACCCTGTCATATGCGAATGTGTCAGTCGAAATGAAGGCAGCTCGTCAATTGTAATCTTCGGTTGTATCTTAGGTTTTTTTCCTTTGAATATAAGCTGTTAGTGAAAGAAAGATCTTTCAAGTTTCTGTCTAGTCCAGGAGCGATTTAATGAAGACTGTTTGTTTAACAAATATAGATTTAGTCGATTTTTTGTGTTAATGGGTTTCTGTGTCAATGTGGTGTACCCCACATCAGCTTATTCCGTACATGATTCTCAGTTCTTTTTTTCTAATTATGTTATATTAACAATGTAGCGTGTTGTTTTACATACATTGTACTTAATGTTCTCCAACTAAATTTATATCGTTTGATAATATTGTTATAATAACATTAATGAATTCTATAAAGAATTGATTAAGTTCCTTTAGATTTAAGTAATAATTTTACTTATTCTCTATTCGTATACATCGTTTTCCTTCTAAGTTATTTTCTCTTCAAATGTTTGCACTGAATATATTGACAAAAAGTTGACAAATCAATAAGCACTATAAAACATATCGTCACAGCTAGTAGCAAAATTCCCATCGATCCAATGGCTTTCGAACTAGGTCTTTCATCTTTTGCACTGGTATGTTTCCGTATATAGGAACTTAAAGAAGTTTTGTTAACAATTAGAATTCTTTTAAGTTCTTCTATACGACTTTGTAAAATTTCAGCGGTTATATTTTTGGAAACAAAATCACATGGACATAAACAGTTTTCAGAAGAGGGAGACAAAATTGTATTGAAACTGTACATCTCTGAAGTGTTATCACTACTAGCGACATTACCCGTATTTGAAACCGTCTCCGATGTTGATTTAAAAGTTTCCTTAGTTGAGTAATATTCTGACGTTATGACGGATAAAGTAATGAATTTATTCAATTTGTCAGTACTCAGAAATCCTGCAGTTATTGGTTGCTCTGTTTTTAAGGAATTCTGTGATGTTCTGGTAGTGTTTCCGTTATCTAAAGTGACGAAGGATTCGGTATTTTCCATATTTGTTGTTGTTTCAGACGTCATTTGATTTATTGATGAGGCTGTCGTAGTTTTGTCTACGATATTAATTGTTGTGTCCGACTTAGTTGTATCTTTACTTTTTATTGTTGTGACATATGAACTTTTATAATTTTTGGCCGTGCCAGTTGTTAACAGTTGGTATTGAGATGTTTCTGGCGGAGGTGTAGATAAATATCGCGTTGTTGTTTCTATACAGTTTACAACTAGTGTTGAGATGTCCAAAGACGCAATTGGTGCAATTTCTTGCAGTATGGACGCTGCAATAAGAACAACAAACTTTTTCTCAAACGTTATATGGCTTTTACGTGATCAGAATATGTATCTGTTGGTCATGCTTCATGATAAATATAATTGCATAGCTTGGAAACGAGAACTGCATTATTTAGGTGTTTTCAATTTGAAGGAAAAGAAGAATCTTACAGAGTTAGTTCCATTAACATATTCAAAGCACACAGAAGAACAAGTTACATGTAGTACCAATTAACATATATTCTCGTTTCTTGACAAAATACCAATACATGTTTTTTTTTAACAAAGAGCGTTTTGGGAAAAAATGGTTCATTTGCAGTAATTACTAATATACGGTCTTGAACTAAGTAAAAACAATTATGTAAATTTATAAGATGAAACAATCCTTCCTTTGTTTCATGAAATAACTAATTCAAACTCCAATACAAAAAGAATTAATGTCTGAATCATTAGATAAAACAATTTTTAAAGGGGTAAGGATACAACAGATACAGTTAAGTCTGCTTCATACCTTGACTTACATCTAGGAACTGACAATGATGGTCTGTTGAAAACAAAACTTTACGACAAAAAAGATGATTTCAGCTTCCCAATTGTGAACTTTCCATTTCTTTGTACTAATATTCCAGCAGCGCCTGCACACGGAGTATATATCTCCCAGTTGATACGATATTCCAGGGCTTGTATTTCCTATAATGATTTCCTTGATAGAAGGTTGATGCTCACAAGGAAGCTATTAAATCAAGAGTTCCAAGTGGTGAAGTTGAAATCATACCTTCGTAAATTTTACGGACGCCATCACGAGTTGTTTGACCGTTATGGAATATCCGTTTCATAGATGATAGCGGATATGTTCCAAAATGTCGTAACTACAATCCCGTCCTCTTTTCCCAAATTAGACTTATTACCGGGTTTGTACTAACATGAGCAACATGACGGGTGCCACATGTGGAGTAGGATCTGCTTACCCTTCCGGATCACCCGAGATCACTCCAAGTTTTTGGTTGGGTTCGTGTTGCTCAGTCTTTAGTTTTCTATGTTGTGTTTTGTGTACTATTGTTTGTATGTAGGTCTTTTTCTTTTTTAGCCATGTCGTTGTCAATTTATTTTCGACTTATGAGCTTGAATGTCCTTTTGGTATCTTTCGCCTCTCTTCTTATCTGCTCATGAAAAAAAATAGGAAAATGTGTAGTTAACTTATGCTGCCATTATTTATAATTATACATATATAGCGGATGTGGTATAGTGGTCTAGAACGATGTATATGAGACTAAGCGATTGGTGCTGTAGTGTATCAAAGGTGTGAGTTCAAATCCCGTTGAGGAACAAAAATTTGCCAGCATAAAAATCTAATTCTTACACATGTCACACTGTTGGGTTTAATTTTCAAACTTTATATATATAATAAGCAAGTATAAAAGGGTACTACATCACCAAACAAATAGTAAAATCATGAACAAATATTAAATATTTCGGATAACTAATATCCTTCATCAGTAAGATGTCAAATGATTCTTATCTTGACATGTGATATAGTCGAACTTAAATAATGATGATATATATATATATAAATTAATATTTTTTGTTCTCACCCGAAAAACAATCCCGAGTACTGTAGAAGATATTTTTGTTACTGTTTGCTTTGTTGGATAAGTACTGTAGTGGGTTAGCAGAAACGTACATGTAACAGTTCTCAGAAGAAGCATGGTATTTAATAACCCAACACTGACTGGACCCATCTACATAACCGTCACATCTATTTTTACAATCGTCTAATGTAGGGAGAGATACGGCATCCAGTGAATCAAATGATTTGTCGACTTCCATGTTTTGGTCGTCAAAATTACAATGACCTGAAAACAAATGCAGGAAAGGGTTAAAATAACAAAATTTCGATTTTGACGCAAATCAAATCATGGAAATCAAATAGTAAAATGTTGATTAGCAATGAAGCCAAACTATCAATCAGAAGGACGACAACTAAGCTACAGAAAGGCAATACATCTGGAATCTTGTATTATTTGTATGACAATTAGACAAATATACGATTTTCCTATGTCAACAATAGTATCAATCGCGAATGCTGTTACAAAATAACTTCTGAACTAATAGTGTTACTGTAATTTAATACCTATCCAGTCTACCCACATTGCATATGTTTTGTCAAGTGCACGAGTTGTATGACGAATATTTCATAAACATACAAATCAGAAGACAAGAAAGACTGAAACATTCGCACAAATCTTGGATGTAGATAATTGGTTGTCTCGGTCGCTACTGATTTTGTGTTATATTATCTTATAGTGTTATAACGACATGAGTGTCTAATAATAGAATGATGACTCAGACAATCTGTAAAAAAGGGGAAGGTCTATAACGGTGAACTAAATTTCAAATCAAGAAGCTAGTAAATGTACTAGGCAAATGAAATGCGAACATTTTACATTCACATAAACAATAAAAACAGACGAACACGCAACTAAAACACATAGGACATACACTCAAACAAAACATTTTTCGATCAGCAAACACCTTAAGCTAAAACTTGAAACTTCCTTTGTTGTATATTGAAAGTTATAATTCCATGTATGAAGAAGACACATTACCTATTGTAGTGCAGGTGAATTTTAGGTAAATTTGTTAATTTACAAAATTGTAGGATGAGCGTCAGTAATAGATAAATTCATCATTACAATAAACTCGTAAATAGAGAGGTACATCCGTTCTTGAAAATTAAGAGATAATCAGTGTCCTTGTCACATGAAATATCGAGAAAGCCAAACGTTGAACATTTGTGTAGGAAAAGCAATGAAATCGTTGATAAAGTAATTACAGAACAGTATTGTCACAGTCTCTACATGCCGATATCAAGTTACTGTATACCAAAACATACTATCAAAGTATATGTGTTCAAATTTCACATTTCAGTTATACTGTGTAAGTCACAGAAAAGATGAGTAAACTGAATAACATCAAATTTTGACTTTTGATATCGAATTAAACAGCAACTCAATTTTAGTAGGTATAATTTGATTAATAGTTTGTTTAATTACCGTTTGGAACTTGACAAACGACGTGATGTTGACTTGTGCAATCATCATAATACCAACGAAGATCACTACTGGCCATGTAAGTACAAGGTGAATTGGAACTATATGTCTGTGCAGGTGCCCAATATGAGAAGTCTAAGGAGTTACACGCTCCTTGCCAGTAACCTGTATTAACACCAAAGGAGTAAAGTCCGGTCCATGCATGGCTTGTCCTAGAAT
The DNA here is from genome assembly GCF_021869535.1 of Mytilus californianus. Lineage (NCBI taxonomy): Eukaryota > Metazoa > Mollusca > Bivalvia > Mytilida > Mytilidae > Mytilus > Mytilus californianus. Next base: position 25,127,086 of record NW_026262734.1, on the reverse strand, counting down.
GGAAAGTTTTTAAAATATTATCGTTAATGTATATTTTTACAGATATGAACATTAGTAATTATGCAGTTATAAATACTTTTAACTGTAATTTATTTTTGATTTTCAAAACTATGTTAAACATTTTTGGCTTTGGTTTAGTTGGAGTCTTTTATAAAACTTTATATTGTACAAGTCTTTGTTTATTTTTCAAGGGCGTGTCATAATGTGTAAACACTGAGATTAGACTTTCAAGAGTACTTCAGTGGACCCTGTTATATATATTTCAGCATTACTAAATTTTAGTTCATGACTGATTTCAGACATTAATTGCTTCAATTCTGATACGGATAAATCGGTAATTATGTAAAGGATGAGATACTTTTCAAGCAATACGACTTGCCATAATTAACAATTGAACAAAAAGTTATTTGCCCTTGGCATGTTAAATATTAAAAACTGGCTTTTGTAGTATTACGTATTCAATAACACCAAAATCGATGAAAGAAGTACTGATTTTGAAAAAAAAATACTGACAACTCTTTCATGATGAATATACCATTTGTTTCAGGAAACAGTAACTGTTGGTAATTCCGTCTTTTCAAATAAAAAAAAAAAAACGCGATAATACGAATGCAGAAGAAACCGAAGTGACCAAAGAAAAGGCCAGGTAAAAACAATAATCGGCATACAATCATTCGAATTATGATTTAACTCTTAAAGGTGTAAAATTACGTTTCTGAACTATTTTTGATTACTACATTACAAGATTTATTTTCAATGGTATGACATAATTTGAAGTCTTGACATGAATTGGAAAATATGGTTAAATGTCAAAATCATCACAGTCATCATAAAGCGTAATCATGCCATGCTAGTAATTCCTTTTATTTGTCACTCAGAGATGGAAGTAATTTAAAAATACATTGAACATTTCCAACATGCATGAATTTTTCATGTTGAGTGCTGATTGAATGTTAATTTTCTGTCACCACACTTTGAGTTTTTTTTTCTTATGCTGGAATCTTCTTTGTTTTTTTTTTCTTTCAAGTTAATTTATTTAGATATCCTAACCATCTATTGCATGTATGTAAATAACTTACGAGTCAGGTTTTCTTTTATCACTGACGGTTTTGATGACTTAATTATTGACAGGATGGTAGCTATTTCATTATCTAAAACATCTTTATTTCAATATTTTTTTGAAAATAAACACCTTCGATTTAATCATCGATAATTAACAAAATAAAAGGATTGATGAACATAATTGGGAATTGTTGCACTCTCGTTTGTGCATCTCAAAAGCTGTACCACAATCAATGTTTCATGCCTATTGATCTGATCATTTTGCTTGAAGAAATAATTCTTTCATACGTGTATCATGCTCATGTCAATATTTGGTGGCAGTGTTAAACCAAGTGTTATCGAAGTTTAAAATGTTGACAAACACAATCATTATGTATACCCATGTAAAAATTAGCATGACATGAACGAATTATTTCGATTCTAATAGGGCAATTCAGAATGATTATTTTTGGAGCAGACCTACAAGACACGTTCGAATGGGAGCCATTTTGATTTGATCAAGCAAAAACGTTGTAGAAAAACCCGTTACACGATTGAAAATTGTACGAATACAACTAGACTTACATCCCAGTTTCTCATTTACCTAGGAGGAGGCAATGCAATTGCTAGTTATATTGGAAAATAGGAAATTATAGGAAGAAATTTACTCCTACACACGGAATGCCCGTGTATTCGCAAAGACGGTTAGGAAGATGAGTGGTAGGGGCTTTCTCCGAACCACACCTATTACGGTTTATTTCTATGAGTGTTAGCCGGGATAATTTACCCTTTTAATTTTTTTACTGAAATTCCTATCAAGCCACACCCATAACAGTGTCCCGTTATCATCTGGTGTCGTTCAAGATACACCAGATATACAAATGACTATTATATTTAATCATGTCAATTTTATTTTAACAAAACAACTGATTGTTGTCATATTGGCTACGATAAGGGCTATTCGATATTTAAATTTACGAAGAGAGGCGAAGGGAACCAAAAAGACATTCAAACTCATAAGTCGAAAAATAAACTGACTAAGACATGGCTAAAAAAGAAACAGACAAACAACATTACACAAAACACAACATAGAAAACCGAGGATTGAACAACACGAACCGCACCAAAAACCGGGGTGATCTCAGGTGCTCCGGAAGGGTAAGCAGATCCTGCTCCATATGTGTCACCCGTCGTGTTGCTAATGTTAGTACAAACCTGTTGATAAGTCTAATTCGGTTAGTCACATTCGGAAAAAGTGGACAGGGTTGTAGTTACGATAATTAGAACATATCCGTTGTCATCTGTGAAACAGTCAGCCAATTCGTGATGGCGTCTGTAAAATTTACGATGGGACGATTTCAACTCCACCGCTTGGAACTCTTGGTTTAAGAGCTCCCTTGTGAGCAGCAACCCTCTATCAAGGAAGTCATGATAGGAAATACAAGCCCTGGAATATCGTATCAACTGGGAGATATATACTCCGTATGCAGGCGCTGCTGGAATGTTGCTACATAGAAATGGGAAGTTCACAATTGGGCAGCTGAAGTCATCTCTTTTGTTGTAAAGTTTGGTTTTAAACGGACCATCATTGTCAATTTCTAGATGCAAGCCAAGATATGAGACAGACTTAACTGTATCTGTTGTATCCTTTATCTCAAGTTTGATGGGATAGATGCGGTCAACATAGTCTCCAAATTATGTATTATTTAGTGAGAGAACATCTTCTATATAGCGGAAAGTGAAGTTAAAGGATACTGCTAACTTCTTTTATTCCTTCCTGATAAAGAAACAACTTATATAATTTAAGGATCTGCTTACCCTTGAAACAAAAGGAAACAGAACTAAGATTGCTACCATTTAAGACTTTGAAACACATTTTAAAGTGACCATTTCATTCGTATATTTGAGTAGAAAAAGCGGCCACAATCCTTACGTCTCTAGGAGAGGTATTAATCACAAACATTTAAAAAAATATGCGACACTGGAAACAAGATAAAAGAAAACTTATTGTGTGAGTGAGTTAAAGTTTCACTTACACAAACCATACATTTCTTTTGCATAGAGGATACAATGATTCTGATGTCTACTGTTTATTCATTAGTCAAATTGGTTAACTGAAAAAAAAATTGTGCCTTGTTTAATCAAAAGTCAAAATTGCATGCTATATTGTTAACACGATTTATTAAACCAATAGGCATGTATTCATAAAAAAAAAGAAATATTGTACTGTTAAACAATACATACCATTGAGCACTCCAGTCGTTGTCCTTGTACCATTCCACCATTAATATGGCTGGCTGTGAATCAAGACTGACAAGACTTCCACTTTTCATTTTACACCAAGTGGCAGCACTAACCCACGACATTGCCGTAGGGTTAAATACCAACTGAAAGTTAGTATTGGCGTTATCAGTTACTGAAAAATGCAACAAATATTTGTTTATCTAAAATCAAGTCTTCTTGGTGAATTCTTTTATGATAGGAAAAAAAACAACAAATAAGCGAAAGCATTTAGAAATAAAGTGTAATTTGAAAAACGTTTTCCATCATCAGGAATACAAACTTCATTTCCTTGTTGGCAATATAGTCACGTCTCCTTATTTCTTAATAGTAATATTTGATGAATATTAGAACTTTGAAATAATTCAAACATTTCTCCGTCTTTCCATCCATTCATCAACCAACCCATCCATCCATCCATCTATTCAAACATACATGTATGCAGTGTTACGATTCAAATTACTTTATAACTAAATACTCTCTGGAAAACATTGAAGACACTTTTGACTTTCTGGGTATTTGACATTGCAAATTTAAATACATACGAGGAAAATGTGTATTCATTTACTTCTCTAATAGAATTTCTCCTTACAATTTGATAATGTTATTGATTAATTTTTGTTCATGAAATATCATCCAGCGTTTGTTTTAAATGACACCTTTAGAAACCAATCCATCACTCTTTTAATTCAAAATCCATCCAATATTGACTATTGCTTATGTTTTAATTAGAATGTTTGGAAATAATGGCTCAGGTATGAAAAAAATCAAATGTTTTATTCCATATATTCATGTAATTGTTTAACTCTATCAATAACTCAAATATTTTTTCAGTTAATACAATTATTATTTAAAGAATCAGACTGGATGGGACTGTATTACAAGAGCATTTCAACAATTAAAATGATTTAAAAGGAAACAAATAGACATTAGATCGTAACTTCACACAGAAAAAATTAACCTTAGGAAAAAAACATGACAAGGTTTATTTAACCAGTGATTTCAATCAGATATGATTTTTTAAACATTCTCTACCATTAAAATCTTATCAATTTTGCAGAAATTAAAGAATTGTTTTCCCCTGGCTCGATTGCCTTGAAAAATCAACTACATCTGCTCATCCAAACGTGATTTCCTATAGAAATAGGTATCGTACGTACAAATTCCTTGTTTTAGTTAATGAAAAATCTTAACTTGTGAAGAACAAGTCCAACAACAAATACAAAGAAGATAATATTATCAAAATATGGACTTTTTGATCGACTACACAGTGTGTATTTCAAATTGGTACTAGTTTTGTACACATAATGGCACTACAATCCTCTTGCTTGTGTACTCATTTGAGTCATATTCATACAGAATATTCCATAAAACAAAAAGAAAAGCAGATTGTTTTTTTTTTTAATTTTTAGTACCCATAATTTATCAGATGTAACACATATCTTGACCATTGTATAGTGGTTACGTATCTCAGTTAATACGTTTCGATCGTGCATGTGCACACTATACTATGTTGTTCACCTCACTCGCGACATCTTTTTGCCGTCTTAGATCTTTCGATACAAGAAAAGTCGAATGATATGTAAATTTGTCGAGTATGTCCTTTTCCTGACTGAGTGTTATTAAGCATGGTGATGCATAATAATGCGTAGCAGGAGATGCTATACTGTCGACGTATATGGTCTCGTTCCTTTTGGAGTTCACGCGATTTTCTCAGAAAAAAATTGGAACAAATAATGTAAATATGAAAAATTGGTACCGTAAATATTATTGACTACATTTGTTGATGTCAAATCAGTTTATCTTTTCTTTTTTTTCAAATTTTCTAAACTGTACGCAATGGTTCTCGGAACTTATTCACAGAAGACAAATACCCAGAAAAAAACAAATTTGACAATTACGAACATTTTAGTGTGTATATGGCTCACAAGCAATTAGTTAGTAAAAGGAATTATATTGATTGGTGTTTGCGTTACGCCGCCTCAGCACAAAAAGGTTATATCACGGCGAGAGACAGAGAAAAAAAAAGAATTGCAGCTTTGAAAAATGTACTTTAAGCTATAAAACTATAGTTTATTGAATGTTATAATATTCACTTTTCTCTATACATGTATTTGCAAATTCAAATTTACATTACATCTAAAAAGAAATTATCATCTATTTTTCAAAATATAATAAAATAGAATGTATGATAAAATATTTTTAGTTCTTGCGATATTTATTACAGATAACTACAAAAAAATATATCTTGTCAAAAAACTTTCATTTCTTAAACAAAATTGTATCCGAAAATTAGTTTTATCATGTCAATTATATACAGGAGACCGCCTCCTAGCTTTTATTATAATCTATTCGCAATAAAGAACCTTAAACATTTTACTTTTTAATTATTAAAATGTTAATTAGAGCATAGGGTGGAACATTGTCATCAAAGATACCTTTTTTTCTAATTTAGTTACGTCAGATGCGCAAATCGTCTACATAAAACTCCTCAATACTGCACATGCCCAAATTAAAACATTTGGACGGCCAAAACAATTACAAAATTATGAATTTGAAAAGCATTGAACACCCAAATTCCGAAAATCCAGTTGATAAACTTGAGACAAACGTCTTTACAAAATGCTTTCAAAGGCCAAGTATAAATTATACATTGAGTTTAGATATACTTCGTCATAAAATATACTAACGATGTTACTGATGGAGCTGATTACCCTTTCGCAATACTTGGTATATCTCTGGATTTGGCTGAGTGTGTAAATTTCATCCAATGGGAGAACAGTATTATGAAAGTAAAACCTTTTGAATTAGCTTCGTCCTTATCTTATTCTTGATTAACCTGTACCAGGTACGCTTAAACCAAAACAATTGATAATGACGTATTAGTATTTCAAAAAGAGAGGCGGTATATGAAAAATAGGGACCACAAAAAGAAACCCCAATCCATCTAATGTCAACTTTGCCTGATGGAGCTAGAACCTCTGTTTCTTAATGTTCTTTTTATTAATTGATCAACAATTTAAGCAGTGTATGTTATTAGTCATGTTAACCCGAAGCACTTAATGTAGTATACTTATGTTCGGTTATATATCATTACTTAAGGTACATATGAGTCAAATCAATCGGTATTAAGTAAAATCAGTAAATCAAAAAGGTTAAACCCCAGAATATTCTATATCAATGAAGATATCTAAATACGAACCTGTACGCAAAAATTTGCTGACACCAACCTTGTTTCAATTTTTTTTATTATCATATTTTCTGATAGGCATACTCCGACCTCCAAAAGCTCCCGGCTTCACTCACACCACAAACAAAAATTAAATAAAAAACGCAAAACTCAAAACAAATCAGATAAACCATACAATACAAAAAACACATGAGAAACTGAGAAACCAAAACAATAAAAGAACAGTGTTTGCGTTGGCCTTAAATGTGGCAATAGTTTGAAAAATACATTTTTGTTTGCTTTATGTGCAAAACTAACTTCTAACTAAGTTACGTCAGATGCGCAATTCGTCTACACAAAACTCATCAGTGGTACCCGAATCAAAACATTTGAACGGCAAAATTAATTACATTTGAAAAGCACTAAAAACCAAAATTCCGAAAATCCAGTGGATAAACTTGAGACAAACGTCTTTACAAAATACTTTAAAAGCCATGTATTAATGATACATTGAGTTTAGGTATACTATGTCATAACATATATACTAACAATGTCACTAATGTAGCTGATTACCCTTTCATAACGCTTGGTATACCACTGGATTTGGCTGAGTTCACCGGAAGCACTTAATGTAGTATACTGATTTTCGGTTATATATCATTATCTAATGTGTAATAAAGAAATATAAGGAATTCAAATCAATCGGTATTAGGTTAAATCAGTGGTTCAAAAAGATTAAACCCCAGAATATTCTCTGTTAATAAAGACACTTAAAAACGAGGCACGTACTCGAAAATTAGCTGACACCAACTTCGTTTCATTTTTTTTTTAATTGTCATATTTTCTGATAGGCATACTCCTTCCCCCAAAACTTCCCGGCTTCATTCAGACACAAAAAAAAAATCCAATAAAATTAACAAAACAAAATAAATCAAACAAACAAAAGAAAAAACAAAAAAAAAAACATACGAGAAACTGAGAAACCAAAAACAACAAAGGAACAGCCTCCGCGTCGTCCTTAAAAAAGAAATTGGTTTGAAAAAATAGAAGCATTTCTAAAAAACCAGTATCTAAAAATCTAAAAAGACAATTTAAGATTGATAGGCAATGCAACAAAAGGTAATACTTATGACATCATCGATTGGGACTAAAGTTTTCTTATCTCCCCAATACAGCTCTCCTATCAAATAAAGTCAAGGTGCTACCGCTACATCCAACAGCATATCTTGCTATATTGCATAATAATGAAATTGATTTTTTAAACAACACGGTTAAAACCCACAATATCATTAAATAATAACATTACATGTATATTTCAATATAATACGTTATTTTGATTGGCTAATAACAATCTCGCGTCATTCTGAAATCAACCTTCATTTCAAAATGAAATGTAACATTCATGATCACACGAGCTTCCACAATAAAGTGCGAAGGTAAATAAAAGAAAAACTTGATAGAAATCAATTTTTCATGATCCTAGCAAACAAATGTAATTATAAGTATTGAATGCTTCTTTTAGTAATTTTATAGCGTTGTAAAAGCGTTGAACGTGAGCACATTTTTAGAATGAAGAGCTTCCGCGCTTCATACAAAATGTACTTCGGTCAAGGCTTTTACACCCCAATAAATTTACAAATGAAGCATTCAATTCTTAACTGGAATGTAATGTTATAAATATAAATAAAGCACAACAATCTGAAAGTTACTTATGTGTTATGGTACTGGTTAGAACGATTGTATTCAAATTAATTTTAAGGGATTTCGTTTGAACGTTGAAAGGAGTCAGGTAGTGACAAGATTTATAAGAACCTAATCTTGATTTCTTAGTTGATAATTAAAAAAAATTATTAAGAAAATTCGGTTCCAATTCCATTAGGCACAGTTGAACCTACATTGATTCGCGTAATCCTTTTATGTGCCTTTTGGTGATGAATTCAAATATCTATACATCTTTAGCTTTAAAATTCGGGTTTAAGCGTTCCTCGTGAATCATAATGCTATAATGAACCACGTAATATTTTCATTTTGAATTTTGGTTATGCACTTTTGTACGAATGAATTATTTTGGCATTACATCGCAACACTTTACATGAATCTTTCAATGAATATGTCAGGTCAAACAAGAATACAGTACTTATTGACATAGGGAATAAATATTAATGTCAAAAATATCAAAACAACTCTGATTTATAATTGTAAGCAAACTGAATTATGATTTCCATATTTTCAGATTTTTATAAATCACTCAAAAAGTATCCATACCACAATCATGGTAATCAAGAAGTATTTTCAATTCATTAAATAAATCAATTAACATTAGCTGCTATATCCGAATTATGTTAAAACAACTGTTTCCAATATTTTCTATCACTACACACAAATTGAAATTTCCAGACGTGGGAAAATATCGCATTCGCTAAAAATCCTCTGATCAGAATGATAACAACCCAGTCATTATGAAATTATTCTATTTACTATTCTAAGAAAAAAATAACTGTTTATTGAAATGCTAAAACCAAAATATTTGAATTTTGTCATTTGATAAGGGACTTTCCGTTTTGAATTTTCCTTAGAGTTCGGTGTTTTTGTTATTCTACTTTTTATTGTCTACTAAAACATCTAAAAGCTGTATGAAAAGTATGTAATAGATCGACTGATGACATGACATGTCTTCGATCTAAAAAAGCGGAAGTGTTTTCCCTATTACCACAGACAAACAATGTACAATTTCCTCTATAACATCCTTCTAAAGACCATTTATAAAGTAAAATGTACTTTATGTTTCATACACACGACTTTTGCCAATCATGAATTTTAATTCTACAATAATAGCTTCTATTGATCAAGTCATTAAACTTTTATCTGCCAACTCTCAAAATTATCAAAGGTTGTATGCAATCTTTTACCAGCAGTTTATTGATTCTTTTCAAAATTATTTTGATTAGTTTAGAGGAATCGACATTTTAAATGTCATTACGATTCGTTAATTATAACAACAAATAATGGTGTGCAGATATTATCTAGCGAAAGGGAGGCAATAAGTGATTAGTTCTCACATTTTTATATGTAATAAGTAATAGTAAAAATGCATTCGTTTATCAGATCCGACACACGTCAAATCCCTATTTGCAATGAAGAATCAGATAATATATATTACATAATCATTCGTTCTTGATATTTATGAGGATGGAAATATCTTTATTTCTTTTTCTATAATCTGAAGTTATCGAAAATAAAAAGTTGTTGTGCCACTTGACGAATTTCCATTTTCATACCATTTTGAAATGTCATTTAAGTCAGTTGGTTTCTGGTGGATAGTTCGCATTGGCGAGCATATCACATCTTCCTTTTTTATATAACGCTTGTATATACAATTTGAAATATTCCCAATTTTGTAAGAATCTTAAACGGGCCAATATCAAACGCAACACGTTAATAAAAATAACAATCTATAAATTGCGTGCGTCCGAAGCGCATTCCTGGATTAACCTTCATCAAGAACGCTCAAACCTAAACACTTGAAAGTCAGGAAAGTATACATATATAGAAACGTTAGAAGCTATACGACCAAAACGAGCAATCCACATTTTGAGAAAAAATGAATGTAGAGTAAAGAATAACTTAAACATAGGGATAACATAATCATGCCAATGCTTCTTCGAGTGTTTTCAGTGTCTATCTCAAAACAGACACCTCAAGTCCAGTAGTTATTGTGTCAGGGTTAGACTAGTTTGAAGGCCCCAACCCTCCCCTTACCTGTGCCAGTGGTTTAACAGTACAGCATAAGAACTATAAAATAGTTATAAAGGGCTTAACTCATCAGATCGATACAAAGCAGAAATTCAACTAACAAAACACAGACCGGACGTGGCAGGGTACTTATACATCCCCACAACAAAAAAGACACCAAGTACAGATCTGAGAGTACTCGCAGTTACTGACAGCTAGTTTAAAGCCAATTACAAATAATAAAAACATCATGCATCTATGACTAAAATATCAATAAGTACACATCCAACATCCAATGAATTTAGTGTAAAGATGTCATTAACAGTCAGAGAGAAACATGATATTGTGCAATGCCAAGGAACAGGTATCGACAGATTGTAGAGCCATGAATGTGCATATGCATATAAAAATAGTGTTCGTTTGATTTTAATTTACTGATAACAAAATCAATATTAATAGAAATAAAAACAATATTCAAAGATCTAATTACAGAGTTGAATTGGTAACCTTTTCGAAGAAGTTTATTCAAAAGATCGATAATTTAACGCGGATCGTATCTAAATTTCCGGGCTCAGTAAAACAACATCTCCGTAAAAATTAAGATGTGTTGACCCGTTTGAAATAAGTTTTCTACAGGTACAACCAAACTTCCAAAACCAAATCTTTGTATCTATGAAAGAATTTAGTAAAGGTTTTAAGTAATCTGTGGTAACGAAATCCCTGTCTTAATGATTTACCAGAAGTACATAGATTACGTTCATTGAAATTCAAAACGTCACAAATGACACGGGCATAGCAAACAAGTTGTGATATATATTCACCGTAAGATTGTGCCATAGGAACATCACCGTCCAAAAAAGGAAAATTAACAATAGGGAACAAAAAATCCTTTTGTCGTCAATCTAAGTGTAAAGTTTCCCGTGTAAAACTGAAAGATCTAAATTTAGGAAAGGACAGTTATTACCGTTTATATTTGATTTATTAAAAGTAAGTTCCTTTGGGTAAATTTCGGCAGTATATTTAGAAAATTCTTGATTATTTAACGAAAATATATCATGAAGATAAAGGTTAGTGTCGTTGAATTTATCAATTAAATGCAATTTAGACTGGTTTTTACTGAGTTTGGTCATAAGTTGTGATTCATAACAGTTCAAGAACAAGTCTGTTGTTAAAGAGGCGCAATTGGTGCCCATAGAAATACCTTCAACCTGTCGATAAACTTTATTGCCGAAACGTACATAAATATTATCAAGGAGAAAATAAACAGTTTCAATCATCTCATCACTCCTCTAATAGGTATATCTAGCATATTTACCTTTCTCATTAAAGAAGAAGGCTGTAATGGAGTTGCAGCACATATATTTGCATGCAGATTTAAAGACTTTGAATTTAACCTTTGCTATAGAATTTTATTTGTCTGCATGGTCTATGCAATTTCTATTTCATGAATATCAATGCAGAAAAGAGTAATCGAGCTACTTATACAAAATATAATTGGAGCGCTTATTTGCAGCTTGTACCTTTATATTAATGAGTTTCTATTAATAGAGTTAAAAAAACAAGATATATGGACGAGATTAAAGAAATATCAAGAAATTATCATGACCTACACTAGTTAGTGATCTTTCTGCAGTAATTTCGTCAATTTCTGAGACAGGTCCGTTTATAAACATTCGTGGCCCTACTCCTTTATAAAATGCATTTTTCTGAAAATTGTTTCTCCCCAATTTCTGCAGGTGAAATCGTACTTCCTCGATAGACTTCTATTTTTGTGTTAAAATGAAGTAAAGTATTTTACCAGTTTATAATTATAATAATATTTATATCCGTATTCTAAAAGTTAAGTAATTAATATATAACGTTCATTGGAATTTGCGATCGCACTTCATAGAAGTACATATACAGCGATTGTTCGACAATTATTGCAAATGTCTTTTTATATGTATTTGATGTCATCAACGCCTGGTAATCTGTAGGCAGTGAATATTAATTCATGATCACAGAAAAACAACAACATAAAAACAAAAATCTGTTAGTTTAATATAAGGTTAAAGTACCTCTTATAAAAATACAAAAAAATGTGGTTTGAATGCAAATGAGACAACAATCAACCAGAAACCAAAAGACATAGTTGTAAGAAACTTCAGGTCTTTATTATTGAGCAAAACCCACTCCTTATAATATGCTATAAAACGCCCTGACATGACACAATGTAATGAATTCAAACGAGAGAACTAACGGCCCGATTTATATACATATAAATAAACGAAAGACAAATGAGAAAGACAGCAACCAACGACAATCACTGAACTACTGGCACATACAGAATGTGGAGGGGTTAAACATTTTTGCAAGCAATCAACCCACTTCCTAACCAGGTGTGATAACACTAATAAGCCATGACTCATCAGATTGACTCAAAGCACAATAGTTGATTTTTAATTTTGAAACTAGATTATGTGTCAATTTCTACCTGAAAATGTTATGAAACGGTTCTTAATTAATATATTGTCTAAATCTTTTCATTAAAAAGTGTTACTCCTTGGGGATTGATATCTCAGATACCAATTTCTTGCTATCGGTCGAGAAAGAAACCTACTGATAAAAACTACACTGATTAATAAAACCAACGCATATAGATATAAGAAGATGTGGTATGAGTGCCAATGAGACAACTCTCCATCCAAGTCAAAATTTATAAAAGTAAACCATTATAGGTCACAGTACGGTCTTCAACATGGAGCCTTGGCTCACACCGAACAGTAAGCTATAAAGGGCCCCAAAAAATTACTAGTGTAAAACCATTCAAACGGGAAAACCAACGGTCTAATCTATATAAAAAACGAGAAACGAGAAACACTTATGAACCACATCAGCAAACGACAACTACTTAACATCAGATTCATGACTTAGGACAGGTGCAAACAAATGCAGCGGGTTTAAAAGTTATATATATATATATATATATATAAGTACGTCTAAACAAGTGACAACTCTACGACAGATCCATCCATTAGATCACCATTGAAGGTGATTCACGGCTGAAAACACATAATATATTCATAATTACTCTAAATATCAGCACAACAATGTTAAATTTGTAAATTTGCGGAAGCAAATTTATGTTCTTCCATCTCTGGGATTCGAATTCATACTATTGGGATATCGTGACAACACCGCCTGCACTGTGTCTAGCGTCCTGGACCACTTGACGTATTTTTTAAGTTCTGTGGAAGCTATTTATAAAAAAAGTGGTCATTATAGTTGTTACTTAGCGACCTTAACTCATTTTTCTTGTACATGTTGTACTCTTTTAAGTTCACTCTCAGATACCATGGTTGACTTTCATTCATTCAATAAGCCATTTTCAGTGAGTACTTATATCGCATATACCCTGCGAACATGAAACTAAAGATAATACAGACACAAGAAGGTTAACTTTATATCTGGATCTTCTTATTGAAATTGTTACTGATTTACCTCCTTGTCAATGTCATATTCTGTAGAAGTAATATATTTATCTTAGTTGATAAGTTATAATAATTCTTGTTCTAATCATGATGGTTCAATTACAGATGCGTACTTTTAAACTACTTCATGTTGATTTTGAAAAAAGATCAACTGAAAAAAGTACTTCACAAACTTTCCGATCGCCATCATACACTGATTGATTTGTTACTTTTTTTGGGGTTTGCAACTAATTATATTTTAAATCTAATTTAAATCTAATTATAACATACTAATAAATGATAATGACACATTATTACCGAATTGGCCATTTGTTGTGCTTTGCCCAATACTAGCCGATGTGACTTCTGAATCATGTCACATGTGGTACACGCAAAGCGCGAAGAAATCTCTCTACGTTAGGAGTTATCCGGTGTTCCACCTTTTGTGTTCCTTATTTATCAGATGAAGTGAATATAGCTAACAAGTCTTATATCAAGCCAACGACTATCATAAAAATATACAATTGCCTCTATTTTGAACATACACGGATTATCTAAATTAAATATGCTTTTATTTATGTAACCGCTAAACACGCGGGCACTAAGAAAATTATATACAAAGATTATTTTAGAGTTTAATATCTTCAAGATGCTGTTTATTTCTACGTTGGAATAAAACCAATACTTCTGACACTGACAGGATCAGTAATGCGATCGTTGTTTGAATCTTTAATAGATAATCATTATGGTAGATTTTACTTTGCATAACGACACTTAACCAAACATGGTTTCAGCTTAACATTACATGTTGTTTTATCTCTTTTTCAGCTCAATCATCAAGCCAATCCACCTGCGTCATTATATAAAAATCTTCCATTTTTACAGAGTGTGTTCTGTTCAGTTGAAAGAGTGTCAATAGACTACGTCTTAATTCAGTTTGATATATGAGATAAGAAGCGATAGGTGAATAATTATGTCGATAAAATGTTCTAATTTAGGATAATAAGTGCCATCACATAGGAAATTGAAAATCAAAAATTTAGTTCCATCAATAGTTTGTTCGTTTGATAATGTGCTTGATTCCAATATAGCAATACAAATTTGCATTTCACTATTCTTATGTTATCCAATCTGTCTGTCTGATTACGGCAGTACAATCTCACCAAGAGCTGTTATTGAAAGCATACACAGAAGTGATTGAAGGCTCTTTATGACAAACAAAAAACAATATAATATATAGCCAGGAAAATGATATCATCCAATTTATATAGAAATAAATCCTAAATCAGTTGACTAAAGTCTAATATATACATTTCGTCTAGATAAAAATAAACACTTGGGTAATGAGCTTCCATCGAAGCAGTCACCCTAAATAAATGAAATCATTATTGGAAACGACGGCTGAGGAACAACATGGAGATATATAGTTTCTATGCAGGCTATGATGCAATGTTGCTACTTAGAAGTGTAAACTTCACAAATAAAAACAAATGCAATCCTTTTTTTCTCGGAAAGTTTAGTTCTAAACCCACCTTCATTGTCGAGATGTAAGTCAAGCTGTAAAGCAGACTTTACTGTTCCTGTGACTTCTTTTATTTGAGGTTGAATGGGATAAATGCGTTCAATAAATAGATATAATAAGATGTGGTATGAGTGCCAATGAGACAACTCTCCATCCAAGTCACAATTTGTAAAAGTAAACCATTATAGGTCAAAGTCACCAAACTATGAATTATTTAGTAATCAAGTGGACATAGTTCATATAGCGGAACCTGAAGTTAAAATTTGATTGTAGTTTCTTTTCATTTTATGCTCTTTAACTTCGTACTTTGTTTGGCCTTTTTATCTTTTATTATTCGAACGTCACTGATGAGTCTTTTGTTGACGAAACGCCTGTCTATCGTAGAAAATTAAATTATAATCCTGGTACCTATCATAAGTTTATTCTTCCCGGGAAGTTTCTTTCTGCAATTTGCCTCATACGAATAAAGTTTTAATGAAGATTTGGATGCTATTAATATTTAAATAGTTTTTACAAATCCGTCACCATGCAATTCTTCCTTCTTCATAATTGACACTAAAACGTCACAAAAATACTTTTTGCAGACAAACATATAGACGGTTCACCAATGTTCAACGATACACTTTTTTACAAATTCTAGCTACAATTCTTTCTACAGTAAAAGATGGCCTTACACATATTTGGATGAGGTAAATAAATGTGAATTCTACAAAATCTTCAACCACCATCATGACAATTTTGCAATTTTGCAATAATCATGATAATATCAAAACCGTTTTTTATCGTGTACACACTTTACTTCTATTCCCCAAATCTATTGAAAGATCGACCACATCTTTTCATTATATAGTGGTATACTTACAAAAGGGAATTGTAAAAACTTTGTAAAGAACCACACTGATTCCATCAACACATATAACAAATATCATCAAAATGCTACAATTTGTAAACAACGTATTTGTTGACTTTTCTTGATCGGTATAAGAATATGTACTAATTGTGCTTCCCTTCTGGTCTTCTAAACTCTTTACTCATAAGAAGCATAATTCATACAAATCCTTTTAAAAGACAAAAAGAAAAAGCAAGTTTCTGTTATTTCACTTTCAGATATATTGATGATGTCCTTGTGAACTTGATATTTAGGATCAAACTAAAACTATCAGTTCGGTTTTATATTTAAATCTGTTTTTCTTGATAAAGAACACAGATGTACCTTTTCAAAATATGATTATAACTAACGTGACAATTTCAGCTTTCCCATTGTCAACTTCAGATTTCTGAACTTTCACATACCTTCTGCTACATTGTTGTGTTAAATTATTTCTATCGAAGAGGTTATGCACGTGTATGTTCACATTATACGGACCTTATAACATCAATGTGACCCTGCCGCAAAAGCTACTCCAGCAGAGTTATGGTTAAGAACGACTAAACTCTACAATTCACAAGTTTTACGACCTAAATCACAATTTCGTTGACTGATACAATGTACATGTGTCTTTATTTACAAGACAGAGGTTTTGACAGTCCATGATTGATAGATACCAGAAAAGTCGTCTGTTCATTAACCGGTTTTGTTATATTCCAATATTATGAAATGTTGACTGAATATTCATGCAGATGGCGGATTGGGCATATATCACAGGAAACGCTTATATATATCTTCAAGTTGATACGATTTCCAGAGTTTGCATTTTCATATCAAAATGTCCTTGATAGAGGTTTGCTGCTTACCAAGAAACTATTGAGCCATTGTTTTCAAGTGGTGAAGTTGAAGATATCCATTTGAAAATTTTAGACCGCCAACACGAGTTGTTTAACCGTTAGAGAATTTATGTATCACATATTGTCACGGACATGTTTTAATTGTCGTAGCCATGATCCTTTCCTCTTTTCCTCGATTGTGACAGCACCGAATGAGACGAATCACCGTATGTGTATTTACATAAGCAACATGAAAGGGGCAACATATGGAGCAGCAACTGCTCACTCTCCCGGAACCCCTGAGTTTATCCCCGGTTTTTGATCTATTGTGTTCAATCTTTAGTTTTTAATGTAGACTTTTGTAGATTTGTTCGTCTTTTCGTCGTCTTTCGAGTTTGCCGTGATGTTGTCAGTTTTTCTTGAACTTTTGAGTGTTGAATGTCCCCTTTGTATCTTCTACCCCTTTTTAACCTTATCTGCGCAAGTGGTCTCACTCGATTTAGTTTTAATGCTATTTTTTTTTGTGTGTGTTTTTTTAATGAATTTTGTCTGTATGTTTTTGCTGGATTTTCGAGTTTTGAATAGTTGAAACCATTATAGGTCAAAGTACGGCCTTCAACACGGAGCCTTGGCTCACACCGAACAGCAAGCTATAAAGGGCCCCAAAAATGGCTAGTGTAAAATCGTTCAAACAGAAAAACCAACGGTCTAATCTATATTATGAGTGCCAATGAGTTGTGTTAATTTAATGAGACATTTTTCCCGCGAATTATTCAAATTTCCAAATGCTTGTAACAAAAGAACAAAATACACACACAATTTCAGAAAACTATTCTATAAAACATATCAGTTCCGAACCCTGACTAAAAGCCTGATGATACTTCCGGGACCAGAAAAGGTATCGGCCCATTGCTAGTAAATTAAAATAACAACATTTTTTTTTCGTGAGTCCGAAATCTTTTCAGTATTCATATTCATCAGGGAACGATCAAACCCTAACATTTGAAAACCATAAATATATGAATACTTTGACATTTAGGAGCATAATGCTAACAAGCGGTTGTCATAACCCCTGTCAAATAATTTCACTTTAATTGTGTATTTATTTTGTATAGTCACTTGTGTTTCTTATCTGCTGTAATTATGGTAATGCTTCACCTGTAATAAATCATTAGAATGCATGCTGTGAGGGGCAAGAAATTGGGAGATAGATAAAAGAAATTACATTTTTCCTTCCAATGTATTTCAAGGTCAAGAATGTCATGTTGTAAATCTTTAACCTTTAATGACATTAACATCCAAGAAAGATGTATTTATAATGTAAACTTCAATAAAATATAATTATTTGCCAGATGAAAAAAAAATCTTTAATTTCATCTGAAATTCCATTATATATTATGAATCCATTGTCCCTGTGTATCTGCCATGATAAAATATTTTCTCCTAAAAATATGTTGAAATGCAGAAAATATTCTAGTCATTATTTCAAACATAAATATTCACAACTTTCCGTTGAAGGTACTGCGGCTATTGGTGTATCTATTATTTGTTTATATATCATCCAATCAAACTCAAATATATTGTTTTCTATAATGAGTTTTAACAAATGTACTAATACATTGATTGGCGGGAAAACATATGTGTATTTGTATAAATATCCATTCACTGTATTGTGGACTAACTTCAATTCAGTCATAAATGCAATGCCAGACAATATATAATATAAAATTGTCTGTAGATACAAAAGCACCCCTAAGATATGACCGAGGCATTTTTTCAACCCCTAAGATGTGATTATTTTTACCTTGCAAACTATTTACTGCTGCTAGACCCTTAGAAGTCTTTTGCGTATAATTGTACGTGTCAGATGAAAAAAAACCCCAAAAAATACACCCCTAAGATGTATAAATTTTACACCCCTCAGAAAGAACCATCCATCCCCCTTTAGCAGACATTAACTGGAATGATCCATTGTATATACATATGGCCAAATGGTACATAAAAAGAATAGTCAAATTCAACGTTTATTAAACAGAATTTTCAAGAACATAACTATTAAAACATTTAAATTTTCTAAAATGAATTTATATTAAAACAAATCTAACCATTATTAAGTTATGTCCGTTATAATAAATTCAACATTTACATTTTTGTATCTCAAATGGGTCAGCGTTAATGAATACATGAAACAAAAATCATCAAAGGAACCAATCTTATAATTTGTCTACATAACACTCATCAGTGATACACGAATCCAAACATTTGGAAGCATAAATCAAATAAAATACAAACCGAAAAATCCGAAGAATTATGTCAAATGTCGCTAAGGCAATGTATTCCTGGGATTAGAAAAACCTTAGTGTTTGGAATAAATCAGCATTTATAAATAGTTAACTTACAAAAAAACTCATTTCAATGATATTTCATGTCAACACAAACGTGCTGACTACTGGGCTGGAGATTCGCCCGTGAACGATATACGTTAATGTCCAATAGTATATACCAAGTTAATATAAAAATCATCAAAAATACCAGGCTTATAAATGGTATGCCTGTTTAGTGTAAATTAGTTGAAATGTAAATCAAATACGAGGTTGAAAAGCATTAAAAACTGACAAATCCAAAAAGGTGCGCAAAATACAACCAAGGCACTCATTTCCTTTGGATAGAAAAACATTAAGGTTTCGAATAATTCAACATTTCGTTAACAGTAAAACAAAACTCATCGAAGATACCTAGCGTATAATTTTGTTTTTCAGACGCTCGTTTCGTTTACATAAGAGTCATCATTGGCGCTCGAATAAAAGCAGTTTGTAGGCTTAATGAATTTGCAGAGATTTAAATACCGACAATTCAGAAAGTTGTGCAAAATCCGTTTTAAATAGTATATCTAAAATTGTCGACAGAAATAGTAATAGTTATACACTTTCATTTTTGTATTTTTCATACATATGTAGCAATTACGACGATGTCAGTTTCAATGTTAACGTGTGATGATAATTTTAGTTGACCTTTACAATATGATAAAATACTGCCTCAAAGGTAAAAAATTTCAAAAAGCTAATAATTATCAATTGCTTTAGGTTGATTGAAGTTATATCTTCACCGATTTTCAGTTTTTCGGCAACTGTTCAGCATAGTTTTAGAAGCTTTTTGTTGTTTACTTACAAAAGTATGCATTTAAAAAGACGTATTAGTTTTTGACATCTCAAATTACCCTTTGGACATAGTAATATATGACGTCAGAAATTAGGTTTATGTAGCAATGACAACGAGTGAATACAGGAATAGAGAACATACGTATACAGAACTTCACGGAATCCTGATAAAAATATATGACCAGAAATACTGGTTTACATTTAAAAACAAATCTCATCAAATAATACTCATAGAAACAGTTTACAATTTACTGTCATGGATCGAATGTTTATTTTATATAGTCAACTCCAACTGAAACTGGCGAGATAAACCAGGTTTTACAGCGCAAAAAATTTCTCATTTGTGGTTCAGAATTTCCAATTCCAATTTATTTACGAATCGTGGAGTTCACCATGTTCACGCCCTGCATGAAGTTAATGCCTATTGATACATCTTAAACAGAAAATAGTGGAACCCCAGCAAACGTTGTTGTATTGACATTTGCGCATCGACAGCATAGAATACTCTAACAATCGACAGCATGGAATACTCTAACAATCGACAGCATGGAATACTCTAACAATCGACAACATGGAATACTCTAACAATCGACAGCATGGAATACTCTGACAATCGACAGCATGGAATACTATAACAAAATCATGTGTCTCATCTCAACATTCCCTAAACATGCATGTACACACCTTTGAATTCGAAATCTCTATAAATAGAAATTTAGTATCGGTTATTTAATTATTCATTTATTTCATCTACTTTGGATATGTTTTATCTTTTTAAGAAAACAAATATTTAATTGTTTGAGCGATTTTACAGAGCCACATTTCTACTAAAAAGAACAATGACCGCAGGTCTTTTTACAGCGGTTTTCCCGTTTCATACTCCACTACATATAGCAATGTCTGCTTTTATATGCAGATACAGAAACTTAATTCGTGTGTTCATGTCTGTAACTATTAATCAAATGTTGTGTAATCTATATGGTAAATTTGAGATGTATTTGACTGTTTAATTGACCATGTAAAAATTATTTGTTTAGAAATTCTTTATGAAAATATTTTTTTCAACTAATTGTATTGACAAAAACACGATATTCCTAATTTGAATCAAGAAGCAATGTTTTGACAAAAGAATATTTCACCTATACTTTTTTCATGTTTGTAAAATTGGTCCATATCGTAGTTTAAACAGAATATCAAAAGTAAAATAACAAAAATACCGAACTCCAAGGAAAATTCAAATCGGAAAGTCCCTTGTCAAATGGCAAACTTAAAAGCTCAAACACACCAAACGAATGGAAAACAACTGTCATATTCCTGACTTGATACAGATATTGCCTTATGTAGAATATAAAGAGGTAACTACGTTTTTGTACTTTATTTCCTTACATTTAACGTTTAAGTTAAATACTATTTATATCTTTTGTAAATTAAGAGTACATGTTGTCCAATCCAGTGTTCTCTGTAATGTTTCTTCATAATTGTTTGGGTTTTTGTTGTTTTTATTTTTGTCTATGTTGTTGTCTGCTTTTCATTTTTGGAAGCTAATTTTAGGGGATCTGTATGAAATTAAAGTGATAGAGTTTTAAACGGGAATACATCTAGTACTGTAAAAAGATATATGTGATATGCGTTAAATAATATTTAATATTTTGGTAAATTTATGTTTGACTAGGTGTGTTTTCCTCTCCCTACCTTCTGTTATCTCTTGATAAGAACAAGCCTCAATATTATCTTAAAACGAAAGCAGCTTTGTTTCATTGACAAAATATACTTATTATGTCTTGAATATAATTAATTCAACTGCAAGTCAACTTTCAGATGATTAAAGCTTTGAATTGTCATTTCTCATAAGAAATTCTATATCTTAGCCGGATCTGCCAAGCTAAATTGTTTGACTGCTATCCTACACAAGATAGATTGAGACATATTTGATTCGGATTAGGACTTGTCTTTATGAACCAAAACAAACTATTAGATCACAGAAAATCAAGAGAATCTTTGTTTATAATTACAAGTATAACACTGGACAAAATACAGAAGCTGCTCATTTAAACAATTTTCACCATTGTACGAAAAAAAAAGTAAAAAACAAATACCAAACTTCAAGGCAAATTCAAAAAGGGAAAGTCCATAAAAACTGACAAAATCCAATGCTATCAATCCAAGGAACAAGTGAAAAATAAAAACCATATTCCTGACTTGCTACAGGCATTTTCCGAAGAAACAAAAATGGAGGTAAAACCTGGTTTTATAGCTAGCTAAACCTCCCACTTGTATGGCAGTTGTTTATAGTTCCGTTGTATGGACAAAATTGGGTAAGCAATCCAAACAGACATAATATATCAATGTGACAATAATTGGGATCCAGTAACCAAAACTGAGTGAGCATACATCACAGACATAAAACACAACTGACTAAAAAATTCAAACAAACATAAAAATTAATCTAACAAAGACGTCAAGAAAAAAGGTGAAGTAGATAGTAATAAACTTATCATAGATGCCAGGATTAAAATTTTGTTTGCCAGACGCACGTGAGGAATTGACATAACTCAAATAACTATTCACATGCTATGTTTCTTGATCACTGTTTTCTCCCGCAGTAAACCGACCTACGACTTGGTATCACTTAATTTAGATGTAGATCTGCTATAATTAGCTTTCAAAAAATGAAAACAAACAACATCATGTCCAAAAATAAAAACGACGAAAAGACCAAAACCTTTAGCGAAGAATTTCAGAGAAGGTTGACGATTGATCAACACGAACTGAACCAAACACTGGGAGTTGACCCAGTTGTTATGGAAGCGTAAGCAGTTCCTGCTCCATATGTGATACCCATTGTGTTGCCCTCGATAGAAACAATAACATATAAGATATTAAGACTACTATCCTTGTCGACAATTGTAACTGCTTGATGATTTTTCCTCCTGTTGACTGTCATTTAAAGGCTACCATATTGAGAAAGTGGACCCATAGTGTCTGTCTCGTGAAAAGCAGGATTTTTTCATGTCTGAATGGAATTTATTATTAGGTCTTCATGAATATATCGTTTTGAAATTACTCAATGGACTTGTTTGATGCAGGAAAGGATATGTTGGGCATTAACATGTGTAACTCCGTTGTATTAAATAATATGTACAAACAAAAATGAAACAGTGAAATAATACTTTTAAACTTTAGCTTTAGAAAAATAAATCAAAGTCGTAACACGGTACATTCCCAATTATCATTTTAATGATTGATTTTTTTGTTGGCGATAAATCACGGGTTTATAAAATAAAGAATGAATGGTAAATGATGAAAACAGACTTGTTATCCACTGTGTTTACTTGACAAAATAACACTTAAAGCAAAATGAAGATTATTATCAATATGACACAAATAGAGCAAATCTCTCATGTATTCATAGAGAAGATTTTTGTGTTCATTGTGAAAATTTTTACAAAATTGTCAATATTTTGGCCAATATATTTTTTCCGTACTCTCGTTTTTGTTTTTGTCAATCCTGGCGAAATTCACTGCGCTTTAACTTCAAATAAATATCAAGATATATTGACTACGTCATAACAAGTCGTCATCAATTGGTTTCTATTGTTTGTTTTTTTTTGTTGCGTTTTTGTCATTAACCACACTTCTCCCAATGTTCATACTTCATAGAAAAGCCTTGAAGTTTTCTTATAAGGAATTTGTAATCTATGAAACTTTACGTTAAACACTTAACTCCTTATTTTAATAAAAATAAATATATATATATAGCATATAGCATAGCATACGAATTGTTTTTAAGTTTAACAAAGTTTTATAAATTAACCGGAGCAAAACATATATATATTTATGCATACTTCACTGATTTTTCAAACAATCAGATCTAACGAATACAACGAAACGATCAAAGCAAAGATTTTGATATATCAATGTATATTAAACAAGAATGTGTCCATAGTACACGGATGCCCCACTCGCACTATTATTTTCTGTGGACCGTGAAAATGGGGTCAAAACTGTAATTTGGCATTAAAATTAGAAAGATCATATTATAGGGAACATGTGTACTAAGTTTCAAGTTGATTGGACTTCAACTTCATTAAAAACTACCTTGACCAAAAACTTTAACCTGAAGCGGGACGGACGAACGGACGGACGAACGGACGGACGAACAAACGAACGGACGCACAGACCAGAAAACATAATGCCCCTAATACTATCGTAGGTGGGGCATAAAAACCATGACCGAACGAAGTGAATGAAAAAATAATAACCCGCAAAAATCTTCATATGAAACATATATCTAGCAACTCAAAATTTATTATACAAAACCCTTTAAAATCCTTTATAATTTAATATAAGCGTATTGCTTTTGTTTCCGTCGTGTGCTTTAAGTCACTCCTTCAAGTAACATCATAAAGATATACACACATTAAAAACACGACATTAAAAAAAAAATAAAAAACAGAACCAAACTGAGTATTCTATAAAAGTAGGGAGATGTGGTATAATTGTCAATGAGACAATTATCCACCAGAGTTCAAATAAAGTGAACGTAAGCAATTATAGGCAACCGTACGGCCTTCAACATTGAGAAAAATCCATACCATATAATCGGCTATAAAAGTCCCCGACATGAAAAATGTGAAACCATTCAAACAAGAAGACTAACGGCATAATTTGCAACAAAACAATTTAAAGCAAACAGACATGTACCAACGACAACAACTTAATTTCAGCTAGGCTTCTGACTTTGGACAGGCATATAAAGAATGTGGCGGGAATCATGTTTGTGGGAGCTAAACCCACATCTAACCTGGGACAGTGGTGTAACAGTACAACATAAGAACACACTATTAAATCAGTAGCAATTGACCTAACTCAAAAGATCGGTACGAGGCACAAAAACAACTAGCATAAAAACAATAGACATCAAGCGCCGCAATAAGAGCGATTACTCAAAGCTAGTTCAAAGCCAATCACAACTAATAAATACGTCATTTTCTATCAATAAGTAAACATCCAACGGATTAAATGTAAAGACGTCATAAACAGTCTGAGAAACGCATGACCTTGTGCAATGGCAAAATATAAGTAAACTCTATCGACAGAATCCAGGATAGAGTTCTCAAAACTGTAAATATATAGCAATACATATTTAGTTATGTTTTAATTTTAGTAACTTTAACTTTCGTCTACAGTATGTTAGTTGAATTATTTTATCAACTCGACTGGTACACACTTGCCACCATGTTTAAAAACATTTCGATTAACATTACGCTAGTACATTTTTAGATAGTTGCCGCTCAGTTTACTCAAACATGTTTGGTGTTCAGTATGCAAAATGCAAATATGGACTGAATAAAATTTTGATCAAATTCCTGATCTTATTTACCTCGGTGTTAAGTACTTCGTGTTTCACTATGCCTTCGAAGTGATGATGACTGAACTTTACAAACAATCTTCGTGTGAATACGAATTTTAGTAAGTTTCAAACTTTTCAATGTTTAAACTATATAAAATATCATTGCAAGAACAAAACATTGTGCATAATCTTCAAATATATTCAACCTTGGAAATTGTCAAATGACGACGATACTTTAAACTGAGAAAATAGATAGAAAAAGTGAAATTATACATAAATATATCAATCAAAACAAGTTTAAAAGATAAACTTATTTTCCCATTTAATGTAAAAATGCTCAAGATTCAGTGATTAGCATAGAAGTCACTAATTAAACCTGATGATGGAAACTATAAAATAACTTACCACCAAATATTCCTAAAAGTAGAGATGTCCTGACAAAGTTCATATCCATGCCAAAAAATAAAATTATCCACTTTTATTATTTCTCTGTTAGCACAGTATCATTACTGGATGGAATATCGATCCGGGATGTACAAATTATTCATATATCTACTACGGCCGATTGGTCTAGTAATAATTACTAATAATTATAGGTAAATGTAAATAGTCAATTGATTTAAACGTGATTACATGAGTACAACTGATTTAAAAGTAATTAAATGATTCCAATTTAATTAAGTCCTTTTCTTGTAATTCTGATGATTTATAAAATTACAATTAATCTGCAAAGATTTATCTAATGTTTATGGACTGAACTTAAGATAATGCGTATTGAACCTCAACAAAATAATCTCGATTGCAATTACTTGTAATTATAATCCAATTAACCATTCTGTGTTATATTGAATATTAACATTGTACGTAAAATTTCCTGAGATTTTAAATTGAATTTTTCATTTCAGATATCAAGGAAATGTGAATGGTTTTTATTGTCGTATAGTTTATGCATATGTTAACATGTTAGACTAAGTTTTAAGATAAAAATATTTGTTATGCGAGTTGAAAGAAAAAGTATAAATATGCATGTATGTTAACAACTTTTTGGGGAAATACGTCAACCAAACGACACAAATAACAAAAAGACATATTGATGTCAACATAGTATCTTAAGCAATAGAAAGGTGTGTATGCAAATATCAACCTCAAAACTCCCCTTATCTAAACAATGTCATGACTAATTTTATTTTGTAACATATACTATCGACGATTTACCATCAACACTGACTTTACTTAAATAAACAAAAACACTGGCATATTTACAATTCCTCATGGTTTTTTTCTTCTAGCAAATATTTTGCCTAAACTAAAATTGTAATACTTAAAATTCATAACCTACACAAAGAAATGTATCATTTTAACATATTTAACGCTATCCATCAAAATTTAATAAAAACGTATCGCCAATTTCAATGTGCAAAACACTTGTTTCGATATTAACACACACGATTTTGTTTTAAATATGTGTGCAATAATTAATGGCTGTGGTTAATACGCCACATATCGATAGAGTGAACGAAATTGTTTATTATATATGTAACATATGAGGTTTAATAGAATGTTAGACATCATTTCGTGTTATTGTTTACCATGTAATACAAATTATATTGTTAGAAGGATCAAAACCTGCAAGTATAGAAGTATTGTTTTTAAAATTAATGACTTTTCTATTCGAAACGATTCAATATGAGTAAAATAAATATAAATTTAAAAAGGTTTAATTGGTAAACAAATCAATGTATTTCATACGTTTGACAGTTCTAATTATGTTATTACTAGAACAAAGATAAGAACTATCATCATCATTTACTACTAATTAGTTGTAATCGGGTACTTAAAGTCATATGTCAGACATACACTTTATTTGTTTTCTCTAAGCATTATGTTTGTTTCCTCACTGAAAATGCGTGTAACATCTGTCTACAAAACAGCTTCCTTTGCTACAGACTTACAGGGTAAATAATTGATTTCGTTGAAACAATACGACGATTATACGCCTCTTCAAACAATTGTTTACATACAGTTCTAGAAGACTCATTACAAGCTGTCCTAGCATTAAATCGTACAGCTTTATATCCTGGAGTTTGTCTACGAATAGTTTTACCCTCCTGAAAAGGACCAAAAGGAACCGTTCGTCCCGCGGGATTTTCTTTCGTCCTCCTCCTTTTCGAAGTAAATTTTGTATTTTCTCCGCTCTCGAATCCTTTAAGAAATGTCTGGATAGTTCTATTATTAATGCCGGTCGCGTTTTCAATTTTGAAACTCGAAAATATATCATTTGAGTTATATTTACGATGATTTCGTTTTGTTCTATGGTGTGTTCCATACCGTTAGTAGCCATTTTGCTTAACAGAAAACTTTTGATTACCTAAGGGGAATAACCCAAACTAACGTAAACCTGTATGGAGATTGTTATATCAGAATAAAATGGACCAATTTTCTAAAAGATTGAAGGAAAGTAACAAAAACAAATTTATTCATTGAGAGGTTTCATGGATGGCCATGACATAGCCCTTATAAAATACTTCATGTTTGCAAAATATTAAAGAAAATAACATATATTCCACAAATGTCTTCTCGTTCTCGTATTCGCTGTCAGCTTTTCCGTATGCAGTGACCTAAACATGACCCATCCCGCACTGCTACAGTAAAAAAAACAATTCTTGATTGAAGAAAAAGAAAACAAATGTGGAAGGAAGGAAGTATTTACCATTATAAACTTATAATACACCAAATCAGTTATCACGTGTTACAATAAAGTTTAATCAAGAAATAGGAACGCGAGGAAAGTATAAAAAAAAATATAAATCACTCTGAGGAAAGTATAAAAAAAATATAAATCACTCTATCATCGAAATCAAATATAAATCATTATGCACGGGCATACTTTTCTATGTTGATTGTTTATCAAGGTCACGATAATTATATTTCGGCTTCAAAACCCGAAATTTAATTAGCAGCCATGATTCGTAATTTATGGTAAACATGTGCACAAAGGATTTAGTTAAGAATACATGCATACATAGTTTCATAAAATTCTTTTTTGAAACACCAGAAACTCGTTTTGTTTGTCATAAATGTAATGAAATAGTAATATCAAACAAACTATTTTTTCTTGTCTTATATCTTATGGTCAATACTGTGTATCTTTAAAAAAAAAAAGGCAAAGCATCTGCAAGTAACAAGATGTTGGGTTTGTTTTTATATTTGATTCGTCCAATCTTGGCTGTCAATTATCCCTTACATTTTAACATTGTTTATAGATTTAAAAGCTTAGCATGGGAAAGGTTGTTTTCTAATTGTTAAACAACATACGATGATATTTAAATATTCACATCCACATTCTACATATGTACTTAAGTTTATTTTTAAAAATTGTCTATTACAAATCAGTATTTATTAATATTTATTTCTAAAGTTTAAATGCTGCTCAGATAATCAATTGTAAAAGGCTCAAACAAGTAAAAAGATAGTTTTGTGTTTAAAACTTCAAATTTTAAAACAAGTCTCAGGTACTGTCTTATCTCTATCTCTTCTTTCCTTTAAACTTTTCAACTTCTGTTTGTTTGAATTTTAGAGTCAGTTGTGTAGTATGTCAATGGTGTATGTTGACACACTTCAGGCTGCTGGATCCCAATTTTTGTCACATTAATCATATTAACCTATTATGTCTGTTTGGGTTGTTCATCCAGTTTTGTCTATAAAACGGAGCTATAAACAACTTTAATACTAGTGGGGGGTTTAGCTAGCTATAAAACAAGGTTGAAGCCATCATTTTCTTGGGAAAATGTCTGTACCAAGTCAGGAATATGACAGTTGTTTTCCGTTCGTTCCGTTGGTTGATTAAGTCTAACGTTGATTTTGACAGTATGTATGGACTTTCCATTTTTAAATGTACCCTTGAGTTCGGTTTTTTTTGTCAAACATTATTACTTATATCTATATTTTCAATGGATTACTACTTCCGTAAAAGAAGATTCAAGCAAAATTTGGCATATAATTTAAAGATATATATCTTCGTAATCTATATATTGTATAGTGTGCAAATCAGGGGACATTGATTGATTGATTGATTGATTGGTGTTTTTAACGCCACTTTCAACTCTATTGTGCTATTTCGTGGCGGTCAGTTTTTACTGGTGGATGTGGAGGACGCCGGAGTGCCCGGAGAGAACTACCGACCTTCGGAATGAAACTGACAATCCTAGTCAATTAAGATTGGAGTTAAGTACACCTGCCACGTGCAGGATTCGAACTCACAACCTCAGTGTTGACAGGCAAGTGATACAGTAGTGCGACTACCTTTTCTCTTGATGAAATTGTATTCAAATATGAACAATAAAAATTCACCAGACAGTACCTGGTGTCACACACAAACAGTTACTGTTACTAGTAGTCGATTAAAACAATATCAAAAGCAATTCAACAAAAGTTTCAATATGTTAATTCTATGACATAGTAACTAGTATAATTCAGAATTAATACAACATTTCAGCATGGTCATCTGTTACATTAATAACAGGATTGTCTGATATAAAAAAAAAACTCTAATAATAAATGTACTTTTCTCAGACTTAAAAGATAAAAAAAGTGAGAGATGTATTTTTTTTAAAAATGTTTTAAAATAGTCTTCTAAATTGAGTTCAGCTTGAGGATTCAACAATACGAAATTTCTTCTTTTATAGATACTTAATCTTGCTATACTCATGATGAAATTTGCGAAATAAAAATTAAAACCGTTACTTTTCTTCAAAATACCCATTAGCATCGTTTGATTAAAATCAAGCGTGTTTGCAAAGGTATCATCAATGTTGCACATTGAATTTATTAGAAAAATCTTTCAAAAAATCATTGAATTGTGACAAATTGACACAATTAATAAACATATGTTCTAAATCTTCTCTAGATTGTTTACACACCGGACAAGTGTCATTATCAGACATGTTACATTTCAAAAGTTTAACTTTAATAAACAAAGTTCTATGAAGTACTTGAAAATTCAGTTCTTTGCATTCGCCAGGCAGGATATGTAAATTTGAAGAAATATAACACTTTGAAATTTCCAATTCTGAATACTTTTCAATCCAATAAGATTCTGGTACAGGAAATTTTTCGACAAATTTTATAGAGATCATAAAATATTCGAGTACTTTGTGGCATAGGAACTTGTTTATTTTCAACAGAAAAAGAAAAAAAAACTCTGCAGTTATTTCAAAATTCTTTGCAACTGGATTGATATTTTCGTTGATAAAATGTACCCATTCAGGAGGCCAACTGACATTTCAGATCAGGATCTTTCTCAGATAAAATTTCATGGATTGCAATTAATTTCAGAAAACCAGGAATTACTTCATATGTTAAATGTTTAACTTGTGTTATTCCTACAAAAATGAAAGCATTATAATTTAATAATTTACCTTCTCTTTTTATACAGGAGTAAAAAAATAATGGTATCTCGTGAATATTGTTTTCACAAGCTTCTGAGGCAACATAAGTTTTCATTTTGCTCCATGCAAGCAACACTTCTCGAACGAAAAACAGAAGTTTTGAATAAGAAGACTATTTTAAATCGCAAATTAAATTTCTTTTCCAAGATTCATGTTTTCTATTTTCGAAAAAAAGTATGTACAAATATTTTTCCACAGAGCAGAATAATCCGAATTTAATAGTCTACTAAGACATTTTAGCCAAAAGGCAAACATTTTAAGCGTTATGTCTGGAAAATGTATACCATCTTTAGATTTTTTCTGAAATAATTGTTTCATAAGCCACATTGTAAGTTTTAAAATTCCATAAACAATCAACAATTATTTTTCTTAAATTGTAAATAGTACTTAGGAATAGTCTGCACTGTAAGTGTGTACCATAATTTTGACATCAGTAGATGATATAACAGCAAATCTACCATGAAGTAAAAGATATCTCTGTTTCCATAAATTTAAAACAGTAGTTATGGAGTTAATTTTTTTCTCCCAGTTTAAGATATTGCATTTTTCTTGAAATTTTCCGACCAAAACTACTAAAACTTCTATTACATTCTCACATATCTTAATACCTAATTGCTCAATGCCATTTTGTATCACATTACCATTTTCTAAAATAAGAAGTTCAGATTTTTCTTTATTGATTTTTGCACCTGAAGCACCACTATAAATTTTAAGAATATCAAAACAATAAAAATTGACTTCTTATTTGCTAGAGAAAAGGTTGTGTCATCTGCATGCTGAAAAATAGTTGAATAAATATTTGTTCAAGGTATTTTTATACCAGTAACTTACGTATTTTGTAAAATTGCTTGTCCTAATGTTTCTGAAACAATTGTGTATAGGATAGAACTGAAAGGACATCCTTGTTTTATTCCGTTATTAAAGCTGAAATATGGGGTCAAATGTCCATTGCACTTAACAGAACTTCTAACTTTCGTGTAGAAAATTGTAATCCATTTTCTAAATATTTCTCCAAAATCAAATATTTCTAAACCACTAAATAAAAAATCATGACTAACTCTATCAAATGCCTTTTCTTGGTCCGTTTTTAAAATATAAGCTTCTAAATCTTCTGCATCTATTAATAACGTTGATTATACTGCATACAGTGTCTGATATATCTCGACCTATTACAGAACAAGTTTATGTATTACATATGATCTTTGTTAATGTAAATTTCAGTTTATTAGCCATAATTCAGGCTAAAATTTTGTAGTCAATATTAGCTAATGTGATTGGTCTGTAAGATTTGATATCGTTTTTGTCGCCTTTCTTTTTAAAGATCAAATTTATTACGCTATGCCTCATTGACCTTGACAACTGACCTTCATTTTCAATGCAGTTAAAAATAGGAAAAAATATATCCATATCCTTAAATTCATTTATAAATTTGCAATAAAATTCACAAGTAAGTCCATCAGGACCTGGGGCTTTCCCTTTTTTCATCCCGTTTACCGAACGACAGATCTCATTAAAAGTAATATCCGACTCGCACATTTCATAATCTGAAATGTCTACTGTTCTGTTGCGACTACTAAGACCACTGGGCCACCTAGCCCCCTTATTCACTTTGAAAATCATCAGTAATAGTTTCACCTCTAGAGTTAATATATGAAAGAAAAAGTCCCAATTATTGAACCCTTTTGACGTTAGCATGTAAGAAAAACATCGTTTTTTTTTTATTATTGCGTTGTGTAGGTCTTGACATATAAAACCAAAGTATTGTTCAAAATATGTTTGAAACCAATTAACCCCGAATGGCTGTTGAAAGAACGATTGTTTCACATAAATGCTATAAAAATTAATAAATTATAAGCACATAAATAGCCAACATGATAATTTTGAAAAGACCGGATGGATATAAAATAGCAAAGAGGGAGCAATAAATCAGAAAAAAGGCGTTAAAAATATGAAAGCCATTGAATATGACAAATAGGATAAAATATTATCATGAATGATTTATTTCAATTGTTCAGATTTTTTACAGAATAATATCCGTCTATAATCATTTGTCATGCATAACTTTTACATTTGCATCCTGTGAATAATTTATATATGTACACATGTCAATGACAGAAATACATCTAATTAGTGTGTTAAGGGAAATAACAAAAATACAGGTTGAATCATATTCAACATTTCTTGTAAACTTATATATTATTAATGTGTTTTGTTTTAATTCTAGAAATTTCGTTGGAGAAAAAAATACAAAATCATAAAACATCAATAAGTTTTCTATTTATATGGTTTGAATGGTATAAACATATTCAATGACATAAATGATTTTTTGTCAAGGAGATAACAAAGAATTAAGAATTGAGAAGTCAGCTTTTGGAGTGACTTTTGTGACTTTATGAAGATCATCTTTCTTTGCACATGATGTAATCCCTAAAGGGTTGGATTCTATTTCATTAAGGTCTATTTAATCCACTGGTACCCATAACGTAAATCTCACTCACAGTGAGTTCTTGTAGGAAACTAGCTTGATTTCTGGCTTTTTTGACGTTTTAAGTCCAGTGTACCTGAGAGCAAGTTTAATCAGTATTACTTTAAGTAGATTTCCTTTGTTTAGATTTTTGACACTAGTACTTGAATTACATTGTAAAAAATTGCTTGCAAGGAAAGTGAAGTTAATAAATAAACCAGCTCACAACACATAAAAAATTCATACACTGTACATGTCCTACGTACAACTTAAATTCGTATTGATACGTTTAAAAAAGATGGACGACAGATACCAGCGGGACAGTCAAACTCATAGATCGAAAACAAACTGACAACACCATGGCCAAAAATAAAAAGACAAACAGACAAATAATAGTACAGATGACACAACATAGAAAACTTAAGACTAAGCAACACGAACCCCACCAAAAACTGGGGGTGATCTCAGGTGCTCCGGAAGGGTAAGCAGATCCTGCTCCACATGTGACACCCGTCGTGTTGCTTATGTTATTACAAATCCGGTAAATAGTCTAGTTCGGTAGGTCACATTCGTGAAAAGGGAAGGGTATTGTAGTTACGACATAAAGAACATATCCGATATCATCTGTGAAATGGTTATTCCATAACGGCCAACCAACTCGTGATGGCGTCCGTAAAATTTACGAAGGGATGATTTCAACTTCACCATTTGGAACATTTGGTTTAATAGCTTCTTAACTTAACCAGAAACACATAAATACGGTATCCATATTGATATTGTCATGAGTTTATAAAAGTTTCATATGAAAGCATCTCCATAAAAAGTTAAAAGTCCTGCAAATACTGAAGAGCTGATATCCAAATTTCAAATGTTTACCTCGCAAGGTGGTCATAGGTATCACAAGATAGTGCTTTAGGCCCAAAAGTTATTGCTGTTAATAAAACAAAGTTCAGAGACTAGTAGTAGGCACATTCAAATGGGTACCAATTGCTCTCCTTCAAAATCAGACTTGTTTCTGTATTGTTATGAATCACAGTTTATGGACAAACTCAGTAAAGATCCTTCATATTTCCATTTAATTTATAAATCTAAAAACATACTTTAATGCCTCAATTTGTCGTCAAGTTGTATATTTCAATAAACGTAATTTATGTATAAATGGAAAATTATTATTTTAGGGTTTTCTTTACCACATATAAGTTAAAGCATTTATTAACGCTTCTCTTTTACTAAATTCTTTCATACTTACAAGTATTTGGTTAGAAAGGTTAACTCTTCATGTTATATTTGTCATTTGCAGGCAATGCTTGAATGTAGCTGCAATAAAATGAAAAGTTCACAATGCCAACAGTTAAATCATCGCTCTTGTCGATAAATTTAGTTATCAATCTATTTTCATTGTCTAGATGTAAAACTAATGCAACAGTAGTTTTCGGATGTTTAAATCTCATAGATTATTAATATATAGCAAGGGTAACAAACATAACTGAGATACAGACATATCGTATCGGTCAACTTGTTCGTGATGGTGACCTTAAAACATATGTAGTGTTGATTTCCTTCTCCCCCCCCCCTAAATCTGTTAGAGCAGTTTTTGTTCAGGAGCACATATCTTCTAATGAAGTCCGTATAGTGTGAGTATGTATTAATTGACATATGTAAACCCCATACGATAGGGCAGAATGGATGCTACTGCTACGAAAAGGAAAGTTGATAATAAGAAAGTTGAAATCCACACGTTTTGCATAGGTTCCAGTTTGAAATCGTCAATCCGTGTACAGGAAAAGATCAAGATATAAAGCAGTCTTTCTAGTCAAAGTAGAAAGCAGACTGTATATGCTATATACTTTATTCCAAAATCATTGGAACAGATGCAGTCAACATGAATAATTCAGAGAAAAGAAGTCATCTTCATAGCGAAACGTCAATTAATATTTAATGCCAGCTTTCTGAATTTTCTTGAGAAGCTCCTGTACGAAGACTCCCTCATAAGAATAAATTAAAGGGATAACTTCATTATCTGTTTCGATAGGAATGACGATGTTAGTTTAAGAACAACACGCCCTCTAAACGTTACACATATGTTGGCAATAAAAGAAATGAAGCATTTCGTTGATATCATTTAAGTGCACTTATTGTTTGAATCAGGGTACCTTTTCAAAAAGAGTGATTTTTCCTTTCCTAAAACTAGATATTTTTTATGAAAAAAAAGTTGTACTAATTCATTCAATAAGTCTTTAAGTTATGAATGAAGATATTCTTGAAAATAGTAAAAAAATAAAAAAATGTTTTCAAATACTATTGCACTCTACCATATTCTTTTCAGTATCCACGTCGGATTATCCCGTCCTAGATTAATTAGTTTTCACAGTAACTATCATAACCAGATTAATTAGTTTCACAATTACTCAGTGTGATGACCAGTTTTTTATGACACTTTGAATATGCTGCAGATTGAAGTAAAATTCCGATCTTCATATCTGGTTGAAATTGAGTCTTGGGTGATAGATGTTGCACGTGTTCACAGACCTCTCAGCTTTTCATTGTGATTTTATCAACGACCTCACCACAAAATCTATACGGAAAGAGTATCTTAGACTTCTTTTACAGGCATGGTCCAATAGATATTCAATACATTTTGACATTATACAATCCTTCGAAATTAAGCGTAATGATTAGAAATGTCTTTCCACGGGAAAGATATATAAGGGTTAAGCAGGGTATGAATAGAATACATATATAAACTTAATTCGTCGCAAGAATTTACTCTTGTTAACACCAAACGGTCATTGCAATAGCTACTTTGCTAGTCATGAAGTCTTCTTATTAAAACTAGTTTCAAATTACAATGTTTATAAATAAAAATGATAAAAAAAGTAAAAACAAACAACAACAAAAAACAACGTATAATTCCATTGTTTTATCCATCACACGACACGTGTGGCTGACATCAACTTCACATGCTACGTTCAAAACAAACATTTTGAAAAATTAAAACAAAAAATAGACTTTCACAGAACTGCCAGTCTTCTCAGGTTAATTTTTCCTTATGGTTCTTTAATTTGACAATGTAAGTGAATAAAATGCCAACTGTAACTAATTTCATATCTCATTCACCTTACTTTATATTCGTACTGAACCAAATGTTGAAGGTTATCTTAGTTGTTTTATATACATTTATATGATCATTTTTCCCGATAATTTTTCATTATGACGAAAAGATTTTTTCCTTACTGCTTTTAATTTTCCTTTCCGAAATGCTATGTTCTATTTGCTTCTTGTTATGGTGTGTGCTTCTGAATAAGTTCAATGTGTTAGTGTTTGTAGTGACGACTATGATTGCTTTGCATGTAATTTTTTTATAACTTATAAAAACTGTCAAACAAGGGATATTGATATTTATCATTGTTTATCATAAATTCATCCAAACTTTTATGAAATTTAATCATTATTAAAAGGATTCACTGTGTAATTGCAATTCTGCCCGCAGGACATATATAGAAAAGTGATATTCAACTGAATCTTCTTAGTAATATTATTTATAAAGCAAACGAATTTAGAAATTGTCATTTAACTCTTTTCTTTCGGCTAAATAGGCTTATTTAAAACGATTATGATTAAACTGTTGTTATTCTATTATTGGTTTGGTACTTTAGGATTGAGTTGAAGTTTATCATATAGAACCAGGTTTACAACGTTTCTCGTTTATTTTCTGCATTTAAATTCTATACAAATATATCTGTCAATTCCCCAAAATCGTGCCTTCCTACACGGTTTTTGGATTTGCTTTTCGGTATTTTCTTTGATGTACAACCACCTGTATTAGAGTGTGGACAGATTTTCTTGTTGTTTCAGTAAGTTTTGTACTTTGAGCTTTCAGTAACCATGGCAACTGCGATATTCCCCGATAAGGTATTATTTATTATTGTTTTACTTTTGCTCGAGTTTATGGTATCTATCATGCCGATATGATAGAGGCCAATACTTTTCACGATGAGCTTTTATAGCGCGTTCGTTTGATAACTTGTTCAACTTATTCATGATTAAAGAGAATGGTTTCGATGGTAGAAAAATTAATCCTGCCATATGTTCAAATGTCTGTTCACAGTTAGGAACCATGTCAGAATTCAGTTGATTTATATAATATTGTTTGTTCTTTAGAGAATGTTATGTGGATGGCAGATCTTTAATAATTTATTCGTAGTCAGACACGGGCGGTTTGGATATTGAAATAGTGTATTGGCCATTGTCTGTTGCTTAATACCTTATATTGAAATCTCGATGCCTTTTGATTTTTTTTTCGTTGGGTTGCTGTCGTTTGCCCAACTACTGCTTAAATTCAGGATTTTACTATCCGCAACCAACAATTTGCTTTCATTCTTGTATGTGCAATAAGATAACATAGTGGAAAAAGTATTTTACCAATGTATAAATCGCATAAATCAATTAAAAAGATACAAGTCAAGATAAAACAAAACACAGGAATAGCATGAAATCCATAAGACACGAGACCGGGTAAGAGTCTCCTACTATGCACGTATCATCTGCCATAGATAAGTTACTTTTTTTGATTTCAAAGAAGAGCACTTTGTCGTTGGTAGTTTTGATGTACATATGCACCCTATTTGAAGATTCCAAATGTTTAAACATCACATCACTACAAAGCTTCTGAATCAATATGATTTTTTCAATTAATATCCATGACCTCATTATAATTTACTTAACCACTATATATAGATTCCTGTCAAAGTGAAATGTACATTAAAAACATATCCAATTAGGCCAAATACATTTATCAGGTTTTATATGTTTACTCAAATAGCCATACATATGATACAGTGATAAGAAAAGAATAACCTAGTCAACTGAGCTGAAACTAATAGGCAACTCAATAATATACTTATTACAAGATCATAAGACTTTGTTTACTTTGGTGT
This sequence comes from Mytilus californianus, assembly GCF_021869535.1. Classification (NCBI taxonomy): domain Eukaryota; kingdom Metazoa; phylum Mollusca; class Bivalvia; order Mytilida; family Mytilidae; genus Mytilus; species Mytilus californianus. The sequence continues at coordinate 25,088,830 of NW_026262734.1, read as the reverse complement.
GGGTAATTATCTAATATTTAGAAAAACCTTTTTTAAAACTCCAATATTTATTATCTACAAATAGTTTAATAATTTTAATGATTACTTTACTGTTGACATGGTTTACTCAAGCTTATTCTTTAAATTAATGCAACGTAACCATGATGTATGTGTTTGGTGTCATAGACGATCTTAACTGCAGTCAGAATAATGTGTTTTGATAAATTGAAGGAATTTAGCTTAAACACCTCGTCTCACAAAAGAAATGATTAATGGTGTTAAATTAAAAAAAACATAGAAAGCGGTTAAATTGCACTTTACAATTTGTATATTTGTTCGGTTTTCCTGGCTTTTAAACCTTTTTGACAAAATGAATGCTTGCTAATTACTTGCACTAATACATTGAATCTATTAGTCCCAACTAATTCCTTCAAATATTTTTTCCTATCTACTTCATTAGATACGCAAAAATGACCGAGTTGTAGCAAATGCAAATATTTTCTTTATCTTGGTGGAAGAAATATTATCATAAAATAACCAATTTCAGAACCAATTGCATGATTTTTTATTTAACCGTTGTTTACAATGTTTATACAAACAAGTTATTACTTACCATTCTGTCCCTAAATGTCAGAAACCTCGTCAGTGGTTGACCTAAACTATGTCTGAACTATTTTGTCCTTTAATTAACATACATTGTAAATGTTGCTGGATAATCTTTAATAATTATTGTTAAATTGACTTATCTTTTTATCATACCTTACGTCAGGCTCTTCAAGAAACCGTCATTTGTTTAGCAAAATGTTATAAATTCAAACGAATAAATGAAAGTTATTGAATGTAAACAACGCACTCATAAACAAAACATCCTCTGGCTAGGTTCATGACTTTTTGTCGTTAGTAATCAAATCTCCTTTGTTTTCTGACCCTTTTGGTATCATTTTTTTTCAACTCATAGTGATGATGTTTTCAAAATTAGTACGAAGTCTGAATAATACATAATGCAAGTATTAAACAAGAACAAAGACATATTACTTTAGGTAGATGTGAAATATGACAGCAATTCTATGAAATGAAATATATATAGAAGATACACATTTGCGGATTAAACTAGTAAGGCAGGAACTGCTCACCCTTCTGTAGTACCTAAGGTCAACCCTGTTTTGAGTGGGGTTCACGTTGCTCCATTCTTAGTTTTCTGGATAATGTTTTATTATTATTGTCATTTCATCATTAATGTTCTTATTGGATTTTTCATTGTCCCCTTTGTATATTTTCATTTTGTCTATATCAGCACGTTTCTAGTGGTTGTTCCTCAATTCATAGTTCCTAAAATGCTTCATAATTATACTAGAGTAAAATTTAGATGTGGACAATCCTTTTTTTTTATATTTGCATGTCCAGGATTATACTGTATCTCATTATTAAACAAGTGGAAGTAATCATAATGTCTGTATTTATATAAATGATTACGTCTTCAAGTAGCCATTATCAATATTACAATGTTGTTTTAGGATTTACTTTTATTTTGATAAGGAAGTATAATTCTAAATTTTCTCTTATAACAAGGACAACTACAGTATATAGTGTAATTTTCGAGTCACGTTTTGTTCTAAGATGGGGCCTTGTATTTTCACTGTTCATTATTCACTTTATATGGTCCTGTATAAAGCATTCAAATGAAGGGTGAAATATATGTGTCAGGTAAATTTTCCGGTTAAATGTCTACTGCAAAAAAAGTGAATGACACATTTGAAAATTGTTATTATTTTTGGGAAATATTTTTACAAATTCATATGTGACGTCACTTTGTGTGTTTTTTTAGAATTTCAAATGTGACGTCACTTTGTGCGTTGAGGCTTTAGTTAACTCGGCTGTGTATTTTTATATGTTGGATTAAGTTGTTTTATGTAATGTATCCGTTTTTATTCTGTAGTTAGTCCCCACTTTGGTTTTATCATGTATATCTATTATATAGTCATTTTATAAAATTTACTGTTTGCAAAATTATAAATTATTCTAAATAATAAGGATGTTCTTGTCCCAGGCAGAAAATCCTGGCCGTGTTAGGCGCAACTTTTTGGAAGTTTTGGTCCTCGGTGCTCTTCAGCTTTGTACTTTTTTTGGCTTTCAAACTTTTTTTATCTGAGCGTCACTGGTTAGTCTTGTGTGGACGAGACGCACGTCTGGCGTATTGAATTTTAAGCCTAGTACCTTCTGCTAGCTATTATTCGTGTGTTTCTTTGTCCTATATGTTCTCCCATTTATTTGTATTGTGGTCCTGTCATGTGATGTTGTCGTTTTGGTGTTGTGTTTGACGTTGCCATAAAAGCGGGAGGTTTGGCATGCCACAAAACCAGGTTCAACCCACCATTTTTTTCTTAAAATGTCCTGTACCAAGTTAGGAAAATGGCCATTGTTATATTATAGTTCGTTTTGTGTGTGTGTTACATTTTAATGTTGTGTTTTTGTTGTGTCGTTGTTCTCCTATATTTGATGCGTTTCCCTCAGTTTTAATTTGTAACCCAGATTTGTTTTTATCTCTATCGATTTATGAGTTTCGAACAGCGGTATACTACTGTTGCCTTTATTTAAATGTCTACTGCAAAAATAGTGAATGACACATTTGAAAATTGCCCGCTATATCGTGTATCATTCCTATCATTCTAAAGAATTAAACAGACACACTTTTATCTTTTTTAAACTTGAGTTACTGACTCATTGGCACTTAACCCAAACTAGTATAAGTTAATTCAGATATTATAGATATCTAACAACACCAGCTCCTGTAGCATTATTAATCATGATGTACGGAGATTGTTGGACTTTGTAATTATTTGGTATCTTATAATTATCAGTTCAATTTTTTTCTGTGGTTCTATTATGACTATAAAACTGTTACACAATATCTAAACTATAATTTTTTTAAATATATTTATAAAGCATTTATTTGTAACGACTGCATAAATAAATGTATTACATCTAACAAAATAACCAATATTAATATTTGGATAAAAACATGAATAAATGCTATTTGCAAGAATTTACAACAGAGACTTTAAGTCTAAAAAAATAAATCATTTTAAATTTACAAATAAATAATAATTTCATAAGAACACCAGATCACAAAAGCCATGTCTTGTGTACACTGGATAATAACTATGATATCTATAAGACATGTTTATAGTTATTTAGATTAGTTTTTCTGAATCAGGTGTGTAAACTAAGGATAATATCATTCTCATATCATGAGTTGTGACATCTTGGAAACCAAATTGAGTGTTCAAAATAACATTGTGGCTTCTGGATGGAAATAAAATCTTTAAGTTACCAATGTCTTAATACATAATATATATTTCATTGTTAGGCAATGAGGTAAAGAATCATTGATAAAGCTGTATCAAAAATATATATATATGGTTTTGTTTTCAAGCAATTTCATTGGATGAAGTCGGTTGTACTACAGAGGAATAGCTTATGGATCATTTCCAGTCATAGAGTTGTTTGCCTAGTAATTTTAGTCCCCTTTCATAACTCTCGCCTATACTTTTTTTCAAATTTTATGTTTGAAAATCTTTTGGAAGCCAAAATTCTAATTCATAAGAAAAACAGAAAAGGTCAATGTGTAACTTAAATGTTTTTCATCTTATTTTTTTTTAAAATTCTATGTTTATCTTAATTTCTTAACAACAGCTGTCAGAAGCCTGAATAGTCTACCTTGACGCAATTACACAATAAAGGTTCAAGTGGAATGAACTTTAAAGATTACAAACATTTCAATATTGATTTGTTCCAATAAGCTTTAAGAGTTACAACAAATATAACATTACTGTAAACTATTAAAAACATGGTTTTTTGGTTGCTTTTCAACAGACATAAACAATAATTATATACCTCAAGAACTATTTGATTAAGCTTGACCTTAATTGAGGGATGGTAACGAGGAGATTTTGCAATGTTTCCCCCATTATGTCCAAAGTGTATTTGTTCAGTAGTGGTAGTCATCCTGAATTTCTTGTAAGGACGAAGGTTGGGAAGGGTAGGGGGCATAAAAATTCTTTTACAGATTTGTTTAAAAATTGCCACATCAACCATCATGGTTTGTGAACAGGGATTTCCAGAAGAATTTTCAAAAAATCAATAAAAAACTTGTAAATATAAAAAAGAAGATGTGGTATGATTGCCAATGAGACAACTCTCCACAAGAGACCAAATGACACAGAAATTAACAACTATAGGTCACCGTACGGCCTTCAACAATGAGCAAAGCCCATACCGCACAGTCAGCTATAAAAGGCCCCTAAATGACAATGTAAAACAATTCAAACGAGAAAACTAACGGCCTAACTTATGTACAAAAAATGAACAAAAACAAATATGTAAGACATAAACAAACGACAACCACTGAATTAAAGGCTCCTGACTTCGGACAGGCACATACAATAATGAAAGAATGTTGTTTTTCTATTAAGTTTTCAAATCACACAGAAATGCACAATAAAAGTATTTAACTACTACATTCTACTTTAGTAAAGGCATTGGAAAGTAAGTTTTTAATAACCTGCATTTTAATGGTAAAAGCTTATGATGGCATTGCATATAATTGAATACTAGGTAATATTTTTCAATAAGGATATTCGCTACTCTTTGTTTTAACTTTTTGTCAGATATTTGGAATCCTCTAGCTGTAGCTAGTTATATCTATGCAGTGTACTGCCAATAAAATTTTTACAACTAATCCCTACTTTTCTTTTCATAATTGTATTACATATAGTTTAAAAGCCATTTTTGAAAATCTTAAAAAATCCTTATTTTTTTCATAGTTTTTGAAAGAATAAAGGTGCAAATGTTAAAAATCTAGAGAATTCCGCCAAATTTAAAAAAAAAATATTTTCTGCGCTCCTTCATCAATATTAAAGATATCCTCTCAATAAGCCAATAAATATTAAATAACTTGCTTATACTAAGCAAGCAAAGAAAATAATAATGCTTTCAAAAGGTCATTAAATAAATTTAACAAATTTACCAACAATTAAAAATGCTTGGGTGTAATGCTTTTCAGACAAGGAAAAATTATTTGAACAATAGTATAACTTATCAAATCAATACCATGTTTGCTGTATGAGGATGTGAGGTCAATTAATGTATATGCATATTTAATTACATCAATTAAAGGATGATAACATTGCCCACTCTCTCTTGCAATAGGGTAGCTTTTATTAGACTGCTATTCTGTTATTCATGTCTACCAATGCACTTCCAACTATAAATCATGTTGTTCAATATTAGAATGCATTCACGATAGTAACAAGGATCACATAAAAATACAAAATTAATGAATCAATTTTAATTTAATTGGACATTGCTTAAATTCAATGTAATAAGGACAGGAAAATGGAAATAAAATTAAAAGAATAGGGTTTAATTATCTCTGAAAAATTCTTTAGTCCTTAGAAGTTATTTGAATGATAAAATCAATTGAATAATAAAGGCTTGACACTTTGGTGCAGAAATATCGTCTTAAATTTTATTTGACTAAAAGAAGAATTTGTTGGCCCTATCAATTAGGAGAAACAATCTAACTTAAACAATCTTTTTACTTGCATTTCAAAAAAAATGTATAAGATATCTTGTGGCAAAGTATCACTTGAGCTATTAAAGAGTGTTGGTTATCTTGATACATTGATAAAATGACTCCAAAATGAGACAGTTTTGGACAATTATTTTCCAAATTTGGCCTAATCAAACATAGTCCATTGTCAGTTGACCTGCACTCACAAAAAAAAAAACATTGTAAGGTGACTTATTATTAATTTATTGTAATATAATCAACAATAATATACTTATACTGTGAAACAGATCATTGTAGAGATAAATGTTTAATACTTAAAATTACAGCTTCATTATTTTGGACCCTATTTGGAACTGTAAACTGTTTTAGTAAAAAATATATTGTCTAAATCTTATTTCCAAACTTTTCAAAATTGAAACCTTTTGGGGGAAATAAAATGAGTCATCTGCAAATTTTTTCTCGACAAGATTTGTTTGAGAACAAGAAATTTGCTTTCATCATATAACAAATACAAATATAAACTTAGCGTATAATCATTTTAACAGACCATTTCCTAATTGCAACAGACCAACTTCATGACTAAACACGTACACATTTAAGATCATTCAAACTTGTGAAGTACACAATCTGTTGTGTATTATGTGTAGTATCATTAATAAGACTTGCTTTTTCAAAATTGAAACCTTTTTGGGGAAATAAAATGAGTCATCTGCAAATTTTTTCTCGACAAGATTTGTTTGAGAACAAGAAATTTGCTTTCATCATATACAAATACAAATGTAGACTTAGCGTATAATCATTTTAACAGACCATTTCCTAATTGCAACAGACCAACTTCATGACTAAACACGTACACATTTAAGATCATTCAAACTTGTGACGTACACAATCTGTTGTGTATTATGTGTAGTATCATTAATAAGACTTGCTTTGAAGGAATATGTGTGTTGAACATTAAAGATATATAGGTACAAGACAAAACAACAAAACCAGAAACACATCTGGTGGTAAACACATGTTAATGATAGACCAATGTCTTTATTATATGAGCTGCGTCGGATAGAAATCGACCTTATGCAAGTGCACGTTGACATATACAATGTGTAAGACTATGATTGATTATATAACATTCAAATACGAAATAAAAGATGAATTTTGAACTGCTTTGTAGGGTTCTTATGACAACTCAATTTCCAAACAGTTACAGGCTTTCCGTGGAGATTTTTTTCTACCCGAAATAGATTTACAGATGTATTCGAATTCATTTGCATAAGGTCGATTTCTATCCAACGCAGCTCATCATATATCAACCTCAAAAAGTATTTGAGGAAAAAATCCCTAACATCCAGAGTCAAGGTTGGATTCTTCTTTTGAGACAATGTTATGGTAATATGTAGTGTAATCGACCTTAAATTGATAGGTTTATTCCATAGCTGAAGAACTGCCATTACCTCATAAGCTAGAAAGAGTAATCTGATTGACAACACAAATTGTTTGTTATGTGTTTCTAAAATTACTAAAAAGTTTACATTGGCTACCCTACCCTCAACCTTTCTTGGCAATCAAACATATCTTAAAATCACAAAATTAGGCCTTCTTTACCGTCTCAGATTTCATAAAGGCTAAATCGTTAGAAGAGAAATTATTTGCAAAAATAAATATTTTCATATTGGAAATGAATTTCTTTCAATCATTCAACAGAAATTTTAACATAAGAAGTTAAATATTTTTTATACTTTTTAGTAGTAATTCCAACCCCCCCCCCCTTTTCAAAGTAAATACTATTCCACTCATAAAAATGTAGCCAATGTTTGCTTTTAATTAATTTACTATTGATGTTTATATGGTTTAAATAAGGTTTACATAAAAATTATTTTAAGTGAGAACAAAAACTTGACACATAATTACACATCATGATATCACATTACTTACTGCTTAAAGTTAAAGATTGTAAGGATAAATCTAAAAAATAACTTATTTAATTATCAGTTATGGATGTTCCAGCATTAAGTGTATGAGGGGCATGGGAGACATTTTTTTAAAACCCTGACACCCATGAAATAGAAATTTCATTTTACTTATAATTTTTACAAAATTCTAAGGACAATGCAACCAAACATATTAAATTAATTTGAGTGCCTCTTGACCACCAACCATTAATTTTAGAAAAGCTCTATAGTTATTGGAGCACAATGTTTTTAGATTTGAACATAAAATTCGAGCAATTAATTTTTTTAACATAAAACTATCCACGGAAATGAGTGAATTTTATCATTAGTGTAGATGAATCTCATTAAATATAATATCTTCTTTTACTTTTTTCACACATTCCTCCTTTCAAGTCTATAAAATAAATGTAATTCTATCTGTAAACTTTTTCATACGAAAAAAATAAACATTGAAATTGATGTATTATAAGCATTAAATAATATTTTTCATTATTTTTAACATTTATTATACAATGTTTCACTTAAAATCTGCACTCAGTCTCTATTTTAAGCTTTAACCACTTAATCAACATAACGTGAGGGTACCCAAATTGCACCTATTTTGACAGTTTTTTCACCTACCTCTATCTATGATCCAGACAAAAGTTTCCATACTGTGTTTATTTTGCAGATGTATCTTTATTTACTATATAGTTCCACCAATTTAATTTTGAATCCATATTGAATCATAGAAATATGGGTTTGAACCGACCTCCAAATGATCCATGATTTTGTAATGAGGAGTACCCTAATTGCATCCATGCTTAAATTCACATCCGTAAAAATCTAATAACTGATGTTTTGTTTTATTTCTCCGAATATTTAGAACAATTTGACAATAGTCCATGCTTACCATTCATTTTTTAAGAAATGGATGCCTGTAACATACTTTAATTGTTCATTTTTAAAAAATGACTTTTTGAGAAACGTCGCGACCTTTCTGTAGATTTTACTTTTTCCAGTGAATACTTCATCTGTTGATATATAATGTGAATGTGTTTTGTGTATATTTAAATATATTTAGCTATGTTAAAAGATGTGCATAATGTCAAATCATAAAAATACAAACTGTTTAGTCTTTAAGAAAACTTGTAACATTTCCGCTGCTATTTTTGCTAAATGGGTGCAATTTGGGTACTCGATGCAATTTGGGTACTGTGACGTTAATGACATATATAAAACATAATCCACACTCTGTCTCTATTTTAAGCTTTGATCACTTAATCCACATAATGACATATATAATATATACTACACAAAACTTAAAGCTATGGATAAAAATAATTTCATTCATCTACTGTTAACAAAAACAACATTGAACATGCATAGAATACAATACCAATATACATAACACTATATAAAAATGTAAATTCATATCTTACACTTCAAGTTTGTTAAGAGTGAACATATATACAAAACAATTTAACAACTGAACTACACCTTATGTCTGTTCATTTTTTTTTTATATAAAAGCCGTCATAGAAAAATAATCTTTTTGTTTCATAATAATTTTAGATTATCGATGGGTTTTCAAACGAGAGGATGTTTCTCAGCTACAATCTCATCAAAGGGCAACACCCTGAGATGAGATGTGGCCGAGAAACATCCTCGAGTTTGAAAGACCATTGAAAATCTGTTTATCGCTATTTTGCCTATGACATCATTGATGTTTACATTGACAACGTCACATGCGCTCCCTTAGTTTCTGACGCTAATTTTCTATCTCAAGCCAGTAGCATGATATGAAAAATTATCACAAAAAAAGATCAAAGGAAAAATGCGCAAAATAACGATAATGCATTCTTATTCTTGGTTTGTTCATTATCAATGTAAATATTCAATGAGATCAAAATATACTATTTATATTTACAGGGTATACGCACATCATACAATGCAGGTGCAACCTAAAAACTGTAATGAACACAGCTTATGAGCAACAAGGAAGAAAGATCAAATTCAAGGTAAAAAGTATTGTACTGAGTTATGTCTCTTAGAATGTAATCACACTACAATTTAAAGAGGTTCTGGATTGGGGGTCCTTCATTTCTGTATTTTTTAATTTTTTAGGCCATTTTTCTCAATTCTTTATATTTTTTGCCCATTATTCTTTATTCTTTATATTTTAGCACCTCATTATTCTCTATTCTTTATTTTTTTGGTCCATTTTTCTCTATTCCTTTTATTTTTTGCCCATCATTCTCTATTCTGTAAATGCCCATCCACACCCTCTTTAAAGAGAAGTAGCACTATCATCTAAAACCTCAATTACTGCCTCAAATGACACATGTAGCTTTTTTTCAAAATATTATGATTTTACATGCATGTTCTTTCTTAATTAGGAATATTGTCTATTTTTGCACCTAGGCAGTATGATCATATAATAATCAATCTTAATTCTGAAAGAACAATTTGCAGAATTTTTGTAATGTAAATAAATGTTTGTACTATTTTCATTTTAGTTTTTTTGGTTTGCAATATTTAATATAATAATTTATTGAAATTTTTTATTCTCTTTAAGATATATATATAAATATACAATTTTGTTCTAAAATACTGTTGAACTATATGCTTAATATTTAAATAAAAAAAAAATAAAAATGAACACAGTCCTTCACAATATCTGTTGATTATAATTCTACATTTTGTTTTATTATAAAAATATCTGCATAAGTTGATATCTAAGAAAGACATAATTATGTATTTGAAATTTGGTGTTCATCAGAAACTTAAAAATCAACTTTTGGGTCACATGATCACTTCTTATCCAATCAGATTGCAAAAATTTTAACATAGATACATATCACAAAATTGTATCAAAATAAAAGTAAAATCTACAAGTGTCAAGAATTGCATTTCCAACCAATATAAATGAAAAAAAATGATAATGTTATAAGGGATGAAATATAAGAGTTCAAAAGTGGAAAAGTATAAAGTGTCATTTGAAACTTTGACTGTCTTCAAATTATACACATTGTCTGCATATTAATGAACATTTCATATCTTACAGGCATATTGCAATGTATCTACAAATTTTATAAACTTTTGCTATTTGCAGTTACCAGTTACCATTTGAGCAATATGGCAGCCATAACAATCTCAAGATTACACAATACACATAAATCTGCTTTTGAGCACATTAAAATATTGTTTATCTTAGCTTATTTTGTAATTAATTTCATTAGAATGTTGTTTTTTTTCTAATATTCATGTGTAAACTAGGCTATCCATAAACATATACTTCACATAAATAGTAAGTTTGTGAGCTTCAAAGCCAGTTTTCACATTATTGTTCTATTCACAATATAAACATGTTAAATCCTATCATTTAAATGAAACATTTAAAATATTTCGTGGTAAGACATGACCTTACATGCCCTTCAAACGGTTTATACAAATAAAAATGGATGATCTGTAAGACTTACATTTAAAAATCCGGCCAAATTGAAAATTTTGAATAATCTGGTGCTGGCTGCTATGAGTCTGGCAGGCATTTATTTGTCTTTAAATGTTTTATCCCTTTCTAAAATTGTAATTTTAAATTACACTTGCTCATGCAATTTTGGAAAAGTTCTATTAATGCAGTACTAAATTCTCTTTAATTTAAGCACTATTTCAAACCTTAGTATAACACAAAGTTGACAATTTCAATAGTTATCAGTACAGGACTTTTTCTCGACTGTGTGATCTTATACACTGATCTACTGCATCTAATACTTCTGCAGCTGCTTCGTTGATAACTTGGGATAAAATCTTAGGTGTCATCTGATGAATTTTGAAATCTGATAAGTTAAATCCATCCTCTTCAACCTGCTTCATTACCTGTAATTAGTAAAAGTTTATTTAGTTATATAAGCCTTCAACATTTTTTTCCCAGTTTGTTCAACTCTTTGTCTAATTTTAAACAAGGTTTAAATATCGTTACAACCTGTTCAAATTAAACACTTCATTATTTTCTGTAGTTTATTCTATGTTTACTTTAATCCTTGTTAAAGCCTTAATTAAATGATAAAAATTTAACCTAGCTGCTTACCTTGGTTGAAATTATAACCAAGAAATACTGTTCCAACTAGATTTAAAAGGTTTTTTTAAAAACAGTTTATTACAACCTTTTATTTGGCTATCAGCAATAAAAAAAATTTATATTTTGCAGTCCTTTCCACATTATTTGCATTGAGATTAACGCTAAAATCTGTACCATAGCATTATAATCGGATCAACATGTTTATACCGATGTCTTTTATGTCCAAAAAGAAGTAGCTACATTTAGCATGTGTAGTAAGATGGTGTATGCATTTATAATCAATGCAAGTACAATTCAACAATAAATGCTTCTTTTTCAAAACAAAAGGTGCTCTCTGTCACAACCATTAAATCATACTTATAAATAATTTTCAAACTTGCTATACAGTATGGGTTTTGCTCAAGTCATTTTCTAATGCTGTATGGCAACATATAGTTGCTTACACCCTCATACTTTGTTGAATGGCAGATTATTGTCTCATTTGCAATCATACCACATCTCCTTATTTTTATATTTGATTTTGAATATGTTTTATTTATTCAAGCAATCATATTTTCAACCAAAACGTTTTCTAGGACATGAGGAAAGTGTTGGTAATTCTTTATCTTGATGAAAGTAAACATTTAGTGAAACGTTACCATGGGTTAATATCCAAAGGTTAAAAAAGATGTTGAGCAACAGAATTGTTAGCCTTGGTATAATAACCATTGGTTTAAAGATTTAAGCAAAGGATGAAGGGTGTCCATGATTGAATTTTATGTTGAAAGTCTTTAGATTAATGTTTTACTACATTTATCACATAAAATTAACTAACATTATCAAGATCTATAAAAACAAGTTCATGGTTATATGAACCTTGCCAGACAGACATGTACACCAAATGAACATTCGATAGACGAATATAATTGACCTATGGCTTAATCTGAGAAACAATCATTACCACAAAAAATCAAGCTTGACCAATGAACCATAAAAAAGAGGTTAAGGTCAAATAAACCTTGCCTGATGGACATATTCACCTGGCCCAAGACCACAATTAATGACCCATATTTTTATTGTTCACAAATAGTTTTCTGTAGTTTTTTTCGTCTTTACTTTTTTCTTTCCCTTTCTCATTCATTACTCAGTTTTTATTTAAAATTTTGCCAAAAAAAACCAAATTAAATTTTTTAATCTGACAAAATGTTATAAAAAACTAATAGGGAAACTAATTGTGGTCTCTGGTCACCTCACAATCATTCAATGTGCAAAATGTTATTGTCCTGTTACTCATAATAATTGGACACATGAAAAACTGGCACTGCCAACTGATGATCCTTGAACTGCAAATTTATAGAGAGAAATATTTTTTTATTTCCAGTATACTAGTACGCTTGGAAGGACAAATAAAACATTTTGTACTATATTGCTTGTTTTTCATCTGTAATAAATTGTTACAATTCATAATAGGATACTGGAGTTTTTCTTCAAAAACAATGACTAGTAAGCAAGTATCAGGGATTAAAAATAGTCAGATCTCTAGAAACCAAAATTGTTATCAATACTTTCTCCAGGATCCTAATATACATTATAAACCTTTTCGTGGCATATACTGAAAAGATTGATGTATATGTCCTTTAAACACACAAAAATATTAAGTGTTTATTTCCATTAAGTACTTTGTGACGTGAAAGTTTCATAATGAATGAAAGTTAAACAAGAACATTTTGAAGGAAATGGATACTTTAACATACGTTTAATTTAAGTGGGTTTTTTCTTATTATTATGTTTTCATCAATCTAACATTATTCTGGGAAACTGAGTTTGTCTGCCTATATATACAATGATTTCATCTTATACGAGACATTTTCTACATCAGAGTTAACAGGATCTGGTAGTTTATGTTCTAAGAGAAAATAAGTAAATTACTGCAGTTTAATTAGAAGGTAAGTAAAGTCAATATGAGTTAAGATAACAAATAAATTCAGGGCTGCACTGATACATACATGTATAATAATAAGAAGATGTGGTATGATTTCCAATGAGACAACTCTCCACCAGAGACCAAATGATGTAGATGGTTTGTTTCAGTTTAATTACATTACATAGCAGTTCCTTACTATTGCCTAATTTTGATTGGCAGAGGCATTCTAAAAGTTATATTTTATTTCTCTATAAAATGGAACATCTATGACTGCACAATTGCTCTCTTTGACAATGTTAAAACAATGCATAGAAAAATAAATACAAGGCTTGATTTAACTTGTTATGTCATGGCTACGGCTTAAAACGGAAGATATAAGAAATGAATGCTTTTTTTTGTAATTTTACACATTGTTAAAGGTCAATAAATTATGTGGTTTTTATAATTTAAAAAAAATTGAAATGTCTAACAAAAGTATTTCAGCAGAAATTTGAAGTGAGTTGCTCTATTTGTTTCAAAAATACTTTTGTGGGGATTATTTTACTAAAAAAAACTAGAGGCCCTTAAGAGCCAGTGTCGCTCACCTTGGTCTATGTGCATATCAAACAAAGGACACAGATGGATTCATGACAAAATTGTGTTTCGGTGATGGTGATGTGTTTGTAGATCTTACTTTACTGAACATTCTTGCTCCTTACTATTATCTCTATCTATAATGAACTTGGCCCAGTAGTTACAGTGGAAAATATTATGTAAAAATTTACAAAAATTTACAAAATTTATGAAAATTGTAAAAAATTGACTATAAAGGGCAATAACTCCTTAAGGGGTCAACTGACCATTTTGGTCAAGATGACTTATTTGTAGATCTTACTTTGCTGAACATTATTGCTGTTAACAGTTTATCTCTATCTATAATAATATTCAAGATAAAAACCAAAAATGGCAAAATTTCCTTAAAATTACCAATTCAGGGGCAGCAACCCAACAACAGGCTGTCCGATTCATCTGAAAATTTCAGGGCAGATAGATCTTGACCTGATAAACAATTTTACCCCTGTCAGATTTGCTCTAAATGCTTTAGTTTCAGAGATATAAGCCAAAATCTACATTTTACCCCTATGTTCTATTTTTAGCCATGGTGGCCATCTTGGTTGGTTGGCCAGGTCACCGGACACATTTTTTAAACTAGATACCCCAATGATGATTGTGGCCAAGTTTGGTTAAATTTGGTCAAGTAGTTTCAGAGGAGAAGATTTTTGTAAAAGATTAAAAAATATTATGAAAAATGGTTAAAAATTGACTATAAAGGGCAATAACTCCTTAAGGGGTCAACTGACCATTTTGGTCAAGTTGACTTATTTGTAGATCTTACTTTGCTGAACATTATTGCTGTTTACAGTTTATCTCTATCTATAATATATTCAAGATAATAACCAAAAACGGCAAAATTTCCTTAAAATTACCAATTTAGGGGCAGCAACCCAACAACAGATTGTCCGATTCATCTGAAAATTTCAGGGCAGATAGATCTTGACCTGATAAACAATTTTACACCCATGTCAGATTTGCTCTAAATGCTTTGGTTTCAGAGATATAAGCCAAAATCTACATTTTACCCCTATGTTCTATTTTTAGCCATGGCGGCCATGTTGGTTGGTTGGCCGGGTCACCGGAAACATTTTTTAAACTAGATACCCCAAGGATGATTGTGGCCATGTTTGGTTAAATTTGGCCAAGTAGTTTCAGAGGAGAAGATTTTTGTAAAAGTTAATGACGACGGACGACGGACGCCAAGTGATGAGAAAAGCTCACTTGGCCCTTTGGGCCAGGTGAGCTAAAAATCAATCTTTTTATACATGTTTTAAGAAAGGGTAAACTATCTGGTGCTCCAGTGTTTATTTTAAAGGAATATCATAAGAAAATCAACACTAATCATTACAAGGATAAACAAATATCTAGACTATTATACAGTACCAGAAACCAGAAACCATTTCAAGGATAAAAATCAATCTAGACAAGTATACAGTACCTGATCCAGAAACCATTACAAGTATAACATGTATAAACAAATATCTAGACTATCATTTATATATATAAATATATATATACAGTTCCAGAAAACTAAAACCATTACAAGCATAAACAAATATCTAAACTATCATATAGTACCAGAAACCATTACAAGGATAGACAAATATCTAGACCATCATACAGCACCAGATACCATTACAAGGATAAAAGACTATCTAGACTATCATACAGTACCATCCAGAAACCATTACAAGGATAGAGAGAATATCTAGACAATTATACAATACCATCTAGAAACCATTACAAGGATAGAGAGAATATCTAGACTATCATACAGTACCATCCAGAAACCATTACAAGGATAGAGAGAATATCTAGACTATTATACAGTACCATCCAGAAACCATTACAAGGATAGAGAGAATATCTAGACTATTATACAGTACCATCCAGAAACCATTGCAAGGATAGAGAGAATATCTAGACTATCATACAGTACCATCCAGAAACCATTACAAGGATAGAGAGAATATCTAGACAACTATACAATACCATCCAGAAATCATTACAAGGATAGAGTGAATATCTAGACTATTATACAATACCATCCAGAAACCATTACAAGGATAGAGAGAATATCTAGACTATCATACAATACCATCCAGAAACCATTACAAGGATAGAGAGAATATCTAGACTATCATACAGTACCATCCAGAAACCATTACAAGGATATAGAGAATATCTAGACAATTATACAATACCATCCAGAAACCATTACAAGGATAGAGAGAATATCTAGACTATTATACAATACCATCCAGAAACCATTACAAGGATAGAGAGAATATCTGGACTATTATACAATACCATCCAGAAACCATTACAAGGATACAGAGAATATCTAGACTATTATACAATACCATCCAGAAACCATTACAAGGATAGAGAGAATATCTAGACAATTATACAATACCATCCAGAAACCATTACAAGGATAGAGAGAATATCTAGACTATCATACAGTACCATCCAGAAACCATTACAAGGATAGAGAGAATATCTAGACTATTATACAATACCATCCAGAAACCATTACAAGGATAGAGAGAATATCTGGACTATCATACAATACCATCCAGAACCCATTACAAGGATAGAAGGATATCTAGACTATCATACAATACCATCCAGAAACCATTACAAGGATAGAGAGAATATCTAGACAATTATACAGTACCATCCAGAAACCATTACAAGGATAGAGAGAATATCTAGACAATTATACAATACCATCCAGAAACCATTACAAGGATAGAGAGAATATCTAGACAATTATACAATACCATCCAGAAACCATTACAAGGATACAGAGAATATCTAGACTATCATACAATACCATCCAGAAACCATTACAAGGATACAGAGAATATCTAGACTATTATACAATACCATCCAGAAACCATTTCAAGGATAGAGAGAATATCTAGACTATTATACAGTACCATCCAGAAACCATTACAAGGATAGAGAGAATATCTAGACTATCATACAATACCATCCAGAAACCATTACAAGGATAGAGAGAATATCTAGACTATTATACAATACCATCTGGAAACCATATACATGCAGACATCTTATATGTTCGGGTATTTCACATCCAATATTTTATGGTAATATTCTTTACAAAGCACAAAAATGTTGGCATTCACCTCAAAAGCTAACCAAACCTTTAAACAGACTTATTCGGAAAGGATATAGTTATGATACTGTTGTCAAGTCATTAAAGATTGCATATTTTGGTATAAATATTGATTCACTCATAGGGTCTTTGCATCAGAAATAAACACATTTGTTCTAAAACCAGTTATTGGCATAATACAGGTTATGTTCTTCTCATATATTTTATGATGGTATGATATTAAACCCCTTACGGGAGGGATTGTACTTGATTTTCATATGATGAAGACATAATCTTTCAATCAGTTTAATTGAGGTCTGGAGCTGGCATGTCAGTAACTGCTAGTAGTCCTTTGTTTATTTATGTATCATTGTCATTTTGCTTAGTTTCTTTTGTTACCTATTCTGACATCGGACTCTGACTTCTTTTGAACTGAGTTTTACTGTGCGTATTGCTATGTTTTTCTTTATTGTACATTGGCTAGAGGTATAGGGGAAGGGTTGAGATCTCACAAAACATGTTTAACCCCGCCGCATTTTTGCGCCTGTCCCAAGTCAGGAGCCTCTGGCCTTTGTTAAGTCTTGTATGTTTTTTAATTTTAGTTCATTTATATGTTTTGGAGTTAAGTGTGACGTCCTTTTTCACTGAACTAGTACACAATTTTATTTAGGGGCCAGCTGAGGACCACCTCCGGGTGCGGGATTTTCTCCCTGCATTTAAGACCCATTGGTGGCCTTTGGCTGTTGTCTGCACTTTGGTCGGGTTGTTGTCTCTTTGACATATCCCATTTCCATTCTCAATTTTATATTATACAGTACCATAAAAAAAAACCATTACAAGGATAGAGAGAATATCTAAGACTATTATACAATACCATCCAGAAACCATTACAAGGATAGAGCTAGAGAATATCTAGACAATTATACAGTACCATCCAGAAACCATTACAAGGATATAAGGGAATATCTAGACAATTATACAGTACCATCCAGAAACCATTACAAGGATACAGAGAATATCTAGACTATTATACAATACCATCCAGAAACCATAACAAGGATATAGAGAATATCTAGACTATCATACAGTACCATCCAGAAACCATTTCAAGGATAGAGAGAATATCTAGACTATCATACAGTACCATCCAGAAACCATTACAAGGATACAGAGAATATCTAGACTATTATACAATACCATCCAGAAACCATTACAAGGATAGAGAGAATATCTAGACAATTATACAGTACTATCCAGAAACCATTACATGGATAGAGAGAATATCTAGACAATTATACAGTACCATCCAGAAACCATTACATGGATAGAGAGAATATCTAGACAATTATACAGTACCATCCAGAAACCATTACAAGGATAGAGAGAATATCTAGACTATCATACAGTACCATCCAGAAACCATTACAAGGAAAGAGAGAATATCTAGACAATTATACAATACCATCCAGAAACCATTACAAGGATAGAGAGAATATCTAGACTATCATACAGTACCATCCAGAAACCATTACAAGGATAGAGAGAATATCTAGACTATCATACAGTACCATCGAGAAATCATTACAAGGATACAGAGAATATCTAGACTATTATACAGTACCATCCAGAAACCATTACAAGGATAGAGAGAATATTTAGACTATCATACAGTACCACCCAGAAACTATTACAAGGATAGAGAGAATATCTAGACAATTATACAGTACCATCCAGAAACTATTACAAGGATAGAGAAAATATCTAGACTATCATACAGTACCATCCAGAAAACATTGAATGGATAGAGAGAATATCTAGACTATCATACAGTACTATCTAGAAACCATTACAAGGATAGAGAGAATATCTAGACAATTATACAGTACCATCCAGAAACTATTACAAGGATAGAGAAAATATCTAGACTATCATACAGTACCATCCAGAAAACATTGAATGGATAGAGAGAATATCTAGACTATCATACAGTACTATCTAGAAACCATTACAAGGATAGAGAGAATATCTAGACAATTAAACAGTACCATCCAGATACCATTTAAAGGATAAAAGACTATCTAGACAATAATACTTTGTATAATGATACCATACATATATTATGAAGTTTCCATTTTCATGGATCAGGGAATATAAACTATACATATATATATATATATATGATCCAAGAAAATGAGGAACTTCGTAACATATGTATGGTATCATTATACAAAGTATGAAGCATACAGGTATTTCCATCTTCTGAAGTATACAAATAGTTTACTCTGCCACACTGCCGAGGGATTAGCCAATGAGACAACTAATAGCATACCTATGTCTAGCATTCTGTGGTTTACTAAATAGTTTACTCTGCCACACTGCAGAGGGATTAGCCAATGAGCCAACTATTAGCATAACTATTTCTAGCATTCTGTGGTTTACTGAATAGTTTACTCTGCCACATTGCAGAGGGATTAGCCAATGAGCCAACTATTAGCATACCTATGTCTAGCATTCTGTGGTTTACTAAATAGTTTACTCTGCCACACTGCAGAGGGATTAGCCAATGAGCCAACTATTAGCATACCTATGTCTTGCATTCTGTGGTTTACCAAATAGTTTACTCTGCCACACTGCAGAGGGATTAGCCAATGCAACAACTATTAGCATACCTATGTCTAGCATTCTGTGGTTTACCATGTACTTCTTTTAATGGTTTTGTTCTTCCCAAAGGATCTAATGTTTTGGTTAAGATATTCCTTATTTGTTTCATTAAACTTTTGTTAAAAATATACATCCTTTCAAATTCTCATTTATATAACAAAAATCAGTAAAATACTGTTCAATATGGGCCAAATACTGATCTGTTTATCTCATAGTTAATCCTATTCTATAGTTTAAATAGTCCATGTAATTTTTCACACAATCCTCCCTTTTTGTATTATTTTGTATGAAGAAATCAAATCTGACATATATTGAGCTCCATTGATGTGTCTTATGATTATAAAACGCACATCTGGTGTACAAAATTGTAAGCTTGGTATCTTTGATGAGCTATTTTTATTTAGTATATACTAAGTAGTAAATACAGGTAAATTGTATGTGTAAAACAATTGATGACAATCGTGCTGCATCAGCCATCCATGCTGATATCAATATCAGTCATGATTGCAAAGGCTTTATCAAACCCCTAATCTGTATGACGTCACGTAATCGATATCAGTCATGGTTACAAAAGCTTTATCACACCCCATTATATGTATTATGTAATGTCTAGAAAATACATAAAAGAGATTAGTTGTACTTGAGGTACATGTATATAATAAAGTGTATATAATATGGCTTTTCAATATCACACACCGTATCAACCCTCAACCAATATAATCCCTCGAGCAGAGCTCTTGGGACTATATTGGTGTCTCGGGTTGATACAGGTGTGATATTGAAAAAGCCATATGATATTCTCTATATCATATTATATTATCTATTTAAGTGCTGAGATAAAGGTTCCCCCTTTTTACTACAATATGTGACAGTTAATTGTCACTAACCATACCTCTTCTCCAAGACCACATATGGACCATTTACTTTTTCCGGGATAATGACACTTGAAACATGACATCATTTTATATACAATATTAGGAAACTGGCAGTTGAACAAGTATGGAAGTAATTCAACACTCAAATCTTGGAAACTACCATCAGCACCAAACTGGATCATATGTCCTTTAAAAAGAAATAATAAACTGTACAACTCTCCCCTTCTAAAAACGGTGAAAAGATTTAATTTTCATGTACATTTTGAGCAATCTTGTAAATTAATTTTCATATAAATGAAAGAAGTCATATAGTCTATATATAGCAATTCTAAGCTACAAAAGATTTTTGTTAGAAGTACAAATTTAAAGGAAATTTGTTAGTATAAACTTTTCTCATCACTTGGCGTCCAGTGTCTGTCATTGTCATCAGTCATGGTCTGTTAACGTTTATAAAAAATCTTCTCCACCGAAAAATACTGGGCCTGGGGTACATGTATATACAATCGAACCTTGTTGTGTCGAAGTCAAAGGGGCCGTACCAAAGTATTGGACTTATCCGAGGTTCCACTCATCCGAGGTCGAGTGTGTCGTCATAAATTTGGAATGCATGAAATACGATATAAAATTTGTGTAAACTAGATACTAGGAACAGTGTGCCTTTTTTCGATATGACACTTTATGATTGTGTATTCCATCTCCATATTTTTTGGTCCTTCATAATAATTAAACACACAACGTCACAAGTACAGATACAAATCATGCACAAATGAAATCAATAGTATACACAAATATTTACAAAGGTCAGTCACTTTAAATTATGAAATCACTCGCGGAACGAAAAAAGTTCTGAGCGGTCTCTGGTGAGGTCGTCTGCTTTACATTAAATTATTATGAATTTATCATAATTGTCTAAATCCTTTTATTTATTGTAATTAATGAATTTTAATTCTAACGATTCATTTAATCTCGGCTTGAGTCATTTAAATTAGTTTTGTTTTTATGTCAGGTGAAATATGTTCAACACACTAATGTTCCACTTGAACGATCAATAAAGGTGTTAACTACTGGTCACCATAAACATGTCATTTTAACTGTTATACAAACAAGTATGTTTACTCAGCTTTAATCTCTTTTGAAATGATTAGGTTACATAAGAAATACATTCGATTTGAATTTTCATCATTAGGTCTGCATTTTTCAAAAATTCTTACTTTGTAACTTCAAGACATCAGGGCCAATTTACATTAATTTTACATTGACAGGACTATGAAATTTACTTGACTTAACCGATTATTCGAATCAACCGAGTTCGACTCATCAGAGGTAATTATGCATTGACCAAACCGGAATTTTACTGGGACCGAGAAATTACTTCGACTCATCCAAGTTTTCGACACAACCAAGTTCGACACAAAGAGGTTTGACTGTAGTTCAAAATGACCCAGCCTGCCAACTAGCATGGCTAAAAATAGAACATAGGGATAAAATGCAAGTTTTGTCATTTATCTTGGAAACAACTTTAGAGAAAATCTGATAGGGCAGAAATGTTCTGAATGTTAAGATCTAACTACTGTCCATTTACATCAAAACTGTCACATTACTTCTTTTAGGTTTTATTGCCCTGAAATGACAAATACCAATTTTTAAAAAAAAATTTTGCCTATATATAGCTATTACCTTGAAAATCATAATGATTAGCAAGACAAGATCTACAAATAAGTTTAATGGCCGAAATAGTAAGTGGAAATTATTTTATAATATTTATTGCCATAAAAAAATTTGTATAATGTCAATAGATAAGAAATCATTTAAAAACATCAGAAATGTAAATTACCTTTGTATGCATATGGTGTTTCTTTGATATGATAAATCTTTGCTAGGTACCATAATAGGACATATTCTACTTGCATCTTCTCCTGTCGAGTAAATTCCTTTATTTCCTGGACAACTGATCTCTGTTCATTTATCAGAAGGTTTTCTTGTTTCAAGACTGCAGGGATAGGACATGTCAATACACCTGTCAAATACGATTTCATAAACATTAATTCATTCAAAAGAATTGACTATGACCTTAATTTGTTCTGAAATAGGTATAAAAAAGTTTGAATAAAGTTATTTTGCTGTTTCTTGGTGGTATAAGATGTTTAATGAAAGAAGAATGTGTCTGAGGACACGAATGACCCCGTTCAAGATTTGCAATGAAAATGGGGCAGACGGACGGACGGAAAGACAGAAGGACAGAAAGATGGATGGTCAAGGGTAACACTTAATGCCCCTTCGCGTTTGACGGGGGCATAATAAAAAAATATATTGATAGAAAATGCAAATGCAGCATTATTTTCTTCATTTGCATAAAGTAGGAACAAATAATGATATAATTTTGTCGTTATTACAATGAACATCTTGAAATATCTTTATTTTATACCCATCCTTTGAAAATGGGCAGATTTGACATAGTTCTGAAAACATTTCATTTTCTTGGCCAAAAACAAGCCTCAAATGACCCTTCTTATTTGTATGACATTATGTTGTTCATATAGAAAAAAGAATGCATTCATATATAGCAATAAAGATTATGTAGAATGTGTTATAGGTTATTATATGTTTTTTGTAAAATAAGATTAAAACCTTGAACTAAAGCCAATGCCCCAATGTACTGACTAGTTTTAAGGAAATCACTTCAAACAATCCTCATGGAACTATTGACAATTAATTCAATGCACTGACTTTACCTTTAACTTCTGTATGAGGAGCTACAAGGTCTAAATCTATCTTTGTTTGAGACTTACCTTTAATTTCTGTATGAGGAGCAACAAGGTCTAAATCTATCTTTGTTTGAGACCTTACCTTTAATTTCTGTATGAGGAGCAACAAGGTATAAATCTATCTTTGTTTGAGACTTACTTTTAATTTCTGTATGAGGAGCAACAAGGTATAAATCTATCTTTGTTTGAGACCTTACCTTTAATTTCTGTATGAGGAGCAACAAGGTCTATATCTATCTTTGTTTGAGACCTTACCTTTAATTTCTGTATGAGGAGCAACAAGGTATAAATCTATCTTTGTTTGAGACCTTACCTTTAATTTCTGTATGAGGAGCAACAAGGTCTAAATCTATCTTTGTTTGAGACCTTACCTTAAATTTCTGTATGAGGAGCTACAAGGTCTAAATCTATCTTTGTTTGAGACTTACCTTTAACTTCTGTGTGAGGAGCTACAAGGTCTAATCTATCTTTGTTTGAGACCTTACCTTTAATTTCTGTATGAGGAGCAACAAGGTATAAATCTATCTTTGTTTGAGACCTTACCTTTAATTTCTGTATGAGGAGCAACAAGGTCTAAATCTATCTTTGTTTGAGACCTTACCTTTAATTTCTGTATGAGGAGCAACAAGGTCTAAATCTATCTTTGTTTGAGACCTTACCTTTAATTTCTGTGTGAGGAGCTACAAGGTCTAATCTATTTTTCCATGTATCGTCACCTCTAACAATATCAACTTCATTCCTTGTCATGTACCAAACTATGCTGGGAGGAGTGTGGTATATCTACAAGTCAAAGAATATACTTAAATACAAACATTAAAAGTAGTCTAACCAATTTTCGTGGATTTTCTTAGGGAAAAGTTGAACCACAAATTTAAATGTTTAATGAAGTACAAATTTTCTTTAGATTTGTATGTATACTTTGGAGAAACCATAAAATCAAAAATATCCACAAAAAATATAGTTTTTTTCTAAATACATGAAAATTGGTAACCACAAAAAAAATTAATCCACATTAAACTGGCATTACAAAAAATCTTTGATCCTAGCTACATTTGAGGTTCGCAACCATATATTCTATAAATTTAAGAAGAATATATATATGTTAATTTCCATTATTGACTCACAAGGAGCAAAGTAAAATATAACGTTTTATTTTAGACAAAAACACTAAGGTGCAAAAAGATGAGGTTCAAAAATATTTCACAGATTCCTATGTAAAACAATACACTACAATGGAAGGTATATGCATCAAATAAATATTAAACTATCACTGAAGAGTATATGTTGTCCTCTATATTTGTAGCTCGTGGTTTTTTTGGGGTTGCAGTCTCAAGAACACTAACCCTTTCGCTTGGACGTTTTTAAAATGAACTTTGCTTCACATACAGTAAATATCTCTTAAATGGTCCAAAAGATTTCAGAAAACATCAGAAACAGCATTTTCTGACACAAGATCTGTTATGATGATGTTATACCTTCATACAATTGAATGTAAAGGATCCTAAATAAAGAGCTGTGCCATGAGCACATGATACACATGTCGCTTTTTCAATGAATAAAGTTCTACAACTCCTCAATATTAATGTTATAGCAGACATTTATAAAAAAAACTAAAAGGAGCTAATTTTAATAGATATAAACCAGCCACTAAAGTTTCATGAAAACTGCTCAAAGCATTTTTGAGTATTGTCTGAAAAGTGGAAAATCCCCCCTTTTAAACAGCAAGGAGGTGGTTTTAATTGAATAGTGTTTTGTGTATTTTGCTTCAATCTAAGTAGTACCTACCCCTAACAATCTATCCAGTTTATAAACAGTATAATGAGCAATATGAAACTAAGACTGCCCAATTTTGCAAAGTACACGGAAGTAGTTTTAACTGAAGACATTTTTGAGTATTGTGTTCTAAGCTATTTAGAACATACCCCAAATTATTTAGTACCTACCAAAAATTTATTAGTACTATTTAGTACCTACCCATAACTATTTAGTACTTACCCCTAACAATCTATCCAGTTTATAAACAATATAATGAGCAATATGAAACTGAGATGGCCCAATTTCTGCCAAGTACAAGGCATTCTTAAGTTTACTGTCCTTGTCAGCTCCAATCATTGTTACATTAAACCTGCCACCAACTGTGCTGGGAGATGTAAAGTCATTCAGTCCCTCGTGACTAACTATCTTCTGCCATTTCATTTTCTGTATCCAATCAGCTTCTGTGTAAGCTAGAAATCAAATTATAATTACTGATGTTACATTACATATACAGAGGGATTGAGTTAAGAATCTCCCTCTGTCAATGCTGGGGAATAGGGGTGATCCAATCTGCTTCTGTGTAAGCTAGAAGTTAAATGATGAGTTATCTACCTTTAAGTGGCTAAATTGAAAAATTGATTTGAACAAAAACAAATACTTGGTATTTGCTAAAACAGTATAAATAATACAACAAATTACTTATTTTTCTTTTATAAAAATAAACAGTCTCACACATTTATTGCCAGGATGTCTCAAAATTACAGATTTAAGCAAAGAACTAGACCAATTGTGTACTGCTAAAAAGCCTATTTTACAATCTATGATGGCAGTATACACTTAATCTTCCTTAAAAAGCACAAATAAAAATATTGTAAAAGATATAGCAAAAAATTTCTCACATTTTAGTCCAAGATGTGCCATCAGTCGTCTTTCTCTGCTTTTTCTAGCATCTTTTGCAGAGTCATCAATACGAGCTTTGCATTCTGGAAAATCAGCAGGTGCAGGTTTCAGATCACTGGATTCTCCATTGGCTACATTTCTTTCTGCCCTCTGCTCCACAGCTTTATTAGGTAAACTAACTTGAAGATTTTGATTACTTTGTCCCATCTCATCTCTTGGTGTATACAGAAAGAGAGTAGCACCCACATTCTTTTCTGGTGAACCTAACCGAGAGTTCTTTAATACCATTGTCATCAATACTGAAAAATATAATGGTTATTATTAGGCAGATAAGAAAAGATTCTAGTATCTAGATGTTTTGTAAAAAGATTGTGCATTTTAATTTTCTTCTCTTGTTAATACAGAAATGTTGTCAGAAAATTCAGAAGAAATCATTAATATAAATGTTTAAAATGAATCATCAACAAAATTTTATTTTCAAGCGTATACCAATTTATTGACAAACCCTTATTTGAAGGTATAAAAACGTACAATTATCCTTCCTTGTGTAATGACAAAGAAAAATAATTTTACCTATTTTTCATTAAATCTTTATATTTAACCTTATGATAAATTTTCTTCTCTAGATGGCAAACTTATAAATCACTGTAACCCATTTATAAATTACACTCATGACTTTCAATTGGGTCCATCAAAGTCTAACACATTCTGTTTGTCAATGACATCTTATGGACCACTTTCGAGTTCGTTGCATTTCCTTAAAAAACTTTAGTTTTAGTGAACATCATTCATGCGTTTAGGGGCATCGTCACTTCCTTTCCATATTGAGCGAGTGGTTGAAAAAATATGATGCTATATTGCACAAATTATTTGGCAAATTAAACTTTTATAATTGATAATTAGCACTGCTCTGTCATAAGGGAATTGTGATTAAGTACCTACAGAACAATCATTATTTTAGTTTATTCTGAATGATGATGATCACGAAGATGCTTGATGAACTTTAATAGTGCAGAGATATATGAGATCCCCTCTATCTGATAAATAATGTTCTAAAGGCTCGCATAAGTGACAAACTTTTCCGGTGAAGGACGTAACTCTAAAGTGGTCTATTGTAATTAACTTTCTTCGTTTGCCATGATTTTGTCTGTATCATTTTGACTTATGCATTTGGATTCTTGATTCTCTCTTTTTTTTCTTAATGTTATCAAATGAACAAAAGTCCATATTTTACTTATTAGTCTACCATTTATACCTGTAAAAAAGAAATGATGACTATGTTATTAAAAAAACATAAACACTGTACCTTCTGCATCTGGTTGAGAAGTGAAAAGAACAAAAGCTTGACATTTAGGTTCTGAGTTACATGTCTGTTTGGCCTCCTTCAGACTTCTTACTGTCACAACACAGCCCCAGGCTACTCGAGATAGGGGACAAGGGAAATCATACTTTCCAGGAAAGTTAGACTGAGTTACTTTCTCATAATCACCATTCTTTATCTCCAATGGTTTCTGCTAAAATAAATATTCTCTCTGAATTATCCATAGATTTCTTAATACACCAATGAATGCTATTGCTATTTTCTCAAATTTTGTGTTGATCTTTTTTCATGTGGTAATTTTTCATATTACGCTACTCCAGTGATATGGGTTTTTTTCCAGTCGAGTAGAATGGAAATGTATGACGCCATGAGCCTAAGTCATGGACTGTCTAGGAAAACAGTAATAAACAGATTTCAATAATCTTTCAAACTCAAGGATGTTTCTCTGCTACATCTCATCTCAGGACTGTCGCCCTTCGAAGAGATTGTAGCTGAGAAACACCCGGGGGCCCTCTCATTTGAAAAACCATCTATTGTAGATGAGAAACACACTCTCATTTGAAAAACCATTGATAATCTATAATTATCTACACAAACTTATCTACATTAATACATTTACCCTTTCTGAACCAGCACTAAAAGTGATCGCATTGGCTGCACTTAATCTCATGCTAAAGTTAATACCATACTGATAGATTTTTCATGTCATGTGATTAATTTTTCTTACCCTGATGTTACTATGGTCTTGTTTCCATGGAGAGTTCATTTCAAAGTTGTTTCAATATGCATTTCCTTATTAAAACACCCACTATGGTAAGAAATGAGATCTAGCCAGGGTATGTGTTGTGAGAGTCAAAATGGTATGATGACTCTCGAGTGTGATGGCATTGCTACTCTTGAGTAATAGATACTAAGCCAGCTGTAAGCGATTGAGCTAGGAAAGTACTTATTTAGCTCAGACGGTTAGAGCCCAGAATTGAAAAACAAAGGTCACAAGTTCGAGTCCCACATGAGACAATTTGTTTTTCTGATAAGAATCATGCGCACCGATTACATTTGCATCTATTTCTCTGATTTCAATTACTGTAATTTTTTCATCACTAGAATACTTTTACAAAAGGTATATAGATTCCTTAATTGGTTTAAGGCTTTCTAAATTTTATTTCAACTTAAAAATTTCATGTAAAAGTAAGATTACGCTTACCATGTGATGTGCGACTCTAAAAAAAGAGTATCTAATACCCACTGGTTTAGTGCAATATCATTCAGAAAGCAAACAAGTTTGAGAATTGTCCTCTAGATCATTCTGTTAGGATTAATAGACGTATTGATAAAGTTTATAGCTATATTCTTGTTGTGAAACCATGATATCTTATTTTGAGGTAGCTTTTAAATTTTTTATCTTGATTCATTTGTTCACAGTTTGAAATATTACTGAAATGATTCATCCCTCTTGTGTTCTGTGCTCTGTATTGACCTTCAAATTCTTGACATAAATACTGTGATCCAAACTGTTCTTTTGTGGATAATTTTCTTTGCATTTATTCCTTACTAGTGATTCATTTTGTATGCATTAATATATAACAGAAGATCTAAGTTCAGCATATTAGTGACACTTATATTCATATTATTTTGTCTACTCGTGAAAGTTGTGAATAATTCACTCATTAAAATTAGTTGTTTACAGTATATATTTACCTGATCTTGTAGTTGTTTACTATATAGGTTCACCTGGCCTGATCCTACAGTTGTTTATAGTATAGATTACCTGGCATGATCCTGCAGTTGTTAAAAGTATATTTTTACCTGGCCTGATCCTGCAGTTGTTTACAGTATATATTTACCTGGGGTGATCCTACAGTTGTTTACCTTATAGATTTACCTGATCCTGTAGTTGTTATCAGTACAGATTTACCTGGACTGATCCTGTAATTGTTTATAGTATAAATTTACCTGATCTTGCATTTGTTTACAGTATAGATTTACCTGATCCTGTAGTCAGTTTACAGTATATTTTTATCTGATTCTGTAGTTGTTTACAGTATAGATTTACCTGATCCTGTAGTTGTCCTGTAGTTGTTTACCATAAAGATAAACCTAATCCACAGTATTTGTTTACAGTCAAGATTTACCTGATCCGGAAGTTGTCCTGAAGTCATTTTACAGTATAGATTTACCTGATCCTAGTTGTTTACAGTATCGATTTACCTAATCCTGTAGTTGTGACTGTATAGATTTACCTGATCTTGTATGATTCTGTTTTGTTGTATCTCCTGTTGGCGTATTTCTTGTTGTCTGACTTCGTCTCTTTGTTGGTCTCTATTCTGTACAACATATTCTTGAACTCTCTGTCGCTCCTCTATTTGTTGTTGTGCTTCTTTTTCTGGAACTGTTATCAATGATTACAAACATAATACATTATTTCAGTTTTTTAAATATCTAAACTAAAGAAATTAGTTTTCATTATTTAAAAAAAACAACTTTCAACTTATAAACATACAAAGAGAGATATGTTTTTCACTATGGCTATGCTAATAAGTTTCATTTTTTGCCAGGGGGAGACATAAAGACAGTTGGAATTTGGTCATTTGGTCTCATTGGCAATCACACCACATCTTGTTTTCATATTCACTGTATTTTTTATCATGGTCTTGGAGATTTGATTGATTGATTGTTGGTTGCTTAATGTCCAGTGGCAAAAATTTCATGCATGTTCAGGACAAGAACAAATTAACAATAAATAAAAAAGGAAGGTCCAGTAATAGGGGCCCGTCTGGGATGAAGGTCAGGAAATTTGGACTGCCATTGGAAAATGAAGGTAAATTGGATATGGACAGAAATTTTGCCTTGCAACTGGTCATCTACTGACCCCTCAAAGAGTTGTTGCAAGGGTTCTTATTGTGCACAGAGCGTGGCATCCCTTCTACATGAGGCATCAGATTTTACATCCCCATTCTACCAGGATGTGGCTGTGTATTTATACATCATGCGAAGCCAAAGAGACACCACACTTTAGCAAGGGTTTTACTGCTGGTCGGAAGAAGACCAAGAAAGACCATATTTCTATTCTCCAGTCACCCTTGGAAATTTGCATTCTTTATTGCATGTGATTATGAGATATCTGCCTAGGACTAGAACCAGGTTTTTATATCTTAGCTGATACATACCATATCTTTTCTCTATATCTCTCAGTGTCTGTAATACTTCATCATTTGTGATTGTCAAACTTATAATGCCATGCCGTAATTTGTTCACTTCACTAGTATAGCCTGGAGGTGCATTGTTCAACATCTGTTCAAACATTAAAGGACCCATCTTCTTCAAGTTCAGTTTGGCATTCCTGTTTACACATCTCCCAGCCTCATTGCATGTTACCTCTGAAATAAAAGATATGTTTACACATCCCAGCCTCATGCATATTACCTCTAAAACAAGAGTGCACACACTGAAATGTCTCGCCTGCTTTACTAACCATTGATTTTAAGTTGAAAGTCTTAAAGATAAAAGTTTTACTAAAAGCATTACAGGAACTTAACATTTTTAAAGATCTATGACAATGAGGTCAAGGTTAGATAAATCGTGTCAGAGACATATACACCTTACAATTTTTTTATATACCAAATATAGTTGCTAATTGAAAAACAGACCAAAACACAAAAACTTAACATTGACCAATGAACCATGAAAATGAGGTCAAGGTCAGATGATACCTGCCAGACAGACTTGTACACCTTACAATCATTACATACACCAAATATAGTTGACCTATTGCTTATAGTACTTGAAAAACAGACCAAAACACAAAAACTTAAAATTGACCAATGAACCATGAAAATGAGGTCAAGGTCAGATGAAACCTGCCAGACTGACATGTACCCATTACAATTATTCCATAAGCCAAATATAGTTGAAACAGACCTAATCACGTAACTTTAACCTTGATCACTGATCCATGAAATGAAGTTGAGGTCTGGTGAACTATGCCTGATCTTTTACACAATCTTTACACATCTCCAAGCCCCACTGCATGTTACCTCTGAAATAAAAGTAATCTTTACACATCTCCCAGCCCCACTGCATGTTACCTCTGAAATAAATGCAATCTTTACACATCTCAAAGCCCCACTGCATGTTACCTCTAAAATAAAAGCAATCTTTACACATCTCCCAGCCCCACTGCATGTTACCTCTGAAATAAAAGCAATCTTTACACATCTCCAAGCCCCACTGCATGTTACCTCTGAAATAAAAGCAATCTTTACACATCTCCAAGCCCCACTGCATGTTACCTCTGAAATAAAAGCAATCTTACACATCTCCAAGCCCCACTGCATGTTACCTCTGAAATAAAAGCAATGTTTACACATCTCCCAGCCCCACTGCATGTTACCTCTGAAATAAAAGCAATCTTTACACATCTCCAAGCCCCACTGCATGTTACCTCTGAAATAAAAGCAATCTTACACATCTCCAAGCCCCACTGCATGTTACCTCTGAAATAAAAGCAATGTTTACACATCTCCCAGCCCCACTGCATGTTACCTCTAAAATAAAAGCAATGTTTATATATCTCCCAGCATCACTGCATGTTACCTCTGAAATAAAAGTAATGTTTACACATCTCCTAGCCTCACTGTACATGCATGTTACCTCTGAAATATTAGAAATATTTCCCTTGTTTTTCTTTGTTTTTCAATTTCATCAGTTTCTTTCTATGACATGTTTATTATTTTCATTAACATTGGCTTTCTGATAAGTTTCTTTTTAAATGAATTAATTCATGGTTTGTCAAGAGTGTTGAGATGTGGTTACCTGGATTCTTGCTATTTGGCAGTAAGACCTGTATTGAAGAGGTGTTTACTTTGCTGTGCAATATGTATTGATACACAGGCATGTCACGTCAGGTAACTGATGAACATAAGAAATAATACTGAAATAATGTGGTAATGGTATCTCCCAAACTTGTTTTAGCATTCTCTTGTGTGGACTGTTGTTCATCATTTTTCTTTGGTCATTGTCTTGATAATTCTTTCTGGGTTAATATTTTCAAAACTACTTGGGGCAAAAGTACTTTTATAAACTGAAAAGTTATCTGCTATTTGTGCAGTCAAAATGCATTGACCATATAAACTTTAGCTCTATACAGCCAATCTTCACTGTATATATGTGAATAAAAACAATTCCAATCAGGGTTTAAGCTAGGATTTTGATGGCTTTAGTCACTTTTGCGTGGGATGAAATTCAACCTTATTTTGGTTAGCAGCAAGGGACCTAGGATGTATATTACTATCTATACATCTTTGTCAGACTTTGAAGGACTTAGGCATACTAGGCAGTTACTGCATGATATGACTGATGTGGCACTTTAATACGAAGATTAGGATATAAGATCTAGAAATCTAGTTCACAATTTCACTTCATTTAGTTTCAGGGTACATTCCTAATCAGCAAAAGTTGGGATCCATTGTTTTTTAAACCAGGAATCACAGCATAAATGAACTTGTAAGGACTATTTCAATGCATTATTCATACTCATTATCCTTAAAAACGTTTTAAAGCGATATTTAGAATTAATTCTATAAAGTTGGAACCAAGGATTTGTACAAATCCTTATTGGAACAATTCTAATGACTTTAAATTGTAAATTTATCATGAATAGATCACGTTTACTTTCGATTTCCAAAGGAAATGAAAACGGGAAGTGACAAGTGGATAATAAATTCAGAATGAATCCGGATTCATCTACGGATTGGTTCGTGTTTAAAAAAGGCAGGAAATTATTATTTTTTAAATTAAATTTGCTAAATAAGAACTATATTTGTCTCTCTCGTTTAGTTTGATACTTAATTATTTCGTATTTTACGTTTTAGTGTCTTTAAATTCATAAGAATACTTTCGCGCATGCACAGTCCATCGTAAAGGAAGCACCTGTTGACTCGTGAAAACACTTCTGAATGTTCTGAATAAAGTTCTATCTTTTTAATCGAAATTGTCGAAAGTTTTTGATTAAAAGTTATATCAAATATGACGAAAATACGTTCATTCGAACTGCAAATTGTGATCGTTTGAGAAATATTGAAATTAAAATGCGAACTGTCCGAGGAAAAACTCAAATGACGAAACTACAACAAACGAACTGCAAATTGTGCTCGTTTGATAAATATTGAAATTGAAATGCCAACTGACTGATTTTACTGGGGAAAATAATTATGATGATCAATTATGAGGTTGATAAATAATTAATGGATTAGTGACCCATCCGATGGTGATAAGCGGATTATCTGTAATCACAACTTATAACACCTGTTGTAAATGTTAATTAGCTGAGGGTCATAAACTTGTCAGAAACAATAAGACAGGTAGAATTATAGTATTTTCATGCGAAAATATTTTTACTCTTTCCAAATTTAAGTGACGAAATTGATTTGGAATACTTTCGTCATTTTGAAAACCGTTTCGTCATTTTGAAAACCGTTTCGTAAATGACGAAAACGACGAGCGCTAGCAAAATCACTGATTCCAATGCAGGTTCACAGAATTTTTATGTTGTTTGCTTCAAATTCATAAATATTGATTTTTCCCTATAATATTTCATTTTGAACAGTTTAAAGAGTTGCAGTGAAAAAAGAACAACCATACATTGTCTAAGAAAAAACTGAATTTATTTGCATTGGACAGGATAAAAGTGGTTGACACAGCCTTGAATTCTTCCTGTTTTTCTCAGCTTTTTACAAATTTAATAAAGTTTATATTTAGAGACAATAATGTATCATTATTCTATATTTGAACTATACCCTACACAAATTACTTACTGACTTGACTAGCACCAGGAATTTTACAATCTGCATTAAATCTACAGGCCTTCTCTTCCATTGCAACATCATCCAGATCTACTAACTTTAGTTTATCATTAACTATCACAAAATCTGAGTTATATGTATTAGTTAAGGCAAGGCTTCCCAGTGGGTGGTACTCCAAAAAGTGGAGGAGCTCTGACAACTGTACAGCATACTGTAAATAGAAATTTTGGTTTATATAATATATGTATTGATCATAAAATTATTAGTAGATCAGAAATTATCTTTTTCTTTCTGTTATTAATATCTAATTTCTATTCTTACAATGTCTTAACTTAGACATGTTAGA
Organism: Mytilus californianus; assembly: GCF_021869535.1. Taxonomy (NCBI): domain Eukaryota; kingdom Metazoa; phylum Mollusca; class Bivalvia; order Mytilida; family Mytilidae; genus Mytilus; species Mytilus californianus. The sequence goes on along the minus strand of NW_026262734.1, from coordinate 25,054,226 downwards.
TGACTTGTCTTTTTTAAATGTCACACATTTTGTTTACAATGTTTACTGTGGGCCTCTTTCTGACTGATCCTACATATTAGAGCTAAGCAAACTGTTAAAGCCATACTCTGACTTGTAGATTGATTTATACTTTCTTAACTTTTTGGTACATTGTATTGGTGAATAGTTCTCACATTAGCAATATTACACCACATCCAGACCTGCCAACTATCCTGATATATTATGGGGGATATCTCTCATGAGAGGTGTTGATCTGAATTTTGAAATTCTTTATTATATAAACTGAACACTTAAAAACAGGCATTCAAATGAGTTAATAAACTGCTTCGCTGAGCGCAGCTGGATACGCCCGCAGAGGTCCAACCCTGAACAGTTGGGGCAAAAATGGACACAATATTCAAGCTTGATACAGGTCTGAATTTGGATTGTAATCAAATATTTGACATATTATAGGTTTCTGAATAAATGTAGTCAAAGAACTTAAAATTGGTTATTTGAATTGAATTTATATTCAATAAAAGATTTCTTGCTGTTGTGCAATACACTGTGCTGTTGCGCAATACTTAGAAAATCTGTTGTCAGACTATTAAACAAAGAAAGTTCAATTTCTTCTCAATGTCATATTTGAAATTTATGAAAATCAATAGGGAGATTACATCAATAGCTATAAATAATTCACCAAAGTTTCATGAGAACTGCTGAAAGCATTTTTGAGTTATTGTCCAAAAACTGGAAAATCCCCCCTTTTTTAATGAATAAAACCCCATAACTCAGAAAAGTAAAATCTAAAATTTATAAAATTCTAAAGGGAGCTTACATCAACAGATATAAACAATTCACCAAAGTTTCATAAGAACTGCTGAAAGCATTTTTTAGTTATTGTCCGAAAACTGGAAAATCCCCCTTTTTTTATGAATAAAACCCTGTAACTCGGAAACGTTAAATCTAAAATTTATAAAAATTCAAAAGGGAGCTCATGTAAATAGAAATAAACAATTCACCAAAATTTCTTGCAAGTTGGTGAGAGCATTCTTGAGTTATTGTCAGAAAACTGGAAAATCCCCCCTTTTTTAATGAATAAAACCCCAAAACTCGGAAACGGTAAATCTGAAATTTATAAAAAAAACAAAAGGGAGCTCACGTCAATAGATATAAACAATTCACCAAAGTTTCATGCATATTGGTTAAAGCTTTTTTGAGTTAATGTCCGACATGTTGACGACGGACAGACAGACGGACAGACAGACGGTCAACGGTATACCATAATACGTCCTGTAAGCGCGTATAAAAAAGTATTTAAGCACACATATACTCATTCAAACAATACAGTATAGATTAAGAACACTATGACAATATAAGAGGAGCATTTAGGTCCTCTTGCATTTAAAACCCCCATGGAGATTTTGAAAAGTTGGCAGGTATGCACATCTGAATTTTATATATACATCAGACATGGGGTAATTGAAATATGTAATTGTAATTGGCTGTTAATTAATTACAGTTTCTCAAGTAATTGAATGTAATGTGTAATTGAGCATTTTTTCAATTACAAGTAATTGAAAGTCATGAATTACAAAGCCAAAATTGTCTGTAATTCACAATTACTTTTCAATTACAACTCAATTACATTTGAAATTTGGGATCAGAAAGATTGAATCTTGTGTTTTCTCAAAAAATAATGAAAAGCCATGACCTTAGCAAATGTAGTTAGCTGACAAATCAAAGCCTACACAGTATACCTTCCTACACAACCATGGAAGATTCTTTATTTTGTAATGAATGAACAAAAAATTAAAAAGAAAAATAAATATTGTAGGAACATGCCATAATTTGTGTTTAAAAGAAACCATTAGTAAGTCATCGTCTTATACCTTAATTAGCTTGTTACCTACATGTATATTCAGATGGATATTGTTAGACATTGATTTAACATAATCAATTTGAAAGGTCATAAATCAATCAATAAATATAACCTCTGGCTATTTGTTTTATCATAAACTATATAATGACTGTTTTTACAACAGTTATGTTTGCATGTTAAACAGGTGTTAAGCCAATTACAGAGAGATAAATATACACCTAGGTACAGGATTTTTTTTAAAATTAATTAATTGTGATTAAAACTACATTATATTTTTAAAAAAGTTAGACTTTCTAAATCATTTCTTTAAGAAAAATAATTTTAATAAGTTGTGATCAAATTAAAAAAATAAAATTTTATCTATAGGGCTCTCTTGTATCATTTTCAATGAAATACATCAAAACATAAAATTTCAATAGGTTATTAAATAAAATTTAATATTTTCCAAATATTGAATAAGGCTTTGTATTATTTTGCACATTAAATTTAACCAGACATCTAGTCCTAACGATTCCTAATAGACAAAGTATTATGTGCACTTCAGATTTATGTTTGTTTTTTCTTTATTCCCGTAACACAGCAGATATTTAACTTTTACTCTTCTTTGATACTGGCTGAATTTGAAAATAGTCACTGTAGATCTCATTTGTTATTACTATAAAGCAATGTATGATAATTATGTACATATGATAGAATAAATGCATGTTCTAAATTTTCCTTTCAAAAGTAATTTAAGTAATTAATTACATTTGCCAAGTAATTGGAAAGTAATTAATTACATTGTCAAAAAAAGTCAAATGTAATGTGTATTTTAATTTAAGATTTTGTAATTGTAATTGAATGTAATTAATTACTTTCAAAAGTAATTGACCCCATGTCTGATATACATGCTCTCCCGTTACATATAAAATAGAAGATTTCTTATATATTAAACATGTTAAACATCTTGAATAATAATCTTTACATTTAAAGAAAAAAACAAACCTTACACTGGCAAAAATGCCACACATGTGTACATGCGTGACACATGCGTTTCACATGCGTGTAACACGCATGTGAAAGAGACGTTTCATGCCACGCATGTGACACATGTGTGAAAAACACATGTGATACGCATGATACACACATGTGATCATGCGTTTCACATGTGAATCACATGCGTAAGGAAATACACCTGTGATACATGCGTGATTACTACATGTAAAAGGCATGGTGCCTGTATTAAATATTTTTCAAAATGTCCTCCTATTTGTCCAATTACCATGATTGTTGACATGTTTCTCAGTTCTCATGTGAATTACATGCAATTTCTAACACATTTTTCTAACACATGCGTTATACATGTGTTTTCTCTATATATACACAGGCAAAATGAAATTAAGGTGAATTGAGCATCAATCACACAAATTCACAGTATTTGAGTATATTTTAGATAAGTAAATACTTATCTAGTACACATTCTATTTTGATATATAAATATTCTTCTTGGTCTTGACTATGTGTTCATACTTCCATTATATTTTACTTTCTTGATCCTAAACAATACAAAAAATATTTATCTATCAACTCCCAACTCACAATATCTCCAATGCAAGAGATAAGATGCAATAAACAAAGAAGGCAAGCAAACATCCAGGTCACCTTAGTTCACTCCTAGAATTTTTTCGGTTATGTTCAAGTCTCAATACTTTTTTTAAAAGTCATGTAAGGATTGGTGATTCATTTATAGAATATGTATGCACTAATGTATATTTCATTTTTAATATGTATGTACAAGTCATTTTGTGGTTATCAGCCATGAGACAATCCAATCCCATTATGGAAATAGTCTTACTTGCAAAAGATGCCAATTTTTCTTTTGAAAGTTTTGAAGAAAAAAAGTATTTCACCCTGCCACATATTCCTGTGCCTGTTTCAAGCCAGGAACCTTTTCAGTGGTTGTCTAAGTCTCATCCTAATAAAAAAAATATTTAACGAATTTGGTGTTGATGGCAGCTCTTTGATTGGTATAGACTCTGGTTAATTAAGTAGATCATGACATTGTTTAGACACCTGTTCATTGTTGAGGACTGTGTTAGCACCTTAATGCCTTTCATGTGTTTTTGTTGTGTAGCTGTCTGATTTATTTATACCTCATATCTCATTGTATTAATAAACTGAAATAGAAAGTTCTGTGAAATATATTTTGATATAACATATTGAAAGTCTTGCTGTTATTTACAACCATTTCCTTCTTATTTCATATATCTATTTCAGTTTTTCATTTTAACACCAATCTTAAGGTTAAGGCAAAAAGAAAACAAATGTTGACAAACAACAGGCATATACCATTAGAAGATCTCAAAGTTTGGCTGCACAATAAACTAAAAATTCTTGTTATTTCAAATATTTATATAAAAATCAGTTTAAAACATGCATTTTCCATTTTTAGACTGTAATTGTCATGTTGGCACAATAATTTGAATTTGAATTGTATTATATTCTGAGAGTACTTGTGGTTGAAAAAATATACACGATATTTAATTCCATGTGTTTTAGATTTCTTGAATACACCACTCCCATATAATGACTACATGTCTGTTAGTAATGTTAAGAGTTCTCTCCTGCATGTAATTGCTGTAATTGCTATTTGTACCCAAGGCTTCCTTCATACATTTGCACTTATCCTTCTAAGATGTTGCTTGAATGATAAAATCCTGTAATACATTATCAGCCATCAGGTTCTTGGAATACAGTTGCTGTAATAAAAAAAATAAACTGTAATCACAGAGATATGTCTCGCTTTTTAGTAATTTCGATAATGCAAATGTTGAAATTAAAATAGCAACACTTTAACATGTAAGATTTGCAAATATTCAAAGTCAATGAACCATGACTAAAGGTACATGGCTAAACAATCTCCATGGAAATTAGATGTGCCAATGCTAATACAACGCATACCAAATACCATTGACTTATCATAAGTAGTTCCCTTTAAAAAACCTAAACACAAACTAATACATGTAAACTAAGAAAATTTTAAAGTCAATAAACGATAACTGAGGGGGGGGGGGGGGGGAATAATCACCATGGTAATGAGATGTGCCAATGCTAATACAACTACATACCAAATATCATTGACTTACCACTAGTGGTTTCCCATAAGCCGACCTAATCACAAACTAATACATGAAAACTAAGCAAAAGTTTCAAAGTCAATAGACCATGACTGAGGGGGCAGGGCCAAATAATCTTCATGGAAATGAGATATGCCAATGCGTATTTAACTGCATACCAATTATCATGAACTTACCACTAGTGGTTCCCCATAAACTGACCTAGTCACAAACTAATACATGAAAACTAAGCAAAAATTTAAAAGTCAATAGACCATGACTGAGAGAGTGGGGCCAAATAATCTCCATGGAAATGAGATATGCCAATGCTTATACAACTGCATACCAATCATAATTAACTTACCACTAGTGGTTCTCCATAAACTGACCTAATCACAAACTAATACATGAAGACTAAGCAAGAATTTCAAATTAAGTCAATAAACCATAACTGAGGGGGCGGGGCCAAATAATCTCCATGGTAATGAGATGTGCCAATACTAATACAACTGCATACCAAATATCTTCGACTTACTACTTGTGGTTCACTATAAACTAGACCTAATCACAAACTAATACATTGTTGACGCCGCTGTCGTCACCAACGCCAGAAACAGCATACCTATGCCTCGCTTTTTGACTCCGTCAAGCGAGACAAAAACAGCATATATTTTTTGTAAAACATACATCAAATATTGGATTACCAATCAGGCAAAAAATGATAACATCAATTTAATCTCCAATGATTTACCAAACTTACATATATATATATATATATATATCGTGTGAACAACTGGAGTGGAATATAATAGTTGTTGTTTATCATATTTATTTTTCGTTTAATGTCTTTTACGTAAATTGGAATTGTATTACATCTGTAATTTCAGGACCTTTTATAGCTTGCTAGATGCAGTATCAGTTTTGCTCATTGTTGAAAGCTGTTCATACAGTGATCTATAGTTGCTAACATTCAGTCATTTGGACTCTGGTGGATAGTTGTCTCATTGGCAATAATACTACATATTCTCATTTTTATCAACATAAATTACCGTAATAATGAAAACTAACTCTATTCATGCATGTGTACTACACATTACCTGTATATATAATATATACTAGAATACTCCGGGACATCATGGTGTTGTGACTGAAGCAAAGTACCTTAGCCTTATTTTTAGCCTGAATTTTAAGATTTTTCGTTTTGTCATCTAATAATGTCATGCTGGTCATTAGGTGCACAGTTTTCTCTGCGTTCAAAATCTTTCTTTTTGAACCCTTCGACCCAGAAATTGTTAATTATCTGTAGTAATAGTTATGTGGAAAACAAATGGGCCTGGAATGGTGTAATTTTTAATCAACACCATTGTCCTATAAGTTATAAATAAAGTTGAATTCTTTGAATCGTCATTTTTATGTCATGCCGGCTCACAAATTGGACCTTGTTATTTTAGTATTATAGATCTAGATTACTAAGTGCTTGTAGAAACACAATTCCTCATTTTTCAAGCCCCTTTCTTACATGTCTTAACCTCATTTAAATTACAATACCAACTAAAAGCTCCAAGGAGCCTGTGTCGCTCACCTGATATTTTTTTTATTTTACAATTGATGCATGAAATAATGCAACCGATATACTTTTGCTTTAGTTTCAAAGATATAAGTCAAAAACTGCATTTTTCCCCCTATGTTCTATTTTTAAACTAGATACCCTAATGCTTATTATGGCCAAGTTTGGTTAAATTTGTCTCAGTTGTTTCAGGAAAAGACTTTTGTAAAAGATTACAAAAATTTACGAAAAAATTGTTAAATTTGACTTTAAAGTGCAATAACTCCTCATGGGGTCAATTGACCATTTTGATCCTGTTGACTTATTTGTGAATCTTATTTTGCTGAACATTATTGCTGTTTACAGTTTATCTCTATTATAATGTTCAAGATAATAACCAATAAATTGCTTTGCCGAGCGCAGCTGGATATGACCACAGAGGTCCAACCCTGAACAGTTGGGGCAAATATGGACACAATATTCCCGCTTGATACAGGTCTGAATTTGGATTGCAATTCAATATTTGACACATAATAGGTTTCTGACACAGAATAACTGTAGTCAAAGAACTTAGAATTAGTTATATGATTTGAATTAATATTCAAAATTTTGCTTTTGTGTAATACACTATGCTGTTGCGAATTGACCTCCATCCTCTTTTTAAAAAAAAAAAAAAATTTTAATGATTTTCTTTTTGATTTTGATTTCTGAAATCTTGAGGAGAAAAAAATTGTCCCCCCCCCCTTTTCCAAAAAAAAAATCTTTCCCTCAGTTATGGCCATAATTTCAATTCAAATTTCCAAGATGTATTTGAATTACCTCCCTTACACTGTAATTTGTACTTAAGTAATTGTCCATTAACCAGGACACCCTTGTTTTTTCTCACTTTTTTGCCCCTAATTCCTAAATGGTTTGAGCCATAACCCCCCAAAGCCAATCCTAACCATCCCTTTGTGGTATGGAAACTTGTAGTATAATTTCAGAGAGATCCATACACTGTTCCACAAGTTATTGTCATGAAACTAGAAAAATGCTTATTTGGGCCCCTAATTCCTAAACTGTTGGGACCATAACCCCCAAAATTAATCCCAACCTTCCTTTTGTGGTTATAAACCTTATGTTTAAATTTCATAGATTTCTATTTACTAATACTAAAGTTATTGTCCGGAAACCAAGTGTCTTTGGGCGACGACGACGACAACGTGATACCAATAATTTTTTGTGGTCGTATAAAAATTGAAAAAAAAATTCTTAAAATTACCAATTCAGGGGCAGCAACCCAACAACGGGTTGTCTGATGCGTCTGAAAATTCAACAGAGATAGATATTCACCTGATGAACATTTTTACCCCATGTCAGATTTGCTCTAAATGCTTTGGTTTCAAAGATCGAAGCCAAAAACTGCATTTTACCCCCATGTTCTATTTTTAGCAATATTGGCCATCTTGGTTGATGGCCAGGGTCATGGATACATTTTTTAAACTAGATACCCTAAGGATGATTTAGGCCAAGTTTGGTTTTATTTGGCCCAATAGTTTCAGAGAAGATTTTTGTAAAAGTTAATGGACGACGGACGCCAAGTGATGAGAAAATGATGCAATTAACAGCAAAAGTAGGCGAGACACTGGGTTCTGCGGAACCCTTACGATTTTTTTGAAATTGCCTTGGAATTCAGTATTTTTGTTATACCATTTGGAAATTAAATACTGTAACAAATACATACCAGTTACATTTATATATACTGTAGCTATAGGATCTCCTCAATATCTAATCCTGTTGTTAATTTCATTTAAACATATAATGTATATAGCTTCCCTTCCACTTACATCTGAGGAGCTAATTCTGAAAATTAAAATTCCTGTGATTATCATATAAAATCTTAACCTGATGCAGTCTGCTTTCCAATAAGAATAAATTAGGAATACAGTTATCCCTTGGCAAAGAGAGAGAAAACAAGTGATATTTTTATATTATAACCAATACTGCACATGGTAATTGGAACATCACTAGTTTTCTGGATTGGATTGTTGCTCACTTTGTCAGGATCTTTTACAGCTGACTATATACTGTAGAAACATTAATTTTCATGGGGTTAAAATTTCGTGGTTTTGTCTCTTTACAAGATTTCATGGGGATTTAATTTCGTGGTTTCCAGTAAATGGAAGTGATATTATATGTAGGTTAAATTTTCGTGGGGGTTTTAATTTCATGGGTATATTCTTTCCACGAAATAAACAAAATTAAATCCTCCACGAAAATTTCTGCTTTTACAGTAGTATGGTTTTGTTCATTGTTGAAAGTCATACAGTGACCTAAAAGGGAGAAAACAGTACTTTATTAATAGCATGTGGATGCAAGACTATAATAAGTATTCAAAGAGTTTTGCAAACAATTAGCTTATCCATTTAGGAGAATTCTGTATTTACCAAGTGATGTGACAGTAAACAGTGGCGGATCCAGAACTTTTTATTACTAAAGGGGGGGGGGGGGGGGGGGGGGGGGGGCCCACTCCAGTCATGCTTCAGTGATTCCCTATATAATCAACCAAATTTTTACCACAAAAGGGGGGCCGTCCCCCCCCCCCCCCCTGGATCCGCCTATGGTAAAATCAAGTTCAATGAAGGCCAAGCTTAAAATACAATACAGTTATCTACTTTCTAATGCAGCATATTAAAATAAATACCATTTAACAAATATTTTGCATTGTCTTTAGCAACTAAACAATGTGATGTCATATGCGTACTCATGATGTCAAACATAAAATTCTAGAAGTACATTTTATTTATACCTTTCGTACGCTTCAGAATGGTTTCAATGTTGACAAAAAAAATGGAGGACCTTTCACTGGACTGGAAATTTCAAATAGTCCAGGACCTTTAATTTTTTAATGCAAATTTTAACCCCTGCATGTAGACCAATTTGAAAACCTGGCCCAAAATAAATAGACAGCTGCACCATGAGCACATGATACACCAATCGCTTATTCAAAGAATAAAGTTCAATAACTTTTCAATGTCATAATCAGACATTCATGAAAAACTAAAGGGAGGTTATCTTAATAGATATAAACCAGTCACCAAAGTTTCATGATAACTGCTCAAAGCATTGTCTGAAATATGAAAATCCCCCTTTTTTATGAATAAAATCACACAACTCTGAAACATAAAATCTAAAATTAATAAAAACCAAAAGGGAGCTTATGACAATAAATATAAACAATTCACCAAAGTTTTATGAAAACTGCTGTAAGCATTTTTGAGTTATTGTCTGAAAACTGGAAAATCTCCCTTTTTCAAATGAATATAACCCCACAACTTGAAAACATAAAATCTTAAATTTATAAAAATCGAAAGGGAGCTCATGTCAATAGATACAAACAAGTCACAAAAGTTTCTTGCCATTTGGTGAACACATTTTGAGTTATTGTCCCAAAACTGGAAAATCCCCATTTAAAGTTTTTTAATGTTTTTTGGATATCAACAACTTTGTCAAACATACATGGAATTTTGACATGGAATTAGTTATATCTGCACACAAGAACACACATTTGTATGTGTTTTTTCTGCATAAACATGTAATTCATAATTTATTAAAACTTCCGACATAGTCCCATTGTGCATCTCTTTTTTATGCCCTTGTCGTAATGGAGGGGGCATCAAGTTTTACATTTATCTGTCTGTACATCCTTGCATACTTGCATTGAGAAATAGGTTTTATACCCTTTTGATATATTGCAATATTTTGACATTACACAGTCATACTTTTCTTAAGACTGCATAAAATGACAAACTGTGAAACATTGTTACACTAAATCTGTTGAATGTAAACTGATAGATATTTTAGTTTGGGAAAACATGTTTTTTGCACCTTTTTTATTATAAGACCTATTGATGAATCCAGTCCTTTTTGGCTAATTTTGAAAGTTGGTTCTTACGTTGTTTGCTGTCTGCCAATACTGTATGTAGTTTATATTTTTCATCCTTGTAGGTTACTTTATGGTATTGATTTTGTTCATTGTTTAAGGCTGTACATTGACCAGTAAATGTTTACATCTTTGTCCTTTGGTCTATTAATTGATAGTTGTCACATTGAGGATCATACCTCATCTTTTTATATTTATATGCTAGGTCATTGAAAAAGCTCCAAGGATACAACATAATTTAATTGTTATATATTTTCAAATTCATTCTGATAATGCAAAAACATAAATTGATTGACTTTTTTTCTTATTTTAATGTCCAGAGGCAAATATTTTATGTATTCTAAACGAGAACAACTTATCATGATCAATTAATAATATAGGCCAGTCTGACAATGCTTGTTTTAGACCCTTTTTGGTCTCTAATTCCTGAATGGTTTGGGCAAATACCCCCAAAATGAAACTTAACCTTCTACTTGTGGTACAATTTCATAGCAATTAAAATACTTATAAACAAGTTATTGTCCTGAATTTAGAAAAATGCTTGATTTGGGCCTTTTTTGGCCCCTAATTCCTACACTGGTTGAACCATGACGCCAAAAATAATCCCAACCTTCCTTTTGTGGTATTGAACCTTTAAATCTAATTTCATAGACATTCATACACTTAAACTGAAGTTATTGTCCGGAAACCAAATGTCTTCGAACGAGTTGATAGCAATATAGACGGGTTTATCTGTAATTGACCTAGAAAACATGGCCGCATCCATTAACCTCTCACGTGACCAATCCGCCATTACAAACGTGTATTGATCAAAACATTATCGATTTTCTGTTTACATTTATATTTCTTTCATTTTCTGATTTATTTTACTATGGATGCTGCCGAAAGTTATAAAAAACACGGAAGCATTTCTTGTGCAGTTAATAGTTGTACAAATAATCGTAAAAAACTTCAGTTGTGGAAAAAATCAATTTGCGAATTACACAACGAGTTGCACGATGACTGCCCTCGTTTGATTTCATATACGTCTTATTACTGTGATGCCTTCAGACGAGCCAACAAACCTGAGTGGATCAAAGCCGTATAATCGTAAAAAAAACTTTGCATAAACAGGTTTTTGTATAGTCCGGACATTTTTTTTTGGATGATGCGCCACTGCACACAATCCGTTTTTTTTAATAAAACTTGTTATGAAAGTAAAATAACACTGGCTGACGAATGTTTAAACGATGTAAAACGACTGTTAAAAACTTAAATTAATCTATAAAATTTAATCTGATGACTACAGTGCATCTGCCTCTTTTGTATAGAAGATCCACCGCGACATCAGATGCGGATCCAGGAATTTGAAAAAAAGGGGGGACCCCGCGTGCCCCCAAACTTTTGTAGTGAAAGCGGTAAAATGTCTGGATTAACCATAAATGAAGCTAATAACAATGAAACAGACCCCGAGGCTACATGTATTTATAATTGCAAGCAAATCAACCCAGTGTGAAGAGACGAACTTTTTTCATTCATGACGACTTCTATAGTATCTTTATGCTGCAAAATGGACAGACATTCCGACAATATTAACCCAGACAAAAATATTGTTAACAGATGAGTAAGGAGTTCAAAATTAAATAAAAGAAGGGGGACCTCGTCAGCCGTTTAAAAAATATTATGAATGACAGTGACGCCTTATTGTATACTTATGTAACTAAGTTTTCTTTACTTTAGTGGAATTACTACACAATTTAATTTTCAACTATGATATTGCAGATCAGTTGTTGATCGATCGTACTGATGAGGTTAACACTTAGTTTGATATTTGGTTATTTGGGATGGCGCTTTAATATTTCGAAAAGTAAGGCTTGTAAAATATTTTATTCCTGGGTGCAGTTCACTAAATGACGCTTCAAAACATAACTAATCATCGCTTTGAATTTACATGTTGGAGTCTTTGGTGGTTTAATGGCATTCATTTATATTAAGCACGGACTGGATCATGATGTTATATACTATACATACTATAGTAGTTGTATGTCGAGTAATTTTCTGCAAAAGAAATTGGAATCGAACACATTATAACTATAGGAATACATGGGCCGTAAAAGTTCAAAACTTCTTAAGCCCATATTCTAATCGCAAAGTTATATCTATATACATATGGTCCGACGCATCGATAGCATATAGCTACAATCTGTAAAAGTGGCGAAATTGAAAATGAACAGCACATGCTGCTACACTGCAGAGGTTACTCCAGTATTAGAGAGACTTTTGTATTAAAAATGTTCAAAATTACAGGAAAAAGGAAGTCACAGCTTCAATTTCATAAATAATCTAAAAGAAATGTAGACCTGTTTGGGATTGCTTGCAATGCAATTTTCATTACATTAAACAATATATATTTCCATGGAATAACTTCTGTAAACCTAAATTTTAATAGCACTTACTTTCTAACTCATACATTTCAAAGTGACATTATTCCTGTATAAATTGCCAAATAAACGGATCACCGATGTAATAATAAATCTTAATTATAAATTTAATACTAAACAGAAAACAATGAACTTGCGGAAAAGATGGTATACCGCCAACAAAAGGTGCAAAGGTTTTATTTCTTGGTTTCCTTAAACTGACCTCATCATGAATATCAACAATTTTTTTACGACTATGCCTCTATTGAAAACAGCATGCCTAAGTCACAGCTTCATAACTGTTGTGGCTAGACAAAAAAGAACAAGCGATTAAGAGAGCTTTGAATGCAATTTTCTATAAAAATGACCTGTAAAAAAATAAATTTGTCACTTCTAACATGGATAATTTTCGAACTTGCCCACAACATTACAAGAATCAAACTTTAAACTCTTTGACCTCAAACTTTTAAAAAAATCTTCGAAACTGCATGTACAGAGCCTGACAAGAAAAAATTATTCAAACATAGTTATCATTTTCATTACATACCTCTCATCACAAAATTATTCATTGACTACTGCTCCTCATATCCACATAAATCAATAGGACAATCTATGACTCCACTATATAATCTAGAAAGCAATGCCTCAAATGAATTCTGTCCTGTTGCTTAGCTTCTCCTACTTCTCAAAGTAATTGTACTTTCGTTGAAAAAGCTAAAATAAATAATGTTTAATAAAATGAAGTTATAATACAATGTATCTGCCAAAATTGCCTTTAATATTTTGATCCGGCAAAATTGGCTTGCTTTGATCTTTTAAAACTAGACCAACAAACTTTCCCTGAAAAAAAAATGACTACAAAAAAGTATTTAACCATTTTATTAATGTTCTAATCCATCATATAAATTCCATATGACCCTTGAATGAAGGGATGAACAAAAGTGATTACATGTACAGTATATATTACAGGATCTCTGAATCTGTCATGATTTATAATGCCAATCTTTGGGGATTAAGTTATTAATAATCATGATACTTTGAAATTTTAAGTCATTCAAAGTTGTTTAAATTACACCAAAAGTTGGACTATTTTATATTATAAGGCAGTATCTGAGAAATGGACTAAACCAGGCAAGATTTGGTGGTAAATACATTGTACATGTACAATGTACTTTGTTTTTGGCTTTGAACTAGGTGTTAGTAACTGGGAGTACTCTCAGATCTGAACTGGGTCTTTTTTGTTGTGGGGATGTGTAAGTACCCACCACGTCTTGTGTGTGGTTTTGTTAGATGTCTTTCTACTTTGTATAGATCTGACGAGTTAAGCCCTTTTCACATCAATATACCAGGTTAGGAGGTGGGTTCGGCACCACAAACTACTAGTCTAGCCCCACCCCATCCTGTACATATTTGTATGTATGTGCCTGTCCCATGTCAGGAGCCTGTAATTCAGTGGTTCAGTTTGTCGTTTGTTGCTGTGTATCATCACATGATCATATTTTGTTTTTTTTGTTCTTTGTTTTGTATATAAATTAGTCTGCTAGTTTTCTTGTTTGAATTATTTTACAAATTTGTCATTTTCATTTGGGGTCTTTTATAGCTGACTATATGGTATGGGGTTTGCTCATTGTTGAAGGATGTACAGTGACCTCTAGTTGTTAACTTTGATGTCATTTGATCTCTGATGGAGAGTTGTCTTTTCTCATTAGTGTAAACAAGATTTTATTTTGAAAATAATTAGGTTATTTAAACATTACAATATGACAGTTTTATTAGGATTGGAAAACAAGTGAATTTTCACGGACTTTTACCAATTCCTCTCTTTTCTCATTGGCAATCATACCACATTTTCTTATTTTTATATTTACATTACGTACATGTAAAGTAGATCTTTCATCTTCTGGAGGTGTCCGATTCCTAAGTACATGTACAACAGGGGGCCCTAATTAACAGCATGATTTTGAGTCGGCTAAAAAACAATCAGATAGATTATGATACAATTAACAGGTTTCTTTGCAATTATTTTGCAAATAACTAAGCTAATGCAAGAATAAAGTTATTTTCAAATAATAGTAAATAATGAATCTACAATTATATTTTAAGAAGTGAAACATCATTTAAATTCAATAAATATCATATATTAAATTTCAATTTTTTTTTTAATTCTGGGTAGATAAGTTTTCATTTTTTTAAAGTACATGTAGGGCGAGTTGGTAGACCTTTATCTGTTTATAATATATTTATTATATATTATCATGATTATATTCATTTGGATTTTACCCAAGTTAGGCAAGTTGCCACTGTTGGCAGGAGTACATTGACATTGTATATTTAACAGGATTTAATCCTTTTCACAAGTGGGGCGAATTTTTTTAATGTGGGGCAAGCAAGTTGGTATGAAGGGAGCTACCACTTGACTTGGTGGGGGGCTAGGATGAAAATGTTATGAACAGTTATCCTGCATTGTTTCTAATTTTAGTTGTAATATCTGTCCTGACAGTTTATTATTCACTCTTTTCAGTCCTGGCTTTTATTTTTTTACTCAAAACTCCTGTCCCGCATTTTTTCAAATTCCGTCAAAGCCCCCTCTCCCATAAAAATCAAATGGTAGCTCCCTAAACAAGAGTGGAGCGATTTTAAAATAATGGGGCGTTTTGCCAATTGCAATGCCAATGGGGCGAGTTGACTTGCTTCCGTTTTTGCCAATCTTTGACTGATTTTCGGGTTTATACATGCATGACATGGATAAAGTCAAATGGTTTTTCGTGAAAAGTATAGCACAAGCATCTTCCTAAAAATGCGCATGATTATATTTACATTTCATTGCGCTTTCCAAGTACAATAAGTTGGTACGTAATCCATCAAAACGAAACACTTTCGTTGCGTTGACTTTCGTTCCCCGGATTCAGTTAATCGACAATGTAAGTTACTAACCCATTTCAATATATCTGTTTATAATAACTTTTTGATCCATCAGTTTGAAAAATCAAAGGTCTTTGTATCAACTATCTGACTATCTTTGTCCATTCTTTTAAAACATGAATTCAGCAGCAGACGAGCGTCCATGGATTTTGCGTCATAGTATAAAAACGACAACGGTGAAAAGATTTCCGGGTTTCCGTATTCGACGTACCAAGCTTTCGTACATTTACGTATATATATGAGAGTTAGTCTGGAATCAAGAATGGGGATTTGAATAAGGATACAAAAAAAATATATAGATAGTTGAAAAGCAAAAATATAGAAAGAAGGATCATAGAGAATAATTGAGTATACTTAATTATGAAGAATCATGCAAAGACATTATTCTCAGAGCATATACATGTCTCTGGAAGAATTGAGAATAAAGATAAACTAAATTAAGAATATTCAATCATTTATATATTATTTATAACTCATTCACATTTTGTTCCATTCAGAATTAAATAACTCTGCTGAGGGGGGCATGGAAAGTTTGGAAAATTGACAAACGATAATTACTCTAAATTCTAATCAAAGGAGAATTAAATGTTAGACAGTTAGAGTGTTATAAATAAAATATAAACATATATTTTTCAAAATGATGTCACAGAAAACACAGATTTTTTTTTATTACTAATAAGATTCTGCGATTTGAGTATCTATGTCCAACAGATGTCAGTGAATTAGAAATTTTACTAATCTGATAGACGTTTAGTTAAGAATCTGTGACAAGTTCTTTTGTAATATTATTAGGAAATCGCCTACCGGCTCCTTGATTTAGAATTGCATACTCTTCAAGATTAAGGTAGCCTACACAAATAACAGCCAGTTTTGGACTTGATCTTTTTGTCCAAGGTTAAACAATATATTTTGTTTTATAATTTTCAACTCATGAACTATACAAATATTTTTAACACTATCTCCTCATGATATTCGACGAAAAGCTCACCAGATCTTATCTTCACATGTTTGCCAATATGGCGAATCAAATCAAAGTTTTACTTACTTAATTTCAAGTTGGCAATTACATGTATACTCAAACCTAGGTTGCCACATGTTGAACAGAAAGTTCCTAACTTTATCATTCACAATACTTGAGTTCACCCATGTATTTTGGAGGTTCGTGTTGCACATAAAGGCGGATTTAGAGCACCCTGCCCCTCCCCTTTTTGTAGCAAAAATTTGATCTATTATATCGGGAATCACTGATGCATGACTAGGGAGGCCCCCTCTTTAGCAGTCAGTGGGCCCCCTTATGAAAATTTCTGGATCCGTCAATGGCACAATCTTTAGTTTTTATGTAATGTTAAGCCCAACGGTTACTGGGAATTTCTGTACAGTATTTCATACCAAGTTTGTTTGGGTATCACAGTTTTAAAATGTTATCACCGTTGATCCAATAAACAAATCCTTGGTTGATCTATTCTTAAACAACTTCTTTCCAGTAGTACCCTCACAATGGTATTAATGACATTAATGCCTCCAACCTGGGACTATTATGGAGACTATTATACAATAGTCCCAGCTCCAACACTGATCATTGATATTTATGTTCCCCTTATAAATAGAATAGAGAAATTGAGGACATTTGTTCCACATTTTATGAACTTTGAAAAAACACAAGCACATGTAACTTTTGACACCACCTGCGGGCAAATGCCTGCAGGACACTGATGTGGTGGCATGTGGGTGGTGGTAAGTCAGTGGCGGATCCAGAACTTTTCATAAGGGGGGCCCGCTGACTGACCTAAGGAGGGGCCGCTCCAGTCATGCATCAGTGATTCCCTATATAATCAACCAAATTTTTCCCACAAAAGGGGGGCCCGGGCCCCCCAGGCCCCCCACCCTGGATCCGCCTATGCCAGTAAGTTTATAACCGCCGTTACAGTAAACCCCTCTCAACCCACCAAATGCTTGCTTGAAACACAAGTAAAATATAAGCAGGTAATTATATCCTTTGCTTTTATTCCACACCAAAGATGAAGAAATGTATGATAAAGTTATAATGGTATATTATTCTGTACATTGTATAAGCCTAAAAATTAAAGGGACGAAAGTATGTAGTGACTATTGTTTGTCGTGATGTAAACACGATAATAGTGTTGCTTTCCCCTTTATCTTATGACCCGTATTGAACAGGACAGACTACCCCAAACACTCTGAAACTTTTCAAGTACTTTCTATATGCTCATGTGTATTATATTGTTAGCATAGTTTTGTACTTGGACAGATAATCAGAATGGTCAACAATCAAGTATTGACAATGTTAATTGGTCACGTTTGTTTGAACTACCAAACCAGGTAATTTTTAAATTTACACTTGTACAACCCAATGTCAATGTTACATACAATCAGTCATTTTTGTAACACAAGGGTTACAAATAAGAAAATACTAAATAAAATATTCAAATTTATAATTTAGTTTCATAACTGTATGAAGCACCTAAGACTTAAATATATCTACTGGGTGTATCTGTCTGTCTTTTGTCCAAGATAGTTGGCAGATATATAGGAATAAAAAGAGATGTAAGGTTATTGTAACACACCTTTGAGAAAGTTATTCAAACAATAATAACAAAAACACAACACAACACATCTAGATATTCCAAGTTCTGCAATTAACACCAAATTCTCCCAATATAAATGCATACTTCTTTTACCTGTGTATATGTATTAAAAGAAATACCAATGAAAATCTTAATTAAAATAAATGTTTAAAGATTAAACTTTCAATTGTTCAAATAAGAAGAACATTTTATGGGGGAAGGGGGATGATTCACAGAATCCCCTGGCCTACTCCCTTTAGGAATTATATATAGAGAGAGACTTTTTAAAAGTCTAGTCTCACTTTTTTTTAAGGATCCTGGACCCATATCTGACAATTATTGCAATTTTATTTACTTTGCCTTTTTTTACTGCGATTATTTTCCTAAGCTGATTGGATAAAATACCATTTATTATGGTGACAATTAAGGATAATCAGGGGCTGATCCAGCCATTTTTAAAAGGGGGAGGGTCCCAACACAGGATAAAAGGGGGGTTCGAATTATGTTTCCCCATTTAAATGCATTGATCATTCAAAAAAAGGGGGGTTTCATGTGAAAATAATTTTTTTAAAAGTAAAATAAGATTTTCAATGGAATATATGTCTTACAAGGTATTAGATGTTAATAAACAAGTTTTAATTTTGATGTTAATTTTTTTCAACTTGGACACAATTAACTTTTTTTTCATGTGAATTTCACATGAAAAATTTAACGTAAAATTCATGTGAAAAATTTAACTTAAATTCACATCAACAAAATTTTCCTGTGTAACACATGCGTTACACATGCGTTTGACTATACATGTGTTACACATGCAAATATCGCATGTGTCACATGCGTTTTCCAACACATGCGTGACACAGGTGTTTTTCTGACACATGCGATTCACATGCGTGTATTACGCATGTGAACGCATGTGTACCACGCATGATTCACATGCGTGGCAAGAAACATGTGTATTACGCATGTGACACACCTGTGACACATGCGTTTTTAGGTACATGCGTGACACATGTGTGGCATTTTTGCCCTAGTATTTATACAGTTATATTTTGTGTATTGCAAAATCTTAATCCAAGAACAAAATTTAAATACAAAATTTCTTCCCCTTTTCTGCTTTTAACATAACCAACTTAATTGTCTAATTGTAGAGAAGAATATTAAGATTTTCTATCTTTTAGATTCCTCTGTAAACAGTTTCAGAAATTTTGAATATTTTAATGTGTGTACTGTTAATTCAAAAATTATTACATGCATTTATTATTGCGATTTTGGAAAAATGGACAAAAATGCCAGATTAATAATTGCAATGTCGGGAAAATTTGCATACAGATGAATGTATCAGATATATATCTGAATGCCAGTTCTTATTATTGTGATACTCACCCAGTCAAATTATTCTCATTACCGGTAATAAAAACCTTGCAACAATTTATGAATTAACAGTACATTGGATGTCAAATATGTGATAAAATATAACCCCCATAACATACTTACATTTTGTATGTACCTTCATTTCAAAGACTAATTGCAATTGTTTATTACAAAAGGGCCGGCCATAACTAATTTGTTCCAGGGAAAAAAAGAGAGAGTAAAATCTGACTTAAGATTAACATACCTTAAGTCTATCATGGAATTTTATAATACTGAAAGTAGAAGGCATCACAGGTATTCCTGGTTCTGTTAATAGGATAACTCCCTTCTTATGAACAAGGTGATCTATCTGGTCTCCTCTTATACAATAACCTAACAAATCGGCAATACCGTCATGTTTTAAAACAGAAAACCATAAAACCTCTCTCAATAAACCATAATTTCCCATCATAGAACATTTATCAGCATCATAAACACTTTGCAAACATTTCACTTTAATGTCAAGGTCATTTGCCTGAGATTTCATAATAACTTCCACCCCTTTGTCTGGAACAAAAGCTCTATCAATGAACTTTTTCTTTCCGACACGGAATGAAGATGAGATTCTCAATCCATCAATGTCTTTACATGACATTGGACTTTCAAATCCAAGGTCATAAAGTTCTTGGCTGACTTCCATTATCATGTCATCTGCATCCTGGGCTCGTCCCCAATCTGGAGGATATAAATTTTTTAATAAAGATTTGATTCTATGATATTTATTAGAATCAAGAGCCGGAAGTTCAATTTTTGGTAAAGCTTGTAATTTATCTTTCTGTCTCTCTATATTATGTTGTAATGCTTGAACTTCCATTATATCAACTTCTGGATATCTTGGTTTGTCCATCCCATGATTCACAGGGGCAAAGTTCATATCTCCTCCTTGAACAAGATCATTAAGATAATTTTTCTTACTTCCATCGCTGCGACTGTCACTTAGACGTTTGTAGGTCAGCATGACACCAGCAATGGAGAATAATATAAGGAAGGCTATCCACGCTGACTTATAGCGATACCTTAACAGCCTCATTTTAATAATTTTGATCACTATTCCTCTAGGTCACGTGGTTCATGGCTTAATGCCTTTTCAGCTTCTGAAAAAATATAAATACTGTAATTAATTTAGATAATACATGTAATAAGGCTGTAGTCATTGATATATGCACCAAATAAATATATTTTAGACAAAACCTCAGTACTGCGCTAATTCAGGTACCTTATAATCAATGGTTGTCTAACATTTCTAGTATCAATAAAATTATACATTTACTTTGTTCATTTGTTGTTTAATTATTTTGGCCTGTAATTTTAATTTCTAAATACTATTATTGGATATTAATTAAGCTCAGCTTTTTGTAATTATAAATTAAGGATGAACTACATTTACAAAAGAGCTACTGTATTTAACGTAGGGTGAAACATTCAATACCAAAATTTTAATCCAAGCCGTCTAAAAGGATTATAACAAACATAAAACACAACAACAGTGATTGAATTATAAAAAAAAAAATATTTCATTCCCCCCTGATTTAGTTGAGAAGTTTTTCAAAAGTCATTGAGAAGGTCACTCTATCAAATCTATATTTACTCCTCTTTAAGTTCATACATGATACTACATGTACAATCTCTGAATTTAATATGTATGAATAAAAAGTGAATTTTCCACTATCATGACCATGTTCGATGTTTATAAGATTTCATGCAGATGATACATGTATTAATCAATTCAGAGGTCTTTGTATTAGTTTGGGGGATTTTACCTCAAATCACATGTCAAATACAATGAGCCACAGAAACCTAAAGATTGATCATTACAAACACCACCAGACTGAGGTTGAATATCTATGTTGGTTTTAGCCTTCGGCTGTTGGAACCTGGACTAATCTTTTCTTCTTATAAGTAGGACCAAGTTTCTGATTTTAAGCAACAATTGTTCGAAGTTGTTATTACAGTACTATAGAAATCCGTGTTTGCTGTCTACAGAGTACAGTGACATGTTTAGGGGGTGGGTCTTTTCACCACCGAACACCACTGCACACCACCGAACACCCAAAAAAAACACCAACCACTATGAAAAACAGTGATATTATACAATAAAACGATAAAATACATTAAATTACGTATAATTAAATAAATTTTTAGATTTTTTTGTCAATATATGAGCATTCTTTTTATGTTAAAATCGATAATCAATATAAAAAATATCAAGAAAAACGTCTCCGGATTCATCACTATTTTTGCGGATTACATTGTGTGTGTATATAAATTATATTCATAATAAGTAATCAGTTCAAGTATCCTCTCTGTTCATCCTATTTTATATAAGACATAGAAGAAAAAAATGAAAAAAAAACATATTTGAGGTGTTAATGGTGGCAGAGACATATAATACAAGAGATTCACAACTCTAGTAGAGTCTATACAACAGCCAATGAAATGACTTGGCTACCGGAAAGCCGATTATAGCGATGGATTTTTGGGTAAAATCCGCCATTGTTGTGAAAAAGGTCCTACGCCTAACGATTTTTATAATGGATAATGCCGATACTTTTCACAGCTAAAGCATGTAAGTATATTTAAAAGTTTCAAAAAAACAATTCTAATAATTTGTTACTAATAAAGTGTGTTGGAATGATGAGATTAATCAAATACAAACAAAGTTAAAACTCGGCCCATTTTACTTCAACTCCTATTGCCGTAGAAACCATTTCAGGGCATTTGATCTCCTAATTTTTTTCTTAAAACTTGGAAATATGCTAATAAATATATAATTTTATGGGGCAATAATACTCCCAAATGTTGTTTCGTGAAAATTAGACTATTGATCTAATAGTGTTGTTTTTTTTTCTTCAAAATTATCAAGGACGTATAACTTACATATAAGTCCTTGAAAATTATCAACAAATGTGGCGATTTTTTCTTATTGATACCCGAAGCCAGCTGGTACTATAATTTTATCTCGTAAAACTTGGAAATGTGCGAATAAATATTCAATTGTATGGGGCTATATTACCCTCAGATGTTATGTCGTGAAAATAAGCCACGTTTCGTAAAATTTGATCCAACAGTTATTTTAAAAATATCACACAAAGGTGACTATTATTTTGTTATTTATACACAAAGCCAGCTATGCTAATTTTATCAATCTGTTTCGTCAAAACTAGAAATTTACAAATAAATATGTCATATTATGGGGATTTACATTTCTCTCATTTTTTTCTTTCTTTTTTTTTTATTAAACTGGCTAAATATTGAAATTGTTCATGGAAAAATTTCCTTAAATCAGTCCTTCATGTTTGTGCACTATGAAATTTAAAGCCTGCATTTTGTTAGGCAATTTATTCATTTTTCATTCTGTTTATGGCAAAGTTGTTTATTTTCTCCTATTCTGAAGTCATTGTTTTTTCTTCTTTTTAGGGTGCCAAAGATGAACGAATGCAGTAAATTTTCAAAAGGAGTAAAATTTTCTAGAAAAGGAAACCTTCTGCTGGTCGTAATATTACGAATGAGCTTCATGCATCTGTTGTCGTTTCAGACTACGCTTCTCATTCAAAACATGAACCTAATTCATTTTTAAATTAAAATCGTATTGAGGACATTTTAATGGTGACAGCAAAAGATATATATATTTGATAATAAAAGATTTTATTTGCACCAAGGATTTGTATATGTACACATTAACAATTTTACTTTTAAACTGCCATCTCTTTACCCCAGAATAAAAAGACAAAAACCACTACAAATGATTAAAAGACAGAAACCACTACAAATGATTGTCTCTTGGAAATAAGGTTATAAAATACTTTTAAAATAGTGTCTTCCATGTTGCTAAAGTTGATGTATGACCTCGGCTCCCACTTCAATGTTGTGTTTTTTTTTTAAGACTTTTTGTTGCTTCGAGGACACACATATCTATCTATGTATGCAGTTTTGTCAATTGTTTTTGTTAGTGTGTCTCTCGCTTATGTCTTCCCACGAAATAAAATCGGAATTTTCATATTGCGTGCACATGAATGAAGCTTTATTCAAATGAGAAATTAATTGTAATTATCATAAATATTAATTCTCAGTACACACTTTGAACATGAAAAAACCATAAATTTACCGACAATTAAGTTTTTTTCCACATTAATTTTACTTTTTGTAAATTGTATTTTTGGAAAGAGTGTGGACACCTGTGGTGTAACAATTTCATGTTTACAAGGTGTCAATTAAAACTCATTATTTATAACATGTTCGTGATTACCTGGTCATCGAATAATTCAAACCTAATATACATGTCACACTGTGAAATTATGTCTCCGAGACAGGTGTATATTCAATAGAAACCCATTATGAAACTATCAAATAAAATGAACTCTGATACAATTAATTTATCAAGTGTTAATTATTTAATATCATAACAATTTTTTTAATACAATATCAAATTATGTCTCTTTTTCAATAATACAAATCTAAAATCAAAATTACATTAAAATAAATAATTATATATGAACTCAAATAATTTAATTAATTATGATAAATTTAACACTGAAACTGTTAATGTTATGCTTAGGCCAAAATAAATAGTGTGTTTCCTATTTCACCTCGAAAAAAATTAGGTAGGGTAGGTAGGTAAAACATTTTTATTTTATAAAAACTTTTTATTTTTTTCTATCGATGACAGCAGAAAAAGGTTCCAAATGAAATCATTTGATGTGTCTTGCATGCTTCTTTGATATTTAGAATAGTACTTAAATCTACAGCTTTTTTAATTTTCTGTTTAAGTTCTGTGTAAGAAATATGAAAATAAACTTTAATGCAAATTTTATGCATTTCATGGGTCGTAATATACTGACGGACTTTAGAAAAGCAACACACATTTTGGTGAACTTTTTTTACCAAATCACTATTGATCCTCATATAACAACTATTCATGCTTACCATACTTCTTTATGGTTAGAAAAATTCAATACCTGACGTACCTGAGGTTATGTAACATATCGGATTATTGAAGTCGCACAAATTTCTCAATGCGAAATTTGAAAACAACAAATGATTTTTTAAGGATTTTTTTGGTGAAACAATTCGTTCAATCTGTACCCACACTTGAATCATTAAACAAATGTTGCATCTCCATATTGCCGAGACTAAGCAGTGAAAATCTGAATCAGGCCATAAGAATATTGCAGGCAGGAATACGTGAACGTGCTGTTTTCAGACAATTTCACGTCAGAAACTCGTTTTACTGTCCTTACAAAAACGGTACAGGCAGATAGGATTTGTTGATGACCATCCATGACCAGATCAATATGTAGTGACGACTCAACGTCAATAAAATTTGATTATGCAACATCATTTGCGAGACTTATTTATGGCTGCAACGTCAACTGCTAATCAAGTCGACAAATGCAACGGCAGACAGATTCATGCCAAAAATGTTTCCCATATACTGAAATGCCAAAGAATCGACTGCAGAAAAACATTTGAAGCTCTAAATTTTAAACCCCTTAATTGCTAAAACACACTGTAATGCATGGGGCAGAGGCAAATTCAAAAGGTACAAAACAGAACTCAAAACATGCCCACAAAATTGGTTGACCTTTCTGACAATCATTTTGAAGTTGGTTGCAGGCAGTCTTTGCCTTCGACGGTGATCCATTGATAAGGAGAAAACCAGGGTTTCAGTGCATATACCACATGAATTAAACTTTAAAAATGACGTCATGAGTTCAACTTTTGAACTGCAAACTTTTTTTTCAGACAATTAAGAAATGAATAAAAGTTATCTTTATACATTTATTTTACAAAAATTGCCTGTTTGAAAATGGGGAGTAAAAAAGAATAATCTAGTGTTGCGTTTTTAAAGTCCGTCAGTATAGGAATATGTTCTTGTCGATTAATTATCTTAATGCAAAAATGGCAGTGAAAAATCTGGCATGGTATTATTATGTTTGGCCTCGTTGAACCTAACAATGTAAATGGCACACAGGATATACATGTGGGAACAGATTCCTACCCCCCCCCCCCCCCCCCCCTCACCCCCTTTTTTTTAGTAGTAAAAACACTGCAAATCGATGCCAAGCAGTGGCTTATTATGATTTTACGAGGGGTAATACTCTTGCACCCTTTTTATTTAATGTATAGATGTGTTTTGATGTTTGACAGAATCTAATCTTGAAGAGGGGGGTTCTGACAATATTAAAATTCCAGGTTTTGAGAAGAGTGAAATCTTTAGTCTTATTAAATCTATGGAAAAAAATTGTAGATATTAATAGGACATGATTTTTTTTCCTTCTCTAGTATAAACTGTTGAAAGACCAGCCAGAGAAAATATAAAAGAATAAAAGTAGACATAGTGCCAGGCCAGATTCATTTATAAATGAACATGAATCATACACCATGTCTGCCTACTGGGGAAAGCTTTCTATTTCTCGTTACACATCGTCTGCCCCCTTGCCGTCGTGAACTCAAACTGTCAAATGCTCAAAAGCATTAACAGCCGTTTATGTTGCCCTAAGAACAATTTTTTACAACATTCGTAAGAGCATTTTTCACAACAAAAGCTGGATTGATTTTAGCAGTAAATTGATCTCATTTTACTCTTAAATTATTTGTCAATTAACTGACAGAATTAGATACAGTCTGTACAACCTGAAACGATTCTGACTTTTGGTTCAAAGAAGCACAGGTACAAAATGAGATTTTGTTAATATATGTATATATACTGAATACATTATTCACTATATATACAAATATTTAAAAAATCTTGTCTTGTACCTGTGCACAGAAATTGAGCAAAATGCGTCAACTTCGTATTTTTGTCGTCTATAGGTCCATCATGGTGTTCTTTAAAAAGATTCATCATATCGTAATTATCCGAAATTAATGTCATTATATTTTGCAACCATGTGATCACATTTCGCATATTTGACAGCTAATCAGTGCACGGTTGTGAAAAAGCCATGCTTGTTTATTTAAAATCTTGGTTCTTGAAACACTTTACTCATTTATATTGGTCATTGCTATCAAAGGTTTTGAAGATCTGTAGTTTTCTAAACAAATAGTCAAATCCGGACTGACCGAAAAATCCTGATTTGTAATATTTTTATTTTATTTTTGTCAATAAAATGTTTAGGGTCGGCGTCAGAAACGGAGGTAGGGTCGGGAAACCGGAAAACACACTATTTATTTATTTTTGCCTTACATGTAACCATTCGTCCTTACTTCGAGTACTTTTAATACTTTTATTAAAGACTTTATTACCTAAGGAGATCTCGCGAGGTTTAACTAGTGGCCGCATGTTTTTACGGGATTTGGCCGAGTTGCCAATCTCTTGTATTATATGTCTCTGATGGTGGTCTGCGGAGTTCAAAAAGTGTGGTGTTATACTCAGTATAAGTTATAGACTCTCCTTTTCTGTTCTATGTAGATATTTGGTCTCTTAATCTTATGATTTATTAAATTGATAACTTAAATATTATATTTAGGTCACATTTATAACGATAAAAGACAAACAAATAATTTTTTGGGGTGTTCGGTGGTGTTCGGCGGTGTGCGGTGGTGTTCGAGGGTGAAAAGACCTACCGATGTTTAGGGACAGCGTCAACGTTATAAATTGTGTAGAACCCTCGTGAACAAACTTTTGTATTGGGACGCTATTGTGGTGCAGGATAGAAATTCTTTCTTTCAATTCAAAGATGCATTACTATGTATTAAAACTGTTTCTTAAAATGTTTGACAGTTCGTAGACATTCACTTTCCAGGCCAGGGGAGATAATCGGGAAACGAATACATCTTGCCAGATTGTTCCCGTTCAGAATCATCTTAGCTATCACCAGTAACCCATTTTTTTTAGCAACAACGCACCACAATTATAGTTATCGCGTACCATTGCAAACTCGTACCAATGTCAACTCGTACCATTAAAAGCAAAGTCGTTCCACTACTAACTCGTACCACGGTAAGCAAACTCGTACCAATGTCAACTCGTACCATTAAAAGCAAAGTCGTACCACTGCTAACTCGTACCAATGTCAGCTCGTACCATTAAAAGCAAACTCGTACCAACTTATTTAAATGCATTCAAATGGTGTTAAAAGATGAATAATTCTTTTCATAGGCTGTCAGTTATCCATTTTGATGTACTTGGGAGTTTACTTTTAGTTAGATCGACAATCAGCAATTAATTATTTTAATATCATTACTTTCTTTGTTGACATAGTTGTTTGTTTTTAAAGTGATTAAGATTATGACACAATGTTGACTGCTGTACCCCAATTTTTGACATGTTTACCTATAATTATTGTCTCTACACTTTACACAGTTTATGCTAGTCTTTGACTGATTGTCGATAGATGCCAAATTTCTTAATTTGTATTTTTTTTTTCATGATAAATATTTGCAAAAACAATTCATATATAGTGTATCATGTGTATATTTTAAATGGATGCACCACATCGTATTTATTAAAAACAGGGAAGAAACAAATATTGACGGTAACTGCTTCTAGATCAGAAGTTTTGCTAAGTTTTCTCTCTTTTTCAGAAGGAAATGACTGCCATGTTCGAACCAATATTCAATGTAAATAGAAGGCAACCATAAGTTAATATTGAGTTGATAATTAAAGTCAAAGAAGCTTGCTTCGAAAGTGTGTACAATGACTGGGTACATCCGGACCAGTACACTTTTTCGGATAAGCATCTTCGACTTCAAACTCTTGGATTTCTATATTCTGCAACTAATGACAGCTATATTTGATGATAAAGGACTGCTTTGGGTTCATCAAATTGTGGCTAGCAAGAAATGATATAGCAGAAATTATAATATATTGGTTTCAGTCAATTACAACCTAATATTTCATCAGAGACATATAATACATATATTGTATTATATGTCTCTGATTTCATGTATTTAGAAATAAGAACAATTTCGAGAATGTCAGAAGTAAAATAAGTACTTTATATGGATAAACTCATCATATACACCTGGATTAAAATTTTGTACGCCAGACTCGCGTTTCTTCTACAAGACTCATCAATGACGCTCGAATGAAAAAAGTTAAAAAGACCAAGTAAAGTACGTAGTTAAAGTGTTAAACAGCATTTAGGATCCAAAGGATACTCTCCGGGAAGAAACACCAACCAGCAGTGGCATGTAAATAAACTCATTATATATACCGGGATTCAAATTTTGAACGTCTGACGCGCGTTTCGGCTACAAAAGACTCATCAGTGACGCTCGAATCAAGAAACTATCCTTTAGACAAATTTGAGCTTAGAAGAATTTTAATATTATTTTGGTTCCTTTTGGTCATATAGCTCCCGACTTATCTGCGTATTTATACACCCCTGGCTTTCAAATGTTTAGGTTTCGAGCGTTTCTTTTTAAGGTTAATATAGAAAAGCGCTTTTAACGCACGAACTTTATAAAGTTTTATTTTCATTTTCTCTTTTTTTAAATTATTATCGAGAAACACCCAGGCGAAACACGATCGTTGCCTGTTTATTTAGTATTATAATTCATCGGAAAAAATTTTATTTGGCCTTTTCAACTTTTTTTTATTCGAGCGTCACTGATGAGTCTTTTGTAGACGAAACGCGCGTCTGGCGCAAATACAAAATTTCAATTCTGGTATCTATGATGAGTTAATTTTTCTTCACAATGTTCCAATTTACCAAGGTAAAAAAGGAATAACAAAGTTTTTCTTGTCTATTGTTAATTTTCTTTTTATTGATATGTTTTCTTAGCTTTCCATATCGAGTTAGCGCTTCTTAAATGTTTTGTTATGCAAGTATTTGCAGTTTCGCCTAAGATATCAATTAACGTAAGATTGGCATTTATTTAAATTTCTTAAATGAATACCAAGAAGAATACAAATGTGAAATGTGGTTTGCACTCTTTCATTTTATCACAAATGTATCGAATACTTGTAAAAGAATAATTCCACTTCTAGAAACTTAATTAGATAGTATTTGATATGAAACATTTTGCGGATGTTTTATTTTTTGTCGACAAACGAGGGTAGATATTGCCCCAAAGATTTTTCTTTATAGCTATAAATGTGTAGCGATCAATGTTTATAACTTTGTAAATTCACACAGCTTCAGTTTTCGAAGGTAAGGGAAATAAATGTTTTCTTGTCCTCCTATTTTCTTTGTTTTAGATTATTTGGATAATTTCTCACATCCCCATATTTATATAGTCCTATCTAGTTTACGCAATATAGATTATATATTGAAAGGGAATGTTTTTGTGAGGTAATTTCCCTTTTTGTTTTCTGAAAGTTCATATCTTTCCATAGAAATATATTCAAAAAGTTGTTTTCTGTTAACGTGTTCTAGATAAAATAGATATAGCATTCATAAAAGAAATACTGAATAAATCTTACATCGAGTCAATTGAGGCAATCTATTGAAACGAAACTGTTTTGACATGTTATTGATATTTGCAGTAATACGGGAACAAATTATGTCCCTTTTTCTGTGGGTATGTTGCTTTAGACTCATGAGTCAGACCTTAAACGTGAATTTCTGAAAAATGAAATGAAGTTTAAATTATTTCTTAGCATCATGTTCGGCTGTACATATATATATAATGTCCTTTCGCTATACAACTTAAAGATTGGTGACTATGTTGATTGCATCTATCCTCTTGTACTTTAAATAAAAGATACCAAAGATATTGTAAAATATGTTTCATATCTTTACATACATTTATAAATGACATTATTGGTTGGTTGACAACTAAACTTTACGACAAATATGATGATTTCAATTTGCCGATTGTAAACTTATGTTTTTGTATAATAATATTCTAGCATCGATTGCATTTTAAGTATATATCCCAGTTGATATAATCGTTCAGGGCTTGCACTTTAAACCACGATTTCTTTAATAGGGGATTACTGCTTACAAGGCAGCTTTTAAGTAAAAATTTCTGATTGTTAAAGCTGACGCTTCCAATACGAAAGTCGTGACTTGGTTGACGGAATATCTGTGGTACAGATGACCACGGATATGTTCCACTTTCCGTAACTACAGTGTCTCGTCTTCTGACTGTGACATTACAGAATGCGACTCAACACACCATCTTTACTTGCAATTAGTAACACGAATGATTTACATTCTTCCTCGAAATTCTTTTTTGATGGTTTAATATGCCTTTTAAACGGTTATCTACTAAACCAGTGACGACGTTAACTTCTTCAAAACAAGTCCTTTACACAATGCACCGTTGCTCCCGTCTGTCCGCACCCAAGTTAACTTGTGAGCCGACTACTGTGAAACGTTAGATGAAAGTTATCAAATTTGAATAATGAGATGAGGAGAGGGAATGGATTCAGAATAAAGTCAATTACTTTATGATTTCCAGAAAGAGAAAAAGAAGTTTTGAGATTGAAGGGTTGCTTTTCAAGCATTGCAAGAAGCACGATATATTATAAAGTTTCAGCATAACAAGGGAAATATTGTGACTTTTACAACACTTAGAAATTGACACATGCTCTATGTTCATTAGGTATGTGTTCATGATACAGCAATTCCTCTAAATCACCCGAGACTTCGAATATATTAATTAAATTCAAAAGTGAGGGCAAACGGTTTTCCACCAATTCCAGTTTCCGCATTTTATTTGAATTTTACTGTATAGTTGTCTCCTTGACAATCGTACCACATCTTCTTATTTTTGTACACAGAAAATTAGGAGACAATTCCTCACTTTGAGTTGTATCTAAATTTCTACACCCATTTTTTTTTATATATTCATAAACACGTAATACGCATTTCAAATTTGAAGTTTGCTTGAGAAAACGTGTACAGACCTTTTTAACCTTACAATTTTATCTTCTCATTTATCTTTTAAAGGTAGGGTAAATTAACACAATGAATTAATTCATATTTAATCACTGGAATATTTGTAAGTATGAGAAGTTTGAATAGCTACCTCTTAACCATATTAACATCAAGTATTGCCTTTTCAGCACTGTTGATCAAATCTAAAAATGATGCATATAATCGATTGTAACATAAAATTAACTATTTTTTAGCTTATTGTTGACCACATTATCATTTTGGCCAGTGGCCGATGCCGGCAGCAGAATGAATTCCTTCAAACTTCAAATTGTCGGATAGCGTTTAATTAACGGCAGCAGGTAAGCATTGAAAATGATAACACATATAACAGTATCCGTTAAATGATGACAATCTTAAAAAAAAAAATTTAACCTCATAAAAAAATGTTTGCTCCGTCTTTTTCATGGTCTATAGCTCCATCTGACTTAACAACTCATCATAATATATAGTACTACACATACACCAACGTCAATGATGTATACAATATCCCAAAGGTTTTCAATCCCGTAACTCTACCATGTTCCATTCAAAACGATCCCAGGGCCTAGAACCATATTTACAATGTACTGTTGTTCGCATTACATGATGTATTTACTGCAATATCCTTAAGTTGTGTTACCTTACCTAATATATTCCTATTCTTCATTTGAAAAGGACTTAACTCATCTGCTTGATACAAAGCACAAAAGACACACAGTACAGATGTGTGAGTTATCGAAAGGTATTTCAAAGCAAATAAATACCTTTTATAACAATTTTATTTAAAGAATCGATAAATTTACCCGGATCGTATCTAAATTTACGGACTTGGTAAACAACATCACCATGCAACTTAGGACGAATATTGATCCTTTAGATAACTTTTCGATTTTATGATATGAAAATCAAGAAAATTGTAGATCTGTAAAATGATTCAGTTGATTATTGCTTCTCATTCAGAACTAATAAGTTGATGTGAATTAATAACTTGAATCATTTTGGTAAGCTCATTTTAAATTCTCATACTACAGTTGGCATTATAAAAACGTTGGATCTTTTGATATATGAAAATGTGATAAATTTCTCTTTTCGGTAACAGGATAATATTTATGCTTGTCCTTTAGGAGCGCCTACGATTACACACGGTTCTGCTCGTTGTGCTCAATCCTTAGATTTCTGTGTTGTGCTTTGTAGACTTTTGTATGTCTTTCTTTTTTTTTCTTTGGTCGTGGTTTTTGTTTGTCTTCGATTAATGATATTGTATTGTATCATTGGCATCTTCGTCAGTATATTATGTGTTCTAATCCAAAATGATAACGATATAAATTCCCGTTGTTTTGTCAAATTTATTTTAACATTTCCTTACTCCACTGTGTCTAAACTACCCCGGCAAAAAATGTTTGGACTCGATGGTATCTAATATCCGGCACGGTGACGGAACATCAATAGACAGAGAAAAGGTAGTTTTCTGTTTATTTATTTGTTATTTTTATGATATCGAAGAATATATATACATATATAACTGTTTTTTATTGTGAGATGTAATATTTTCTACAACCGTTCTAGATTAACGGAGAAATAAGTAAAAATGCACGTCAAAATGACGGATTGAGTGAACCTTGCCTCGAATTTGTTTAATTTCTCCTTAAATTGTTCACATGGTACGGAAAGAAAGGTACGGAAAGAAAGATATTGACATGGAGATTGCAAAACTAGTCACTTTGAGCACCTCAATCCTTGTATTTCTGCGTATGGAACGAAAGAAATAGGTCATGTCAAAATTGAAGCACCCGGTTTTGTCAATGTCGTTTACTACACAATGACCCGGTTTTGTCTATGTACATGTCGTATAGAACCCGGTTTTGTTTATTTTATGAAAAACAACGTTAACACTGGTACCCTGAAACAAACAAAAATAAATTTACAAATGGCTGATCGTGTTGGTTTTCAAACCAGATACCTCAATAAGGCGTGTGGCCAAGTTTAATTAAATTGTTCAAGAGGAGAAGATTTTTGTAAGATAATTGGCAAAAACGCAAAGAAATGGTAAAAATAGTAATTAAAGGTCAATAAGTCTTACAAGGATATCGACCAAGTCGACTTATTCGTATATATTGTCTTGCTGATCATTTTTGCTATATAACTTTTATTTATTTCAAGATAATAGACAGAAATGGAAAAAAGGAGAAATTTGTCATTCAAGGACATTAACTTCTATAAGAATTCGTGTGAGAGTTTTGATGTGTATGGACAAAAGGTAGAGCTCAACATTATGAAAATATCTGCCCCTGTTAAATTTTCTCTATCTATAGCTGTTTTCAAATAATAGACAAAACTTGCATCCCCCTATGTTCTATTTTAAGCCATGTCGGCCATCTTTGATGACAAGCGGGGGGTCATCAAAAACTTTTTGAACTAGATACCCCAATGATGATGAAAAACTGTTAAACATAAGTTCGTTAGACCTTTTAAAAGCGACATAAGATTGTGGATAAGGTTTGTTAAATGTATTGTATCCCAGTAATTTCAGAGGAGAAGATTATGTAAAAAATTAACGGAAGACGACGGACGACGGGGGCCAAGTGATGAAAAAAGCTCACTTTTCCCTTGGGGTCAGGTGAGCTAAAACCAACCAAGAATTCCAAACAAGATTGCACCGTTCTTGAATTAAAAAAAAAAGTTTAACATTTCATAATTAAGGCTTACACGAACGAGATAAACTAATCAGACATGGCAAAACAACTTCAATTGCGTTTTTTTTTAACAAAAATAAATACTACGTATTATTTATACAGGAGTGACTGTACGCACTGACATGTCGCGACTGCTGGAATAATCGTTATCGAAATTATTTTGAAGGTCTGTAAAATAAATAATTTAATAAAAGTATCTCATAAAATTAACATTGTTCATGGAACCATAAAAAAAGTCAAGGTCTGATGAAACCTGCCAGACGGACATGAACACATTACAATCATTAAAAGTTTTTAAAACCAACCAAAAAAAATAACTTAACATTTACCAATTAATCAAGAAAATAAGTTCAAGGTCACTTAAATAGTCATGTGCGCCATACGAGCAAATATAGTTGACCTATAACTTATGGTATTAGAGATACGGACTTGAACACGAAATGTTAACCTTGATCATAGATATCAACCATTATCAGCTATTCATTTTGTTAGGAAATCGCTGAACCATGAAAATGAGGTCAAGGGCAATGGACATATGACAGATAGAAACATGGTTACATAAAAGATCTGTGTGCGAGGTATGTTGCAGTCAGGCCTTCTAACTTCTGACATATGAAGCTTCACACAAATAGTTCAAGCCGCCACGAATTTGCATCCCTTTGTCTCGCATTCCGACAATTTCAAAATATCAATGTGAATTTTTAGAATAAACATGATAATCCTCCTCACATACATCCAATTTCGCGGGTGTCCCTGCTTTTTTATTTCTTATAAAATTTTAAGTTGGTATACAATTTAGTTATATAACATCAGTGGCGAATCCAGGCGGCGTATAGGTCACACGCCCCCACCCCACCTTTGATGGCCCCAAAAAAATAAATCTTTTTTTTTTCGATTTTTCTTAGCATAATTCGTCCAAAACATTGTTCGCTTCGCTACGCTCTGCGGTATGTAAGCTGTTTGAATTACGCCCACTTTGAAAAAACCTGAATCCGTCCCTATATATTGTCAATAATATATTGACCAACGTCAATGTACGATAATCATAACACAATGGAGAGATAACAGAATCGTTTATTTATACAACTATTAATAAACTAATTATTATTGCATTTTCTCGATGGCCTGAGACTATTATAATACTAATTTATACTTAGTATTATAGTTACAATTAGGGATAGATAGATTTGATTTTTAATGCATGATTATTGTAATCCTTTTCTCACCATAAACATTCATTTTCTATGGCGATTCTGCAAGCATATATACATTTGTTTGATTATCATGCCTTATAATGAACATTTAGCCTTAAGAAGATTTATTTTAAACGATCATAGGAAATATTACACCCCTAGGTAGATTGGATTACTTATAAAGATAAACATCCTGTTGTGCAAGAAAATCACATATCAAATGTGAAGACTTCAATTTTTAAGACCATAAACTCTAATTTTAAGTTTAAACACTAAAATTTACATAATTGATGTAAAAAAACTTATAGAGAGCTTAAAACTCAAGTTGCGGTTTAACCTTCATTTCTATCTATTTCGCAGTTAGAGTATTTTTTTTTAATGCAAAGCAAAATTATAATTATTTCTGTTCCAATAAAGTAGGAATTAAATGCTTACAGATTCAAATAAATAACAGGTTGTCCTCTGTAAGAAATCGTTTTCCAACCAGCCACCAAACTCCTTTTAATTGCTGAAGTTCAATTATGTTATGCGATTATGCATTTTTTTTCTTTGACAAAACCGGGTTCTGCCTTGTGAAATCTAGGACATAACCGGGTTGTACACATTGACAAAACCGGGTGCTTCCATTTTGACATGACCCATTTCTTTCGTTCCATACGCAGAAATACAAGTATTGAGGTGCTCAAAGTGACTAGTTTTGCAATCTCCATGTCAATATCTTTCTTTCCGTACCTTTCTTTCCGTACCATGTGAACAATTTAAGGAGAAATTAAACAAATTCGAGGCAAATTTCACTCAATTCGTCATTTTAACGTGTATTTTTACTTATTTCTCTGTTAATCTAGAACGGTTGTAGAAAATATTACATCTCACAATAGAAAACAGTTATATATGTATAAATATTCTTCGATATCATAACAATAACAAATAAATAAACAGAAAACTACATTTTCTCTGTCTATTGATGTTCCGTCACCGGATATTAGTTACCATCGAGTCCAAACATTTTTTGCCGGGGTAGTTTAGACACAGTGATCGCGGGTCCGTGACTGAATTAAAGTACCTATGTCTTATTTTTAGCCTGGATTTTTAGTATTCGTATTGTCATCTGATAAAGTAATGCTGATTGTAAG
Source organism: Mytilus californianus (assembly GCF_021869535.1). Classification (NCBI taxonomy): domain Eukaryota; kingdom Metazoa; phylum Mollusca; class Bivalvia; order Mytilida; family Mytilidae; genus Mytilus; species Mytilus californianus. The sequence continues at coordinate 25,017,654 of NW_026262734.1, read as the reverse complement.
GTGCACAGTTTTCTCTGCATTCAAAATCTTTCTGTTTGAACCCGTCCTGGTTTTCTTACCACAATAGACTTACTATAAACCAATCAAAATTAATAGTGGTATTGAGGTGGAAGGAAACAGACTTGTTAAATAGTGTACTATAGTGTAACATAGATATAAAACAACCACTGGAATAAAATTGAGAATGGAAATGGGGAATGTGTCAAAGAGACAACAACCCGACCAAAGAGCTGAAAACAGCCGAAGGCCACCAATGGGTCTTCAACACAGCGAGAAAATCCCACACCCGGAGGCGGGCCTCAGCCTGCCCCTAAATAAAAATGTGTGCTAGTTCAGTGAAAATGGACGTCACACTAAACTCCAAAACATATAAATGAACTAAGACTAAAAACATACAAGACTAACAAAGGCCAGAGGCTCCTGACTTGGGACAGGCGCAAAAAATGCGGCGGGGTTAAACATGTTTTGTGAGATCTCAACCCTTCCCCTATACCTCTAGCCAATGAAGAATAAACAAACACACAGCAATACGCACAGTAAAACTCAGTTTAAATGAAGTCCGAGTCAGATGTCAGAATAGGTAATAAAAGAAACTTAGCAAAATGACAATGATACATAAATTAACAAAGGACTACTAGCAGTTACTAACATGCCAGCTCCAGACCTCAATTAAACTGATTGAAAGATTATGTCTTCATCATATGAAAATCAAGCACAATCCCTCCTTTAAGGGGTTTAGTATCATACCATCATAAAATATATGAGAAGAACATAACCCGTATCATGCCAACAACTGGTTTTAGAATAAATGTGTTTATTTCCGATGCAAAGACCCTATGAGTGAATCAATATTAATACCAAAATATGCCATCGTTAATGACCTGACATATACTATTGGTATCGGTATCAGAGTCGACCCGGAACTTGTTATTTATTGATAATATTAATTATGTGGAAAACAAAAGGGCTTGACATGTTGTTATTTCTAAACAATATCATTGTCCTATATTAGTTATATATAAAGTTGAATTCTTTGATTCGTCGTGTTTACGTCATGCCGGCTAACAAATTGGACCTCGTTATTTTAGTAGTATAGATAGTATATCAACTTGAAGGGAGATAAATCAGATAATTGATCTTCATGAAGGAATTCAAATATACAGTTAATTAACATATTTTGTTATGCTTCAAGTAAACGGCAAATAGTGCCTTTTCAGTGCATGAAGTTTACAAAAATTTGAGAGTTTAGCACATCCTATTTTTATTATATCTTTGAAAAAGCATGCTATAAACTTCATTTCGACAAACTATGCTATATAATTGTTTTAAGTGTATACCACCAGTAAGTAACATACATGGTATAGAGTGGAATCCGTTTTGGTTTTTCAGGATTTCTAATATTGCATCCTACCTTAATTGGGACATTAAATCTGATGCCTTATTTAAAGGGAACTTTTTTCCCTATTAAACATATCCTCATTGTCTAGCCGCAGTAGAATCCGACCTTCATCGTGATCAATCTATAGCAGAACATACAGGCATTTTGTTGAATTTTGTTTCAAAATTTCAGTCATATTAAAAAATGACTGGGAATTTTTCATCATATTATAAAAAGCCTATCAAGTGTAGGCATATTATTAATGCCTTAAAATTCAAATGAAGAAGCTGTCTGTAACATATGCTTTGCTATACAATTATGAACACTAATGCTCCCACATTAAACTTATATTTTGGCATTGCACAAAGCAGTGCTTTACAAAGATCTTTTTGACGCTTTTACGTTAAATCTGTAGGAGGTGTACAAATTGATGTTTTAATCTGGGCAAATATTGTTTATTTTAAAATTGAAATTTGCTAAGAACTAGCTTGCGTTTCATTTTATGATTTTTCTAGATAGAATTTTGTTGCTGACACTGAAGCTTTAGTATTTATTAAGGATTTTTAATGGTGAAGTGTAAATAAAATCATCATAGATACCAGGATTAAAATTTTGTACGCCAGACGTACGTAGTGTCTACAAAAGACTCATCAGTGGCGCTGGAATCAAATAATTTTAAAAAGGCCAAATAACGTACGAAGTTGAAGAGCATTGAGGACCCCGAATTCCGAATGGTTTTGCCTAATACAGTTAAGGTAATCTATTCCACGTGTTAAAAGTTAAACCCTTAGTATTTCGAAAAGATCAGAGTTTTGTAAACAGTTAATTAATAACTATGAGCATATCAATGACAATTCATGTCAACACAGAAGTGTGCACTACTGGGATTGTGATACCCTCGGGGAGGAAACCATGACCAGCAGTGGCATCGGCTCAGTGGTTGTAAATAAACTCAAGTGTGGCATCAAGTGGAATCCATTTGGCTTTGCAGGGTTTTTAAAATTGCACTCTTTCTTTATTGGGACATTTAACCTGATGCATTATTTAAAGACAACTTTTTTCCCAAAAGAGTGAGTGGGGGTGAAAAACGAAACCGAGTAACGACATTTGCAGTACAAAATGTAACATTGTTGAATTTCAAAGCATAAATAAACCGCATATCAAAACTGAATCTTTTTTATCAGTAACAGTTCACCCTTAACGACCACCCGAATTAATCACCCGTAGATTTTTATAAATTGGTTCTTGTTACCTGTTTGATTTTATTTCCATATTGTATAAATACAACTTCAAAATACTATTTATATAGTTAACAATTAATCCAGGCAATGAACACTTTTTTAAAGAAAACATCGATACTCTTTCCAAATAGGTTATGTCTTTGATGCCGTTGATTCAATTCAGAATTAACATATTGATATGGGGCTATATCGATAAACACTCAAACTTCATTCATCTTGATTAAATAGACAATTTAAGGATGTATTAGTCACGTTGGAATCTAGTTCGGGATTATTTCCAAAACATGTGATACAAGTGGAAAATATTAAATAAATGAATTTAAGAAAAACAAAAGGTATTTGCTAAAATAAAAATGTAAACAACACTTTACTTTTCTGGATTTACCTTCATCAGGAACCTCAAGTCCAAATATCTAAAAGACAGGGATGTATAAGAAACGAAAGAGTTAAAGAGTTATATGACCTAAAAAGAACTACAAAAATAGCCAAAACTTTACCCGAGGGAGTTCAAACCTTAGTTTCTTTTTAATTTATAAATTTATAAACGGACATTTAACTGAAGAAAAAGGTTTGTATAAAATCATATCAGTACCGAAGTATATAATTATAACTGAGGGGGAAAAATTAAGTCAGTTATCTTTTTATGACTTATTTCCTTGTGATTTTGCGATATTTTATTGTTGTGCTTTTAACTGTATGTGTTTATTTTTAGTGATTGCAGACATCAGGAAGTATTACTTTATGACACAATAATGGGGAACCTTACATAAAGAGGCATTTCGATGCACCCACTCTTCGTAAAAAGTTTATTTGAACTGATATAATGGCGCAATCTAATTTTCTACTTGTTGCTGCAATGGATTTTGGAACAACCTATTCAGGATATGCATTTTCATCTCGCGAAGACTTCAAAAAGGATCCATTGAAGATTCATGCAAATCAGGCATGGAATGCTGAGGGGAGACAACTCTTGTCACTAAAGACCCCTACCTGTCTTCTTCTTGATTCTGACAAAAATTTCTTTGCGTTTGGATACGAAGCAGAAAATATATATGCTGAGCTAGTGACTGAGGATCAGCATAGAGACTACTTCTACTTTCACAGATTTAAAATGATACTATATCAACGAAAGGTACTGATTAAATATCAAATCCGAACAATTTATGACTTTCATTATGTTCTGTAGATCTAATTTTTAAACAGTTAGTATGTCTACGCGGGTTTCCCCCTTTAGTGTATTATATTCAACATAGTTCTACCAGTTTTACTAAACTACTGTTGACCCTTATCATACATATAACAAGACCAAAATTAACCATCGATAAGTCAAGAGAGTATATCTGTTCGCAGTATTAGAAATGTCATTTCTAAAGTAGTCTTTTGGGTTCAAACTTCATTGGGTTGATATATATGAGACACAACATATTAAAGAATATCATGTATTACAAAGAAAGTGTACTTTAATTGCTGTACATTATTTTGACAGCTACCGCAAGATTTTCACTTATTATCTAAAGAGTTAACATGTGATTGAAAATCTGTTTCACAGATGACGACAGATAAGTTCCAATTGTCATATTCACAATCCCATCCTCCTTTCCTCACATGTGACCTTATCGCCGGGTTTGCACTTACATGGACAACACAACGGGTGCCAAATGTGGAGCAGCATCTGCTTACCCATCCCCATCTGAGATCAGATCCGAATTTTGGTGAGGTTCGTGTTGCTCAGTCTTTAGTTTTCTATGTTGTCTTTTGTTAACCGATGTCTTTTTTGCCATGACATTACCAATTTGTTTTCGACTTTTTTTATGAGTTTTCATATCCCTTCAGTATCTTTCTCCTCTTTTATATAGAAAAAAGGACCATCCTAAGCGTCAACAGTAGCTGTAATCATTGATATTTTTTAATAATTGCAACAAATGTCTATGACGTTCTAGTGAATTGGAATTCATCTCCTGAACTCTTAATGCAACTTCTATGATGCAATGCTCTTCACGGGAACATAGTCGTACCAATTACAATTAAACACACTATCACAAGCTGCCACCAAGCCCTCTGAAAAAATATTGAATTACGTAAATAGCTGGCTCGTTAGATAAGTCTTCAACTAAAATTTTGAAAGGAATAAAAATATATGAAGTTGTATAACCATAAAGAGGACAATAAAACATAAATCGAAGACAAGCAGTTCACTTAACACTTCACAGATGCTAGAGGTTGAACAACACGAATCCATGCAAAACTCAGGGATTAAAAAAGTCTGTATCCTCTGTAAGCATCCAATTTGTGTCTCATAGGAAGTATAAATCCTTTGATAATTCCCATATTGGGATGTCACAAGCGAGGAAAAAAGAAAATGATTTTAGAAACAAGTTGAATGTATCCGTGTTCTACTGTGTCACCTATATTCCAAAATGGTTCTAACAAATTAAAATGACAATTCCCGGAATATTGTATCACCTGGGTAATTTATACTCTATACACAAGCGATACCCAGAATGTTTCTTCTTTTCAGAATTATATGAAAAATTGAAATCATCATTGCATGATTCAGAAAGGTGACATTTCATCTACATATAGCAATACATGATGTTTAAAGATAGCGCCAGGTTTTTTTTCATTCATAAGATTCTTTCCCGTGTGCAATCATTTAAAAACTGGAATATGACAAAGAAAAACTGATGTCCTTATATCAAGGAACAATAAAATCCGTAAAGATAGTTAGTCCAAGGTATACATTCATGATAAATTCACTCTATGTAGTATGTCCAACTTTTGTGTAGACACCAATATGGATATTTGACATTAAAATAATAAAGCATCTTTTTTTTATTTTAATGCTACATGTATGTATATGTTTTCTAGAAATTGACAAAGGATTTGATGATTGAAGATATTTCTGGAAAATCAATGTTAGCTTTAGACGTCTTTTCATTGTCAATCAAAGCTCTAAAGGACCATTTACTTAAAACGCTAAATAAGCAAATAACTGGTGTTGTCATAGAGGATATTTTATGGGTGCTGACAGTGCCAGCAATATGGAATGAAAATGGAAAACAGTTTATGAGAACAAGTGCCATGCAGGTATTTTGAAAGATAACTTAATATAAGTTATTATTGTCCTTGGCATTACATTAGGCACTGGAAGAAGAAATACTACAGTAACAGTATACGTCATTTGAGTAGCAGTAAAAGTAGTAGTATTTGAGATGCACGAATCATAAAAAAATACTTACATATATATAAGATGCTTGGCAAAATCAGTATTTTTCTTATTTAGAAAAATAAAAAGATGCAGTAGCAATTTTAGAAAATCTTATTTGTTAGTAATTCATGTATTTCATGACGAAAGAAGATGTATTTGTAAATGTTTTGTTTCATTCTGCGAGAAATCAAATACTTATTTGCCTATGTTTTTCACATTACCAAAGTATTAAATGGGTTTTCACTATTGCAGGCGGGTATACCTTCTGAAAAACTTCTTTTAGCCCTTGAACCGGAAGCAGCGTCAATCTACTGTCAATACCTGCCTACTAAGCAACTGTTTGGTGCTGATCCTGAATTAGTTGTTGCGGCTGTAGGAACAAAATACATGGTAGTTGATATAGGTGGTAAGTATACATTGCATTTTACATCGCATCTAATTGATAACCAAGTATAAAATGAAATTGGGGAAAATATCATTGAAGTAGAAAACAATTCAAATAATCAAAACACTTATAGTGTGAAATATTTATTCTCTTACAAAACTATTTAAAAAAACATTAAATGGTCGAAGAGAACACGTGGTCAGGTTCTAGATAGTTCCGAGTCTATATCAATGTGAATACATCAAACAGAAAGTGTCTAGTACCTGCAATCAACTCCAAATTCTTCAGTAACACTGCGATTTACACTTGGCCTTTTTTAACAAATGATTGTTTACAGGTATGTTATTATGTAGCGTGCTTAAACTTGTTTTATTTTTATCTCAGTCAATCTTGATATTGTTGTCAGTGGACTTACAAAAGTAGAAAAATACACTATAAGATTCAGTATAGTAAATAACGGTACAAACTTAAACAATAATGGTAATATTGTTTAAGTATCAAAGATTGCTCACAGGTACTAAAGTCCTTTTCAAAATGTTATGGAAATCTTGATTTTGCTTGACCATCGATATGTTAAATTGTACAATTATTTCATCGTCTTTGTCATAACTTGTAACATGTTGTTATTTGGTAAATATAACAATAGGAACATACCAGTTATTTAACATTCCATATTGAATTGTTTTACATTTTGTTATGTCGTTGCCTTTTATAGCTTCCTGTGCGGTATGGGTTTTGCTCATTGTTGAAGGGGTACGGTAACACCATCTACATCATTTGGTTTCTGGTAAATTGTAGTCGCATTGAAAATAATACCGCATCTCCTGATTTTATATACTTTTATTAAAAATAAAGTCATCTATTAAGATAGATTACCAATAACAACAACAAAATGATGGAAATGATGTAAAAATAAGAATCGGATAACTTCGGTCGTAGCGGGTGTTAAATGTTCCGAATCAGCAAACTTCGGGCTCAGGCGGGTGTTAATTTTAGGCATTAACACCCGTTGCTAATATTATCACATGTTGCTATGGGTGGGCGGGTCTTATGAAAGGTTAGTGAAAATTAACAAATGCCGCGTGTCTAATGAGGTGAATGGATAATATAAACATTTGCATAATGTATAATAATACAGTTTATCATACGTTGGTGGATTTACTAACTATTTCAAAGACCTATATTTGCTTATATTAACGTCATTTAATATCTGGTAGATAGTTTTTTCATTATCAGTCATACAACATCTTCTTATTTTTAAAATGATCTCCTGTTATTCATTACTACTTGTTATAAAGTCAACATCATGGTGATTCAGTTATTGGGCAATAATTACATTTCATGTATATTTCACGAGAATCCGTCAGTTTGATTGGCTAACAACAATCGCGCGTCATTCAAAAATTAACCTTCATATCAAAATGAAATGTTACATTCGTGATGACATGTGCTTCCACACAAAAGTGCACAGGTAAATAAAAGAAAAACTAGATAAAACGTTTTTTTCATGGTCTTATTAGCATACAAATGTAATTATAAGAAATGGATGCTTCTTTTTGTAACTTTATTGGGGTGTAAAAGTGCTTCATACAAAATGTGCTTCGGTCAACACTTTTACACCCCAATACAATTACAAAAAGAATCATTCATTTCTTGAATAATATAAATGTGTACATATATTCGACACGATAAACCTACCATACATTTTAGGTGGTACAGCTGATATTACAGTACATGAAAAAATTAATGATCGAAGACTTAAAGAGACTTGCTGTGCATCCGGTGGAAATTGTGGGGGAACTGCAGTTGATTATGAATTTTTTAATATGATGGAGAAAATCATGAATAAGGATACATGGAATGCTTTTAAGAGAGAAAATCTCGAAGAATACCTTGATCTAGCACGAGAATTTGAAACCAGAAAAAGAGCAATTAGACCTGATAAAACTGGACCAATACATATGGTTATTCCATTTACAGCATTAGATACTATTTGTAAAGAGCATTTAAACCATAGTTTAAAATCTGCTATTGAATCATCATCGTTTTCATCGGTATTGTCACTTCGAAAGGATAAAATGCGTTTTGAATTAGATACTTTTATCAATTTGTTTAGGTCAACAATTGATTCTTTGATTGCCCTTATATCTGACATCCTTTCTAGGAAAAATGGCGACGGAATAACTCAGATTATTTTGGTTGGAGGTTTTTCAGAATGTAAACTGGTTCAACAAGCAGTAAAGGATGCCTTTCCACAACATACAGTTATCGTGCCAATAGACAGTGATTTGGCTGTTATGAAAGGAGCAGTATTATTTGGTCACCAACCAAATATCATAGCTCAAAGAATTTCCCAGTATACATATGGTGTTAGCAAGAAAAAACCGTTTGATCCTGATAAACATGATGTTAATCACATGGAGATAATTAAAGGTGAAGCAAAATGTACCCATTTATTTGAAGCGTTTGTTAAACGAAATGATACTATTCCTCCAGGAAAAGTAGTTACGACAAGTGCGAAAAGTCGGCCCAGGGATGATGGATTTTTTAACTTACGGATTTTTCAAACAGAAAAGGAAAATCCTATGTATACGGACGAAGAAGGTTGTTCACTATTGGGGTCAATTAAAGTTCAAAAAACTAATCCCAAAATTACTGAAAAAATTAAAGTACAATTTGTTTTTGGAGAAACTGAAATAGAAGGTAAAATTACCGAAACAGAACATGGTACAGCATGTAAGTTTACATTTGATATGATATAACAAAATTAATCAACACCCGTTTAAAAAGATGCATTCACGTATATGCTAAAGGACGACAATAACAGTGGTAAACCGAGGCAAATAGTAGTCTTTTTATGCGTTGTAGTGTCATAACCAATATTATTTTTGTAAGCAAACCGTAACAACTAGTTAAATCGTATAGATTATCATAACTGTTCATAAAAGGATTTAAGAGGTTTTAAAAATTGATTCCATGTGTATTCACAGTTAATATATTGTGATGAATAAGTCTGAAAATTGACTGAAAGACTGAACATGAATAAGTTATTTTTGCAGACTTTTCGAAAGATATTCAGATAGAACCAAACGCCAAAATTTATTTACTAGGGCACCATTTAAGAAAATTTGAACTCAAATGAAATCAAAGTTCTAACGAAACTAAAAATATAATTATATAATTTAATTTTGGATGTAACACGTCTTTTGATTGGCTAAAAGTTTTTTGTCTATCAGCTCTAGACATAATTTTGTCCTGTGACCGTGACCTCATCAACGTTTTTTCATTATTTACTCCTTACAAATGGAATTTATAATTAGATTATAAGGAATGACTGTAATATGTTTTCTGTCAATTCGAAATAACGTCAGAAATATGGTGCACATTTTTAAGTAACACGCTACGCGGGTAATTCAATGTGCACCGTATTTTTTAGGTTATTTCTTCATAGACAGAACAGTCATTCCATAAACAACTTTACAATGATAATACAACAAAATTGAAATATTGAAAATATGTATTGTATTGAGACCTCTTTAGTATCTATTTCACGGTGTTAGTGTCTTGGTCATATGAGTACCACCAATATAGATAATAGCTATTTGAACTGAAGGTTATATTAAAGTAAAATAAATGTAAGTAATTTCGCTTGAATCTCGCATAGTCCGATAAACTTGAAATTAAGGATAGTACAGAGGATAGTGCATAAAAGGTATGTTGTGTAGATGTTAATGTAGTTGCTCAGTATCCATATATTAGAAAAGAAGATGAACGTGTCAGATTTAAATAAGATTCGAATCGACAGATTAAAACATGGAGGAGGGACGCGCATTTTGCAATAGAGGCTACTGACCTTTGAAATGCAAAGATGCAATGGATTTTGAAAAATAAAATCAATGAAACTTTGGTTGAGTGAAAATATATCCTGATTGTTTTTCATTCGATAAATCATGAATCTTAAATGGGTAGTAATTTTACTCCAGTCCTGTAAATAAGTACCTTCAATGTTATTACAGCCACTGGGTCAATACTTCTTCTGGATGGACTGTAAGATCCCGAGAGTCTCACCATCCCAGAAGCCAGAACTTCGGTTATGGCGTGAAAATACGGATATTGTTTGATTGAAAAACAAGAAGATCAAAGACCTTAGATCATTAAATTTCACTTACAGGTATATTGATGATGTTCTTTCCATTAATAATCCTAACTCCCATTAATGTATCCTCTTGAACTAGAGATTAAGGAAACTACAGATACAGCTTCCTCTACCTCATTTCCATACATATACCTCGAATTTTACAACAGCGATCATCTCATGTACCAGAATCTATGACAAACGAGACGATTTCAATTTTTTATAACAAAAATGTTCCTCGCCTTAGCATCAATATACCAACTTCGACCGTGAATGGAGTATACATTTCTCAACTTATATGATATTATAGAGTTTGCAATTCCTACTCAGACTCAGTTGAACGTCAGCGGTGTCTGTGCAAAATTTTTATAAGACAGGGTTTAGTCAAGGAACGTCTCGTCCTTGTTCCCAAAAGTTTTTTCGGACGGTACCAAGAGCTAATATATATATATATATTCAGTGTCACTTCACAAATACGTCAAGACAGTCTTGAGTTATAGATTGTAGCAGCTTACATGCAAGTTGTGTATCTTTTAATTTGCTTTACAGTTTTTGCTTTATTATTGTTCGTTCTATTATGTTTCTTTTGTTCGTATTACTGATGACATGATCGGGTATTTAAACATCCAGCTATTGTGTTTTTGACTTTGGGCGTTCCTGGTGTCGGCGAGTCCTGATGTGCGATTCGGACGTAAGAGGTTTTGACAGTATTGTTTATATTTTATTTTCCATTGTATTTATATTTTAGTAAATTTGCACTTTATCGAGAAAGTGTTTACTTTTATATTGTATGTACTATTAACTACAAAAAATGTTTTTATCCGCGTCTTAATAAATAAAGTATCAACTACTAGTACGAAAAAAAATTGTTTGATGTCATTGTCAATTTTACTATCAACAACAGCTTTATTGTTGGCGTTTTAGTTAGATTTATATTGATGTTTTTATTAATATTTTAGTCAGTTGTGATGAATGTCTGTGTTTACAGTCATTTTGATCTTATCATCATCTGAAAAATATGTATGATAATTTGTTAAGTCATTTTCAGTCTGCCAGTTAATTTTCAGACTTTTCCACTGCGGTGAATTCAGTACTGTTCGGTCGCTCTTCAGACTTTTCAGTATGTTGTTGAAGTGTACAGGTAAATCCCAACTACTGAATAGTCGGAATATAGAATGAGCAGATCCTAATTGTCTGATCTGTACTGAATTTACTGTGGTGAATAAGGCTGCAAATTAACTGCAAGACTTACAATGACGTAATAATTTATTGTTCAGTGTTTAAAGAGCTGTTCAGATCAAAATGACAGTTTCAGATCAAAACTGGTTTACAGGTGAATACACATGGTATCAATTTTGAGAACCTGTACCTGTAGAAAAAAGTATGGTTTTAATTTACTGATAACAAAATCAAAATTTATACCAATACACAATATTCAAAGATCTAATCACAGTGATGAATTGGTTACCTTTTATAATAAGTTCATTTAAAGGATTGATAAGTTTACCCGGGTCGTATCTAAATTTCCGGGCTCGGTAAACAACATTCCAGTAAAAATTAGGATGTGCTATTTCGTTTGAAATAAGTTTTCTACAGGTACAGGTTTTAAAAATTGATTCCGTGCGTATTCACAGTTAATATATCGTAGTGAATAAGTCTGGAAAATGAATGAAAGACTTAACATGAATAAGTTATTTTTGCAGACTTTTCGAAAGATATTCAGATAGAACCAAACGCCAAAATTTATTTACTAGGGCACCATTTAAGAAAATTTGAAATCAAATGAAATCGAAGTTCTAACGAAACTAAAACTATAATTATATAATTTAATTTTGGATGTAACACGTACGTCTTCTGATTGGCTGAAAGTTTTTTGTCTATCAGCTCATAGACATAATTTTGTCCTGTGACCGTGACCTCATCAACGTTTTTTCATGATTTACTCCTTAAAAATGGAATTTAGAATTAGATTATAAGGAATGACTGTAATATTTTTTTCTGTCTATTCGAAATAACGTCAAAAATATGGTGCACATTTTTTAAGTAACACGCTACGCGGGTTATTCAATGTGCACCGCATTGTTTAGGTTATTTCTTCATAGACAGAAAAAAATATTACAGTCATCCCATAAACAACTTTACAATGATAATACAACAAAATTGTAATATTAAAAATATATATTGTATTCTGACCTGTTTAGTATCTATTTCACAGTGTTAGTGTCTTGGTCGTACGAGTACCACCAATATAAAGAATAGCTATTTGAACTGAAGGTTATATTAAAGTAAAATAAATGTAAGTAATTTCGCTTGAATCTCGCATAGCCAAATAAACTTGCAATTAAGGATAGTACAGAGGATAGGCTTCTTAGCTAGATCTTTTCCTGAAAATTGACACTCATGGACAGCAAAAACGAATATATGACATACTAATCTCCTTTTGCTAACGTCTTAAGTTATTATGTCTTAAGTTCCCTCACCATTTATGATCAAATTATCATCTTAGTTTCTCCACTTATCAAGAGTTCCAACTGGTGTTTGAAATTATCCCTTTGAAAATTTAATGGACACCATCACGAGTTGGTTGGCCGTAATGGAATATCTGTTTCACAGATGACGACGGATATGTTCCAATAGTCGTGACTACAATCCCCTCCTCTTTCCCCCGTGGCCAGTTTATTTTCATCATACGAGATTGAATGTCCCTTTGGTATCTGATACAATTATAATTTTGATTAAAAGTGTTTAGTGGATATATATTGCAGGAGATGCTTATCATCGTTCAACTCCATTTAAGAATTCAGGTAATTCTGTTGGTTATCATAAACTATTTTGTTCTACTTGTTTTCATTGATCATGTTTATGTATTTGAAATGGGCGGATGACCTCTTAACAAACATCGGTATTCCATTACTACAACATATAAATTCTGTATGGTTGATGGTGGGCGGTAAATGTATATCGAAAGATGACTATCTAGTCGACGCATTAGACGTAATATGTTTCTCTTGATTTTGTTATAAGTGGAGATTTGAACATTGAGAAACTACTGTTTCCTCTAATTTGATGATGTTTCCATTGGATACCTCCTTCGTTAAATATCATATTTTCTATGTTCGACAATGATGTTATTGTTTTTTTATTGATCTTCCAAATTCAACGCCAAACATTTTGCATTTGCAAAATAAAATATAATTCAGCAAGTATGAAGGTAAAAGTAGATTTACAAAAAAAAATAAATCTCTATTTCCGATTTGGTACAGGCATTTTCCTAGGTTTATTTCAATCGGATAAAAATAGTTTTATTTTTGTTAAACGGATGACAATACACCAAGAAGGCAACTAAAAACTATTAGTGCAAGAAAACCAAACATCACCATGACCAATTGAAAACGGACGATAATACAAAAACGTCTACAATACATTAAATAGAAAATTCCAGAATAAGAAATACAAAACAAACCAATACTCAGAAGCTATGAAGCGGTCAGCAATTATGTCCTATAATGACACCACCGCCTACTCCTGATAAAATATCAAGTGTTAATATCCAGGCATTTTGGCGGAATTGAGGGTTGTTATGGGGGGGGGGGTCTGTTGTTTTTACGTGCTTAACAATTTTTCCCGTTGCTGCAATTATAACGTTTCCGTAAATAAATCAGACATACTTTATTAACAGATTAAATACTCTTACCGGTCATTTGAGCTTAATATCATATTTGGCAAGCCAAGTTTAATGTTTCTTTGATACTAGATTGTTCACTTTTCAGTTATACTAACTCAGCAATCATGCTCGATTACTCTTAAGTCAACTAAGTTGTGTTTTGTGGACCAATCTTTAAGCAGACTGTAGTTGAATGATGGAAACAAATATTGGGTTGTTCGGAAGAATACGGACTCGGTATATTGGAATATTGGTCAGGGTATGTCGTACACCTTGTCCCATTTATTGATTTGTTATTTGTGAATACTGGATTTAAAAAAAAATGTAATATATATTTTTATTTTCGTTTAATTTTTAAAACGTGATAGTTATCATGATTTACGCATGTAACGTTCTGATAGAAATCTTATTCTGTGGATTTGTTTATAAGTAGATATAATATAGAACAGAATTAACACGATATTTGAATCAGGTCAAATGCAAAGTGGTGCTGTAAGAAGAAGGATCGATAATACGGGTAAGAGTGAAGTTAAAAGAAAGACCCCTTCTAAAAAATAGTACGATCCTTGGTGTCGTATAGAAGCAGTGTCCATTAATTTGCTGTACGAGAGGATAAACACTCCCATGCATCATCATCAGTTCAGTAAAATCGCCAGATTTATAACACGTCAACTAGCTAATTGTTCAGTGTAACGTCCGACTCAGAGCATTATGGTGTCGTGAAGGACGTTACATATTCCTAGATTAATTGTTCAGTGTCATTCTTAATAAGTCTTAGAAGACTATAATCATGCTACGGTTCGTGATTTGGAGATTATAGTCTCTAGTATAGAATTTCACCATAGTTCAAAAGGGCGATTTTATACCTGTTCTCGTGCAAGCTGTAGCAAAGTTTCCATTTTAAAAAAAACAAGAGCAATGTTATCCGTTTTCCAAAATGCAGTATTAAATGTTACACATGATAATTGGCAGTTAGTTAATAATCAATTGAGTTGATAATTAAAATCAAAGAATCATGCTTCCAAAGTGTGTGCAATGACTGGTTACATCCGGACCAGTACACTTGTTCAAATAAGCTTCTTAGACTTCACACTAAATTAAACTTTACGATAAATACGATGATTTCAATTTTCCGATTGAAAACTTCTATTTCGGTAGAATAATATTCCAGCATTGATTGCATATTGAGTATATATATATATATATACAGTTGATACAATATTTAAAGGCTTGCAATTTAAACCACAATTTCTTTGATAGGGGATAACTACTTACAATGCAGCTTTTTAGTAAGAGGATCTGAATGTTAAAGTTGAACCCACCCATTCGAAAGTCGTGACTTGGTTGAAGGAATATCTATGTCACAGATGACCACGGATATGTTCCACTTCCGTAACTATAGTGTTTCGTCTTCTGATTGTGACATTACGGAATGCGACTCAACACCACATCTGCACTTGCAATTAGTAACACGAATGGTTTACATTCTTCCTCGATTCTTTTGAGATGGTTTAATATACATAATACATCGTTGCTCTCGTCTGTCCATACCAAAGTAAACTTGTTAGCCGACTGCTATGAATTGTTAGATGAAACTTATCAAATAATGAGACGAGGAGAGCAAAATTGATTCACAGAGAAACCGAATAAAGTCAATTACTTTGGGATTCCCTGAAAAAGAAAAAGAAGTTTTTAGATTGAAGGTTCGCTTTTCAAGCATTGCAAGAAGAACGATATATTATAAAGTTCTAGCAAAAAAGGGGAAATATTGTGACTTTTACAACACCTAGAAATTGACACTTTATCATTTCATGTAACGAAATTAATTGTCTATTCTATTCGAAACTTCTTTTTTAAATCTTTTCAAAACATAGAACATTCGTCTATCCTATTTAGAATGAATGAGAAATACTTCAAAGCCATTACACTGAACATGCACTATGTTCATTATGTATGTCTTCATGATACAGCAATTACTTTAAATCACTTAAAACTTCGGATATATTATATAGATTTAAAAGTGAGGGCAAACGGTTTTC
The DNA here is from genome assembly GCF_021869535.1 of Mytilus californianus. Lineage (NCBI taxonomy): Eukaryota > Metazoa > Mollusca > Bivalvia > Mytilida > Mytilidae > Mytilus > Mytilus californianus. Next base: position 25,001,604 of record NW_026262734.1, on the reverse strand, counting down.
CACCAACTCTAATTTCCGTACTTCACGGAACAGTAGGATATACTTCCTCACTTTGATAGCCCAATAACAGATGGTTTTGTAACTACTCAACCTACTTCTTTTTGTCTCTGTCAACTACATGGAAAACAAACTCTGAAACAAATAACAAATTGAATACGATATGCAAAAACAAAATGAGAAATGGACGTTACTTAATAATTTCGGTAACAGAAGAAGACTTCCCTGTGTTATATGAACAATATTAAATAGCTTCAAGTTTATGTTTATAACATCCTATTATTATCAATTTTTTCAAAAAGCATGCTATAAACTTCATTTTGACAAACTATGCTATGTAACTGTTTTAAATAGATACACTCAGTAAGTAACGTGCATCCTGTAGAGTCGAATCCGTTTGGCTTTGCAGGCCGGATTTAAAAAAAATTGCATCCTTCCTTAATTGGGACGTTAAACTTGATGCCTAACTAAAGGCAACTTTTTTTCCTCATTCAAAATATCCTCATTTTCTAGCCGCAGTAGAATCCGACCTTCATCCTGATCAATCCATTGAAGAAATTACAGGCATTTGTTTAATTTTGTTTAATAACCCCTGTTAAGGTCAGGCATGGTATTAATTGCCTTAAATTCAAATGATAAAACATGCCTGTAACATATGCTTTGTTTTACAGTTATGAACACTAATTGTACACCATGTCTAAACTTATAATTTGGCATTGCACAAAGTAATGCTTTACAATGACCCTTTTGACGTTTTTACGTTAAATCGTTTGGATGTGTTAGGGTTAATGTTTTAATCAGGACAAATATGGTTTATTCAAAAGTTGAAATTTGTTTAGAACTAGTTTGCGTTTCGTGTTCTGATTTTCTTGATAGAGTTGTGTTGCTTACAAGGAAGCTATTGTATTTATTGAGGGTTCGTAGTGTGGAAGTGTACATAAATTCATCAGAGATACCAGAATTAAAATTTTGTACGCCAGACGCGCGATTTGTCTACAAAAGACTCATCATTGCGCGAATCAAATAATTTTAAAAAGGCCAAGTAAGGTACGAAGTTGAAGAGCATTGAGGACCAAAAATTTCGAATGGTTTTGCCAAATACAGATAAAAAAATAGAAAAATTCAACGTTTTGTAAACAGTTAATTAATAATTATGACCATATAAATTCATCCCTTTCAAATTTTTGACGGATACCACCATGAGTCTGATGATCATATTGGAATATCTGTGTTACTTATCTCAATCCCGTCCTTTTTTCCTCAATTGTGACATAACCTAACGACACTTATCACCGAAATTTGTATTTTACCTTCAGCAACTCGACGGTTGAAACATATGGAGCACGATCTTTTTTACATTCCAGAGCACCTGCGATCACCCCCAGTTTTCGATTAGGTTTATGTTGCTCAATGCAAATTCTGAAGTGTACAATTTCATGTATTTCTTACAACATGACAAATGGACAGAGTGTTACAAGTTTTTTTTTTTTTTTCAGAATGCAAAGCATAGAAACAGTGTTAACATTGTTGCAAAGCATTTTATGTAGGGGAACAAATTCACATATTTCCGAATTTTTAAATTTGTATATAAAATTTGATTTTTAGAGCAGAGTTCAATTCTGAGGTAGTGAATTTAAAAAAAAGATGATTTGTATTGCTTGATCATATTTGTAATGAATTGACATTGTTAACAAGTTAATTTTGTAGTTTGATTTTAACATTTGGAATTGATGGCGATACAGTAGATTGATATATATTTCTGTATACGCTTTCATTTGACTTTGGTTGTTTGATTCATTTTATGGTGTATTTGGTTTTTTCAGTGAATAATTCCTTGACATTGCTTTGTTTTTAAGGCATTATTTATCCCTCAGCTTTGGCTTCCTTAGCTATCAAGCAAATAAAGGGTCTCCTTATCGCCTTGTTCAATATAAGAACAATGAAATGGGACAACAACCCACTAGAATCCAACGAACGTAAAAACAACTATCGGTCACTGCACGGCTTTCAACAAGGAGCAAAATCATACCATATAGTCAGTTTTTAAAGCCTCCGTGATGAACAAATGGGAAACAATTCCAAGGAGAAACAAACAGCCTTATTTATGCTCAAAACAAAAAGCGAATGAAATGGCAGACATCAACCGAAGACAACCGCTGAAATTACAAGCTTCTGACTTCTGGGAGGTACTTAAAATGTGGTGGGATTATATACATGTTGATGAACTATAAAACCTTCATCTTCTAGGGCAGTGGTGTAACTGCACAACATAAGATAATTCTGTGAAAATCAGTTTGAAAGTGCTTGACTGATCAGATTGGCATGAATACCAACACACTAACAGAAAAGAAAAATAACATAAAATACCTATCTAGGAATACTCATCGTTAACGAAAGCTATCTCAAAGCTAATTCAAACCTATAACAAGACCATGACTTTCAAGAATACAATATCAATCAGTACACATTTAACGGATTGTATGTAAAGACAAACCGATAGTTATCATACTGCTGGTAGCTGCACTGTAAACGTTTTCTGTACAGTGTATATGAACTTTAACGACATATATATATATATACCATCTTTTCCACAAGTTTATTGTTTTCTGTTTAGTATTAAATTAATATTAAGATCCATTTTGTACCGGTGATCAAATTATTTGGCAATCGCCAATGGCAGTCAGCAGGGTTTAAGAACATCCGTTGTTCGACCTGTTAGTCAAATGCGTTTTGTTAAAATATACTTTTTCACTATTTTGTTCTTTTGGAAAATGTTGTTTGTGCTGTATTTAGACCCCTCTACCTAGAAATTTGTTTTACATGCACACGTATAAAAGTTGCGGTTTTTATCCAACGCAATCATAGGTTTGAACGTTGTTTTCAATTTAGACTTGTTTATATTTTTCCGTTTGGGCTTGTATTATATTTTCCTTCGGGTTTATATGATCCGTTCATCCTATTTTGACTCTTTAAAATTCAAGAGTCTATCCTAAATTGAGGTAAATTATATGGCTTTCCAAATACCGTTTCGATTCCTAACATCACTGAAGAGACATTAATTGTCGAAATCTGGATATGGTGTATAAACATTTTTGCACCTCATGTTTGTGGTAAACCATCTTTTCCACAAGTTTATTGTTTTCTGTTTGGTATTAAATTAATATTAAGATCCATTTTGTACTGGTGATCAACTTATTTGGCAATCGCCAATGGCAGTCAGCAGGGTTTAAGAACATCCGTTGTTCGACCTGTTAGTCAAATGCGTTTTGTTAAAATATACTTTTTCACTATTTTGGTCTTTTGGAAAATGTTGTTTGTGCTGTATTTAGACCCCTCTACCTAGAAATTTGTTTTACATGCACACGTATAAAAATTGCGGTTTTTATCCAACGCAATCATAGGTTTGAACGTTGTTTTCAATTCAGACTTGTATATATATATATATATATATATATATACGTATATGAGGAGATTGATTGCCAGTGAATAGTCTAGATATGGAAAGGGAGAGGCTTTTGTGTACGTAAATTTCTTTAACTCCACAACATTTTATGTGCTTCGATCAATGTAAGTCAGGCTATCTGGACCATGTAATGTGCGTTGTTGCTGGTTTTATTTTTTATGTTTTCTTTTCGGAATCATTTCTTAGTGGTTGGTGTGGTCAATTGTATAGTTCAACGAATTTTGGTATTCCTGTTATCTTATTTGGTGATCATTAACAAAAGAAACAAGCAGATTATATTTCAACTCTAGTGATATTGCGACTTTATGAAGTAAATATAAAAATAAGAAGATGTGGTATTATTGCCAATGAGACAACTCTCACCAGAGATCAAATGAAAAGTTATAAACTATAGGTCACCGTATGGCCTTCAAACAATAGGAAAAACCGATACCGCATAGTCAGCTATTAAAGGCCCCGAAATAAAAAATGTAAAACAACTCAAACAGAAAAATTAACGGCCTGATTTATGTACAAAACAAAGAACGATAAACAAATATGGTATACAACAACAAATGACAACCACTGAAATAGAAGCTCCTTGCGTCGGACAAGCACATTTAGAATGTGGCGGGGTTAAACTAGTTTGAAGGCTCCAATCCTCCGCAGATAGTGGTGCAACGACACAACACAAGATCAAACCATACAAAACAGTAAACGAAAAACAAATATGAGAAACAGCAACAAACGACAACCACTGAACTCTGGCTTCGGACTTGGGCAAGATGTTGGGACAGGCACATATAGAATGTGGCGGGGTTAAACCAGTTGTTTGGCGTCAAACCCTTCCCTAACCTGGGATAGTGGTGTAACAGTACAACATAAGAACAAATTATAAAAACAGTTGCAAAGGGCTTAAATCATCAGATCAATACAAATCAGAAAGACATCTAAAAAACACGCAGACCGGACGTGGCAGGGTATTTATATATCCCCACAACAAAAAAGATACTAAGTACGCATATAAGACTAAAATATCAATCAGTACACATCCAACATCCAATAGATTAAGTTGAAGACATCAACAGTCAGAGAAATACATGACATTGAGCCATTCCAAGATACAGGTATAGACAGATTGTAGAGCCATAAATGTGCATAGGTATATAAAAAATTATTTAGTTTGATTTTAATTTACTGATAACAAAATTAATATTAATGCCAATAAAAAAAATTTCAAAGATCTAATTATAGTGTTGAACTGGAAACCTTTTAGAATAAGTTTATCTAAAGGATCGGTAAGTTTACCCAGATCCTATTTTAATGTCTGGGCTCGGTAAACAACATCTCCGTAAACCTTAGGATATGATATCCCGTTTGAAATAAGTTTTCTACAGTTTTTTTTGCAGTTCGTAAAAGGGTGATTTTCAGAGCACCAGAAACATTTATATGAAAATTTACAAGCTGCCCCATAATTAAACATCATGACATACCGAAGTTGTAATCCTTGCAGGTTACAAATAATTGTTTGTTATCGTAATCGTGCTGAATTCTATTTTTATGATTAGAATCAATGTCTGAAAGACCTCTGAGGTGTAGAAACGCACAATATCACCAACTCCATATCAAATTCTGGCCAAAATGATTGAGGGTATCTATAATTGAGTAGGCGGAATTGTTCGTCATATACAGACCAGCCCAAACCATATCCGCTAGTGGGTGCTAATCGAATAGTTTGAATTGCATGTTGTTAAAAAAATCTTGTCCTTTGTTTTGCTATTTTTCAAGCATAACGTCCAATAATATGATAAAGGCAGCTGTCCATACATGTATATTTGTAAGGATGCTCTGTTTATGTGGTGTAATTGTTAACTGACCCCCTTTTAAGGCAAGATCACCATTCAATTGAGAGTCATCTGCTAATTCTTTGCAGACTTACATGTAAGTAAAGCATGTAAATCTATGTATTCCTCGGCTCAAACTTTCTCTTTTATTTTAACCGTGATGTGGGCACTTACGTAATCAAAATAACTTAATGTAGAGACAGAGGTTAACCTTTCTTTTACAATTCCTTAATCAAAACCCTGTGAAACACCCGTGTTACTAAAACATGGTGTTTGGTTAAACATACTTGTATACTGTTGTTGCACCAATTCCAGCCATCTCATTATAATTACTGGCTCTGTCCAAGGAAATGTAACCAACAGTCGGCGCTGGTAATACTGATAATTGCTGGCGTTGAAATGACACTTCTGTTTCTAGACTTTTAGCACTTTTGTCCTGCCGAGTTCCATATATTTCTGCTGTATTACCATTCAATGAAATATTTTCTTTCCTGCTTGACCTCTGAAACACAGATGTTGAAATACTTCTATGTTCTAGTGAGGAACTTGAAGCGACATGGTCTTATGAAATGCCATTCCTCACACTATGGACTGACTGCTTTGTTTGAGATTTTCTTCGCTTAGTTTTGTCTTTTGATGCTGACTTAGACTGTACTGCTGGTTTCTTTGTGCTGCTTAGGTGGTTTCATGATTGCTGTTTGAAGGATTTCGATGGATTAATTTTTTACCAGAAATGCAGACAGTCTTTTAGATTTGGTTGACGCAGGAATGACGTCTTGTAATAAGAATAAAGGGTAAAATTCGAATCGATCAAAAAGTATTTTCGGAAAAGGATTGGTAATTAGACGGAGAACCTCCGTCGTTTCGTTGTTGCACGATATATGTATGTACCTAAGGGAATGTTTTTGTCAACCAACTTACGTTTTTCTCTTCTGACATTATTATCTTTCCCCGGAGATATTTTCAAAAGGTTCGTTATGCTAACGTGTCATGGGTTTAATAGATATATTACACTCATTATTAAGACGACAGTCTTTCATTAAATCGGGCGCATTGCATTTGCTCTAATTTTTACAAAATCAAATATTTCATTTGCGCCACAAAGTTATATTTCATATGCGCCATTTTACAGGTAACATATACCGGAAAAGTTTTTGATATTCATTGCTATATCGTGAATCACAACAAATCAGAATTAGAGTTCGAAAAATATCGGGTGACATTACTGAAAGATCACCAAAGGTTATACGCACAGAACTACAAAATAAATTATCTTTGCGTTTTCAAATACGATACAATATTGCTTTTACAATATGCTAGTCAAAATTTATTTTCCAAATCAAACAGCCGAAGACCCATTGGTGGCCTTTTAATGTTTTTTGCACTTTGGTCGTGTTGTTGTCTCTTTGAAACATTCCCCGTTTCCATTCTTATTTTTATAGAATAATACTTATATTATCTATCTGCAAATTTACGAATACATTTTAAAGATTTAGAAGATTTTTTGGGGCAAGCACTCCAGTGTATAATGCTTTCTTTTAGGTTTTTTTTTTATCACGTTGATTGTTAACAGAACTGTGACATTATTATGAAAAGTCTCTTATTAGTATAAAGCGCTTTTATTATGATTTTATGTATTCAAAAACTGTGTTTTAAAGTTATTATTAAAAGTCTCTTTTAAATAAATCTATTTTTCATACTATTTACCTGTATTTACCTGTAGTATAGACGCAAATGAAATATTGTTTGTGTAGCAAATGAACTTTTTTTGTTGACTGAAATGAAATGGCAATTAGAAGTTCGAATTTAAATAGTTTTACTGGCCATTTAAATTCATACAGAATTAAAAACCAATTGTTCAGAGGACAATTGAGGGTCTTTCCACTCATAAAGATCTTTTTTGAAATAGAACTATTAAAATTTGGTTTAAAATATCATATTCAGCGTCTAATGCTAGTTTATTGTACACTGATTCCAAAAATACATGGTTTCTGCACATTTTTATCAAAATAAGGGAGATAAATTGTTACTTCCGGTTTGAAAGATGTCACTTCCGGTTTTATTTGATAGTTTATTTGATACTGATTCCAAAAATATATGGTTTAATATACTTTTACATTAAATAAGTACAAAAAATAGCTACTTCCGGTTTACACAAGGTCACTTCCGGTTGGCTTTTCCATGGTCAAGTGGCTTGCAACGTAATGCAAAAAGTCCTATGGCTTTATCACGTATACATACGAGGTAAAAGCAAAGGTCAAAATCTAGAACGTCAAATTTACCTATGACCTTTTGCTCAATTTCAAGGTCATAAACCGAGGGCTTCAAATCAAAAGACCATAGGTCTTAATTATATATGGTTAATGAGTTATATCACTTTACGCCTAATTTTTAACATAAGAGGGGAGAACACTCCAATTTAATGTTAGCGTTCCATTTCAACCAAAATTTATGTGTTACGACATGTCGCAACTTACAATTAAGTAAAAATATCTAGTCGATATCTTATACGGTTTTTGAAAAGAAGTGAAAATAAGCCAAAATCAAAATTTAAAATATGACCTTGACCTCTGACCTTGACCTAATTTTCTTATTTTTGGACCAAGGACCTCAAATCAAAAGATCCTAGGTCTCTATCACTTATGGTTTACAAGATAGAAATGCATATCACTAATAACAAACGCATAAGGGGAAATAACTCTCATATTGAGTGTTCGTATCGCTTCGGTCAAAATTAGGACAAATCATGCGAAGGATATAACGAGCAATTTCATAAAATAAATTTGTCGCTTTCTTTTACGGTTACAGAGGAGATGCAGTCACAAGGTAAACAGTGTTCGGGGAGATAACTCCTACAAAGAAAAGTATTCAGTTACGCAGGGTGAATTTCAAAGGCGAATAAACTGTTCGATATCATATATCAAACATCTAAGCGACATCTTGCGTAACAAAATTTATACGCAAGAAATAAAAGTGGCGGAAGAAGAAAAAAAAATATAAATCAATTGTTTTAAAAACAATTGTTAAACTGTCTTTCCCCTCCGAAACATGATTAATTGGTTTTTTGGTTGGTTGGTTGGTTGGTCGATTTATTGATTGATTGATTGATTGATTGATTGATTGCATGGCACTTTCCCTGTGCGACGCAGCTAACTTAAATAACGCCTATATTCTGACCGAACGTGACTGCGTACTTATACATCCCGCACAGCCAAACGGACACCTGAGATGTCCTCATAAAAATTGATCCTAGCATCATTCCTTTTAAAAATTTTCTCTAGTTTCTATGTTACCTCGGACTTCCATTTTTCATCTATTTGTTGTGTATGCATTTTGATTGGATTTGTAGGAAAACGGAGTAAATTTTATCTTGGAAGTTTTTTTTTCCTTATTTGGATATGGAAAGTTTTATTCTAAATTTAGGTACGCGCGAGAGATGGTGTTGTGAAGTCACAACCCTCGAATATATATGTCTGGAGAATAATAATTTCTTTTCAAGGGGAGACCGTTGAACAGAGCACATGTGTATTGATCAGAGAAACACGATAACTATTGTTTTTATTTTGTACAGGTCAATGATGTCGGATCATGCATACATATTACGTACACATGTTTACCGGAGCACAGATTTGTATTTTAATGCATGTTTAGAAATTTGATTTCAGTAATATTTACGAACTTGGGAGGGATTTCTACAACATTGATTTTAATTCCGCAATCAAGCGGACCACACGTGTTTCATCTATTAATTTCAGAAAATACATGAATTGGAGCAGATTTTTGCAGGGATGGATTTCTATTTCAGAAAGAAATTTGTACGTAAGAAGGATTAGCATTTTACAGTATAATGTACGGGACTAAAAGCGATTTTCTTTTTATAGAAATGGGATAACTTAAAAAAAATCAGTTGGAAAAAAAGGGGGGAGTGTAGTGGTAGACTGTGGTTGATAATTGAGATAAGAAACATTTACAACATGATAGCTGCAAAGTTTGAAGTTTTGATAAGTAATTTGTTGATTCGACACAACAGGGACATTGACCCTGCAATAAAATGACGCGTACCATTTCGACAAAAAATTTCTAGTAAACACGTGTCGTGACAAACTTTTTGGTCAAATTGTTTTGTCGATATCTATAACTCTTTCTAGGAAGAAGCGGAATGAACTTAATGTAAAAATCACAACATGACCTTGACCTTTGACCTTGATCTAATTTTCTTATTTTTGGATCAAGGACCTCAAATCAAAAGATCCTAGGTCTCTATCACTTATGGTTTACACGATACAAATGCATATCACTTATATCAAATGCATAAGGGGAAAATAACTCTCATATGGAGTGTTTGTATGGCTTCGGTCAAAATTGAACAAATCATGCGAATGATATAACGAGCAATTTTATAAAATAAATTTGTCGCTTTCTTATACGGTTACGGAGGAGATGTAATCACAAGGAAAACAGTGTTCGGGGAGATAACTCCTACAAAGAAAAGTAGTCAGGTACGCAGGGTGAATTGCAAAGGCGCATAAACTGTTCGATATCATACACCAAACATCTAAGCGACATCTTGCGAAACAAAATTTATACGCAAGAGAAATAAAAGTGGCGGAAGAAGAAAAAGAAATAATAATTAAAAACCAATTGTTCAAAGAACAATTGAAGGTCTTTCCACATCAATTTTCTAAATAATTGATAGGAAGCTACTTCTGGTTTACTCAAAGTTATTAATAGCGTCAAAGTATAGATTTCTTCATACTGATTCAATAAATAAATGGTTTATATATACTTTTGCCTGAAATAAGGTAGATAATTGCCAACTTCCGGTTTAGAAAATGTCACTTCCGGTCTCATATGATAGCTTTATTCACACTGATTCCAAAAATATATAGTTTGTATATACTTATGCCTGTAATAAGGAAGATAATATGCTACTTCCGGTATATACAATGTCACTTCCAGTCTCAAATGATAGGTTAACCTATGATCATTCTAAAAATATATGGTTTCTAGGTACTTTTCCTTGAAATAATTGCAAAAAAGACTACTTCCGGTTCACTCAAGGTCACTTCCGGTTTACTTTGTTCAAGGTTATATGTCAACCAACAGTTTGCAAAAGACCCTATGGCTTTATCATGTACCAAGTTGGAGTAATAATCAATTAACCTTAAATAGAATCATTTCAGGGACAATAACTCCTATAAGATATCATTGGATTGTTTCAGACCAAATGTATCATATCTTAATCACAATTAAGCAAACATTTTGCACTAGTTAATGAGATAATATGCTACTTCCGGTTTATAAAATATCACTCCCGGTCTCAAATGATAGATTAATGTATGACATTCAAAAAATATATGGTTTCTATGTACTTCTACATGAAATAAGTGCAAAAATGACTACTTCCGGTTCACTCAAGGTCACTTCCGGTTGACATTTTTCAAGGTCATATATCACCCAACATTTTGCAAAAGATCTTATGGCTTTATCATGTACCAATATGAAGTAATAATCCATTTACCTTAGAATAAAACATTTCAGGGGCAATAACTCCAATAAGATGTCGCTGGATTGTCTCAGACCAAATGTATCATATCTTCATCACAATATAACAAACATTTTGCACTTGTTCTTTCATATATAACATTAACAATATCGGAGAAAATGCAAAAACAAGCAAAAGACAAAATTCAGAACATGACCTTGACCTCATTTTCGAAGTTAGGATCCAAGGACCTTAAATAAAAAGACTATAGGTTTATACGGCTTACAGTTTATGAGTAACACAAACATAACGACAAATTTATTTGATGAAGGTAGATAACTCCTATAAAATTTCATCGAATCGCTTCGATCCAAATTAGCCAAAAATTCCTGAGGATGTAACGAACAATTTACAAAAAGGATTTTGTCGATATCTTTTTTTGTTACGAAGGAGATGCACACACTTGATAAACAGTGAATAGGGAGATAACTCTTACAAAGATAATTGTTCGGCTTAGCAGGGTGAAATTTAAAAGCGCATAAACTATACGATACAATATGAGAAATATCTAAGTGACAAATTGCGAAACAAAGATTTCAAAAGTTGGCGGAAAAAAAAAAAAATAATAATAATAATTAAAAACCAATTGTTCAAAGAACAATTGAAGGTCTTTCCACATAAATTTTCTAAATAATTGATGAGAAGATAATTCTGGTTTACTCAAAGCTACTATTGGCGTCCAATCATAGGTTTCTTCATACTGATTCAATAAACATGGTTTCTATAGACTTTTGCCTGAAATAAGGGATATAATTGTCAACATCCGGTTAAGAAAATGTCACTTCCGGTCTCATATGATAGCTTTATTTACACTGATTCCAAAAATATATGGTTTATATATACTTTTGCCTGCAAAAAATGAGATAATATGCTACTTCCGGTTTATAAAATATCACTTCCGGTCTCAAATGATAGATAAATGTATGACATTCAAAAAAATATATGGTTTTTATGTACTTCTACATGAAATAAGTGCAAAAATGACTACTTCCGGTTCACTCAAGGTCACTTCCGGTTGACATTTTCAAGTTCATATGTCACCCAACATTTTGCAAAAGATCTTATGGCTTTATCATGTACCAATATGAAGTAATTATCAATTTACCTTAAAATAAAACATTTCAGGGGCAATAACTCCAATAAGATGTCGCTGGATTGTCTCAGACCAAATGTATCATATCTTCATCACAATATTACAAACATTTTGTACTTGTTCTTTAATATATAACATTAAAAATATCGGAGAAAATGCAAAAACAAGCAAAAGACAAAATTCAGAACATGACCTTGACCTTTGACCTTGACCTCATTTTCGAAGTTAGGATCCAAGGACCTTAAATAAAAAGACTATAGGTTTATACGGCTTACAGTTTATGAGTAACAAAAACATAACGACAAATTTATTTGATAAAGGTAGATAACTCCTTTAAAATTTCATCGAATCGCTTCGATCCAAATTAGCCAAAAATTCCTGAGGATGTAACGAACAATTTACAAAAAGGATTTTGTCGATATCTTTTTTTGTTACGAAGGAGATGCACACACTTGATAAACAGTGAATAGGGAGATAACTCTTACAAAGATAATTGTTCGGCTTAGCAGGGTGAAATTTAAAAGCGCATAAACTATACGATACAATATGAGAAATATCTAAGTGACATATTGCGAAACAAAAATTTCAAAAGTTGGCGGAAAAAAAAAAAAATAATAATAATAATTAAAAACCAATTGTTCAAAGAACAATTGAAGGTCTTTCCACATAAATTTTCTAAATAATTGATGAGAAGATAATTCTGGTTTACTCAAAGCTACTATTGGCGTCCAATCATAGGTTTCTTCATACTGATTCAATAAACATGGTTTCTATAGACTTTTGCCTGAAATAAGGGATATAATTGTCAACATCCGGTTAAGAAAATGTCACTTCCGGTCTCATATGATAGCTTTATTTACACTGATTCCAAAAATATATGGTTTATATATACTTTTGCCTGCAAAAAATGAGATAATATGCTACTTCCGGTTTATAAAATATCACTTCCGGTCTCAAATGATAGATAAATGTATGACATTCAAAAAAATATATGGTTTTTATGTACTTCTACATGAAATAAGTGCAAAAATGACTACTTCCGGTTCACTCAAGGTCACTTCCGGTTGACATTTTCAAGTTCATATGTCACCCAACATTTTGCAAAAGATCTTATGGCTTTATCATGTACCAATATGAAGTAATTATCAATTTACCTTAAAATAAAACATTTCAGGGGCAATAACTCCAATAAGATGTCGCTGGATTGTCTCAGACCAAATGTATCATATCTTCATCACAATATTACAAACATTTTGTACTTGTTCTTTAATATATAACATTAAAAATATCGGAGAAAATGCAAAAACAAGCAAAAGACAAAATTCAGAACATGACCTTGACCTCATTTTCGAAGTTAGGATCCAAGGACCTTAAATAAAAAGACTATAGGTTTATACGGCTTACAGTTTATGAGTAACAAAAACATAACGACAAATTTATTTGATAAAGGTAGATAACTCCTTTAAAATTTCATCGAATCGCTTCGATCCAAATTAGCCAAAAATTCCTGAGGATGTAACGAACAATTTAGAAAAAGAATTTTGTCAATATCTTTTTTTGTTACGAAGGAGATGCACACACTTGATAAACAGTGAATAGGGAGATAACTCTTACAAAGATAATTGTTCGGCTTAGCAGGGTGAAATTTAAAAGCGCATAAACTATACGATACAATATGAGAAATATCTAAGCGACATATTGCGAAACAAAAATTTCAAAAGTTGGCGGAAAAAAAATTAAAAAATAATAATAATAATAATAAATGGAGAGAAGAGGAAAGAAAAGAGGTGGGTGTGTTAGTGAGACATTTTATGATATATATGGTTAATTAGAATGGTTAAAAGTGCACATTTACAATATAAATCAATTGTTTTAAAAACAATTGTTAAACGGTCTTTCCCCTCCGAAACATGATTGGTTGGTTGGTTGGTCGATTGATTGATTGATTGATTGATTGATTGATTGATTGATTGATTGATTGATTGATTGAAAGTTTGCATGACACTCCCTCTATGCGAGGCATCGGACTTGACGTTCATATTCTGATGAGGCTGCGTACTTGTATATCCCGCACTCCCAAACGGATAGCTTCAGGATTTCCTAATAAATAAAAATCCTAACATCTTCTTTTTTTTTCTAATTTTCTCTATTTGCTTCGAGAACTGATACTTCATGGTTTCTTTTATGTGTTGTGTGTACATTTTGTTTCAACTTGTAGGAAGAAAAAAAATGAGAAACATTTTGTCTTGGAAGTTTCACTTTCCATATTTGGATATGGATCTCGAATGTTTTATTCTAATTTTAGGTCCGCGCGCGTGATGATGTTTTGAAGTCACGTGACGCTCAAATATATATGTCTGGAGAATATTAATTTCTTTTCAGGGGAGACCGTTGAACAGAGCACTTGTGTACTGATCGGACAAACATGATCACTATTGGTTTTATTATTTACAGGTCATTGATGACGGATCATGCATGCATCTTACGTACACATGTTTACGGGAGCACATATTTGTATTTTAATGCATGATTAAAAAATTTGATTGTAGGATTTCAGCAATATTTACGATTTTTCTACGTCATTGAATTTTATTTCTCAATCAAGCGGACCGCGTCTAACGGGAACATGAATTGGAGCCGATTTTAGCAGCAATGAATTTCTATTTAAGAAGTTTGTACATCAGAAGGATTGCATTTTTTACAGTAAAATGTACAGGACTGAACTTCAAGGCGAAATGGGATTCCTAAAAGTAGAAGAAATAAAAAAAAAGGGGGGGGGAGGGAGGTGGAGGATGGTGGACCTTGGTTGATAAATTAAGATAAGATGCATTTATACATCATGATAGCTGAAAAGTTTCAGGCTATAATTAGTTCATTTTGTTCATTTTACTATTTCAGTGACATGGAACCCCTAAATCAGTGACGCGTACCATTTTGACAAAAACTTTCCAGTTATATCATGTCGCGACTAACATTTTGGTCAAATTTTTTTATACGGCTTACGGTTTACGTGTTACAAACACATAACGACAAATTAATTTGGTGAAGGCAGATAACTCCTTTAAGATCTCACTGGATCGCTTCGATCCAAATAACGCAAAAATTCCTGAGGATGTAACAAACAATTTAGAAAAAGAATTTTGTCGATATCTTTTTTTGTTACGAATGAGATGCACACATATGATAAACAGAGAATAGGGAGATAACTCTTGCAAAGAAAATGGTTCGGCTTAGCAGGGTGAAATTTAAAAGCGCATAAACTATACGATACAATATGAGAAATATCTAAGCGACATATTGCGAAACAAATATTTACCGAAAAGTGGAAAGACCTAAATAATCAGAAGAAAACCAATAGGTCTTTCCACAGAAAAGTGAAAAGACCTAATAATCAGAACAAATACAATAGGTCTTTCCATCGAAAAGTGGAACGACCTAATAATAATCAGAACAAATACAATAGGTCTTTCCACCGAAAAGTGGAAAGATCTAATAAGGCAATGCTTATTTTATCAATAAAGGCTTCGTTGTCACTTATCATGCTCTATTAATTAAATGAAATGAATATATTTGTAAGAATCATGCATTGATTCTTTACACATACAAAAGTACTTATTTTTTCTACCTTTACTGTAAGATCTTTAAACCGCTTTTGTTCAGAGAAGATAGTTTAATACTGTACATATTTATACTATGATAAAGATTCTCTTGCGAATGCACTATATGTACCGCTAATTGGACAGGATCAGCTTTCTCCACCGAAGCAAATGCATTCACCTCTGTATTATACAAATCTTATCTATAAATCTTTGTCATATTTTGACTTATATCTAGAAATCGACCAAGGGTCTGTTGACAACCAACATTTACGACAAAAGAGATAACTTCAATTTTCGAATTATTAACATTCCATTTCTGTGTTTCAACATTTTTTGCAGCGTCTGTATCTTGATCATCTATCTTACAGATGATACGATATTATAGTAGTTGCGTTTACTCTCATGATTTTTGGGAAGATAGTTGCTGCCAACACGGAAGCTATTGAACCAATGGTTTTTAGTGTTAAAGATAAAAGCAACACGAACCCCACCAACAACCGGGGGTGATATATATCAGGTGCTTCGGAAGGATGAGCAGATCCTGCTCTACAAGTCGCATAAAATTCCATTATATTGACAACAATGTGTGAACAAAATCAACAGACATAATAGGTAAAACTAATGTCAAAAATAGGGATACACCAGTAAACATTTTGTTATAATCTTATTCCCTATAAAAAGCAGAGTTATAGGGAAGAACGATTAAATCGACACTACTTTAGTTTTATAGTCACCATCTTGAGCTGTTTGAACGATGCGATGCGTTAGTGTCTCAAACCACTAGCGGCATGTTTTCGAGGTCTTATATTCTTATATGCCAGTATAGTTTTCTGAACTGTATTTAACCAATTGGGAATTTTGACTGAGCGTAGATTCGAATGGCGGATGATGTATGTAATGTAGGTAACGCCTTTCCTGTAGACGCACCCGGTCTTGTTTCTCTTGGATTTCATGCGATTTTCTCTGGGTTTTTTTAAGTTACCTTGATTTGTCTCTTCGTAGTCATTTTTTTCGAGATATGAACATCGTTAAACTAATATTGTCACACTTTGAAGATCCCTTACATGTGGATGCTAGCTATTTTAATTATTAATCCTTTGAATAAACTTAATCTTAAAGGTTAAAATTAAACACTGTAGTAAGGGTATTGCTATACAAAACACTTACGGTCCTAAAACCTGTGAAAATACAGAAGGCAATATACTTATATTAGGCATTGATCAAGGTTATGTTATTTTCAAACTGTTTATGGTGTCTTCACACTTTATTTGTTGGTTGATAGTTTAGTCTGGAGAACAAAAAAGTGTTTTTTATAGCGTGAATGCTGTCCATGATTGAATATCTCAAAAATATGATACCTGTAAAATAAGAATTTCACTATTACAGGCAGGTATATCTCCAAACAATCTTCGTAAAGCCCTTGAACCGGAAGCTGTTTCAATTTACTGTCAATATCTGCATACCCAAAAGCATGTTGGTGCTGATGCTGAATTAGTTGCTGCTCCGGTAGGCACAAAATATGTGGTAGTTGACTTAGGAGGTAAGCGTGCGTTATAAGTTTATCAAGATGCGAATTAACCATGTTATTGTATTTCTCAAACAATGTGCGTATCATGTATATTCAACCAGTGGTGTCAATAAAAATGTGGCTTCATAAAAATTGTAAATATCTGCTTTTATATCTCTACTCTTAATTACTATTCCTCATGTTCAATTGAAATACCGACCACATCGTCTTATTAAATAGATTTTATCTACATACATGGGAAGAGCATTTATCTATTTTTTTTAAAAAAAAATTTTTATTTTGGATAGAATAAAATCTTATTTTTTAAGAAACACTCTAATTTCAGCAATTAATACACCGACGATTATATCATTAAAATGTTGGACCTTTCAATCGCCAAAAAAATTGTTGAGTTGATTGATTTATATTTCATAGTCCAACTGATATTAGTTGTGCATCCCTACTGACCTTCTTGTTTTTGTACTCATATGACGCATAATTAGTACTGGACCTTCTCAAAGAAAAAATAAAGGTGTCTTTCCAAAACTCTTTTCAAATTCAGATATATTGATAATTATACATAATGTTCAGTCACTCGATAATCCAGTAAGTACTATCATTGCATATATCCCAGTTAACATAATATAAAGATACTCCAAAAACTAGAAGATCTGCTTCATATCGTGATCCGTTTTTTGATATTGACACAGGTGGGGAATAATAAACTAAAATCTATGACATTTGTCATGATGTCAGCTTGCCGATTGTTCACTTCCTATTTATTTGCAGGCATTTACATACCCTAGGTTGCATATATTTTAGTAACATTGTAGCTTGATTTAAAACTACATCCAAATACCTCAAACATAAATGTAGGCTAGATGTATGTTTTCCTATATCATAATGTCAATATTGAAACGCTATAACGTAATGCTAGATATAAAAGCATACTTTTTTTTCAAAGAAACTGAAATAGATATGATCGCAAATTTTACGAAAAATGAAAACAAAATCAAAACGTGCTTTTTGATTGAGCGTGTGGTATCAACTGAAACTGTTGAACCGATAGATCAACGGAAAAATATAAAAAAATTAAAAAAAGACTACTTGAACAATTAGTACATATAATCAGCAACATGACAGGTGTAATAAGTGGACCAGAATCTACTTACTGTAAGTCTTCTGGAGCGTCTGAGAGCACCCTTGTTTTTGGTGAGATTTGTATTGTTCAGTTTTTAGTTTTTTATATAATGTTGTACGGACTTGTTATTTTTTCTTTTGTTTTGTTTTTTTTTTTTTTTGTCTATTGATCTTTGCCAAGGCGATAAAATTTTATCCTCAACTTATGAGTTTTGAGTGTCCTTTATCTATGTTGATTTAGTTAACGTTTCTCCAAATCTGTGCTGGCCGATTTTGATGTATCAACACTCCCATTATCCGTTCCTCCTTCATGATATGACATAATGTGTAAATAATTAAGATTCAGTTATTGAGATATAATATATATGTGTAATTAGATTCAATGTCTAATTCATAACTTACATTTTAGGCGGTACAGCTGAAATAACAGTCCACACAAAAAAATCAATGATGGAAGACTAAAAGAGATATTTTTGCATCCGGTGGTAATTGTGGTGGAACATCCGTAGACTATGAGTTTTTCAAGTTACTAGAGAAAATTACCAGTCCAGCAACAATGAATGCATTTAAACAAGAAAATCTTGAGGAATACCTTGATTTAGTAAGAGAGTTTGAACATGAGAAGAGATAAAAAATTCCACTATATGGATTAGACCCTATTTGTAAAGAGCATTTAAACCAACAGTTAAAATCTTTAATTGAGTCTTCAGACTTCTCATCAAAACTGTCATTTCGAAAAGAAAAATTACTTTTGGAGTTCAGTCTATTGTCAAAACCTATATTCATCGTATATGATTAAATAAACCAATACATGTGACTGATTGCAAGATATATTGGCCAAAATTAAGAAAAGTGGAGCTTTGTAAAACGAAATTGTATATATTTTATAAAATAAAAAAAAACACTTTACAAATTTCATCCGTCAGGAGTCTAATAATAGCCGAATCCATCTAAGTTGAACTTTGCCTGAGGGAGTTGAAACCTTAGCTTCTTAATAATTTCTATATTTATAAACGGACAATTCAAGAAATGTTTGTTATACATCATGTCCGAACCGAAGTACTGACTACTGAGCTGATGATGACAACGGTATCGATCAAATGCTGTAAAAATTAGATAATTATTCAGTGGACATGCATTTATCCAGTGCATCATTTTGGTAAGCCCATCTTTAATTCCATATACATGCAGTGAACATAATTATATAGAATAAAGTGGTCGACAGTGTATCAGTTGAAAGCTTGGTTATATATTAAAACGCATAATTAGTTCTGGATTTGTCAATTTCTCTTTTTTAATATTTATCATCAAATTTGTACTTACCATGGGCACAAAGAGGAATCCCACTTGTGTAGCAGAATCTGCCTACCCTTTCCAGATAATTTGAAATCACCCCCGGATTTTGATGGATTACCTTTTGCTAAGTTCTGTGCAGTGTTTTGTCATTTTTATTTCATCTTTTTTTTCTGATTTTTGCTGCTTATGACCTTTTAGCTGTATTTGACAAAACCTTTCGGAATTTTCGGTCCTCAATGGTTCTCAAATACTTACTTTATTTGGCTTTGTCAATTTTTCTATTCGAGCGTCATTGATGGTTCTTTTGTAGTAGAAACGCGCGTCTGGCGTAAAGACAATTCTTTGATGAGTTCATCATACTAACTAAATAATTTAGATTTATTTTCGAAAAATTCCCATTGTGCGCTTTCCGTTTCTTTGTGGCAACTTTCAAGCAGCTACAATGTACATCACATAAAATATATTACTCTCAGTAAATATTTTCCACACTTGCGTTTCCTTTCGCGATTTCTTTGACAGAATGTTTTTACCTTCAAGGAACCTTTTCAACCAAAGATCCCTAATAGTTAAGTTGCAGCCAATCCCTTTGAAACTTTACGAACGCCATAATGATTTGATTGGCTTTGCCAAAAATGTATTAAGCTGTATAATGTCATTATTAATCATATTGTTTTAAACTGCTGTAAAAATACATTTAGAATATGAAAATGTATGCCTTGATGACACGATTTTACTTTGACGTAAAAAAGGATAAATTCAAAAGGGGGAAGACCATAAACCTTACAAAATCAAACACTCGATTATAGCGAACATCGGAAAGAATGGAAAACAATTGTCATATTCCTGATTTAGTACAGGTTTTTTCCGAATAACACGGTGGGTTTAACCTGGATCTATAAATAGCTAAAGAAGGTGACTTTTCAGACATGAAAGGAAATACACTTATATCAGTAAAATTGTTGCTTACTTAACATATCGCGCAAAAGAAAGTTTCCAGATAACAACCAAATACAATTCTTGCGTGAATATATGGATATGGCGTTGCACTACATTGTGGCCTAATATTTACCTATAGAGTGCCAAATGTGGAGCAGGATCTGCTTATCCTTCCGAGGCACCCGAGATCACCCCCATTTTTTGGTGGGGCTCATGTTGCTTAGTCTTTGGTTTTCTATGTTGTTTTTTGTGTACTGTGTACTGTGGTTTGTCTGTCTGTCTGTTTGTTTTTTTTTGTTTTTTTTTTGGCCAGTTTGTTTTCGACATGAGTTTGGATGTTCCTTTAATATCTTCCGCCCCTCTCTTTGAGTAAATGAACATTAATAGACAAACAGAGTGTTGATTAAACATATAATTTGTGCACGAGTAATGAAGGTACAAGAAACACAAAATTTAGTTTGCATGATCGGGAAAGTTTGAATTACACTTATTTTTAGAACCAATTTTGCCCCAAATCGCATCATCTATTTTCTGACCTCTTTCATACAAGTGTGACGTTTGTCTAGCTATAAAAACAGGTTAAACCCACCATTTTCTTCGGACAAATCATGTATTAGTCAGAAATATCAAAGTTGTTTTCTACTCTTCCCGTTGGTTGATAATGTTTGATTTTGTCAGTTAATTTTTATGGACTTCCCCTTTTTGAAGTTACCTTGGAGGTATTTTTGTCATACGTTTTTAGTGTTATAACTTAAAAAAACGTTCAACACCTCATCAAGCATAAGACTTATAATCTTGTTGTTGTTACGGCATCATTCAAGAATAGTTACTGTTATTTTTAATCTGTAAATTCTTGTTAAAAGAGCTTTTTAACAAAATAGCCGAATCGAATGTGCGTCCCAACAATGACTTAAGTTATAGAAACCATGCGTTCATAAACAACGATGCCATATCCAAACTCGAATGCATGGAATTTCTTTTTATTGAATATTCCAATGCTAAATCTCGTTCCTTCCTTGTATTATGTTGCGTCTACACTTGTATAATTTCAGTATTCATATTAAAACTCAAATTTTGCGTTCTTGTTTTCATTTTACAATGTCATGGGGAAAGCAAAACTGAAAAAGTCGTCTTGAATATATTACAATTAGAAATATCTTTTTTAATTTTATATATTTTTTCAATTTTAAACAACTGAACATTTTGTATAATTCTGTGCAACTTTAACGTACTTTGAGTATTGCAAGCAAACTTTCCAATTATTCAAACTGATCAACTTTATATTATATGTAACGCCGAGTAGCTATGATCTTGTCCTACCTAATTAATTCAAATTCTTGCATTTAGTCTGATTCATTGAAATGGTGACAATGTGTTTTAAGTATTAGTGTTTGATTTGTCTTTGGCTTTGTTTGTATTAAACAAATCTTTACTCTTATTCCCATTTTACCGTTTTACATTGAAAAGCACTAATGAACGACTTATCGCTGTTATGACATTTACAACGATTCGTCTATAGCATCGAATAAAAATAAATCATTGGCTTTGCATCTCACAGCTTACTGTTTCAAATGTTTTCCAAAATTTTTTCTCGAAACAAAAGTTTAATTCACCCTTAATCGTTTTGACGAATCCATGTAACAGTTCTGAATTATGATTGATCATTTTAAGTTGTCATTTTTGTGATGCTTGGGATAATCCTAAAACAATATTAAACCCATTCTTAATGTGGTGGCTAAATTTAATTGGCGTTATTCGGTGGTTATCATTTGTCTGTAAATTTCATATGTATTGTTTGTTTATTGTATCAACATCAATAATCCCGTTGGTTTTCATCTTTGTATTAATTTACATTGCCATTCCGATCATATTAGTGCCTACTATACTTTATAATCATTGCTAATTATTGAAACCGAATTGTGAACTATTGTTGCTTGTGTTCTGGTTCTGGTTGGAAAGTTATTTCATTGATAATCATACCACATCTCCTTATTCTAAAATTCATATGCTCACAATCGTCAATCTTGCATTAATTTGTTTCATGTTTCATTCTTTAAAACATGCAAATGACAATGGTTTTGCAATTGCATGGCGAGTTTTGCATACAAACCAGAACATGGCTACCTTACTTTGGTAACTGGGTCGTTTATTTTTTTGTTAAAGACCAAATATTGAATTTCTTAGCTGTTATACATTATGACTTATAATAACAATAATAACCAGCTTATCAATGTTTATCACATATTTTTTTCTGATTTGTCTAATGCGCTAGTTTGTTTGGTTACATATTTCAATACACTTTATCGGTTACATTCCATGCCACGGTTCAGATTGAAAAATAAATAAGCACAGCTTTTAATTCGTTTCACATATACTTATGTTTTCGATCACATAAGTAAGACAAATACGAATAAGCATACTATGTTGAACAATGCGATATATATGAATTGAAGAGACAAATGCTACATTTTAATTACAAATACAATCAATTATAGACCGAAGATGACTTTTAAAACGGTGATGCTATAACGGGAACCAGTTTCGTTTAGACTTTGTCTGTACACACTTTTCCGACAGAAATATATTCAAAAGGTTCGTGTCATAAACATTTTATTTGTAAAAGAAGAACTTTACATCAAGTACAGAAATATTGAGTCAATTAAGGTCTCTACGCGAGTCAATTGTACGTTCCAAAATCATATTACAGTATGCATTGATTCTTTACACATTGTACATGTTGTATTAAACATTGTCTTGAAGTACCTTCAATGTAAAACGGCAATGCCGTCTTGAATGGGAGATGGTTGGTTTATATTATGAATATCTATGCTATGGTAAATGTTAAGTTTGTAATTCGGATACATGACATGTCGGATAATAAACAAAATATATGAAAAATGTTGGGAGTATTCGTTACTGATGCATGAACCTATAAACACAAAAACATATAATAAACATAATTTGTTTTTACCCTAAATGTTCATTCGGAGTTCTAAACGTTTATATATATAAGTGTGGTCTTGACCAGTACGTAAAGTTACAAAAAAAAACATCATTAAACGTTCGCTATTTAAGTTAGTCTGAGGCGATGTTAACTGATCCAGAACTAGTCCTTCCACTAGCAAACATTGTCTGGTATGTTTCACGCTAAATCAACTTATAAACTGCACTACTTTGTAACGATTGATAACACTTATCAATTAATGTAACAAGAATATTTCTATAAATTATAGAATTATAAATCTGTACTTTTTTTTGGACCATTCATAACCACTTCCTACAATCATGAAATAAGATCAAGTCAGGCGTATCGATACATATGAAAATGTGGAAATAATGGTTAGTTTTTCTACAATATATTCCAATTCTTTTTTCATATTCAGCAGTCGAATGTTCAAAATATTTTGGTTTTTTGTTAAATGATGTTTCCTGTGAGAAAAGGTGTGGGTTATATGCCAACAAAGCATCCAAAGGTCAACCTAGAACTTAAACATTAGATAAGTGTGTATTCATAATTTCAGTCTAGATATAAAGTGAATACATGTAACAGATAATACCAAAGATCTGTCACCAATTCCCATGTTTAAATAGGCAAAGAGAGGCAAAAGATACCAAAGGGACATTCAAACTCATAAGTCGAAAATAAACTGACAACGCCATAGCTAAAAAAGAAAAATACCAACAGAAAAACAAAAGAACACAAATCACAACATTGAAAACTAATGATTTGGCAAAAAGAACACCACCAAAAAGCTGGGGGTGATCTCAGGTGGTCTGGAAGGGTAAGCAGATCCTGTTCCACATTTGGCACCCATCGTGTTGACCTTGTAAGTACAAACACGGCAATGAATCTAATTTGGTAGGTCACATTCGGGGAAATTAAAATACACCCGTGACGTAAATCTTTTGTTCAAACTCTCCATTATTTTTCAGGAATGGAGAGTTATTTTGTATTGTTTGTCTTCATTCATCGGGACGTTTTGCCCTTTGGATATTTCCATGGGCACTTTCTTAAAAAGTGTTCACCCATGGAAATAATTCTGCGTGTGTGAGTCAGTGAATTCTATTGTAATATTGAACACATTAACATTATCCAATAATGAAAATAAGAGAAAAATATATTTCAAATAAAGGTTTGATTTTAATTTTACCGTTTAAGATATTATTTCCTTGAAATATTTAGATTTTGTTCAGCAAAAATCGTTTGTTGCATTTTTATGTATAAATTAAAAACACAAAAATTACTCGGATAGTTTCTACAATAATATTGTGGTTTGATAGAATAAATAGTTCAAGAAACTGAAATGGTCAAAATGGCGAATTCGGTATTTTATTTGTTTGTTCGGTGATATAACTTAAATATAGTACAAATGAATAAAATTGGAGGGGTATGGATAACATTTGAATAAGGATTGTGTAAATTATTGGGCGGGGTTTTTATTCAATTTTCAACAGAAACGCGTAACATAATCGAATTCATTCACTGTTGTTATATGTCCAGTGGCAAATATAACAGTTATATCGGCATTGCAAATAAACGGCTTTAATCTTGAAATAAATGTTTAAATGAAATTAAATTGATTGATTGATTGATTGATTGGTGTTTAACGCCACTTTCAACACTATTGTGCTGTTTCGTGGCGATCAGTTTTTATTGGTGAAGGAAGCCGGAGTGCCCGGAGAGAACCACCGACTTTCGGTAGGAAAACTGACAATCCTAGTCAATTAAGATTGGAGTCGAGTGCAACTGCCCCGTGCGGGATTCGAACTCACAACCTCAGTGTTGCCTGGCTAGTGATACAGTAGTTGGACTACTTAGACCACTCGGCCACCGAGGCCCCTTAAATGAAATTAAAAGGTACTTGTCCACTTAAGTTAAATACATACAAAACGGAATCCAGAACTGTTTTTAATCATGCGGATTTTTGTTTCTAAAACTTTTTTGCTTCCTTTCTGATAATAGGAAAGAATGAAAAAAACTTTCAGTTTGCTTGTATTGCTATTTAAAAAAAAATACATAAAAGTTTTGTTCGTTGTAATTAGCAAAGGGAAAGACAAAATGTTGGGTTGTGCATGACATACTGTTTTCTTGTTTCATTTTATTTCATCGAATAAAATGGTTTGAAATATAGAATCACATTTTGTTTACTATATGACTTAAAATCGAGCACACCTTTATTAGTTAAATAACCTATACTAGAGTGTTACATACCTGGAAATTCATTCCAGTTGTACCATTTCACTTTTCTCAGACGATTCTACATCCTATATTTATCAAACGAAAAACACATAATACATTAACATATATTCATACATACTATTTTTTTTTTATTCTCCCGAAATACCACTTAAAGACACAAATAAAGATCCTTTCAATCCCAATACAAGAAAGACGTGCGTATCCTATGACTTTAAACATAAATCTGAATGAACTTTATTCAAGATCTTTTTATAGTAATTATTCTACTGTTCATAAATACTTCGTTAAGTGAGTAGATGGTAGAAAACCATTATAAAATTAAATAAAATTCTTTAAAATGTTATAATCTGAAGATTCGTTTTTAATATTTAAGGTGTATTTTAAGTTAGCGAACGGCCTTCGGGCCTCCGCTCCATTATTTCCCAGGAATGGACAGTTATTTGGACTTTTTCTATAACAGAGTACGGGATTATAGTTACGACATTTGGAACATATCCGCTATCTTCTGTGAAACGGATATTCCATAATAATCAACCAACTCGTGATGGCGTCCGTAAAATTCACGAATTCAACCTCACCACTTGGAACTCTTGGTTCAATAGCTTCCTTGTGAGCAGCAAACCTCTATCAAGGGAATCATGATAGGAAATATAAGCCCTGGAATATCGTATTAACTGGGTGGGAGATATATACTCCGTATGAAGTTGCTGCCGGAATGTTGCAACATAGAAATGGAAAGTTCACAATTGAGAAGCTGAAATCATCTCTTTTGTCGTAAAGTTTTGTTTTCAATCGACCCTCATTGTCAATTTCTAGATGTAAGTCAAGATATGAGGCAGATTTAACTGTTTCTGGTGTATCCTTTATCACAAGTTCGATGGAATAGATGCGTTCAACATAGTCACCAAAATTTTGAATTATTTAGTATGAGAACATCATATATATAGCGGAAAGTAAAGTTAAAGGATACTGCTAACGTCTTTCTTTTTCTTCCTAAGAAGTTCCTGTATGAAGTCAGCCTCATATGAATAAAGGAACAAGTCGACAAGAAGAGGAGCACAGTTGGTTCCCATTGGAATGCCGATTGTTTGTTGAAAAACACGTCCTCCAAACGTAACAAATATGTTGTCAATCAAGAAATCAAGCATCTTGATAATGTCATTTTCAGAGAATATTTTGTTTGAACCAGAGTGATTTTTTATAACGTAGGATTTATTCCTCTCTAAGACAAGATACTTGTATCTACGTTGGCAATTTTGTTTTATGAAACACAGCAGGACCTTTCAATTTGTCCTTTAATTTGGAATGGGGAATACTTGTGTAAAGTGTAGAAAAGTCAAACGTTTTAATACTATTGCAAGATGTAAGAGTCTTAGATTGTATGTACTCTAAAAGATCTTTGGAATTTTTAAGTATCCACATCTGATTCACGCCACCTCTAACATAGGAAAATGATTTCCTGACCTAAACATGAAAGCACATTAATGCAGTTGAACTATTTTATGTTCCCTCAAGCAAATCATTTGCTAAAAATCTTGCCGCGAAATGGAGAACGCGTTTTTGATTTTGATTGTGTTCGTTCATTGAATTGATGCGTAATAAATTGATATTCCATATATCCTTTCCCTCATGCCTTCGACAATTTGAAATCAAGATCACTTTCGAATGAATTTCTAGAGTTTTTGCTAACACTATTATTCAAATTTTTGTGTAACAAATTTTATCGTTGAATATATCAATAACGGAAACAGTAAATACATATCTGAATTAAGTTACATTAGTCTTATCTTATATATAAACTTTCAATAGTAAATACCGGTGAACTTTTAAAAAACAACCTTTTAGTCTTATTGATTAAATGGAATATAACAGATTGGTCGTCGACATTACATTCATTATTTGCTCTTTTGGTAGTTTGAGGTTAGACCTGGTTTTCCATCCACGGAATACCCGTTTTAACACCTGAAACCGTTTTTGGTAAGACTTAAATGTGTGATCACACCTCAATTTGCTGCGGAGTTTCTGTACATGTGATGCAGGTAAGCAGTTCAAAAAGAACATGTTTGCTATACATAATCTGTAAATCTTTTGAAAATACCTTGAGAGGTGATAATTTCTTTGAGAGATATTGTTTCTCGCGTTTTCCTTATATTGTTCCAATTAACTATTCTAACAATGCTTTTCCCCATTTTTCCAAAATAGTTCTTATTTTACTGCAAATACACTAATAGAAAGATATATTTATTAATGACCATCCATTTACACAAGGAGTTCTTCTCTCCAAGTGTAAACCCTACAATCAACTAACATCAAACTGGTCCGTATTTACAACTTTGTTTTGATACCAACTGGCACAATTGCAATATTCATATGATATTCATCCTTCCTTTAGGTGTAAAATTAAAAGGCAATGCGTTTAGTGTTTTATTGGTGAACTTTAGCCCCATCAAATATAAAAGATTTAGAACCCCGTTAACTTAAACTAATGATAATAATATCACTAACCAAGAACATTGAACTTTTTTTTTATCATAGCATAAATCCTTTATTGCATCGTCAATTTAGGCAACAATAGTTTACTGATTTTGAAATGTCATAAATTATTTACGTAATTGTGATCCGTACGTATACAATACATTGATACTAGACCTTTTTTACTTATTCATTTTTCACAATAATTAAATAGGATCTTGAGAAACGGAAATCAAACTCTCCATGTGCTTTTAAAAATCCTATCATACATTCAACAGCTACAAGTCGAAATTCACCTTCATAATTCAGCAATTTTCACAATTGTGTCAAAGAATGAATGCCTCCGTAACTACATTAATCAACAAAAATCATCGTGAATATCCACAAATATTCCAATGCAATGCAAGAAAATGGAAAAAACTGCTCCAAATTATCTCAGATTATATCTATCACCAGAAAGACTCATATATCTTGTAACATAAACAAAACCGAAGAAAGTGACTATACGGCTGGTTGTTACCAGCCCATTTCTTTGTTACTTTTGTTTTGTATGTGACTTGTACGACTTTTTTTAATTAGAAAGTAATATATTTTTCATTTTAAAGACGATTGCCCATAACGGTTTATATAATACAATGGTTGGAGATATGTAGTTTTAGATAAATTAGTGATTTTAAGTTAACACCAGCGCTTCTCAATTCTTTCAGCTGTTTGTTGCATATCAGTGACGTAGGAGTAGACTGAAAAGGGGTTGCAAACTTCTTAAAGTGACAAGTAAAAATATAACCTTTCTACTTTAATATATTCTAATAGTCAAGAAGTAAGTTTATGTCCTCTTTGATAACAATTTTTTTATTCTTAAAAAATTGCCAAAAAGTATGGGAATAGGGATGGGGTCAAAGCATAGCTTTTTTTTTTATCAAAAATATGAATAACATATTTAAGATTTTAAAGATTCACCGACGTATGAAAATAAGAAAAGAGAGAAAAATCAGATAATCCCAAATATACATGTGTAGATATGAAATCAAAAAAGCAAATAAATGAATCTTAAAAAAAAATGTTTCCATGAATAAAATGCAATAAAAAAAATTATGCATTTTGTCTCGTTTTGAATTTTTGAATCCAAATATTTTTGAAATCAAATGTTGCAGTTTATTTACGTGCTCATTGTAGTAAATTATACTATTCGGGTAGACCCAAGAACTGATCAAGTGACACCGTACTTTCTATTTAAAATCCCAATGTTCCTAAAAATGCATGAATGGGAGATAGTTTATTTGACGTTGAAACTGATTTTTCGTTGTCACAATTCGACTTGAACAAATTCATTAAAGATGAAGGGAAAAGAAGCAATCTTCCGTATAGATAGTTATAGACGTTTTGGAAGATTCTACAAATAAAACCGTAGAGAAGTTTGTACATAGAAACATTTTATGGTTGCATTCAGTAAATTCGTGCATATGAACTCACTGAATGCACGAGTGACTCATTTATAAAAAATGTCCGTGTACCACCCGTTAATAAAGAAATAATTCATGGCAGCCGTAGATTTGTTTTTCATTAAACCATGGGTTGGGTATTTATATTCGAATTTTTTATCCCAAGCGATAGCGAGGGGTAAAATATGAATATAAATGCCTATGAACCCATGGTTAAATGAAAACAAATCTACGGCTGACATGAATTATTTCGATTCTAAGAGGACAAATTCTGTAATTTTGTCACCCGTGAAAGCCCTATACACACGATGCTGTTTTGGCTGTTCCGTTTTACCCCACATACAATAATATTAAAGATATAAAATTATTTAATAATAAATGAAAAAACTCAAATTTTTCACCGAAATTTGTTCTTTTTGTGTTATTTTATTACATTCTGAGGCGTACACGAAACCTTAAAACGCCCGGTGTTTACATTTGACACCGGAAGCATACATATGACGTCACTTTGTTTAGTTGACGATACCATCATTTTGCGGAATTTTCGTTTTATGACATTTTACATCGAAATAATAACTGAAATGGACCGATCTGTTTATTCTGCATCAGAATAGAGATAACCGTATTGTATTCGAAGCTTGGCCTACGTAAAACGTCGGATTTACTGTCAAACATTTAGTTTACCTGGTCGTTTAAATAAGCTACGCGCAACGCGGAACAGCCAATTTTGTGTATCTATGCGTCTGCGCTAAAAGTAGATATGCTGTGATTATACCGGTTGACGATATATAGGTCGTCATATTAAAATGTACTTTTTTCTTTAGCTCTGCTGGTGGCAAAGTCGTACAAGTCTTGGTTTTTTTCATGATGTTCTTTTCAATTGTGAGTGGATTTATTTATTTTTCAGAGTTATGTTTTAACTAAAGGCAGATTACGTTCGACATTTTAATTTTCTTATGAACGATTATTTAGCAATTTCAAAATAAAGGATGACAATGAAACAAGAGAAAACAATGAATTAAATATTTTCTTAAAAATCATAAAACATAGTTTATTCAGGATGTCGGGTTAGAACATGAGTCGATTTTCAACAACATTGTAATGAACTGAACCTTTATACGATTCTGGCTGTTATACCATAGTTGTAAACACTTTAAAACAAACATACATATGCCAATCACAATTGTCACTTCTAACGTACAAGGATTTTGAATTTTCTTTTTTATCAAAGCAAATGCTTACTTAGGGTTTTAATTTTATAATACTGGTATTATGCTATCAATCAATCTTTCTTTTTTGATCATTAATGGTTCGAATAAATATCACGTCAGCATTGAACTTAATCAACTTTAGATAAAGTGGTGTATAACAGCCACGACCGTAAAACTACTTCTTTGGCAATAAAGCAAACACCAACAAAACTATCACCAATATATGAAATTGAAATACAAAATTCCGCTGTGATTAAAAAAAAATTTTCTTTAGAAAAAAAAAAAACCAATTAGGATAAAATAATTTCATTCCGGGTACAATGTTCGAACTTCGTAATGTTGATATTACCGTTATGACATTCGTAACCAATAACTAAACAATCACGGCTATGAGCAGATTGGTTATCAAAAATGTAATTATTATATTTATACATCCAAACCTAAAGCGCATCACTTTTCCTTCATATTCAAATAATTAATTTTGGTTGTATAATAGCTAATAATTGCCTGAATCTTGGTTATATAAGAATAGATTAGACAAAATTTGAAAATATCTTTCTGACATTTTCTTGGATTATTGTCAAAACGTAACAAATGACAGTCGTTTTACAAGAAATGGGCTAAGCTTGAGAATTTATTATAAGTAGTGGATTCGGAAACAATAGTCACGCGTTGATCATCAATTACGAATCCACTTCTGATAAATTCTCTAATACAGAAATACAAATGTAAAGGATGCACGTACAAAAAATGTAAGTTATTGAAATATTTGAATTTTAGATTGCCTTTCCGTGAATTGCCTTTCCGTGAAATCTTCTTCTACGAATTTTCCATAAAGTTTATTTGTTATTGACTCTAAAAAATATCCGTTTTATTGACAGAAAAAAAGTATAGGGGTAACCAAATTTGTTTTTGCTGTAGAAATCATCCAACTTTATCGATAATATGAAAAATGATAAAAATTGCATTTTTATGCACGATTCAATTACAACATCAGGCTTCCTTTTGCTTTTCAACCCTTTTTCAAGCCGTACAGAAGATTCAACAATGGACTATTCCATTTAACATCTGAAATAGTGGGGGGGGGGGGGTGTCCTTGGATGGTTTTTTCTAAGGGGTACCGATTGTCTAATAATATATCTGAGGTATCTTTTCTTGTCTAAATATGTAAAAATGAAGGGTTTATGGCAATTTGGCATCTGAAGTGTTTAAAACCAAGCATCTGAGGGAATTAAATTGCCTGAGAATTTCTTATGGAGGTCTTTGACAAGATAATCATCCTCCTCCCACTTTCATATTATCAAATGGAGTAGCCAAATTGTTATTTTTACTTTAAAAAGATGCTGATATTAACGTGTATTCTATTCATTTGTATTTTCATTTTACGAATACGTGTAGAAGTTTACTTTATTTCGGATATCTAAAAGTTACATATATAATTTTTTCGATATTCATATTCAGTTCATCCTCCGTCTATGGAGAGAGCGAATCGAAAAAAAAAACGTTTCTTATGTAGAATAGCGATATTTTCTTTTGTAAACAAGATGCATTGTGGGGAAAATCGCAGACGAATATCACATTTGAATAAAAAAAAGAAGATTTTTCGGTAAATATCTTTTTTTTTTAAACAAGGACGTATAAAACAGAACACAATGTTTGTATAACTTTCCATGCACTGTATACATATAATTCCAAGTATTTTGTATTTATACGAGAAAAAAGGCAAATCAGATTCTGGACAAGCTAAATTATGAGTCCAATATGACACGAATTTTTGCATTTATAGATCAACGAACGACCTTCAAAAAGAGCAAAACCCATACAGTATACAGTCAGCTATTAAAAGACCCGACATGACAAAAAGTGAAACGTTAAAAAAAAAACAAAAAAAAACAAAAAAAAACAACAGTCTGATTTATGACAAAACAATAAACGAAAAACGTATATAACAGGAGGCAACTACCGAAAACCATAACATTACAGGATCTCGACTTGCGACAGGTGCATACAGAATGTGGCGGAGTTAAACATGTTTGAGAGCACTCAACCCTCCCCTTACATGGGACAATGGTAAACTAGCAAAACATAAAAATTAGACGCTAAAAGAAATAGCCTGACCCATCAGATCGGCCAAAAACACAAAAAAAAATACTAACATGAACACAAAGACACAAAGTACCGATCTAAGAGTACTCGCAGCTACTGAAAATTAGTTAAAACACAGTAACAACTACTAAATAATTCATGTTCTCTCAGACTAAAGTACACATCCAATTGATTTAATGTAAGTCTGCGAAAAGCATGACCTTTTAAATGCCATAACATAAGTATATCAATTTGACAGAATGTAGGACCATACTTTTCATACATGCGAAGAAATCCATATTTAGTTATGTTTAATTTATTAAAAACAAAATTCATGTCATTACCGATAGTATCTATATTCAAACATCTTTCTACGGTGTTAAACTTATAACGAATGGAGCAATTAGTTCACATGGATTGTATTTAAATGTACGTACTTTATAAACAACATATCTGTAAACATTAGCAAGTGAAATCCTAATTTTTATAAGAATCCTACAGGTAGAGTCACACTTCAGACCCCAATCTTTGTATCTATGAAAGAATTTAGCAGAAGATTTAAGTTATTTATGGTAACGAAATCCCTGACTGAAAGTCATATAATACTTTTAATTTACAAAGGTGAATATGTTTTATATAATTCAGTGACTAAGTTTTACTATGAAACATTTATATAGTATTAATTTAAAAAAGAAATCCTCTATTTTTTTCATATCTTTAGAAATGTAATGCTTTTGAATTATTGTTTTCTTGTACTAGAATTGACCAAAATCTTTTCCAAATGAACTGACCATAACCATGACACTTCGGCAAATGCACAGCGCAAGGGTGGGGGGAAACCCGTGATGAAAAATAAGGTAAACAACCGTTGAAATCAGTTAGTATTTATAGATTCTGAAAGAAAACAGATCATACACCAAATAATTTAACAACTGTTAAGACAAAGTTTAATTAACAAATGGGAACGCATGGAAAATATAAATGAAAACAATTATTCATCGCTTTATCATCTCAATTATTTTTCACGTGCTCTATGATTCTGTGTTTTATTGTTTATCAATAGCTAACGATAAATAAACTTCATTTTAATGTGGCTACTGTCACTATTCTTCCCAACTATTCAATTGTATCATAGGTCATACTATATATAGCCAAACAAACAAAGAGTTACAATTTCTTAAGAGAAAGAAATATCCAGAGAGACAATACAATCTTATACGGTTTACAATAACACCTGAATCATATATAGCAAAAATATTATCCAAACAAACACAGATGTACAGTTATAGTTATCCCAGTTACGTACGATACAATTCTACATCCCAGCAAAACGCAAATGACTTTAACTTATAAAATTATGTTCGAAGAACAATTAAAATTTTCGACAAATGCTTTCAAGATTAATTTGGACGTTTAGCAGTATGCTAAAAAACTGAAACATCATAAAAAATACAAATTGTAATTACAATAGAAAAATACTGCTATTACATTGAAAAGGTATAGGATCTACAATGAAATAAATTACATTTGCTAAGAAAAACAAAGCAATACAATTTTTTACACGAACATAACTTTTTGCTGTTGTTTAAACTATCTAACAAGGTTAATTCTTGACTTATTTTTTTTTTCATTTTTGGTTTGGATCTAAACGATATGCTGACAGTTGATATATCTATAAAGATATCTAGCCTTGTTTCTCGTTGTACAGATGCAATTGATTCTTTTCCTTAAAAACTACCTTGAAAAGTAGGTAAAAGCCTAAAGACGGACAGTTTTGCCATTGACTTTGACACCACATATAACACGTCTAAAAAGCTGGGTATTTCCAACATGTTATTATATACTAAATTATTGTATTTATTTATTTTAATGATCATATGTCATTGACGAATATACTATTATTTTTTGAAGAAACATGAAAAAATATACAATTTATTATAGTAATTATAAATACTGTATCAAATTACTTTTTATCAGCTATTGTTTTTGACAATTTTAGTAGGTTAATGAAAAACATTAGATATTAGCAAAGAATAGATATTTTACTCCTTCTTCGGCATATTTTTCATTTCCGGAACGTCCTCGTGTTCATTCTGTTGTTGTTCTGGTTCTGAGATAAAAACGTGGAACCTCGGGGTGTTACCGGTCATCCTAATTGCGCCGACAAAGTTTTGTGATGTCATTGATATGGTTGCTTTTCAAGCGTTGCAAGAACACGATGCATTATAAAATATTGTGACTTTTACAACACTTAGAAATTGACACTTTATCATTTCATGTAACAAAATTAATTGTCTATTCTATTCGAAACATCTTATTTTAATCTTTTCAAAACATAGAACATTCGTATATCCAGTTTAGAATGAATAAGAAATATTTCAAAGCCATTACACTGAACATGCACTATGTTCATTATGTATGTCTTCATGATTTCTCTAGATCACCCCAAACTTTCGAATATATTAAATTGATTAGATTTGAAAGTGACAACAAATGGATTTCCACCAACTCTAATTTCCTTACTACACGGAACATTAAGAGATACTTCTTCGCTTTGATAGCCCAATAACAGATGGCGGAATTGGTTTTGTAACTACTCAACCTACCTCTTTTTATCTCTTTCAAAGGCATGGAAATAAACTCTGAATCGGATTACAATATGATATGCAAAAACAAAATGTAAAAAGGACATTACTTAAAAATTTCGGTATAAGAAGGAAACTTCCCTATGTTAAGTGAACAATATCAAATAGCTTCGATTTTATATTAATAACATCCTATTATTATTATATCTTTGAAAAATCTTGCTATAAACTTCATTTTGACAAACTATGCAATATAACTGTTCAAAATAGATACCCCCAGTACGTAACATACATCCTATAGAGTGGAATGCGTTAGACTTTGCAGGATTTCTTATTTTGCATCCTTCCGGTCCTTTATTGGGATATTAAACCTGATGCTTTATTTAAAGGCAACTTTTTCCCCTATTCAACATATCCTCATTTTCTGCACGCAGTAGATTCAGACATTTATCCTGATCAATCTATTGCAGAATATAAAGGCAATTTGTTGAATTTTGTTTTCAAATTTCAGTCATATTACAAAATGATCATGACTAGGAATTTTTCACCATATTATATCAAGCCTGTCAAGGTTAGGCATGTTATTAATTGCCTAAAATTTTCAAAAGAAAAAAACTGCCTATATGCTTTGCTTTACAATTATAAACACTAATGCTCCCACATCATGTCTAAACTTATATTTTGGCATTGCACAAAGTAGTGCTTTACAGAAATCTGCTTGACGCTTTTACGCTCAATCTGTTGGGTGTGTAGGAATATATGTTTTATTCTGGAAAAGTATGGTTTATTTCAAAGTTGAAATTTGCTGAGAACTAGATTGTTTTTTGTGTTATGATTTTTCTAGATAGAATTTTGTTGCTTACTATGAAGCTATAGTATTTATCAATATTATCTTAGTGGTGAAGTGTAAATAAAATCGTCATAGAAACCAGGATTATATTCTTACCCCAGACGCACGTTTTGTCTACAAAAGACTCATCAGTGACGCTTGAATTAAATAATTGTAAAAAGGCCAATTAACGTCCGAAGTTGAAGATAGATATAAGAAGATGTGGTATGAGTGCCAATGAGACAACTCTCCATCAAAGTCAAAATTTATAAAAGTAAACCATTAAAGGTCAAAGTACGGTCTTCAACACGGAGCCTTGGCTCACACCAAACAGCAAGCTATAAATGGCCCCACAAATTACTACTGTAAAACCATTCAAACGGGAAAACCAACGGTCTAATCTATATAAAAAACGAGAAACGAGAAACACTTATGAACCACATCAACAAACGACAACTACTGAACATCAGATTTGAAGAGCATTGATTGAGGACCCTGAATTACGTATGGTTTTACCAAATACAGTTGAGGTTATCTATTCCCCGGGTTAAAAATCCTTAGTATTTCGAAAAATTCAAAGTTTTGTATACAATTAATTTATAATTAGGAGCATATCAATGATAATTTAGATCAACACAGAAGTGCAAAATACTGATTTTTTGAAACCCTCGTGGAGGAAACATCGATCAGCAGTGGCATCGGCCCAGTGGTTGTAAATAAACTCAAGTGTGGCATCAAGTGGAATCCATTTGGCTTTGCAGGATTTTGAAAATTGCATCCTTCCTTTTTTACGACATTAAACATGATGCTTATTTAATGACAATTTTTTTCCCGATTCAAAATATCCTCTTTTTCAAGCCACAGTAGAATCCGACCTTCATCCTGATCAATCCCAGATACCAGAATTAAAACTTTGTACGCCAAACGCGCGTTTCTTCTCCAGCAGATTCGTCGGAAATGCTCGAATCAAATATTTAAAAGGCCAAATAAAGTACGAAGTTGAGGAGCATTTAGGACCTACAATTCAGAATGATGTTGTAAACTACAATTAAGACAATCTATTCCTGGGGTAGAACATCCTTAGTTTTTCGAAAACTTGTATTTTACCTTCAGTAACTCGACGGTTGAAACATTAGGAGCATGATCGTTCTAACATTCCAGAGCACATACAATCACCCCGAAGTTTTTGATTAGTTTCATTTTCCTCAATCTTTTCTATGTAGGGTTTTTTAGACTGTTTGTTTCTTAGTCGTTGTTCGGGTATTTCATGGCCATGCTTTTTCCCACCTTTTCGACTTACGCATTTGATTGCCCCCTTTAGTATCTTACACCTCTTTTTTAGTAACTGACAGTTCTCTAAAATCGGAATAATGTGTTGGTTTTTGTGTTTTTTTTCCAGTTTTAATGCCTTATGCATGAATCAAGATCTTTCCCTTTGGATTTTTCCAGTTTGTTTTAAAACCATGCTTATGTTTGAATAGAGAGGTGTGCTTTCGCAGATATTATTAAACCCAGCACATTCTCTATGTAGCAGTCCCGAGTCAGGAGACCACAATTAAGTAGGTTCTTCTCTGTCAAATTAGTTTATTGTTTTTCGTCTAAATCGGGCCGTTAGTTTTCTCTTTTGTATTGTTTCACATTTTGTCATATCAGTTCTCTAAAATCGGAATAATGTGTTGGTTTTTGTTTTGTTTTCCAGTTTTAATGCCTTATGCACATCTCATGAATCAAGATCTTTTGCTTTGGATTTTTCCGGTTTGTTTTAAAACCATGCTTACGTTTGAATAGATAGATGTGCGCTCACAGATATTATTAAACCCAGCACATTCTTTATGTAGCAGTCCCGAATCAGGAGACCACAATTAAGTAGGTTCTTCTCTGTCAAATTAGTTTATTGTTTTTTGTCTAAATCGGGTCGTTGGTTTTCTTTTTTGTATTGTTTCACATTTTGTCATATCAGGCCTTTTATAACTTTCTTTATTGTTTGGGTTTTGCCCATTGTTAAAGGCTATATGGTGACATAATGTTGTTCACCTCCTCATTCTTTGGTTACTTATGTACAGTTGTTTCAATGCCGATCATAGCACAATTCTTTAACTTTACATCACATATCTTAAAGTCTGTTGGAATACAACATTTTTGGTCGTTTTTTGTTTTTTTATTGAATTACAACTGGTATGTTTATTTGTTTTAAGTTTCATTTGTTGTTAAAACCACTGAAAACATTGTCCCAATATTTTAAGCACTGTCATATATTAATGCTAATCTAAAAATATGAGTATCTGTCGAACACTTTATGCTTAAACCATTGATTTCCCTTTTCTGTAATATTGTTATCTCTAATTCGTTCGTTTTCCTTTTCTACTTGGTTGTGTTATTTTAATCAATGAATTTGCAACAACATATTGGAATGTAAATAAACTATTTGGTAAATTGCCTATACACGAAAATGCTAAATTTGGGGCTTATTTGGCCCTGTTAATTCACCAAAATTGTTTTTAAATGTTTTATATAATTATTAAACACATTTTTCAAATGCTTGATTAACACAATTTGACTCAGGCGTAGTAAGGAAGATTTTCTTTTAAAAAAACGTTTATTTACATAATATTTGGTTTTCTTAACATTAAGCACAGTCGTCGTCCAAAACTTTTCTGTCTAGTAAAAGGTAACCATCAAATACATTTCTTATATATTTGGTTATTTCTGTGCTCTATATTTTGCTTATAATTTTAGTCAAATATTCTGTACTTTGCGTTCATTCATTTTTGTTTTCTGAATTTATCGGTCATTTAATTAGAAGATTATGTAATTCAAGCAAAACGGCAATGTTTTTTTATGTTCATATATTCAACATACAAGTTTGCATGTTACGGACAGTTCGAATTACACTCACTCTTCCACTCAAACAGTGCCTTCCCCTGAATTATATTCGAGCAACTAGTTTTAAAGTGTAAGCACTCAAATGTATGATATTCGTTTAATTCTATTTCCCAATCCTAAACAAATACTGTCCGTACTCTCATTCAATGTTATTTGTTTACCAACACTTAAATATTTGTAATACTTATATTTTGATACAAACTTCGCATTCGTGCTTTTATTTCGGGAAAAGAAAAACATAAATATTGATTTTGAACACATTTCAAATTGGTCTATGTATTGTTGCTCCTTAATTTATTGTTAAGTCAAGTTTAAAATGAACACTGTGTATAAACCTGTACAGCAATAAAGTACTTTGTGTTAAATATAAGTACTTCATTGCATGCAAGGTCTAATTTTTCAAACTTATCAAATTTGATAGTATATATACCGCTTAGCAGCAATTAATCAGACAAATCTTGCTTATTTTCTGACTCATTGAAATGGTGACAGTGTGTAATATATCTAAGTGTCTGATTTGTATGAGACTTTTTACCATTCAAAATATAACTCCCCGTATCCCGATTTACATTGGAAAACAATTAAGAAAGGCTTAAAATTCTTGCGACATTTAGTACGATTCTTTAATCGCAAAGATTAAAATATTATCATTTGACAATTCATCATACAGATGAAAGTTGTAAATCTCTTCCTGTATGTTTTTACAAGACGCTTGTTTCATTTGTCTTTAAACGTTTTATAAAACCATTTTATCAGTTACTGATTCAGATGAAGCCATGTCCTCCATGGAATAAATGTTAACTGTTATTAATCTACCATTACTATAAAAAAAAAAAAAAAGAAGATCCTGTATGATTGTCAATGAGACAACTCTTAGCCAGAGACCAAATGAAGTAGAAGTTAACAACTATAGGTCACCGTACGGCCTTCAACAATGAACAAAACTAATACAGCATTGTTAGCAATAAAAGGCCCCGAAATGATAATTGTAAACAATTCAAATGAGAAAACTAACAGCCTGATTTATGTACAAAACAATAAAGGAAAAACAAATATGATATACAGCAACAAATTACAACCACTGAATTAAAGACTCCTGACTTGGGACAGGTACATATAGAACGTAGCGGTGTTAAACATGTTTGTTGGCGCCAAACTCTTTCCCTAACCTGAACAGTGGCGAGAATAGAAGAGAGAAAAAGATACCAAAGGGATATTCAAACTCACAAGTCAAAAACAAACTTATAACGCCATGGCAATAAAAAACGAAAACGACGAAAAGACAAACAGTACACAAACACAACAAAGAAAACTAAAGACTGAGAAAAACGAACCCCGCAAAAAACAAAAAAAAAACAAAAAACAAAAAAGCAGAAATTATAACAAGACTAGAAACCAGCATATAGTATTCAACAATAAACAGGATTTAACATAGTATGTCAAAGTCTAAATCGTCCCTAGTCCATCAACAACTTCTTTGTTTTACAACTTACTGTTTTTTCATTATTGAAAATTTACTGTTGATTAAAGTTCATTGATGGTGTCTATCAAATCAATAACCAATGTAGACTCTGAGCGATTTGGATCAAAATACTTGTTTAATAGGGAGGTCGCCAGTGCAGTTATCGTAACGTTAATGATTTCCTTGCGACGGCAAAAAAACAATCAGATTTAACCCAACTTCAATTGCTTAGAAAAAGGTGAAAAATACGGTGTATGACCTAAAGAGTGATATATAATAAACATTATAGACATTTACCTATCTAAATATATAAGTTTTATGGGTATTAGAATGATTTGCTACGATAAAAAAAAAAACATTTGAAGTGGAGAGGTTTTGAAAAAACTTTGCCGCCAGTGTCAAAGGTACTGATTTTGAAAAGTATTCCGCAAGCTGTTACTCATCCGATTTTCTTCATTGATTTTTAAAATTTTTTGAAATATCTTCAAGTTTTAGGATCCAGTTGCCAGGCATACTAAGGGGTCGATTAAACAGTTTAATGTTTAAGATTGTATTTAGATTTCTGTTTTTTGTTTCCTTTGGCTGATGTTTCTTTATGCCACATCTCCATATATTGATATACTACTCATCGTTTATTTTATGACCGGATTGCTTCCCTTGAAAAGTAGATACTTAGTCAGCCGTAAGAAGTTTTTTTTTTATTAGCTCAGTCGATTAGAGCGCTGCCTTGTAACACACAGGTCCCGGGTTCGAGTCCTGGAGGAGACAATGTGATTTTGTAATATGAATCATGCTCTCCAGTTACAATTCAATCGCGGGTTTCGGGTCTTACGAGGCGTACATATAGTTTTTACCTACTTATTTTATCAGTATATTGATTTTTAACTTATTTATGTTAAAGAACTAGTGTAGAATAGATTTACTTATGGCATGTTGTCTCACATGTTAATATCATAAGAACGTCCGTTTCAACAATGGTGATTGAATCGAACATGTTATATTGATTCTAAACATATGCATTCCTTATAAGAATCTACCTGTTGAATTTCTTTCTATTTCTATTGGGAGATCAAAAGTGTAATTTTTTCTGATTTGACGATCGTCCAATTATTAAAGACAGGTAAAGGTGAACCGTTTCCAAGAAATTTCAACACGTTACCACAACTTCCTTTTACTGAGTAGCGTTTTATACCCCTGAAGCAGGTAAGCACGGACAAGTAAAAATATTTATATTATCCGTTATATTTTACTATTACTTGTTAAGAATGCGGGTTATCAATGGATTGGCATATATTATTGACATTTGTTTGTACGTTGCCATTTGATTCTTGGTATTCTTGATATGTTTGGCTTTTTGTCTTGCTTGGTGTTGATGACTGTCTTAATAGAGATATATATCTAAACCTAAAAGGTATTGGATTGCAAGGAAAATACCGTTATTGGAGTAAAGATTATATATACTAGTCTAAAGATTTGTGCAACTATATCTGTAAGAAATATATCCGAAACTGATGGAACTATATTGTATCAAAGGAAAACTAATCTGGCACAAAAAATGACAATCTTTAGTGTCGGTTTTTTTACAGTTCGATTTTATGTATGTATATATGTATTGGAAGAGAGAAAAGAACAAATTATTATATAGCCTTAAAGATAAAGAATCATATAGACTTTAATACAGTAGATGACAATCATATTACCCCGGCTTTACACTAAAACGGTCTTATTTATATGTGCTTTGATTCCTGTGTGGTGATCATAAAAACACCGTAGGATGTGTCAAGGAACATCGTTTCCCAAAAAAGGAAAATATACAATAGGGAACGAAAACCGTCCCTTTTGTCATAAAATTTTTGTGTAGAGTTTTCCGTGTAAATATCTGAATCTCGGAAAGAAAAGTTATTGCTTTTTTATATTTGATTAATTCGAGGTAAGCCTTGGGGTAAATTTCGGCAGTATATTTAGAGCATTCTTAATCATTTAGCGAATATCGATCTTTTAAATAACCTTTCGATTTGATAATATGAAAATCAATAAAATTGTAGCTCTGTTAAACAAATCATTTGATGATTGCTTCTCTTTCAGAACTAATTAGTTTACGTGCATTAATAATTTGAATCAATTTAACAAGCTTAGTTTAGCTTCTCATACTACAGTTGACATTATAAAAATGTTGGATCTTGTGACAATAATTATGTCAGTATTATTAAGTTTTGCCTGCAAATGACTGATCTAGATATTTACTTGAATTTGATGCAGAAATAGAATTAATTTTTGAAACGCTGTTTGGAAATGAAACGAAAAATATAATGAAACATGTTGACCATGGGAATTTTTTTTTCAAGCTATAGGTTGTGCAACATTGTCAATTGTGTAAGGAATATAAAAAAAGATATAATTTCAAAATGAAATATGATTCTTTAGTTCAGAAGTTGTGTTTTGTAGACGGTTGTTTGTTTTGTTTTTGTTTTTGTTTTTTTTTTTTGGGGGGGGGGGGGCTTGTTTTGTCATTTTGTTGTAGGTTTCCCTTGGTTTCTTTTGCCTCTAATGGTAAAATATTTTCACAACAACAGAAAAACTTTCAACGTTTTAAAATTTTAGCACTTTGTTATATCAAGGGAGAGAATTCAGGTAAGTGATTTATATAAAGGAGTTCAACATACAGTAAATTGGCCGATTTATTTATGTTTTAAAAAAACGACAAACAAGTGGGCTTTTTGCAGTGCATAGTCCTTACAAAAATCCGAGGGTTTTGCACATCCTATTTTTATTATATCTTTGAAAAAAGCTTGCTATAATCTTCATTTTGACAAACTATTCTATAATTCTATTGTTTTTAATGTATACCTTGATTAACATACACGACAAAGAGGGGAATCCGCTTGGCTTTACAGG
Organism: Mytilus californianus; assembly: GCF_021869535.1. Lineage (NCBI taxonomy): Eukaryota > Metazoa > Mollusca > Bivalvia > Mytilida > Mytilidae > Mytilus > Mytilus californianus. The sequence continues at coordinate 24,958,141 of NW_026262734.1, read as the reverse complement.
ATTATAAAAGTTGCATTCTTCCTTATTTGGGACGTTAAACTTAATGTCTTACTTAAATGCAACTTTTTGCCCTGTTCAAAATATTTTCTGGTCGTAGTAGAATCCGAACTTTATCCTGATCAATCCATTGTAAAACGTACAGGTAAATTGTGCAATTTTGTTTAAACATTTTAGTCATATTACAAAATGAATAGGAATTATAAATCATATAATATGAGGCTTTGTCAAGTTTGGCAGTTTATTAATTGCCTAAAAATAAAATAAACTCCTACATTTGTCCTAAATGAAGAAACATATGCGTTGCTTAACAGCTATGAACACTAATGGTCCCACATCATGTCTAAACTTATATTTTAGCATTGCTCAAAGTAAAGTTTTCATGCTAACTCTGATGGATGAGTACGGATTGATGTTTTAATCTGGGCAAACATGGTTTAATTAAAATTTGAAATTTGTTTCGTGTTATGGTTCTGTTGATAAAGTTTTGTTGCTTACAAAGAAGCGATTGTATATATTAAGGATTCTTAGTGGTGTAGTGTATTGAAGACCCCTAAAATTCGAAAGGTTTTGCCAAATACTAGTAAGGTAATATATTCCTCGGATTGAAAATCCTTATTATTTACTAAGTTTTCTAAATAAACAGGTTAATGTATAATTATGACCATATTAATGAAAATTCATGTTAACACAGAAGTGGGGACTACTGGGCTGTTGATACCCTCTTGAAGAAAACCTCCACCAACAGTGGCATCGACCAAGTGGGGTAAACAAAACTTTTAAAAATACCAGGATTAAAATTTTGAAGGCCAAACACGCGTTATGTCTACAAATGACTCATCAGTGAAACTCGAATCAAAAATTTGAAAAAAGGCCAAATAAAGCACGAAGTTAAAGAGCATTGAGAACCCACAATTCCGAATGGTTTTGCCAAATACGTATACAGGTAAGAGAATCTATTACTTGGGTAGAAAATCATATAAAGTCATCCCTTTGAAAGTTTTTACGGACGCCATCATTGGTCGGATGATCGTATTGGAGTATCTTTGTAACAGATTACAACTAATATCTTGCAATTTTCGTAAACACAATCACGTTCTTTTTTTCTCAATTGTGATATAACCGAACGGGACTTATTACCGAGTTTGTTTTTTACCTTAAGCATTTGGACAGTTAAAACATCTAGAGCAAGATTTTCTTACCATTCCAGAGCACCTGCGATCACGGTTTGAGTTTTGCCATTGTTAATGGCTATATGGTGACCTATTGTTGTTCACCTCCACATTCGTTGGTTACTGATGGATAGTTGTTTCAATAGCAATCATACCATATTTCCTTATGCTTATAGCAGATATCTATAGGAATGCAGTACAAATATTTTTAGTCGTTTTTGCAATTTTAAAGAAATTACAACTGGTTTGTTTATTTTTTTTTTAAATTTTTATTTTTTGTTCAAACCATTGAAAACACTGTCTCAATGTCTAAAGCAATTTCATATGCTGATGCAAATCTAAAGATCCCAGCATCTGTCGAACACTTCGTGCTGAAATCTTTGATGTAGACTATCTCTTTTCAGTAATCTTGAAATTTTAGATGCATAAACTAATCGAAGATATGCAGCCAATCATTTCGTACGATAGACGCCCTTTTCCACTACATAAGATTCATCAGTCGCGTTGTTATCATGTTATCATGACATCCATAATATATATTATTCAGAAGACAGAATATGCAAAAATGTTGCCATCATATAGAATAAAAAATTGTTTGTCTTGACCTTTCTACTTGATTTGAAGTGAATTGTACCGTACGAATGTTTGACGACCGGAAAAAGATAGTACAGATGATACGCTTCTGAATGGTATATGATTTAGCCGTATGTTAGGTGGTTGCATTAAAATGAAATGTATGGCTAATGTTACTTGTCAATAAATAATTTATAAAGAACGACAATGCCCCTAGGTTTTATGATAAAGGCAATATATAGTTCTTCTTACAAACCTATTAATTAATTTAAACATTCAGTTGATAGTTGATATACATTTGTTTGTTGCTCGCTGTTAGATAACATATTGCTTATATTCTTTCGATGTATTAAACTTATATTTTTTTTGTTATTTTGACAAACATAGAATGTCCAGAGAGAACATATGTAAAACTAAAAGCAATAAATAATAATAAATTATGAATTGGAATTCATCAAGTAAACGAAACAACACACACACACTGTTTTAAGAACTACATGACATAGTAATAACGATAAATCTAATTAGAGATCAACTCAAGTTACAGATGTCTTTGAAACATATATGTATTAATTATCAAATATTCAGATGTAATGTAACACGTTTAAACTTAACACAATGCTTCTACCAATGTTTTAATGCTAAACAGTGCATGTTAAAAAGTCTCATACCAGCTTGTTCACATTTTTTTCCTCTATGATAAACTTTTTAGCACAAAAGTAATTGAAATGCAATTAATTTCAGTGACAATGGAATTGTAATGTAAAAAGTTACATGAAAAATCAATTTTGTTTGGTGGTGTATGTCCATTTTTTTCAGGTACTTTTGTTGATAAATAATTATTACCAAAATTATCTTAGTAGTACTATGCTTAATTTGTTTGCATGGTTTGAACTCATTCCAATCATTAGCAATTCCAGCAGTCAAGAATTGGGGACATTACACATTTAAAAAATCCATGGTCTATCTCCAATAGAAATATAGGGATAAATTTCTGAAACGACGTCGTTTGTAGTGAATTTTGCTATCTTAAGAAAGGGGGATGCTTTATTTATTTATAAGTTGCTTGTTTTTTAAAAAAAAGCCAATAAGAGTTACTCTTTGTGAACGTAAATTCGATTCCTATATAACTTTTTATGTCTCAGTCAAATATTCATGATATTGCGCCTTTTAACTTTAATTTGAATTTTTACCACTATTAATGAATGGGAAATACCTCATTTTAAGTCTCACACGACTCTGCTTATTATTTTGACTTACATCTGGAAATTGGCAAGGGTGTCTGTTAATAACTAAACTTTACAATAAAAGAGATAACTTTAGCTTTCACATTGTCAGCTTTCAATTTCTGTGTAGCTACATGTTTTGTGGCGCCTGTATCTTGAGTATCTATCACACAGTTGATACGATATTATGGTGCTTGCGTTTATTTTCGTGATTTTTGGAAAGATGATTGCTGCCTAAAAGGAATCTATTAAATCAATAGTTTCTAGTGATCAATTTTAAAATATTCCTTTTGAAAGTCTAAATGATGCCATCATTAGTTGTTTGACCCTTATGCCCTAATGGGTATGTTACAATAGTTGAAGCCACATTCCCGTCATTTCTTCCTCAATTGTGACATAACTGACTGAGACTTGTCACCAAAATTCTACATACAATTAACAACAAGACGGGTGTCACATATGGAGCAGGATCTGCCCCTGGGATCGACTATGGTTTTTGATAGGGTTAGTGTTGCACGGTGTTTCCATTTTTAAACGATAAACATGACGCATTTAAAATATTCAAAACAAAGAAGAAATAATGCGACGCCAATATATTTTCCTTTTTCGATTCTTTATTCGTTTATGATGGATCATTTCTAAATTACCGTAAAATTCTCGTATACTATTACGTTAATTCGTTAGTTCAAAAGATCAGCAATAAACCCTTATTTCAAAAAAATAAAAGGAACATTACGATAAATCCTCACCTTGTTCGACCCATAAACTGATGGTGGAGTTAAATTGGTTTTTGTGACTTTTTAACCTTCATTTTTTATCTCAAACAAATGGATCGAAAAATGTTCTGAGAAGAATGACGACTTGCATAACAGTTTTCAAGAAGTGCAATTGGTCAACAATACTATAAGATATGTGGTTTGCTACTGACTCCCTACGGATCCATTGGGGGTTAGTAACCTCCATAGGGGTGAACCGAAGACCGTATCCCCAATGAATTTTACTTTCCCTCTATAGATCCGTTGGGGGTCAGTAGTGAACCGTATAACGAGTTTATCGCACACGGGACGTTTCCCGCCACGTTATGTATAAAAATAAGCAATGAAATACAATAACATTGACAGATGATGTGACCATTAATAGTAGACGTGAAGTCATGAACCCTATGCTGCTTGATCCCAATCATTGTCACAATAATCAGTTATGTCTGTTTTGGTGGCTCTCCCAATTTATGTCAATATAACGGAACTACATATAAACAACTGTTATACATCAACAAGTGGGATGTTGATATAATTATAAAACCTGGTTTAATTTTGTCTTTTTATATGGACTTCCTGCTTTTTTAATTTCCCATGAAATTCGGTTTTTTTGTTAACACTTTTGTACTTTAGTATGTTTCTGACAGTTTTTAACGACAAATAGATCTGCATTTAAAAAATTAATTGCAATTAACGGGTTAGGCTTGCTATCTTTGAATTATAATAAGTTAGCCCCGCCACATATTTGTGTGATTGTTTTCAGTCAGGAAGATATCAGTTGTTATTTTATCATGACTATATTTTGCCACCTGTGGAGTTTGGTTTACATGAAAGATCTTTTATAGTACAAATGGGTGCAGTCCTAACCTGTACAGCAAGTTAACTTGATAACCAGTCATTTAGACTGGTCAAAGTTAACCTGTGACAGGATTCAGGACTGCTCTGACCAGTCCTAGGACCACAATCTAGTTAACGTAAAAAGCGGACTTGGTCCTAGGACTGTTTTTATGTCTGCCGAAAAGTTAACTCTGAAACAGGTCCGCTACTGATAAAAGTTAACTTCGAACCAGTCCTGTCATAAGTTAACATACGTTAACTTCGAAACCAGTCCTGCCATAAGTTAACTTTAATTTTGACAACTCCAATCGAACCAGACCTGTTCTCAAGTTAACTTTTGGCTGGTCTGCTCAACACTAAGTTAACTTGAAACCAGGACCGCTCTACATCGATTTTTTAAAAATATTTTTAATGTCTTTGTTTCTTGGTATCAACATAGAAAAATAAAGTAAAATTAATACTTCCGTGATATAAACATGATTAAATACATATATTTGTCAATAAAGTTTGCATAAAACTTTGCTTTGTTATACAAATTTATCCGTGATCAGCCTTTCTATAAATTAAAAAAACGATATTGGTTACAATGCTAACGGGCATTGAATATATATTCCAATACATATCAAATTCTTTAAATCGTATAAACCATAATTGCACTTTAATATGTAAATCTATATAGCTGTATAGTATATCAGCAATATTTTTAAGTCAGGAAAGAATATATAATACAAAATGACAGCAATATTGGAACACAATGACTACAAAATTTCGTCCGCAAAAATTTAGAGTGCCAGCATGTCCTCCTTTTGTTCAATATATTGATACGTAAAAAAAATCAGTAGTTTTGATACCTCAGGCTGACTCGTACAACAAAATTATTTGACCGCATCAACCAAAACTTACCATATTTGCACTTTATCATGTTAATCTATATAGCTGCATAATAATTCAGTGATATTTAAAGTCAGGATGTATTGTATAAAACAACTGACAGCAATATTGGAACACAATGACTACAAAACTTTGTCCGCATCAATTAAGATTGCCAGCATATCCTCTTTTTATTCAAAATATTGTCTCTCAACAAAATTTCAGTAGTTTTGATACCTCAGGCTGACTCCTATAACAAAATTAATTGACCGCATCAACCTAAACTAACCATATTTGCACTTTATTATGTAAATCTATATAGACGCATAGTAAATGAGCAATATTTTTATGTCAGGATAGAATGTATAATTCAAATGACAGCAAAATTGGAACACAATTACTACAAAATTTTGTCCGCATTAATTTAAAGTGCCAGCATGTCCTCCTTTTGTTCAATATATTGATACGTAACCAAATTTCAGTAGTTTTGATACCTCATGCTGACTTGTACAAAAAAATTATTTGACCGCATCAACCTAAACTGACCATGTTTGCACTCTAATATGTAAATCTAGATGTGGTTCATAAGTGTTTCTCGTTTCTCGTTTTTTTATATAGATTAGACCGTTGGTTTTCCCGTTTGAATGGTTTTACACTAGTAATTTTTGGGGGCTTTTATATCTTGCTGTTCTGTGTGAGCCGAGGCTCCGTGTTGAAGACCGTACTTTGACCTATAATGGTTTACTTTTATAAATTTTGACTTGGATGGAGAGTTGTCTCATTGGCACTCATACCTCATCTTCTTATATCTATATAGTAAATCAGCAATATTTTTATGTCAGGATAGAATGTATAATACAAATGACAGCAATAATGGAACACAATGACTACAAAATTTTGTCTGCATACATTTATAGTGCCAGCATGTCCTCTTTTTATTCAAAATATTGTCTCGCAACAAAATTTCAGTTGTTTTGATACATCAGACTGACTTGTATAGCAAAATTATTTGACCGCATCAACCTAAACTGACCATATTTGCACTTTATCATGTAAATCTATATATCTGCATAATAATTCAGTAATATTTTATGTCAGGATGTATTGTATAAAACAAATGACAGCAATATTGGAACACAATGACTACAAAATTTTGTCCGCATCAATTTAGATTGCCAGCATGTCCTCCTTTTGTTGAATATATTGATACGTAACCAAATTTCAGTGGTTTTGATACCTCATGCTGACTTGTACAACAAAATTATTTGACCACATAAACTTAAACTGACCATATTTGCACTTTATTATGTAAATCTATATAGCAACATAGTAAATCAGCAATATTTTTATGTCAGAATTGAATGTATAATACAAATGACAGCAATATTGGAACACAATGACTACAAAATTTTGTCTGCACAAATTTAGAGTGCCAGCATGTCCTCTTTTAATTCAAATTATTGTCTTGCAACAAAATTTCAGTAGTTTTGATACCTCAGGCTGACTCCTATAACAAAATTATTTGACCGCATCAACCTAAACTAACCATATTTGCACTTTATTAATATGTAAATCTATATAGCCGCATAGTAAATGAGCAATATTTTTATGTCATGATAGAATGTATAATTCAAATGACAGCAATATTGGAACACAATGACTACAAAATTGTACATTTTAAAATCAATTTGAAGACAAGGGCCAATTTATAGTAGGTATTGAATCCTGTATAATGCTGACGAACGTATGTTTCCTTTAGATGTCTTTCTGTTTTTTGCATTGTCAGGAAATTGATTCTCATATTCTTTCCAATATTTTTTTTCAGTATTCATATCTTCTTTTCTATCTTTAAGTGAAAGTAAATAAACACAAATAAATTATATTATGCTTTATTGTTTGAGTAGATAATAAGTATGTGAACTTGCCAGTTGTAACCATAACAATTAGTATAGCATTTACAACAACTGATTTATTTATACAAATTCATCGATTTTTTACATTACATTCATAACATTATGCTGATTTGATTTCTAACAGTTCCTGAAGATCTGCTCGCCGAATTGAAAATCAACCACGTTCAATTGTATTTGGCAACTGATTTGGCAACTGATTACCATACGTCAATTTGCCTTGCAGCGTTCAGTGCAACGGTAACAGGTAGGCCCTAGAAGTTTGAATTTCTTTTTCCAGAATCCTTCAGAATTTAAACTATATCTCGAGGATGGACATCAAATATTCAACATCATCGAAAATTATGTTTTATTAGTTTTCCTATTGTATTTCAACCTGGTTGCAATAACTAAAACATCATTTTATACTACAAATACACAAACGTCAATTATGATATACACTATATCCAAAACAATTCAATTCCAGAAATAACCAGTAGCCTATTATCTTCCATGAAAAAAATATCTGGAGCCTGGAACCATATTTCACGAAATTCATAAAGGGTTATCTTTATTTTCTGTTTGTTCGCATAGCATAATATATTAACTGCAATGTGGAAGTGATCTACGTCATTCTTTCGTCAGCTTACCTTGGGACAATTCTTTTGATTGTCTCATGAGAAGATACATTGGCAGCAGTATCAAACCTCCATCCAGCTATTTGAGTTTAACCTCTGATTCCTTCTTTCCTATGATGTCATTGCTTTCGTCGAATAACAAATTAATACGTAAATACAAAAAATGAAGGCTTCATACATTTGTGATTTCAAGCCTTAAAATGAAAAAAATAAAATAATCAAAGGAGCAATAAATTACCATAATTCGTCGAAATTTAGAAATCACCATGGCCAAAAAATTGCTTGCATAGAAACAGAAGTTAATAAATATTATTTTCAAAATTATAATGAGAAGTAATATTAAGCAACACGAACTCCATTAAAAACCAGGGATTAACGAAGGTGCTTCGGAGAGGTAAGTTGTATTTGAACCGCTAGTAGTTCTTGTCGAACTAATCATGGCAAGTTAAAATTCGCTGATTATTATTTTTATCAAGCACAATTCTGTTATTGTAACGGGACATATGATTTTGATATTTAGAATTCATGGTATTTTTTTTACACTATATAACGACGTTCTTTGGTACTAATCGAAACTAGTCTATTGGCCACTGATTAAACGAAATGTCATCAGCCGAAATACATTTGCAAGTCCTTAGTGATTCATATAAAAATAAATTCATTAAAATGCAATTAAAAACGAATTTTAAATCAGGTATTCCGAGTTCGTTCTATTCCGCCTTTGTTTGCAAACAAAACGGCATTTTATGTTCCTCTTTGGTCACCTTTTACTGTATGGAACCAATTTAACTGTTCTAGAAATATATGTGCCATTTGATATTCTGAGATTATTTTGATATGCATTTTTTACAATTACATCTCGAAAGCTATTTCTGTTTATTACCTTTCTTTTGATAAACAACGACATTATTAAGAAACTAAGGTTCCAAAATCTCTATGGCAAACCTGATCTTTGATGGATTTGGCTATGTCTTTATGATCGCTTTTAGTCGAAATATCCCCTCACTCATTAATATACTTATTCATTGTATTTCAAAATTATTTTGTGCTTAAGCGTTGCTGATGAGTCATAACGTCTCGTATCGATATCGTATCATTATTCTTCTTTCAGCTACCCTTTTTCCTGTATTGCCATACGTAATCTATATCTGTCTATTTAATTTAGTCAGGCATCTTAACAATTTGCTGAAATAAGGTAATTAGGAACTTCAATTGACGACGCCTTGCTGCAAACTGATCTCTTTGTGAAAAGTGCAATTGAACAGATATAATGGCTCAGTCTGATTACCTATTTGTTGCTGCAATAGATTTTGGAACAACATATTCTGGGTATGCGTTTTCGTCCCGTGCCGACTTTACACGAAATCCACTGGACATCCATGCACCTCAGGCTTGGCATGCTGGGAGTGCACAACTCTTGTCATTAAAAACCCCTACATGTCTGCTACTTGATTCTGACAAAAACTTTGTTGCATTTGGATACGACGCAGAAAACAGATATGCCGACTTAGTTAGTAGGGAACTTCACGAAGGCTACTTCTACTTTTCCAGAATTAAAATGATCTTATACCAAAACAAGGTACATATGAGATATCAAATCAAAAATAGACATTCCATTAATGCGATGTAGAGATTATCTTTATATCTTGAACATGTTGCATAACATTGCATTTGAGGCATTTCACTAAGCTAATATCAAGTTACAAGCTATAACAGTCAGAGGCATTACTAAAACAAGTATCTTTACGAGTTATGATGAAAATAAGGTTCTCTTAAATATTACTTATATAAGTAACGTTTGTAAATATGATTCACAGAAGTGTCCATCCACACAGATTTTACTAACATAAACGAATTTATTCAGACATCTGGTTATTATTCTTATGAAGTATAAAAAAACTAATCCACATGAAACAGTAATTGCTTTCCCGGAAAAATTATTTTTTTCAAAAAAAGAAGTCGTTATCAGACAGTCCGTTTCTTTGTATGTTGGCGTTTGCTTTTGTTGATGTGTTTCCTTCGGTTTTAGATTGTTACCCAGATTTGTTTTTGCTTAATCGAATTATGACTGTTGAACAGCGGTAAACTATTGTTGCCTTTATATACATTTGATATTGATGCTTCTTGGTCACCTATAGGTCTTTTGAAACTATTAAATTATCATCTTCCTTATAAATGTTGAAGGTAGTCTGATATAAAAAGATTGAAACATGTGACTTAATTGAGATTTGAATTTATTTCTAATTTGTAACACAAAACAGTTACATATATCCTTTATGCAATTGTAATTAATAATTATTTCAAAGGCGCTGGAATTAACTAAACGATGTCTTATGTTAGTCATTTTTTTAAATAATTTCTTAATTTTATGTATTAAAATAGGAAGGTATATATTTCATTATAGTGACATGTGTAATAAAAGTTTAACAAAATACAAATATATTAAACTATAAAATACACCCAATCCATTGGGTCTCTAAGTCACTTTCGAAATCATCAAACATATTTCTTTAATCACGGTTTTTCATACAATATAATGGAAAAGTTTTAGCTAAATTCAAAAATAAGTAATTCATAATGAAAAATAGAAAAATGAATAAAAATGAAATAAGGATTAAATCAATGTCCTCTAAAATGAATTATGATTAATAACTATAATAAAGAATCGAAAAATATTCAGATTAATTATGCAGTTACATTTTTATAATGTAATATTACAGGTAAAGACTCTCTTTTCTGCCAACTTAATTATTAAAATTGAAATAGCAATATACTGTTTATCAAACTTTGCACGTGTATAACACGAACGCCGATGTCGGAACGCTTTCACTGTATACTTAGTCAGCTTTCAAGGATAGTTTGCTATCAGAAGGAACACCTTTTCATCGTAAGTCATGTTTCGTAGTTCATTGCTAGAAAAAATATTACTAAAAGCACTTTCTCTCAAGTCATTGTATAAGGAGCAGTGAAGTATAAAATGACACTCCTGGAGTTCATGCTTCAAAACTTACTTAAGCGTTCATTTGGTTGCTTAACGTTACGTCTTCCCGTCTCTAGCCCCAAAGGAAAAATTCCACATCTCAATAGTGTTAGGAAAGACCGTTCAGTTTTGTTCAAATTTAATCTAATATTAAGATTCTATTCCAAAATTAGCCTTCAGTTCCACATAAGTTCTCAATTTTGGAGTTTCAAAATGTTAAAACGGTTATATTATTTTTTTCAAACTAAATTCGAAACAATGCATACTAATAACGTCCTTGCGCTCAAAATATTCCACTATATCAAGTTTCGTGAATATGTCTTTGAAATCAGAAAATCAATTATGTCTATATCTCTCATAGCCATGATTGAAAGTTTGTTTGGTAATGCGATTGTCGTCAAATTGAACAAGACTATTCCAGAGACGCACAGTATTAGTCAAATGTAAGAATTTAAAAAGAAATCATGTTGTTCATGCTTCTATTGAATGTTTAAATCACTCGGTAAATGTTGAGTAATTAATCTTATAAATTTTCCTATATAGATGATTAAACAAATCAATTAAAGCTCAGACTGTTTAAGAGAAGAATTTTCCTCGGAGTTCAGTATTTTTGTGATTTTACTTTTTAACATTAGCACCAATTGATTTAATGAAATGTCATGAATCTCAAAATTATTTAATCAACAACAAACAGGACAATCATATTCTGATGATTTCCATAAATTTGCTAGTTGTCTGATATTAATAGACTATAGATGCATACACTGACCGTAAAAGACAACAATGCCAAATGTCAGTGGAACAGATCTCAAACTCTTTTTTTTATATCATGGATTTGTTGATAAGGACAACGTTCATTGTTAACGCACTAAGACTAATTAACGAAGTTAATCGTGCATATCTCTGATACCTTCCCCGTGGTTGGCTATTCTTTTTGGTCAACATTGCTGTTCAAAGTTTGTAGTTGGTTTTGGATTTTCAAATATTTTGACTGCAGTACTTCCAAGTAGAATTCATGCATCAAACGTTTTAAACACCATAAAAATATAATGTATACTTTACAATGCTAAACCGTTCCTGTTTTTATACGCCCGTCAAAATTTTGACGGGACGTATTATGATATACAAATGTTGTCTGTCCGTACTTTTTGGTGAGAATAAGATTAAAACTTTTTGAGTTACGGGACTTAATTACTAAAACAGGTCTGTGTTTTTTTTTTTCAAATGTCGCGCCGTATCTCAAAAACAATTAATGATTATTGCTTAAAACTTTACACACTTCTTAGTTATATTAATCTTAAGATCTGTATACTTTTGGTGATGATTCAAAATTTTATTTTTGAGTTATTGAGTATTTTGTAAAAACAAAAGAGGGAGGGTTTTTCACATGTCGCGCCATTTCTCAAAAACGATTTATGATTATTGCTTAAAATTTTACACACTTCTTAGTTATATTGATCTAAAGATCTGTATACTTTTTGGTTTTGATTCAAAATTTTATTTTAGAGATATTGAGTGTTTTTTAAAACAAAAGGGGAGGGGTTTTTCACATGTCGCGCCGTATCTCAAAAACGATTTATACGCCCGTCAAAATTTTGACGTGACGTATTATGGTATACAAATGTCGTCTATCCGTCTGTCCGTCTGTCTGTCCGGCGTAAACATGTCGTACCGGAACTTGAGAACGACTTATCCAAATTTTATGAAACTTAACATAGTTGTTTCTTATGATGGTCAAACGATCTGTATACTTTTTGGTGAAAATAAGATTAAAACTTTTTGAGTTACTGACTTAGTTACTAAAACAGGTGTGTTTTTTTTCACATGTCGCGCCGTAACTCAAAAATAATTTATGATTATTGATTAAAATTTTACACACTTCTAAGTTATATTAATCTTAAGATCTGTATACTTTTTGGTGATGATTCAAAATTTTATTTTTGAGTTATTGAGTATTTTTTAAAACAAATAGGGGGTTTCGCATGTTGCGCCGTATGTCAGAAACTATTTATGATTATTGAATAAAAATACACACACAAGACGACGGGCGTATCATGCGCTCATGGCGCAGCTGTTTATTAAACATGACACACTTTTGATGCTCATTTATTGGTTCATTGCGTGTTTAAAATATCACTTGCCTTAACTGGTACTTGATATGAAATCAATTCTATTTAAGATTCTTGTAATTTGTTTCCGTCAATGTTCCCCTGTTCTACCTAGGCGACAATAAATTTATAATTTGTAAATCCTTAAAGGTAGCATGGCATCGAGTAGGATTTTTTATTAACATATTATGTGGAACATTATTTTTTTCGTGACCGATATGTAGATTTTTCTAAACAAGAATGTTAAATCGCATCAGCCGAACAAAAAAAACGAGCTGTACAAACCAGATGAAAGTATACACCAACGTGCACTAAACAGTTCTATTTGTATTTGAAAAAAAATGTGTTTTAAATTTGCTGTTAACGTTGTAAAGGTGACGAACAATCTGATGGAATAATGAGTAATATAAAAATAATCTAGATATACCGGTTTGATACGTCCGTCGTAGATGCGTAAGATAAAATTATAAAATAAAAAGGATTGGGCTTAATAGAAAAAATGTAGCTGTGCCTCAAACAAAATGAAGCAAAATTTTTCCACGAGTAAGCACAATGACTAGAACATAATAAGAACATTTCACTCTATATATATGAGAAAAAAACGAGTTTTGTGTTCATTATATATTCTCTATTCGAAATGTCAAAATCTATGTCTTATATATACTTGAAACACCGATGAAGAATTTTGAAGGTAAATTAAAATGGTTTTGTTGTTATTTAATGTTGTACATGTTTTCTAGAATTTATCGAAAGATTTGATGATTGAAGACATTGGTGGCAAATCATTATTAGCTTTAGATGTCTTTTCGTTATCAATCAAAGCACTTAAGGATCATTTCATTGACACAATTAATGACGAGGTGCCTGGTATTCAAATAGACGATGTCTTGTGGGTGCTAACAGTGCCAGCCATATGGAATGATAATGCAAAACTTTTTATGAGGAAAAGTGCTGAGCAGGTATTTTTTTGGGATATATTTGTATTTAAGAATGTAATGTCGTTCTAATAATAAAATGGAGTAAACGTACAAATGTTGCAGCACTAGCGCTAGTCATTGAAGTGGACAAAGAAGTGGAAGTAACACTAGAAATAGTAGTAATTGTGAAAGTGCAAAGCCCAATCTACACTGATCTAATCCAGATTGTTCATTTTCCAAGTATTCAAAAGAGAGACATGGCCAATGCGAAAACAAAACACTCTGAAATTCCCTCAGCATTTTGTATTTCTTCGTTTTGTCCTTTTAGGTCCATAGGGAGTATCGCATAGAAATATAGCTATATTATCATTAGGGGTGCACTTTTTTAGAAATGCAAGACGCCAATAATGTGCTATATATCCGACCTGAAAACAAGTCCCTAAGACTGCGTTGTCCGTTTTTTAGACATTTTGACATTTTCATTTATTAAGAATCGTCCTGTAGAGGGGATTTTGTTACAAAATTTAACAACTTTGACCCGTTTTGTTTTCCTATATGTATATCAAAAATTACATTTTCTTGTCACCTTTGATAAGAATCAATTGACCTAATTTTTCTTTAGGTTCTCTATCTATATGCTGTTATCGTCTTGATCATTGATTTTTGTTTGTTTAAATATATTGATTTCTTGTCGATCATTGATGGTATACACCTAACATAATAATTCTCAATTCCTTTTGAGAACTTTTCTGGGTTTTTTTCTCAAAAAATACATTCTTGACTTGAATATACTTGCCCGCGGACAAACAAGACAAAAATTACTAGTCAAGTCAGTTTTATGTGTGAGTCGGATGAATAAGGCATGAAAAGCCAACATTTGTGATTTATCCATAAGGCGGTTTGTCCATTTGTCGTGCTGTCTGTTTTCGACAGTTGTTTTTTTAATCAGAGTGTTTGTTTTGTTATTACAAAGTATCATTTAAACACGACTTCATAATAGGATAATTAACACCGCCTGTAGTTCACAACCTTTAGTAATGGATTTTTAAGACAGGTTTTCTGCCCCTATCACAACATATTATCCAACTGATTCAGGAATACTGAAATAGGTATACTTGTTGTTATCAAGCAAGCTGATGAATTATTTACTGGTAGTACATTTTTCAAATGTTATTTTTTTCTTCTGAAACATTTATTATATATTTTAAAAAGGCTAAAATGACGGATGAACAATGAAAAAACGTGAAAATATAGTAATTATTGAGTAGGTCTTAAATTGACTGATATCATCCGTGTCTTTTGAAGAGGATATTTCAATCGTATTAAATATCACATTGCCGACAATTTTTGGTCTTTCATTGTGCACGTGCACATGGAATATTTTTTCTTTTTTTTTTGATTCTTGAAAGTGTTTGCTATTGATTGAACTGTTTAGAAATATCATTAAGCTATCCCAGATATAGCCTTGGACCCTGGCTCACTGCTCACTGTGGCGAAGGGAAGGTTTGGCTAGGACCGATAACCTCATTGTTCTTTGCTATGTGAATTTCTCACTTATTATGAGTAATAGGATAATAATATTTGGTATATTATGGGAACCTTGCAAGATATTCCTGTCCATCATACAGTGTCCACCTCACCTGGTTTCGGGTGCGTTCATCCGATATTTATGCCATGAGTCAACTGTCTTTAGTATGTATAATGATTGCAATGTATACATATGTCTGGCAGGGTTCATCTGACCCTGACATCATTTTCATGGTTCATTGGTCAATGTTAAGTGTCCATAGATATGCCTGTTAATGAGACATTATAAACAGAACATCTAGTATATTTGGTGTTAGTGGTGATTGTGTGGCGTACACGCTTATCAGGTAGAGTTACATTGATCTTGACCTCATTTTTTGGAAAGGCTGGACGAAGTCAAAATCCGACTGATAGATTGCTGATGTCTAACAGTTGGGCGGGAGGGGGAGATAAAGTGTTCTTCCTACAGTTTTCAAACCAGATCAATAAGACTTCACACAAAGATTGTACACATTTTGGAGTTGTGCACCTGCTATTATGAAATTCTTTGAAGAATTTTTTCACCTTTGCCGGACTTGGGAAATTATTCATTTCCAACAAAATTCACTTATAGTGCAACCCGGTCAATTGAGACTTTGATCCGTTTTTTAATGGTTCATTAGTCAAAATTAATTTTCATGGTTTCAAAGCTCATTTAACTTTTTCAAGAGGTTCAAAAATACTTACGTTATTGATATAAATTCTGTACATGAATAAGTACATACTGGTTGCAATAACAACTGCAAGTCAAACCCATGACAACTACATTGTACTTCCAAAAAAGATGAGAAGGGATTTGAGTTTTATCAGTATTAGTAACATTTTCATCAAATTTCTATACAGGAAACAATACCTGTTAACATAAAAAAAATATCAGGAATACAATATCTACAAAAATTCTAATATGACTGATAACTTCAAAAATAAAACTTCACCGGTCATTTCATATAACCACGACAAAAAAATTCAGTTGCATCAAATGTATTCAATCATAAGAGGGTATCAGAGACCTTGACCCTAACGGATGTACATTCCAAACCTACAGACCTCTCTTGTCTATCATCCCATAGACATTGAATCTCACTGGTCACGTTTTTATCGGGGACCTTGGTATCTTAAACAATGCACAACTTGTATTGAAAATTGTTCTCCAAAGGCCCAAAATATCGAATTTCCCAGCTAATAAACTGAAACAAGAACTTCAGGCTTCTGATGGATGCAGTTGATGACTATTCAAGAAATCTGGTTAGCGCGAGCCAAATGAACTATACACTTTATCTGAATGGATGAAAGCTGTTCGGTCATGTATTCGGAGGCAATTAGACAACTACACGTACAATGTATTACGAGCTAATGAGGTTCTAACTAATTTAAGAATCACGTTTGTTTTGATGTTTTTCCCTTCTTCACAACAAGTAAATTTTGTTTCAGCAGAAAAAGCATAAAACAATATAGTGTTAAAATGCAAAAACTCATTATTTGTAGTGTCGATCTAAGAAAATATTGTATGAATTGATAAATGTATATTGGGTAAAGTTGTTATATTGCTGCTAAGTTGAGGAAAATCTATAGAGATCATGTGGGTTACTGGAGTGTGCATTTTTAATATTGTGCAATTTACTTTTACGAAATATGTTATTTTTCTGCAAAAGGGTCAGTGTGTCCGCGTATAAAAAATTCTTGAAGTTATCCCATCTTTTGAAAATTTCTTTTTAAAGATCAAGACGGGATGCTTCTATCAATGATGAAGACCTAGTTATAGTGGGATTGAATCTTTTTTTTTTTAATATCTGAAACTAGTAGACAATTTTTTAAATACATTTTTACTCGTATCCACTAATGCAGCTTTCGTGTTCGGATTTTTTTTTTGTCAGAATAATATTTGTTTAGTATTCATATCTTATTCACACCTTTCAAAGAATGAGTAGTTTAAAAGAAATTCTTTTTGATAATTGATAAGATATAAACTGATATTTTGGAAAGAACGTTTTGTTAAAAATTTTGCAGGCTCAATATAATACCGTGTATTTGTAAGAACACATGTAATTTTTCTTCGTTTTGTAATTCAAAAGATAAATAAAGCTAATCTTTCATTGCTCAAGATTTCCTTCTTGACATGGAAGTAAATGTTAAGTTTCCAAGTGATAATAACAAATAATATATGTCTACTCGACAACATTTATGTACGGTTCGACAATAAAATTTAGTGACATGTTATATTTACTCATATGTGCACCAATTGCGCCACTTTAATAACAGCCTTTTTCTTGTATTGTTATGAAAATGCACCTGTTGATATAATATATCTTTGTTACAAGCATATAACATACATAGTTTACGAAAGGATCGTATTATGTCCGAGGACACAGTTATCGTCCTTTGATTGTGTGGACAGTGTATAACTTGCCAATTTTTTTCATACACTTTCCAAATTTATTTCCTAATATTTTATGCATGAAATATTAGGCAGGGGGGATGAAATTACATGTTAAAAAAATTTGGGTGATGATTGTTAGGTAAAGTAGTGATTTGGGTCCAGTCAAAATAGGTAAAAAATTAGTACCGGTGTAGCTGGTAAACTAAATTATAGACCCTCTAAACATAAAACTGTCCATATTTTGAGTTAAATCTGTTAGACTTTCTATAATTTTGATATAATTTGTCCCAAAAGTAGTACACTACACTGTAAAAATCTTTTTGAGATAGGGCAGGTGCGATTTTTTTAATTTGAGTTTATTGTCTAAAAGAAATGCATTACGAAATAAATTTGTTCTCTGGCCTAGAATATATATATTACATTATTGCACATGGGGTTAATTAGTGACGTTGTGATTGGTCGCGTCAAAATTCAAATTCATTTTTTTTTATCGCACTCAGAATCCTCGACTTTTCAAAAGGTATTTTTTGTTTTGTTTTCCAAATATTCTATTTTATCATAAAAATCGTTATTTATATATAATCTGAAAATCAATATCGTCTTAAATAACTTCTGTTAATATTAGTTTTTGTGACGGGGATGTTCCTTTGGCTCTGTCTTACGGTGTGTAGATTTCGAAATTCGTTCGCTGACCTGTGTTTGTATTGTTGTTTAAGATTATAATGGATGTTATCAATTTATTCTGTTATTTCGTGCACACAAATTACTACATTATTTCAAAGATATAAAAATTTGGTTTGGAAGTTTGCCTGTACTTAGTTTTACGGCGATATTGTTTAAAGATCCCGAAATTTTATATACAATCCCTATGCATTTTTCGATCCTTGGAATAAACTTATTCCTACATGTTATCAATTAAACACTGTAGTAAAGTATTTGAATATTGCCTTTATCTATATTAGTATTGATTTTGTTTTTGATAAGTTAAAACAAAACTTCATAGGTATTGCTATACAGTTATGAACTCTTATGGTCCTACATTCTTTTGATATTTATATTTTGACATTAAACAAGGTCGTGATTTGTTAGACCTTTATGACTTCTTTACACTAAGTCACTAGTTTGTGTACTTATTAGTACAGAGAAATATTAAATTTATTCTAAGATTGATGTATGTTATAAATAGTCTTAAAAAATATTTATTTTCACAGGCTGGTATACCTCCAAACAAACTACTACTAGCCCTTGAACCAGAAGCAGCTTCAATTTACTGTCAATATCTTCCTACTCAAAAACTTGGTGGTGCTAACCCTGACATTGTTGTTGCTCCAGTAGGCAGCAAATATATAGTAGTTGACTTGGGAGGTGAGTGTCAGTTACTAGTTAATACAAATTCAAAAAAAGTATCTATTTTTTTCTCTACCTATGTATGTATCATGCATATTCAACCAAATTTGTCAATCAAATATGGATTCTGACAAATACTTTAAAATGTGTACTCAAAAATCTTCATTCACAATCATATCAATTTTGCAGCTAGGCAAAAATTGGAAGTGTAGATACAATTAAAATTTTTAACTTAAGAACAAATCTACTTATGTGAAAAATACACTGATTCCATCAATAAATACACCGGAGATAATATCAGCACATGCAAGACCTTTTGCTCGACAACATATTTGTTTAGTTCGGGCGATTGATATACCAACAGCTAAACAGTATTTCAATGGGTACTTATTGTACATTCTTACTGGCTTGCTTGTTTTTGTACTCATTTGATGCATAATTCATACAGAGCCTTCTCAAAGAAAAAACAAAGAAAAAGTATCTCCTCAAGTTCTTTAATTTCTAGTCAGATGTATTGATAATGTTCTGAATAACCGAATGGGTATCACACATATCATAGTAAACTCGGTATAAAGGATAATACAATCTGCTTCATAGATTGATTTTTAACTAGGTATTGACACAGATGGAGGACTTCAAACTAAAATCAATGACAAACGTGATGATGCAGCTTTACAATTGTCAACTTTCCATTCTAAGCATATCATGTGTCTATCGTATGACTTTTACATATCTCATTTTAAACGTTACTTTGGAGGATGATCACATTATACGGACTTAATTCCTATGGTGATCTCCTGGCACAAAATCGGCTCCAGCTTATTTATGCAGACGTATGCTCGAAATTGATAGTACATAAGCTTAACGGTCGTCATAACAAATTGCTTGACCGATACGAATTTTTCTGTGATCAATTCAGAAGCGACATGGTATTGTGATCTAAGATTTAAAAAAAAAAACAACAGAATAGTCGTCTGATCTGCAAATTACCCGATTGTATCCCATTCCCAATTATGTCATTTTGAATGGATGTGGATGTGCATAGCGGGGAATACATGCATAGCAGAAGACACCTATCTTGGCGACGCAGTATGAATTTATCATAAAAAACTGGCTCCTGACATAATGCTAATGAAGGTTGAAGCGGAAGCGACACCTAAAACAGTTTCTTCTTGTAACTCTATATCAACGATTCGACGATATGGTTTACGGGCATAGTAATGTATTCATATGGGTACCAATTGCCCATTGTATAGCAAACTTGTTCCTGTATCGTTATGAATCATAGTTTATGGTATTGCACAAGGTCATGCTTTTCACAGACTATTAATGACGTCTTTACACTTAATGTGTCGGATGTGTACTGATGGATACTTTAGTTTGTGTAAAATAAAAATTAAAAGTTCTTATTTGCCATGAACTGGTTTTCAGTAACTGAGAGTAATCTTATCATGATGCTTCGTGTCTTTTTGTTTTGAAGTATGTGCTTGTCCAAAGTCTTAATTATGTAATTCAGTGTGTGTGTGTTTGGGTTGGCTGTCACAGTTGTTTTTTGTTTATTGTTTTGTCATTTTGTCATGCATGGGCCTTTTATAGCTGACCATACTGCTTCGGTTTTGATAAATTTTGAAGCCGTGCGGTGACCTATAGTTGATTAATTCCACTCTGTTTGAGAAGTATCCCATTGGCAATCAATCCACAATTCTTTATTATTTTCATATTAGAAAGTAATTTCGAACTAACTATTTTCTGAAAATGTATTTTGATAACATATGCACTACTGCTACTATTAAAATATTACTTAATTGTTCAGTTATTGAGTTAAGCATAAACTAGTCTTAATGTGGACGACTTATATATTTGTGAAAAAAGCAAAGCGATGGGTTTTACAGGTTTTAAGTGTCTTAGCTGCCGCTAGTAAACAAGTTTTGAACTGAAACGGTCATTTTGATC
The DNA here is from genome assembly GCF_021869535.1 of Mytilus californianus. Classification (NCBI taxonomy): domain Eukaryota; kingdom Metazoa; phylum Mollusca; class Bivalvia; order Mytilida; family Mytilidae; genus Mytilus; species Mytilus californianus. The sequence continues at coordinate 24,936,933 of NW_026262734.1, read as the reverse complement.
TAAACAGTTATTAAAAGACTGATCAATAAATTATCAAGCTATGTTCAGTCTTATTCATTGAAGTAAATTCGGTACGGTTAAGACAATTCGCTTGCGGTCAATTAAGACCTGTTCAGTCTTTTTTCAAATTGTTTAGCTTAACAAAACTTAAATTTTATATATTCAGATCATATTAAGATCAGAATAACTGTTTCAGACAAAAATTAAGTTGCAAGTTTACACATTGCTAGACCCATGTAATGTTGCAACCACTGTTTATTATAATCACGAGTTTGCACCATATTATGTTTTACACAAGTTCAAGTATAATAAGAAGATGTGTGGATAACACATCACAAGAGGAGATGAATTCTTCAAGTTTCACTGAAATTGGCACGTTAAAGTATGTCCCATGATATTTTGAAGACAAAGTGACAAAATTCAACGAAAATAAGCCCTGGATACTGCCTCTTTATATCAAAGTCTCTACGACACAACCCCTACGTTTAATAACGTATAATCGTGTTCTTTATGCAAGGTCTTTTGAAGAATCTAGAAATAATCCTGTCGGTATAGTATAGAAATGTTTACTATTTAATTTTTAAAAATCCTTAATATTTTGAAGGTGGCTTTTGACAGGAGGCTTTGTCCAATGGTGTTTTTTAAGGCTTTGCTATTTTGGGTTGGAGGCTCTTTGTCGGAGATGTGTTGGTGCTTTTTTCCTGCTGAAATGAACAGCTACTGACAGCTAATGTCATTTATGGAAATCGATTCAATATATTGCAATGGCTTTTGTTTGCTATTCATATGATTATAGCATATGTGGTTAAATGATGTTATGAAAGATATTTAGTAATCTTGTAGCCTGAATTAAAACTGAATGCAATTACTTCAAACATTAACGCATGTTAGCAATACATTTTCCTGTGTTTAACTTTCAATAATAAAAAGCTGTTAAAGACACTGTTCAATCTAAAGGCAAATTTCACGACAGGTGAAAACAAAAATCGTACTTTATGTAATGTCTTTCGAATATATATTTCTGATTGAGTGTTGTTAAAATGAAAGTGTTAACCAATAGATCATACTGTTAAACATAAATATAAAAAGACTATTTGGACATTTTGTACAGACTATGAGCAACATGACAGATGCCGAATCTGCCTACCCTTCAGGAACACATTAGATTATCCCTTTTTTGTTGGGGTAGTCTTAGTTTTTAGTTTTTTTATGTAATTTGTTGTGGACTTGTTTGTCTTATTGTCGTTTCTTGCCATAGCGTTGTTGTTTTATTTTCTACTTATGAGTTTTTAATATCCCCTTGGTTTGGTTCACAGTTCTCATTTGTTCCTGTAGACATAGCCGTAGCGACACCTCATTATCCTTTCCTCCTTAACGATTTGACATAATGTTTAAACATTGTGATTTTATTTTTTGTGAAATAATATAAATGTGTACACAGATTCAATGTGATATTCATACCTTACAGGCGGTACAGCTGATATAACAGTCCATGAAAAAATCAATGATGGAAGACTTAGAGAGATATATTTTGCATCCGGTGGTAAATGTGGGGGAACATCAGTAGACTGTGAGTTTTTCACCCTGATGGAGAAAATCATCAATCCAGCAACAATGAATGCATTTAAACGAGAACATCTTGAGAATTACCTTGATCTAGGAAGAGAGTTTGAAAATAAGAAAAGATCATTTCAACCTAATGACGCTGGACCAATAAATATGAAAATTCCATTTTTGACATTAGATCTTGTTTGTAAGAAACATTTAGGCCAAGAGTTAGAATCCGTAATTGAGTCTTCAGACTTGTCATCAAAAGTGTCACTAATAATGGACAAAATAAGATTTGAATTCAGTCTATTTACATCTTTATTTCAGTCAACAATTGATTGTTTGCTTACACTTATGGTAGACATTCTGTCTGAGAAAGGTTGCGATGGAGTTACTGAGATTCTTTTAGTTGGAGGTTTTTCCCAATGTAAGCTAGTTCAAAAGGCAGTGAAGGATACCTTTCCCAAACATAAAGTTATCGTGCCCGAATCCAGTGATTTAGCCGTTATGAAAGGCGCAGTTATATTTGGTCACCAACCAAATATCATAGCTCAGAGAATATCTAGATATACATATGGGTTTAGTAAGAAAAAAACATTTGACCCTGAAATTCATGATCAAAATCACCTGGAAATGGTGAATGGAAAAGAAAAATGTACCCATCTATTCGATGCATTTCTTAAACGTAAGGAAACCATACAACCAGGCAAAATTGTAAAGACAACGGCTAAAAGCCGACCAAGTGAAGATGGAGTATTTAAGTTGCATATTTTCCAAACAGAAAAGGAAGACCCTATCTATACGGACGAAGAAGGATGTTCCGAGTTGGTAGTTATTAAAGTTGAAAGAGCAAATCCGATGATTACTGAAAAAATAAAAGTACAAGTGGTTTTAGGTGAAACCGAAATACAAGTCAAAATTTCAGAAGCCGAACTGGGCATAGAACACAAAGTTGCGATTGAAATGATATAAGAAAATCTATCTGTATTCTAGTCAATGTTATATTATGACTTTAAATCAATATACACATTTTAAACTTATTCTATTACATATTATAATACTTAATTTTTGGTTTTTTGTCCAATTACTGTATTTAAGCATTATGCATTCATGCCATTTGAGAATGTAAACAACATGTGTCATTTTAGTTATTTTTCTTGCTGAAGTAGAAGATCAAATAGGCATTATATCATTAAACTTGAACTTGATAAATTGCAATTTTATTCAAAATTGTTTTCTTTCCAGAATTCCTCAATAAACATATTTTTAATATATTTTTAATTAAACTCATCAGAGATACCAGGCTTTAAATTGTGTACGCTAGACGCGCGTTTCGTCTCAAAAGGACTCATCAGTGACGCTCGAATCAAAAAAGGTAATAATAAAAGGCCAAATAAAGTATGAAAAAAAACAAAAGCAACCCTAAAAAACAATTGTTGCAAAAAGGTAGTACTAAAATGGACAGAAATAATCATCTCTACAGTACGCTTTAAGGTAAAAAGGATTTGAAATATAAAATATCAAGGATAATCATGATATCAAATGACATAAATCAACGAGGAAACGACAAAGATTCTGTAAAAATAAACCTAAAAACGAAACGACAAATATTCAATTATACAGTCCGTAGAAAAAAATAAACATTGAACAATATGAACATCAAAGTTAAACTTCGATGATTCAGGTATTTCGGAAGGGTAAGTTGTTCCATATTTAACACCCGTATTGGTATAAATGACATAAAAAGAGAGAGAAAATACCAACGGGACATTCACAAATTGTAAGTCAAATAATAACAGAAAACATTTATTAATATGCCTGAAGAAGTCTTAAATATAGGCAATAGTAGTATACCGCTGTTCAATAGTCATAAATCGATTTAACTGAAACAAATCCAGGTCACAAACCAAAACTGAGGGAAACACATCAAATATAAGAGGAAACAATATGGAACAACAGAAACACTAAGAAACAAAATGCGTTTATGTCTGTCCTTTTTATCGGTAACAGTACTGTGAATTGTTTGACTATTAAAAACGTATGCTCGGTTTAGTGTTCTTGTTTGGATGATTTATATGTACCGATGGTTATATATATTTTTTTAATTTTTGGTAAACCTATACCAGTCAGCTATTGTATTATGCCTTAGCTAGAGGAAACTCTATAAAGACTTTCGACAGGAGTGACACGGTAGATGTTACAACTGAAGCAAGAATTGGTCATGTGCAATACATCTGTAACATATTTTGTACTAATTAGACTAATGAACATTACTGTATTATTTCAAAATATGATTCTAAAATCTAGAAAACCTGTATGATTTGGATAATAAATTCTCAATTCAACCAGCTATTCAATTGAAAATTCTTACTTCACTCATGGAAATCCCAGTTAGTATTATAATCTTAATTTGTGATCAACTAAAATTGTATGAACTAAAAGGAAACCATTGCATGGCTTGTTGGTATGTGTCGGTCAAACCAAAGGCAGGATTAAAAGACGAAAGAACAGCCTTTTAGCAGATAAACAATATATTAAAATGACATTGTTCATTAACATTTAAATGAACCGGATCAATCAACCCTCTTATGCAAGTTCTATAATCGAGAAATATTCGTAATAAAACTAGATTTTTTATAATTTGACAAAAATGACGGAAGATACCAAAGGGATATTCAGACTCATAGTTTTCCTGTTTAAATGGTTTTACACTAGTAATTTTAGGGCCCTTTATAGCTTGCTGTTCGGTGTGAGCCAAGGCTCCGTGTTGAAGGCCGTACTTTGACCTATAATGGTTTACTTTTTACAAATCAAATTGTGACTTGGATGGAGAGTTGTCTCATTGGCACTCATACCACATCTTCTTATATCTATCATGAGTCGAAGATTACCTGACAATGATCGGGAAAACGAAGAATGACAACAGGCCACAAAACGCAACATAGAATCCCATTGAAAGCATTTGGAAAGGATTAGCAGAACCTGATCGACATGTGGCACTCAACGTGTTGTTCATGTGAATACAAATTTGGGTGTAAGTATCAAAAAGGACGGGATTATGGTTACGGTAATTGGATCTTATCCATCACAAGACAAAATAAAATTAATGGATTTCAGAAGTTTAAACTACAACATCCTATAGGTTTAATGAAAAAAACATTTATTGTGTATCTATTTTATCGTGTCCCCCTTCATCCTGTTGAGTGTGATAAAAATGCAACTTTATGCTTCTCGGCCATTGTGATCGGTCATAACATACTCTTCGTGATGTTGTATATCTAACCGAAGTCATTTTATATAATCTCATCCACACAAAACTATGTTCACTCTCCTTTTCGAAACGTAACAGTTTGCACAAATTTTGTCTGAAAACATTTTGTTACAAATCCCCTTTATATCAGTACAAGAAGTGTCAAAGAGGCTTACCATCGCCTACTAACGATTTGATACCATGAAATTAGGACAACGTCCAAACGTAAAACATTCCTTATAATCTCTTTAACATTTATTACAAGCAAAACATTTTTGACTACAAATACGTGTTGCAGCACATCATTGTTGACGAATTAAAATGTGTAACCCTCACAATAACACCGTGATAAGTTCCACATTATTAACTAGTGACCTAAACATTGAAACGAATACTTCTTAACGGAAAGTGTAAGCCGAAAGGACGATATTGTTGTGATCCCAAGGCTAAAGTCAACCGTAGTTTACTAAGGTTCAAATATGTATCCATCACGAAGACACAAATCAAAGTAGTGAACATCTTCCTTCATGACAGTTACATATTGTCACCACAGAGAAGGTAGTATATGATTGAATACCCGTCATTTGACAATTTGGATAATAAAGATACTAAGAAATTAATACTTTTGTCATTCTGATAGAAAAATAGAATTTTCATTATTTTTGTAAAATGTTGCACAAGTTTTGTTTTTCTATAAAACGTGTATGTTTTAAAGGATGATGAAGCATATTTTCGTTTACCAAGATACATGTACATTTGGTGAAAGTGTTTTATGGAACGGATTACTTATCATATAAAATACTTTATACTACAGCTTCATGTGTTACCTTTCACTTTTTATATACATATTGATGTTTCATATGTTGTATCTACAATCGAAACCTCCATTCACCAAATCCACCAAATAAATGCGACTGATCGCAAGATACATTTCCCAAATGACAGACGCAGATATGACATTTACATTACCTTGAATAGTTAAAAAAATGAAATCAACACTTTATAAATTTCATATGTCCGAAGCACTTTTCTGGATTTATCTTCACTTCATCAGGAACGATTAAGGTAGGATATTTGATGGATGTTTAAGAACCAAAACAGTTGAAATGCTATTTGACCAACAAGGACCTAAACATACTAACCGAATCCGTCTAAGGTTAACTTTGCTTGAGGGAGTTGCATCCCTAGTTTCTTAATAATTTCGATATTGATAAATAGACATTTTTAGAAAAGTTTGTTGTAAATTATGTAAAAATCGAAGTTGCTGATACCCTCGGGGTTTTAAAGTCCAACTGCAATATTAACCCAATGCTGCAAACAAATAGAGAATAAATTAGTCTCCATGCATTAATACAGTGGATCATTTTGGTATGCGCATCTTTAATTCCATATATTTGCAGTGAACATAATCATGTAGAATGTAGTGGTCGACAATATATCAGTTGAAAACTAGGGTATATTAAAACTCATAATTAGTTCTCGATTTGTCCATTTCTCTTTTTTAATATCTATCATAAAATTTTTAGTTACCATGGGCAAAACGCGGATTCCAACTAGTGTAGTAGGATCTGCTAAACCACCCATACCATTTGAGACCCTCACCATTTTTTTGGAGGATTTCCTGTTGCTCAGTAACTTCTGTGCAGTGTTTTGTAAAAACAAATCCGGCTTTATTTTCTGATTTTTGTTTATAACATATTAGCTGTATTTGGCAAAACCTTCCGGAATTTTCGGTCTTTAATGGTCCTCAAATAGTGCTTTATTTGCCTTTTTAACTTGTTTTGTTCGAGTGTCATTGATATGTCCGTTGTAGTTGAAACACGCGTCTGGCGTAAAAACTCCTCTTTGAAGACTTCATCATACTGATGAAAATATGCAAGACCTTAATTTTTTCATAATGATTTCAAATCAAACTAGGGTATCCTTATCTTAAAACCGATGAAGTATAGACTATCAAACATATTGAAAATATAACGCTTAAGGGAAACTATTATAAATAAAGGCAACAGTAGTATACCTGTGTTCAAAAGTCATAAATCGATTGAGAGAAAACAAATCCGGGTTACAAACCAAAACCGAGGGAAAAACATCAACTATAAGAGGAAAACAAAGGAACAACAGGAACACTGAAGTGCAACAAAAACAAACGCCAACACACATAGAAACGAACTATTTGATAACAACTGCCATATTCCTGGCTTCGTACAAGACAGTTTTAAGAAAAAATGGTGGGTTGAACCTGGTTTCAGAAAGATACCGACGAAATACCTTCCATAACCTAATACGGAAGCTTGTTTATCAGGTAGAATAAAAAGAAGCTAGCAGTGCCTTCAATTTCGTGTCATATTCGTCCTCCTCGTGGATTATTGGTCATAATGATGAACCTATCTATTTGATTAACGTGAATTAAATGACTCCATATTTGTAGACACAGTAATGTTTGCATCAAATCGTTACTTTGAGAACTTTCCGTTTCTTTGTAGCAACTTTCAAGCAGCTACAATGTACAACACATGGAATATACAACTCTCAGTAAGATATTTCCACACTTGTGCCTCCTTTCGTGATTTCTTTGACAAAATTTTTCCATTTTTAAGTAACCGTTTCATGGATCCTTAATAGTTAAGTTGCAGCCAATCCCTTGGACACTACTGATGTCATCATAATTTGGTTGATCGTATGTAATATGTTTGTCATTATAACTATGGATAGGGTAAACTCGTCGTAACATAGTATAATGATAACGTTTTTTTAAGGAAGAATATTGACAATCCTGTTGTGGTCTTAATAGATTTAAACTTATCAACCACTGGTGATTTCTTGTTCTGGTCAGACTATAGTTGGACCACTAGACGTCTTTTGATGTTTCTTACCATTTTGATTTGTGTTGCTAGGTTATTGCTTAATTTGCGTTTTACCCACTTCTGATTGTACTCTGTCTCTCTTCTGCACATTCTTGTACTGTCGAAAGGGAAGTAACACTTATTTGTTTTAACAGATTGCGGTATAAATAGAATATTATTGTTTTAAAAAAGTTTTTATCTATGTCCAAAAATATCTTTCAAAAACAAAATATACTTTTCTGTTTGAAAAAAAAAGGTTTTAACTTTAATTTTGTGTGCAGAACCAATCCTTCTGTAAATTTTTAGACTTCATGGAGCGTGGGTTATTCACAGTTACATGATACTAGTATTTTATATTTGTTTTTTCATATTACAGTGAACGATTTATCAATCCGCACGTAATTTCTAAGGATATTTTTTTTTCAATTCATGTAACATTGAGAACAAGCATGATTTTTAAAAATATTAAATTGATCATTTACATTTTGATTATACTTAGAAAGCTTTGTATTTTTTCCGATAACAAAATTAATTCAATAAATAAATAAGGTGTTTACTTTAGAGAAAATGAAACAGAAAAAAATATTTAAACTGTTCAAATGTGCAGAATAGAAAAGTACTAGATACAGTAAAAGGACGTACTGATCTTATGTAATGGCGTTTTCCAGAGCTGGTTTCAGCATACCACGCATGCTAACTATCCATACCATGTTAATTGAAAAAAAAACACTATCTGGTTGCTTTTTAATGTGTCTCATTTTTTTCTAAATATGCTAGTTACCTGTTTAACTAGTCATAGATACCACATGTGCACTGTCGGAATCATACATTATTACCAGTTCTGTCATGTCTCCTTTCTGCTACTTAATATGACTTTTGATTTTAATGATTGGTGATGAATGTAATACAGATATACAGGTCATTTGAACGCACACAGTCTCGTTAGTTGGAGGAAAGGCTATCTAAAATGTTTCCGCTTCAATAAGTATCTATAACGAAAGACCGGTAGCGAAATTCAGTTGTTTAAATTTCTCGTGTATTTCTGATTTTACTCTTCTCGTTTCCAAGTTTGCATTTTTTAGTTACAAGTTGACAATTCTTAGTTCCAAGTTTACATTTCTTAGTTCCAAGTTGATATTTCTCAGTTCAAAGTTGGAACTGAGAAATGACAAGTTGGAACTGAGAAATGACAAGTTGGAACTGAGAAATGTCAAGTTGGAAATATAAAATGTCAAACATGAAATGAGAAATAAGAACTGGTATGTTGCCATCCGTTTATATATCTATAACAAACAAAAAACCAATAATGTTATCAATGAATCGATAACATTCAATTGCAACATATACTTTGTATTTATATCATTATAGGTTGCATTTCTGTAAATATAGACAATGCAAGCTCCCATAGGAACTCCACTAACAGCTACAACTGTGCCACTTTTACTTTGAATTTCCGTAAAAAATTATATCAAAGAATTGAAATTTCATATGCACTACTATTTTTTCGAAAATCAAAACATAGGACTGTGCGGCATATTCTTAACATTTATATGACTCGAACTTCTATGAGTTTAAAATTATATTACAATTCTGAGGTACCCCTCCTTCCACTTTAGGTCTTCCCAAGAATTCATGTTTATACCTATCTATGTGTATTTATTCTGGTAAAATTCTCAAGTTGTGTCTCCATGAGATGAAACATAGAGATCATATCTGGGAACCAGTAGGTAAACAGAACAACGTACTTATGAATATTCTAAATCTCCCTAAAAGAGACATGGTTTGTGAAACAGCTGTATTTACCATGTTCAACCATAATATCCGAATTCAATTCATCTAGACTGCTAAGGTATTCGAACTGATTTATTAACCTGGGTGGAGAGAGTATTTGATAAGGCTAATAAATTGGCGATGACATAAGGAAAACCCGGCAATCCTAATTATGACGCAGAAGCGTTTCATGAAATAAAGTTCTGAAATAAAATAACTAAACTGACTAATTAAGAACTTTCTCATAGACACAAAATCATGAGAATTTCAAATTAAACTCTGCATCTTCAGGCAAGCTAACATTCTCCTTGGAAAATGTTTTTCCATATCTAAACATCACTAGCTATATAGGAACGCAAAAACACTATATTTGTGTCGTTCAGGCACGTAGTATTTTAATGTAACAACTTACAAAACGTGTAAAATTTATCTAAGATGCCAGGGATCTTGGTCTTAAAACTGTACTTAGTACTCGGGGCACAAACTTATGCTCGAATCATAAATCCAGTATTATTATTGGTTGAATTCTGAGTTTATGAACGATAATTGTACTCGAAATCTTTATGATCGCAAGGTCAAGCTTTTCAGTTTGTTGTTGTTAATGCATAATACAAGATTACTTTTTTTGGAAATGAGAGTAAATTGATAAAAGGGCTAATTGTAACAAAAGTGTCACATCGAATTGTGCTCTCGACATTAAAGAAACCAAAACTTCATACCATTCGCCATCATGAATCGAATGCAAGAGATTCCTTTTGTTGAATATCCCGATACGCAAACTACTGCCTTTCGTGCATTTAGTTATGTCTACGTCTACACATAGCTTGTATAATTTAAGTATTCATATTAAAACACAAATTTTAAGATTGTGTTTTTATTTTAACAATTTGATTGGGTTTGCAAAACTGAAATACTAGTTAGGAATATAATTCAATTAAGAATACTTTTTTGAATATTAAATGTTTATTCAATTTCAAATGAATAGTTTGTATAAATTTTACTTGAGCAGTAGGTATGTACTTCTGAGTATTGCAAGAAAATTTTCCAATTGTTCAAACTGATAAAATTTTATAATTTTGTATCGCTAAGTAGCTATAATCTCGTACTACCTAATTAATTCAAGTTCTAACTTAAAGTCTTACACATTGAGATGGTGACAATGTGTATAAAGTATTAGTGTTTGATTTGTCTGGGGCTTTGTTTGTATTAAACAAATGTTTACTCATATTTCCACTTTACCGTTTTACATTTGAAAGCAATAAAGAACGGATTATCGCTGTCATAACATTTGCTAAGATTCGTCTATCTCATCGACTAAAATATATCATTGCCCTGCATCCTACAGCTTACTGTTGCAAATCTTTTCCCTAAAGTTTTCTCAAGACAAACATTTAATTTACACTTAATCGGTTTAATGAATCGATTTGTCAGTTTTAAATTTAGATTGAGCTTTGTAAGTTGTCATGTTTTGATGCTTGATATACATTTAAAATATTTAACCAGAACTCTTTTTTTTTTTCATGTACTGTCTTATTTTAGTAGCATGTAATTCGGTGGTTGTCATTGGTTGCTGAATGTAAAATGACTGTTTTGCTCGTTTATTGTTTTAGCATAAACCAGGCCGTTGGTTTAACGTATGAATTATTTCTCAGTTTGTCATTCAGAACCTGTTAAAGCTTACTATACGGTATGGGCTTTACTTATTATTGAAACCGAATGGTGAACTATACTTGTTATTTCCTTATATTCTGATTTCCGTGGAAATTTGTTTCATTGATAATCATGCTACGCTTCCTTATTTTTAACTCCAATGTTCACAATCTTTAATCTCACATTTATTTTGTTCATGTTCCTTTCCGTCATACTTGCAAATGACTTTGGATTTGCAATTGCATGGCGAGGGATGCATGGATACCATGAAATGGCTGCTGTACTATGGTTGCTGGCTCATTCTGAAAAACCGAGTTTTGAGTAACTCTCTCAATGAAGTAAACTAGATATACATGTATCGCACATTCCTATTGTATCATACACCATTACAATAGAAACAAAAAATTCGACATATTAATTAGGATAAATTTGTTTTTTCTCATCAGCTATACATTAAAACAAATTCGTTATTTCGTTCGGTTTTATATTTCAATACACTCTATCGCTTATATCCTGTGTCCAGGTTCACTTTGAAAGTAATTAAGAACAACTTTTAATTCGTGTGCAATATATTCATATTGATCGATCACATAGACAAAACTATGGCAGCCGACTAAGCATCTTCTCTATATTTTTAAATGTACTTTGAAGACAAATGTCACATTTTCATTTCAGATAAATAAATACAAAAACCTATAAAGACCAAGAATTACTTTTACAGCGGTTACTTATTGACAGGAACCAGTTTTGTGTATCCTTTGTTATCAAATAGTCCGTTCCTATGTATGTTGGCGTTGTTGCAGTTCAATGTTTCTGTTGTTCCGTTGTTTTCCTCTTATACATGTTATAGTTGATGTGTTTCCTTAGGTTTTAGTTTGCAACCCGGATTTGTTTTTGCTTTATCGATTTATGACTATTGAAAAGTGGTATACTACTGTTGCCTTTATTTAGACTTGGGCTAATTTAGAACTTGCATTGGAACCTGTATAATGCTGAAGAACATACGATTCCTTGTGAGAGCTTTTACTTTCTTATCAATCGTTCGGAAGTTTTATTTATATTTCTATCCATCTTGTTTTTGTATATTCATATACACGTAATAAGCATTTCAAATTTGATGTTATGCTTTAGAAAACGCGTACAGACCTTTTAAACCTTGCAATTGTATCGTCTCATCTTTCTTTTTAAGGTAAAGTAAATAAACACTTTCAACTAATTCGTTATAACTGTTATTTACTAAATTATTATTTGTTGACCAGTGCCGACAGCAGAATGAATTCTTTCAAACTTTAAATTGTCGTATAGCGTTTAATCAACGACAGCAGGTACATGTAAGCATTGACAATGATGACAAATATAACAGTGTACGTTTAAAGATGACGATCTTGTAAAAAGAAATGAATTATTTAACTTCATAGAAAAATGTTTGCTCCGTCTTTTCCCTGTTCTATAGCTACATATGACTTAACCACTGATCATAATATATATTACTACACATACACCAACGTCAATGATATAAACTCTATCCCAAAGGTTTTCAATCCCATCCCGTAACTCTATCATATTCCATCCAAAACAATCCCAGGTCTAGAACCATATTTTCTGTTGTTCGCATTACATTATGTATTAACTGCAATATCCTTAAGTTGTGAGGTTATAATTCTTGGGCTCCCGATGCATTACCTTACCTAGCATATTCCTATCCTTCATCTGAAAATGACTAAACTCATCTGCTCAATAAAAAATCACAAGAAACCTTCAAACACAAAAGACATAAAGTACAGATACGTGATTACTCGAAAGCCAGTTCAAAGAAAATTTTAAAAAAATTATAACAATTTTATTTAAAGGATCGATAAGTGATCCTGATTATATTTTTTAAATTTTTGAACTCGGTAAACAACGTTACTGTGAAACTAAGGATGTGCTTATCCCGTTTGTAAAATGTTTATACGGGTACAGCCAAGCTTCCAAACCAAATTTTTGTATCAATGAAAGCTCATTATTTTCCTTAAGACTGGTTTTATGCATTTAACTTAAAAACTATTGATAACAAAATGTGAAACAATTAATTTGAATTGATAATATTAGGTAGATCGGAATATATATTGATTTTTGCCTGCAAATGATCGATCTAGATATTTTTTTTTAATTTGATGCAGAAATAGAATTCATTTTTGAAACTCTTTTTTGAAATGAATCGAAAATTATAATGAAACATGTTGACCATAGTAGATATTTTTCCCAAGCTACAGGTTGTGCGACGTTGTCAATTGTGTAAGGATTATACAGGAAATATAAATAAAAATTTTAGTAAACGATATAATTTTAAAATAAAATACGATTCTTTAGTTTGCAATTGGAAGTTGTATTTTGTAGACTGTTGCTTGTTTTTTTTTTTTTTTTTTTTTTTCGCTTTTTTTCGCTTTTGGGGGATTGGTTTTGCCCTTATATTGTAGGTTTCCTTTCAACTAAAGATATTTGATCGTCTAAATGGTTTCTTCTACATCTTTTTAATCTTACGATAACATCTTTTTCACAACAACAGGAAATCTTTCATCGTTTGAAAATTTTAAAACTATGTTATATCAAGGGAGAGAATTCAGATAATTGATTTCTATAAAGGAATTCAAATATACAGTAAATTGACCAATTTTTTATGCTTCAAGAAATGACAAAAAAGTGTGTGTTTTTTTTAGTTCATAATCCTTAGAAGAATCTGAGGGTTCTGCACATCCAATTCTAATCATATCTTTGAAAAAAGCATGCTTTCATGTTCATTTTGACAAAATATTCTATAGCTCTATTGTTTTGAATGTATACCACGATTAACATACATAATAAAGAGGGGAATCCTATTGTCTTTGCAGGATTATAAACGTTGCATCCTTCCTAATTGGGACGTTAAACTTGATAACTTACTTAAAGGCAACGTTTTGCCTATTCAAAATATTGAGTAGCCACTGTAGAATCCGAACTTCATCATGATTAATCCATTGCAAAACTTACAGGCAATTTGTAGAATTTGTTTAAAATTTTTAGTCACATTACAATCTGAAACGGAATTATAAGGTTTGTTAAGTTTTGCAGTTTGTAAATTACCTAAAAATTCAGGCATCTAAAAATGTTCATAAATGAAGAAACTGCCTGTTACATATATGCGTTGCTTTACAGCTATGAACACTAATGATCCTACATCAGGTGTACGCTTATATTTTGGCATTGCACAAAGTAAGGCTTCGCAAGGACCGTTTTGACGTGTTCACGCTAACTCTAATGGATGTGTACAGATTGATGTTTTAATCTGGTCAAACATGGTTTAATTAAAACTTGAAATTTGTTAAAAACAAGTTCTAGTTCCGTGTTATGATTCTCTTGATAGAGTTTTGTTGCCTAAAAGAAAGATATTTTATTGATGAAGTGTTCTTTGTGGTGAATTGCATTGATGACCCAAAATTCCGAAAGGTTTTGACAAATACAGATAAGGTAATATATTCCTCAGGTTGTACATCTTTATTACATGTATTTAGTAAGGTTTGTATACAGTTAATGTATTATTATGAACATAATTATCAATGATAATTCATGTTAACACAGAAGTGCGGACTACTGGGCTGGTGATACCCTCGGGGAGGAAACCTCCACCAGCAGTGACATCGGCCTAGCGGTTATAAATAAACTCATCGCAAATACCAGGATTAAAATTTTGTACGCCAAACGCGCAGTATTTAGATATAAGAAGATGTGGTATGAGTGCCAATGAGACAACTCTCCATCCAAGTCACAATTTGTAAAAGTAAACCATTATAGGTCAAAATACGGCCTTCAACACGGAGCCTGGGCTCACACCGAACAGCAAGCTATAAAGGCCCCAAAATGACTAGTGTTAAACCATTCAAACTGGAAAACCAACGGTCTAATTTATATAAAAAACGAGAAACGAGAAACACTTATGAACCACATCAACAAACGACAACCACTGAACATCGTACAAACAAAAGCAGCGGGTTTAAACGTTTTAATAGGCGATATTCGTCACCCTAACCTGAAACAATAGTGTAACATCACAACATAGAAAGACACACTATAAAATATCAATAGAAATAGCTTAACAAAAGACATCTACAAAAGACTAATCAGTGACACTTGAATCAAATAATTTTGAAAGGGCCAAATAAAGTATTAAGTTAAAGAACATTGATACCTAAAATTGCAAAAGGTTTTGCCAAATGCAGGTAAGGTAATATATTCCACGGTTTGAACATCCTTAGTATTTAGTAAGTTTTGTAAACAGTTAATGTATAATTATGACTACATCAACGATAATTCATGTTATCACAGAAGTGCTGACTACTGGGCTGGTGATACCCTCAACTATAGCATATAAACTCACCACAAATACCAGGACAAAAATTTTGTACACCAAACGCGAGTCATGTCTACAAAAGTCTCATCAGTGAATCAAATAATTTTAAAAAGGCCAAATAAAGTACGAAGTTGAAGAGCATTGAGGACCCACAAGTCCGAATGGTTTTGCCAAATACAGGTAAGATAATCTATTCCTCGGGTAGAAAATCATATAAAGTCATCTCTTTGGGAAAAGAAAAACGGACGCCATCATTGATCGGATGATCGTATTGGAGTATCTGTGTTACAGATTACGACGGATAGCTTCCAATTTCTTTTAAACACAATGCCCTCCTTTTTCCCTTACATGTGATATAACCTACGAAGACTCATCACCAAATTTGTATTTTACCTTCAGCAACTGGACAATAAAAAATTTTGGAGCAAGATCGTCTTAACATTCCATTGCATCTGCAATCACTCCAGTTTTTGATTGCGTTCATGTTGCTCAATTTTTCTATGTAGTATTTTGTAAACTATTTATTTCTTCATGGTATTTTGGGGTGTTTTTATTATGGCTATGCGTTTGTCGATTTTCTGCTGCACTTTATTGTCCCCTTTGGTATCTTACACCTCTTTTCCAGTAACTGACAGTACTATGAAATCGGAATAATGTGTTGGTCATCTTTTTTACAGTTTTTATGACTTGTGTAGATACCATGAATCAAGCCCTTTCAATTGGATATTTGCAGTTAGTAATGGTACAATGGCTACGTTTGGAGAGAGGGGTGTGCGTTTATAGACATTATTAAACCCGCCACATTCTTAATGTACTAGTCCCGAATCAACAGGCCGCAATTAAGTAGGTTCCTATCTGTTAGTTTCTATTTATTTTTTTCGTCCAAATCGTTGATTTTCTTCTTTTGTATTGTTTCACCCTTTGTCATATCAGACCTTTTATAGCTTTCTATAAATTTGAGTTTTGTCATTGTTAATGGCTATTTGGTGACCTATTGTTTTTCACCTCCACATTCTTTGGTTAATGTCACTCTTAACTATAACTAATTAATAAAGTACAACAATGCCCCTTGGTTTAACGCAAAAGGCAATATATAGTTCTTCTTACAAACCTATTAATGAATTTAAATATTGATATACATTTGGTTAGTGCACAGTGCTAGGTAACCTATTGATTAGATCCTCCTGATGTATCAAAATTATTGAAAAAAAGATATTTTGACAAACATAGAATTTCCAAAGAGAACAAATGTAAAGTTAAAAGCAGTAAACAAAAACAAATTATAAATCGGAATTCATCAAGTAAACAAAACCACACACATACTATGTTTTAAGAAATACATGACATAGTTATTACGATGAATGTTATTTGAGATAAATTCAATTTACAGATGTCTTTGAAACATATATGTATAAATTATTAAATATTCAGATGAATTTTAAAACGTCAAAACTTAACACAATGCTTCTACCAATGTTTCAATGCTCAACAGTGCATGTTAAAACGCATCATACTAGCTTGTTAACATTTCATTCCTATATGATAAACTTTTTAGCACAAAAGTAATTGAAATGTAATTATTTTTCTTATAAATCAATGTAATTATAATGTAATTAATTACTTTGATATTTATTTGTCCCCGGGGGTGAAAAAGGTCTCTGGGTACGGTCATAATTATTGTCTTACACAAGGACTCCAAAGACTCCAAATTATTTTCAAATGTTCTTTTACGTGCAAAGAAACCCTCTTGGAAAACAGAGAAATATTTCAAAGTATCCATGGCTCCATTTGGTCTGACGTTATGTTGCGTTTTAGTAAACAAAATAATATTTTAAGTTAGTTTTCCTTATTTGATATGTGTACTCATGTTCACTCAATCTTATAAAAAAAGTTAATACGTCTTTTTTTCTTCATAAGTCAGTGAAGAATGTACATGAATACATCTTTTTTCTCCGGCGCATGCTTTGGACCATAATGCCAATATATAATGCATATCAGGACATGTATCTGTGACAGTGGATTTATGCCGCTAGTGAACTTAATCCAAGGGAAAAAATATCCTAGTAAAAATAAACCTCCTAGGATTCAACATACCTTTTCTTTTTTATTGGTGGTTTATATGTAGACACACGCAAGATTCAGAATACAGGAAAATGAGGTGAAATATCAAAATAAAATTGACTAAAAATCTTATTACAAAAGGGCAAATCGCTTGTAAAAATGGTTGGTGAAAAATATATTTGAAATATACTCATCAAGACCTGCCATTTAGGAACATGAATTTCAATGAACTTTATTTTTTAGAACCTAACGCAAAACCCAATAAATTTAGGACAAAATTGGAAATCTTAAATGTTCAAATCAGGACTATTACAGACTATACCAAGATTATCAAGTACTCAATCAGACTTATTATGTATAGTCTAGACCAAAGTCGAGTACAGTAAAGAACTGAACGAAATACAAATATGATATACAGCAATAAACAACAACTACTGAATTACAGGCTTCTGACTTGGGACAGGCACATACATAATGTGGCGGGGTTAAACATGTTATCGGGCGCCATACCCTCCCCTAACCTAGGACAGTGGTGTAACAGCACAACATATGAACAAACTATGAAAATCAGTTGAAATGGACGTAACTCATCAGATCGATACAAAGCAGAAAAACAAGTAACAAAAAACACTGACCGGACATGGCAGGGTATTTTTACGTCCCTACGACAAAAAAGACATTAAGTACAGATCTGAGAGTACTCGCAGTTACTAACAGCTAGTTCAATGCTAAAGACAACTATAAAAAAAATATGTATCTAAGATCAGGGTATCAATCAGCACATATCCAATATTTAGTGGCTTTAGCATAAAGACAGAGAAAAACATGACCTTGTGCAATGCTAAAATATAGGTATCGACAGAATATGCATATGTATATGTATTTAACATTAATATTAGTTTAGTTTTAATTTACCAATAACAAAAACAATATTTATACCAATAAAAACAATATTTAAAGATCTAATTATTGTGTTGAATTGGTAAGCTTTTAGAATAAGTTTATTTAAAGAATCGATTAGTTTACCCGGATCGTATCTAAATTTCCGGGCTCGGTAAAGAACATCTCCGTATAAATTAGGATTTGAAATAAGTTTTCTTCAGTAAAACTTACAAACCAAATCTTTGTATCTATGAAAGTATTTAGTAAGGGTTTTTAGTAATTTGTGGTTACGAAATCCCTCACTTGAAAATTTACCAGTAATACATAGACTACGCTCATTGAAATCCAAAACGTCACAACAGACACGGGCATAGCGAACGATTTGGGATATATAAATACCGTAAGATGGTGCCAAAGGAATATCACCATCCAAAAAGGAAAATTAAGAATAAGGAAAGAGAAATCTGAACTTTTGTTGTAAATTTTAGTGTAGAGTTTTCTGTGTTAAACTGAAATATCTAAATCTCGGAAAGGATAGTTATTACCGTTTATATTTGATTTCTTCAAAGTAAGTTCCTTTGGGTAAATTTCGGTAGTATATTTAAAAAAATCTTGAAAGCTTAACGAAAAAATATCATCAAGATAACGATAAGTGTTGTTGAATTGATCAATTTAATGCAATTTAGACGGGTCTTCACTAAGTTTGGTCATAAACTGTGGTCGCAATTGGTGCCCATAGAAATACCTACAACCTTTCGATACTTTTTATTGCCGAAACGTACATAAACTTTATCAAGAAGAAAATTCACCGCTTCAAGCATCTCATCTTATATACCTCAAGTAAGTATGTATAGTATATGTACCTTTCTCGTTAGAAAAGAAGACTTTAAATGAGTTGCTTGAAATGAGTTTCCTGTGTAAAACTGAAATATCTAAATCTAGGAAAGGACAGCTATAACCGTTTATATTTGATTTATTTAAAGTAAGTTCCTTTGGGTAAATTTCGCCAGTATATTTAGAAAATTCTTGAGTATTTAACGAAAAATGTCATCAACATAACGATAAGTGTTGTTTAATTTATCAATTAAATGCAATTTAGAATGGTCTTTTCTAAGTTTGGTCATAAACTGTGATTCATAGCAGTAGAATAACAATTCTGCTATTAAAGAGGCGCAATTCTGTCTGTTTGGGTTTACTCACCCAATTTTGTCAATGTAATATAGCTATAAAACAAGGTTTAACCCACCATTTTCTTCAGAAAAGTCAGGAATATGACACTTGTTTCCCATTCGTTCCGTTGGTTGATATAGTCTGACGTTTAATTTTGTCAGCTTTTATGGATTTCCCCATTTTTTAGTTCACCTTGGAGTTAAGACAGTTTTTAACGACAAATGTATCTCACTTTAACAAAAAATGATCGAGATTTAACTGGATTGAAATGCTGTTTTAGAATATAAATATTTTAATCCCGCCACATATTTATGTGACTGTCTTGGGTTGAGAACATAATCAGTTGTAGTTGTAGTTATCGTATACCAATATTTTGTCACCTGTGGAGTTTGGTGTAAATTACAGATCTTTTATAGTAAGTGTAAATTTCCAACACAATCTTTAGACAAGGGCCGATTTGCTTGTATTTACATCGGTCTAAAGCTGACGACAATATGCTTCCTCTGGATTTCTTTCATTTCTATTGTTGTAAGGAAATTGACTCTTATTTTCTTCCAGAAGTTTTTATTTTTTTTTTCATTATTCATATATATGTGTCTGACAATTAAAAGTTAAGAATTTAGAATAATACGTCACTTATTTTAAACTCTGTAATCTTATTTCTTACCAATCTATAAGTGACGGTAAATAAACACAAATGAATAAGATTATGCTGCATTATTTGAGTAGATAAAAGATAATATTAAGTATGTAAACTTTGAATAGCCACGTGTAGCCATTCAGTACTGCCTTTACAACAATGGATTTCATTTATAAAAGTTGATCGATTTTTTACATTACATTCATTACATTAAGCTGATTGTTGACTCAATTCTTAACAGTAGTTGGAGATCTTGTCCGACAGCTCGCCAAATTGAAAATCAACCACGTTCAATTTCGAAACTGGTTACCAGACGTCAACTGGCCTTCTAGCGTTCAGTACAATGGCGAAAGGTAAGTACTGAAAGAAAGAATTTTATTCCCGGAATCCTTATTTTTTAATATTTTATTGCTCAACTTGGTTGCAAGTACGTACTAAAACATTGTTTTGTACTACAAATACACAAAAGTAAGTAATTATATACACTTTATCCAAAACGATTCAATTCTAGAAATTAATCAATAATCTTCCATGAAAAACTATCTAAAACCTGGTTCCATATTTACGAAATTTATAAAGTGTTATTTTCATTTTCTGTTTGTTCGAATTAACTGCAATGTAGAACTGATCTTCATCCTTCTTTCATTAACTTATTTGGAACAATACTTGTCCATTTGTCTCATGAGAGGATGCAAATATACCAGTATCAAATTTCCATCCAGCTATTTCATTTTACCCTCTGATTCCTTCTTTCTTACCAATCTCGAATAACCAATTATTTATCTGTAAGTAGGTTTTTAGATTATTGTTATTACAAGCAAGCCTATTATAATAAAAGAACCCAAGGGGTAATATATATCCATAACGACGAAATATAGACAATACCATAGTACAAAAAAAAAACGAAAAATATCTACAGACAACAGAAGTCCATAAATATGATTAAAACTAAAATGAGGAATAAAGATTGAATAACAGAATTCTGATAAAAACCAGTATTGAAAAAATGTTCTCTGGAGAGATAAGCAGTTCTTGAATAGCTGAGGGCTACGTCGTTCTGACCATGGCAATTTTGAAATCCGCTGATAACTATCGTTATCAAGAAAGATTTTTATATTGTAACTTGGTGCCTGATTTAAATATTTAGAATTGAGGGTGTTATTTTCCAAATTTATAACGACGTTTCTTAATGCAAATGAGAACCTGCGTATTGTCGACTAATTAAACAAATTGTCATATGTCTAAACATCGCGTTGTAAGTGACTCAGTTAAAATAACTAAAATGAAATTAAGATATAAAGTGCAGTGAAATTTCATTTTAAAATCAGGTAGTCAGAGCTCGTTTTATACAACATTGTTGACAAACAAAGGAGAGGCGAAAGATACCAAAGGGACATACAAACTTATAAGTAGAAAACACACTGACAACGCCATGGCCAAAACAAGGAAAGACGCAAAGACAATCAACAGTAAACAAAACAGTCTTGTGGACTGCTAGGTCCCGTGAGGAGCACCAGTTCAGTATTCAGTGCGTCCGTACTATGACATATGACCTACCTTTCTTTAATTCTCCGTTGACAGACAACAACACTATTTAGAACTAAAGTCCCAACTCCATAATGCAAAGTTGATCTTAGATCGATTTGTCTATTTGCTTTAAATGGCTTTTGGTCATAATAGCCCCCAAACATATCAATGTACTTATATACATCTTTTACTTTTTACGGTTTGGGTTGAAGTGTTTCAGACGAAACACCAAACTAATAAAACGTTATTTCATTTCATTGAAAGAATTGCTTTTTTTGTTATATTTTTGGCTCTGTAAATCCTTTTACCTTGTTGTGATATGTTTCCACGTTGATACATTAACAATGATAAAAGGAAAGACTATGAAAAAGTCTAATACGTTGTCTTTTTGTTCAACTAACTTGTACCGTTATTTTCATTATCTATTTATTCACTTTTAGCAGGCATTTTAACAAATTGATGAACCCATGCTGTAAACGTATTTCTTTGTGAGTGAAAGCTACACTTGAACTGATATAATGGCCGAGTCTAGCTATCTATATGTTGCTGCAATAGATTTTGGAACAACCTATTCTGGGTATGCGTTTTCTTCCAAGAACGATTTCAAAAGAGATCCACTAGAGATCCATGCAAATCATTCATGGAATGCTGAGAGTAGAGAACTCTTGTTGTTAAAAACCCCTACATGTTTGCTTCTTGATTCTGACAAAAAGTTTGTTGCATTTGGATACGACGCAGAAAACGAATTTGCCGACTTAGTTGGTGACCAACTTCATGGAGATTACTTCTACTTTTCAAGAATTAAAATGATCTTATATCAAAACAAGGTACCTATGAGATATCAAATCAAATTAAGCATCACATTATTCGCAATTATTTTGAATATGTTGCATAACATGTTATTTGAGGCATTTATCTAAGCTAATATCAAGTTACAAGCTTTAACAGTCAGTGGCATTTCTTAAACACGTAACTTTTTAAATAAACTTTACGAGTTATGATGAAAATGAGGTTCTATTAAATATTACTTATATAAGTAACATTTGGAAATTTGGAAAAAATGAATTGGAAAAAATTAGATTGAATAATCACTATAATCGTCATTTAGTATATCGAGAAAAATTATCGTAAAAAAATAAGTAACGGTGCTCAAGTATTGCGGTTTGATCGTGGAAGATCTGCTAGAGAATCGTGAATGTAATCTTATCGAGAATTATAATGAATTATAATGACAATTATTAGAAAATTAAACTGTCGAACATTATGATCAGTATCCGAAAAGTACACCGGATTTACAAAATTACAAAAGGCAGATTGCTCGTCCAAATTTCAAAGAAATAAAATGTAAACAAACATGATTTTTTTCTCATATTTCTCTTAAAAATAATGTTCTATATTACTGTTTAAAACGGTTCTTTTGTTTTAGTTTAATCAGAAACTTTGCAAAAATGGAAATATTTGTAAAAATGTGATATTTCGGATCGTGAAAAATCAGGTACCGCTTTTTGAATGATCGTGAAAAGGATCGTAAAAGATCTGTTGACCGTTATTCATTATTGCATACCACCAAAAATAATCAATTCTTTCTTTAAGCACAAGATAATTTATATTTCTAATTGGTATTAGCAAAAAATGGATTTGCATGACTTATTCCGCTCAATTTTTGTAAATAGAGCTATGATTGTTCAATGCATTGGATATGATTATCTGATAATACCACATCGACTTGTTGCCTTATAACAGTCCGTATGTCCGCCCTGCATAAGTTTTAATTCGTATGAAAAGTTAAGATTGTCCCATCTGTTTTCTTTTAATTTTTATTTTGTGGATTTTTGTAAAAATTGAGAAAAAAAAACCCGCGGGAAAACAACTGCCATATTCCTTACTTGGCACAGGCATTTTCATAAGAAAATGGTGGGTTAAACCTGGTTTTCTAGCTAGCTAAAACGCCCCAATGTATGAAAATAGTTTTATGTTCCGTAATATTGCCACATTGGGTGAGCAACCTAAACAGACAGAATAGTTAACGTGGCCACATCCGGGACCAAGCAGCCAAAACAGTGCAAACATATATCGCAGACATACAACACAACTGAATTAAACGTTCAAACACACATCAAATCAAACAAAGATGACAACAGTTTTGTTGTTGATGATACAGTCAGTATAGTAAAGCATAATAACACTTTCCCGATAGGATACAAAATAGGTAAAATATATATACATAGGTAAACAAAATGAAAACAACACTTTTAAATCTCATGTGTCCGAATCGCATCTCGGAACCAACCATCATAAGGAACGACAAAACCCAAAAATCTGAAAGCTGGATGCACATTTACCAATCCACGTCAAGAGTCATATACGACCAAATGTAACATAATAGTACAATTTGTATTGTTAATGGAAAGAACATCTTAAATGTAAAATTGAGAACGGAAACGGGGAATATGTCAAGGAGACAACAACCACACCAAAGTGCAGAAAACAGCACAAGACCACCATTCCTGTATGTAAAATTAAATGATATAGCTTCTTTTTTTTATCCAACCCTTACAAAAACGAACACATTTAAGTAATTTCCAAGGGAAGACCACCAGACCCTCTCTCGCTTCACACATTCGTGGATGCATGTAGCATTATGAATACAAAGATATTTACTTTTCGACAATTTACTCTCCTGGAGATCATATTATCTTGGATGCCTAGTTAGCATTGCCTCTTTAAAACGCGAGGCTTGTCGAGCGTTTTAGATATCTAAAATGTAACTGTCGAGAGTTGATAGATATCGGATTTTGGTTAAATCTGTTTCTCTAGTGATTTTTAGACAATATGCAGACAATCTTAATTCCTCTTTTCGAATGACCTGCAAAAACATGTGTTCTCCTATATGACGTCATCAGTCATGGTCGCCTTTTTTCATGACGTCACAGTAGGAATTTCAAAACATTCATGAATTTCAGAAGAAAGCAAGAAAATTTGACGTCATAATTTTAACAATTGAAGAACTGAGATCAAACGAACCACATGTTGTTTGAATATAGATTCTACCACTGCATCGGGTGTGATACGATATTTCCCCACTTGCGACACTTACAGTTTTAAATTTAAAACGTGAGGCTCACCGAGCATTTTAAATATCTAAAATTAAACTGTCAAGAAAAGAAATGAAAACAACACATTATAAATTTCATGCGTCCGAAGCGCTTTCCTGGATTTACCTGCATCAGGAACTCTCAAAGCCGAATATTTGAAAGCAAAGAATGTATAATAACCTAAACAGTTGAATAGCTATATGACCCAAAAGGGCCTAGAAATAGCAAAATTTATCAAAGGTCAACTTTGCCTGAAGAGGTTGAAACCTTAGTTTCTTATAATTTTAAATTTATAAACGGACCATTTTAGAAAGGTTTGTTATAAATCATGTCAGTACCTAAATACTGACTACTGAGCTGATGATACCCTCGGGGACTGATAGAACACCAGCAGAGGTATCGACCAGTGCTGTAAAAAATTAAAACAACACAATATAAATTTCATGCGTCAGAAGCGCTTTTCTGGATTTACCTTTATCAGGAACGATCAAAGCCGAATATTTGAAAGCCAAGAATGTATAATAACCTAAACAGTTGTTGAAGAGCTATATGACCCAAAAAGACCTAAAATAAATAGCCAAATTTATTTAAGGTCAACTTTAAGGGAGTTGAAAACTTCGTTTCTTATAATTTCAAAATTCGAAAATTTAGAAATATCATATTGCACGAGAATTGGTGGTGGAATATGTTTCTCTTATGATGTTTAGACGATATGCAAACAAGGGTAATCCTTCTTTTCGAATGATCTGCAAAAAGATGTGTTCCTTCCATATGACGTCATCATGCATTGTCGCCTTTTTTCATGACGTCAGAATAGGAATTTCAGAGGAAAGTAAGAAAATTTGACGTCATAATCGAATTTTGACCAATGAAGAACTGAGATCAGACGAAAAGCACGTTGATTAAATACCTATAATCAATAGGTTAGGCAAAGGATAAATCGAGTAAGAATGAGAGAAATAAAAATAATCAACAGGTCAGGAAAAGGATAAATCAGGTAGAAGAGAAATATATATGTATCACCCAAAAAAAAACGAAAGCACTTATTTACGTTCTTAGTAAATAATTACACGCGTCAACCAATTACAAGTATATCAATTGGCAAAAGGAATGTTGTTTTCTGATCATTAAGTTTGGTCACGCCTTGTCTTTCACGATTAAAATAATGCGTTGCCTGATCTCTCACGATCAATTTTGATTTAAAATCAACAAAAATAATTCTTTTTCAATATGAACTTTTACAAGTAATAACATTTATTTATCTTACTGGACTATCTGACATAATAAAGATTAAGTTTCAAATATATCATGATATATTGAAATGTGATCATTATAGATACAAAACTTGATTTTTTCTTAATGATTCTCATAGGATTGTGTGTCGCCTTTTTTGTTTTCCTAAAAAGTATTGCATTTTCTTCTTTAACGATCCAATCGCAATGCTTGACCACCGTTACTTATTCTTTCACGATAATTTTTTTTCGATATACCAAATGTTACCCGTGATAATGAAGTTATAAGAATTTAGTACTAAGCTATAGGTTGATAGGCTGTACTCAAAATCAAAATAACAAAAATACCGAACTCCAAGGAAAATTCAAAACGGAAAGTCCGCTATCAAATGGCAAAATCAAAAGCTCAAACACATCAAACGAATAGAAAACAACTGTCATATTCCTGACTTGGTACAGGCATTTCCTTTTGTAGAAAATGGTGGATTAAACCTTGTTTTATAGCTAGGTAAAACCTTTCACTTGTATGACTGTGGCATAAAATTCCATTATATTGACAACAATGTGTAAATACTGTATGTCTGGTTTTCAAATACAAACAGCAATATTATCGAAGATATGATCTGAATTTCCATCCTAGTACAATATAATACTAACAGATGACCTACATTAGCACAAAGATAGTACTTGGATAGTGACAGACAGACTGTCAAAACATTCTCGTCCTGAACATGCATGAAATATTTGCCCCTTGACGTTAAGCAACCAACAATCAATCAATAAAAACATTCAAATGAGCATCTGCTCGCCTGAAACTATGGCCATTTTGTAGTCTTGGGGAGGGAAACCAACAGTACGTATTTCAATGTAGATATGTCAATCGTCCCAAGCGTAATCGTCCCATACTGAATATTACTGAGTTCTGTAAGCCAAAATGTTAGATTTCAAACGGCAAATTCAATGAAAGTTTGATATGCGTTTGTGAGCACTATTACCTCCCCCTAACCTTGGACAGTGGTGTTACTGCACAAAATAAGAACAAACTATTATAAAAATCAGTTAAAAATAACTAAACTGATCAGATCGATACAAAGACATTTCAGATTTACTTTAAAATTTGTTTCTACTACACATTGTATTGGTCATAGGTATTCCTAATGAGAACATGTGCAAAAACACACAAATATATGCCTACTAGTGTTTTTGACCGATTTTTAGGATTCTCCAAAATTGGTCATATTCAATATGCTATATAGATAAAATGCAACGGCGAATTTCAACAAAACTTTGATAGAAGATGCATGGACCCCTACCCTTTCAATGTTGCAAATGAAACAAAATATAAACTCGTTTCTTATATAGATTAGACCGTTGGTTATCCTGTTTGAATGGTTTTACACTAGTAATTTTTGGGGCCCTTTATAGCTTGCTGTTCGGTGTGAGCCAAGGCTCCGTGTTAAAGACTGTACTTTGACCTATAATGGTTTACTTTTATAAATTTTGACTTTGATGGAGAGTTGTCTCATTGGTACTCGTACCACATCTTCTTATATCTAAGAACAAAATGGTGGGGTTACCACGGCCTACCCTTTAAATTTCTTTACATTGGTTTTCCCCAAAGTTCCAATGTTCTACCCAGGCGACAACAAAATTATAATTTGTAAATCTTTACAGGTTCAGTGGCATCGTGCACTATTGTTCATGAACATATTATGCAGAACATGATTGTTTTTGCGACTGATATGTAGATGTTTCTAAACAAGAAAGTTAAATCGCAAAAGACGACCTGTACAAACCAAATGAAAGTATCCGTGAACGCGTACTAAAACATTTCTCTCTGTATTTGGAAAGATTTGTTTTGTTATTGACGTTGTAAAGGTGACGAATATCTGATGGAATAATGAGAAATATAAAAATAATATATATAGTAGATCGTAGATGCGACGTTTTATTGTATACCATAGTCCGTCCGTCCATCAACACTTCGTACGATAACTCATATTTGAATTTGCTGGAACAAATTCCCATGAAATTTTGAAACATCATATAATTGATAGAAGAAAGCTACCTTTTGACTTTAATTTCTTTTTTCGATTTGTTGTTCTAGAGATACAGGTCTTTACATGTCAGATTTAAGGCAATATTTTACATATTGCGCATTCTCTATCCAGTATGTTTGGATGGATTTTTTAACACTTTACACTATTGTTGGAATAGATTAATTGAACCTCACTTTCGATTTTGATATTTGTTTGCTTTGTCCTTCTAGAGTTAAGGGACTTTAACTTTCATATATAAGAAAACGTTTCATATGTTGTACCATAAATTGGGTATGCCTGGAATGATGTACTGTTACATGTAACTGCAAATTATAGTCAGAATTGTTCGAAGTAAAATTCGTCCATTTTGTTATTCTAGAGTTAAGGTACCTTGACCGTCAAATTAATAAAAGCCAATATTTTCTATGTCATTCACTATTTCTAGCATGCTTGTGTCAATTTATTGTACTGTTGTTACGGTTGGTGAATGTAGACTTGCTTTTGATTTGAAATTATTCTAGTTTGCCGTTCTAGAGTTTTTATAGAGAGGTTTTAAACAGTCATTTTGTACGCAATATTTACACGTCCAAAGATATCCTGTGGCATGTTTTCTACAGAGCGATTTTACTAACTTCTGATTAAATGCCTTCTAAATATTTTATTGTGTCCTTGCAATAATTGTAAAATGAACATACACTTTTGGCACAGCTGTTTATTTGTCTATTTTTACTTTCCTATTGACATTTGATCGTTTTATTAACTTTAATAATTTGTTGTTCGACAATAGAATATAAAATAATACCAACAACAAACAAGCATATTTCACAAATAATTGTCATTATGATTTTTCAATGAAACGTGACGACAGAAAGTTAGAAAAAAAAATAAAAAGGATTGGGCTGAATACAAAAATTTAAGGTAAAAACTGTGACTCACACCAGATGAAGCAGCATCAATATCTGAAATTTTTCACGAGCAAGCACAATATAACTAGAACATAATAAGAACAGTTCATTATATATATGAGAAAAATCGAGTTTTGTGTTCATAATATATCCTCTATTTAAAAAGTCAAAATATATGTCTTATATATGATTGAAACACCGATAGTGGATTTTGAAGGTAAATTAAAATATTTTTGTTGTTATTTAATGTTGAACATGTTTTTCTAGAATTTATCGAAAGATATGATGATTGAAGACATAAGTGGCAAATCATTATTAGCTTTAGATGTCTTTTCCATATCAATCAAAGCACTAAAAGATCATTTCATTGAAAGAGTGAATAAACAGGTGAAAGGAATTCGAATAGATGATATTTTGTGGGTGCTAACAGTGCCAGCCATATGGAGTGATAATGCAAAACTTTTTATGAGGACAAGTGCAGAGAAGGTATTTTTGGATATATATATATATATATATATATATATATATATATATATATATATATATATATGTATTTAAGGGGATATACATGCATTGTCTTTTAATAATAATAGACATGTAAGATAAATGTTTGCAACTGAGAATTGAGAGTCGAAAGTCTACAGTTGAGACATTTAGATAAGGAATCATCTCAAAAGTATGGATTTAATTATTGAATTACTCGGTACATTAATAGCTCTAATAACATTGCTACTAATACACTGTGTAGCATCACCACCGGATATAGGTACCTCCGAAGCGGTTGATAAAACAAATGTGAAGTCAGGTAAGGTCAAATTCTTCTTATTTTCATTATATTCTACGTTTTGCTGAGAAGTAAAGCTATGTGATAGTGATTCCTAATGATGTAGCTACTATTTAGAGCTAATTAAGATCCTTAATTGTCTGTCTCTTTATATTAATTGTCAGAATCGGATAGGGGGTACCTGTTCAACAAAGCATGTGACGAGTTCAAACTTGATACAAAC
Organism: Mytilus californianus; assembly: GCF_021869535.1. NCBI lineage: Eukaryota > Metazoa > Mollusca > Bivalvia > Mytilida > Mytilidae > Mytilus > Mytilus californianus. Next base: position 24,906,948 of record NW_026262734.1, on the reverse strand, counting down.
ATATTTATCCTTCAACTATTCATTTTGCGTTTTCGTAGAATAAAGGTATATCACATTTAAGCTTGAACAACACTGTATTTCAAAATAAACTATTTTTTTCCACAGAGAATTTCATGTAAATAAAGCAGATAAATTTACCGCGAATGGCGGCAAATTGTTGTTTAATGTACAGAAATTAGAATAGGTACTTTTTGCTATCATTGTTTGTTTGCTTCGGGGTGATGCTACACAGTGTAATAAAACAGTGAAGAAATATTAGTAAGCTGTTCCGGATATAGCCTTGGACACTAACTCACTGCTTACTGATGCGTAGAGGAGGTTTGGTCAGGATGCCAAACTATCCCGGACACAGACCGGTAGCTGATCGATATATAGCAAGGATCTAGGGACCCAACTCGCCAGTCTTTCCTTATGATTCATTCGTTACATATTCTGCTCGCTATCGATTGCATCGAAATCCGGATCAGCAGTAAATAAACTCATCATAGAAAGTCTTAAATTGACTGATTTCGTCCGTGTCTTTTGAAGAGGTAGTTTCAATCTATGAAAAAGAGATGCGAAAGATACCAAAGAGACATTCAAACTCATAAGTCGAAAATAAACTTACAACGCCACTGCTAAAAAATAAAAAGACAAACGGACAAACAACAGTACACAATACACAACATACAAAACTAAAGACTGAGCAACACGAACTCCACAAAAAACTTGGGGTGATGTCACATCACCGACGCTTTTTGGTCTTTCATTGTACACGTGCACATGGTATCTTCTTTCTCTTTTTTTTAATTCTTGACGGAGTTAGCTTTTGATAGAACTGTGAAGAAATATTATTAGGCTCTATTATGAGGCGTAAGATACCAAAGGTACATTCAAACTCATAAGTCGAAAATAAACTGACAACACCATGGCTAAAGGTACTTTAAATCGGTATGCCAAAATATCTCGGAATATAGACCAATAACTGATCGATATATTGCAGGGATCCAGGGACTTAACTCGCCAGTCTTTTCCGTATAATTCATTTGTTACATATTCTGCTTACTATCGATCGCATCGAAATCCGGATCAGCAGTAAATAAACTCATCATAGATAGTTAGAGAACCTATGGTCAAGGAAATGTGATATTCCGGATAAATGCACAAAATGAAAATAACTAATCCGAAAAGGCGGGTTTGACCAGCATTATAGTTTTAATCAATGCTATTTGTCTGTGTCAAATGGCGCTTGCTTAATAAGTTACGGATTCATATTTGTAACATTACGATTCACGGATTGTAATGTTGTAATGTGATTTAAAGCAATTTTAAAGGGGTTTACACGGCGAGAAATAGATAAGAACACCAAATTGTGACCTTACAATATCCGTTTTGCAAGAAAACGTGACCTCGAATATCGGGTCCTTTTACCCAGGGTTCGTTAGCAGGTTAGCTTATAGAGTTTTTTCGCTCTAGGTATTAATATTAATTCAATGAATGATATTTAGTTTTATAGTTTCTTGTTAATAACAGGAAAACTAATGGGAGTTTAAAAAAATAAAAGATTATAGTCTAGAGCTTTTTTGCACAATTTTGGTATAAACTTATAATGACTGTTGATTAATATACTTATATCAATTGCCAATTAGATATTTTTTAAGATTTAATGTCCATGACTTTTTTATTAACTAGCTTCGTTGATTACAATTTGAAAGTAAACTAGTAAGCATTGAACAAGTAAAAAACACTGAATATTCGGATTGTAAAACAAAAATGCAAATATATCATCACAACCTGGTTTCTTTGATCGCGTATGTGATATCATAAATATATGAGGGTTTATTATGGGATCACCACATTCACTTATAAAGTCAAAAATATGCTTGCAAGTTGAGAATTTGTTCACATTTTGTAAACAAGAGGGCACAATCTAATAAATGTTTGCTGTTCTTAAGTTTCAATGAATTATGCATTTTGTTTTTTTTTTCTTGACTGAGATAAAAGTAGCAAATTTATCGGCAGCGGTGTACACTATGTGTGTAAATTATATTTCAGAAGGTGGTAGACCTGACTGTTTCAAACAATGTATATAAATGCAGTTTGTTACGAAGTTTCCGTCTGTCATATGACCATTATTCTGGACCTCATATTCGAATGCTTAAAAAGCCTGCACTTCTTTTCGCTATATCAAGTTTTACTTATTAAGAGTAATTGGACAATAATACCTGGTAAATAGGATTCATGCAAGGTCTTCATTTCCATCAAACATGATTCACCTGAGCTCGACCTCATCGCAAGATACTTAAAGAAGTAGGTCAACTATATTTGATGAATGAATCAAAGTTAAGTTATCGTGGTTTCTCGTCCGTTTATCCGATATTCAAGCCATGAGTCAACTGTCTTAAGTGATCGGATCCTGACCTCATTTTATGGTTCATGTGTCAATGTTAAGTTGTCATGGTCATGTCCCTTTCTAGAAGCAATATAGTTACTATTTTTGGTGAATAGAATGAATTTTGGTGGATATGTCCGTCTGACAGGATTCATCTGATCTTGACCTCATTTACAGACATCTTGATAATGTTAAATTTATGTATTTTATACTTGAAGTAAAACCTTGAACGCGACGTTTTTCACTATAAAATAAATCATGATCAGTAATGTAGGCAAATATTTTAACAAGTGCACTCTTGTTGTAAGCAAATGTCTTTACATGGATTTTCTGTAGTCAAGATTATTAAAAAAATAGATTGATGTATATAGTAAATTGGCTTTAGATATCTCAAAATTGTCTGGACTGACAAAATAATTTGAGATATTAGGAGTACTGTAATGCATATTTATCAGTTTAACTTTGAGATAACTTGATGCCAATCATAATGACTTTCATCCTGTTTTTCAATAACCAGTTCCATAGCGTGTACAGTGCTTTGATGTGTTATCCTTTGGTCAAAACCCTCGGGTTATTCACCATACTCCTACTAAACTATCAATACCAGTATCAAAGCTCAAATAACATTTTCAAGTGGTTTATAAACACTTTTGTTATTGATACAAATTCTGCTTAGTACATACTGGTTATAAAAGCATAAAACAATATAGTGTTAAAATGCAAAACTCATTATTTGTAGTGTCGAACTAAAGAACTTGGAATTCGCATTAAACCTAAAAATCCTAAATATACCCTTGCATTATTTACGAAAGAGTGGATTTTTAGAGAATCACAAATGTGTCCTTCTACCGTTTGTTAATAGCATAAAAAGGACCATTAACATATTCTTTCTCTATACTGGATACATATAAAACTTTTGATTGTTAAGCTCTGCACTATTAAACTTCACTGCGTCTTTTCATTTAAGAGCATTTTGTACACAACAACAGCAATAGCAAATAAAGATTCCTTGTTAAAAGTCATGAAAAATCTTACTTTTTGAAGCACACTGTGATTAAAACAATAACAGTTGAACAAATACACCGAAGATAATTGCAAAAAAATGCTGGACTTTATCATCGACAACATATTTGTTGAGTTGGTGGATGGACATTTCATCACACATTTGGTATTCCAATGGGTGCTTATTGTGCACCTTTGTCGACTGCCTTGTTTTTGTACTCATATGGATCAGCTATATATTTTTTTCTTCTTGATTTGTATCTTTGTAATGGATTAATCCTGTTGAACTTACATTAAATCAAGCTAATACCTATAACAATGACCACTGCCCTTTCCTGGATCTTGATATCTATATATCTTTAACAGGAAGCGTAATGCTACAATTTACGATAGAAGATATCCTATTGATAATTATCCAATTTTAGATGGTGACGTTCCCTTGGCAACTTGTTCGATTCGCTCGTATATGTAACAATGTATTTGGTTTTAACAAAAGAAATCTCTGTATTACAGAAAAATTAGGGCTTTCGATAACACAAACTTGTCAAAACGTTTACTAAATTTTATCATCGGTACAAAGACATCATTCGTAAATATTAATCAACGTGCAGACATCTTATACGTTTAGATATTTCACATCCCACCGTTTATGGTAATATTCTATACAAAGCACAAAAATGTCACCATTCACCTCAAAAGCTAACCAAACGCTAAAACAGACTTATTCAGAAGTGATATAGTTACGATACTGTTTTCAAGTCATTAAAGATGTGGTTTTTGGAACAATATTTATTCACTCATAGGATCGTTGAATCGGAAATAAACACATTCATTCTAAAACCAGTTGTTGGCATGATACGGGTTATGTTCTTCTCGTATGATTTATGATGGCATGATACTAAACCACTAACGGGAGCGAATTTGCTTGATTTTAATATGATGAAAACAAAATCTGTTGATCAGTGTAATTGAGGTCTGAAGCTGGCATGTCAGTAACCGCTAGTAGTCCTTTGTTTATTTATGTTGATCATTGTCATTTTGCTTAGTTCCTTCTGTTACCTATTCTAATATCGGACTCGGACTTCTTTTAAATTGAGTTTTAATGTGCGTATTGCTGTGTTTGTTTATTCCACATTGGCTTGAGGTATAGGGGGAGGGTTAAGAACTCACAAAACATGTTTAACCAACCCAGCCGCATTTATGCGCCTGTTACAAGTCAGGAATCTCTAGCCTTTGTTAGTCTTGTGTGTGTTTTTAATTTTGTTCATTTATATGTTTCGGAGTTAAGTGTGGCGTCTATTTCGCTGAACTAGTATACACTATTGTTAAGGGTCTGAAGCCCGTCTCCGGGTGCGCGATTTCCACGCTGCGTTGAAGTCCCATTGGTGGCCTTGGGCTGTTTTCTGCTATCCAATCGTGTTGTTGTCTCTTCGTTTCCATTGTCAATTCTATTATAAGACTTGAACATCGGTAAACTACTGTTGTCTCTAATTCTTGCAATCCGTCTTAGAAAAGGAAATACCAGTGTAAAGGGTAGCAAAGTCAAAACTTTGTATACTATTGCAATTGGAAGGAGATTTAGATTGTATATATTCTTTAAAATATACTTGATATTTACGTGTTGTAACGTAAACCACATGACTCAGCTCCTGATATGCAAGAACAATACTAAAATACCGAACTCCAAGTCAAATTCAAAACCAACAGATCAAATGAAAAACAACTGTCATATTCCTGACTTTGTACTGGCATTTTCCAAAAGAAAAATGGTGGGTTAACTTCGTGTTTTATTTTGGCATTTTTGCTTTTTGATTCGACAGTCACTGATAAGTCTTTTGTAGACGAAACGCGCGTCTAGCGTACAAAATTTTCCTCTTGGTATCTATGATGAGTTTATATAAACCTAGTTGAAAGCTAGCTAAACCTCCTACTGGTAGTACAGTTGTTTATAGTTTCGTTATACAATGTATTGACAAACTTGGCAGAGCGACCCAGACGAGGCCTCTGAAATTCTTTAGATAAGCCCTCACTTTCTAAAATAGTATCGCTTTCTTCTTCCGTTAAATTCATGATAGTGTGTCTCTTTTTAAGAAAACTTGTCAGATATTTAATTGTCGAATATTTAAGTCGATTTGTCAATATTGTATGTCCACTATGTAGCTACAAAGGTCGACATGTCAGATAATTATCTGACAAGTAAGGGGCAGATTGTGTTTGTCATTCATACCGAATGAGTGTACTTTACTAACAGATTAAATTTTGAGCTGAGGTAAAAATTTGTGCATACTTCCGACTGCGCAAAAGACATATTCTTAACCTTCGTTTGCGGTGATTAGAATTCATATACGAGATTATTTATAAAACGACAATTACAGAAGATTGTATAACAAATAGTTTAGAATCCAAAAGACATTAAGCAATGTTCAACGTTAAACCAATGATACTTATATAATTGTCGTTTTAGTTTTTGAGGCGGCAACAAGCATCAATAGACCAATTGAACATGTTGGGTAATTGGTCATACCTATTCAATACTCTGGAGGTATTTTACAATCTAAAAAAAAAACGACCTCGTAACACATGACAAAGGTTGACTTTAATTTTATATTAGAGATGTAACAAGGTCATGCTTTTTCAGATCTTTATGACGTCTTTACACTAAGTCACTGGTTTTTGTACTTATTGATATTAAAGACCGGGAAAACTTTTTTTTTGTGGCGTCAATGCTGCCAATGCTTGAATATTTATTTGTTTCTAAGTTTGATATATGTTATAAAATAGTCTTAAAAGATTATTATTTTCACAGGCAGGTATTAACTCAAACAAACTACGTATAGCCCTTGAACCGGAAGCAGCTTCAATTTACTGCCAAAAGCTCCCTACTCTAAAAAGTGTTGATGCTGGCCCTGAAATAGTTGTTGCTCCGATAGGCACAAAATATATAGTGGTTGACTTGGGAGGTAAGTGTAAGTTATGAGTTAATCAAAATTCAAAACAACGTCTGATTTTATTTCTCCAACTGTATATGTATCATATATATATTCATCCAAGTCTGTCTGTTAAGAACAAATCATATTTTGTGAGAAATGCACAGATTCCAGCAATAAATACACCAAAGGCGATATCATCAAAATGCAAGACCTTTTGACCGACAACATATTTGTTAAGATTATGCGATTGATATAAAACAGTCAGTCAGTATTCAAAATGGGTACTAACGGTGCATCCTGACAGGCTTGCTTGTTTTGTATGCATTTGATGCATCATTTTGCAGAACCTTCTAAAAAAATTACTTTTTTTATTTTTTCCAGTCAGATTTATTGATAATATTCAAAATAACCAAATGAATGCTCGTATCACTTATATCTAAGTAAACTTGCTTTAAAAGATACTACCGAAACTAGAAGGTGTGTTTCACAAATTAATGTTTACCTAGATATTGACACAGAAAGAGGACTTCTAACTAAAAAAAAAATCGCAAACGTGATTTTTTCAGCTTTACAATTGTCAACTTCCCATTTCTTAGAATACCATCTGTTCATCGTATGGCGTTTATATGTCTCATATAAAGCGTTGCTATCGTAGATGATCAAATTATACGGACTTTATTTCCATGGCTGTGCTCCTGACACAAAACCTGCCCCCACTTATTTATGAGGAAGTATGCTTAAAATCGATATTACGGTATGTGAATAATTACAATTTGCAGTATTGAATTCATCATTCCTCTTGACATAATGCGAATGAAGGGTAAAGCGGAAGCGGCACCCATAACATTTTCTTCTTGACACTATCTATGAACGATTCGGTAATATAGTTTAAGGACTGTTTATGTATTTATTGGGCACCAGTTGCGCCAATTGTATAGCAGACTAATTCTTGTATCGTTATGAATCACAGTTCATGTTCATGTTCATACTCTAAAGATACGTTTATATTCCATTCAATTGATAAATTTGTCTTAATAGAACTAGCATTAATTTTGTTTTTCATAAATCAAAACATAAATAAATATGTAATGATATACGTTTAATATAACGTCTAGTCGATATAGTGTACTTATATTTTGGCATTGCACAAGGTCATGCTTTTATCAGTCTGTTAATGACGTCTTTCACTAAATATGTTGGATGTGGACTGATTGATACTTAAGTTTTCTTGAAAATTACTTATCATTAGTTTTATTTTTTCAATGAACTGGTTTTTACTTACCGCAAGTACTCTAACATCAATGCTTCGTGTCTTTTTCTGTTAAAAGTTAGTTGTTGTCCCAAGTCCGGATTCTGTAAAAAGTAAAATAACAAAAAAACCGAACTCCTAGGAAAATTAAAAACGGAAAGTCCGTAATCAAATGGCAAAATCAAAAGCTCAAACACATCAAACGAATGGATAAAAACTGTCATATTCCTAACTTGGTACAGGCATTTTTATTGTTTATCTTTGGGGGTGTCTGTCACAGTTGTTTTTTGTCTATTATTTTGTCATTTTGTATGTATCGGCCTTTTATAGCTGACCGTACGCCGTGTCTTTTGAATATTGTTGAAGGCCGTATGGTGACTTATAGTTGATTAATTCCGTTCATTTGTAATATGTTGGATAATTATCCCATTGGCAATTATACCACATCTCCTTATTTTTTTTTTATATTAGAAAAATAATGAAGAACAGAAAATTGTGCCCCTCTTCTTGCCGACTTGTTTCTTTATTATTATGAGGCTGACTTCATACAGGAACTTCTTAGGAAGAAAGATAAGAAGTTAGCAATATCCTTTAACTTTACGTTCCGCTATATAGATGATGTTCTCTCACTAAATAGTACAAAATTTGGTGACTATATTGAACGAATCTATCCCATCGAACTAGAGATAAAGGATACTACAGATACAGTTAAGTCTGCCTCATATCTTGACTTATATCTAGAAATTGACAATGAGGGTCGGTTGAAAACAAAACTTTACGACAAAAGAGATGATTTCAGCTTCCCAATTGTGAACTTTTCATTTCTATGTAGCAACATTCCAGCAGCGCCTGCATACGGAGTATATATCTCCCAATTGATACGATATTCCCGGTGAAGTTGAAATCATCCCTTCGTAAATTTAACGGACGCCATCACGAGTTGGTTGACCGTTATAGAAGAACCGTTTCGCAGATGATATCGGATATGTTCCTTATGTTGTAACCATAATACTCTCCCTTTTCACGAATGTGACCTACCGAATTAGACTATTAACCGGATTTGTAATAACATAAGCAACACGATGGGTGCCACATGTGGAGCAGGATCTGCTTACCCTTCCAGAGCACCCCCAGTTTTTGGTGGGGTTCGTGTTGCTTAGTCTTTAGTTTTCTATGTTGTGTCGTCTGTACTATTATTTGTCTGTTTGTCTTTTTATTTTTGGCCATGGCGTTGTCAGTTTGTTTTCGATCTATGAGTTTGACTGTCCCTCTGGTATCGTTCGTCCATCTTCTACTATACATATTATTACTTACGTGTTCAGTTTAGTTTAGCATCAGCTAGTCTTAATGTGGACGACTTATATAACAAAAGCGAATGATTTTTTATAGGTTTTAAGTGTCTTATGAAAATTCGCCACTAGTAAACCAATTTTGATCAGAACAGCAATTAAAAGACTGAACAATTCATTATAAAGTTCAGTTAAGTCTTTGAGTTAATTTGCAGACCTATTCATTGGAGTAAATTCAGTACGGGTAAGACAATTCGCTTGCGGTCAATTATGATCTGTTCAGTCTAAGTTCAGATTGTTTAGTAGCAATTATTTACCTATACGAAACAATAATATACTGAATTGTCTGAACAAGTTCTGTACAGCAAATAAAAAGCCTTAACAGTACTGGATTTACTAGAAAATATCTGAAAAATAACTTAAACTCTCAACAAAACTTAAAGTTTATAGTTTCATACTTTCAAAACTAAAATAACAAAAATACCGAGATCAAAGGGAATTTGAAAACAGAAAAAACCTTAAATAGCAAAATCAAAAGCTCAAACACATCATACGAATGGAAAACAACTGTCATATTCCTGACTTGGTATAGGCATTCCTATATGTAGAAAATGGTGGATTAAACCTGGTGTTATAGCTAGCTAAACCTGTCACTTGTATTGCAGTGGCATAAAATTCCATAATATTGACAACAATGTGTGAGCAAAACAAACAGATATAATAGGTAAAAATGTCACAAATTGAGGTACAACAGTCAAGATTTTGTTCTTATCTTAATCACTATAAAAATCAAACAACAATGTTTACAAAGAAAATCAAAATTGCAAGTAGGCAATCTATAGACAAAGTACATCGGCACAAATGAAAGACAAGAATACAAAAAATGACCATAGCACAATAACAAGATGTATAAATACCGAGCCACTCCAAAAGAATATTACCAAAAATGGGCTAAACAGTAAAGGTTAAAAATATACAAAGACAAACAAAAGGAACACTATAACACGTTATTAAGATAATAAACAACGTCAGTACCTAGGATCAGTACTTCAAGACCATCATGTATTATTTGTGAAGTTGATACGGAATATTTATCAACAAGGTCTTGGTATAAACTTTTTAGAAAAGGACGACACGTTCTTTGACATAACTCTGGTTCATCAACTTTCTGTTCAGACACTAGTGACGTTTAAAAAGTCTGAGGAGTAGCTGCAAGCTTTAGCTCTTGAATACAGAATGAGTTGGGAAATGCATATCCTATATGCAGGTGAAGTCGGAATATTGCTGCTAAGGTCGGGGAAATTTATAAAATTTCAAAATTAAAATCGTCTAGTTTGAAATAGATTCTGGTACTGAGATGATCGTTTATGTCAAAGTCGAGGTATAAGTCTAAAAAGTGAGGCGGAGGAGGCCATGTCTGTTGTTTCTTCAATTTCTAGTTCTGGAGGATATATTAATGGAACCCAAATCAGAAAAGTTTGTATTGTTAAAGGAAAGAACATCATTAATATATCTAAATGTGAAATTAAATGATCTGGCTTATTTGATCTTCTTGATTTTGACATGTGTCTGAAGGAACTCCGACTCATATGAAAATAAGAAGAGGTCGGCAAGGTGAGGCGCACAGGTCGTTCCCATAGGAATGCCGACAATTTGTTGAAAAAGTATACCTCCAAATTGAATAAATATGTTGTAAATAAGAAACTCCAGCATACTAATCACTTGTTCCTCGGTGTAGCATGTTTTACCTTCTTGTTCACTATTAACAAAATATGTCGTATGGTATCCCAAAACAATGAATTAATAGCGTATGCTACCATTTTCATATTGAAAAGCATTGTGGATTATTTAAATGATAGTAAGGTCAAAATAACTTTTTCAGACTAAAATCAAGTTGCTTGTTTGAACATTGCTGGACCCTTGTAATGTTGCAACCACTGTTTATTATAACCACGATATTGTCGTAGTCACACCTCAATAATCTTTCCTCTTTTGACACACTGTTTAAAACATTGAGATCAAGTTATTGTAAAACAATACAAATGTGTACATAGGTTCAATGTGATATTAATAACTAAAATTTCAGGCGGAACAGCTGATATAACAGTCCATGAAAAAATCAAAGATGGAAGACTTAAAGAAATATATTTTGCATCCGGTGGTAAGTGTGGGGGAACATCAGTAGACGGTGAATTCTTCAAATTAATGGAGAACATCACAAATCCAGCAATAATGAATATATTGAAACGAGAACACCTTGCGGATTACCTTGATCTAGCAAGAGAGTTTGAAAATAAGAAGAGATCAGTTGAACCTAATAACGCTGGGCCAATTAATATGAAAATTCCACTTATAGCATTAAATCGTGTTTGTAAGGAACAGTTAGGCCATACGTTTAAATCCGTAATTGAGTCTTCAGATCTGTCTTCAGAAGTGTCTCTGAAAAGGGACAAAATAAGATTTGAATTCAGTCTATTTACATCTTTATTTCAGTCAACAATTGATTCTCTGCTTACACTTATGTTAGACATTCTTTCTGAGAAAGGTTGCGATGGAATAACTCAGATTATTTTGGTTGGAGGTTTTTCACAATGTAAGCTGGTTCACAGGGCAATAAAGGATACCTTTCCCAAACTAACAGTTATCGTGCCAAAAGACAGTGATTTAGCCGTTATGCAAGGCGCAGTTATATTTGGTCACCAACCAAATATAATAGCTCAGAGAATATCTAGGTATACATATGGGTTTAGGAAGAAAAAAACATTTGACCCTACAATTCATGATCAAAACCACCTGGAAATGGTGAATGGTGAAGCAAAGTGTACCCATCTATTTGATGCATTTCTTAAACGTAAGGAAACCATTCAACCCGGCAAAATTGTAAAGACAACGGCAATAAGCCGACCAAGTGAAGATGGAGTATTCAAGTTGCATATTTTCAAAACTGAAAAGGAAAACCCCATCTATACGGATGAAGAAGGGTGTTCCGAATTGGGAGTTATTAAAGTTGAAAAAGCAAATCCTATGACTACTGAAAAAATTAAAGTTCAAGTGGTTTTAGGGGAAACCGAAATACAAGTCAAAATTTCCGGAGCTGAATTGGGCACGAAATGCAAAATTGTGATTGATATGATATAAGAAAATTAATCAGTTGTCAGGCCGAAGTTAGATTATGACTGTAAATCAATATTCAAATTTTATTTTGTTTTATTAAATATTGTAAAACTTAATTATTTGCGTTTAATTCAATTACTGTACTTCAGCATTACATATTCATGTCATTTGAGAATGTAAACAGCATGTTTCAGTCGAGTTAGTTTTCTTGCTGCAGTTCAAGATCGAATAGGCACTACATTATTCAACTTTAACTTGATAAACTCCTGTTTTATTTCAAACTGTGTTTAATGGAAAAATGATTTTATTACATATTGTAAAACTTAATGATTTGTCTTTTATTCAATTAATGTAATTCAGCTTTGCACATTCATGTCATTTGAGAATGTAAACAAAATATGTCATTCGAGTTTTCTTGCTGCACAACAAGACCAAATCGACACTACACTATTGAACTTGAGAAACTGCCGTTTTCGCGCGTTTCGAATAAAGAAGACTCATCAGTGACGCTCGAATAAAAACAATTAAAAAAGCTGAAGAAAGTACGAAAAAAGCAAAAGACATATACAAATATTTCTAACAAAAAGGTTGTACTGAAAAGGACAGAAATCATCATCATTTAAGTAACTTTAATGCAAAGATTTCGGTTCTGAGGAAGGATAAGTAGAGATACATTTCGCATTCGTTTTGGTACTTATGACATAAAGAGATAGAAGATACTAACGAGACTTTCACACAAATCGTAAGTCAATCATTTACAGAAAACACTAATAAACATTCTGAAGAAGTCATAAAAAACGAAATGTTCTTGGTATCAAATCTGCGACATATGAACATATAGGTGATCATATAACAACGGAAAAAGAAAATGACACCATTAATTTCGTCCGTCCAAAGCGCTTTTTTTGGGGGGGGGGGGGGGTCCTATTCACCAGGAACACTCAAACCAACGCAAACATTTGAAAGCCACGGATGTATAAGACCTCAACACGCGAAGACCTACATAACCAAAGGAGACCTAGCAAAATAGCCAAATTCATCTAATATCAACTTTGCCTGTGGTTGTTTGAACTCCAGTTTCTAATAATTTCACGATAGGTGAAAATAATTACCTAGATATAGTGTTTGCAATTGCTACTTGCTGGTGTTATTTTCATTCGGCATAGCTTCCACTGTATTATATTTGTGCTTTTATTTATTATTCTCTTTCATCGGTAACAGTACTGTGTATTGTATGTCTATAAAACGCGTGTTTTCATTTCAAAAGTACATTTTAGATCTAGTTTTCTGATTTGGATTATTGATATGTAACCGAGTGTTATTTTTTCTGGATTGTTTTGATTAAGATTAGAAACATAAACCAATTAGATATTGTATTACGCATGTACGTGATGTGACTCTTCTTTAACATGAGTAACACGGTAGATGTTATAACTGAAGCAGGAATTGATGATACTTTCGGAGCATCTGATTGATTTCATTCCCAGGTTTTGGTGTGCTTTACGCTGCTAAATGTTTGGTTTTATGTGTGGTGTTTTGTGGTTAGTCGCTTGTCCTTTCGTCGTTATCTTTTGGTGTTGGTGCTGTCTGCTTTCTTTGATCTTGACTTTTGTATTCTTATTCTCCTTGTAATGTTTTTTTTTATTTGACGTAGTTTTTCTCAAGCAGAAATCGCTAAAAATATAAACGACATGGTATGAAAATCAGGCTAATTGGCCGATTTTGCTGTTTTGCACTAATTGTAAGCAGTTTGAAGCCCTTATGCAAATATGTAAGGCAAAATTGAAAAATATAAATACTGATGTCCAACAGACAAATGTCTTATGAACAACTGTACCCCCTTTTTTGTCCTTGTATATTTTCAACCTTACTGTTATCCATTTTTGATTATATACTCAAGACGTGGATCCGTACTTATACATTCCGCCATTGTGTTATTGTGCTATGGTCAAATTTGAGTTCTTGTCTTTCATTTTGGCTTATGTACTTTGTCTATATGCCATTTTGAGTTTCTTTGTTGAAACAGTAATTTGTTTTTATAGTGATTAAGATTATATTACAATGTTGACTGATGTACCCCAATTTTTGACGTTTTTACCTATTATGTCTGTTTGTTTTGCTCAAATATTGTTGTCAATTGTTGTATAATGGAATTCCATGGGACTGTTATACAAGTGAGCAGTTTAGCCAGCTATAAAACCAGGTTTAATCCACCATTTTCTACATAAGGAATTGCCTGTACCAAGTCAGGAATATGACAGTTGTTTTCCATTCGTTAGATGTGTTTGAGATTTTGAGTTTGCCCGTTTATAAAGGACTTTCCGTTTTGAATTTCCCTTTGAGTTCGGTATTTTTGTTATTTTACTTTTTAGATACCATTACCCTCAGGGATGTACAATTCTAACCTATCGATCGCTCTTGTGTATCGTCTCCATACAAATATAGTCCGGCTGGATATGTTTTAATTAGAGACCGTGGCATCGTAAACAATGAACAACTTGGAGAGTTCTTAGCTCAAGGCCAGAAATATCGAATTCCCAAGCTAAAGAACTAAAGGTAATTGATGGATGCAGTTGAGGACTATGCCAGAAAACGGGTTAAGCGCAATCCAAATGAATCAAAACTAGACACTGTATCTGAGTAGATCAAAGCTGTTCGGTCTTGCATTCAGAGGCGCTTTGAAAATCTGCGATGTACAAAGCTCAGAGTACATAAGTGCCCGACCCTTTCAAGAAAAAATTAAAATAACAAAAATACCAACTCTAAGGAAAATTTGAAACATATAGTCTCTTATCAAATGTCAAAATCAAAAGCTCAGACACATCAAACGAATGAAAAACATCTGTCATATTCCTGACTTGGAACAGGCATTTCCTTATATAGAATAGTATTGGTTCCCAATCAGAAAAGTTTGGATTTTTAAGGAAAGAACAACATCAATATATCTGAATGTGTAATTAAATGATGTGGCTTCTTTGATTTTCTTGTTTTTGACAAGTGTCTGAATGAACTCTGACTCATATGAAAGGAGAGGCGCAGAGTTCGTTCCAATAGGAATTCCGACAATTCGTTGAGAAAGTCACATCCAAATTCAACAAATGTGTTGTCATAAGAAACCCCAGCATACTGATCACTTGTTATCGGTGTAGCATGTTTTACGTTTTTGTTCACTATGAACAAAATATGCCGTATGGTATCTCAAAGCAATAAATTTATAGCGTATGCCCGCGGTTGTGGATGCCTTATACCTTCATGGCATAAAAGAGATCATAAAGATCTTCTATCTCTAAACTGGATACCCAAACTTCACAAAAATCCGATAAAGAGCGATATATAGCCAGATCGTCAGGATTTTCGACTACACATCTTTTGAAGTTCTTGCACCGTTCTTCCAACAACAAAAGATTGCTTTAAGAAATATTATAGTGAGGTATTTTCAACCAGCGGTGTCTATCAGATGTGGGTTCTTAAAAATTCTTACGATCTACTCCAAAATCTTGAATCAAAATTTTTCCAAGTTTTTAGCATCATCAAAACCTTTGATTTTTCTACGCTTTAAACTACTATTCCTAATGCTCCATTGAAAGACCAACTATATCTTCTCACTACTTAGACATGTTAGAGCTATTTTCAAGAAAATACCTAACCTCGATTCAAATTCCTTGCATTAGGTCTCTATATACTGCCGGTTTCGCGTCTTATACATATATAATAGATGACAAAGATGGAATATAAGTCGAAGGTATTGACAAACAGCATTTAGATTTTTGCCGTTCGCAAAACTGCCAGTCAAATTTGCTTTACTATAATAGGTGCCTTGTATCTCTTTTGGACCCCACAATTCATCTTTTGGGTTTGTGTGGCTAAAAAAAGAGGGGGGGAGGGCTTTCGTTTAAGTCAAAGAATTTGTTCCCAACAACAGCAAACATTTTTTATTCAAATTTGAGTGTTGAATTTTATAATTTTTTATCAAAAATAAATATTTGTGATAACTCCTTCCTGAAAAGAAAAAAATGTTTAGATCTATATTATGCATGTCTGTTTGCGAACCATTTCATAAGACCGATGATTTCTATAGAAATCATTGATGGGACCCATTATAAATACATTTTTTTTTATTATTCCTGGAGTAGATAATACTTTTCTTTTAATCTTTGGGAATTATTCAATTTGTTTTTATGTTAAAATAATTAACTTCATAATTTTGATGAAGAAAATCCATTTCAATTCAATTTTTTTTCATCAAAATGATGATTTTCATTTTCATCTATCAACAAACTTTTTAAATTGTAGTGGCATGGTCGGTCAACTGATAAGTTGTATGGCTGATTACAGGTAAAGCAATAACTTCTATTTGACAGTTGCGTGTACTCTGGGGTGTGGAATACCTTAATTTTATAGGGAACATCCTGTCCATGTGTAATACTTAATATATTCCAACAGATGACATCACACAAATTTTTCTTCTGTTAAATGAATGATTTGTATATCATCATAATTTGCTATTTATATAAACCACATTTTGGTATAATAATTATTTACCATATCAACATTGAATATTATGAATGTAGAATGAATTATGTCCACAGTATGATTGGTTTGAATCATTTAATTTATAAGATTTAGGAATCAAAATTTGTAATTATTTGAAAACCCACATTGAAATTGTTTTATATCAACACACCCACATTTGAATTATTTTATACTTTAGATTTCATAGCCATATTTGCATTTGTAAAAATATTTATATACCCAAATTTTCAATTAATTTACATGCCCAACTTTTATTTTTGTTGTAAAGAAGTGTAACTTGAAACAACAGTATATCATATAAAGAGAAATAAAGATTAAAGTTATATCATGAATATTGGTCATGATTTGTAAAACTCAGAACTGTCAAGTAAATTTAAGACACGATTCAAAATGTTCAGAATATGTCAAGCCATACTGAGAAAAAATAAGAATGTCGAGAATATGTCGAGAAATTTCAAGACAGTATTCAAATGTCAAGAATTTGTCAAGAAATTTTAAGACCATCTTCAGAATGTCGAGAATATGTCGAGTAAATTTCATACAAATTTAATATAAATGAGAATTTGTCAAGAAAAATTAAGACACATGTCATACTTTTGGAGAATGTCGAGTAAAAGTTCATGCAAATTAAGACAAAAACTGGTCTTTTCAGACTTTTAGACTTTTATAGAGTACAGATGCGACCATTTACTCAGATATTTCAAATTGAGATCTTCATCATAAAAAAAGATAACGTCGTTTGCGGCCATGTGAAATACAGCTACATAATATAAAATAAGAAGATGTGGTATGATTTCCAACGAGACAACCTTCCACAAAAGACAAAATGACACAGTAGTTAACAACTATAGATCACCGTACGACCTTCAACAATGAGTATGGTTTCCACATACCACGTAGTAAGCTATAAAAGGCCCCAAAATGACAAATGTAAAACAATTCAAACGAGAAACCAAACGGCCTAATTGATGTAAAAAATAATGAACGAAAAACAAATAAGATGCACAACAACAAACGACAACCACTGAATTACAGGCTCATGACTTGGAACAGGCACATACAGAATGTGGGGGGGGGGGGGGTAACACTAGTTAAAAGGACAACCCTACCCTTAACCTTGGACAGTGGTATAACCTTAAAACTAAAGAACAAACTATAAAAATCAGTTGAAAAAGGCTTAACTCATCAGGTGGATACACATAGAAATACATCTAACAAAACCAGACTGAACGTGGTAGGGTACTTATACATACCCACAACAAAAAGACACTAATTACAGATCTGAGAGTACATGCAGTTACTGACAGCTAGTTCAAAGCCAATAACAACTAATTAAACAAATCATGCATCTTAGACTAAAATATCAATCAGTACATATCTAACATCCAATGGATTTAGTGTAAAGACGTCATTGACAGTCAGAGAAAAACATGACCTTGTTCAATGCCAAAATACAGGTATCGACAGATTTTAGAGCCATGAATGTACATATGTACATAAAATAATATTAAGTTTGATTTTAATTTACCGATAACAAAGTCAATATTATTTACAATAAAAACAATATTCAAAGATTTAATTACAGTTTTGAATTGGTAACCTTTTATAATAAGTTTATTGAAAGGATCAATAAGTTTACCCAAATCGTTTCTAAATTTCATAGATCGGTAGACATAATTTCCGTACAAATTAGGATGTGCTATCCCGTTTGAAATAAGTGTTTCTACAGGTACAACCAAACTTCAAAACGAAATCTTTATACCCATGGAAGAATTAAGTAAAGGTTTTAAGTAATGTGTGGTAACGATATCCCTGACTTGATAGTTAACCAGTAAAACATAGATTATGTTCATTGAAATCCAAAACGTCACAACAGACACGGGCGAAGCGAACGAGTAATGATTTAAACACCGTAAGATGGTGCGAAAGGAACATCACCGTCCAAAAAAGGAAAATGAACAATAGGGAACGAAAAATCGTCGCTTTTATCGTTAATTTTAGTGTAGAATTTCCCGTGTAAAACTGAAATATCTAAATCTAGGAAAGGACAGTTATTACCGTTTATATTTGATTTATTTAAAGTAAGTTCATTTGGATAAATTTAGGCAGTATATTTAGAAAATTCTTGATTATTTAAAGAAAATATATCATCAAGATAACGGTAAGTGTTGTTGAATTTATCAATTAAATGCTATTTAGAAGGGTCTTTACTGATTTTGGTCATAAACTGTGATTTATATTAGTACTAGAACAAATCTGATATTAAAGGGGCGTAATTGGTGCCCATAGGAGTACCTACAACCTGTCGATAAAGCCGAAACGTATATAAATATTATCAAGGGTAAAACTAAGAGCTTCAATTATCTCATTACACCTCCAGTCAGTATATCTAGCATATTTACATAAGTTTTGTACATAAATGACTGAACATTACTGTATAATTTCCAAAATTACAACTTAAATCTGATTCAAACCTATTAAAATTGTATAATAAATTCGTAATCCACCACAAACTCAATTAAGAATTATAACTTTACAAGGCAAATGCAAGATAAATACGATGATCATAATTGTAAATCAGCTAAAACATTAAAAAATGTACAGACGAGATGGTAACCACTGAGGGCTGGTATGTGTCAGTCAAAAGAAAGGCAGGCTTCTGAAACAAATGCACAGTAATTTATCAGACAATAAGATAGATGTAGATGAAATAGTTCATAAAAAAATCTGATCATTCAATTATCGCATGTGATTTCGTTTAATTGACTAAAACGTGACTAACAATCCTTACTTGGTAACACCTATCCCCAGACAAAAGAAAACTACTGGAATTTGGAAGTTTGAACTATGACACTCTATATCTTTAATGAAAAAAATTTGGTGTATGTATTTTTATCCTCCACTATGCTCCTTTGCCATAGTGATATGTCAGCACCTACTCTTACCGCCAGTAATACAGAACCTGGAAACATAACTTCGAAGTACTAATAGATTAAATAGGAAAGTATGCCAAACATGAACAAACGTTCAAAAGAAAACGTCGATACTCTTTCCAAATACGATATGGCGGTGATGTCGTACATATCAGAATTTGAAAATCATAGTTGGACTTTTAGCACTCAAGCTTCGTCCGTCTTTTGTTCTTTCAATAGAAGAGGATATCTTTTTTTAGAGGATGGTGAAGCATCTTGTCGTTTGCCAAGATACATGTACAATTTGGTGTATTTTTTGTATGGGAGAGATTAATTATCATTTAAATACTTTATACTTAATATTATATGATAGATTTAAGCCGTATGTTACGGTTTCGAATTTTATACATATAGATAGACGACAACAAATCGTGTAGGATTTGATTATAAACCAATAAAATGTGTCGGATCTTAGGATATATTTGCCAAATAATTGATGCAGATGGAAAATTAACATGACGAAAAAGAGTTTCCTATAAATTATCCACGAGATATATATTATTTTACTTGGATTTTACATCGTGATCATACAGATGAAGGATATCTGTTATCCGAAATATTTAACATTTGTTCATTTTATTATTATTTTATGATGATGTTGTACCCTTTTAGACTTGTTATATATTATTTTACTTGGTATACTCCTATGTCGATGCTTTTTGTCTCGATATATACAATGTAATGTACAAGAAAAATCTAACCAAAACGTGCATATGACTTATTCATTAGTCGAAATTTTCTATGGAACATTTTGTAAATCATGGTTTGGAAAGAAAAACGGTAGTCTGATTAGGTGAATGAAATATAAAGTAAGTTCTGAACGATCATCAAAATGTAGAGCATTTTTTAATTAACCTTCACATGTGATAAATATTTTCCAATAACATCCATGAACAGAAGAATTGCCTTAGAGGTCAGTGGTCAAACATATTAAACCTTTTCATTTAATGATGTTAAACAAATCAAGAAAAGTGAAGCTTTGTAGAACGAATCTGTTTATCATCGCTTCTAGTTACGAATAAATTAGATGACATGCATTAAAACTGTAAATTCAGAAAGTATCGTGATGTTTTTATTATTGCGCAAATTGCGACGAGTATTGTTTCGCTAAAATGAAAACTCGCACTTTAAATTTCGATATGCAATATTTGTACACAGCATTTCCTAAAATCGCAATAATTAATCTTGGGTTTGTGCCCATTGTTTTACAATCAAAATAAATAATGCACACAATAATTTCTGAATTTACAGCTCATTGGATTATATTGGTACGCGCATATTTTATTCAAATAACGCAGGGAAAATTATAAATATATAGAATTTTGTGGTCGACAATATATTAATTGAAAGCTCGGGTAAATGAAAACGCCTTAATAATGTTGTATTTCTGAATTTCTATTGTTTTATTATCATCACCAAATTCTTACTTACCATGAGCAAAACGACGTGTCCCCCATATTAGCTGGATCTGCGTACCTTTCCAGAGCACATGCAATCAACCCCGGTATTTGGTGGATTTCTTGTTGCTCAGTTCATACTCTACAACACTCCTTTCGAGTGTTGTAGAGTATGATTATATTTTCGTCTTTTTCTGATTTTCGCTGATGATCTTTACATATCCAAGTAATTTTAAGATATGCATTATTATTTAGTCATAATGATTTCAAAATAAACTAGAATGTCCTTATCTTAAAACCGATAACCTATGAACTACCAAACCTATATAAATGAAATAGAATGTAAAACGGAAAAATGACTAAAAGGAAACTAATTATAACAGGGAACAACCGACAAAATACTTGATCTTTTCATGCATTGATACAGGTGCTTTCAGGACGTGCGTTTCCTTTCGTGATTTCTGGAACAGATGGATTCTATTTTCAATCAACTTTTTTAACCAAGGGTTCCTAATAGTGTAAGTTGAAGCTAATGTTACGGACGCCATCATGATTTGGTTGACCGTTTGGAATATGCATGTCATAGATTTCTACGGATAAGGTAAATTCGTTGTAGCATAGAACAATCATATCGTTATTTTAAAGGAAGACGATTGCCAATCCTGTTATGGTCTTAATATAATAAAACTTATCAACCCCTGAGGATTTCTTGTTCTGGTCAGACTATATTTTGACCACTAGATGTCTTTTGACATTTGTTACCATTTTGGTTTGTCTTGCTGAGTTATTGCTTAATTTGCGTTTTACCCACATCTGCTTGTACTCGGTTTCTCTTTTGCACATTCTTTTACTGTCGAAAGGGAAATAACACTATTTTGTAATAACAGATTGTGGTATAAATAGAACATTATTGTTTTACAAAGTTTTTATCTTATGTCCTCAAATGTCTTTTCAAAAAAATGTATACTCTTCTGTTTGAAAAAAAAAAGGTTTTAACTGTAATTTTGTGTGCAGAACACAACATTAAACTCATAGGGTGTACATTTTCAGACTACATGGAGCGTAGGTTATTCACAATTACATTTCTTTATTCGTTATAGTATATATTTGTTTTTACTTTGATTATATTTTTTGTACATATTACAGTCAACTATTTATCAATCCACACGTATCTTCTAAGGATATTTTTTTTTAATTTCTTGTATCAACGAGAACAAGCATGATTTTAAAAGAATATTAAATTGATCATTTTCATATTGATTATACTTAGAAAGCTTTATATTTTTTTCCAATAACAAAATAAATTCATTAAATAAATAAGGTGTTGTCTTTATAGCAAATAAAACCGAAAAAATATTTAAAACGTTGAAATGTGCAGAGTAGAAAAGTACAGTAAAAGACATACTTATCTTTTGTAATGGCGTTTTTCCAGAGCTGGTTTCAGCATACAACGCATGCTAACTATCTGTACCATGTTGATTGACATCGAAATCTTAATCATAAAATGGTTGATTTTCAATGTGTATCAGTTTCTAAATATGCTTGTTGCTTGCTTAACTAGTCACATATACCACATGTGCACTGTCGGAATTATACATTATTACCAGTTCTGTCACGTCTCCTTTCTGCTACTTAATATGACTTTTGATTTTAATGATTGGTGATGAATGTAATGCAGATATACTTGTCATTTGAACGCACACAGTCTCGCTATTTGGAGGAAAGGATATTTACAATGTTCCGCTTCAAAAAGTGTCTATAACGAAAGACCGGCAGGGACATTCAGTTGTTGAAATTTCTCGTGTGTTTCTGATTTGATTCTTCTCGTTTTCAAGATGGCATTTCTCAGTTCCAAGTTGACAATTCTTAGTTCCAAGTTGACATTACTTAGTTCCAAGTTGAAGTTTCTCAGTTCAAAGTTGGAACTGAGAAATGACAAGTTCGAACTAAGAAAAGACAAGTTGAAAATATGAAATGTCAAGCATGAAATGAGAAATTAGGACTGGTATGTTGCCATCCATTAATATATCTGTAACAATAATGTTATCAATGAATCGATAACATTCAATTGCAACATTTTCTTTGTATTTATATCATTTATATAGGTTACACTTCTGTAAATATAGACAATGCAAGTTCCCATAGGAACTCCTCTAACATCTACAACTGTGGAACTTTTACTATGAAGTTTCGTACAAAATTGTATCCCAGAATAGAAACTTCATATACACTACTATTTTTTCGATAAATCAAAACATAGGGCTGTGCAGCATATATTTAACATTTATATGACTAGAGTTTAAAATTCTACTTCAATTCTGAGCTACCCCTCCTTTCACTTTGGGTCTTTCCAAGAATTCAATTTGATACCTATCTATGTGTATTTATTCTGGTAAAATTCTCAAGTTTTGTCTCCATGAGATGAAACATAGAGATCATATCTGGGAACCAGTAGATAAACAGAACAACGTATTGATGAATATTCTATATCTCCCTAAAAGAGGCATGGTTTGTGAAACAGCTGTATTTACCATGTTCAACCATTATACCCGAATTCAATTCATCTAGGCTGGAGTTATTCAAACTAATTTATTAACCTGGGTGGGAAAAGTATTCGATAAGGTCAATAACTTGGCGGTGACATAAGGAAAACCCAACAATCCCAATTATGACGCAGGAGTGTTTCCTGAAATAAAGTTCTGAAATAAAATAACTAAACTGACTAATTTAAAACTTTCTAATAGACACAAAATCATGAGTATTTCAAAATTAACTCGGCATCTTCAGACATGCTAACAATTCTCCTTGGATAATACTTTTTGTTCATATCTTAACATCACTAGCTATATAGGAACGCAATAACACTATATTTGTGACGTTCAAGCACGTAGTATTTGAATGTAATAACTTACAAAACGTGTAAAATTTATTTAAGATGCCAGGGATCTCGATCTTAAAACTGTACTCAGTACTCGGGGTACAAACTTATGCTCGAATCACAAAATCCAGTATTTTGATTAGTTGAATTCTGAGTCTATGTACGATAACTGTACTCGAAATCTTTATGACCGTAAGGTCAGGCTTTTCAGTTCGTTGTTATTAATGCATCATGCAACATTATTTTTTTTGGGGAAATGAGAGTAAAATGATAAAAGGGCTAGTTGTAACAAATGTGTCACATCGAATTGTGCTCTCAACAATGGGCTAAGTTATAGAAACCAAAACTTCATACCATTCGACATCCGTACTCGAATACAAGAGATTCCTTTTATTGAATATCCCGATACGCAAAATGCTGCCTTTCGTGCATTTAGTTATGTATACGTCTACACTTAGTTTGTATAATTTAAGTATTTATATTAAAACACAAATTTTTAGATCGTGTTTTTATTTTAACAATTTGATTGGGATTGCAAAACAGAAATATAAGTTAGGAATATAATTCAATTAAGAATATATTTTGAATTTTAATGTTTATTAAATTTTTTAATGAATATTTTGTATAAATTTTACTTGAGCAGTAGGTATGTACTTCTGTGTTTTGCAAGAAAATTTTCCAATTGTTCAAACTGATCAAATTTTCTAATTTGGAATCGCTAAGTAGCTATAATCTCGTACTACATAATTAATTCAAGTTCTTGCTTATAGTCTGACTCATTGAAATGGTGACAATGTGTTTAGTATTAGTGTTTGATTTGTCTGGGGCTTTGTTTGTATTAAACAACTTTTTACTCTTATTCCCACGTTACCGTTTTACATTGGAAAGCAATAAAGAACGGATTATCGCTGTCATAACATTTGCTACGATTTGACGATCTCATCGACTAATATACATATATCATTGAGCTTACTGTTGCAAATCTTTTCCTGAAAAATTTCTCAAGACAAACATTTAAATTACCCTTAATCGGTTTAACGAATCGATTTGTCAGATTAAAATTTAGATTGAGCTTTGTAAGTTTTTGATGCTTGAGATATTCCGTAAAATGTTTAACCTCTACTCATTTTTTATGTACTGTCTTATTTCAGTAGCATGTAATTCGTTAGTTGTCATTGGTTCTTGGATGTCTGATATGTTGCTCGTTTTTTTTTTTTTTTTTGTATTAGCCTAAATCCAGCCGTTGTTTTTTTACGTATGAATTAGTTCACAGGTTGTCATTACGACCCTTTTAAAGCGTACTTTACGGTACGGACTTTGCTTATTGTTGAAGCCGAATGGTGACATATTCTTGTTATTTGCTTATATTCTAGTTTTGGTGGAAAGTTATTTCATTGACAATCATGCTATGCTTCCTTATTTTTAAACTCAAATGTTCACGATCGTTAATTTTGCATTCATTTTGTTCTTGTTCCTTTCCGTTACACGTGCAAATGACTTTGGCGAGTGATCCATGGAAACCATGAAATGGCTTCTGTACTATAATTGCTGGCTCGTTCCAAAAATACCGAGTTCATTGTAACTGTCCTAATGAAGTAAACTAGATATAAATGTATATATATATATCGTAAATTCCTATTGTATCATAAACTATTAAAATAGAAACAAAAAACTCGACATATTAATTTGGATAAATTTGTTTTTCTGATCAGCTATACATCAAAACTAATTCGTTATTTCGTTCGGTTATATATATATTTATACGCTAGTCAAATGCGGTTTGTTAAAATATACTTTTTCACTTTTTTGGTCTTTTGGAAAATGTTGTTTGGGTTGTCTTTAGACCCCTCTACCAAGAAATTTGTTTTGCGTGCACACGTATAAAAATTGCGGTTTTTATCCAACGCAATCATAGGTTTGAACGTTTTTTTTAATTTAGACTTGTTTATATATATATATCAATACACTCTGTCGCTTGTTTTCTGTGTCCAGGTTCACATTGAAAGTAATTAAGAACAACTTTTCATTCGTTAGACATTAACATATGTTTGTCGATCGCTTAGATAAAAATATGACAGCCGACTAAGAATCCTCTGTTTAACTATGCAGATATTTTTAAAATGTATTTTGAAGACAAATGCCACATTTTCATTTCAAATATATATATAAAAATCCTATAAAGACCAAGGATTACTTTTACAACGGTTACTTATTGACAGGAACCAGTTTCGTGTCGCCTTTGTCAATAAACAACTTTCCGATAGAAATATATTCAAAAGGTTCGTTCTGTAAACGTGTCATAGATACCGCACTTGTAAAAGATGAACTTAACATTAAGTACAGAAATATCGAGTCAATTAAGGTCTCGATACCAGTCAATTATACTTTCCTAATTCATTGAAATGAACATAGATGTCAGTTTACAATATGCATTGATTATTTACACATTGCAGTAAGGTATATTCGCAAGTGCCTTCAATGTATGATGTTAATATCGTCTTGATTTAGTCGGTTTATATTATTCATATCTATGATACGGTAAACTTTAAGATTGCAATTTAAATAAGTAATATGGGCTTTGTTTTCTAAAATGAAGAAGTCGCAAGTATACCTAACCAGTACAAACATCAAACAACAAACAACAAACCACATCTTCATATAAAATTACATGCACATCTTTATCTTGAAATGCTAATTCTAAATTTAAGTAAAGATATAAGGCTGTAAAAAAGACAATGTAAACAAACAGTTTGATACCAAGATGAAAGGCAAACAGTGTATGGGCTTGAACTATGATTTTCCTCTATAACTCCGAACTTAACAATTTTAACATGAATTAAAAACACATCAATAGGAATTGATACTTCTATGTTATAAATGCTGTAAATGTAAATGAATTGCTAATTTTACTTTTTTTTTAATCGCGGGGTTCTTGAAATACAACTAATTGACCATTTTATGGTTTCATGGAAAAATAGACAAGAAATACCACGATGCCAATACGTTTACCAATATTGTTACCATTCTATTTCGACTTCATAATAGATCATTAGAATACCACACACTAACAGGGTTTCTGTTTTGCCTACACTCTACTATAGTTAACTGAACTATCATCAGGCAGACTTGTAAATAAATTTGGTTGAATGCAGTCGAGACGAATTTTAACTTTCAAGACTTCTTATGTTTTCTGAAGTTATATAGAGTGGATATTTTCACAGATTCATCTGTATAAGCTTACAATGATTGTTTGTGAGCATTTAAGATAATAATGCAGGTATTCACAACCTTGAAGTAGATCAACGTCATTTCAAGCACATGTAAACGTTGATATAAAGCTTCGCTCCTCCACAACCAAATCCGAAAATCATTGATTGAGTGTTCAAAATCAATTGTTTGTTCATTGAAACATGACATGTTCTATGTGAGGAGGTGTGGGTAAGATGTAAAAAAAATCAAGAGGTCTAGGTAAGATGTTAACGACGGTTAGATACCATATTCATATGTCCAGTCATTAAAAACCTTGTTCAATACAGATAGGTTCAAACATCTGCCATCGACGCACACTTCAGTATTGGTTTGTTAAAACAATATTAAAATACAAATTGTTTTGGCCTATATAAAAATGTAGGCACATTAACACTGTTCAGCTAGTTTTTTTAGTAATCAGTCCAAACAGTACGATACAAAATTTATGTTACAAACGCGGAATGTATTCCGTTAGAACCCTCTTTATGTCATTGAGGTGCTACCTAATGAGTGTATACTACAGATCCCCTTTCATTCACATCATCGACTATCAAATTCTAGAGTATTGCTATATAATCAGTTGTCATTTTACTTTACTAATTTTATCCATGTACTGATCTTTATCACACACAGTAAAAACACGTCTCAATTACTTCAAGTCCGTTGCGTAGTTAAAAGTATATTATATATTTAAATCTGTAATAGTTACATGTAAACATCAAAAATACTTCCTTTTAAATCTCATTGAATAGATAGGAGATACAGTTTTGGAGGTTAACACCCCGTTAATTATTTGTTATTATATTGTGGCTTATCCTCCAGTGTTAGTCCAATGTTAGATATGTACTTTTCTCCACGGAATTCCTGCTTCACCAAGTGAAACTTTTTTACTAAGAATTGAACATGTGACCTCATTTCAATTTCCAGTGGATTGGTCTGTAAATTTGAAACAGGTAAGCCCTGAATAGAAGTCGTATTTGCTTGGAAGAATCTTTCAACCCGTTGAATATATTTTGAATTGAAATAACTACTATGCAGACATAGTGTTCGTCGTTGTACTAATAATACTTTCCAATTTTGCTAGTCTAATTATAATTTTTCAAAGAAATGTACATTATTATCGCATATACGCCAATTACAGGATACTTTTACATGAACTATAAACGGCTGCGATACGAGTGGGAGGTTTAGTTAGATATAAGACCAGGTTTAACCCACCATTTTTGTCGGAAAATGTCTATTCCAAGTCAGGAATAGGGCAGTTGTTTTTTAATTGTTCCGTTGATTAATAGCGTTTGATTTTGTCATTTTTTATGAACTTCCCCTTTTTGAATTTGCCTTGGATTTCGATATTTTTGTTATACTTTTTTGATGGATAAACATTTATGTCCCTCCCCTCATCGAAATCATACTGATACGTATTTTAGTTTGTTTTTATAACAAAATGCACAATTGCGATATACAAATGATAACCATCCTTCCTGCAGGTATAAATTCAAATCCATTCAAATCGATACATCTTGGCAAAAGCCGTTAGGACATCATTTCCACACGAAACTATATTCATTTCAAATTTCAATACTTTTCTCTATACAATTTACAAATTATGTTTGATAATTCTTTCACAAATGTACATCATTAACAACGCCATCTTACAACTATCGTTTTAGTTATTCCCTATCAGATTTGATTGTTCCGTTGATTGATAGCGTTTGATTTTGTCATTTTTTATGAACTTCCCCTTTTTGAATTTGCCTTGGATTTCGATATTTTTGTTATACTTTTTTTATGGATAAACATTTATGTCCCTCCCCTCATCGAAATCATACTGATACGTATTTTAGTTTGTTTTTATAACGAAATGCACAATTGCGATATACAAATGATAACCATCCTTCCTGCAGGTATAAATTCAAATCCATTCAAATCGATACATATTGGCAAAAGCCGTTAGGACATCATTTCCACACGAAACTATATTCATTTCAAATTTCAATACTTTTCTCTATACAATTTACAAATTATGTTTGATAATTCTTTCACAAATGTACATCATTAACAACGCCATCTTACAACTATCGTTTTAGTTATTCCCTATCAGATTTGATACTAAATAATTCACAAAAATTGTAAGAGCACTTAAAATCTAAATCCGTATCTTCGTTAAATGGTATAAACCATTTGACTTGTCTATTCTTTACACTAGTGTTCCCTTTTTTTTTTTTTTTATCTCAAAGACAAATTAAAAGGCTGCGTACTACTTTTTTTCATAAATCAGAATGGCCAACACAGATACCTATATCTTGTTAAAGTACGTAACCAACCCTGCTTCATAAAAAAACACTGTGATTAAAACAAAATGTTCACTGAAACTGACATCAAAAAGCTTGATTTTTTTTTCAATTGAAAATATATTTATATATATATCTCCAAGTCTAAATTGAAAACAACGTTCAAACTTATGACTGCGTTGGATAAAAACCGCAATTTTTATACGTGTGCATGCAAAACAAATTTCTTGGTAGAGGGGTCTAAAAAACAGCACAAACAACATTTTCCAAAAGACCAAAAAAGTGAAAAAAAGTATATTTTAACAAAACAAATTTGACTAGCAGGTCGAACAACGGATGTTCTTAAACTCTGCTAACTGCCATAGGCAATTGCCAAATAAACGGATCATCAGATGTAACAAAATGGATCTTAACTCCTAATTTAATACCAAACAAAAAACAATAAACTTGCGGAAAAGATGGTATACCGCAAACAAAAGGTGCAAAAATTAGTACACCATATCCGGATTTCTGTTAATGTCTCTTCAGTGATGTTAGGAATCCAAACGGCATTTGGAAGGCCATATAATGTACCTCAATTTAGGATAGACTTTTGAATTTTGAAGAGTCGAAATAGGATGAATGGATCATATAAACCCGAAGGCAAATATAATACAAGCCCAAACGAAAAAATATAAACAAGTCTAAATTGAAAACAACGTTCAAACCTATGATTGCGTTGGATAAAAACCGCAATTTTTATACGTGTGCATGCAAAGCAAATTTCTTGGTAGAGGGGTCTAAATATATATATATATATATCTATATATTTTGAGGACGTGGTTTTGAACAGACAATTTTCATTGACATTGGAACGAATTATACCATCTGATTGTCTACTTTTAACCACAACATCTCCTCCGAAACCTCAATTGTGACCTTAACGATTGAAATTTATCACGTATCTGGAGCAGGAATTTCTTATCCTTCCGAAGCACTTGATTTCATGCCGGTGTTCGATGGCGTTTGCAATGTTCAATTTGTAAAGTGTTTTGTTATGACTGTTTGCTTTTTTATAGTTTTTTATCATGGTGTTGGTTTAGTTATTTTAAGGGATTCTGATTCTTAATTGTCCCTCTGTATCTTTCTCTTTTAGTCGTTTCTAATAGGTAACTTGTCCTCTGCTTAATAATATGGTGTAAAGAATTTTTCGTTTATACGTAACGCGAGTGAGTTTTCAAATAATGCATGTTGATTAACAAGTGTTTGCTTGTAACAAAAAAACGGTTCCTGTCTAATTATGACAATTTATGAACGTCTGAAATCGACAAAAAGTTTTACGGTCACCACCACAAATTTCCTGATTGATGAGATGATTCTGCGTCATAACTAGCTGCAGAAATGTTACTCGATCTTACATCTTAAGAGTTTAAAACAATTGTTCGATCTGTTTATTGTCGGTTGTGGCGTGATATTTTTCAAACTGACAAACGATGTATACACAGCAGGAAACAGTTACGTTGTCGATGCACCATGTTTCTCCAGTCATGTGATTGCCTCATGTTTTCTCTTGTGGATTGTGTGATTTGTGAACGGATGTAATTTTTTTAACTGCAGTTGTTATAAGTCATGTTCAGAAATTTTAATTTCATTCCAAAGCTGTTTAAATACTGTTTGAAAAACGTGCACAATAGAATATTTTATCACACAGGACACCTTCTGTAATTACAGTTTGGTAAGCTTCATTATAAAGTATCATGATTGAAGATTAAAAATATTTAACTTAATCAAACAACACAATGAACAAGGTGGATCTGTTTAAATGGTAAAGCATCAAATTTTACTCCAGGTTTTTGCGCGGTTTGTTTTACGTAGTCTTTATGTTTGTAGTGTTGTATTTGTAAGCTGTGATTCGTCGGTTCTGCTCTTCTCTTTTGACCATTGTGTCGTTGTTTGACAATGATGCATTGGTATCTTTTTTATTTGTTTCAATATTAAGGCAGTAAAGAAATCAAATGATTACTTAAAAAATGATGCTGGGTTAATATATTATTAGTATTTCAGTAATGCAGGAATAATTGTTTCTCTATGTTCGTCTGTCCTTTTTTCACATGTCTCTGTCAATCCGTCCTTCTCTCAAAATAAGTTATATGTAGGCAAAACGTGGATCTGGTATAGTTAGTTATAAGACACTCCTGCCAATATTGTTAGTGAAAGTTTTTAATTGTAGTAAAGGTAATACGAAAGATTGACATATGCGCATGTATTTTAAAAGTTAGTCATTCTTTTTCTATTGGGCCTGATAATACGTCCGCATGATACATATTTCACAGCGCACATTACGCGTACCTGTGATGACCTGGTGCTTTTTAGTTAAACATTAACTCATTTGAAAATGAGATAACCATTTACTGCAAAGAAATAAGTTTCACATATCTGTTATCACTGATTACTAGTGGTAACACTATTACAATTTCTTTAACGAAATATAGAGAAGTCAAGATAATATCGTATTGTTTAAAAGAATGTCCAATAGTTTTGTTCAGCAGATATTTCCCTACTTTTGTTCATTATACAAACAAAAAATTGCTTGCTACTGATAAAAAGTACAATTGTTGACAGTGTATATGAGAGAAAATTTAGTAACAATAGCCCTGAAATTTAACACTGGAACCAACTATGTATCAGCCTATTTTACAGTTTAAATATATTTCCTTGTCTTCTTAAGAATTTCAGTCATCTATTGCGATAAAGGAATTTTTACTCTATAAGTAGAACAATGAAGAGTGTCGTACATGTTGAACATTATAAATGGACAACGTAATTTTGAGGGCAATTTTACATAGTTTCTTTGAAGAGTGGTCACTAAGTTAGCGTTTTTTTTTTCTAAAACCAGGTCCAGCTTAAAATACAATAGAGTAATTCAATTCTAATATTTTATAGATTTGTACATTTAAAAATGACTAGCTTACATATTTGTTTGTTTTTTGTTGTTTTTTTTTGTTGTTTTTATTTTGCATTAGGTTTTTGATAACAGTAGTTAACTTATATAAAACATTCCATTAATAGATGTTTTAATGTTTAGTACCAAACCATACTATATAGAAATAAGAAGATGTGGTATAAGTGCCAATGAGACAACTCTCCATCCAAGTCACAATGTGTAAAAAGTAAACAATTATATGTCAAAGTACGGCATTCAACACGGAGCCTTGGTTCACACAGAACAGCAAGCTATAAAGGGCCCCAAAATGACTAGTGTTAAACAATTCAAACAGGAATACCAATGGTTTAATCTATGTAAAAAACGAGAAACGAGAAACACCTAAGAACCACATCAGCAAACGACAACCACTGAAACAGGTTCCTGAATAGGACAGGTACAAACAAATGCAGCGGGTTTAAACGTTTTAACATGCGCCAACCTTTACCCTAACCTGTGATAGTAGTGTAATATTACAACATAGAAAACACACTATAAAATATCAATTGAAATAGCATAACTCAATCAAAAAGACATATTAACAAAACAAGTAAACATACACTGAACGAATAAATTTGATCCATAACACAATAAAAATACAATATTAAAAAAAAAGGGGGATGTAAAACAATGTCAAAAAGACAACTATAACCTTGGACAAAATGGCGTTAAATAAAATAAGGTACACAGGTAATTTTAAATATAATAATTTTGTTGTTAGGAGTACGGAGATATTTTTTACAAAACGCAAACGTGTCGAGAGATAATTTCTACATTGTATACTCTTCACAGTGAATTAAATGTTTACAAACATGTACTTAGATTGTGATAATGAATAAGGGAAATGAAAATATCACCTTATAAATTGTATGCGTCTGAACTTCTTTTCTAGATTCACATTCACAAGAAACGCTCCAAGTCAAGGATGTTCAAGTACCAAAAAACATGAATATGAAAGCCAATTCCATCTAAGTTCAACTTTGAGTGAGAGCCTGCATATGAGCACAACCGCTTGTTAATTACTTCTGTTTTGTTACATATCCACACACTGAGTCAGAGTTTTGACATTCTTAGTAATAAGTAAACAGTCGGCAGGAAGACACCCGTTTATAGAGCCGCATGCTTAATGTAGAAGCAACAAATACGAATTGTAAAGTCTGTTGATGTGACCAGGTCGAGGATTGAACCAACGATCTCCCTCAATTGAGGCGAGCAGTCTGCCGCGAAACCATTGAGTCAATCAAAAACTATTTGAGGTGAATCGAGTATTTTATACATGTATAATTGAAGACATCTATTGTATATGCATTAATGCACGATCAAATCAACGATAACTGAAAAGAAATCTTATATAAAATGTTAAACACTCTTTAATTTACAATAACTAATACTTCTTCTTTGTGATCTTTGATCTCAATCAGGAATATTATTGTTAATTTTAATTACTTATATTCTATTTGGCTTTTTTCGTGAGGAGGATTTTTTTATTTTTGGGAGTCTCTATTTTTTTATTTTGTTGGTGCTGGTATATTGTTTTAAACCCCAGGTATCATTATATTCCTGTATTCTGCAATCGACCTTTTAAGTACTAGTATATAAAACGAAGCGATATACTTTTTTGTATACTTATATAAACTCCTTTTCTGTAGCGAGCAATTGGTTCCATTTAAATTACTATTTACGCTACAGTTTGATTTATGGTCCTCTCTAACCTCGTTTTAACTCCTGTTTCTGAAGCTCGTACAAATACACGTTATATTTAATCTGCAATGTACATATAAACTCATCATAGATACCTGGATTAAAAAATAACAAGAATTCCGATTATCATAATCTGGTGATCGAACAACAGTGATAATCCATTCTTGTATACATGTATATATATAAACAAATATGTGTAGCACATGAATGAGTTATCAATTTTGTTCGATCACTAGATTATCATTAATCTTCAACAACATGCAAGTGTCAAAATTTGCTAATAAGTTTATTCCTATTTTTTATAGGGGTTCTTGGGTTCGTTTTACTTTTCTTTGTTTCTGTCTGTGTTGTCGATATAATGGAATTTTATGCGACTGTCAAACAAGTGAGAGGTTTAGCTAGCTATAAAACCAGGTTTAATCCACCATTTTCTACAAAAGGAAATGCCTGTACCAAGTCAGGAATATGAAAGTGGTTTTCCATTCGTTTGATGTGTTTGAACTTTTGATTTTGCCATTTGATTAGGGAATTTCCGTTTTGAATTTTCCTTTGAGTTCGGTGTTTTTGTTTTTTTACTTTTTGCTATCTAAATTTGCAATTTCCAGGTAGGTTCTGTTGGTACTGTCTGGTTTATTTTATGCTCAGAATGACTGTTATCATTCAAATTTCTTAATCGGTCTTTATGTGAGTAAGGTACAAATGGTACAAAATTAAGTAATGTCTTAAGATATGACATGAGACGAATATAAATAGTCAAATGACAGGTGTTACTCATGTTGCAGGGCCTGTTGATCTTTGGAGAGTACCCAAATGCACTAACATGTTAAACCGGGTTTGCGTTGTCTGTTTTTCCTCAATTTTTGATTGATTGTCCCACGGTTTGTGTTCCGTTTTATTACAATATATTTATCATTGATAAATAAACTCAAAAAATAAACAAAAGTGTAACAAACATCATGTCAGCTATATTTTTGTGATTTTGTTCTTTAATTTTTTCATTTAATTTTGTTCTTAAATCTGTGTGTATTTATTTTAATTATTTGAAGACTATTTATTGTATTTCTAATGATATAAATAATGAGGAACCGCAGATGAAGAAGATCTGCTATGCACCCGTTTCTTTGTGAAAAGTACAATTGAACAGATATAATGGCACAATATGCACGATCTAATTTTCTACTTGTCGCTGCAATGGATTTTGGAACAACCTATTCAGGATATGCATTTTCATTCCGCGAAGACTTCAAAAAGGATCCATTTAATATTCATGCCAATCAGGCATGGAATGCTGAGGGAAGGCAACTCCTGTCATTAAAAACTCCTTCTTGTCTTCTTCTTGATTTTGACAAAGATTTTATTGCGTTTGGATACGAGGCAGAAAACAAATATGCTGAGCTAGTGAGTGGGGAGCAACATGGAGACTACTTCTACTTTCAAAGGTTCAAAATGATCTTATATAAAAGAAAGGTACTGATGACATATCAAATTATAAACAATAAATGACTTTGCTTGCGTGATGTAGAGATTATTTTTGCAGTTGGTAGACATGTTTTGAAATTGTATTCAATTGGCTTATGTCCATATAAATAAGAGAGAATGTCATGACTGTTAATGCAAAATA